>NC_058524.1:307351290-308601290 GCF_904849725.1 Hordeum vulgare subsp. vulgare | reverse complement strand
CCTCACACTCGGGGTCTTAGAAGCGAACCAGTCGCCTAAGTTAAAACATAATTCGAGTGATGAGCAATCCTCTCACTCGGGGGCTTAGCTGCGAACAAGATTTCGCCTAAGTTTCTAAAAACATACTCCGAGTGGTGAGCAATCCTCTCAGTCATGGGCTTAGCTGCGAACAAGATTTCGCCTAAGTTTCTAAAAACACCCCATGTGGTGAGCAATCCTCTGACTCCGGAGCCTAGCTGCGAACAAGATTTCACCAAAGTTTCTAAAAACGCTCCGAGTGTAGGAGAACCCTGTCACTCTGGGCTTAGCTGCGAACCGGTCTTCACCTAAGTTAAACTTAGCCGAGTGAATAGCAACTTATTCACGCGAAGACTTAGCTATGAACAAAATTTCGCCCAAGTTTCTAAAAACACTCCGAGTGCAGAACAATCCTCCTACTCGGGGACTTAGCCGCGGACCAGTCTTCGCCTAAGTGAAATTCTTTCGAGCAATGAACGTCAAGTTCATTCGGAAACCAAATAAATTCAGTCAAGCAAAAGATTGGAAAGCCAAATGAAGATAAAACTCAAGATCTCCATCTCGGATTAAAGCTGTCTACGCAAAAGAAAGTACTCAGACTTAAGGCCCGAATGAAGTTTCCATCAGGTACACCATCACTCGGCATACCGAGGCAAGCACAATTTAACTGTAATCAAAGTTTTCAAGGCATGCCCGGACTTACAGGATCGACGAAGGTGTATAAGTCAATCCCTTCAGCAATACAGGTAGGTGCATCGATGAAGGTCTCCGTGAAGTTCTCAAACTAAAGCTTCTTCGTGTTGGCCACCTGGAGCACCTTCGGTTTTTCCTCTTTAGCCTCCTTACAATGGACACGAACGACTGAAATAGCCACATTGGTTTCACATCACGCAGCAGATTTCTTCCAAGCCTGCACTCGATCCAGAATCTGGTTAAGGCAGATACAAGATCGGTTTGGAGGGTGTCTTCTGGCCAAAGCTCCTAGTCAATCCTCTCTAGGGTAGATCTTAGTCGGGAAGCACATTCTTGAATTTTCTTGAGACGAGCGCCGATGCAGAACATATTCGTGGACACCACATCTCCAACGGGTGACTTGGCAGGGCCCAGATTCAGCTCGATCTCTTCGGTCTCCTTCTCAATGTCCTCACAGAATCTACGAAAAGGGATAACAAAAAGTGGGCCACATTTTCTTTCAGCAAAATTGGAGGAAATTCGCTCGGTGAAAGGAAATTACCTGTGAGCGTGCCAAACATATTCTTTGTGAAGTTGCCTAAGTAGTTTTCCAAGACGTTCCTTCTTTTGGTCATTAGTTCCAGCTACCTGCTCTAGTCGGCCTGTTCTTGCTTCAATTTGGTATTCTCCTCCTCCAATTTGCCGACTGCGGCGAACTTCTTTTCCGTGGCCTCAGTTTTCTCCTTAGCCTCAACGAGTGCTTTGTTCTCATTTTCAAGAGCCTGCTTCAGGAGGTTCAGATCATTTCTGGTCACCTCCAAATCGAGGTGGAGTTGTTTCTTCTCCTTTTCCAAGTTTATGTACTTGGTTCCAAGCTCACAAGATTTCTGAAATCATCAAACAAGTAATTCATATGACACTAATATTTCTCCACTCCCTAGTGGAGAATAACAGTTCACTCAACTGGATAGCGGCCCACCGCCCCACCCCACACCCCTACAAAGTGTCATATCATGGTTGATGGAAATTATGTCCATGAAACCCGGAGGATAAATCTTGCTGGTACGAACCATTCCATTAACTCGACAGACCGAGTAAAAAAACACCCCGAGTCCAAGTTCTTAAGACTACTGTCCATCGTACACGATCGACAGTAGTCTCGGGGACTACACCTCGTGGGTGCACTTAGCGTGCCCCTAGTGGATACAACACCACTCGACCAGGTCTGGCCTATTCGAGTCAAAAAAAGAGATAAAGCAAATATTTGAAATTGTTTCAATCAGACCCCTACCAATGCAAGCACTCGGTGGCTGTCTCGGAGACTACACCTAGTGGCTTCACTCAGTGTGCCCCCACTAGAATTATTATCACTCGCATAGGACTGCCCTGTCGAGTGTCAATGATTAACAAAAACCAATCAAAGACCCCTACTGATGTCACCATCATTTGATAGCGGCCTCGGGGACTACGCCCAATGGGTGCACTCAGCATGCCCCCACTCGATCAAAAAGAAGCATGTATGCGCTAAAAGGAATCACCCATTGGGTGTAAAGTCAAGATGGACAAAATGCAATCAGAAATGAACTTACATTCCCACTTACTCACACATTAGCACGAAGCACCGAGCTCGCATCATACGACAACTTGTTGGCCTCATACGCCACCTTGGTTTGCAACATCATCTGCTCGGCCTGGATCATGGCCTCCTTCCTGGCTCCAGTTTGGTCTTCTGGAACACGATGGAGAGAGAACGCAGGCATTGGAGGAGTCGGCACTACAACTGAATTCACGAGAGTTACCTGAGGTTGTTCAATCGACGCTGGAGTGACAACAGTCGAACTTATTGGAGGGGAATTCGACAGCGGGCTCTCTAGCCCAGTTTTGGCTCGGGACGAGTCTCCAAGTTCCGAAGGCAATTTAGTAGTCGACCGGCGTGGTTCTTCATCGTATTCCAGATGGATGCTGTCGGTAGCTGTCAGTCGGCAATGTTAGTCAGCCCAATCGACCAATTTTATCCACAAAACACAACAGAATGAAGATTTATAATACCTCGTTGGGAGGTAACCACGTCTGTAGCATCCAAGTGCCTGGGATCCTCTTCATCTCCAGGAGGCGACGTCACCGAGGTCGCAGCTCTGGCAAGAAAATTCCACTCTTACATCAAAGGCATGAAATTTCACAACAACAAAAGAAAGAAAGTAAATACTCACGCCGAAGCGACTAGCACAACGATCCTCATTCCGGGCAGAGCCTTCTGAAGTTTGGGAACGTCAGGTTTGTGCATTTTTCTAGCTTTCTCTGCCGACTCAGTTGTTGCAACTCAGTCACGCTTCATATTCCTAGTACTTTACACGAGGGTCTTTCTTGAGGTAGCTGTCGGGTCATGGGGATGCTTGGATCGAGACTCATTGCATGGAGGAGAATCAATCACTTCTTCACTCTCCTCCGAGTCGTCTTCGCATCCATCGCCGTCCTCAGCATAGTCGCTATCCGTGCTGCTGCTTTCGCTCTCTCCATCGGCGTCAAGTTGCCCCCTGTTCGGCACGGGTCAATACATGTTCGTCAACTCCTACAAGATATAAAAACAACAAAGTTAGTCGGTTGGAGACTCAGTTACTCGACAAAGATATGAAAGTAATTGGCAAGGAAATAACTCACCATGTTTAGCGGCTTGTTCTCAGGAGAGAAGGGAAAGACCCGTTTGGCTCCTAGCGGATTGTCGCAGGCCCTAGTGTTGCCTCTGAGCCACAGTTTCTTCGGAGATCTCCTTTGGGTGTGATCGAGTGGAATCCTCGGGGCCTGAATAGTTCCACATGGTGAACTCTCGCTTGAAGGGGTTGGATAGGCCGACTGAGAAATGTCTCAAGCGGGTTGTTGGGGAACGTAGTAACAATTCAAAAAAATTCCTACGTGTCACCAAGATCAATCTAGGTGATGCTAGCAATGAGAGAGGGGGAGTGCATCTTCATACCCTTGAAGATCTCTAAGCGGAAGCATTGCAAAGAACGTTGTTGATGGAGTCGTAATCGCGACGATTCAAATAGCGGAAGATCCGATCCAATTGCCGAATGGACGGCGCCTCCGCGCTGAACACACATACAGCCCGAGGACGTCTCCTTCTTCTTGATCCAGCAAGGGGGGAGGAGAAGTTGAGGGAGACCTCTAGCAGCACGATGACGTGGTGGCGGTGGAGCTCGTGTTTTTCGGCAGAGCTTCGCTAAGCAGTATGGAGGAGGAGGAGGTGAAGGAGGGAGAAGGGCTGCGCCATGGGAAAGGGTTGCAGCTCCCATGCGCCTCCCCACTATATATAGGGGTGGAGGGCCTGATTTCTTGCCCTCCAAGTCCATTGGGGCGTTGGATAAGGTGGAGGAAAGAAATCCCATCCTTTCCCTTCCCGACCGATTGTTATCCCCCTTTTTTAGGGATCTTGAACTTATACCTTTAGGATATGATCTTATTCCTTCTAAGGGGGGATCTTGGTGCGCCTTGACCAGGGGTGTGGGGCCTTTCCCCCACTACCCACTATCATGTGGGTCCCCCCATGTAGGTGGGCCCCACTCCGAAACCCTAGAACTTTCCCGGTATAATACCGAAAAATCCAGAACATTTTCCTGTAGCCAAAATAGGATTTCCCATATATAAATCTTTACCTCCGGACCATTCTGGAACTCCTCGTGACGTCCGAGATCTCTTTCGGGACTCCTAAGAACTTTTAGTAACCACATACAATTCCCATTACAACTCTAGCGTCACCGAACCTTAAGTGTGTAGACCCTACGGGTTCGGGAACCACGCAGACGTGACAGAGACACCTCTCCGGCAAATAACCAATTGCGGAATCTGGATACCCATATTGGCTCCCATATGTTCCACTATGATCTCATTGGACTAACCATGATGTTGTGGATTCAATTAATTCTGTATACAATTCCCTTTGTCCATAAGTATATTACTTGCCCGAGATTCGATCGTCGGTATCCCTATACCTTGTTCAATCTCATTACCAGCAAGTCTCTTTACTCGTTCTGTAACACATGATCCCATGACTAACTCCTTAGTCACATTGAGCTCATTATGATGATGTATTACCTAGTGGGGACAGAGATAGCTCTCCGTTACACGGAGTGACAAATCCCACTCTCGATTCGTACCAATCCAACAGACACTTTCAGAGATACCTGTAGTGCACCTTTATAGTCACCAAGTTACGTTGTGACGTTTGATACACCCAAAGCATTCCTACGGTATCCGGGAGTTGTACAATTTCATAGTCTAAGGAAATGATACTGGACATTAGAAAATCTTTAGCAGACAAACTACACGATCTTGTGCTACACTTAGGATTGGGTCTTGTCCATCACATCATTCTCCTAATGATGTGACCCCGTTATCAACGACATCCAATGTCCCTGGTCAGGAAACCATGACCATCTATTGATCAACGAGCCAGTCAACTAGGGGCTCATTGGGACAAGGTGTGCTCTATGTATTCACACATGTATTACGGTTTCCGATTAATACAATTATAACATGAATAATAGACAATTATCATGAATAAAGAAATATAATAATAACCAATTTATTATTGCCTCTAGGGCATATTTCCAACAGTCTCCCACTTGCACTAGAGTCAATAATCTAGTTCGCATCACTATGTGATTGTAATGAATCTAACATCCATGGGATTTGATCGCATCTTGCTTGCGAGAGAGGTTTTTAGTCAACATGTCTGAATCGTTCAGATCCATGTGCTTTACAAATCTCTATGTCATCATGTAGATGCTGCTACCATGCGCCATTTTGAACTATTCCAAATAACTGCTCCACTATATGAATCCGGGTTTCTACTCAGAGTCATCCGGATTAATGTCAAAGCTTGCATCGACGTAACCCTTTACGACGAACTCTTTTATCAGCTCCATAATCGAGAAAAATTCCTTAGTCCAGTAGTTACTTAGGATAACTTTGACCGTTGTCCAGTGATCCATTCCTGGATCACTCTTGTACCCCTTGACTGACTCATGGCAAGGCACACTTCATGTGTGGTACATATCATAGCATACTATAGAGCCTACGGCTAATGCATAGGGGAGGAATTTCGTCCTTTCTCTCTCTTCTGCCATGGTCGGGTTTCTTACTCAATACTCACACCTTATGACACAACCAAGAACTCCTTATTTGCCGATCTATTTTGCACTCCTTCAAAATCTTGTCACCGTATGTGTTCATTTGAAAGTACCATTAAGCGTTTTGATCTATCTTCATAGATCTTAATGCTCAATGTTCAAGTAGAACAATCCAGGTTTTCCTTTGAAAAACACTTTTCAAACAACCCTATATGTTTTCCAGAAATTCTACATCATTTTTGAACAACTCATCGGAACTTCTATAGTGCTCCCACTCACTTCTTTGGAAATACAAGTTTCTCATAAACTTTGTAGAAAACCAAAATCTTTGATCACCTCATGAAAGCTTATATTCCACCTCCGAGATTCTTGCTCCAGTCCATAAAAGGATCTCTGGAGCTTTGCATACTTGTTAGCATCCTTTAGCATCGACAAAACCTTCTGGTTTTATCACATACAACCTTTCCTCAAGGAAACCGTCGAGGAAAAAATATTTTGACATCCTATCGCAAGATTTCATAAATGATGCAGCAAGTGCTAACATAATTCCAACAGACTTTCAACATCGCTACGAGTGAGGAAATCTCATTGTAGTCAACTCTTTGAACTTTGTTAGAAACATCTTTGCGACAAGTCGAGCTTTCTTAATGGTGACTTTTCACCATCATCGTCTTTCTGCCTTTTAAAGATCCATCTGTAGCTAACAGTCTTACGACCATCAAGTAGTTCTTCCAAAGTCTACACTTTGTTTTCATACATGGATCCTCTCTCAGATTTCATGGCCTCCAGCCATTTGTCGAAATCCGTGCCAACCATTACTTCTCCATAGCTCGTAGGTTCATTGTTGTCTAGCAACATGACCTCCAAGAAAAGATTACCATACCACTCTCGAGTAATACGCGTCCTTCTCGACCTACGAGGTTTGGTAGTAACTTGATCTGAAGCTTCATGATCACTATCATCAGCTTCCACTTCAATTGGTGTAGGCTCCAGAGGAACAACATCCTGCGCCCTACTACACACTGGTTGAAGTGATGGTTCAATAACCTCATCAAATTTCCACCAACCTCAGACTCAATTCTTTCGAGAGAAACTTTTCCTCGAGAAAGGACCCATTTCTGGATATAAACACTTTGCTTCCGGATCTGAGATAGGAGGTATACCCAACCGTTTTTGGTGTCCTATGAAGATGCATTTATCCGCTTTGGGTTCGAGCTTATCAGGCTGAAATTTTTTCACATAAGCATCGCAACCCCAAACTTTTAAGAAACGACAACTTAGGTTTCTCCAAACCATAGTTCATAGGGTGTCATCTCAACAGAATTACGTGGTGCCCTAATTAAAGTGAATGTGGTTGTCTCTAATGCCTAATTCAAAAATGATAGTGGTAATTTGATAAGAGACATCACAGTATGCACCCCAACCAATAGGGCATGGCTATGACATTTGGACACACCATCACACTATGGTGTTCCAGGTGGCATTAGTTGTGAAACAATTTCCATAATGTCTTAATTGTGTACCAAACTCGCAACTTACGTATTCATCTCTATGATCATATCGTAGACATTTTATCCTCTTGTCACGATGGTCTTCAACTTCACTCCGAAATTACTTGAACTTTCAATAATTCATACTTGTATTTCATCAAGTAAATATACTAGTATCTACTCAAATCATCTGTGAAGTAAGAACATAACGATATCCACTGCGTGCCTCAGCACTCATTGGACAGCACACATCAAAATGTATTAATTCCAACAAGTTACTTTCTTGTTCAATCTTAGTGGAGAACGAGGCCTTCGGTCATCTTTCTCATTTAGTATGATTTGCATGTCTCAAGTGATTCAAAATCAAGTGAGTCCAAATGATCCATCTGTATTGAGTTTCTTCATGCGTTTATACCAATAGACATGGTTCACATGTCTCAAACTTTTCAAAAAACGAGTGAGTCCAAAGATCCATCAGCATGGAGCTTCTTCATGCATTTTATACCAATACGACTCAAGTGGGAGTGCCACAAGTAAGTGGTACTATCATTACTACATTATATCTTTTGGCATCAATATTATGGAAATGTGTATCACTACGATCGAGATTCAATAAACCATTCATTTTAGGTGCAAGACCATTGAAGGTATTATTCAAATAAACAGAGTAATCATTATTCTCTTTAAATGAACAACCGTACTATGATAAACACAATCTAATCATGTCTATGCTCAACGCAAACACCAAATAACAATTATATAGGTTTAACACTAATCCTGATGGTAGAGGGAGCGTGCGATGTTTGATCACGTCAACCTTGGAAACACTTCCAACATATATCGTCACCTCGCATTTACCTAGTCTCTGTTTTTCCATAGCTTTTATTTCGAGTTACTAACACTTAGCAACCGAACCGGTATCTAATACCCTGGTGCTACTAGGAGTACTAGTAAAGTACACATCAATATCATGTATATCCAATATACTTTTGTCGACTTTGCCAGCCTTCTCATCTACCAAGTATCTAGGGTAGTTCCTCTTAAGTGACGGTTCCCCTTATTACAGAAGCACTTAGTCTTGGGGTTGGGTTCAACCTTGGGTCGCTTCACTAGAGCAGCAACTGGTTTGTCGTTTCACGAAGTATCCCTTCTTGCCATTGCCCTTCTTGAAACTAGTGGTTTTACTAACCATCAACCAAAGTTTTCAGAATCACGATTCCGAATCGGATCGGAGCCCTTTGCTAGTATCGTGAATCATAGAATCTTAGCTATCAGGATCGTAGAAACTTGGATTATATGAGCAAAATCGTAGAACTGGAGGGGCTAGTTTGGATCTTAAGATCGTATGATTCTAAGACTTGAGTCATGATTCTGAAAACTTTGCCATCAACAATTGATGCTCTTTTTTGATTTCTACTTTCGCGATATCAAACTTTGCGAATAGCTCAAGGGTCATCATATCTATCCCTGATATGTTATAGTTCATCACGAAGCTCTAGTAGCTTGGTGGCAGTGAGTTTGGAGAACCATCACTATCTCATCTGGAAGATCAAATCCCACTTGATTCAAGTGATTGTAGCACTCAGACAATCTGAGCACATGCTTAACAATTGAGCTTTTCTCCCTTACGTTGTAGACAATGAATCTTATCGGTGGTCTCATACCTCTCAACAAGGGCACGAGCCTGAAATCCCAATTTCATCCCCTGTAACATCTCGTATGTCCCGTGACGTTCGAAACGTCTTTAGCGCCTCAATTCTAAGCCGTTTAAGCATTACGTACTGAACTATCACGTAGTCATCAAAAACAGGTATGTCAGATGTTTGCAACATCCACAGACGAGGTTTGGGGTTCAGCACACCGAGCGGTGTATTAAGGACATAAGCTTTATGTGCAGCAATGAGGACAATCCTCAGTTTACGGATCGAGCCTGCATAATTGCTACTATCATCTTTCAACTAAGTTTTTTTCTCTAGGAACATATAAAAAATAGTAGAGCTACAATGCAAGCTACAACAAAATTTGCAAATACTTTTTGACTATGTTCATGATAATGAGTTCAATAAATCATATTACTTAAGAACTCCCACTAAAATTGACATACCTCTAGTCATTCGAGTGATACATGATCCTTATCGAATAGGCTGTGTCCGATCATCACGTGAGATGGACTAGTCATCAATGGTGAACATATCCATTCAGATCACATCTACTATACGAATCATGTTCGACCTTTCGGTATCTCGTGTTCTAAGGCCATGTTTGTACATGCTAGGATCGTCAAGTCAACCTAAGTATTTTGCGCGTGTAAATCTGGCTTACACCCATTGTATGCGAACGTTAGAATCTATCACACCCGATCATCACGTGGTGCTTCGAAACAATTATCCTTCACAACGGTGCACACTTAGGGGGAACATATTTCTTGAAATTTTTGCGAGGCATCATCTTATTTACTTCCGTCGTTTAAGCAAATAAGATGTAAAAACATGATAAACATCACATGCAAATCATAAAGTGACTTGATATGGCCAATGTCATCTTGCACCTTTGATCTCCATCTTCGGGGCGCGGCATGATCACCATTGTCACTGGCATGACACCATGATCTCCATCATCATGATCTCCATCATCGTGTCTTCCTGAAGTTGTCTCGCCAAATGTTACTTCTACTACTATGGCTACCAGTTAGCAATAAAGTAAAGTAATCATATGGCGTTCTTGATTGACACGTAGGTCATACAATAAATTAAGACAACTCCTATGGCTCCTGTCGGTTGTCATACTCATCAACATGCAAATCGTGATTCCTATTACAAGAACATGATCAATCTCATACATCACATATATTTTAGCACATCATTTTGGTCATATCACGTCACATAGCATACCCTGCAAAAACAAGTTAGACGTCCTCTAATTGTTGTTAAAAGTTTTACGTGGCTGCTATGGGTTTCTAGAAAGAACGTTTCTCACCTACATTACAGACAAAATGGTGATATGCCAATTGCTATTTACCCTTCATAAGGACCCTCTTCATCGAATCCGATCCAACTAAAGTGGGAGAGACAGACACCCGCTAGCCACCTTATGCAACAAGTGCATGTCAGGCGGTGGAACCAGTCTCACGTAAGTGTACTGATGACCCACAAGTGTAGGGAATCTATCGTGGTCCTTTCGATAAGTAAGGGTGTCGAACCCAATGAGGAGCAGAAGGATCTGACAAGTAGTTTTCAGCAAGGTATTCTCTGCAAGTACTGAAATTATCGGTAACAGATAGTTGTGTGATAAGATGATTCGTGGCAAGTAGCAAGTAACAATAGTAACAAAGGTGCATCAAAGTGCCCCAATCCCTTTTGTATCAAGGGACAAGCCTGGACAAACTCTTATAGGAGGTAAAGCGCTCCCGAGGACAAATGGGAATTTCTGTCAAGCTAGTTTTCATCATGTTCATCTGATTCGTGTTCACTACTTTGATAGTTTGATATGTGGGTGGACCGGTGCTTGGGTGCTGCCCTTACTTGGACAAACATCCCACTTATGATTAACCCCTACCGCAAGCATCTGCAACTACAAAAGAAGAATTAAGACTAAGTCTAACCATAGCATTAAATTAGTGGATCCAAATCAGCCCCTTACGAAGCAACGCATAAACTAGGGTTTAAGCTTCTGTCACTCTAGCAACCCATCATCTAGTTATTACTTCCCAATGCCTTCCTCTAGGCCCACATAATGGTGAAGTGTTATGTAGTCGACGTTCACATAACACCACTAGAGGAGAGACAACATACAACACGTCAAAATATCAAACGAATACCAAATTCACATGACTACTTATAGGAAGACTTATCCCATGTCCTCAGGAACAAAAGTGACTACTCACAAAGCATAATTATGTTCATGACCAGACAGGTATGAATAGCATCAAGGATGTGAACATATAACCTTCCACCGAGTAATCCAACTAGCATCAGCTACAAAGAGTAATTAACACTCTAGCAACCTTCCAAGTACCAATCGGAGTCGCGAGAAGGAGATTGGTTACAAGAGATGAACTAGGGTTTGGAGATGAGATGGTGCATATGAAGATGTTCATGGTGATGAGTCCCCTCCGATGTGAGGAGTGTTGGTGATGACGATGGCAACGATTTCCCCCTCCGGGAGGGAAGTTTCCCCGATAGGACGATCCTGCCGGAGCTCTAGATTGGTTCTCCTCTCGTTCCGCCTCGTGGAGGCGGCGATTCCTCCCGAAAGCCTCCTGCTGATTTTTTCTGGAACGAAACCCTCCTTATAGCAAAAGATGGGAGCGAGATGGGCAACAGGAGGCCCACAAGCCTCCTGGGCGCGACCAGGGGGGTAGGCCGCGCCTGGCAGGCTTGTGGCCTCCTGGTGGCTACCCTCTGGTACTTCTTCTGCCGAGTATTTTTTAAAAAATACAAAATAATTCCTCGTTGATTTTCACGGCTTTTGGAGTTGCGCAGAATAGGTATCTCAAACTTGCTCCTTTTTTAGACCAGAATTCCAGCTGCCGGCATTCTCCCTCTTCATGTAAACCTTAAAAAATAAGAGATAAAAGGCATAAGTATTGTACAGTGAAGTGTAATAACCGCCCATAAAGCGATAAATATCAACATAAAAGCATGAAGCAAAACGGACGTATCAACTCCCCCAAGCTTAGACCTCGCTTGTCCTCAAGCAGAAGTCGGGATCAATAAATATGCCCACATGTTTAGAGATAGAGGTGTCGACAAAACAAGATACAGACATGCACGCATCATGATCGTAATTAGAACAACAATATCATCATATAATCTCTTATGCTAAAGTGATAATTCCTTCACAAAGTAAAGTATGGATCAAGAACCTTATTGAGAATTAACAATCAATAGCCTTAAGTCATTGAAGCAATTGCAATTTATCATAACATCGGAAAGAGTCAAATAAGAGCTTGTAAATAAAATCCACATACTTAATCATCCTTTCGTTTTCTACAATTGCTAACACTCACGTGGTACTCATGAGATCAAAGTTTCAGTTGGACAAAGAGAAATATAGGGGCTTACCTCAAGGGTAATGTCAACAATAATAATTCATGGATACTTCCAAGTTGACATATGAATATAGATCTTTCCCTAGCACATGACGTTAGCCAAGATAATGGCGAAAAAAGGAATTGGTGTCGATCACCATGACTCTTTCAAGGACAAAAAGTAAAGGTGCAAGATAGGCCCTTCGCAGACGGAAGCAGGGGTTGTCATGCCCTTTTGAGGTTTGGATGTGTGACCTGTTAGTGTGAAGGAACGTCACTTTATATTGCCTCATGTGATAAAGAACTTTATTATGCAGTCTGTCGCTTTTATTGCTTCCTCATCACAGGTTCGTACAAAGCTTATTTTCCCCACACTAATAGATCATACGTATTTAGGGAGCAATTTTTATTGCTTGCACCAATGACAACTTACTTGAGGGTTCTTCTTCAATCCATAGGTAGGTATGGTGGACTCTCATGGCAAAACTGGGTGGAAGGTTTATGGATGCACAAGTACTATCTCTACTTAGGGCAGATGTTTTGGCTGAGATGAGGCCGAAGCAATTGTCATGTGCTAAGGGATCGCTAGTCATACAACATTGTTCGGAACCAAGCAAACATAATTCATTATGTTTTCTTTCTTGTCCAACATCTACTTCTAAGCATGTAATAGTTTACTGAGTGTTCACAATCATAGATGGTGTCCAAGATGATATATTTATATGTGAACCTCTCTTTCTTTATTACTTCCTATTAATTGCAACAATGACCAAGGTCTACGTTTGTCCACCCACAACAAGTTTCAATCAACACTCTTTTTATAAGTGAAGCCATCACTTCCCATAAGATCATTACATGATCTTTCATGCTTTTTTTCTTTATTAGTCTTTTCTTTAGATAATGGCATGAAGCAAGGCCCTTAACTAAAACACTCTTTATTATATGACTCACAAGCTCGAATACATTGGGGGTGACACAAAGCAAAACTCAAGCCTAGAACACTAAGAACTTTATTCTACTAGAGAAAGATAAAACCAAAAAGGATCAAACTAAGGAAAGGGTAAAGGAAAAAGATGTGATGGTGATACGATACCGGGGAAACTCCCCCAAGCTTGGCACAAACCAAGAGGAGTGCCCATACCCATGCTTAATTGTCTTCCTTCGAAGGTGATGGTGGTGGAGTTGTTGCAGAGTTCTTGAACTTGTTTAATTTCCTCTTGAGCACAGAATTCTGCTCCTTCAGATCATTAATTTCCTCTTCAAGCCTCAACACCCTTTGGCATAATTCTTGCTTACTCTCCTGCAAAACACGAGAAGGGATAAACAAAATCTTAGGCTTCTTCCTTGAGTTAGGGAGGCTCGACTTCTTGAACTCCACATGTGTGTTTCCAGATTGGGGTAGATGAGCTTCCTCTTCATCGGAACTTGTTCCTTCCTTCCCCTTGGGATCATAATCTTCTTCCTCATTAGTGGTCCAACCATAATGATCCAAGTCCCCATACACCTTGGGGTTAGCAAGGTAATCAGCCACATAGCTCTCCCCCTCCGAATCTTGAGAAGACATCTTGCCCTAAATCTGCTGCTGAAACAGGCTCGAAACGAAAACAGAGGATAATTGCATGATACGAGGGTCAGACCTTTCGGGATAATATATAATGATTTTTTCCCGACCAGAAGGAGTACTCCGCAAGAAAACGGAGTCCGGGAGGCACACGAGGTGGTCACAAGCCCCCCAGGCGCGGCCAGGGCGGTAGGTCGCGCCTGGCAGGCTTGTCGTCTCCTCGTGCGCTTTCTGGACTACTTTAAAATTTTCTAATTTTCTAAAAACTCCAAAACGGAGAAAAATTGCTACTGGAAAAGTTTTGGAGTCGGTTTACTTACCGAATCACACACCTCTTCATTTTTGGAGTCTGAAACAGGCTGATAAATATCCCTTATTTACTCCTCCGGAGTTATGGTATTAATAACATTTCTTTCAACATTTATGGGAGTACGTGAGATATAATGCTTGTTTCTTTGCCCGTTTACCACTCTCAAAAAATTACCTTCTGTGTTGTTGATCTTGATGGCACTGGAACGATATACTTCCTCAACAATGTAAGGACCTTCCCATTTAGAGAGAAGCTTGCTTGCAAAAAATCTTAAACGAGAATTGTATAGCAAGACATAATAGCCTACATTGAACTCACGTTTTTGTATCCTTTTATAATGCCACCTCTTAACCTTTTGTTTAAACAACTTGGCATTTTCATATGCCTGAGCTCTCCATTCATCAAGTGAGCTAATATCAAATAACCTCTTCTCACCAGCAAGTTTGAAATCAAAGTTGAGCTCTTGGATTTCCCAATAATCCTTATGCTCTAGCTCAAGAGGTAAATGACATGCTTTACCGTAGATCATTTTGTATGGAGACATGCCCATGGGATTCTTATAAGCAGTTCTATAAGCCCACAGTGCATCATCAAGCTTCTTAGACCAATTCATTCTAGACCTACTAAAAGTCTTTTGCAGAATTAGTTTAATCTCTCTATTACTTAGCTCTACTTGACCACTGGACTGAGGATTATAGGGAGATGCAACTCTATGGTTGACATCATACTTAGCAAGCGTTTTACTGAAAGCACCATGAATAAAGTGTGAACCACCATCAGATTAGATATCTAGGGACTCCGAATCTAGGGAAAATAACTTCTTTGAGAATCCTGATAGAGGTTTTGTTATCATCACTACTAGTTGGGATAGCTTCTACCCACTTAGTAACGTAATCAACAAGAACTAGTACTTTGGAAAATGTCCGATATAATCAAAACCCCAAACATCAAATGGTTCAATGAAAAGTGAATAATTCATAGGCATTTCCTGATGTTTACTGATATTACCTATTCTTTGACATTCATCACAAGACAAGAAAAACTTACGGGCATCCTTGAAGAGAGTAGGCCAATAGAAACCTGATTGCAATACCTTGTGTGCAGTTCTATCTCCCGCATGGTGTCCTCCGTAAGCCTCAGAGTGACACTTCTGTAGGATCTGTCCCCGTTCATGCTTAGGTACACAACGTCTAATAACACCATCTACTCTTTCTTTGTAAAGGTGAGGATCATCCCAAAAGTAATGTCTCAAATCAAAGAAGAATTTCTTCTTTTGTTGGTATGTGAAACTAGGTGGTATATATTTGGCAACAATATAATTTGCATAATCAGCATACCACGGTGTACTACGTGAAGCATTGATGACACTTAATTGCTCATCAGGAAAGCTATCGTCAATAGTTTGTGGGTCGTCAAGAACATTCTCCAACCTAGACAAGTTATCTGCCACGGGGTTCTCAGCACCCTTCCTATCTACAACATGCAAATCAAATTCTTGTAGCAAGAGAACCCATCTGATAAGTCTAGGTTTAGCATATTTCTTTTCCATGAGGTACTTAATAGCAGCATGATCAGTCTGAATAGTAACCTTGGAATCAACAATGTAAGATCTAAACTTTTCACATGCAAATACGACTGCTAAAAATTCCTTTTCAGTAGTAGCATAGTTTCTTTGGGCAATGTCTAGAGTTTTACTAGCATAGTGAATAACATTCAACTTCGTATCAACTCTTTGTCCTGAAATAGCACCAACAGCATAATCACTAGCACCACACATAATTTCAAAAGGTAAGTTCCAATCAGGTGGTTGAACAATAGGTGCGATTATCAAGGCCTTCTTAAGTATTTCAAAGGCTTCCTCACAATCATCGTCAAAAACAAAAGGAATATACTTTTGCAAGAGATTGGTAAGAGGCCTAGAAATCTTAGAATAGTCCTTAATGAACCTTCTATAGAAACCAGCATGACCAAGGAAACTTCTTATACCTTTGATATCTGTGGGGCATGGCATTTTCTCGATCGCATCAACTTTAGACTTATCGACTTCAATACCTCTTTCAGAAATTTTATGTCCTAAGACGATGCCTTCATTAACCATAAAGTGGCACTTCTCCCAATTCAAGACAAGGTTGGTATCTTGACATCTCTCCAAAACTCGATCAAGGTTGTTGAGGCAATCATCAAAAGAAGACCCGTAAATGGAGAAGTCATCCATGAAAACCTCAACAATCTTTTCACAAAAGTCAGAGAATATAGCCATCATACATCTTTGAAAGGTAGCACGTGCATTACATAAGCCAAAAGGCATACGTCAGTAAGCAAAGGTACCGAAAGGGCAGGTAGAAGTGGTTTTCTCCTGATCACATTGTGCAACTGGTATTTGGGAGAAACTAGAATAACCATCTAGAAAGCAGAAGTGTGTGTGTTTAGACAATCTTTCTAGCATTTGGTCGATAAAAGGCAAAGGGTAATGATCTTTCCTAGTGGCTTTATTCAATTTCCTAAAATCAATCACCATCCTATAGCCTGTAATAATCCTCTGTGGGATCAATTCATCTTTATCATTAGGGCCAACGGTGATACCTCCTTTCTTGGGCACGCAATGCACCGGACTTACCCAATCACTATGAGCAACAGGATAGATAATACCTGCTTCTAGGAGCTTTAGTATTCATTTTCTTACTACCTCTTTCATCTTAGGATTTAATCTCCGTTGATGATCAGCAACTGGTTTGGAATCAGGATCGGTTTTAATTTTGTGCTCGCATATAGTGGGACTAATGCCCTTAAGATCATCAAGAGTATATCCAATAGCAACACGGTTATTTCTCAGAGTTTTCAATAATTTCTTTTCTTCATGCTTTGAAAGGCTAGCACTAATAATAGCAGGATATATCTCCTTTTCATCAAGATAAGCATACTTAAGAGTATCAGGTAACTGCTTAAGCTCAAACATGGGATCACCCTTGGTGGCGTGGATCTCCAAGCAGTTCAACAGGCAAATTATTCTGAAGGATAGGATGTTGTCCAAAGATAACTCTATCTATCGCATTCCTTTCATCCATATGCATATCATTTTCATGCTCAAGCAAATATTGCTCTAAAGGATCAGTAGGAGGCACAACAATAGAAGCTAGAGAAATAATTTCATCCTTACTAGACAACTATTTTTCATGAGGTTGTCTCCCAAACTTGGAGAAATTGAACTCATGTGACACACCTTCAAAGCCAACAGTGACAGTTTGCTTCTCACAGTCAATATGAGCATTGAAAGTATTGAGGAAAGGTCTGCCAAATATGATGGTACAAAAGCTATCTTGTGTGGTAGCAAGAACGAAAAAATCAGCAGGATACTTAGTTTTACCACACAAAACTTCAACATCTCTAACAATTCCCAAAGGGCAGATAGTATCTCTGTTAGCAAGCTGAATAGTGACATCAATAGGTTCCATCTCGATAGGTGCAATCTCGTCTTTAATTTCATCATTTAAAGATTGAGGTATTGCACTAACACTAGTGCCCACGTCACATAAACCATGATAACAATGATCTCCTATCTTAACAGAAACAACATGCGTGCCAACAACAGGCCTATGTTTGTCTCTAGCATGAGGTTTAGCAATTCTAGCAGGATCTTCACAGAAGTGAATATCATGGCCCTGAACATTGTCGGACAGGAGATCTTTGATAATAGCAATGCTAGGTTCAACTCTAATTTGATCGGGGAGTGTAGGTGTTCTGATGTAACCCCTACGTATCACAGTTGAAGCTTTAGAAGGATCCTTTATTCTAAGAGGGAAAGGTGGTTTATCAATGTAAGCACTAGGAAAAATAGGATCATTATAAGCAATGAATTTCTCTTCAACTGGATTGGGTTTAACTACATTGACTTCTAAGGGAGGATGATATGTAAGACACTCCTCTTTAGGGAGATTAATATGAGCAGCAAAAGATTCACATAATGAAGCTACTATCTCAGAGTCAAGTCCATGTTTAGCGCTAAAATCACAAAAAGTATTTGTTTTTAACACAATCTTCTTGAGATTGATACCTGACTCCTTACCTTCATCAAAATCCCAAACTTCAGAGTTCGTTTAATTATTTCCAATAAATTCCATTTGAAGTCAATATCTCTCTTTATAAAAGAACCAGTACAAGAAGTGTCAAGCATGGTGCGATTATCATGAGAAAGCCGAGCATAAAAGTTATGAATAATAATTTCTCTTGAGAGCTCATGGTTGGGGCATGAATATAACATGGACTTAAGCCTCCCCCAAGCTTAAGGGATACTTTCTCTATCACGAGGCCAAAAATTATAGATATAGTTCCGATCACGATGTACCAAATGCATAGGATAAAACTTTTGATGAAATTCCAATTTCAATCGGTTGTAGTTCCATGATTTAGTATCATCACATAGCCTATACCATGTCAATGCTTTATCCCCCAAAGATAAGGGAAATACCTTCTTCTTGGCCTCATCCTTTGGAAAACCTGCAAGCTTAAATAAACCACAAACTTCATCTACTTAGATTAGATGCAAGTCGGGATGTGATGTTCCATCTCCTGTAAAGGATTAGCCAACAGTTTCTCTAGCATACCTGAAGGAATTTCATAACAAATATTTTCAGTAGGTGCAGCAGGTTGAGGAGCAACTCCTTGTGCTTCCGTTCAAGGTGAAGATACCCCGAACAAGCTCCTCAATGGATTAGTTTCCATAATGACAAGTGACAATAAATTTTAGCACACTATATAAATGTTTCCTTACCAAATTCCACTTACCAAAGGCGCTTCACACCCCGGCAACGGCGCCAGAAAAGAGTCTTAATGACCCACAAGTGTAGGGGATCTATCATAGTCCTTTCGATAAGTAAGAGTGTCGAACCGAACGAGGAGCAGAAGGATCTGACAAGTGGTTTTCAACAAGGTATTCTCTGCAAGCACTGAAATTATCGGTAACAGATAGTTGTGTGATAAGATGATTCATGACAACTAGCAAGTAAAAATAGTAACAAAGGTGCAGCAAAGTGGCCCAATCCCTTTTGTAGCAAGTGACAAGCTTGGACAAACTCTTATAGGTGGTAAAGCGCTCCCGAGGACACATGGGAATTTCTGTGAAGCTAGTTTTCATCATGTTCATATGATTCGCGTTCGCTACTTTGATAGTTTGATATGTGGGTGGACCGATTCTTGGGTGCTTCCCTTACTTGGACAAACATCCCACTTATGATTAACCCCTCTCGCAAGCATCCGCAACTACGAAAGAAGAATTAAGACTAAGTCTAACCATAGCATTAAACTAGTGCATCCAAATCATCCCCTTACGAAGCAACGCATAAACTAGGGTTTAAACTTCTGTCACGCTAGCAACCCATCATCTACTTATTACTTCCCAATGTCTTCCTCTAGGCCCAAATAATGGTGAAGTGTTATGTAGTCGACGTTCACATAACACCACTAGAGGAGAGACAACATACAACACATCAAAATATCGAACGAATACCAAATTCACATGACTACTTTTAGCAAGACTTATCCCATGTCCTCAGGAACAAAAGTTACTACTCATGAAGCATAATTATGTTCATGACCAGAGAGCTATTGAATAATCCAACTAGCATCAACTACAAAGAGTGATTAACACTACTAGCAACCTTACAAGTACCAATCGGAGTCGCGAGACGGAGATTGGTTACAAGAGATGAACTAGGGTTTGGAGATGAGATGGTTCTGATGAAGATGTTTATGGTGATGAGTCCCCTCCGATGAGGGGAGTGTTGGTGATGACGATGGCGATGATTTGCCCCTCCGGGAGGGAAGTTTCCCCGACAAGACGATCCTGCCGGAGCTCTATATTGGTTGTGCTCAAGTTCCGCCTCGTGGTGGCGGCGATTCCTCCCGAAAGCCTCCTCCTTATTTTTTCTGGAACGAAACCCTCCTTATAGCAAAAGATGGGAGCCAGAGGGGCAACAGGGGGCCCACAAGCCTCCTAGGCGCGGCCAGGGGGTAGGTCGCGCCTGGCAGACTTGTGGGCTCCTGGTGGCTCCCCTCTGGTACTTCTTCCGCTCAGTATTTTTTATAAAATCCGAAATAATTCCTCGTTGATTTTCACGGCTTTTGGAGTTGCGCAGAATAGGTATCTCAAACTTGCTCCTTTTTCACACCAGAATTTCAGCTGCCAGCATTCTCCCTCTTCATGTAAATCTTAAAAAATAAGAGAGAAAAGGCATAAGTATTGTATCGTGAAGTGTAATAACAGCCCATAAAGCGATAAATATCAACATAAAAGCATGATGCAAAATGGACGTATCATGTACTAGTAAGGTCGGTCCGGGCCGCTTCATCCCACAATGCCGCCAAATCAAGATAGGGCTAGTAAAAGTAAGAAAATTGACCAAATCATCGCTCAAAACTTACTTGTGTTCTACTCGTGCATAGAATCTACGCACAGACCTAGCTCTGAGACCACTGTTGGGGAACGTAGTAATAATTCAAAAAAATTCCTATGTGTCACCAAGATCAAGCTAGGAGATGCTAGCAACGAGTGAGAGGGAGTGCATCTTCATACCCTTGAATATCTCTAAGCGGAAGCGTTGCAAAGAACGAGGTTGATGGAGTCGTACTCGCGGCGATTAAAATCGCAGAAGATCCGACCCAAGCGCCAATCGGACGGCGTGTCCGCGTTCAACACACATACAGCCCGGGGACGTCTCCTTCTTGATCCATCAACGGGGGAGGAGAAGGTGAGGGAGAGTTCTCGCAGCACGACGTCGTGGTGGCGGTGGAGCTAGTGGTTCTCCATCAGAGCTTCGCTGTCGGGACCCCGATCCTAAGCCATAGGAATCCAGCCTGTAACACATCGCATCGCTTTGTGGTCTCACGCACGGTTAACTCCACGGCTGCAGCCTTACCTTAGCCGGGACCGTTTGCGTCTTTTGACTCACGTATGCGATAGTGTCGCTGGCAATCCAATGTGAAAGAACCCGGATCGACATGTCTAGTCATAAACCAAAGTGGCAGTACCGCACACGGACAGGCATACATGACCCATCAAAGCAGGTGTCGGTCATCAACGAATGTAGACGAGTCGTAGCAAGCTACAAGGACTCCATTACATTGCGTGACATTTCCCCAAAGGGGACAGACACAGCAGCTGAGAAGGACACATGCCGGTCAACCAATGTGTCCGGAGCAGTAGCGAACTACCAAGGCTCGTTGGATCACAAAGGGGAATTTCCTTGTAAGGAGTGCTACTAAAGTTCACGACTAGGTAATCGAACCCCATACATATCAAGTACGACACACGTACGCATGGCATACCGATATGTATAGATACATCGATGGCATCACAACATAACCATAAACATACAAACTTTATTTAAGAGGCTCGGAAGAGCCACACACATAATATTACACATCAAGGGTCTCACGACCCATAATAGCAGTCATTCATTACAAGCCAGCGGAAGAGTCATAAACTGTCTGAGTACAGACAGGGCAACTAGAAGGCACATGGCCTGACTATACTACAGATCCAACGTAGGGCCAGATCGTAGCTGGGACACCAGCTACTCGTCGTTGTCGATGTCTACGAAGAACCCTCCATTAGGGTCATTAGCAACCTCTGCAACATGTATTAAGCAAACATGAGTACAAAGGTACTCAGCAAGACTTTAGGACAACTAACTACTCATGCAAGGTATCAAAAGGTATTGTGGGGTTTCATGCGGAAAGCGAGCATTTGACTCGTGGCTAGACAACTTACATTTTGAAATTATTTTTTTTACAACTTGATTTCTCGCACACGAGTCCACTAACACCACAACAATACACTATCGTGGAATCAATCCGTCTCCATACGGAAATGCCGTCCACGACACTCACGCTTATCTTATCAATTTTATGAGCAGCCATTGAAGTTATCTATGAACAACAAATGTCTCCAAGTAGTCCATATCCGCGGACGCAGCTATTCGAATAGATCATAACCCTGCAGGGGTGTACTTCGTCACACACGCTCTCGCCACTTATCGCCATGTGCACGTCATGCACCTCGGCAACCTTCAAGCGGAAGCCCAGCGAGGGAGTCGGCCACGACCGTTAACCACACTAGTACCTAGTCCAGGTTTATCGCCTATCTGAGAGTAACCTGTACGGAAGTCCGGCCGAGGTTTCCGCCACGGCGTCGAACGATGTGCGCAGGATTCCCAAGCCCACCATCTGGGTGCCACTTGGTAAACCGTGCCACTGCCTACCGCATCACGGTCCACCTCTCAGGTCAGCACCATGCACGGCCTCCAGCATTACTATAAACACCAGAAACTACTTGCAACTCCTGGACCGAGTACTACGCGATTAATAGGCCGAGCGGGGTCATATTTCAGGGCCCAGCATGTGGTAGTATCTAGTCTTGGATTACATACACGGAACTCAGTTCCTAAGGACGGTTCCAATGAAACAACCCGCCATGTACTCCTACACAGCCTTTCACCGGTACCTTTACCAAATCAAGTTCAACACACAACCTTTGCTCACCGAACGCATTCTCACAATTCTGTTCATCCCCCAGATGACAGACCATACACAACTCTAAGCATAGCATGCATAGCAGGATAAGGCACATCATAGCTCAAGCAACTATCAGGTATGTTAGGTTGCAAGGTTCGACTATTTACTGTGACAAGGTTAGGTCATGCAAAGGAAGTGGGTTCAACTAATGTGGCAAAAGAAGTTAAAGCATTTGATCCTAATGCAATAAATAAGTGCAGGAGCAAGAACATGGGAATTATCGGGATGATCAAAAGGGTTGCTTGCCTTGTTGCTCAGAGGAGGAACGATATCCGTCAGACGGATATTCGGTGGAATCCGAGGGTGCGGAGCCTACCGAAAAGAATGGCAATCATTCAATAACAATCATATGCAAACAAGATGATGCATGAGCATGGCATGAGAATGCAAAGTGATAGGTTATTATTTTCAACATGTATTAGGTTTAGAGTTGATTTGAATCACATTCGAATATCAATTCAAACGGGGTATTCACGGGTACCGTTTTAATTGATTCGACCTGATGCTCAGATCAACTTGAAGTTAGCATGCATGAGATGTCATGTTAGGGTACTGATTTGTAACTAGGACAGTGTGTGATCATTGCATTCATAATGAAATTGGAATAATTTTCCAAATTCCATTTAAAAAGTAATTATAAGAATTGAATTATTCCTTATTCCACATTTTAGGGTTCTGTAACTTTTTCAAACTTGGTTGAAAATAGCATAATCAGAATCCTTGAATTTTTCTGATACTTTTTCATATATAAATTATTTTCATTGGAGTTACAGATTAATTTCTATGATTTTTACAAGTTTTAGCAATTTACTGGAATTATTTCTATACTGGAAATTCTTTTTATTGCATCAGACTGACGTCAGCAGGTCAGCCGACCTGTTCAGGTCAAACCTGACAGGGGGGACCACTGGTCAGCCTCTCTGGGACTAATCCCGCGTTGACCAGTCCCAAAACCGAATTGACTTGGCCTTGGGCCCACTGTCAGCGAGAGATTAAGCTCCTAATCTACTGGGTTAGGTTTGCCACGTCGACCCCCACCGGAGCATGGCCGGCGGCGACCACGGGCGCGGCGGAGGGCTCGCCGGAGGAAGCTAGACTGCGCATCGGCCGTCGGCTTTGGGCGCAGAAAGCAGCTACGGATTGCTAGTGCAACGCCGCATCTAGCGGGGGCATCAGGGGAAGCTAGGGTCGCCGGAAGGGGCGCCGGCGACGAGCAGAAGCGGCAGCCGAAGCTCAACCTTCTATGAGAGACGGCTCTAGGGCATGGGGAGGGCAGCTGGAGGGCTCATCGCACTCCTGGAGGCTCCAGGACCTCGAACCCTAGCTCGAGCGCGTGGATCAGACACCACAGCGACGGTGACGGCATGACCGGCGGTGAGGAGCTCTCGGCCTTGGTGGGGAACGGGGCTACGATGCACGTAAGAGCGTGGGGCGAGAGGGGAAACGACGACGAGCTCACGGCGGTTCCGATGGTGTTGTTGAGGGGCTCGGGGGTGCGCCGGAGGGAGCGAATTGACGGGAGAGGCCCGGCGGCCGGAGGTGGAAGACGATGGCGTTGGGGCGATGCAGAGCTCGGGGAAGCTTCGGCTTCTGCAGACAGGACCGGCGCGACGAGGCAGAGCTAACGGCGTGCTCAGCAAGAGGAGGCTAAGGCTAGGGGCACGGGCAGCTCGAGCTTTGCTCGGCTCCAATGGCGGCAGCAGGGAGGAGGAAGAGATCCGGGAGGAGGGAGAGAGCCGACGCGGGGAATTGATAGGTGAGGCCTCGGGGAGCTTACCCTGGCCTTGCCAGCACGAGGCGGCGGCCAGGCAGGCGCACAGGTGCGTGGCCGCGCCGGAGGAGGCGGCGGCCACCTCCTGCTCCTACTGGCGCGAGGGAGACGACAGGAGCTGGGATGGGCCGGGCCAGGCTAGGCGACAGGTAAGAGTTTCCCATTTTTTTTTTCTATTTTTGTTTCTGTTTTAGCTTCTTCAATATTTTGCTATTTATTTCAGCTCCAAAACAGATTGCAAAAACTATTTTAACACACCTGAATATTTGTTATAATATTCCCAACCATTTCCAAAGTTTTCAACATTTTTGAAAATTTATAGTTTCTGATTTCAACTTTAAAGTTTGAAACCAGTGGCTTTTTGCATTTATTTAAAATTCTTAAAGTGTCAAGAAAATAGTTTTCTTCAATGCTTATTTACTTTCATGATTTATCAGAAAGTTTGAACATTTCTTGAGGCCATTTTGGGTTCATTGATTTTAACTAGTTTGAGATTTTCTTTATTTGAAGTAGTGGCTAGGGTTTTGAGTTTTTCCTTTGCCACTTTCTTGATCTTGTTGGAAAATCTTAGATGCAAATGCAAAGTAGACATGAGCACAAGACTAACTTGCTTAAGGGTTAGGGATGTGACATTCGCTAAGCACTACGGAGGAGAAGGATGTGTAGGAGGGGGAAGGGTTGCACCACAGGCAAGGGATGAAGCTCCCATGAGCCTCCCCACTATATATAGGTGCAGAGAGGGCTGGTTTCCTGCCCTCCAAGTCCATTGGGGAGTTGGCAAAGGTGGGAGGAAGAAATCCAATCCTTTCCCTTCCCCACCGATTGTTATCCCCCTTTTTTAGGGATCTTGATCTCATACCTTCGGGATATGATGTTATTCCTTCGAAGGGGGACCTTGGTGCGCCTTGACCAAGGGTGTGGGGCCTTGACCCCACTACCCACTTTCAGGTGGGTCCCCCCATGCAGGTGGGCCCCACTCTAGAACCTTCCCGGTACAATACCGAAAAATCCCGTACATTTTCCGGTGGCCAAAATAGGACTTCACATATATAAATCTTTACCTCCGGACCATGCCGGAACTCCTCGTGATGTTCGGGATCTCATTCGGGACTCCTAACAACTTTCGGTAACCACATACAATTCCCATTACAACTCTAGCGTCACCGAACCTTAAGTGTGTAGACCCTAGGGGTTCGGGAACCATGCAGACATGACAGATACACCTCTCTTACCAATAACCAATAGTGGGATCTAGATACCCATATTGGCTCCCACATGTTCCACGATGATCTTATCGTATGAACAACAATGTCGGGGATTCAATTAATCCCGTATACAATTCCCTTTGTCCATCGGCATATTACTTGCCCGATATTCGATCGTCGGTATCCCTAAACCTTGTTCAATCTCGTTACCAGCAAGTCTCTTTACTCGTTTCGTAACACATGATCCCGTGACAAACTCCTTAGTCACATTGAGCTCATTATGATGATGTAGTACCGAGAGATACCTTTCTGTTACACGGAGTAACAAATCCCAGTCTCGATTCATACGAACCCAACAAACACTTTAGGAGGTACCTGTAGTGCGCCTTTATAGTCACCCACTTACGTTGTGACATTTGATACACCCAAAGCATTCCTACGGTATCCGGGAGTTGCACAATCTCGTGGTCTAAGGAAATGATACCTGACATTAGAAAAGCTTTAGCAGTTGAACTACACGATCTTGTGCTACGCTTAGGATTCGGTCATGTCCATCACATCATTCTCCTAATGATGTGATCCCGTTATCAATGGCATCCAATGTCCATGGTCAGGAAACCATGACCATCTATTGATCGACGAGCCAGTCAACTAGAGGCTCACTGGGGACATGGTGTGGTCTATGTATTCACACACGTATTACGGTTTCCGGTTAATACAATTATAGCATGAATATTAGACAATTATCATGAACAAGGAAATATAATAATAACCAATTTATTATTGCCTCTAGGGCATATTTCCAACACAAGTACATTCAAGTCACCACGCCACAGATCTGATCTACTCACACATTCACCAGAATCTCTATGTGGACCTTCTCGCCCTCCAACACAGTCAACGTTCTAGGAGCAGCGGATCGCTCCAAAGTGAAGGGGGGAGACCAGTTGACATATTTGGGGTTGCAATGTCTTTGTAATGAAACCAGGTGGATTGCCAGCTTCGGATGGATTCAGGGAGGGTCATTTCTGGATATGGACTCTTACTCCTCTTCTAGATCCCCAAACCGCCACACATTTGCATGACCTTGGTTCTACTATCCTTGGGTTTGTCTCTCTTAACCGACTGAGAACAAACAGTGAAGATATACTTGAACAGTCCCCAATGAGGGGAATAGCCCAAGAAACACTCGCACAATGTTGTGAACGCAGCAAGGTGTGCAATAGCATTCGAAGAAAGGTGATGGAGTTGAGCACCGAAAAAGTTTAAGAATCCGCGGATGAATGAGTGGGGAGGCAAAGAAAAACCTCGCTCTACGTGGGTGAGGAGGAGAACTCTCTCACCTTCACGCGGCTCCAGTTCGACTTCCCCCTTCCGGTAACCTCCATGATTCGGCGGCAATCAATCCATCGTTGATGAGGTTCAGGACGTCCACCTCCTTGATGGTTGACGGGAGGAAATCCCCGTGGATCCAGCCCGGTAGCACCGCAGCTCGAGCGCTCGACGGCTTCTTGGCACTTCCTCCCTTCTTGGACCGCTCAAGTTTCCCTGTCTTCGAATTCGTCATCTCGGCGGTGGTTGGAGAGACAGATCTAAGCGGCGCTCGAGAGACAGAGGAGATGGAGAAAAGGAGAGGATTTGAGAAGGAGCACTGTTCCAACCCTAGCACCGACTCGTTTTATAGCCGCCCGAGTGAGTCGCTGACCTATGGGCCCGCAGATCTTTGTATATCCCGATATCAGAGGGAGCGTGATATGTGGCGATAAGGGCGACGCAATAATCGAGGCGTCGGACTGTCATTTACCCCGGTTCTTGCGTCATCACCGCGCGGCACGCGCTTACCAAATTTTTGAATCTCGGGAAATGCGGACCTGACAAAGCAACCCGTCATGTCAAAAGATCCTATTGATCACTTGAAGCAGTTTTCGCTTTCAAATTCACTGGGATGCATTTCAGGAGAGAATCGATCAAGGTGAATGGCAAATACTTCAATCGACACCCATTTCTGCCAAGCCTTGATATGCATTAGGAGTTTGGCGTGTTTGGACAGAATCTACATCAACTCCTTTCACACTTGAAGCCCGATCCATTCGGGGGCTAATGATGGGGATATGTACCTAGGGTAGGGTCCTAGGCCTGACCTACATGTCCTACCCAAGGACACAACATTAAGAACTTGAAGATTTCAAGGAAGATTCCGACTGGCTCGCCATGAGTCAGTCAGTAGAGAATCCACTAGGATAATTTCCACTTCCACTCGACGGAAGACTTCCACTCGGAAGAATTAGAAGTCAGTCGACCGCAGAAATTCAGAAGTCACTCGTGGAAGGCCAATGAGTGGGCATTAGACTGGTCATCATGAGTAATATTTATTATATACGTTAGCAGTAACACACGCTGTTATCTTTATTATTAGAACCCTTGGTTGCCTGAGCCTTGATGAGGGGTAGCGCACTCTATATAAGCCACACTCCCCTCTCGCACAAGGGTTCGCACACCCTAGAACACACACACTCCACACAACAAGAGCTCCTAAGCACTGAGACGTAGGGTTGTTACCTCCACGAGAGGGGCCTGAACTCATACATCGTGTGTACAAGCTTGTCATAGCTAGGAATGTGCCCTCTCCTTTCGTACCCCTCACTTCTACTGTCAGGTTCGTTCCCACAACACCAATGGCCCTGCCAAATCCTCCAAACTAAATTATCGAATGTCATAAATGGTATGATGTCACTATATCATCTTATTCCACCAAGTCCACCTACCAACTTAAGGGTCTTACGATACGCCAAGGCAATCTAACTACATCTGAGAGCCACTTACTCTAGTCACTTCAATCCTTGGCCACGGGTCATATGCCCTTAGAACAGTCCTTCCTATGGCATAAACATCCTCAGGATAGCTTAAGAATGAAGTATACTTGTTCATTGTGGTCACTTGTTCCATGATGAACCCAGTGTTAAGCAGTGGTTATCAGAGCTCAACCGATGTTCTGGCAACCCATGTGTTGAACATGAGATCACAAATTTAAGTTGGGGAAGCTTGTGAGGTTTTAGGTTTGTGACTAGAGGGGTTTCCAATCTCGAGGGAAAAGTGTAATTCTATGGGGTGGCGCCTCGTTGAGCATGTTGTAGCCAGAGTCTTCAGTGTTAGTAGTCCATCAAGGTGGATCCTTGGTGCATCTTGTTCTATGGTGTTTGTTTGTTGAGAAATGTGGGGGTGGGGCGAAATTAGCGTAGAGGGGAGTGTCTAAGGGGGCGATATAATGCAGGTGTAATCAAATAGGTGCCGAAAGGGCAAACACAAACATCAAGATGAAGCACGTGATATAGTCATGTACTAGTTGTGTGGGCAAGGTGTGACTCATATCAAGGCACAAACAAGCAAAACAAGCATCACACAACATGGTCCCTTTTTAAACCATCATGTGGACTCGACTTCGCATAGGGAATGCACGACTCATCCTACCCTAGGGGTTCTCAGACTCAATAGTTGTGGTTACTTCGTGTCTTGTCGGGGAGTCCGCTCAGCCTTCAGGGTCTTCTTCACGTGTCTCTATGTCTCTTGTTGTTGCTCATCGAGGTGTTTCGGGTTGAGTTGGAAAGAGTCCCTGACATCTCCTCATTTTGTGAGCTATCAACGAAGGTGGTTCCTCAAGGTTGTCGTTGGGAAGGGTCATCTGTTGCCTTTGTGATCCTGTCGTTGCCTTCTTATCTTCAAGTGCGTTGAAAGCTCCATGTGGAGAACCTTTATGCAACAACTTTGACAAGGCTTGATAGAGTTTCGACCTATCATTTATGTTGATGACAACATCAACACCAAGAGCGGGGGATGGAGAGAACCGTTTTCCTGCTCACTAAGGTGAGGCAGGCCAAATGGCGAGGTTCTCATCCAGTGGTGGTGGTTGACACAACATCGATAATGACAGGGTCGCTGTATTAGCGATGCATATCATGATCTTGCATATCCTATGTCCTGATCATCATAGGCCAAGGTTGCATCACTCTGGGATAGGGTCTAATGTGTCACCATCTCGATGTCCTCATGCCTCGAGAAGTTAGCTTCTGTTGGTGTCGTCTAGTTGTAGCGTTGCCAATATTGTCTTCCAAACATGTGGGTGATCGTTCGGCAAGGTCGCTTCCTTTCAGTTACCCACCAAGGTTTCAAGGTAACCCGTGGTTTTGGCATATGGGTGCTAGCGACCGTTTGCAACTTTGAAGAGCAGATGAGGAAAGTTGAAGGAACAAGGGTGGAAGTGCTAAGGTAAAAACCTTCGCTCCTTTTGAAGACTTAGGAGAGGTGGGAAATAATTAGGTTGTGCAAATGATTTAGAGGGCGTGGAAAAACAGTTTTGTCCTAACTAAGATCCATGCTAACTAAGGGATTCCTACATTCAGGATGGCTCTGATACCAGCTATGTGGGGACCCCGTCTTCTAAGTCGTGATCACCGAATGCAGGTGTAGAGTGATCCCAGAGATCAATGCTCACTGAACACACACGTACTGAATAACAAGGGTCTTACATCCATGCAGACCGTCTGATACAAATAATAACCATTATGGTCAAGTCTTACATATAGAGGGCCTCATAGGCCAACACACCAAACTAAGCTAATAGCGGAAATCTTGGTTGAAAGCATGAACCCATGCCATCAACCTTAACCTACAAGCATTCTGAATGGGAAGCATCCTAGCTCGCAGGAATGTCACCAAGGTATTCTTCACCATCTCTTCTTCTCTCCTACCTGGTCAATAAAATAACATGTGGCAAGCCAATGAGTACTTTGAATGTACTCGCAAGCAACCCACGTTGTGGAACAAGGCAATAATGAAACATGATATAACACCGGTATGCTATTTTTGCGGAAATTTGATTTGTCCCCTAGTGCATAACATGATCAAATTCTCGTGCGACATGCATCACAAGGCACATCGGTAACCCAGTGAACAAGTTACATATATCAATATCAACCCAGGATTGAACATCCCACGTCCACCCCCCATGCCAAGTCACCTAACTTAGCTCAAGCATCATCTTTCCCATATCACCACCTTTTTCTCATACTCTCCTACACACCAACTAGGGCGGCAACAACTAGATGTAGTTTAATCAGGATTACCCAACTGTCCTTGACCGTGGACACGGCTATTCGAATAGGTTTGCACTCTGTAGAGGTTGCGCGTTGTACCCACAACACTCAGGGAAATTCTGTGTCATCAACAACTCCAGGTATATAACATACACGAGGTAAGCACCCGAACAATGCCTTTCCCCTGGCGACACTAAACAAAGAGTCCACTCATTGGTGGCATCCCTCATGATTTACATCATATGAGCCTCGCTCTAGATCGTACTATTGTGTGCCCGGTATGTGTAAAAGAAGCATGGTCGCACTACCTAGCACGATCCCATCTCGAGAGTAACCACGTCACTCTCGCCACTAGTAATCCGGGCTCTCTTCTAGTATAGAGCAAAGTAATCAACAAGCCCCATCCCATAAGGGGTATCGAGGTCTCACATGTAAGGTTGGGACGGTCGACAAATCTTAAATCTAATCCCTTTTCCTAAACCACTCCCACAAAATCTTTCTTGGTACACCACTTCTTTTTTAAGTGGTCATGCATCTCAACACCATCACCCTTGGTCATTAGTGGCACCCAACAGGGTTTTTGAAAAGCCTTTGTAAACACTCCCTTCACCGTCACCATGCATATTCCCATTCATTTTTGTGTAGCAACTACTTGCAACTACCTTCATCCAACATGCACAACCCTCATAGGTGGTAGGGTCAAGCCCGAGTACATGTTTCGACGAGGTGTTCTTCGGGGACAACCCAACAAGGGGGTCTGTGATCGAACATGAATATATGCATAAGTAAGGTGCTATATGACATGCAAGTAATAGTTTCTTAGCCATGGTGAAAGGGTTGCTTGCCTGGTTCAACAAGGTCTTCGAGGTCTTCGCATGCTTCTTGTCTATCTCCAAGTACTTCCTCTACTTCGTCAACTAGGATCGGAAACAACCTAAGTAAGCCACACAACAAGCAAAAAACAAAAGTGCTCTATAAATAGGAGTTTTATTTTTCTTGGACATCTCTCGTCATAAGAAAATTCCTTAAGGTTTGTTCTAAAAGATTTGGATCATCCAAGAATTTGAATGGTGGAAAAGGAGGAATTGGTGACCCTAGAAAAGTCTACAGAAAACATTTTCATAAAAATGAGTGGATGCATCCATCTAGTAGATCATGATTTTAGAAGACTTTTGGAAGTGGGTTCATTGGATTTGGAGTTGGTATGAATTTCCAATGGATTTTCTAGCATGAAATATATGTAAATAGGTGCTATTCATTTGGCCTAGTAGACACAATGCTAGAGAAAAATCTTGACTTAGGCTAGAAAATTAGAGCATGATTTTACAACTCTCTGGAAATTGGAATCACTCCATTTGGAGTTGATTTGAGCTCTCTAGGAATTTTGCAATGTGGGTTTCAAATACTCAAATTTGTATTTGAATATTAATACTATAGAATAGTTTCTTGGAAAAATGTGCAAGCCATATATTTGGATAGAGCATGATTTTAGGAACCTGTAGGAATTTGAATCATCAAATTTGGAGTTTATTTGAACTACTTATGAATTGTTTTCCCTGTTTTAGAAAAGAAAAAGGAAAACAATTCTTGCCCAAAAGGGTCAAAACAGCGCACTGGGCGGGGAATAGCAGTTTGGCTGGCCCAAGGGCTGAACTGCGCCTCGACAGATGCTACACCGTTGGCGCACTAGCCGGAAGGCATTTTCCGCGAGGGGAGGCGCAAAACGCATGAGGGAGCCTCCACTTGAGGTTGGGGCCCGGCCGATGGGAGGCTTATATGGGGGCCCCACCTATCGGGTTTCTCTTCCTACAACCGCCCGAGCAGGGAGGAACATAGAATAGTGCCGGTGCCGCTTTCGCTGGCAACCGGTGTTGCCACCGGCGAAGCTCGGACACCTGCGGACCTTAGGGGAAGGCGGCGACCTGAAGGGGTGCGTCGCTCAAGCCATAGAGGAATTGCTCGCGGCCAGTCACTCGCCAGGGCATGCACTGCCGACAGTGATGGTTGTCAGAGCGCAACACACGAACATGGAGGAAGGGGCCTACGAAAGGTGCGCGGTGGATCGGGAGTACCCATGGTGCAGATAGAGGGGAAAGGGGCGCCCATCGTTCCCGAATTTTAGCAAGGGACGACGGGAAGGCTTTGGCCATGGGGCAATTGTAGGGTGTGGGAGCTCAAATTGGGAGGCCCTGTGTGTCTACTTGAGGGAGAGAGACCCACAAAGGTTAAGAGGGGGCTTGTGAGAGGTATATTACACGGGGCGACGAGGGGGGCTAGGATGCGCCTCGGGTGCGCTCTGGCACGGCCAACACATGGCCGGAGCCACCTTGTAGTATTGTTCGTGTCGCAGAGGGGCATAGGCGGTCAAGGGGAATTCTATGACGCTTGGACATGTTGCCGCTGTCACACATGGCCTGCAGGATGAGGACAAGGTGCATAGTACCGTTTCTGCATGCCAGGTATGTGGTTACCACGTGCATTCATGTCCACAGAGGCATTTTGGTCGGTCAAAGGTGTCTGGCATGCAAGGCATGCGTGCAAAAGAGTTATGAAGAAGTTTGGTATCATATGAGGTAATGCAGGTGGGGCCTCCCCGCTGTTTAAGTTTGCAACAACAAACATTGGGCTAGTGATACGTCTCAAACGTATCTATAATTTTTGATGGTTTCACGATGTTATCTTGCCTTCTTTGTATGTTTTATGTACCTTTTTCTATCTTTTTGGGACTAACTTATTAATTCCGTGCCAAGTGCCAGTTCCTGTTTTTCCGTGTTTTTGACTCTTTTCAGATCTGATTTTGGAACGGAGTCCAAACGGAAGAAATACCCCAAAATGTTTTGTCCCTGAACGAAGAAGTACAGGGTTATTTTGGGACAAGCCAGGTGGGCTCCAGGGAGCACACAAGCCCCCACTCCGCCACCAGGGGGGAGGCGGCGGTGGGCAGGATTGTGCCCTCCCTGGCCGCCCCCTGACCTAGGTCTTTGGTCTATAAATTCCCAAATATTCCGCAAAAAATCGGGGGAGCCTTGAAAATACTTTTCCGCCGCCGCAAGCTTCCGATTCCGTGAGATCTCATCGTCATCATCATCATCGTCATCATCATCGTCATCATCGCCCCTCCGATGACTCGTGAGTAGTTCACTTCAGACCTACGGGTCTGTAGTTAGTAGCTAGATGGCTTCTTCTCTCTCTTGGATCTTCAATACAAAGTTCTCCATGATCTTCATGGAGATCTATCCGATGTAATCTTCTTTGGCGGTGTGTTTGTCGAGATCATATGAATTGTGGACTTGTGATCAGATTATCTATGATATATATTTGACTCTTTGCTGATTTATTATATGCATGATTTGATATCCTTGTAAGTCTCTCCGAGTCTTGGCTTTGTTTGGCCAATTAGATCTATGATTCTTGCAATGGGAGAAGTGCTTGGTTTTGGGTTCTGCCATGTGGTGACCTTTCCCAGTGACAGTAGCGGCAGCAAGGCACACATCAAGCAGTTGCCATCAAGGGTAAAAAGATGGGGGTTTTATCATTGGTTTGAGATTATCCCTCTACATCATGTCATCTTGCTTAAGGCGTTACTCTGTTCTTATAGACTTAATACACTAGATGCATGCTGGATAGTGGTCGACGTCTGGAGTAATAGTAGTAGATGCAGAAAGTATCGGTCTACTTGTTTCGGATGTGATGCCTATTGAAATAATCATTGTATAGATATCGTCATGACTCTACACAGTTCTATCAATTGCTCGACAGTAATTTGTTCACCCGCCGTCTACTTGCTTTCATGAGAGAAGCCACTAGTAAACACTACGCCCCCTAGGTCTATTCACATCCATCGTTTACAACTCCGCTTTTACTTTGCTTTGTTACATTGTTGCTTTTAGTTCTCACTTGGAAAACAATCTATAAGGGATTGACAACCCTTCATAGCGTTGGGTGCAAGCTTTTGTGTTTGTGCAGGATCTTGAGATACTCCTCTGCCGGATTGATACCTTGGTTCTCAAACTGAGGGAAATACTTACCTCCGCTGTGCCACATCATCCTCTTCGCTTCGAGGAAACACCAACGCAGAAGGATTCTTGGTGTCGTCAACGTGCCCATTTCTGGCGCCACTTGAAGTTCTTTTGTGCAGCAGCATAACGGACATCAGAAGCATTCCTGCGCCATTGCCGGGGATCCTTTTTGGAACATCAGAAGTATTTCTGGCGCCGTTGCCGGGGATCCTTTTTGAAACATCAGAAGTATTTGTGGCGCCGTTGACGGGGAGGAGAAATCAAGATCTATCCAAGTAGGTCTCATAAACTCTTCGCCTGCATTTACTTTTGTTGCGAGTTGCCTTTCATTTTCCTCTCCCCCACTTCACATTTGCCGTTTTCATTCGCCTTTCTCCTTCGTCGTTTTCTCTAGCCCTTGTCATTTTCCTTTGCTGGTTTCGTGCTTGCTTGTGTGCTTGTTTGTTTGTTGAAGACATCATGTCTGAAAACACCAAACTTTGCGACTTCTCGAGCACTAATAATAATGATTTTATTAGTACTCCGATTGCTCCCGCCACTAGTGTGGAATCGTATGAAATCAACGCAGCTTTGCTGAATCTTGTTATGAAAGAGCAATTCTCTGGCCTTCCTAGTGAAGATGTCGCATCCCATCTCAATACCTTCATTGAGCTTTGCTATATGCAAAAGAAAAGAGATGTGGATAATGACGTGATTAAGTTGAAACTTTTTCCTTTCTCATTGCGAGATCGCGCAAAAACTTGGTTTTCTTCTTTGCCTAAAAATAGTATCGACTCTTTGGATAGGTGCAAAGATGCTTACATACCTAAGTATTTTCCGCCGGCTAAGATCATCTCCTTACGTAACGATATCATGAATTTCAAGCAACTTGATCATGAACACGTTGCACAATCTTGGGAGAGGATGAAGCTTATGATTATAAATTTTCCCGCTCATGGCTTGAGTTTATGGATGATTATACAAATCTTTTACACTGGCTTGAATTTCGCTTCTCGCAATATCTTGGACTCCGCCTCAGGTGGAACATTCATGGAAATCACGTTAGGAGACGCTACGAAACTCCTAGACAATATCATGACCAACTACTCTTAGTGGCACACTGAAAGGTCGCCTACTAGCAAAAAGGTGCACGCTATAGAAGAGATTAACTCGCTTAGTGCTAAGATGGACGAGTTGATGAATTTGGTTGCTAGTAGAAATGCTACCATAGATCCTAATGACATGCCACTATCTTCTTTGATTGAGAGTAGGAACACTAGTTTGGACCTGAATTTTGTTGGTAGGAACAATTTTGGCAACAACAATGCTTTTAGAGGAAACTATGTTCCTAGGCCTTTTCCTAGTAACTCCTCTAACAATTATGGCAATTCCTACGGCAACACTTATGGAAATCACAACAAATTACCCTCTGATCTAGAGAGTAATATCAAAGAGTTCATCAACTCTCAAAATATTTTCAATGCGTCCATAGAGGAAAAACTACTCAAAATAGATGATTTGGCTAAGAGCGTTGATAGGATGTCTTGTGATATTGATGCTTTGAAAGTTAGATGCGCTCCTCCCAAGATCAACTTGGATGAAACTTTGAAATCTATGCGTATCTCCATGAATGAGAGCAAATAAAGAACCGCCCAAATTCACGCTAGACATGAATGGTTTAAAAGGGTGCGTTGTAGTGATGCAAATCAAGAAGATCTTAAAGTGCTTGGTGTGTCTCCTCTTAAATCTTTGTTTTCGCGTGTCAAACCTACTTATGCAGGGGCTGGATATGAATCCACTTTGGTTGAAAAACGCCCCGATAATTCAGAGTCCACCTATCTTGATGATAAAGGTGTGGAGAGTGGAGTAGAAGAGATCAAAATTTTGGCTAGTAATGAAACTCCCACTTTGGATTTCAAGGAATTCAATTATGATAATTTCTCCTTGTTTGAATGCATTTCTTTGATGCAATCCATTGCAAACTCTCCACATACTTATAGCCAAAGAAAAGCCTTTACCGCGCATATCGTAGATGCTATGATGAAACCTCTCAGAGAGAAGCTCGAACTAGAAGTCTCTATACCTAGAAAACTTCATGATGAGTGGGAACCTACTATCAAAATCAAGATCAAAAACTATGAGTGCAATGCTTTGTGTGATTTGGGTGCTAGTGTTTCCGCGATTCCAAAGTCTTTATGCGATATTCTTGGTTTTCATGAGATTGAAGAGTGTTCTCTTAATTTGCATCCTGCGGATTCTATTGTCAAGAAACCCATGCGGAGGATCGATGATGTTCTTATTATTGCAAATAAGAACTATGTACCCATGGATTTCATTGTACTTGACATTGATTGCAATCCTTCATGTCCCATTATTCTTGGTAGACCTTTCCTAAGTACTATTGGTTCTATCATCGATATGAAGGAAGGGAATATTAGATTTCAATTTACTTTAAAGAATGGAATGGAGCACTTTCCTAGAAATAAAATAAGATTTCCTTATGAATCTATGATGAGGGCTACCTATGGTTTGAGCAACAAAGATGACTATACGTGATTCCGTCACTTTCGCCTAGCTAAGGGCGTTAAACAAAAGCGCTTGTTGGGAGGCAACCCAACGAATTTATCCTTTTCCTTTCTGTTTTGTGTTTTCCACACTTTCATAATTCTATTATGATTGTGTTTTTTGTCTTTCTTTTTGCATTTGTGCCAAGCAAAACTGTTATGATTAGTCTTGAGGATGATCGTTTGGTCATGCTGGGAAAGACAGAAACTTTCGGCTCACGAAAAGATTTTTTTTTCTGTAATAGCTCTTGAGTTGATTCTTTTTGCTGCTGATTGCTACGCAAATTCTTCAAACTGTCGTAAGTTTTCAGAATTTTGGAAGTCACAGAGGTATACGAAATATACAGATTGCTACAGACCGGTCTGTTGTTAACATATTCTGTTTTTGTTGTGTTGGTTGCTTATTTTGATGAATCTATGGATAGTAACGGGGGGTATTAGCCATGGAAGATTGAAAGTACAGTAAGCCAACATCAGCATAAGTAGAATTGAAGTTTTCTATAGTACCTAAGGAAGTGGTGGTTTGCTTTCTTGTACTAATGTTATCACGAGTTTCTGTTTAAGTTTCGTGTTGTGAAGTTTTCAAGTTTTGGGTGAAGTTCTTATGGACAAAAAGATAAAGAGTGGCAAGAGCTCAAGCTTGGGGATGCCCAAGGCACCCCAAGAGATTCAAGGATACCGTAAAAGCCTAAGCTTGGGGATGCCCCGGGAAGGCATCCCCTCTCTCGTCTTCAATCCATCGGTAATGTTATTTGGGGCTATATTTTTATTCACCACATGTAATGTGTTTTTCCTTGGAGGGTCTTGTATCGTAGGAGTCTTTTATTTTTTTTGTGTGACAATCATCCTTGCTGCACACCTAGAGAGAGGGACATGCACACACCGTGATTTTGTCGAGCTTCACTTATATCTTTTGGTAGACAATTCAGCTCACATGTGCTTCACTTATATGTTTTGAGCTAGATACTTTTGCTCTATGTGCTTCACTTATATATTTTAGAGCACAGAGGTGCGTGGCTTGGTAGTTGATCTATTCTTTGAAAGTATTCTCAAAAGGGGCAGTTATCCAAAGGGATACGAAAACTTCCACCTTCATGTGCATTGAATAGTTAGAGAAGTTTGATTCATCTCAATTAGTTTTGAGTTGTGGTTATGGTAATATTGAAGTCATGCTAGTAAGGTGTTGTGGATCTAGAAATACTTGTGTTGAAGTTAGTGATTCCCATAGCATGCACGTATGGTGAACCGCTGTGTGATGAAATCTGAGCATGATTAGTTTATTGAGTGTCATCCTTTGCGTGGCGGTCGGGATCGCGCGATGGTTTATACCTGCCAACCATTCCACTACGAGTATGTGTTGAATGCTTTGTTTTGATTAATAATAAAACTTTTGCAAAAAGTAATGAGTTCTTCATGACTAGTGTTGAGTCCATGGTTTAGATGCACTTTCACCTTCCACCATCACTATCTTCTTAGTGCTGCGCAACTTTCGACGGTGCACAAAACCCACCATTAGCCTCCCTCAAAACAGCCACCATACCTACCTATTGTGGCTTTTTCAAAGTCATTTCGATATATATTGCCATGAAATTACCACCATAACATGTGCCACCACGTCTACATTGCCTTTGCACGATCGTAAGATAGCTAGCATGATGTTTCCATTGATGTCTATGCCATGCTTGATCATTGCCACGGTACACTACCGAAGGCATTCCATAGAGTTATAGTTGCTCTAAGTTTTGATTTGAAAGTGTGATGATCATAATTATTGGAGCATTCTCCCATGTGAGGAAATAAAAGAGGCCAAAGAAGCCCATAAAAAAAAGAGGCCAAAGAGCCCACCAAAAAAAAGAGAGAAAAAGAGAGAAGGGACAATGCTACCACTTTTTCCACACTTGTGCATATTAAGCACCACGATCTTCATGATTGAGAGTCTCTGGTTTTGTCACCACCATATATCTAGTGGGAAATTTCCATTATATAACTTGGCTTGTATATTCCAATGGTAGGCTTCCTCAAAATTGCCTTAGGTCTTCGTGAGCAAGCTAGTTGGATGCACACCCACTAGTTTTCTTTAAGAGCTTTCACATACTTGTAGCTCTAGTGCATCATTTGTATGGCAATGCCTACTCATTCACATTGATATCTATTGATGAGCATCTCCACAGCTCATTGATATGCCTAGTTAATGTGACTATCTTCTCCTTTTTTGTCTTGCAACCTCCACTACATTCCACACCATCTATAGTGCTATAACCATGGCTCACGCTCATGTATTGCATGAGCGTTGAAAATGTTTGAGAAAGTAAAGGTGTTAACAATTACTTGGCCAATACCGGGGTTGTGCATGATTTAAATTCGTTGTGCAATGATGATAGAGCATAGCCAGACTATATACTTTTGTAGGGATAACTTTCTTTTGGCCTCGTTATTTAGAAAGTTCATGATTAGTTTGCTAGTTTGCTTGAATTATTATTGTTTCCACGTCAATAGCAAACTATTGTTTTGAATCTAATGGATCTGAACATTCACGTCACATAAGAGGAATTACAAAGGACACCTATCCTCGGTAGCATGAAAGCATCAAAAATTCATTCTTATCACTTCCCTACTCGAGGACGAGCAGGAGTTAAGCTTGGGGATGCTTGATACGTCTCAAATGTATCTATAATTTTTGATGGTTTCACGCTGTTATCTTGCCTTCTTTGTATGTTTTATGTACCTTTTTGTATCTTTTTGGGATTAACTTATTAATTCAGTGCCAAGTGCCAGTTCCTGTTTTTTCCGTGTTTTTGACTCTTTTCAGATGTGATTTTGGAACGGAGTCGAAATGGAAGAAAAACCCCGAAATGATTTTTTCCCGAACGGAAGAAGTCCAGGGGGCTTTTGGGCCAAGCCAGGTGGGCTCCAGGGAGAACACAAGCCCCCACTATGCCACGAGGGGGAGGCGGCGGTGGGCAGGCTTGTGGCCTCCCTGGCCGCCCCCTGACCTAGGTCTTTGGCCTATAAATTCCCAAATATTCCGCAAAAAATCGGGGGAGCCTCGAAAATAATTTTCCACCACCGCAAGCTTCCGTTTCCGCGAGATCTCATCTGGAGACCCTTCCCGGCGTCCTGCCGGAGGGGACTTTGGAGTTGGAGGGCTTCTTCTTCATCATCATCGCCCCTCCAATGACTCATGAGTAGTTCACTTCAGACCTACGGGTCCGTAGTTAGTAGCTAGATGGCTTCTTTGCTCTCTTGTATCTTCAATACAAAGTTCTCCATGATCTTCATGGAGATCTATACAATGTAATCTTATTTAGCGGTGTGTTTGTCGAGATCCGATGAATTGTAGACTTTTGATAAGATTATCTATGATATATATTTGAGTCTTTGGTGATTTCTTATATGCATGATTTGATATACTTGCAATTCTCTCCAAGTTTTGGGTTTTGTTTGGCGAACTAGATCTATGATTCTTGCAATGGGAGAAGTGCTTGGTTTTGAGTTCTGCCATGTGGTGACCTTTCCCAGTGACAGTAGGGGCAGTAAGGCACACATCAAGCAGTTGCCATCAAGGGTAAAAAGATGGGGTCTTTATCATTGGTTTGAGATTATCCCTCTACATCATGTCATCTTGCTTAAGGCGTTACTCTGTTCTTACGGACTTAATACACTAGATGCATGCTGGATAGCAGTCGACGTGTGGAGTACTAGTAGTAGATGCAGAAAGTTTCGGTCTACTTGTTTCGGACATGATGCCTATAGAAATAATCATTGCATAGATATCGTCACGACTCTGCACAGTTCTATCAATTGCTCGACAGTAATTTGTTCACCCACCGTCTACTTGCTTTCATGAGAGAGGCCACGACTAAACATTACGGCCCCCGGGTCTATTCTCATCCATCATTTACAACTCCGCTTTTACTTTGCTTTGTTACTTTGTTGCTTTCAGTTCTGACTTGGCAAACAATCTATAAGGGATTGACAACCCCTTCATAGCGTTGGGTGCAAGCTTTTGTGTTTGTGCAGTATCTTGAGATACGCCTCCGCCGGATTGATACCTTGGTTCTCAAACTGAGGGAAATACTTACCTCCGCTGTGCTACATCATCCTCTCCGCTTCGAGGAAACACCAACGCAGAAGGATTCCTGGTGTCGTCAACGTGCCCATTTCTGGCGCCACTGGAAGGTCTTTTGTGCAGCAGCATAATGGACATCAGAAGCATTCCTGCGCCATTGCCGGGGATCCTTTTTGAAACATTATAAGTATTTCTGGCGCCGTTGCCAGGGATCTTTTTTGAAACATCAGCTAGCATAAAGTGTTTTTACTCGGAGGAATTTGAAATGAAACCTTGTCTAGTTGTCTTAGGCATGGAAGGACTACAAGTGTACTAAGTTTGAGGTCAGGGAGATGAGAATAGCTAGCACTTGTAGTTTAAGGCTTCATTTCTGCCAAAAATCAAGTTTTAGAAGGGCTGCTGATATGTTCCACATGAGCATGACATGTCTTTGCATGAAATGGTGCATTAGCACACTAGAGGAGCCCTGGAAGGATGTGGGGGCATTGGCTTGAATATAGTTATTGGGAGGGGGAAGGAGGGGCTCTCTTGGTAAAAAAAGAGAGGCAAAGAGAGGGAGCCACCCCCCTATATTTGACCACGGGCCGTGGCAAGGTTACTTGAGTTAAAATAGGATCAGAGAATACTGTGGTAGAAATTTGAGCTCAAGGAGTATAGTAGAAGGGGCCAAAGCAACATATTTGGCAAGTGAGGAGAAGGTGTTTGATCGGTGCTAGGGCTAGCAAATGGAGTCCGCTTGCTATGAAACTTACCAGGATCACAGGGTAGGTGAAAATGAGATTGAATACCAAATTTGGGATTTGTTGGAGAATGTTTCCAATGTAGACTGGAAAAATCCTAGAAAGGGGTAGAAATGGCTTCCTGCAGATAAAAGCATGCAAATTAATTCCCACTAATGTACCACTTGGTGTGGTGTCTTTATTTGAGTATTAAAGCATGCCCAAAAAGTTTGGGATCAATTGAAGAAACTGCACAATGTAAAGTTTCCCAATTCAAGAAATCAACACAAAAGGTTTTGTGGGGTTTTGGACAAGTTCATCTGTTTTACTTGACGCACCACTTGGTGTGGAAGCATTATTGGAGCATGAGGACATGTCCACAAAATTGGAGCTCAATTGGAGACACTTGGCAATGTAGAGTTGCTCAAAGTTGGGTCTGTACAGATAGGGTTTTGGAATATTTAGGTGAATTAAGTCAACTTGGCTTGAGATGAAACTTGGCAAGATCATCACATATATCTTGTGTGAAGTGCTAGAATTTTACTCGGATTTATTGAGAATATTTCTTGCAGAAATATTTCAAAAGATTGAAATAGGCAGAAAGGGTTTTGAAAGGTTTTGTCCAATATTTCAAAAGATTAAACTTGGCAAGATCATCACATATATCATGACCATGTGTTGAAGCTCTAATATATGGAATATTTATGGCTAGTGAGTTTCGCTAAATTTTCTCAAATATTTCAAAAGCAAGAAAAATAACCTTTCATCATAAAAGACCAGTTCTAGCCTCAGAAAAAGGTAATTGAATAAAATAGGAAAATAAATTTTAAATAATAATTTTGTGGTTTTTGGAAGTATTTTCCATAATGGGATATAAATAAAATATTCAGTGAAAAACAACTTCCCTAGTTTCAAAACTTGTAGTACAAATACCAATTCACGGGTTTACATAACCCTAAATTAAATAAATTCTTTTTGGTCAAAACAGTATTTGGTAAAAATAGTTTCTCGTCCTATACACATGGCACGATCGGTGGGCAAGGGTTTGGGTCAAGGAGGTGAGTCTAGAGAGTAGTAGCAACTTTGTGATTTGAAACACAAGCAACCCAGCAAGCAAATAACAATCACATCAAGCATCACAAGGACTCACAAATTTTTTAATTGGTCCTAATTTTGAACCATGTTAGTTTATCCAGGAGAGTCAAAACACAGGATGTGACAATTTCTGCCATAAGTATTCACTATACCAACCTATGGATTGAGTAAGATCCTTCAAGTAACTTGTCATCGGTGCACACAATAAAATTTGTCCTTAAAAATGTATGATATTTTATTTGGAAAGAAATAAGCGTTGTACAAACTTGTGATAGTAAAAACAAAAAGGAAAGAAAAAATATAGCAGCAATACCATCACAAGCAGCAATATTGCATACATGTTCATTTTCCTTAAATACTCACACATCTAACTTAAAAGTGCAACGTTTGCTTCCCTCTGTGAAGGGCTTATCTTTTAATTTTGATTTTTTATGTTCATTCAAATATTATTCCAACATTTTTATTCTGCAGCTCACAAACATTGTATGGTGGGAAAGATCTAGGAACATATATCCAATTGAATATATATGATCATGATTCATTATTGTTAATAAGTATCCCTGAGATGAGTGAGTATATGAAGTTTTCAAAGCCAAAGCTCTTACAAAGATTATTCTACAAAAATAAGGATGAATTATGATTATTTGATGAATTTTCTAGACCATGCAACAGCTTTGTGTGTTTATTTATTAAGAAATAAGATTTTGTACACACACAACGCCTAGGCATAGAGAGTGACTGAGGCCTCTCACAACATCCACCTATGCTATTACAATTCTTATTATCCCCCAAGCCCACTGTTCTCCGCCCACTTTACTCATACTCCAATGAAGAATATAGAGCCTCCACTTCATAATGATCTTCGCCACTATCTTATGCTAAGATTATTGTATGCTTTTTGAATGTGTGGTTCTTTCGCTCCTTCCAAATTTAGAACGACACTAAGCTAACAAGGGCATTTAGATCCTTCTTCTTTTCCTTGAGCATTGCTTTACAAGATTTCTCCCACCATTTAATCAGCACTGAATCGCTTTCCTAGCACTGCAAACTCAACTAAGGACTAGCAAGTGCCTTGTGCGAGACTATATGTGTCAATGGGTGTCACACCCTGTTTTTACCTCACTTCAACTATAGCCTTTTCAAAATCTGAGTTTATTAAAAAAATAAGAAAGTGCTATGAGTGCCATGATTTCCATTGTTTGTATGAATGCTTGAATGAGTGGATCCAAAAACCATATTTTTATAGCATGTTATTTTCAAAAGGTTCATTTTGACTATTTCAAGACCTTGCTTTTGGTTTGCACTACAAGTCGCTCATTTCAAGGGAGTGCCTTCACCCAAAGATTGTATTCTGGTTTTGACAGTACTATGACTCTCTAATATCACAAATTAATTATTTTATAAAATATTTTTCTATTTTATTAGCAACTCCTTTTATGAGGCCAGAAATGATATTTGTGTATGAAAAAAATGCTTTTTTGCCTTAGGAAAATGTGAGAAAATTTGGAGATACCCAGAGGACATATATTTTACATACATAAGATTTTCAACCCCTATTTATGTTCAAAATATTTGAGCAAGTCCTTGAAAACCTATTCTGTTTGTTTTGGCCTTGCAAAATATTTCGAAAGGGAATATTTCCAATAAATTTCTAGAAAATTATATCATGCTTCCCGAGCTATATTTGCTGGCCATGCCAAGTTTCACCTCGTTCCAAGGTGGTTTTCTTGACCAAATAATCCTAAAACCCTCTTTGTCCAGAATCAAGTTGAAGCAACTCTACATAGCAAAGTTTGTCCAAATGGCTTGAAACTTTGCAAGAGGGCTTAGCACCCAAAATGAGGAGACCCTGCCCAAAATTTGATTTGTGGGGATTAATTTACCCACATTCCCTTTTGAATGGACATGGCTGCCCATTTGGGGGTGACTTAAAGTTTGCACTGCCAAACTTGTCCAATGAAGCTCAAAATTATTGAGCATCCTATTTTTGCAACAAACCCAATCCTATTAACTCTCATCATCAGTGGTGAAGGGTAGCTACCCCAAACACCCGTCGAACACCTTCTCCCATCTTGGTAAATCAACTCTTAACTCAATATACATCCACATACTTTCCACCAAACTCTTAGTCCAAGCACCCGGCACCACTCCTCAACTTCAGACGAGTGGTCCCTCTCTGGTTCCAAGCAGAATAGCCCAAAATCTCCATTTTAGTTTCTCGCTCAAGTCTGGCACCTCCTCTTTAATCACTCCCTTTGACCAACAGTGAGTTCCTTGGCTCTCAAACGGCTATGGATAATCAAACCCAACCCCAGGACATGCCACACGCAGCCAAAGCACCCCAGAGCGTGTCAGCATGCCATGGCATGCCAAAACTACGCTCTGCGCGTGCTATAGGGTGCACCCGAGGCAAAGGTGGCCAGCCCCGGCTAGTTCTCGCCTCCCCTCGGTGCCTCTCCATGTCCCCGACAACCCACGTGAATCAGGGCAGCCTCACGGCCCCTCCTTCCCCTCTTTGTTGACCACAGCGACGTGTTCCCGCGTGCGCCAGATTAGGTCAGAAGAACGCTACCACGCAGCACGCGCGCTCCTCGCCCTCTCTCTTTCTCTCTCATTGAGTCTTTGGGATCCTAAACCACGCCCGCAATACCGTGGTTTCGACCCCGAGCTCTCTCTGCCTCTCCTGCAAGCCATGGTGAAACCACCGGCGCTCCTAACTCGGTGCACCGTCGCTGGCCTATAAATAGGCCCTCCACCTCGCTCCGGCACCCTCACACAACTCCTCCATAGCCTCAGTGAAGCCCCTAGCCACCCCATTCGAGCACATCGAGCTCCGTTGCTCGAGATCGTCCCAGGCCTGCCGCTTCGGAACTCCGTCGATCTCAGGCTACAAGCCAGCTCTCACGCTCCTGTCACCTCCCACGTGACCGTAGTGAGCTCAGGGAGCTTCTCCACCACTCGCCGAGCGAGTCCCTGCCTGTAGCACCCATTTCCTCCACCGCCGCCACCTCATCGCCGGTGACCCAGGGCCTCCCCATCGTAACCTCGACCACCAGCTGGTAGGCGGCAATATGTTGGTTCCATTCCTGCCGTCGTTGGGGCATGAGGGCGTCGGTGTCGCCGCCGGCGTGCCTCCCCTCCCCTTTGTCTACAGGAGGAAGACGACCTCGACAGGCATGCCCCACCAATCGGTGCCTCGTCTGTGCCCCTCTCTCCTCTCTGAGCCGCTGACCGCAGGGGCTCGCGCGCCAGGTTTGAACCTAACGATGCAGGTGCCTGGGCTGGCTGGCTCGCTGGCCAGTTGGCCAGTTTGGCCGGCCCAGCCACTGTCCGAGCCAGGCCAGGGCAGAGCCGAATTTTCTTTTTTGTTTTTAGTATGTTTTAATAGATTTTTGTAGAGTTTGTTATTTAAATAAATTTAGTTATTTTTCCACCACAATTCTTCTAAAAATGTGTAGAATTTAATGGAGGTGTTATACAAATGTTTATGGTAACTCTTCTGTTTAGTTATAATTAAACGTCTTATTTTGAATACTTTAGCTCCTGTTAAATTTATTTTTGAAAATAATCTTTTCACCAAAACCAGAGACAAATATTTTTAAAACTATAATATAGATTTATCAAAATAGGATAACTTTTTTAAAGTGATTTTGTGTGCTGTTTTTGAGTGAGCTACTTATTTTATTACTATTATTACGATGATAGATTCCACGTTTGACGAAGGAGTTGCACTCGAAGAGCCCGAAGACCCCGGATACCTAGCTGACTAAGGCAAGCAACCCTTTGACCATGTTTGAGCAAAACATTATTTGCATGCCAAGTAGAGTAATATTCCCGTTGCACATGATCATGAGTATTCGACAAACTATCGATATGGTGTTATCGTTGGCTCCTCCGGAGCACTTGCATTTGAGCATGATCCTACCATCTATGAGGGTCACGCTAATATTATGTTAACAAGTAGACAGTAGAGCTAAGCATAGTAGAAGCATATGCATGATGATGGTAAAGTTGATATCAAAGGCTTATGAAAGCCCCGTTGGGTGCCACTAATGCCCGAGGGTGATGATATGTTAGGTGGCCACTTATGAAGAAGTGGTGCAGCGGGTATATTTGGTGTGAGTGGTTTCGGAAACAGGAATAGATTTATGATGTGTTGACCGTCCCAACCTTACATGTGCGACCATGTTACCCCTTTATGGGACGGGGCTTTGTTCGTTACTTTGGTCGGTGCTAGCAAAGAGTCACATTACTAGTTGCGGGAGTGATAAGTGGTCACTCTCGTGAGAGGGTCGTACCAGGTAGGTCGACTATGCCATTTTTACGTGTTTCGGGCACACCGTTGGTCCCCGCATGGATGATGCGGTCTAGTGTCGGTGCTCGTAAGACGTACATCTTGTGGGCGGGGTACCAATCGAGTGGAACTCATTGTGTAGTGTCGTTAGGGGAACGGAAATGATCGGGTACTTCCCTCGGGTATGTTATATACCACGAGTCATGGATGACAAGGAAGTTCCCCGGATCTCATGGATACAACGTACAACCTGTGTAAAGTGTAAAACTATTCGAATAGCCATATCCACGGTGATGGATAGTTGGGTAATCCTTCTTAAACGCCTAGTCGTTTTCGCATAAACCAAGTGTGTGTATGTGTTCATGAAGTTATCCGAGTAAGAGTGGATACAACCAAGTTTGGTGACTTGGCATATCGGGTGAACCCGAAGTATTCAACCCTCAACATATATGTAGATATATGTAACCTGTTCTTCTAAATACCATCTAGCTTACGATGCATATCCATTTATGACCATGTTTCCTTACATTCAAGTTCGCTTTCCACCAATGATGCATATTACTTGTTATCATACCAACTGCATTATCCATATCATGGGTTGTTTGCGAGTACATTCAAAGTACTCACTGGCTTGCCACTGGTTATGTTCTTGACGAGACATGGAAGGACAGGAGTTTGGGGAAGAATTCGTCATCGGAGGCGGACACTCGAACTAGGACACTTCCCAGTTAGAATGCTTGTTGGTGAAGGCTGATGGCATGGGCTCCCGTTTATACCCAAGATATCCGCTAGTAGATGCACTACTAGGAAAAGGGCTATAGATGATATAGACACTAATGGCGCACCAAACAAGTACTGCGCCACTACTATATAGTAGTGGCACACCATGTGCAGGTGTGCCATTAGTGTGATGGACACTAATGGCGCACCACACACTCGGTGCGTCACTACTATATATTTTTTTTTGCAAAACTACTAATGGCGCACCAGAAGCTGGTTAGCCATTCGTAACCAGGGTTACTAATGGCGCATCTGTTGGTAGTGCGACACTACTATAATTTTTATTTTTTTTGCAAACTACTAATGGCGCACCACACCTAGTGCGCCATTAGTAACCAGTGTTACTAATGGCGCATCTGTTGGTGGTAAGCCACTACTATTTTTTTTTGCAGAACTACTAGTGGCGCAGCACAGAAGGTGCGCCATTAGTAACCAGGGTTAATAATGGCGCATATGTAGGTGGTGCGCCATTAGTAACCTCGGACCAGCTAGATATTTTGGACAACCACCTACCTCACTCACTTTCCCCACTTTCATTCTCTCCACCTCCTCCTTCCAGCTTGTCTCGGGTGCCTCCTCCTCCTCACCTCATTTGCATCATAGATTCACCCAAATTAAGTGGTTAAATTACCTTTTTTGATAGGTAAGTAAGGGGAAAGCTTTTATGTTGTAGATCTACTTTTTTCTCCCTCCAACAACGTGCACATGCACTTTTTATGGCCTAGTTAGATCTACGTATGTTTGTGGTGTTGCATATGTTTGTGGTGTTGCATATATGTTTGTGTTTGCAGGTACCGGTATTTGAAATGCGATAGTTGCCAATATTTTCCCGGAATGTTCATTCATTTCCGTTTCGGTGAGAATTTGGCACTATGCATTCTTTTTTGTCCTATTTTTAGGCAAAGTCATGCCAAAAAAAATTTGGTTCTAAAATATCATTTTGCTCTACCCCGCAGGAGACCATGGTCCGCACGATGACCGAAGGCATCGTGAATAGGTTTTTGAGCTCCGCGAAGGCCGAGATGCTTCAAAAGAACGAGACGGAGATAAGATGTCCGTGTCGAAGATGCAAGCTGAAGAGCCTTATGGACATGGATTCCATAAAGGTGCGGAACCACCTGCTCTTGCGTGGTTTCATGGATGGCTATCGGCGGCAAGGTGATGAAGATGATTATGAAGTCGTCCATGGGGGACGGGAAATAAATGAGGAAGGGCATGAGCAAGACAACGGCGGCGAGGGCGGGCGAGAAGACGAAGAATCTCCAAGACACAGTCATCATGTAGAAGATGCCGGACATGATGATGAGGAAGATGCCGGAGGAGACGAAGGGCATGATCATGAAGATGAAGATGCCGGAGCAGACGACGATGGACCATCGATGGCCTGGGTGCAGGACCCTCATATTCAACAGCTGCTTCTCACGCAGACGGATAACGCAAGAGCTGTTGCCCGAGAGAAAGCCAAGATGGATCAACTGGAGATAGACGCGGTTACTCCATTGTATGAAGGATGGAGGCCCTAGGATACCCTCCTGAAAGTAACGCTCATGGCTCTGGAGTAGAAGGTAAAACACAAAATGACCGACGCATGCTTCGACGAGAACACAAGATGACCGACGCATGTCATTCTCGCACGAACGTCTTCCCAAGGGCAACAAGTGCCCGACCAGTTTCGAGGAGGCGAAGAAAATCGTGTGTCCTCTGGATTTACCGCACGTGAAATATCATGTGTGCATGAACAATTGCATCATTTATCGGGACGAGCACGCGGTGTCTACCATATGTACGGTGTGCGGCATCAGTCGATACAAGAAGAGGAAGAAAGCTCCTCGAAAAGTGGTGTGGTACTTTCTGATCACTCCTCGTCTGCAACGGTATTTCGCGGACCCTAAGGTAGCAAAGCTCCTGCGTTGGCACACGGATAGGGAGGAGAAAAGCGAGAAGATGACGGAAATGATCCGGAGATAAATAAAAAAGACAAGATGCTGAGTCACCCTAAGGATGCGAGCCAGTGGCAAGCGTTGAACTACGAATACCCAGAATTTGGGGACGATCCAAGGAATATCGTGCTGGGCGCGAGCACCGATGGAGTAAATCCGTTTAGCAGCCAGAGAAGCACACATAGCACCTGGCCTGTGTTTGTGTGGATGTACAACCTTCCCCCTGGTTGTGCATGAAGAGGAAGTACATTCAGATGAGTATGCTAATTGAAGGGCCGAAACAACCAGGGAGCGACAACAATCTGTATCTGGGGCTGCTGAAAGAGGAGCTAGACACCCTGTGGAAAACGCCTGCCAATATGTGGGACGCTGCAGAGAAAGAATATTTCCCTATGAGACCCGCACTGCTCATGACGGTGCAGGACTATCTCGGTTACGGATATGTCGCGGGGCAGGTGGTCCACGGATTTTCTAGATGCGTCAGGTGCATGGATGACACAATGTATCGCCAGCTAGATAGAGATCCCGGGTCTTCAAAAACCGTGTTCATGGGACATCGAAGGTGGCTTCGCGACGATGACTCATGGAGAAAACGCAAGGATCTGTTCGATGGTGAAAACGAACCCCGAAGACGCCCCCTTATGAGGAGCGGCGAGGAAATATACGAGCTGTTGAAAAATTTGAAAGAGTGCCCACCGCCGGGAAAGGCGCGAGAGCCGGGAAAGAAGCGAAAGGCGCCAGAGCCGCTACTGAAGGTATGGAAAACAAGGTCTGTTTTCTGGGACTTGCCGTACTGGAAGATCCTCCATGTGCCTCACAGCCTTGATGTCATGCATATCACGAAAAACGTGTCCGAGAGTCTGCTTGGTACCCTGCTCAACATGCCAGAGAGGACCAAAGATGGACCGAAAGCAAGGGCAGATTTGAAATCAATGGGCATCAGGGAGGAGCTTCACGCTAATAATGATGATGATGATGAGGCGAAGCAGGACATGGAAAGTCGTCACAAAGACAAAAAGGCCAAGAAGACCGGAAATGGCTTCCCTCCTACGTGCTTCACTCTAAGTCAGGAGGAGATCGATCAGTTTTTCACCTGCCTCGTAGGAGTAAAACTTCCTTACGGTAACGCAGGGAAGATAAGCAGATACCTAGACTCAGCGAAGCAGAAGTTTAGCGGGATGAAGTCTCACGACTGTCACGTGCTGATGACGCAGATAATTCCAGTTGCAATCCGTGGGATCATGGACGCGCACGTCCGTGAAACGCTATTTGGCCTATGCAACTTTTTCGACGTCATCTCTCGGAAGTCGGTTGGCATGAGGCAACTCAGAAGGCTACAGGAAGAGATCTTGGTGATACTATGCGAGCTTGAGATGTACTTCCCGCCCGCATTCTTCGATGTTATGGTGCATCTACTGGTCCATATCGTGGAGGATATCATCCAACTCGGGTCGACGTTCCTGCACAACATGATGCCATTCGAAAGCATGAATGGTGTCATCAAAGGATACGTTCGCAACATGTCACGTCCAGAGGGAAGCATAGCCAGGGGCTTTCTGACCGAAGAGTGCATCTCCTACTGCACGAATTATCTAGGCATCGAGAACCCCGTTGGCCTGCCTGTCAACAGGCACCTCGGGAGGCTCGCAGGATGGGGTCACCGTGAGGGTCGCTGCGAAATGCATGTCGACTTCGAGGGTCGACTCACCGACTTTGACAGAGCAAACCTAGTCGCACTACAACACATAGACGTGGTCGATCCTTGGGTCGTAGAGCACAAAACCTTTATTGAGAAGACGTACAATGACCGAGGCCAACAGAGGACGGACGGAGATATAATCAAAGAGCACAACTCATGTTTCACGCGTTGGTTCAAGCAGAAGCTTCTGTCGTACCCTTTACATGAGGATTCTTTCGCGGTAGAACAACTCATATTCACCTTGTCAAAGGGCGCCGAGCACAACCGGATGACGTATGAGGCGTACGATATCAACGGCTACACATTCTACACCAAGGGAAAGGACATGAAGAGCAATGGTTATCAGAACTCTGGGTAACGATGGAATCCTACACCGGTAACTACAAGGACAGATACTACGGAAGGATCGAGGAGATCTGGGAGCTGAGCTACGCTGGAGAGAAGGTCCCTATGTTCCGTGTCAGATGGGCCAAGAGCGTCATAAAAGAAGACCGGTATTTCACCACCATGGTTATACCTGAAGCCAAATCCAAGACCGTGGGCGCAAACGTCACCGCGAAAAATGAGCCATGGGTACTGGCTTCCCAAGTGGACCAATGCTTCTTCATTACCGACCCGCCAAAGCCAAGTCGTGTTGTCGTGAGGAGAGGCAAAAGGAAGATCATCAGAATGGACGGAGTCGCCAATGAGCAAGACTTCGACAAGTATGGCGACCCGAAGATGGAACATGACGATGATGATGAAGTATCAGCATACACCACAAGAAGAAGCAGGACCACCCTACCTAAAGGACGTCCGTTCAAGAGAAGAACTCCATTTACGAAAAATAAGGGCATGAAGATTGTGAACAAATAGCTAGCTAAGATCGATTGTATTTAAATTATAGCCTTCATTTCTCGATTGTATTTCGACATTTTCAAATTTGATGATATTTTTTCATATTCAATATGAAAAAATATTGAATATTCATGAGGACACTCGATCTCGATCCCCTCCATCTCGATCGCTATCACCCTCGCAAGATCCCCCTCGCCGCCGAGCACCCCCGCACCCTCCCCGCTCCACCGCCGCCGCCGTCGACATACTTACCACTAGAACACCTATTCACAAGATTCAACTCCTATTCATAGGCATCTACTTGCAAACATCAAAAAAATATACTAGGCCGTAGATGTTGTTGTGAGGGAAGATAAATCACCCTCATGGTGTGATGCACACCACAACATCAACTTCTCAAACCAAGGTGCAACCAGCACAAGAAAACAATTCATAGAAAAAAATAAAAGGAAAAAAATAAAAGGAGGGGGGAAGAGGATTTGAACCCTGTCCCCTGGTACTCAATCCTGCATCAAACCACTAGGCTAAGAAGCATCTGCTCGACAGCAAAGTGCAAGAGGGCAGGGAATACTCTCTGATGGATATTGTGCCGAAGGAAAATAACCCCAAAAAGGGTGTTGAGGGGGATCGAACCCGCCACCTCCTGCTAGAAGGCAAAACCCACGCACCACTGCGCCAGTCTTTCGGAGATTAACAAGGTAGAGAAGGCGCACCTCATATACATGCGCCATTACTATATAAAAAAATTCCAATGGCGCACCGCTCGGGGTGGGCCATTCCTAAGGCGGCTGCCCTCGCGCGCCTCTACTCCATCTGCCCTCGCACGCCCTCGTCCCCGCCCACCCCTTCCCCCACCTTCGTCCACGCAGCCCACGGAGCTCTGGCGGCGCTAGAGTTTGCTCCAGCCCCGAAGCCGCGCACCCAACCGCCCCCTCCTCTCTTCTCCCACGGCCTCCCCCTACCCCCTTTCCACCGCCCAGCGGCGCCCGACATCTCCCAGAACCCTAGCTCCGCCGCCTCGCTCGGCCTCTCCGGGCCCGCGCTCGGCGTCTCCGGGCCCGCACTCTACTGGCGCTACAAGAAGGGCTCCTCCGCCTCCGCCTCCGCCGCCTCCGCCCCCTACTGCCCGCCCTGTAGCTGCGACTGCCCGCCGCCGCTCTCCCTCCACTCCATCGTGCCAAGTCCATTCGGTAGCTACACAGCTTATCTGGTTTGCACATTTCGGTAGCTACATAGCGTATCTGGTTACACAATTCTAGTAGGTCTTATCTAAACTTAGTGTTTTTATATATTTCTTTTACCAATAATATGGGCAGTTATGGTCAGCAAAGTGTGGTGGTCAGCAATTTGCTACCTTAAGTGGCTACTTGACACTCAAACGAAATTCGTAGCAGTTTCTGCTTTTGTGGAATGGGGCTATAATAGTGAGGACTTCAGTCATACTTTTAACAGCGTAGTTGTATATGTTGACAATCTTCAGATATCCATGGTATGCCAATCATGCATCATCCAATAGATGATTACTAAAGTCAACAATACCTGGTGTTTCATGAAAGTATGTGTATACACTATGTTGCCCTCTATTAAGTTGCAGTGCAGTATAGGTCCAAGTGGCAATGTGTTTTACACATGACACATCAGGCATCCCTTGTTATTTATGCTTTGGGCTGCAATGTTGTTGTAATCATGTAATAACATGTTCTGGGCATTATTGCCACTAACAGTTTCCAAGAGTGCATTGCCAAATTAGTTCTTCTCTTAGCAGGTAGACAAGCATCATCATCATTATAAATAGGCATTAGAAATAAACGGAGGCTGCACATCGCTCATCTTCAGCTTCTGAGCCCACATAGTTTTTGAATTTGTTTAATCTTTCATTCTGTGAGGGTGCTTCGGAAACCACAGAACTAGAACCCCAAGGTATCGGCAACCTGCGCAACCCTTCGATACTAGTTTTGTTGCTATCCCGATTGAGATTAGGATCAGGCATATAGAAGCAGTACCATTTTCTTCTTCTTGCATTGGGATGGGGAAATCCTTATATTACTGCTTAGCAATTTTTTTCATGTTACCTTATCATATTCTTGACCTTGTAAGGCATGCCTTGGACACTGCTTGAACAATATTTGGCTGAGTGCATTTTACCTTATGCAAATTGCAGTAAGATGATTCTCGTATCCATGAATTGTGTGTCTTTGCCGAGCCTTGCTCTGATCTGCTATATTTGCTCAAGATGTAGATGAGCCTGGTCCATTAATCCTAGCTAGATCCCACATCCAGGTTAATCATCTGTTTACATAGTGTGTTGGTTATTAGTGGTTCCGATTATATTCCAGCTGGTAAATGACAACATGGTAAACCTACAAGGTGCCAGCTAGCATGTGTACTTATTTCTGAATCTTGCATTCCATGCAAGACATTAACATTAGCTTCATCAGCTAGTATCAACACTTGCATTGCCTGCAGGTCAAGTATACTGAATTAGTAATCCATTGTAATGATTAGCTCCATTTGTGATGCCAAAATTAGGATCCAATCTTGCTATTATCTGATCATCTTGCGACATTGTCTAGTTTACGTGCATTGAATTTTACTTGATACTAGCATATTAGCATGGCGTGTTATGTTCGTTTCAATAAGGTACTGAATGAACATCTACTTCTAGGCATTGGGCAATGTTTTGCTGATCGCTTTTGCTCAATGGACATGATCTGGTAGTTAGCCATGCATCTATTTTTACCCTTCCATGCATATTCCTGTCAAGTTGGAGCTGTGTTGAATGTCTCTGTTGTTGCGGCATCAACACTTGCCTTTACTTTAAATAATTGCATTGGTAATCAATCGTAATGATTAACTTCATTTGTGATGTTAAAATTAGGATCCAATCTTGCATCAAATTCATGTAAAACTCTGGTCAGATATATTTCGGCTTTCTTTCAGAGTGAACGTTTACCACCAGTCAAGTGTAGATTATGATATGCTCCATCCGTTCAGTAATAAGTGGCGTGGTTTAAGTTTAGCGTTTAGCACCAGTCATGCTAATGCGCGTAACAACACTCACTAACCTTATCTCTGGACTCGCATTATTGACTAGGTGTATTTGATGTGGGGCTCCATTGTAAAGGGAAGCCTGAAATATTCTGTTTGCCACCAAATTCTTTCTGGCTTTGTGTACTAACATAGGACCGTAAAATAGCAAAATGGAAAATGTTGTGATGTTATTGGTGTGAGCAATTAGAAGGAAGCAATAAAACATGCTGTCCTGCGTACATTTCACGACCCGTCTAACATTATTTTATTAGCTGATCATCTTATTAATGTGACCAAACTTACTCTTGTTGTTGACTTTGCAGATTTTTGGTAGGACCGGCCATCTTTTGGGTATTTTTCTGGTGCAGCTTTCTTATGGATTAGGCTATTGATGGATATACAAAGTTACAAATATGCTTTGTTTTTTTGCTCATTTGCTCTTTCCCTTTAGATTTAGCCAGGTTCAGTCATTTATTGTTTGCTTCCCGTTTCATGTATGTAGTTTGTGTGTTGTGCTAGCTTGATGTTTTCTGTGTATGCTTTTTATGGCCGATGATTTACTGCAGGTTAGCATTGTAAAAAGGTCATACTTAACGCATGCCTAATTTTAACACTAATCAACTTCATTAATTTTCAGGTACAGTACTCTGATGGAGTTACCTTCTTCAGAGTGCAAAGGAGCAAAATTGTTCTAATCAGCAGCAGCACAGCACAGTCACTTGGATCAGCGGAAGAGGAGCATCAGCAGCACGGGCAGAGGAGCAGCAGGAACTAGTTCTTCAGGTACAATGGAAAACAAGCAAGCTTATATCTGAAAAATGAGTTAGCTAGGCTCAGAATTTTGAGTTGGCCCCTTTACATATGCTATCTGAGAAATGCGGGAGTTGAACTTAGGGGTCCACCAACTCGGTCCCGGCGTTTATAGAGTGGCGGAACCTATATGGGACAAGGAGGACGCGGAGCGTGCCGAGCAAGGCCTACCATCCCGCTTCGAGAAATACGGTGACAAGCAGACCAGGAACTATGTCAGGGCCCGGTACAAGGTGGACCCGGTAACAAAGGAGCTTACCACGGATGCGAAGACCAGGGCGCTTGAGCGTGTTCTGGTAAGGAATACACCCCACGTAATTAGCTCCATATGGTTGCATTCTAATTAATGAAGCCAAATTTCTAAATGGTTCATTCCTTCCACAGGACACTGAAAGCAGTAGCGCGGGGGCGTCTCAGAGCTCCCATTGGGACACCAATTTAAATAGGGCGTTTAACATAATGAAAAACAATGATAAGTGTCCACGAAATGGTCGTCATACTATAACACTGGTGGGCAAAAGGAGAGAAATACCAACTTGGAAAGCTAGTCGCGCGAGGTTGAAGAACTCAAGGCAAAAGTGGCGCGGATTCCGGAGATGGTCCAAGAGCTAGTGCAGCACCAGGTGGGAGGGGTGATCACCACCATTGTGCCTACCTTGATTGAGGGGCTGCAAGCGTGGATTGCCGGCGGCCAACAGGGGCCGCCCCCGATTCCCAGCTTCACGGCCAGCAACTCGCACAACGCGCAGGCGGCGCCATTGGTGTCTCCGGCGCCGGCGCCATTGGTGTCTCCGGCGCCGGTCGGCACCTCGACGGCAAGCGGCCCCTCCGTCACTTGCACGCCCGCCGTTGGCGGTGCCTCGACATTAGCCGAGCTCGACGCCATCACGGTAACTAAGCCTCTCTCGGCCGATGACTTCATCTCCTTGCCTTTGACTGGGCATCCCCTAACGCCCTACATGTTTTCGCAGGGCGCCAGCGCCAACATTCCATGCACTCTCCTGCACTTCATGGGCGGCGAGTTGATCGATGTCGCCAAGGGCAGCATCGTTCAACCGGGCAACCCCATGTTCCACGGTAAACCGATGCCACCCACCACATATAGGGTTCAACTGGTTCGGGTGCTGCCAGGCTGCGACGACTTGTTACCTCCGTTCCACCCCGCTGGGGCCGACAAAGATGATGCGATGGCCCTCAGCGCCTGCTTAAGCTGGCCCTTGCTTTGGCCTAAGAGCCAGATTCGTTTGGGGGCGGGGGACACCACCCCACAGACAACACCGCCAGTCGTGCCGACGCCAAGCCATGGCAAGACCGCCGCAACGCTACCGGGCATGCATATGGCACAGGATCCGGACATGCATATGGCACAGGATCCAGACGACGACGATCACGACGATGGTACATTTAGCAAGGTCGATAAGTACTTTGCCGAACATGTGTACGGTGAGGAATTCTTGGGGCCTCCTTCTCAAGAACCCAACCCTGCAAAAGACGACCACGATCTAGCTGGTACTGCGGACAAACCCAATTGCAACAGGCGTCGTCTCTGAGCAGATGAACTCGATGACATTACATCAGCAGAAGAAGGGACGGAAAAGAAAGACTAACAAGGGTGCGAGCCAGCCGGCACCGAGTACGATCCGTGCTTTGGACGGGCCACCTTCACCTAAGGATATCTCGAGGAGGGTGCATGTGGCGGGTAGGCCGATGCTACCGACTAATCTGCTCAATGCTTCAACCGGTGCTATGCGGAGTCTGCATGACAGTGTTCTTTGTTTGGAGAAGCGGCGCCTCTCCGAGAATAATGTGGCATACCCGGTTTTCGTGGCCAAGGTGCCAGAGGGCAAGGGCTTTGTCGATAGCGCCATCGGAGGTATGATCATCCTGCGGTTTGCTGACATCTTCGTTATGTTTAACCTTCATCCGCTGCACTACACCTTCGTTCGGCTATTTTCGCTGAGTATGGAGATGCGGATCATTAGAGACAAGACCCCGGACCTAGTCATAGTCGACCCCTTCTATATCCGTGCCAAGATCTTGGGCAGCGCTGGGGATCGACAAGTCGCGAGTTCATACCTCGAAGGCGTCATTCTGGCAAACTCAGAAAAGGATAACTTCCTCGTGCCTTACTTTCCCTGGTAAGTTATTCCCTCATCGCCCCGTAACATGTGATTTCTTAGATTTTGATCGTCCTTTTTTTTCTAACATTCCATGTTTTGTGCAGTGACACACGTTGCACACTCATCCTCTTAAGCCCGAAATATTCCACGGCCACGTATTTCGACTCGGACTGTCAGTAAAAAAAGACTACACAAATATCAAGAAAGTTCTTGATGAAGCACTTCCCGGCTACGCCATATCTGGAGGCACCTTTAGCAGGACAAGTCTCAGGCACGACAAGCACGTGTTCACCCACAATACAACGTTCGCCTGCGTCAAGCGGCCGCCTAGCAGTCAGAAGGATGCCTACTACGCCCTCCATCACATGCAGGCGATCATACGGGACAATAATCACCTTCAGCTACCAAATAATCTCAAAGATTGGGCCGCACGCTTGTCGGCAATCCAGGATGCGGACATCAGACAAGAATTCTTTCGCATCCAGTCGGAGTTTGCGGAAATCATCCATCAAGATGTCCTTCGTACCTCGGGGCAGTTCTACCTCAGATCTCCGCTGTCCAATAGTGAGATAGATACAATGCTAGAAATGCACGCTGACAACGATCGCAATTTCATGACCATCACGAAAGACGACGGCTTCATCCACGTTCCCGTGAATCGCTACTAATTCATGTTGCAATATTAAACTTTAATGAACTTGTATGTCTCTTTGGTTTGGACAGTCCTTCAACTTATATGTAATCGATGCTATTTATTAGTAGGACCATGAATCGTGCTCTTATAGTTGTAATATTAAACTTTAATGAACTTGTATGTCTCTGTGAATTGCTACTAACGTTTTGTTTGGCTAGTGCATAGAGATAGCGTCGTATGTCGTGTACAAGGGTAAGGTTCCCGGAGTCTACGACGACTGGGAGGAGTGTCGGAGACAGGTTCACCGATTCAGCGGTAACAATTACAAAGGGTATACCACAAGAGCGGAGGCGGAAGTTAGATACGCGCGCTATCTAGCGGGAGAAGGAGGGAGCGTTGGAGGAACCGGATGAAGACCAGTTTCATTGCGATTATGCTCATCGTGATGACCATAGCTCTCTTCTATGTGATGGTAGTTTAGATGGTCGATATCGACTTGTAATGTGAAGACAAACTCGCTACTCGCGGTCTCGAGACTTGTAACGTTCTAACTTTGTTCGGTATTTTAAATTCGGAGACTAATATGATGAATTGTATTCGGAGACTAATCTTCTATTGTATTCGATAAATCTGTTGTTTATATGTTGTGCTCTCTATATTCTGTGCAATAATATATTTTGTAATCTGTGCAAATATCAGAAAAATAAAATAAATACCTAATATTCATACTAGTGGCGCACCACTCAGCATACTAGTGGCGCACTTCAAAAGCACACTAGTGGCGCATCGTCAACTTGTGCGCCATTAGTAAGCCAGAGCACATGGGTAAATATGGCCCTGGGAGGCATACTAATGGCGCACCATAAGCTATACTAATGGCGCACCAGGAAGTGCTCCATTAGCATACCAGATACTAATGGCGCACCAGGATCTATGCTAATGGCGCACTACTTGGTGCGCCATTAGTATACCAGATACTAATGGCGCACCGTGAGCAATACTAATGGCGCACTACCTGGTGCGCCATTAGTATACCAGATACTAATGGCGCACTTGTGGTGCGCCATTAGTAAAAAAATCTAATGGCGTGATGCTAGTGGCGCACCTATAGTGTGCCATTAGTAACCAAAATAGGTGCGCCATTAGCAGGCCTTTTCCTAGTAGTGATGTATCGATGTGATTGGCCTTATAGGCCCTACCTACGTGAAACTTGACCTTAATGGTCATTTGTTGTATTAAATGGTATGTTGGATGTAAGACTCTTAATATTCAGTATCTGTGTGTTTGGTGAGCATTGATCTCTGGGATCACTGAGCACGTTCATTCGGCGATCTCGACTCATAAGTCGCGGTCCCCACAGAGCTGGTATAAGAGCCATCCTGACTGTAGGAAGCCTTAGATAGCATGGGCGATAGCCGAGACGAGTAGTACACTCAACCCCTCCACTTGAGATTTTCTACACCCTACTACCATTTCATACCACCCACAAATTTTTTTACCCTCTCCTACAACCTTGTAGATGGCCGTCGTACCTGAAATGCTTCTGGAGGCTGGCTTTCCCCTACTCTTGGGAGACAGCCTAGAGAAGTGTCAAGTACGTCGCACGCCCATTTTTCTCTACCATGAGCACTGGGTCAACGCCGACACAAAGGAATATCACGTGGACGTGATAGTGAAGGCAAACGACTCCCCAACAGGTTGGTTCTTTGTAGGACCATAGATGGAGAAGCTGATGTTGGCAGTGGAGACAGCTTCACGAGAGGCGCTCGTGCATCTCTGCGATATTATTTCCGAGATGGTGTCACACCCCAATTTTGGCTTTCCTGACTAACTAACTTATTTCAAAATTTAGGACCAATTATATTTTTTCTGTGAATGATTGTGATGCTTGGAGTGACTACTGTTTGCCTGTTTGCTTGAATGCATATGATTGCTCCCCATTCATTCTTGCCATTCTCCTAATCACCTCCTTATCCCATGATCTCCTGCCTAATGATCATACCATGTGTTTAGGACAAATATCTATTTTTACCAAATATTATTTCCACCAAAATGTTTTTCTTTGAATTAAACTTTCGAACCCCTCAGATGAGGTTTGTACTACAAGTCATCAAATTAGGGAGTTTCTTTTGCACCAATTGTTTTATGTAAAACAATTATAAAAATGACTTCCAAAAATCATCATTTTATTATTTGAAAATTAATTTTATTATTTAATTAACAAGTCTTTCTGTGAGGCTAGAAATGGTCTCCTATGAAGGAAAGTTATTTTTATTGCTTTCAAAATATTTAAGAAAATTTAGGGAAACTGAGTGGATATATTTATTCGATATTTATGAGTTTCAACACATGGTCATGTTCAAAATATTGGGCAAACCCCTCCAAAACTATTCCTGCCTATTTCAAGCTTTTGGAATATTTCTATAAGAAATATTCTCAAAAAATTCCAGTAAAATTCTAGCATGTCATCTATGATATTCTTGATGATCTTGCCAAGTTTCATTTCAATCCAAGTTGATTTGACTCCCCCAATCACTCTAAAACCCTATCTGTCCAGAATCAAGTTTGAGCAACTCTACATTGTCAAGTGTCTCCAATTGTGCTCAAATTTGGTGGACATGTTCCAGTACTCCAATGAGGCATACACACCAAGTGGTACACCAAGGAGAATAGAGGAACTTGTCCTAAGACCCTCAGAACCCTCTCTGTTGATTTCTAGCTTTGGTAAACTTTACATTATAAAGTTTCTCCAATTATCCTCAAACTTTTTGTGCATGCCTTAATGGTCAAATAATGCCCCTACGCCAAATATTGGATTTGTGGGAATTTATTGAATAGGGTTCTAAGCAGAAACCCATTTATGCCCATTTCTAGGGTTTTTCAAGTCTACATTAGAAAACTTATCCACCAAATCCCAAATTTGGTGTGCCAGCCTATTTTCATCTATTATTTGATCCTTTTGAGTTTCATAGCCATTGGAATACATCTGGTAGCCTAACCACAGATCAAACACCTTGTGTGCACTCACTAATTTGGCTTCTATAGCCCCTTCTACTTTTACCCTTGAGCTCAACTTTCTACCACAGCCTCTCATAGTCATATTTTACCTCCGGTAACTTCCCCGTGGCCACTAGTCAATTATTAGGGAAGGACCCTTTGTAGCTCTCTCTCATTTTTACCCTTGGCAGCACTGTTTTACCTCTGTTTCCATTCTTCTCCTTAAGCTATCAATCCCAACTCTTTCCAGAGCATCTAATTTATGCCAAGGCTTGATTTAGAGAAAAGATATGGCATGCTCATGTGGAGAAAATGAGTAGCACCTCCTCAAGTGGATTTCTGGTTGAATCATGGCTTTGAACAGCAAGTAGTATCTATCCTCCCTTGTTTGTGCTGAAACTTTGCAGTCTGGTAGTCCTTCCATGCCTAACACTACCAGACATAATTTCTCCCCAAGGCTTCCCTCCTAAGACCCACTTTTATCAGCTCCAAGTTTGCTGTTAGAAAATTTGCAGCAGTCAAAACTAGTTCAAATCAACTCCACTAGCCTCCAAACTCCAGAGTTACCTTCCTGCATGTGTGCCTTGCGTGCTGGACATCCTTTTCTGGTCATTGCAAACCTGTAGGCAAGAGTGGCCTGGTGACCACCTTCTAGACATGCAGAACTGGTGCTCTGCACCTTGTCTTCCTCCTGCAGGCTGTGTGTGGCCATTACATCATGTCTCAGCACGCCACATACCTCCATTTGACCAGTCCAACGACTCCCCGACGCCAGCTTGCCTCCAAATCCCTTCTGGCATGCTTGTCTACCCCGTGCTCTCAGAGTTCCAGAGAGCTCCTGAGCTCTCTGCTCTTTCACCTCTCCATATGGCACCCCCCGAGCGCCCAGAGCCTTAGATCATCTCCCCCGAGTCCCTCCTCCTTCCTAGCCACCCTCGGAGCCTCCCCTTTGAGCTCCCTAGTTTGCCTCCTCCTCCCATGGCCGCAAGGCCACTGATTTGGCTCGCCCGAATCCGAGCTCCCCCAGGACGCTCTCCACTCCCTTGAGCCTTCTTCAGTCACCCAGAACACCGGGGTCTCCCCTAGACCCCTTCGTCTCCTCCTCTTTCCCTTCGCAGGGGGAAGCCACCTGAGCCGTCGTTGGCCGGCCGCTGCGACCAGAGCCCTCGCCCTCACTCCGCCTTCAAGAGAAGACCCCCCAGGCCGACGCGGCACCTTCCCGCGAGTGCTCTGGTGGCCGAAGCAGCGCCAGCAGCAGCCTGGGCCACCGGGATCAGCGCCGGCTCTCGGCCCTGTCCTGCCTCCCTTCTCTCCCATCTCAAGCGGGAGGTTAGGGATGCAGCTAACGGGCGGGGCCTCTCGTCAGCCTCTCTCCAATCGGGCCCACCCCAATTTATGTGGAAGCGCACCTCAAAACTACGCTTCCCCAACGCCGAAGGCGTAAAAGGTGGAGCGCGCCTTTGGTGTAGCCTCCCTCACTGGTGGCCGAGCCACCGGGCCGGCCCATTTCCTGCCAGCGCCCTGTGCGCTAGTTAGCCCGATAAGGGGGCTCTTTTTCTCCTTTTCCCTTTCACTTAAATTTGTTAATTCCATCGTAAAATCATTCTAACTCCAAATCACTTGGTTCAAATTTCTGCAGGTTCCTAAATTCAAACTCTATCCACCCATGAGCTTTGCACATTTTTGCAAGTCACGTTTCTGTGGTGTGTTAATTAAAATCCACATCTGGATATTATTAACCCCATCTTTCAAAAACCCCATTGGCTTCATTTCAACTCCAAATGGAGCGATTCAAACTTCCACAGACTTCTAAAATCATTCTCCATTTTTAGAACCTTGGTCAACATTTTTGTGTGACTTACTTCTGTTGCAATAAATAAATAGCTTCTATTCTATTTATTCCTCCTTGTAAAATCTCTAGAATATTCATACCATCTCCAAATCTAGTGAAACCACTTCCTAAACATTTCTAAAATCATCCTCTATTAAATGGGTACCTCCACTCATTTTTAACAGAAAGATTTCTGTTGGCTTTTTCAATGACCACCTATTGCTCCTTTCACCTATTCAAAAATCCTTGATGATTCAAATCTACTGTGAGAAGCTTCAGGTATTTTTCTTATGACCAGAGAGGTCCAAGAAAAATAAAACTTCTATTTAGAGAACACTTTTATTCTGCTTGCTATATGGCTTACCATTGTTGTTTCCGACGATAGTTGACGGTAGACGGAGTATTCGGAGTTGGAGCGGAAGACCTCGAAGACCCGAGAACTTACGTGAGCAAGGCAAGCAGCCCGTTGACCATGACTTAAGCATATGAAATGATGCACGCTAGTATAGCAAGTACTTTTCCCGTTGCATGTGATCACAGTGCCGGTTCATCATTGATGTGATGGTACCGAAGGCTTCATCGAAGCACTTGCATGATAATAATAATATTCACATGGCTCCTCGGAGCACAAACATGATGAGCTGACCCTACTGTCTATGAGGATCATGCTACTGTCATGTTGACTAGTAGAGTTATAAGATCATGGCATTGAGCTTGACCCTACCCCGTGAGGGTCATGTTATTACCATGTTGACAAGTAAAGATAGAGAATATTATCACAAGCATGATGATGAGTTAAATGAAGAGTTTATGAAAACCCGTCGGATGCCACTAATGCCCGAGGGTGATGATGAGTTGGTGATCACTTTTGGTGAAGTGATGCACCGGTGATTTTGTGTGAGTATGGTTTCGGAAATGGGATTAGATTTATGATGTGTCGACCGTCCCAACCTTACCAGTACGACCATGATACCCCTTTATGGGACGGGGCTTTGTTGATTACTCTGGTCGGTACTAGCAAAGAGCCACATTACTAGTGGTGGGAGTGATCGGTGTTACTCTCGTGATGGGGTCGTGCCAGGTAGGACGACTATGCCATTATTATGAGTTCCAGGCACACCGTTGGTCCCTACATGGTTGATACAGTCCAGAGTCGGTGCTCGTAAGACGTACAACATGTGGGTTGGGTACCAATCGAGTGGACCTCTTTGTCTAGTATCGTCAGGGGAAAGATGATGATCAGGTACTTACCTCGGGTATATGTGATATACCGCGAGTCGTGGATGACACGGAAGTTTCCCGTTTCTCGTGGGTCCGGCATACTACCTCTGCAGAGGGTCAAACTATTCGAATAGCCGTGTCCACGGTCAAGGACAGTTGGGTGGTGCTGCTTAAACTACGTCCACCGTTTCCGCATAAACCAAGTGTAAAAGTGTGTGTGTGTGGTGTTAAAAATGTGTTGTTATGATACTCAAAATACTATGCCCAAGTTCGGTGACTTGGCATATACGGTAAACCCGGATGGTTTAGCCCTCATTAATACATCGAGGTTATGACCAAGTTCGGTGACTTGGCATATAGGGTAAACTCGGATGGTTTAGCCCTCATTAATACATTGAGGTTATGACCAAGTTCGGTGACTTGGCATATAGGGTAAACCCGGATGGTTTAGCCCTCACTAATACATTGAGGTTATGACAAGTCCGATGACTTGGCATATAGGGTGAACCCGGATGGTTCAACCCTTAGCAGATATGTTGATATCTGTAACCTGTTCTTCAAGAGTAATTCTTTAACTTGATGCTTATTCATGATCATTCCACCCAGATGAGTTACACTAAAGATGCATGATATTGTTATCCTTCACTTTCATTGTTCGTATCATGGGCTATTTGCGAGTACAGTCAAAGTACTCATTGGCTTGCCACTGGTTATTTCATTGACCAGGTGTGAAAGATAGGATATGGTGAAGATTAACTCGGTGACGTTCTTGCGAGCTAGGACGCTTCCCTGTCAGAATGCCTGTAGGTTAAGGCTGATGGCATGGGTTCACGCTTTCAACCAATAATTCCGCTATTGGTCTAGTTTGGTGCTTTGGCCATTAAGGCCCTATGTATGTAAGACTCGACCGAAGTGGTCATGTATTGTATCAAACGGTATGTATGGATGTAAGACTCTATTATTCAGTATATGTGTTCAGTGAGCATTGATCCTTGGGATCACTGGGCACGTCGATCTCGACTTACCAGTCGGGGTCCCCACAGAGCTGGTATCAGAGCCATCCTGAATGTAGGAAGCCCTTAGTTAGCATGGACGTTAGTTAGGATAAAACTACTTTCCAGATCCTTCAAAATACTTTCAAAACTTATATATTATCTCAACTCTCCTAAAACTTCAAAGAAACTGAAGGTTATGCTCTAACCTTCCACTCTTATTTTCTTGACACTCCCCGTCTACTTTTTTCAAAACTTGCTAATGGCCGCTAGAACCTTATGCCCTTCTGACCACGGGATAAATTGAAATCCTCGTGAGCAGCCCGGAAGGAAGTAACTTTTCCACGCAAACACCTGTGTTGAAGGACAGAGAAGACCACTCTACGACCAGACGACACCAACAGAAGTACCTCTAAGAGGAACGAGGACATCGAGGCTTAGAAGATGGTGAAACCCTGGGCACTGTTCGAGAGTGATGCCACTTTCGCCTACGATAATATGGACATAATATATGCAAACCTTGATCAGCATCACTAGTAGAACGACCCTGTCAGTTATAAGTAATTGTGTCGACCACCACCGGTGGATGAGAACCTCGCCATATGGTCCGCCTCACCTTAGTGAGCAGGAAAACAGTTCTCTTCATCCCCCGCTCTAGGTGTCGATGTCGCAATTAGTATGATTGACAGATCAGAACTCTATCATGTCATGCGAATATCGGTGCATGAAGCTGTCCCCTAGAGACCCTCGAAGCCTCAGAAGACAAGAAGATGCTGACAAGATCATGAAGGCAACAGAAGACCCTGTCAGTGACAGCTACGAAGAACCACCTTCGTCAGCAATTTCCGAGACGAGAAGACAACCGGAGTTCCTTACAACTCAAGCGAATTGCTTCAGCAAGCAACAACAAGACGCGTGACAACACCCTGAGAAGGTCCAAAAGACTTAGCAGACTCTTCTCCGGAGCAAGAAGCAAGCACGACTGTCGAGTCCCAGAACCTAGGATATGATGAGTCGTGAATCCCCTATGTGAAGTCGAGTGCGTGAAATGGTTCGGATGGACCATGTTGTGTGTTGTTTGTTTTTGTTGTTTGTGCTTTGATATAAGTCACACTTTTGCTTAGGCAACAAGCCTGCGGTTATATCACTTGTCTTATTTTGATGTTCAAAATAATTTTTGCACTTGTTTGAGTTGATTTTTCAACGCTTGTTTGATTGCACTGAAACCCTTAGACACTCCCCTCTTTGCTCTCTCTCTTTCTCTCACCTCTCTCGACAACTGAAGACAGCATGCAAGATGCGCCAAGGATTCGCTTCGAAGGACGGGTGACGTTGAAAACACTGACTGTGCTACGCTTAACCACACGCAACCCATAGGAGTGTGTTTTCCCCTCGAGATTGGAAAACCACACTAGACCAGACTAACCTCCACAAGCCTTTCCGGCTCTAATTTTCTAGTCACGTGGCTAGTACACGTACTTGCCAGAACACGTGTAGGTCCCCGATAAACCCCGCTGAGCACCGGGATCCATGTGGAACAAGTGATCACCGTGAACAAGTATCCTTCCATCTCAAGCTAGCACTGTAACCTTGATGCCATAAGAGGATCGATCTCCGATATGGGAGCATTAGACTAAGATTGTTGTGATGATAATAGTTGTCTTGAGGATATAGCTGGACTATTTTGGTGGATCGTGAGACCCTTATAAAGGTAGGTGGATTTGGTGGAACAAGTTAGTACAGTAGTATAACCTACATAATCTGGAGTAAGATTCGATTTAGTAGGACAATTATGATTGTGAACTTTATTCTTGGTGGTATACATGACTTTAGCTAGTAGTTGGCATGGTTTGGAGATAATTACCATAATGACTTGGAGTATCAAGTAGACTTCTTATTTGAGTTGAGTCTTGGATTTAAATAGGTAATCTTAATAGAGTATTGAGGATGACAAAGACCACATGGTTCGGAGTAAATTGGATTTAGCTCGTTAATCTCGATCATGATACCATGTTTCTCGGTGGATATAGAGTGTGTATACTTGGGGTTGTCAATAGATTTACAACCTATGTAGTTGGCCTTGGAGATTAGATGGCCATGATTATTGAAGTTCGTGGATATACTACGACGTAATTATTGCAGTAATATGTGAATTATGAGGACTCTAAGAGATCATGTGGAACCTCGTCAATATTGGATTTGTAGGAGTGGTGAGTCTATCATGATTGATCAGATTGATGGATCACTTGATCGGATTCATAGGAAGGAAACAAAATCTTGGATTGGTCTACTACGTGTTTCCTTAATATAGTAGTGTAGTACCCTGTCCATTGGATGACTTAGGTGGACAATTGGATTTGTTGTGTCTCAGATTCAATCGTGGTAGCTGTATGTCTCCCCAAGGTCCTTGCATAATAATGCATGTACAGTTGGGGCTACGCCATACTTGTAAGCGTTTGGGTTTAGTTCTTCCCTCAACCCGGAGTTGACTAGCTTGAGCGGTGTGGAGTTGACCCACGTAGGATGATATCCTTGATGAGATAAGGTGATGTTGTCTCAAGTTAGCGGTCGAACTACTGGCATCTAGGAATGTGCTTAGAGATAAGATGATAACTGTTCGCCCACATCCTAAATTCCTTAACACCCTAAAGCTTCGCTGAGCCACAACATGGATGGATTACGACCAGAGAAGACGACTCTAAGTCGTTGAAATGTGGCCAGTACCCGCCCATAGCAAGTCCCGTTCTCCTCACCTGACTTTTGAGCACTGTGCTTATGTCGTGTTTGGGAAAGTAGGTTGTCATCCTCACTGATGACATACTTACTCACCCAGTGAGATGAAGAACACCTTAGTCTTGTTTGGACGAACCCCAGGAACGCCGATTGTTATAGCTCTCGAGGGTATAGTGATATCTCGAGAAGGTGAACTTCTCGAAGCAATCCCAAGACGAGGGAAGTCTATCCTACTCAAGTCAAGACGAAGAACCGTCGTGACGAGGAAGCCACGACAACGACGATGAAGCAACAAAAGTCAACCACCGACCGCGCACCGACCACATCAACAATGTCAAGAAGCCTCGACGATTCAAGATGATGAAGCCCTTGGACAAGTGAAAGGATTAGATGACCTCTCTTGGTCCATATTAATGACGCAAGTACTAGTAGGTCGTGATGAAGACCTGCTAAAGGTGATTCCCGCTTGCCGAGTCGCAGACCTTGGGAATGGACGACTGGTTTATACTCTTGGGTAGCCAGCTTATCCAGAAACCCACGCAACTCCCAAGATGGCAGGACCTATTCGGGACCTGAGCCTCCGAGCTTAGACTCATAGGTGAGACCCAGCCCGGACCCTTTCAAGAGAAGTCTACGGAGACTTAGCGACCATAGCTTGACTGCCGAAAGGAACTCAAGGACTTCCCCGTAAGCAGGAAGCCATGCGAAGACTTTGGCAGTGCGTTCTAACATGAGCAATCTTCATGTCACTAACCGACATGCGAAGCCCAGGACCAGAAACCAGACACACCATCTTGCCATGTATTCTCACTTGAAATACACTCGCAAGCCAGAACCTTGCACGGACTTAGCTCACCAAGCCCTTGACCTCGGTCAAGCCTAACTTATTGCCAGATCCCAATCACGATCAGTCATGGACATGCGGACATTCTAAGTTGTATCATCAAGCACCTCAAGACCACCACAACAACATGGAGACATGAAGACCACCTCCAACTCAGGATTCTGTATCTCACCAACCCCTAGCCCAGGGATCTCAAGGACGAGATTCTCTTAAGAGGTTAAGGTCTGTCACACCCCAATTTTGGCTTTCTTGACTAACTAACTTATTTCAAAATTTAGGACCAATTAATTTTTTTTGCGAATGATTGTGATGCTTGGAGTGACTATTGTTTGCCTGTTTGCTTGAATGCATGTGATTGCTCCCCATTCATTCTAGCCATTCTCCTAATCACCTCCTTATCCCATGATCTCCTGCCTAATGATCATACCATGTGTTTAGGACAAATATCTATTTTTACCAAATATTATTTCCACCAAAAAGCTTTTCTTTGAATTAAACTTTCAAACCCCTGAGATGAGGTTTGTACTACAAGTGCTCAAATTAGGGAGTTTCCTTTGCACCAATTGTTTTATTTAAAACCATTATCAAAATGACTTCCAAAAATCATCATTTTATTATTCTAAAAGGTATTTTATTATTTAATTTTAAAGCCTTTCTATGAGGCCAGAAATGGTCTCCTATGAAGGAAAGTTATTTTTATTGCTTTCAAAATATTTAAGAAAATTTAGGGAAACTCAGTGGATATATTTATTCGATATTTATGAGTTTCAACACATGGTCATGTTCAAAATATTGGTCAAACCCCTCCGAAACCATTCCTGCCTATTTCAAGCTTTTGGAATATTTCTATAAGAAATATTCTCAATAAATTCCAGTAAAATTCTAGCATGTCATCTATGATATTCTTGATGATCTTGCCAAGTTTCATTTCAATCCAAGTTGATTGGACTCCCCTAATCACTCTGAAACCCTATCTGTCCAGAATCAAATTTGAGCAACTCTACATTGTGAAGTGTCTCCAATTGTGCTCAAATTTGGTGGACATGTTCCAGTACTCCAATGAGGCATCCACACCAAGTGGTACACCAAGGAGAATAGAGGAACTTGTCCTAAGACCCTCAAAACCCTCTCTGTTGATTTCTAACTTTGGTAAACTTTACATTATAAAGTTTCTCCAATTATCCTCAAACTTTTTGTGCATGCCTTAATGCTCAAATGATGCCCCTACACCAAATATTGGATTTGTGGGAATTTATTTGAATAGGGTTCTAAGCAGAACCCCATTTCTGCCCATTTTTAGGGGTTTTCAAGTCTACATTTGAAAACTTATCCAGAAAATCCCAAATTTGGTGTGCCAGCCTATTTTCATCTATTATTTGATCCTGTTAAGTTTCATAGCCATTGGAATCCATCTGGTAGCCTAACCACAGATCAAACACCTTGTGTGCACTCACTAATTTGGCTTCTATTGCCCCTTCTACTTTTACCCTTGAGCTCAACTTTCTACCACAGCCTCTCATAGTCATATTTTACCTCCAGTAACTTTCCCCTAGCCACTAGTCAATTATTGGGGAGGACCCTTTGTAACTCTCTCTCATTTTTACCCTTGGCAGCACTGTTTTACCTCTCTTTCCATTCTTCTGCTTAAGCTATCACTCCCAACTCTTTCGAGAGCATCTAATATATGCCAAGGCTTCATTTAGAGCAAAGGTATGGCATGCTCATGTGGAGAAAATGAGCAGCACCTCCTCAAGTGGATTTCTGGCTGAATCATGGCTTTGAACATCAAGTAATATCTATCCTCCCTTGTTTGTGCTGAAACTTTGCAGTCTGGTAGTCCTTCCATGCCTAACACTACCAGACATAATTTCTCCCCAAGGCTTCCCTCCTAAGACCCACTTTTATCAGCTCCAAGTTTGCTGTTAGAAACTTTGCAGCAGTCAAAACTAGTTCAAATCAACTCCACTAGCCTCCATACTCCAGAGTTACCTTCCTACATGTGTGCCTTGCGTGTTGGACATCCTTTTCTGGTCATTGCAAACCTGTGGGCGTGAGTGGCCTGGTGACCACCTTCTGGACATGCAGAACTAGTGCTCTGCACCTTGTCTTCCTCCTGCAGGCTGTGTGTGGCCATTACATCATGTCTCAGCACGCCACATACCTCCATTTGACCAGTCGAATGACTCCCCGATGCCAGCTTGCCTCCAAAACCCTTCTGGCATGCTTGTCTACCCCGTGCTCTCAGAGTTCCAGAGAGCTCCTGAGCTCTCTCCTCTTCCCCCTCTCCATATGGCTCCCCCCGAGTGCCCAGAGCCTCAGATCCTCTTCCCCGAGTCCCTCCTCCCTCCTAGCCACCCTCGGGGCCTCCCCTTTGAGCTCCCTAGTTTGCCTCCTCCTCCCATGGCTGCAAGGCCACTGATTCGGCTTGCTCGAATCCGAGCTCCCCCAGGACGCTCTCCTCTCCATGGAGCCTTCTTCAGTCACCCAGAACACCGGGGTCTCCCCTAGACCCCTTCCTCTCTTCCTCTTTCCCTTCGCAGGGGGCTACCGCCTGAGCCGCCGTTGGCCGGCCGGTGCGACCAGAGCCCCTGCTCGCCCTTGCTCTGCCTTCAAGAGAAGACCCCCCAGGCTGACGCGACACCTTCCCCCAAGTGCCCTGGTGGCCGGAGCAGCGCCAACAGCAGCCTGGGCCACCCGGATCGGCGCCGGCTCTCGGCCCTGTCCTGCCTCCCCTCTCTCCCATCTTGAGCGGGAGGTAAGGGATGAAGCTGACGGGCGAGGCCCCTCGTCAGCCTCTCTCCAATCGGGCCCGCCCCGTTTTAAGTGGAAGCGCACCTCAGAACTACGCTTCCCCAACGCCGAAGGCGTAAAAGGTGGAGCGCGCCTTTGGTGTAGCCTCCCTCACTGGTGGCCGAGCCACCGGGCCGGCCCATTTCCTGCCAGCGCCCTGTGCGCTAGTTAGCCCGATAAGGGGGCTCTTTTTCTCCTTTTCCCTTTCACTTAAATTTGTTAATTCCATTGTAAAATCATTCTAACTCCAAATCACTTGGTTCAAATTTCTGCAGGTTCCTAAATTTGAACTCTATCCACCCATGTGCTTTGCACATTTTTCCAAGTCATGTTTCTGTGGTGTGTTAATTAAAATCCACATCTGGATATGATTAACCCCATCTTTCAAAAATCCCATAGGCTTCATTTGAACTCCAAATGGAGTGATTCAAACTTCCAGAGACTTCTAAAATTATTCTCCATTTTTAGAACCTTGGTCAACATTTTTATGTGACTTAGTTATGTTGCAATAAATAAATAGCTTCTATTTCTATTTATTCATCCTTGTAAAATCTCTAGAATATTCATACCATCTTCAAATCCAGTGAAACCACTTCCTAAATATTTCTAAAATCATCCTCTATTAAATGGGTGCCTCCACTCATTTTTAACAGAATGATTTCTGTTGGCTTATTCAATGACCACCTATTGCTCCTTTCACCTATACAAAAATCCTTGATGATTCAAATCTCCTGTGAGAAGCTTCAGGTATTTTTCTTATGACCAGAGAGGTCCAAGAAAAATAAAACTTCAATTTATAGAACACTTTTATTCTGCTTGCTATATGGCTTACCGTAGTTGTTTCCGACGATAGTTGACGGTAGACGGAGTATTCGGAGTTGGAGCGGAAGACCTCGAAGACCGGAGAACTTACGTGAGCAAGGCAATCAGCCCTTTGACCATGACTTAAGCATATGAAATGATCCACGCTAGTATAGCAAGTACTTTTCCCGTTGCATGTGATCACAGTGACGGTTCATCATTGATGTGATGGTACCGAAGGCTTCATCGAAGCACTTGCATGATAATAATGATATTCACATGGCTCCTCGGAGCACAAACATGATGAGATGACCCTATTGTCTATGAGGATCATGCTACTGTCATGTTGACTAGTAGAGTTATAAGATCATTCAATTGAGCTTGACCCTACCCCGTGAGGGTCATGTTATTACCATGTTGACAAGTAAAGATAGAGCATATTATCACAAGCATGATGATGAGTTAATTAAAGAGTTTATGGAAACCCCGTCGGGTGCCACTAATTCTCGAGGGTGATGATGAGTTGGTGATCATTTTTGGTGAAGCGATGCACCGGTGATTTTGTGTGAGTATGGTTTCAGAAATGGGATTAGATTTATGATGTGTCGACCGTCCCAACCTTACCAGTACGACCATGATACCCCTTTATGGGACGGGGCTTTGTTGATTACTCTGGTCGGTACTAGCAAAGAGCCACATTACTAGTGGCGGGAGTGATTGGTGTCACTCTCGTGCTGGGGTCGTGCCAGGTAGGACGACTATGCCATTATTATGAGTTCCAGGCACACCGTTGGTCCCTGCATGGTTGATACAGTCCAGAGTCGGTGCTCGTAAGACGTACAACATGTGGGCTGGGTACCAATCGAGTGGACCTCTTTGTCTAGTATCGTCAGGGGAAAGATGATGATCGGTTACTTACCTCGTTTATATTTGATATACCATGAGTCGTGGATGACATGGAAGTTTCCCGTTTCTCGTGGGTCCAGCGTACTACCTCTGCAGAGTGTCAAACTCTTCGAATAGCCGTGTCCACGGTCAAGGACAGTTGGGTGGTGTTGCTTAAACTACGTCCAGCGTTTCCGCATAAACCAAGTGTAAAAGTGTGTGTGTGTGTGGTGTTAAAAATGTGTTGTTATGATACTCACAATAATATGCCCAAGTTCGGTGACTTGGCATATAGGGTAAACCCGGATGGTTTAGCCCTGATTAATACATTGAGGTTATGACCAACACTACAGGAATCACCTTCTTTGCCGTCTGCCATCACAGACGGCAAAGACAAATACCCGGACAACAAAGACAATCCCACAGACGGCAAAGATTGTCACGGCCGTCAAATTTTCTGCGTCAGCCTACGATGGCATAGGACCTTCTTTGTCGTCTGCCCCCCTAAAGCGGACGGCAAAGCTCTTTGCCGTCAGCTTTCCTGAGGAGCAGTCGGCAAAGAGTTTGGGACGGCAGCCGAGAGGCGTTGCCTCCGTTAGGGGTTAACGGAGCCTTTGCTGTCTGCCCTCTTGACTATCTTTGCCGTCTGCCCTCTTGACTATCTTTGCTGTCTGCCTCCTCGGCAATCTTTGCCGTCCGCCCCCTTGACTATCTTTGCCGTCTGCTGTGTACTCCCCTCTCTCCACTTTTGTCTTCCACCCCCTCCTCTGTGCCCTCTTCTTTGCTGTCTGCCCACCCAGCAGGCAGATGGCAAAGAGACTATATGGCCAGCTGCTACTGCCCAGGTTGCACAGCTGGGCGCCACGTGGCACCTTTGCCGTCTGCTGGCTGATGGCAAAGGCCTTTGCCATCAGCTGGCAGACGGCAAAGATCCTATATTGTCCCATTTTTATTTATTTTTTCTATTTCACATCACATATACATATAATTCAGAGCACATATATCATAAATAGATCACAACACATATATGATATACATATAAAGCTCATCAATGCCATTTGTTCATCAACGTACATCCCATATATCAAAAGAACCAACACATACGAAGTTTCATCCATATATACATACATATAGTTGCACATATATTGTTCATCAACACATACAAAGAACCAACACATTGTTCATGAACTCTAATAAAAACGGAAACTAAAGCACTCCAACGCCAGCTTCCATGCATGTCGTACATCCAATCTGCAAAATGGGAATAAGAAAGTAAGTAGAAGAAGAACAACAACATATATATGACAAATAAGCTAAATTGAAGAAGAAAGAGAAGAAGCAATAAGAGAACAAGGAGAAGAAAAACAAGAAGGAGGAGGAGGAGGAGGGGAAAGGGAAGGAGAAGGAGAAGGAGGAGGAGAAGAAGAAAAAAGAAGAGAAGAAGAAGGAGAAGAAGGAGGAGAAGAAGGAGAGAAGAAGAAGGAGAAGAAGGAGGGCTCCTTCTCCTTCTCCTTCTTCTTCTCCTCCTTCTTGTCTTCTTCTTCTCCTCCTACTTCTTCTTCTTCTCCTCCTCCTCCTTATTCTTTTCCTTCTCCTTCTATTCTTCTTCTCTTCTTCTTCTTCTTCTTCCTTCTCCTTCTTTTTGAGCTAAATATTCCAATTATGTCATTTTAGGGGAAAAAAAGCTAAGTATATAATATTCATGAGCGAACCAAGGTTCTTATGCCATTTTGAGCTTATTATGGTATTTTGGAGCTAAATGGGCCAATTATGTCATTGTTGGGTTAATTAAAGCAAGGATAATATGAAAGAGGAGGAGGAGGAGAAGAAGAAGAAATCAAGAAGAAGGAGGAGGAGGAGGAGAAGGAGGAGGAGGAGAAGGATAGAAGGTCCTTGGCCTTCTCCTCCTCCTCCTCCTCCTTCTCTTCTTCTTCATCTCTTCTTCTTCTTTCTTTTCATTTGGCCTATTTCTTCTCCTCTTCTCCTCTTGTTGGAGCTAAATTACCTAATTATGTCTTTTTGAGCTAAATATTCCAATTATGTCATTTTAGAGGAAAACAAGCTAAGTATATAATATTCATGAGCTAACCAAGGTTCTTATGCCATTTTGAGCTTATTATGGTATTTTGGAGCTAAATGGGCTAATTATATCATTGTTTGGTTAATTAAAGCAAGGATAATATGAAAGAGGAGAAGAAAGAGGAGGAGGAGGAGGAGAAGAAGAAATCAAGAAGAAGGACGAGGAGGAGGAGAAGGAGGAGGAGGAGAAGGATAGAAGGTCCTTGGCCTTCTCCACCTCCTCCTCCTCCTCCTCCTCCTCCTTCTTCTTCTCTTCTTCTTCATCTCTTCTTCTTCTTTCTTTTCATTTTGCCTATTTCTTGTCCTCTTCTCCTCCTGTTGGAGCTAAATTACCTAATTATGTCTTTTTGAGCTAAATATTCCAATTATGTCATTTTAGAGGAAAACAAGCTAAGTATATAATATTCATGAGCTAACCAAGGTTCTTATGCCATTTTGAGCTTATTATGGTATTTTGGAGCTAAATGGGCTAATTATGTCATTGTTGGGTTAATTAAAGCAAGGATAATACGAAAGAGGAGAAGAAAGAGGAGGAGGAGGAGAAGAAGAAGAAATCAAGAAGGAGGAGGAGGAGAAGGAGGAGGAGGAGAAGGATAGAAGGTCCTTGGCCTTCTACTCCTCCTCCTCCTCCTCCTCCTCCTTCTTCTTCTCTTATTCTTCATCTCTTCTTCTTCTTCTCCTCTTGTTGGAGCTAAATTACCTAATTATGTCTTTTTTGAGCTAAATGGGCTAATTATGTCGTTTTAGAGAAAAACAAGCTAAGTATATAATATTCATGAGCTAACCAAGGTTCTTATGCCATTTTGAGCTTATTATGGTATTTTGGAGCTAAATGGGCTAATTATGTCATTGTTGGGTTAATTAAAGCAAGGATAATATGAAAGAGGAGAAGAAAGAGGAGGAGGAGGAGAAGAAGAAGAAATCAAGAAGAAGGAGGAGGAGGAGGAGAAGGAGGAGGAGGAGAAGGATAGAAGGAGGAGGAGGAGAAGGATATTATCTTCTGTTGCCCAGCTCTCCAAGGAGCCGGAACCCTAGCCTCCGCCGCACCTAACCCTAGCCGCGACGGCGCCATCTCGCCGGCGCGTCCGCTCCTGCCCTCGCTCCCCTCCTCCCTGCCCTTACAACCTACGCCGGAGGCCCGGTAGGATCCCTAGTCCTACCAATTTGGTATCCAGAGATTCCAGGCTGATCATGTCGCTCCCTCCACCACCGCCGCCGCTCAACACCACCACCGCCCCACTGCTGCAAACCACCACCACCGCCCCGCCGCCGCTGCCGCTCACGTCCGGGACCGCTCCCTCGCCAGTGCCGATCATCACCGCGGAGGAGCCGTTCCCCATACTCTCGCCCGAGGCGATATCGGGCACCCTGCGAGAGCTTGTCCAAGCGGTCCGAGGCATCAGCCTCTACCTCGCTGGGACCCAACCCCCGCCGCCGAGCGTCGCCCCCACTACCTATGGGCCGCCGTCGCTGCCGTGGGCCACCCCGGCCTTCCAGCCACTCCACGGAGGGGCGCCGCCGCCGCCGCCGCAGCTGCTGCAGCAGCACTACCACGCCGCGGGCACTCCCTGGCCGGTGTGGCCGGCCACCACCGCGCCGCTGGGGTGGCTGCCCCACCAGTCGCTACCGGCCACCACGGCGCAGGCTCCGGCGCCGCACCAGCAGCCGCCGCCGCCATCGACAGCAACACCTCCAGCGCCCCGAACCACCGGTCGGCCCCTGCACCAGGTGCAGTTCCCGTCATCGCCATCGCCAATTCCCGCATGGGCAGCCGGATCATCTTCGGGTCCGATCTATACCCCGGCACCGGAACACCCAACGCCCTCTCTACCGTTCGAGCGGTCCTCCAGCTCGGCACCCTATGGCCCGGAGTTTCCCGACCAGGCATACGCGAGGCCACCGACATCCGCGGCTCCCGGACACGGCGGGCCGACATCTCCTCGGTTCGCTAAGCTGAACTTCACCACTTACGACGGCGCGGAAGACCCCCTCAACTGGCTCAACCAGTGCGAGCAATTCTTTCGGGGGCAGCGGACGCTCGTGTCGGATCGCACCTGGCTCGCGTCCTATCATCTCCGTGGTACTGCCCAGACTTGGTACTACGCCCTCGAGCAGGACAAGGGCGGCATGCCACCGTGGGACCGCTTTCGCGAGCTCTGCCTTCTCCGGTTTGGCCCCCCCATACGTGGCAGCCGACTGGCAGCCCTCGGCCGCTTACCGTTTACCTCAACGGTCCAGGGCTACGCCGACCGATTCCAAGCCCTGGCATGCCATGCGCCAGGCATATCCGGGACTTCGACACCCTCACGATGACATTCTGGCGGCTGGGACGCCAAATTGGCCTTGGCCTCCTCCTCCTCCTCCTCTTTATGTCTTTTTTGAGCTAAATTGCCTAATTATGTCTTTTTTGAGCTAAATTACCTAATTATGTCTTCTTGGAGCTAAATTGGCTAATTATCTCATTTTAGAGGAAAACAAGCTAAGTTTGGAGGAGAAACTTACCGTAGTGGTCATCAAGGAGGAGAAACACCACGGTTGCTCGCGCCGGCTTCATTTGGAGACGGTTGCCCTGGAGAAGGGTCGTGCGATGCCGCTCGGGAGTTATTCTGCAGAAAATATATTTTGCAATGTCTCAGTTAGCATGATGACCCTCAATTATTAATACAAGTTTATAATGAAACTCACCGTGCCAATCGAAGAGAAGACGGGCATCGGCGGAGGGACTTGACCGCTCTTCTCGCACAGACCTTGAAGAGTGGGTCGTATTAGTTAGTATTGAAACAGACATTACACACATGATTTGGCTAATGTGAAAAAAAACATACCACAAAAAGCTTGTACAGGGCCCGTTGACCCGCCTCATTCCGGGCCCTCTCCTCCTCAAGCAGCGCGAAGAGCAGCCTGGCTTGCCAATCTCTCTTTCTCAAGAGCAGCCTGGTTTGCCGCTCTCTCTTTCTGAAGAGCAGCCTGAAAAACCATTCCTCGTTACCACAGTAATGATCTATGGTGACACACATAATGAAATGGATGAAAGTGTTCTTAGTCCGTACAACTAACCTCGATGGCAAGTTCGACTGGCCGTGGACGACGCGTTATCTCAGGACAGTTGCTCGACTGGCGCGCCTTGATCTCTGGAAGAGTGGGTGGACAACGTATTATCCCATCTCCAATGGCTATCGAGCCATGGGGCCTCCCGCCACCAGATATCATCACCACCTCTGGATCCAAAGGTTCCTGGCTAGGGTTAAAGTCATCCCCTTTCGTAGCCTTCCCCGCGTCCCTGTATGCCACGAGCTTCTGGTGGGATGATATGTTGGTGAAGTTACTGAGATCATCCAGGTCAGACTCAGAGAATGCCTTCGCCTTCTTGTATGAGGCAGTATGGGCCATGCCATAAACGTCGTACAAGTGTGGCATCTCAGTCTTATTGTGATGCGCCTAAAAGAGAGGAACAAAATATTAGCATAAGAATGAATTGCATGAATCATGAAGCAAATCACATACCCAGTTTCGTCCAAACTGAAGTAAGTTGGCGCTGCCTTGATGGTGTGGCACACCAACCATTTGGCTACACCGATCCTTCGCATTATCGTGGACGGCTCGCCAGCTGCTTGTGCACCACTCATCAACCAACGCCTCCCAACAATCCATCTTATCCGCACACCATCTCGGGGGCACCTGTAAGTTATTAGAAAGAATTTTCAGCGCTACGCCTATGAATGAAATCAAGAAAACTACGTAGAAGGACTTAAGAATAGGTAATTACCTTCATGTATTGCTCCTTCTTCAGAAACTTTCCGCGGGAATCCTTCTTCTCCTTCTTAATACCACGCGTGGCGTAGTAATCTCGAATAGCCTACGGCCGAGCCTCGTGGCGCAAGTTCTGTAGTAACCGCCTACACTCGACCTCGAGAACCCTGGCCGCCGCCTCCTCATATCCATCCTCACACCTATAGAAGGTCTGCAATCAAACGTGAAAACACCAATTAGTACAATAATTAGGTATATGCTTAATTTTAGATTCTGTAAAAGGATAATTTACCCAAAAGCTCCTGATCACCATATCGGCCCTCGTGTGGCACAAGACACCATCTATAATCTCCTCCGGTGGGGCCTGCACAGCCTGGTAGTGCTCCCAGGTAAATCCGAGTGTAGGAACCTGACCCTCACGAGGCAACGTGACAAACCCCTGGAAATTTGTCCGGCAAAGCACACCAAGGACGGAGTTCGGTCTGCGGACTCCAAGAGGGTGTACCCATCCCCTGCAGTATGATAAGGTCAGCGCATTAGATATTTGAACAAACTTGAAAGCAAAAGCTAAAAAAAGGGTAAATGTACTTACCTATCTCCTTCAGGTTTAATCACCGGCCTCTGCTCGCGGGTAGCCGGGGCGACCGGGAGACGTGTACTACCACACTTGTACACGGTAGCCGGGGCCCCGTCCACCTGCACATCGCCCTCGCTATCCGTAAGCTCATCCCCGCCATCCCCGCCCCCTGAGCCACCCGGACCCTCGGTCCAATCCGGCAACTCGGTACGATCCGGCCAAGGCTCCCATCCGGACCTCTCCACGTCGGGTGAAGCCTCCGGAACCGTAGTCTCCTCCGGCTGCTCCTGGGCCGAATGCACCTCGACCCGAGGCTGCTCCTGGACCGGAGTCTCATGGGATGAATGCCCGTGAACACCAAGCTCCTGGACCGGAGTCCCCGTAGCCTCCTCCGCAAACGGGTCGACCATACTAGTCCTATGCTCGGGTGAATGAGCTGGTGGTGGTGGCGAGGACGGCTCAACAATCCTCCTGGATCTTCCGCGGCCACCACCTCTCCCTGTACCCTTCCCCTTCTTCCCTACCCGACCAGCACCCCTACCAGCGGGCAATGCCGCCGACGAAGAAGAACCCCAGGCTGGTGTCAAAAGACTGTCTGCCAAGGCTCTACGGAGAGATAGGGGTGGAAGGGAAGTACCACCCCTCGTGCGGGGTGCCTGGGAAGAACCCGTCGAGCGCTCTGGACCCGCGCCCACCATCTTTCAACACCTGCCATGATAAAGTTTAAAAGAAATTAGTACAACATAAAAAAATTGAATGACTGACATGAATAATAATATGTACATGAATAATAAATATTAAAATATATATAATTTAAGTTGTGAATCTTACAAACTAATAATCATCATCAATAAATGCATCATCATCATCACTATCACGCATGTCTTCATGAATGACGTGCTCATCGGGTTCAACGGCGTGAAGTTGTGAAAGGCCTTCCTTTAATCGTTGAAGCATTGACAGGTCATCCGCATCAGTAACCTCTACGAGTTCCAGGTCTTCTGGTTCCGGCTCAGGGTTGGAGTCGGATTCATTGTCGCTGTCTACTTCCATGTTCTTGGATGAAGCACGGCGGTCCTTGAAGCGTTTCTTGGAAAGACGTGCTTCTTGGAAGAATTCTCCATCATATGTGTCTGGGTTAATGTGAGGTTCATAATCCTGTTCATTTGGGAGAGGTGGTCTGACATGTGGCGGCACTTCATAAACAACATACCAACCTTCCAGATTCTTATCCGTTTGGCATGCCCACGGTAGGTAGAAAACTTGGGTCGCCTGTTGAGCCGTAATATAGACATCGGGAACATCTAAATGGGTGTTTGGATTGATTTCGACTAGTCCTATATGTTCATGAGTCCTTCTAGTCTCCTTCGGCTGGAACCAATAACATTTGAAGACTACGACGTTCAGTGGGTTTTCACCATAGAATTGAAGTTCATAAATTGCTTCAACTCTTCCATAATACTCGATAACACCTTCGCCGATAGCAGAGACACCACAATTTGTAGATTTCCGGTCGGGCATAGATAGCTCTTTGCCAAAGGTACGAAAGAGATACCCGTTGATGTTGTATTTCTCAAATGAACGGACCTTATAGTCAAAACCATTAGCGACTTGACTCAATTCGGCGTCCATAGAGTCTGAATTAGCCTACAAGTTTAATATGAAACGGTTGTTGCATTAGCCGCAAGTTAGACCAAGAATGAAATGGTCCATTATTGATAATTACCGTTTGTTTGAACCAAGAGATGAAACCGGGATAGCCGCCTCCTGTCTTTGACAGAAGCTCATACTCTTCGACGAATCATTTTCGATCACCGCTCCATCCGAGAATTTGACGACGTAACGGCTGTTTGAAATATCCGGGAATAAGAGCAGTTCAAATGAATTAGAAGTTACGGGAAAATGTGCCGAGAACTCACTCGATGTACGGCCGCACTTCTGTTAGGTTGTTGAAGATATACAAAGAAATGTTCCGCCATTCTTCGATATCCAACGTTATTGGTTTTGAAGCACCGGCTGGTGCAAGCTTCCCTTTGAATAGGCTGAGGTTGGACCCACCTTTTTTAGGGTCTCCATCATTGTGCCGAGGCTTCGGATTATGCAAATGATGATTTTTGGCTTCGTAGTGTGTTGTCACAAAGTTTGCCACCTCCTCAGTAATGAATGCCTCAGCCATCGATGCTTCAATTCTACTCTTATTTTTACATTTAGCTCGAAGGGTCTTCTGCATCCTCTCAGTTGCATAGCACCAACGATCTTGCACCGGCCCACCCAATCTTGCCTCGGTCGGTAGATGTAAAATCAAATGCTGCATTGGATTAAAGAAGCCCGGTGGAAAGATCTTCTCTAACTTGCACAACAACTCCGGTGCAAACTCCTCCATGTCTTCTACCACGCCAGGCGACAATTCTTTCCCACAAAGAACACGGAAGAAATAGCTCAGCTCCGCCAGTACTAGCCATTCATCCTCAGGAATAAAGCCACGTAACATCACCGGCATTACCCGCTCTAGCCATATGTGCCAATCATGACTCTTGAGACCAAAGATTTTTAATTTTTCAAGACTCGCTCCCCTCTTTAGATTCGCTGCATACCCATCGGGGAACATCAAGTGCATTTTGACCCACAAGATAGTTTCCCTCATAGCTGGCCTTCCAAGATTGAACGAGGCCTTTGGCTTCGACCACTTCTGCTTTCCTTTGCCTTCTCGCATGTTTTGTAACGGTCTATGACATAGTGTCTTTTGATCGACTCTAGCCTTAATATTATCCTTTGTCCTCCCAACTATGTCGAACAATGTACCAAAAATAGCCTCTCCGATATTCTTTTCAGTGTGCATCATCTCGATATTGTGTGGAAGAAGGAGGTCTTTGAAGTACGGCAGATCCCAGAAGCATGGCTTGTGAGTCCAGGCGTGTTTTGAATTATACCCCTTGAAATACCCTAGACGCTCTGGATCAGGCTCGAGGGCGTTTAACTGATCCAGGATCTGTTGGCCTGTGAACGCATGTGGTGCCAAGTTTTTGACAACTTTACCTTTGGTAAAGTTCTTCTTGTCTTTTCTGAACTGATGGTCAGGATCCAAGAACTGTCTATGCAAGTCAAAGCAAGAATACTTCCGACCCTCCTTCAACCAATGAAACTGAAGAGCTGCCATGCATTGGGGGCACGGGAACCTTCCATGCACACACCATCCAGAGAATAGCGCATACGCTGGCAAGTCATGCATAGAGTACATGTACCACACATGCATTTTGAAGTTTTGTTTTCTAGCGACATCGTATGTCTTGACCCCATTTTCCCAAGCTTCTTCCAATTCATCCTTAAGCGGTTGCAGGTACAGCTTCATATTCTTCCCCGGATAATTGGGCCGTGGAATTATCAACGTCAGAAATATGTTCTTTCTTTGCATAATCTGCCCGGGGGGGGGGAGATTCAGTGGAATGACAAATACAGGCCAACAACTGTATTGGGTTGCCGTCATGCCGAAGGGATTAAAACCATCCGTGGCGGCGCAGACTCGAGGATTCCTTGGATCTGCCGCTTTATCCTGATGCAATCCATCAAAATGTTTCCACGCTTCCCCATCTGATGTGTGTACCATCATCTTATTCCCATCCGCATCTAGTTCGGTTCTTTTGCCCAATTTGTGCCATGTCATCTGTCTAGCTGTCTCTTCGACCATGAAAAGACATTGAAGTCTTGGTACGATTGGCATATACCGAAGAACACTAACTGTGATTTTGGTCTGCCTCTTCTCACCCATACCGTTGTCTACCACAAGATACCTGCAAGACTCGCAATTGGGACAATAGTCCAAGTGTGCATACTCCTTCCTAAAGAAGACACATCCTTTCTCACATGCATCTATCTTCTCATAGGGCATCTTAAGTACACGAAGTATTTTGTCCGACTGGTACAGGCTTGCAGGCATGACATGGCCTTTGGGTAGGAAACGTCCAAATAGTGTCATCATCGCGTCGTAGCATTCTCTTCCCAAGTTGAACTGAGCCTTCAGAGCCATTACTTGTGCAATTGCATCCAGCTGACAGAGCTCGGTGTGGTCATGGAGAGGACGTTTTGAAGACTCCAACATTTCATAAAAGGCCTTTGCAGATTCCTCCATCTCATCTTCCGAATCCCGAGCATCATCAAAGTCTTGCACCATGTCTTCGATCCCACTACCATGCTCGTCCGTGCGATGACGGACCACCTCAGCTCTTGTGCGGTGTATAGACTCACCATGAAATGTCCACACCGTATAATTAGGCTTAAAACCCCTCCTCTGCAGGTGTTTAAGCATTACAGCCTCTGTCGTCTTTTTATAGTTGTCGCATCCAGGACAGGGGCAATAGTTTCTTTCCTGGCCATTTGCGAATGCGGCTTTCACAAATTCCTTTGTTTTTAAAAACCATTCTTTCGACATCTCTTTCTGACTAGGGTGACCGGTATACATCCACGCACGATCACTCATCTTGTGTAGCTACTAAAGACAGAAGAAATATATTTATCTATAATTTAGCATTTATATTCATCTTTCGCCATTTTTATTACGTCCAGGCAACCTACACGCTAATAGGTAAAGATAGGTCCTAATCCCACCCGAGTATGTGTAGATTGGGTTCGTTTTCCCATGCTCTGCTCCGGATCCAACGCAAAATTTCGGCAGCACCTCCCCGCTATTCTCCTGATACACGTCTCCGCAATAAACAGAGAGGATGTGCATCCGGAGAACAACAGGGAGGCACTGAAGAAATTCCGCATCGGATCCAGAGCACAGCATACGGGAAAACGAACCCAATCTAAACATACTCGGGCTGTCCATGGATAATGTTGGACAATTCGAAAGGATGGCGGTTATAAATATGCAAAGACATGCATATTTATATATGTCGCCCTTTCGAACGGGAGACGCATACTGGTCACGCATGCTGATAAATTAATTGAATTACCTAAATCTAGAAAGTTGCATGCGGAAAACGAGCCACAGTAAATGAAGGGGCGGGGAGGAGATGAAATTTTTACTGACCCACGAATGCAGGGGCGGAGCTCGTACAACGCACGGGCAGGTCTTCGCACAGCAGAGCTCACAACGACGAGACAACTATCACATGTAAATCCACCCGATCAACACAAATATTCCAATTATGTCATTTTAGAGGAAAACAAGCTAAGTATATAATATTCATGAGATAACCAAGGTTCTTATGCCATTTTGAGCTTATTATGGTATTTTGGAGCTAAATGGGCTAATTATGTCATTGTTGGGTTAATTAAAGCAAGGATAATATGAAAGAGGAGAAGAAAGAGGAGGAGGAGGAGAAGAAGAGGAAATCAAGAAGGAGAAGGAGGAGAAGGATAGAAGGTCCTTGGCCTTCTCCTCCTCCTCCTCCTCCTCCTCCTCTGTTATGACCGGCTTGGCCTATGGCCGGCGTAGGCCCATTTGGCGTTAATATTAGCGGCTTGGCCCGCAAGTTATCTTAGGTAAATTACTTTCGGGAGGTTATCTTAGGCTCGAGTTATAAATACTAGTTGTAAGACATCAATTGAGATCAAGCAATAAAGATATTATCTTCTGTTTCCCGGCTCTCCAAGGAGCCGGAACCCTTGCCTCCGCCGCACCTAACCCTAGCCGCGACGGCGCCATCTCGCCGGCGCGTCCGCTCCAGCCCTCGCTCCCCTCCTCCCTGCCCTTACAACCTACGCCTGAGGCCCGGTAGGAACCCTAGTCCTACCAATTTGGTATCCAGAGATTCCAGGCTGATCAGGTCGCTCCCTCCACCACCGCCGCCGCTCAACACCACCACCGCTCCACTGCCGCAAACCACCACCACCGCCCCGCTGGGACCCAACCCCCGCCGCCGAACGTCGCCCCCACTACCTACGGGCCGCCGTCGCTTCCCTGGGCCACCCCGGCATTCCAGCCACTCCACGGAGGGGCGCCGCCGCCGCCGCCGCAGCTGCTACTGCAGCACTACCAAGCCGTGGGCAATCCCTGGCCGGTGTGGCTGGCCACCACCGCGCCGCTGGGGGGGCTGCCCCACGAGTCGCTACCGGCCACCACGGCGCACGCTCCGGCGCCGCACCAGCAGCTGTCGCCGCCATCGACAGCAGCAATTCCCGCGTGGGCAGCAGGATCATCTTCGGGTCCGATCTATACCCAGGCACAGGCACTGCAGCAACCGCCCGGATGGGGCGGCCGCCAGCTCAGTCGACCCGTGCCGACCCTTCCAGCACCGGGCCGGCCTCCGCCAGCCGCAACGACCGCACCTCCGGCCGCCACACGGACCTTCCGCAGGTTGTCCCTGGCCGAGCAGCAGGTGCGTCGACGTCAGGGTCCCTGCTTTAACTGCGATGAGCCCTACACGCCGACACATGTCTGCCCCCGCCTCTTCTACTTGGAGACGGTCGACTACACCGAGGCGGACGAGACGAACGACACACCAGACCCGGCCGCAGATTCTACGGCGACGGCCTGCGTCGTCTCTCTCCACGCCCTCGCCGACATCCGCCATGAGCGGACCATGTTGCTGCCCGTGACGATCCATGGCGAGCAGCTGGTCGCCCTGCTGGATACGGGCTCCACTTTTCTTATTCTTTTCTTATTTTCCTTTTGCCTTTTCCTTTTATTCCTTCTTATTTTCCTTCTTCTTCTTCTTCTTTTTATTCTTCTTCTTCTCCTCCTCCTCCTCTAGCTCTTCTTCTTCTTCTTCTCCTTTTTTCTTCTTCTACTTATTCTTCTTCTTCTACTTTTTCTTATTTTCTTCTACTAAACAGGAAACTACCTACTAAATCTACTAATTAACTAACATAAACTACCTACTAAATCTACTAATTTATTCTTCTTCTTCTTCTTCTTATTTTCTTTTTTCTTTTTTCCTCTTATTCTTCTTCTCCTTCTTGTTGTTTTCTTCTTCTCTTCTTCTTCTTCTTCTTCTTCTTCTTCTTATTTTCGTTTTTCCTCTTATTCTTCTCTTCCTCTCCTATTTTTCTTCTTCTTCTTCTTCTTGGTTCTTCTCCTTCCCTTCCTTTTCCTTCTTCTTCTTTTCCTTCTTCTTCTTATTTTTTCTTCTCCTTTCTCCTTCTTCTTCATCCCCTTTCTCCTTCTTCTTCTTCTTCTAAACCTAAACCAACTAAACCTAAACTAAACCTGAAACTAAAACTAAAACTAAACTAAAACTGAAACTAACTTAACTAAAACTGAAACTAACCTAACTAAATCTGAAACTAACCTAACTAAAACTGAAACTAACTAAACTAAAACTGAAACTAACCTAACTAAACCTAAACTAAAACTAAAACTAAGACTAAACTAAAAGTAAGAACTAAGTAAACAAAAACTATTAAAAAAAGAAGAAACAGAAACTTACCAGGGGGAGGAGGGCCGCAAGGGGAGGAGGGCGGCGGTGGAGGAGGGTGCAGGGCGGCGGTGGGGGTGGCGGCGGCGGCGGCGGGGGCGCAGGGAGGAGGAGGAGGGCCGCAGGGGGGGCGCAGTGCGGCGGTGGGGTGGGGAGGTGGGGTGGGGGTGGCGTCGGCGGCGGCGGCGGTGGGGCGGCGGTGGCGCTGGGGGCCGGGGGCTGCTGCGGCGGCGCTGCGGGGCTGCGGCGGCGCTGAGGGGAGAGAAGTGAGAGAGAGTGCGTGGGAGAGAGGAGAGAGGTGGGTCACGCGGCGACCGTTAACGTTTGGGGGGTCCATCCCCTTTGCCGTCTGCCACTGATCCCCTTTGCCGTCTGCCACGGACGGCAAAGCTAGTCAGGCAGACAGCAAAGGGGTGGGTGGGCCGGGGTGGGATGGGGAGAGAGGAGGGGTGGGGTGGGATAGCTTTGCCGTCTGCCATCCCTACCTTTGCCGTCTGTTGACAGACGGCAAAGAGGTGGCTGATGGCAAATATGTATCTTGCCATCAGCCTCCTCTTTACCATCTGTTTTTTGCCAACACACGGTAAAGAGGTTCTTCGCTGTCTGCTGGCTGATGGCAAAGATTTGGCAGACGGCAAATATAGGAATTCCAGTAGTGCAAGTTCGGTGACTTGGCATATAGGGTAAACCCGGATGGTTTAGCCCTCATTAATACATTGAGGTTATGACCAAGTTCGGTGACTTGGCATATAGGGTAAACCCGGATGGTTTAGCCCTCATTAATACATTGAGGTTATGACAAGTCCGATGACTTGGCATATAGGGTGAACCCGGATGGTTCAACCCTTAGCAAATATGTTGATATCTGTAACCTGTTCTTCAAGAGTAATTCTTTAACTTGATGCTTATTCATGATCATTCCACCCAGATGAGTTACACTAAAGATGCATGATATTGTTATCCTTCACTTTCATTGTTCGTATCATGGGCTGTTTGCGAGTACATTCAAAGTACTTATTGGCTTGACACTGGTTATTTCATTGACCAGGTGTGAAAGACAGGATATGGTGAAGATTAACTCGGTGACGTTCTTGCGATCTAGGACGCTTCCCAGTCAGAATGCCTGTAGGTTAAGGCTGATGACATGGGTTCACGCTTTCAACCAATAATTCCGCTATTGGTCTAGTTTGGTGCTTTGGCCTTTAAGGCCCTATGTATGTAAGACTCGACCGAAGTGGTCATTTATTGTATCAAACCGTATGTATGGATGTAAGACTCTATTATTCAGTATATGTGTTCAGTGTGCATTGATCCTTGGGATCACTAGGCACGGCGATCTCGACTTACCAGTCGGGGTCCCCACAGATGGCCACCGAGCCGGCTACTCGTCACCTGCCTTTTGTTAAAGACGACATTGATGGGAGCTGGACACTTAACCCATCCTCGGACGACGGGACGCCACTTAGGTTCCAGACCTACTTCAGCCTCTCCGCCGACACCTTGACCCACCTTCTGATCAAGGAGTCCGTGACGCTTCGCCAAGAACTGCACCAAGTCAAGGACCTAGTTCATCTGGAAAGGATGAAGACCCGCAAGGTCAAGAAGGAGGGAGCACCTGGAGGGCAGTCAGCCATTGCATTCCGAGGAGGGATACCATCACTCCAGGCTACTCCTATTCAGAGTCGATGTCTGAACGCGGAACAGTACACTGAGATCCACATCGCTTCGCCAACAAAGCGACGCTGTGATGGACCGCTCCAATTTCCCACACCTCTGAAGGAAGAAGGTACCGACGAGGATGAAGACGAAGACCCTGTAGAACCTGCATACGAGACTGAGTAGTCTGCCGCTTAGAGGAACACCTTAGCCAAATTAGGAGTCTCCCCAGTGTAGTTGAGTCCGTGTATCGGTTCATGAGAGCTATGAGTGTTGTGTAATCATGTTTGATGCGAGCCGCATTTGTGCCTTAGGCAGGTTGTAAGCGACTACATCACTTGTTTTAATTTATTGCATTAGTTTTCTCAAACCTTTTGTTTGTCTCACACACTTGCACGGTACCAAACCCCCTTATCTAGGAGCGTCATCCCTTATGATTCCCGAGCCACTTCGGTATATTGACCTGTCTACTCCCAAACAGGATGGTGATTTCAACTCGCACCAGCACCTCCGACAACCCCAGCACTGTCACTTCTAGCCAGCACCAGGGAAGCGGTGGGTCTGCCCAAGCTGGAAATCACCTCGAGCAGCAGCAAGGCGACATTCCCTCGCCGCGTACTCCACCGGAGAGCATGAACGTGGATCAGTTCCGCCAAGCTCTCCGAGAGGAACGTCAAGCCAACAATGCCGCCATCCAACAACTGGCTCAAGTCTTAGTGAACAATCCCCCGCAGAACGGAAATGGCAACAGTTGCTCCACCCTGTCTGAGTTTATGAGGACTACGCCTCCCATATTCACGGAGATAACTGAATCGTTGGATGCTGATGATTGGATCCGCACCATCAAAGACCTCCTCGGGCTTGTCAAATGCACCGACGACCGCAGGAATGTTCTTTATGCTTCTCACTGTCTCGGAGGCACGGCCAGAGCCTGGTGGGACGGGTTCCAGATCATGCGAGAAGGGCAGGCTATCTCTTGGGTTTTATTCAGGGAAGGATTCCGCGTTGCTCACATTCCCCCTGGAATGATGATCATTAATAAGCGGGAATTCCGTGCCTTGAGGCAATGCAGTGGAACCATCAAGGAGTACCTGCAAAAGTTTAACCTCTTGTCGAGATATGCACCGGAAGACGTCAACAGTGAAGCTGCGAAGGTGGAACGCTCCATTGAAGGGCTGCAGCAGTCACTTCAGTATCAACTGGTTGTCTATGAATGCCACACCTTCTGTGATGTGGTGAACAAGGCCCTCATGCTGGAGGATAAGCCTTGTGCGATGGATGACACCCGTAAGCGCAAGCTGATGGGTAATGGAGGTCCCAGTAACCAGAAGTCACGTCCGTGGCAATCAGCCCCGGCAAGACCGAGCTACCAGCCCCGGCAAAAGTATAAGGCACCAATGTTCCACCAGAACTACCAGCCCCAGGAGCAAGTCAACCCCAAGCCATAGATCAACCCGCCCAACAACAGTGGAGTAAATCCCAACATTCCATGGCAGGTTACCTTTTTTGGATGTGGACAGACTGGGCACTACTCCAGGCAGTGCCCCAACAAGAAGCCCGATGCACAGCGCCCCAATGCGCCCAATCAAGGACAAGGTAATGGAGCGCCAGGGAGGAATCAAGCTCCCCACAACTAGCAGTACCATTACAAGGGACGCGTGAATCACATCTCCGTAGAAGAAGCAGATGAAGACCCGGACTGCATTCTGGGTACGTTCCTCATCAACTCTACCCCAGCAACAGTATTGTTTGATTATGGTGCTTCGCATTCTTCTGTAACCCAATAGATTGCGGAAGAATATGGTTTGAAGCTTGCGCTCCTTAATGGGAAAATGGCAGTACATACCTGAGGAGCAGTGCTAAGGACCAACATAGGATGTAGAGGAGTCGGGATCAACATTAATGGATAAGTTTCACAACAGATCTTATCGTCATTAAGTCGCAAGGCTTGGACGTGATCCTTAGAATGGATTGGTTCTCCAGGCACCAAAGCATTTTGGATTGCGCCAAAAGGGCTATTACCATGACAAGTGACCAAGGGGTCAAAGTCAAGTATGTCCCTGAACCTACCTCCACTCAAGTTCCTCGGGTCAATTGCCTATCAGAAGAAGAGTTGGATCAAGTACCAATAGTCTGTGAGTACCCCGGGCGTCTTTCCTGATGAGCTGCGAGGGATGCCTCCAGAGTGAGACATCGAGTTCATCATTGAGATCATGCCCGGATCAAGACCTATCTATAAGAAGCCTTATAGGATGGGATCCGAAGAGCTAGCAGAGTTGAAGAAGCAGTTGGATGAGCAACTCAGGAAATGATTCATCCGTCTGAGTGCATCACCTTGGGGATCACCTGTTCTGTTCGTGTCCAAGAACGATGGGACTATCAGGCTCTTCGTCGATTACCGTTCCCTCCACAATCAAGAACAAGTACCCACTCCCCAAGAATGAAGACCTATTTGACCAGTTAAATGGTGCCAAGGTATTTTCCAAGATCGACCTCAGATCCAGATATTACCAACTAAAAATCCGACCTGAAGACATACCTAAGACGAAATTCGTGACCCGGTACGGTCTATACGAGTGCACAGTCATGTAGGGGTTGAACAATGCCCCAACATACTTGATGTACCTCATGAACAAAGTCTTCATGGAATACCTGGATAAGTTTGTCGTCGTCTTCATCGATGACATATTAATCTTCTCCAAGTTTGAAGAAGAACATGAGCTACACTTGAGGCTATTGTTGGAAAAGCTTCGAGAGCACCAGCTTTATGCCAAGTTTAGCAAATGCAAATTCCGGCTGCACGAAGTTGGATTCTTGGGTCATACCATGACGGCAAACGGATTGGCAGTCGATCCTTCCAAGATTACCATGGTAACCAACTGGGAGTCGCCAATCAATGTGAAGGAAGTCAGAAGTTTGCTCGGACTCACAGGATACTACCGCAAGTTCGTGGAGGGATTCTCCCGCATCGCTCAACCAATGACTCGGCTATTGAAGAAGGGCAAGAAGTTCGAATGGACATTGGAGTGCGAAGAAAGCTTCGAGGAACTGAAGAAGAGACTTACTAATGCCACAGTACTGGCTACTCCAGATATCAGCAAGGAGTTTGTGATATACTGTGAAGCCTCAAGAACTGGGATCGGTGGTGTCCTAATGCAAGACGTTAGTGTTGTGGCTTACCTGTCACGGCAACTGCGCCCGCATAAGGAGAACTACGCCACTCATGACCTCGAGTTGGCAGCCGTAGTGCATGCTCTGAAGACATGGCGACATTACCTTCTGGGGAAGCGATGTGAAATATACACCGACCAAAAGAGTCTGAAGTATAAATTTACTCAAAGAGAGTTGAATATGATGCAGCGAAGATGGTTGGACCTAATCAAATACTATGACCTCAGCATTCAATACCACCCCGGTAAGGCCAAGGTGGTGGCCGATGCCTTAAGCCGGAAGGCCAGCACCTTGAATGCTATGCTCAAGGAAAGTCTACTCGCCTTATATGATGAGATGGAAACCTTTGGGTTGGAGCTAGTTGAACCAGGATTCCTAACTAACCTCGAAATCAAACCCACTCCGGCAGACGACATCAAAGAGGCCCAGAAGGGGCACAAGAGCATTGAAAACCTCAAGCAGAAGATCCAGGAAGGCAAGGCCCCAGTATTGTCAGTGGATGATCAAGGAGTCGTGTGGTTTGGGAAACGTTTATGCATACCAACAAGGCTGAACTCAAGGATTTAATCCTGCAAGAATCCCATGACACACCCTACTCAATTCACTCAGGTGGCACCAAGATGTATCAAGACCTCCGCGAAAAGTTCTGGTGGCATGGCATGACGAGGTAAATAGCTTCCTATATCGCCAAGTGCGACGTGTGCCAGCGAGTCAAGGCTGAGCACCAATGACCTGTTGGATTGCTACAACCTATCCAAGTGCCCGAATGGAAGTGGGACCGAGTCGGCATGGACTTCGTCACCGGTCTACCTAGGTCCAACAGAGGCCATGACTCCATATGGATCATCATCGACCATATGACCAAGGTGTCTCACTTCATTCCGGTTAGCACCACTTATGGTGGTGACAAGCTGGCTAGTCTCTACATTGAGCGCATTGTGAGCCTCGATGGAGTTCTGATACGTCCATTTTGCATCATGCTTTCATGTTGATATTTATTGCTTTTTGGGTTGTTATATTACTTGTGGTACCATATTTATGCCTTTTCTCTCTTATTTTGCAAGGTTTATTTGAAGAGGGAGAATTCAGGCAGCTAGAATTCTGGACTAAAAAAAGAGCAAATCCTAGTCCACTGTTCTGCACATCTCCAAATTCCGTGAAAATTTACGTGGATTTTTTCTGGATTATATTAAAAATACTGGGCGAAAGAACTACCGAAGGGGGGCCACTAGGGCCCCACAAGCCCCCACTCGGCCACCACCCCCCTTGTGGCGGTGGGCAAGCTTGTGGGCTGCCTGAAGGCCCACTAGCCCCCCTCTTTTGCTATATGAAGCGTCCTGGTCTGGAAAAAAATCAAGAGGGAGCTTTTTCGTGGTTTCACCGCCGCCACGAGGCAGAACTTGAGCAGATCCAATCTAGAGCTCCGGCAGGACGATCCTGCCGGAGAAACTTCCCTCCCGGAGGGGGAAATCGTCGCCATCGTCATCACCAACACTCCTCTCGTCGGAGGGAGGCATATTTATCAACATCTTCATCAGCACCATCTCCTCTCCAATCCCTAGTTCATCTCTTGTAACCAATCTTCTACTCGCAACTCCGATTGGTACTTGTAAGGTTGCTAGTAGTGTTGATTACTCTTTGTCATTGATGCTAGTTGGATTATTTGGTGGAAGAGTTTATGTTTAGATCCTTGATGCTATTCATTACACCTCTGATCATGATTATGATTATGTCTTGTGAGTAGTTACTTTTGTTCCTGAGGACATGGGATAAGTCATGCTGATAATAGTCATGTGAGTTTGATATTCGTTCGTTATTTTGATATGATGTATGTTGTTTTTCCTCTAGTGGTGTTATGTGAACGTCGACTACATAATACATCACCATATTTGGGCCTAGAGGAAGGCGTGGGGAAGTAGTAAGTAGATGATGGGTTGCTGGAGTGACAGAAGCATAAACCCTAGTCTATGCGTTGCTTCGTGAGGGGCTGATTTGGATCCACTAGTTTAATGCTATGGTTAGACTTTGTCTTAATTCTTGTTTTGTAGTTGCGGATGCTTGCGAGAGAGGTTAATCATAAGTGGGATGCTTGTCCAACTAAGGGCAGTACCCAAGCGCCGGTCCACCCACATATCAAACTATCAAAGTAACGAACGCGAATCATATGAACATGATGAAACTAGCATGACAGAAATTCCCGTGTGTCCTCGGGAGCGTTTTTCCTCCTATAAGACTTTGTTCAGGCTTGTCCCTTGCTACAAAAGGGATTGGGCCACTTGCTGCACCATTGCTACTACTTGTTACTTGTTACTCTTTGCTTTCTACGTTTCACCTCGCTACACAATCACTTGTTACACCTAATTTCAGTGTTTGCAGTTATTACCTTGCTGAAATCCGTTTATCAGAGCCTTCTGCTCCTTGTTTGGTTCGACACTCCTACTTATCGAAAGGACTATGATTGATCCCCTATACTTGTGGGTCATCAAGACTCTTTTCTGGCGCCGTTGTTGGGGAGTGAAGCACCTTTGGTAAATGAAAATTGGTAAGGAAACATTTATATACTGTGCTGAAATTTATTGTCACTTGTCACTATGGAAATTCTTCCTTTGAGGAGTTTGTTCGGGGTATCTTCACCACGAATGGAAGCACGAGGAGTTGCTCCTCAACCTGAGGTACCTACTGAAAATATCTTTTGTGAAATTCCTTTTGGTATGCTTGAGAAACTGCTGGCTAATCCTTTTACACGAGATGGATCTTCACATCCAGACTTTCATCTAATCTATGTAGATGAAGTTTTTGGTTTATTTAAGCTTGGAGGTTTGCCCGAGAATGAGGTAAATAAGAAAGCCTTTCCTTTATCTTTGAAGGATAAGGTGTTGACATGGTATTGGCTATGTGATGATGCTGGATCATGGGGCTACAATCGGTTGAAATTGGAATTTTATCAAAAGTTGTATCCTATGCATTTAGTACAGCGTGATCGGAACTTTATTTATAAATTTTGGCCTCGTGACAGGGACAGAATAGCTAAAGCTTGGGGGAGGCTTAAATCAATGCTATATTCATGCCCCAATCATGAGCTCTCGAGAGAAATCATCACTCAAAACTTTTATGCTCGGCTTTCTCAAGAAGATCGTACCATGCTTGACACTTCTTGTGTCGGTTCTTTTATGAAGAAGGATATTGATCACAAATGGAATTTATTGGAGAGAATCAAACGCAACTCTGAATATTGGGAGCTGGAGGAAGGTAAGGAGTCAGGTATGAATTTCCAGTTTGATTTTGTTAAATCTTTTGTTGAGACAAACAATTCTAAAGATTTTAGCGCTAAGTATGGACTTGACTCTGTGATTTTAGCTTCTCTATGTGAATCTTTTGCTGCTCATGTTGATCTTCCCAAAGAGAAGTGGTTTAAATATCATCCTCCTATAGAAAGCAACATAGCCAAAACCAATCTTGTTGAGGAGAAAATCATAGCTTTTAGTGATCCTGTTGTTCCTTGTCCTTACACTGAGAAACCACCATACCCTCCTAGTATAAAGGATTATTCTAAAGCTCCAACTGTGATACGTAGGGGTTACATTAGACCACCTGCACCCCCTGAGGAGATTAGAGTTGAACCTAGTGTTGCTATTATCAAAGATCTCTTAGCCGAAGACATAGATGGGCATGTTATCAAATTCTGTGAGGACTCCGCTAGAATTGCTAAACCTCACGTGAAAGACAAGCACGGACATGTAGTTGGCCTGCCCGTTGTTTTTGTTAAGACAGGAGATCACTCTTACCATGGTTTATGTGATATGGGAGCTAGTGTTAGTGCAATACCCCGTTCTATATATGATGAAATCAAAGATGAGATTGCACCTGCTGAGTTAGAACCCATTGATGTCACTATTACGCTAGCTAATAGAGACACTATCTGCCCTATGGGAATTGTGAGAGACGTAGAAGTCTTTCATGGTAAAACGAAGTATCCTAGTGATTTCCTTGTCCTTGGTACTGCACAAGATAGCTTTTGTCCCATCATATTCGGTAGACCCTTTCTCAACACTGTCAATGCTCACATTGATTGCATTAAGCACACTGTCACAGTAAGTTTCGAGGGTGTGTCTCATGAATTTAACTTCTCCAAGTTTGGAAGACAACCCCATGAAAGAGAGTCGTCTGGTAGGGATGAAATCATTGCTCTTGCCTCTATTGCCGTACCTCCTACGGATCCTTTAGAGAAATATCTTCTTGAGCATGAAAATATGCATATGGAGGAGAGAGATGAGATAGATAGAATTGTCTTAGAACAATATCCTATTCTCAAGAATAATCTGCCTGTTGAACTGCTTGGGGATCCTCCCCCACCAAAGAGTGATCCTGTGTTCGAGCTTAAACAGTTGCCTGATACTCTTAAGTATGCCTATCTTGATGAGAAGGAGATATATCCTGTTATTATTAGTGCTCTCCTCTCAGAGCGCAAAGAGAAGAACTTACTAAAAACTCGGAGGAAGCACCGCGCTGCTATTGGATATACTCTTGATGATCTTAAGGGTATTAGTGCTACTCTATGTCATCACAAGAATAAAACCGATCCTGACTTTAAACCAGTTGTTGATCATCAAAGGAGATTAAATCCTAAGATGAAAGAGGTCGTTAGAAAAGAAATATTAAAGCTTTCTGAAGCAGGAATCATTTATCCTGTTGCTCATAGTGATTGGGTAAGTCCAGTACATTGCGTACCTAAGAAGGGAGGTCTCACCGTCATGCCTAATGATAAGGATGAACTAATCCCACAAAGGATTATTACCGGCTATAGAATCCTCATAGACTTCCGGAAACTGAACAAGGCAACTAGGAAAGATCACTATCCTTTGTCGTTTATCAACCAAATGCTAGAAAGGCTATCAAAGCACACACACTTCTGCTTTCTAGACGGTTATTCAGGTTTCCCGCAAATACCTGTTGCACAATCTGATCAAGAGAAAACCACTTTCACCTTCCCTTTCGGTACCTTTGCCTATAGATGTATGCCTTTTGGCTTATGTAATGCACCTGCCACCTTTCAAAGATCTATGATGGCTATATTCTCTGATTTTTGTGAAAAGATTGTCGAAGTTTTCATGGATGACTTCTCCATTTACGGGTCTTCCTTTGATGATTGCCTCAGCAACCTTGATTGAGTCTTACAGAGATGCGAAGAAACCAACCTCGTCTTGAATTGGGAGAAGTGCCACTTTATGGTTAATGAAGGTATCGTCTTAGGACACAAAATCTCTGAAAGAGGCATTGAAGTTGATAAGGCTAAGGTTTATGCAATTGAGAAAATGCCTTGCCCCAAAGATATCAGAGGTATACGAAGTTTCCTAGGTCATGCTGGTTTCTATAGAAGGTTCATTAAATACTTCTCTAAGATTTCTAGGCCTCTTACCAACTTCTTGCAGAAGGATGTTCCTTTTGTTTTTTATGAGGATTGTGAGGAAGCCTTTGAAATACTTAAGAAGGCTTTGATAACCGCACCTATTGTTCAACCACCTTACTGGAACTTGCCCTTTGAAATCATGTGTGACGCTAGTGATTATGCTGTTGGTGCTGTTCTAGGACAAAGAGTTGACAAGAAGTTGAATGTCATTCACTACGCTAGTAAAACTCTAGACAGTGCCCAAAGAAACTATGCCACTACGGAGAAGGAATTTTTAGCAGTCGTGTTTGCATGTGAAAAGTTCAGATCTTACGTAGTTGACTCCAAAGTCACTATTCACTCTGATCATGCTACTATTAAGTACCTTATGCAGAAGAAGGACGCTAAGCCTAGGCTGATCAGATGGGTTCTCCTGCAACAGGAATTTGATTTGCACGTCGTTGACCGAAAGGGTGCTGATAACCCTGTAGCAGATAAGTTGTCTAGGCTAAAGAATGTCCTTGATGACCCACTACCAATTGATGACAGCTTTCTGGATAAGCAATTAAATGTCATCCGCACTTCACATAGTGCACCGTGGTATGCCGATTATGCAAACTATAACGTAGCCAAATACATACCATCCAGTTTCGCCTATGAACAAAAGAAGAAATTCTTCTTTGATTTGAGACACTACTTTTGGGATGATCCTCACCTTTATAAGGAAGGAGTAGATGGTGTTATTCGACGTTGTGTGCCTGAACATGAACAGGGACAGATCCTGTAGAAGTGTCATTCCGAAGCTTACGGAGGACACCATGCCGGAGATAGAACTGCCCATAAGGTATTGCAATCAGGTTTCTATTGGCCCACTCTCTTCAAGGATTCCCGTAAGTTTGTCTTGTCTTGTGACGAATGCCAAAGAATACGGAACATCAGTAAGCGTCAGGAAATGCCTATGAACTATTCACTTGTCACTGAACCATTTGATGTCTGGGCTTTGATTATATGGGACCCTTCCCGAGTTCCAATGGGTACACTCACATCTTAGTTGCTGTGGATTACGTTACTAAGTGGGTAGAAGCTATCCCCACTGAAAATGCTGATCACCACACCTCTATTAAGATGCTTAAATAAGTCATATTCCCAAGATTTGGAGTCCCTAGATACTTGATGACTGATGGCGGTTCACACTTCATTCATGGTGTTTTCCGCAAGATGCTAGCTAAGTATGATGTCAACCATAGAGTTGCATCTCCTTATCATCCTCAGTCCAGTGGTCAAGTGGAATTGAGTAATAGGGAGATCAAGTTGATCCTACAAAAGACCATCAATAGATCTCGAAAGAACTGGTCTAGCAAACTTGACGATGCACTATGGGCTTATAGTACTGCTTATAAGAATCCCATGGGCATGTCACCGTATAAAATGGCTTACGATAAGGCATGTCATTTACCTCTTGAGCTGGAACACAAAGCTTATTGGGCAATCAAAGAGCTCAACTTTGATTTCAAACTTGCTGGTGAGAAGCGGTTGTTTGATATCAGCTCGTTAGATGAATGGAGAGCCCAGACATATGAGAATGCCAGGTTGTTCAAGGAAAAGGTTAAGAGATGGCACGACAAACGAATACAGAAATGAGAGTTCAATGTAGGTGATTATGTCTTGCTATACAATTCTCTTTTGAGATTCTTTGCAGGCAAGGTCCCAATGTTTTTGAGGAAGTATATCGTTCCGGTGCCATCAAAATCAATAACACGGAAGGAAATTTTCCTAGAGTGGTAAATGGGCAAAGAATCAAGCATTATATCTCTGGTACTCCCATAAATGTTGAGACCAATATCATCAATGTCATAACTCGAGAGGAGTACATAAGGGATGTTTATCAGCCTGTTTCAGACCTTCAAAACAAAGATGTATCTGTTTCGGCAAGAAATTGGACTCCGATACTTTTCCAATAGGAAATTTCGTTAGTTTTTGAATTTTTGGAAAATTAGAATAACAAAAAGCTGTCCGGAGAGCGAACGAGGCAGCCACAAGGGCCCACTCCGCCACCACCCCCTGGTAGCGGTGGGCAAGCTTGTGGGCACCTCGTGTGCCTCCCGGACTCCGTTTTCTTGCGGAGGACTCCTTCTGGCCCAGAAAAAATAAATATATAGTCACCCAAAGGTTTTGATCTCCGTATTGCGTAGTTTTCCTCTATTTTCGTTTCGAGCTTGTTCTGCCGCAGATCTAGGTCAAGATGTCTTCTCAAGATTCAGAGGGAGAGAGCTAATCCCAAGGTCGATGGGGACTTGGAACCATATGGCTGGACCACTGATGAGGAAGAGGACTATGAGCCCAAAGGGAAGGAGCAAATGAGTTCCGATGAAGAGGAGGCTCCTCTACCTCAACCTGCAAACACCCATGTGGAGTTCAAGAAGTCAAGCCTCTCTGACCATAGGAAGAAGCCTAAGACCTTTTTTTATCCCTTCTCGTTTCTTACAGGAGAGTAAGCAGGAGCTTTGCCATAGAGTTTTGAAACTTGAGGAGGAAAATGACGATCTAAGGGAGCAGAACTTTTTTCTCAAGTGGAAACTAGACAAGCTCAAGACTACTCCAAGAACACCACCATCACCACCAAAGGAAGACAACTAAGCATTGGTATGGGCAATCCCCTTGGCTTCTGCCAAGCTTGGGGGAGTTCCACTTGTATCGTATCACCTTTATATCTTTTGCTTTTACCTTTGTTTTAGTTCTTTCCTTTTCAGTTTTTATTTCTTCTTTTAGAGGAATAAATATTTAGTTTTTAGTTTGAGTCTTTTGCTTTTGTCTCTCCCCCGTTGTATTCGAGCTTACGAGCTATATAATAAAGAGTGTCTTAGTCAAGGGCTTTGCTTTGTGCCATGATCAATAGTATGAAAAGAACGATAGCATGAAAGATCATGAGACGATCTTATGGAAAGTGATAACCTCACTTATGACACGTATGATGATTGAAACTTGTTGAGAATAAAACAACATAGACCTCAGTCATTGTTGCAATTAATAAGAAGTAATAAGGAAAGAGAGGTTCACATATATATATATATATCATCTTAGACACTTTTTACAATTGTGAGCACTCACCAAACTATTACATGCTTAGGAGTAGATGTTGGATAAGGAAGACAACATAATGAATTGTGTTTGCTTGGTTCCAAACAATGTTATATGATTAGAGATCCCTTAGCATGCGACGATTGCTTCCACCTCATATTAGCCAAAACTCCCGCACCAAGTAGAGATACTACTTGTGAATCCATAAACCTTCAACCCAGTTTTGCCATGAGAGTCCACCATACCTACCTATGGATTGAATAAGATCCTTCAAGTAAGTTGTCATTGGTGCAAGAAATAAAAATTGCTCTCTAATATGTATGATCTATTAGTGTGTGGACGATAAGCTTTGTACGAACCTGTGATGAGGAAGACATAAAAGCGACAGACTGCATAATAAAGTTCTTTGTCACAGGAGGCAATATAAAGTGACTTTCCTCTGCACTAAGAGAACACGCATTCGAACCTCGAAAGCGCATGACAACCTCTGCTTCCCTCTGCGAAGGGCCTATCTTGTACCTTTACTTTTTACCCTTGTAAGAGTCATGGTGATCATCACCAATTCCCTATTTTTGCCTTCGTCTTGGCTACCGTCACATGCTTGGGAAAGATCTATATTCATATATCAACTTGGAGTTGAGTACTTATGCTTTATTGTTGTTGACTTTACCCTTGAGGTAAATGGTTGGGAGGCAAAACTATAAGCCCCTATCTTCCTTTGTGTCCAGCTGAAACTTTGACACCACGAGTACCACATGAGTTGTAATAATGGTGGAAAACAAAAGAGATGATTGAGTATGTGGTTTGCCTTACAAGCTCTTATTTGACTCTTTCTGATGTTGTGATAAATTGCAATTGCTTCAATGACTATGGACTATTGTTGGTTACTTCTCGGTAAGGTTTTTGCTTCATGCTTTGCTTTGTGAAGGAATTGTTACTTTCCCATAAGAATCTTTATGATATATTGTTGTTCTATGTGTGATCATGATGCCCTCATGTCCGTATTGTGTTTTATCGACACCTTCGTCCCTCAACATGTGGACATGTTTATGGAACTTGGTTTTCGCTTGAGGACAAGCGAGGTCTAAGCTTGGTGGAGTTGATACGTTCATTTTGCATCATGCTTTCATGTTGATATTTATTGCTTTTTGGGCTGTTATATTACTTGTGGTACCATATTTATGCCTTTCCTCTCTTATTTTGCAAGGTTTATTTGAAGAGAGAGAATTCAGGCAACTGGAATTCTGGACTGGAAAAGGAGCAACTCATAGTCCACTATTCTGCAAATCTCAAAATGCCCTAAAAATTTACGTGGATTTTTCCTGGATTATATTAAAAATACTGGGCGAAAGAACTACCGGAGGGGGGCCACCAGGGCCCCACAAACCCCCACTCCGCAACCACCCCCCTGGTGGCGGTGGGCAAGATTGTGGGCTGCCTGAAGGCCCACTAGCCCCCCTATTTTGCTATATGAAGTGTCCTAGTCTGGAAAAAAATCAAGAGGGAGATTTTTCGTGGTTTCGCCGCCACCATGAGGCGGAACTTGAGCAGATCCAATCTAGAGCTCCGGCAGGACGATCCTGCCGGAGAAACTTCCCTCCCGGAGGGGGAAATCGTCGCCATCGTCATCACCAACACTCCTCTCGTCGGAGGGGAGGCATCTTCATCAACATCTTCATCAGCACCATCTCCTCTCCAATCCCTAGTTCATCTATTGTAACCAATCTTCGTCTCGCAACTCCGATTGGTACTTGTAAGGTTGCTAGTAGTGTTGATTACTCTTTGTAGTTGATGCTAGTTGGATTATTTGGTGGAAGATATTATGTTCAGATCCTGGATGCTATTCATTACACCTCTGATCATGATTTTGATTATGTCTTGTGAGTAGTTACTTTTATTCCTGAGGACATGGGATAAGTCATGCTGATAATAGGCATGTGAATTTGATATTCGTTCGGTATTTTGATATGATGTATGTTGTTTTTCCTCTAGTGGTGTTATGTGAACGTCGACTACATAACACTTCACCATATTTGGGCATAGAGGAAGGCATTGGGAAGTAGTAAGTAGATGATGTGTTGCTTCGTGAGGGGCTGATTTGGATCCACTAGTTTAATGTTATGGTTAGACTTTGTCTTAATTCTTCTTTTGTAGTTGCGGATGCTTGCGAGAGAGGTTAATCATAAGTGGGATGCTTGTCCAAGTAGGGGCAGTACCCAAGCGCCGGTCCACTCACATATCAAACTATCAAAGTAACGAACATGAATCATATGAACATGATGAAACTAGCATGACAGAAATTCCCGTGTGTCCTCGGGAGCGTTTTTCCTCCTATAAGACTTTGTTCAGGCTTGTCCCTTTCTACAAAAGGGATTGGGCCACTTGTTGCACCGTTGCTACTACTTGTTACTTGTTGCTCTTTGCTTGCTATGTTTCACCTCGCTACACAATTACTTGTTACCGCTACTTTCAGTGCTTGCAGTTATTACCTTGTTGAAATCCGTTTATCAGAGCCTTCTGCTCCTCGTTGGGTTCGACACTCTTACTTATCGAAAGGACTATGATTGATCCCCTATACTTGTGGGTCATCAAGTTCCCAAGAAGATTATATCCAACAGAGGCACACAGTTCACCTCAAGATTCTAGAAGAAGTTCCAAGAAGCTCTCGGAACCAAGTTCTCTTTTAGCACCGCCTTCCACCCACAGACGGGCGGAAAGACGGAGCGAGTAAATCAGATACTTGAAGATATGATCTGCGCTTGTGTCTTAGCTCATGGGACCAAATGGGAAGTCTGTCTGCCATTCCCTGAGTTCTCATACAACAACAGCTATCAGTCCAGTTTCCACATGGCCCCATTTGAAGTGCTATACGGGCGAAAATGCCGCACCCCGCTTAACTGGTCCAAAACTGGTGAAGGATTGATTTTGAGGCCTGATGTTCTTCGTGAAGTAGAAGACAAGGTACAACTTGTCCGAGAAAACCTGAAGGCAGCCAAGTCGCGACGGAAGAACTACGCGGATTCACACCGCAGGGAATCGGAGTTCAACCTCGGAGACCAGGTGTACCTCCGTGTCTCACTTCTCAAGGGAACCAAACGTTTCCACGTCAAGGGGAAACTTGCTTCAAGGTTCATTAGACCTTTTAAGATCATGGGAAGGCGTGGAGAAGTTGCTTATCAGTTGGAGCTACCTCCGAAACTTGCGGGTGTGCACAACGTCTTCCATGTGTCACAACTTTGGAAGTGTCTACAAGTGCCGAACCGTCAAGATCTTTATAAGGACATTGACCATCAAACCATAGACCTTCAACCCGACCTCATATATTGCGAGAAGCCGATCCACATCCTGGACAAAGCAGAGCGTTGTACCAGAAGTCAGACCATCAAGTATTTCAAGGTTCAGTGGCGCAACATGGGAGCGTGAAGACTATCTCCGATCCGAATTTCCGCACTTTTTTGTCACCTAGCCTAGGAATCCCGGGGACGAGATTCTTGTAAGGGGGATAGGTCTGTGACACCCTATTTTTACGTCACTTCAACTGTAGCCTTTTCAAAAATTGAGTTTATTAAAACTTTTTAAGGAAGTGCTATGAGTGCCATGATTGCCATTGTTTGTATGAATGGTTGAATGAGTGGATCCAAAAACCATACTTTTCTGGCATGTTATTTTCAAAAGATTCTTTTTCTCATTTTGACTATTTCAAAGCCTTGCTTTGCGTTTGCACTACAAGTCCCTGATTTCAAGGGAGTGCCTTCACCCAAAGATTTATTCTCATTCTGACATTATTATGACTCTCCAATATCATAAATTAATTATTTTATAAAGTATTTTTCTATTTGATTTGCATGTCCTTTTCTGAGGCCAGAAATGATATTTCTGTATGAAAAATTGCTTTTCTGCCTTAGAAAAATATGAGAAAATTTGGAGGTATCCAGAGAACATATATTTTCCATACATAAGATTTTCAACCCCTATTGTGTTCAAAATATTTGAGCAAATCCTTGAATACCTATTCCGTATATTTGGAATTTCTGAAATATTTCCATCCAATAAATTCCAAGAAAATTCTAGCATGCTTCCCAAGCTATATTTGGTAGCCATGTCAAGTTTCTCCTCATTCCAAGGTGTTTGGGTTCACCACATAATCCTAAAACCCTCTTTGTCCAGAATCAAGTTGAAGCAACTCTACATAGAAAAGTTTGTCCATATGGCTTGAAACTTTGCAGGAGTGCTCAACGCGCCAAATGAGGAGACCCTACCAAAAATTGGTTTTGTGGGGATTAATTAACCCACATTCCCTTTTGAATGGACATAACTGCCCATTTGGGGGTGATTTCAAGTTTGCACCGCCAAATTTGTCCAATGAATCTCCAAATTGGTGGAGCATCCTATTTTTGCATCAAACCCAATCATGTTAACTCTCATCATCAGTGGTGAAGGGTAGCTACCCGAAACACCTGTTGAACACCTTCTGCTAGCTTGGTAAATCAGCTCTTAACTCACTCGACACCCACACCCTTTTCCACCAAACTCTTAGTCCAAGCAGCCAGCACCACTCCTCAGCTGCACACGTGTGGCCCCTCTTTGGTTCCAAGCAGAAAAGCCGAAAATCTCCATTTTAGTTTCGGCTCAAGTCTCGCACCTCCTCTTTAATGACTCCCTTTCACTACTGGAATAAGAGAATTTTCCATCTGCTGCTTCTTTGCCATCTGTTGGCTGATGGCAAAGAACCTCTTTGCCATCAGCTACCAAAAACCAAACGGCAAAGAGCAGACTGATGGAAAAGGTACTCTTTGCCATCGGTCTGTTTTTTGCCGTGAGCCAGCTCTTTGACGTCTGCCACCTGCGACCTGACGGCAAAGAGTCAAGTGGCAGACGGCAAAGAACTGACTGCTCTTTGCCGTCTGCCACCTGATGGCAAAGAACATGCAGGCAGAGGGCAAAGATCACGGGGCGGCCCACCCCACACCCCGCTCTCTACCCATAACAGTCCAATTCTTTGACGTCTGCTTTGTACCTCTTTGCCATCGGGGGGCAGACGACAAAGAGGCAAGTAGCTCTAATGTCTTCAACCCCCACCCACACCCCTCTCTCCCCCATAACGGTTCCACCATCGCCCCCTTCTCTCCTCCCGCAACCCACCGCGCCTCCGGAGCTCGCCCTCCCTCCTCCCTGCGACCCGGCGCCGGAGCTCGCTCCCTTCTCCTCCCACCGACCCCCTCCTTCACCACCGTGCCCCTCCTCCACCACCGGCCCTTCTCTCTCCCAGCAACCCACTTCGTCGCCGGAGCTCGCCCTCCCTCCTCCCCGCGACCCGCCGCCGGAGCTCACCCCTTTCTACTCCCTGCGACCCCCTCCTCCACCACCGTGCCCCTCCTCCACCACTGCCCCCTCCTCTCCGTGCCCCCTCCTCCACTATCGCCCCAGTGCCCTCCTCCCCGCGACCCGCTCTCCTCCACCACTACGCCAGCCCTCGTCCGCCACAACCCTCTCATCCCCGCGGACCCCCTCCTCCAGCAGCACCGGCCAGGTCACCCACCGCCCCGGCCGCCCACCGCCCCGGCTGCCCACTGCCGGTGCAATGTGTTTTTTTTCTTTCTTTGCTAATTAATAGATTTAGTGGTATACATAGTTTTGTTGGTTGGTTAGTTAATTATTAGATTTCGTGGTACTATAGTTAGTTAATTTAGTTAAATAGTAGATTTAGTGCTAGGTTTAGTTAATTAGTGCTAGGTTATTTGTTAATTAGAGGTAGATTCTATTTTGTTAATTAGTGGTTGCTAGATTCTTTTTTAGTTACTTTGTGGTAGATTCTGCTTTTGTTATTTTTTGGTGTTTAGTGCTATATAGGTTTAGCGATAGGTTTAATGCCAGGTTAAGTAGATAAGGGAAGAAGAATAAGAAGAAGAGGAGGAGGAGGAGGAGAAGAAAGAGAAGAAGAAGAAGAAAAAGAGGAGAGAGGAGAAGAATAAATAAGAGGAAAAAGGAAAAGAAGGAAGAAGAAGAAGAAGAAGAAGAGGAAAAAGGAAAAGAAGGAAGAAGAAGAAGAAAAAGAAGAAGAAGAAGAAGAATAAGAAGAAGAAGAAGAGAAGAAGAAGAAGAAGAAGAATAAGTAGAAGAAGAAGAATAAGTAGAAGAAGAAGAAAATGAAGGAAGGAAGAAGAAGAAGAGGAAGAAGAGGAAAAAGGAAAAGAAGGAAGAAGAAGAAGAAGAAGAAGAAGAAGAAAAGAAGAAGAATAAGAATAAGAACAAGTAGAAGAATAAGAAAAGGAAGGAAGAAGAAGAAGAAGAAGAAAAGGAACAAGAGGAAAAAAAGAAGATGAAGAAGAAGAAAACGAAACCCTGACACCACAACACCCGACAGATGCCCCGAAACCCCGACACGACGCCGTAACACGACATATCGACGACACCCCGGCACAAAATATTTTTTTTCATGGAACCCTGGATGATATCTATATAGGTCATATATTTGTGTGAGGTCATATATTTTTTGAATTTATTAGTGAACACAAAATATTTTTGTTGATCGGGTGGATTTACATGTGAAAGTTGTCTCCTCGCTGTGAGGTCTGTTGTGCGCAGACCTCCCCGTGCGTTCTACGAGCTCCGCCCCTGCATTTGTGGGTGAGTACAAATTTCATCTCCTCCTCGCCCCTTCATTTGTTATGGGTTGGTCTTCGGATGAAACTTGCTAGATATAGGTAATTAAATTAATTTATCAGTATGCGTGACCAGTATGCGTCTCCGGTTCGAAAGGGTTACAGTTTTAAATATGCATACATTTGTATATATTTATAACTGTGATTCTTCTGAATTGTCGAACATTATCCATGGATATCCCGATTATGCGTAGATTGGGTTCGTTTTGACACACGCTTTGTTCCGGATCCAATGCATAATTTCGTTAGTGCCTCCCTGTTGTTCTCCGGATACACATCCTCTCTATTTATTGCACAGACGTGTATCAGGAGAACAATGGGGAGGTGCTGCCAAAATTTTGCGTTGGATCTAGAAGAGAGCATGGGAAAACGAACCCAATATACTCATACTCGGGTGGGATTAGGACCTATCTTTACCTATTAGCGTGTAGGTTGCGTGGACGTAATAAAACTGGCAAACTTGATTAACTGATGAATATATATGCTGAATTATATATAAATATATTTCTTGTGTGTTTAGTAGCTAGGCAAGATGAGTGATCATGCGTGGATGTGCACCGGTCTCCATAGTCAGAAAGAGATGACGAAATAATGGTTTCGAAAAACCAAGGAGTTTGTGAAAACCGCATTTGCAAATGGCCAGGAAACAAACTGGTGCCCTTTTCCTGGATGCGACAACTATAAAAAGAGGACAGAGGCTGTAATGATTAAACTCCTGTAGAGGAGGGGTTTTATGCCTAATTATACGGTGTGGACATTTCATGGTGAGTCTATACAACGCACCAGAGCTGAGGTGGTTCGTCGTCGCACCGACGAGCATGCTACCGGGATCGAAGACATGGTGAAAGACTTTGATGATGCTCGGGATTCGGAAGATGAGATGGAGGGATCTGCAAAGGCCTTCTATGAAATGTTGGAGCCTTCAAAACGTCCTCTCCATGAGCACACTGAGCTTTGTTAGTTAGATGCCATTGCACAAGTAATGGCTCTGAAGGCTCAGTTAAACTTGGGAAGAGAATGCTATGATGCGATGATGACACTATTTGGACTCTTTCTACCCAAAGGCCATTTCATGCCTGCAAACCTATACCAGTCGGACAAAATACTTCGTGTACTTAAGATGCCCTATGAGAAGATAGATGCCTGTGAGAAAGGATGTGTCTTATTTAGGAAGGAGTATGCACACTTGGACTATTGTCCCAATTGTGAGTCTTGCAGGTATCTTGTGGTAGACAAAGGTATGGGTGAGAAGAGGCAGACCAAAATCGCAGTTAGTGTTCTTCGGTATATGCCAATCATACAAAGGCTTCAACGTCTTTTCATGGTCGAAGAGACAGCGAGACAAATGACATGGCACAAATTGGGAAAAAGAACCAAACTAGACCCGGATGGGAATAAGATGGCGGTACACACATCAGATGGGGAAGCGTGGAAATAGTTCGATAGATTACATCAAGATAAAGCAACAAATCCAAGGAATCCTCGAGTCTGTGTCGCCGCGGATGGTTTTAATACCTTCGGCATGACGGCAACCCAATACGGTTTTGGCCTGTATTTGTCATTCCAATCAATACCCCCCAGCAGATTATGCAAAGAAAGAACATATTTCTGACGTTGATAATTCTAGGGCCCAATTATCCGGGGAAGAATATTAAGATGTACAAGCAGCCGCTTAAGGATGAATTGCAAGAAGCATGGGATAATGGGGTCAAGACATATGATGCCACTAGAAAAGAAAACTTCAAAATGCATGTGTGGTACATGTACTCGATGCATGACTTATCGGCGTTCTCGCTATTCTCTCGATGGTGTGTGCATGGAAGGTTCATGTGCCCCATATGCAAGGCAGCTCTTCAGTTTCATTGGTTTCAGGCGGGTAGGAAGCATTCTTTCTTTGACTTGCATAGACAGTTCCTGGATCCTGACCATCAGTTCAGAAAATACAAGAAGAACTTTACCAAAGGTAAAGTTGTCAAAAACTTGGCATCACCTGCGTTGACAGGCCAACAGATCCTGGATAAGTTAAACACCCTCGAGCCTGATCAAGAGCGTCCACGATATTTCAAGGGGTATAATTCAAAACACTCCTGGACTCACAAGCCATGCTTGTGGAATCTGCCTTACTTCAAAGACCTCCTTCTTCCAAACAATATCGACATGATGCACACTGAAAAGAATATCGGAGAGGCTATTTTTGGTACATTGTTCGACACACATGGGAAGAGAAAGGATAATACTAAGGCTAGAGTCGATCAAGAGACACTATGTCATAGACCGTTATAAAACATGTGAGAAGGCAAAGGAAAGCATAAGTGGTCGAAGCCAAAGGCCTGGTTCAATCTTGGATGGCCAGTGATACGTCTCCAACGTATCTACAATTTTTGATGGTTTCATGCTATTATCTTGTTAAACTTTGGATGTTTTGTATGCCTTTTATATATTTTTTGGGACTAACTTATTAACTCAGTGCCAAGTGCCAGTTCATGTTTTTCCATGTTTTTGACCCCTTTCAGAGGAGTATTTTGAATGGAGTCCAAACGGAATGAAACTGCCAAAAATATTTTTTCCGAAAAAGAAAAAGATCGAGAAGCGTGAGAATCAGGGCAGGGGGCCTGCAGGGACCCCACAAGCCCCCTAGCCGCGGCCAGCGGGGCCCGCGCCTCCCTGGGTTGTGGGCTCCCTGGGTCACCTCTGTCCTAGGACTTCCACCTATAAATTCCCTAAAATCCCAGAAAAAACCAGGAGATCATCGAAAGTACTTTTCCGCCGCTGCATACTTCTGTCTCCGCAAGATCCCATCTGGGCACGTTCTGGTGCCCTGCCAGAGGGGGGATTCGGATACGGAGGGATTCTTCATCAACACCATGACCTCTCCGATGATGCGTGAGTAGTTCACCATAGACCTACGGGTCCATAGCTAGTAGCTAGATGGCTTCTTCTCTATCTTGGATCTTCAATACGAAGTTCTCCATGATCTTCATGGAGATCTATCCGATGTAATCTTATTTTGTGGTGTGTTTGTTGAGATCCGATGGATTGTGGATTTATGATCAGATTATCTATGAATCTTATTTGAGTTTCTTCTGATCTCTCATATGCATGATTTCATATCCTTGTAATTCTCTTCGAGTTGTGGGTTTTGTTCGGCCAACTAGATCTATGATTCTTGCAATGGGAGAAGTGCTTGGTTTTGTGTTCATGCCGTGGGGTGACCTCACCCAGTGATAGAAGGGGTAGCGAGGCACACATCGTGTTGTTGCCATCAAGGGTAAAAAGATGGCGTTTTCATCATTGGTTTGAGATTATCCCTCTACATTATGTCATCTTGCTTAAGGCATTAGTCTGTTCGTCATGAACTCAATACACTAGATGCATGCTGGATAGCGGTCGATGTGTGGACTAATAGTAGTAGATGCAGAAAGTATCGGTCTACTTGTCTCGGACGTGATGCCTATATGTATGATCATTGCCTTAGATATCGTCATGACTTTGCGCGGTTCTATCAATTGCTCGACAGTAATTTGTTCACCAACCATAATACTTGCTATTTTGAGAGAAGCCTCGAGTGAACACTATGGCCCCCGGGTCTACGCCACACCACATTTTCAGCCTTAAACTTTTTCTTCGTTGCACTTTCCGCCTTCAGATCTCACTTTGCAAACAATCTTGAAGGGATTGACAACCCCTTTATAGCGTTGGGTGCAAGCTCTTTGTGTTTGTGCAGGTACTCTGGACTTGATGAGATTCTCCTACTCGATTGATACCTTGGTTCTCAAACTGAGGGAAATACTTACTGCTCCTATGCTGCATCACCCTTTGCTCTTCAAGCGAAAACCAACGCAAGCTCAAGAGATGACAGAAGGATCTCTGGCACCATTGCTAGGGAAGGACTTTTGTTGCCGTAGCAGCCAGCTACGAGGGAAATTATCTTGTGGGTCAATATGCACTTGATGTTCCCCGATGGGTATGCAGTGAATCTAAAGAGGGGAGCGAGTCTTGATAAATTAAAAATATTTGGTCTCAAGAGTCATGATTGGCACATATGGCTTGAGCGGATAATGTCGGTGATGTTATGTGGCTTTATTACTACAGATGAATGGTTAGTACTGGCGGAGCTAAGCTATTTCTACCATGTTCTTCGTGCGAAAGAATTGTCGCTTGGCGTGGTAGATGAAATGGAGGATTTTGCACCAGAGTTGTTGTGCAAGTTAGAGAAGATCTTTCCACTGGGATTCTTTAATCCAATGCAGCATTTGATTTTACATCTACCGACCGAGGCAAGATTGGGTGGGCACGTGCAAAATCGTTGGTGCTTTGCGACTAAGAGGATGCAGAAAACGCTTCGAGCTAAATGTAAAAATAATCATAGAATTGAAGCATCGATGGCTGAGGCATTCATTACTGAGGAGGTGGCAAATTTGTGACAGCACACTATGAAGCCAAAAATCATCATTTGCATAATCCGTAGCCTCGGTACAATGATGCAGACCATAAAAAGTTGGATCCAACCTCAGCCTATTCAAAGGGAAGCTCGCACCAGCCGGTGCTTCAAAACCAATAATGTCGAATATCGAAGAATGGCGGAACATTTCATTGTATATCTTCAACAACCTAACAGAAGTGTGGCCGTACATCGAGTAAGTTCTCAGCACATTTCTCCATAACTTCTATTTCCTTTGAACTTCTCTTATTGCCAGATATTTCATACAGCCGATACATCGCCAAATTGTTGGATGGAGCGGTGATGCAAAATGATTCCGTCAAAGAGTGTGAGCTTCTGGCAAAGCATGAAGGTGGCTATCCCGGTTTCATCTCTTGGTTCAAACAAACGGTAATTATCAATAATGGACCATTTGATTTCTTGGTCTAACTTGCGGCTAATGCAACAATCGTTTCGTATTGAACTTGTAGGCTAATTCATAGTCTATGGACACCGAATTGAGAAAGGCCGCTAATGGTTTTGACTATAAGGTCCGTTCATTTGAGAAATACAGCATCAATGGGTATCTCTTTCATACCTTTGGCAAAGAGCTATCTATGCCCGACCAGAAATCTACAAAGTGTTGTGTCTCTGCTTTCGGCGAAGGTGGTATCGAGTATTATGGAAGAGTTGAAGCAATTTATGAACTTCCATTCTATGGTGAAAACCCACCGAACGTCGTAGTCTTCAAATTTTATTAGTTCTAACCGAAGGAGACTAGAAAGACTCATGAACATATAGGACTAGTCGAAATCAATCCAAACACCCATTTAGATGTTCCCAATGTCTATATTACGGCTCAACAGGCGACCCAAGTTTTCTATCTACCGTGGGCATGCCAAACTGATAAGAATCTGGAAGGTTGGTATGTTGTTTATAAAGTGCCGCCACGTGTTAGACCAACTCCCCCAAATGAACAGGATATGAACCTCACATTAACCCAGACACATATGATGGAGAATTCTACCAAGAAACACGTCTTTCCAAGAAACATTTCAAGAACCGTCGTGCTTCACCCCAGAACATGGAAGTAGACAACGACAAAGAATCCGAGCCGGAACCAGCAGAGCCGGAACTAGAAGAGGTTACTGATGAGGATGACCTGTCAATGCTTGACCGACTATAGAAAGGTCCTCCACAACTTCATGTCGTTGAACCCGATGAGCACGTCATTCATGAATACATGCGTGATAGTGATGATGATGATGATGCGTTTGTTGATGATGATTATTAGTTTGTATGCATCCCAACTTAAATTATATATGTACATATTATTATTTTGTTATTTATTCATTTTTTTATGTTGTACTAATTACTTTTAATCTTTATCATGGCAGGTCAGCAGGTGTTGAAAGATGGTGGGCGCGGGTCCACATCCCTCGATGGGTTCTTCTCCGAAGGCCCGCATGAGGGGTGGTAATTCCATTCCACCCCTATCTCTCCCTAGAGCCTTGGCAGACAGTCTGACGACACCACCCGTGGGTGCTTCTTCATCGGTGATATTGCCCACTCGGAGAGGTGCTGGTCGGGTAGGGAAGAAGGGGAACGGTACAGGGAGAGGTGGGGGCCGCTGAAGATGTAGGCGGACTGCTAGGCCATCCTCACCATCACCACCAGCTCATTCACCCGAGCATAGGACTACTATGGTGGACCCGTTCGCGGAGCAGGCTACGGGGACTCTGGTCTAGGAGCCTCGGGTGGACGGGCATTCGGCCCATGAGACTCCGGTGCAGGATCAGCCTCGGGTCGAGGTGCGTTTGGCCCAAGAGACTCCGGTTCCTGAGGCTATGTCCCAGGAGACTCCTGTCACACAGGCTTCGGCCGACGTGGAGACGTTCCGGATGGGGTGCCTGGCCGGATCAGAGTCAGGTGTCGGATTGGACCGAGGGTCCGGGTGGCTATTCTGTTGATGGCGGGGATGAGTCTATGGATAGTGTGGGCGGCGTGCAGGTGGACATGGCCACCGTGTACAAGCATGGTAGTACACGTCTCCCGGTCATGCCGGCTACCCACGAGCAAAGCCGGTGATTAAGCCTGAAGGGGATAGGTAAGTACATTTACTCTTTTCTTAGCTTTTTCCTTCAAGTTTCTTCAAATATCTAATGCGTGGACCTTATCATACTGCAGGGGATGGAAACACCCTGTTGGAGTCCGGAAGACGAACACCGTCCTTGGTGTGCTTTGCCACACAAATTTCCCAGGGTTTGTCACGTTGCCTGGTGAGGGTCAGGTTCCTACACTAGGATTTACCTAGGAGCACTACCAGGCTGCACAGCCCCGCCAGAGGAGATTATAGATGGTGTCTTCTGCCACACGAGGGCCGAGATGGTGATCAACAGGTTTTGGGTAAATTATCCTTTTACACAATCTAAAGTTAACAATATAGCTAATTATTGTTCTAATCGGTGTTCTCTCGTTTGATTGCAGACCTTCTATAGGTGTGAGGAGGGATATGAGGAGGCGGCGGCCATGGTTCTCGAGGCCGAGTGTAGGCGGTTATTACGGAACTTACGCCACGAGGCTCGACTGCAGGCTATTCGAGGGTACTACGCCACGCGTGGTATAAAGAAGCAGAAGGAGTGCTGCGGAAAGTATCTGAAGAAGGAGCAGTACATGAAGGTAATTACCTATTCTTAAGGCCTTGTACGTAGTTTTCTTGATTTGATTCATAGGCGTAGCTCTCAATTTTTTTTAATAACTAATAGGTGCCCCCGAGATGGTGTGCGGATAAGATGAATTGTTGGGAGGCATTGGTGGATCAGTGGTGCACAGGCAACTGGCGAGGCCTCCACGACAATGCGAAGGATCAGCGTAGCCAAATGGTTGGTGTGCCACACCATCAAGGCAGCGCCAACTTACTTCAGTTCGGACGAAACTGGGTATGTGGTTTGCTTCAGGATTCATACAATTCATTCTTCATGCTAGCTTGAGCCCCTTACTAATACTTTCTTCCTCTCTTTTAGGCGCATCACAATAAGACGGAGATGCCAGAGTTGTACGACCTTCATGGCATGGCCCATACTGCCTCCTACAAGAAGGCGAAGGCATTCTATGAGTTTGACCTGGATGATCCGAAGAACTTCACCAACATCTCATCCCACCACAAGCTCGTGAAATTCAAGGACGTGGGGAAGGCTTCGAAAGGGGAGGACTTTAACCCGAGCCAAGAACCTTTGGATCCAGAGCTGGTGATGATATCTGGTGGTGGGAGGCCCCATGGATCAATAGCCATTGGATATGGGATAATACATTGTCCACTCACTCTCCCGGAGATCAAGGTGTGCCAATCGAGCTCCACTCGTGAGATAACGCCTCGTCCACGGCGAAACGATCTTGCCATCGAGGTTAGTTGTACGGACTCAGAAATTTTCATCCATTTTCATTGTGTGTGTGGCCATCGATCATTACTTTGGTAACGAGGAATGGTGTAGCAGGTTGCTCTTCAGAAAGAGAGAGTAGCAAACTAGGAAACTCTTGAAAAAGAGAGATTGGCAAACTAGGCTGCTCTTGAGAAAGAGAGATTGGCAAGCCAGGCTACTCTTCAGGCTGCTCTTGAGTAGAGGGACCGGACCACGACTCGGTTGACTGAGGAGGAGGGATCCTAGAATGAGGCGGGTTACTTGCCCATGTACGAGCTTTTTGTGGTAAGTTTCTTTTTCACATTAGCCAAATCATGTGTGTAATGTCTGTTTCATTACTAACTAATACGACCGACTCTTCAAAACCAAATGTGCAGTGTATGTGCGAGAAGACCGGTCAAGCCCCTCCGCCGATGCCCGTCTTCTCTATGATTGGCAAGGTGAGTTTCATTTCAATGGTCATTATAAACTAGTATTAACAATTAAGTGTCATCATGCTAACTGTGACATTGCAAAATATCTTTTGTGCAGAAAAACTCCCAAGAGGCATCGCACGACCCTTCTCCAGGGCAACCATCTCCAAACGAAGCCGCCGCGAGCAACCTTGGTGCTTCTCCTCCTTGATGACCATGACGGTAAGTTGTCTCTAGTTAATTTATGACATAATTAGCTAGTTTAGGTCGAAAAATACATACTTAGCTAATTTAGCTCCAAAATGGCATACTTAGCTAGTTTAGCTCCAAAAAGGCATACTTAGCTAATTTAGCTCCAAAATGACATAATTAGCCCATTTAGCTCCAAAAATAGATACTTTTCTAATTTAGCTCCAAGAAGAGGAGAAGAGGAGAAGAAATAGGATAAATGAAAACAAGGAAGAAGAAGAAGAAGAGAAGAAGAACGAGAAGAAGAAGGAGAAGGAGTCCTATTTCTTCTCCTCCTTCTCCTTCTTCTCCTTATTCTTCTCCTTTTTTTTCTTCTTCTCCTTCTTCTCCTTCTTCTCCTTCTACTTCTCCTTCTTCTTCTCCTTCTTCTTCTCCTTCTTCTTCTCCTTCTTCTTTTCTTCTTCTTGTCCTCTTCCTCCTCCTTCTTCTCCTCCTCCTCCTCCTCCTCCTCGTCCTTCTTCTTCTTCTTCTTCTTTTTCTTCTCCTTCTTCTTCTCTTCTTTCTTCTTCTCTTTCTTCTTCTACGTAGCTTGTTTTCCCCAACAAAGACATACTTAGCTAATTATCCTCCAAAATGACATAATTAGCTTAGTTAGGTAAAAACATCATAAGAACCTTGGTTAGCTCATAACTTAGCTAATTTAGCTCCAAAATGACATAATAAGCTGAAAATGGCATAAGAACCTTGGCTAGCTCATGAATATTATATACTTAGCTTGTTTTCCTGTAAAATGACATAATTAGCCCATTTCACTCCAAAAAGACATACTTAGTTAATTTAGCTCCAGGAAGAGGAGAAGAAATAGGAAAAATTAAAAGAAGGAAGAAGAAGAGAAGAAGAAGGAGAAGGATGAGAAGAATGAGAAGGAGCCCTCCTTCTTCTCCTTCTTCTTCTCTCCTCCTTCTTCTCCTTCTTCTTCTCCTTCTTCTCCTTATTCTTATCCTTCTTCTTCTAGTCTTCTTTTCTACTTCTCCTCCTCCTCCTACTCCTCCTTCTCCTTCTCCTCCTCCTCCTCCTCCTCCTCCTCCTTCTTGTTCTTCTTTTTATTCTCCAGATTCTTCTCTTCTTTCTTCTTCTCTTTCTTCTTCTACGTAGCTTGTTTTCCCCAACAAAGACATACTTAGCTAATTATCCTCCAAAATGACATAATTATCTTAGTTAGGTAAAAACATCATAAGAACCTTGGTTAGCTCACAACTTAGCTAATTTAGCTCCAAAATGACATAATAAGCTCAAAATGGCATAAGAACCTTGGCTGGCTCATGAATATTATATACTTAGCTTGTTTTCCTGTAAAATGACATACTTAGCCCATTTAGCTCCAAAAAGACATACTTAGCTAATTTATCTCGAAGAAGAGGAGAAGAGGAGAAGAAATAGGAAAAATCAAAAGAAGGAAGAAGAAGAAGAAGAGATGAAGAAGGAGAAGAAGAAAGAGAAGGAGGAGAAGAAGGAGAAGGAGTCCTACTTCTTCCCCTCCTTCTCCTTCTTCTCCTTCTTCTTAGTTTCTCCTTCTTCTTCTCCTCCTCTTTCTTCTCCTCTTTCATATTCTCCTTACCTTATTTTCCCCAACAATGACTTAATGAGCCCATTTAGCTCCAAAAAGACATACTTAGCTAATTTAGCTCCAAGAAGAGGACAAGAGGAGAAGAAAGAGGAAAAATGAAAAGAAGGAAGAAGAAGAAGAAGAAGAGAAGAATAAGGAGAAGGAGGAGAAGAAGGAGAAGGAGCCCTCCTTCTTCTCCTCCTTCTTCTCCTTCTTCTTCTCTCCTCCTTCTCCTTCTTCTTCTCCTTCTTCTTCTTTTCTTCTTCTTCTCCTCCTCCTCCTTCTCCTTATCCTTCTCCTCCTCCTCCTCCTCCTCCTCCTCCTTCTTCTTCTTCTTCTTTTTCTTCTCCTTCTTCTTCTCTCTTTCTTCTTCTCTTTATTCTTCTATGTAGGTTATTTTCCCCAACAAAGACATACTTAGCTAATTATCCTCCAAAATGATATAATTAGCTTAGTTACGTAAAAATATCATAAGAACCTTGGTTAGCTCATAACTTAGCTAATTTAGCTCCAAAATGACATAATAAGCTCAAAATGGCATAAGAACCTTGGTTAGCTCATGAATATTATATACTTAGCTTGTTTTCCTCTAAAATGACATAATTAGCTTAGTTAGGTCAAAAATGGCATAAGAACCTTTGTTACCTCATAAATGTTATAGTTAGCTTATTTCCATCCAAATTGACATAATTAGCTTTGTTAGGTAAAAAATGGCATAATAACCTTGGTTAGCCTAAAAAGGTCATATACTTAGCTTATTTTCCTCCACAATGACATAATAATCTCAAAAATGTCATATGTTGTTGTTCTTCTTCTTATGACTTTCTTATTCCCATTTTGCAGATTGGATGTACTACATGTATGGAAGCTGGCATTGATTGAGTGCTTTAGTTCTACTTTTCATTTGAGTTGATGAACAATGTGGAACTATATGTATATGTATATATGGATGAATAATATATGTGCAACTATATGTATATGTATATATATGGATGAAACTTTGTATATGTTGGTTCTTTCGATAGATGGGATGTACATTCATGAACAAATGGCATTGATGAATTTATTATGTATATCATATATGTGTTGTGACCTATATATCATATATGTGCTATGAATTATATATATGTGTGTGTGATGTGAAATACCATAAAATAAACAAAATTGTGACAATATGGGCTCTTTGTCGTCTGCCAGCTGATGCCAAAGGACTTTGCCATTACGCAGCAGACGGCAAAGGTGCCACGTGGCACCCAACTGTGCAACCTGGGGCAGAAGCAGCTGGCCCATATATGCTCTTTGTCGTGTGCTACCCTGCACTTTCATACGGCACAGAGCCTGAGGGATGCAAACGACAAAGAATATGAGCAGCCGACTGAGCAAACTAAGGGCTGGCCCATATAGGCAGACGGCAAAGATAATGATCAAGGCGTACGACAAAGACGATGAGCGAGGCAAATGGCAAAGAGCCTCCGTTAGCCCCTAACGGAGGAGTTGCATGTCGGTTGCTGTCTAAAGATGTTTGTCGTCTGCTCTGTATCATAGGCTGACGGCAAAGGCCTTTGCCATTCACTTAGGGCAGGTACTTTGCCGTTGAAAGTTCTCATAGGTACTTTGCCGACAGGAGGCAGACGACAAAGACCTTGGCCATCGGTGGAACACCTCTTTGCCGTCTGTTATGGCAGACAACAAAGTGTCTGATTCCTGTAGTCTTTGACCAACAGTGAGTCCGTGCCTCTCAAACGGCTAGGGATCATCTAACCCAACCCCAGAACACGCCAGACGCAGCCAAAGCACCCCAGAGCGTGCCAACATGCCGTGCCATGCCAAAATTGCTCTCTGGGCGCTCTACAGAGCGAACCCGAGGCAAAGGTGGCCGGCCCCGGCCGGTTCTCGCCTCCCCTCGGTGCCTCTCCACATCCCCGACAACCCACCTGAATTAGGGAAGCCTCAGGGCCCCTCCTTGCCCTCTCTATTGTCCGCGCCTGCCAGCTTCGGTCATGAGAACGCGGCCACGCAACACGCGCGCTCCTTGCCCTCTCTCTCTCTCTCATTGAGTCTCTGGGGTCCTAAACCATGTCCACAATACCGTGGTTTCGACCCCGAGCTCTCTCTGCCTCTCTCACAAGCCACAGTGAAACTACCGGCGCTCCCCGCTCAGTGCACCGTCGCTGGCCTACAAATACGCCCTCCCCCTCGCTCCAGCACCCTCACACCACTCCTCCAGAGCCTCAATCAAGCCCCTAGCCACCCCATTCGAGCAAAGTGAGCTCTGGTGCTCGAGATAAACCGAGGCCCCGCCCCTTCGGAGCTCCGTCGATCTCGGGCTATAGGCCAGCTCTCGCGCTCCTCTCTCCTCCCCCGTGACCATAGTGAGCTCATGGAGCTTCTCCACCAATCCCCCGAGCGAATCCCTGCCTGTAGCACCCATTTCCTCCATCTCCCGAATCGGCTCCTCTGCTCCCACCTCGTTGCCGGTGACCCACGGCCTTGTTGTCGTCCCGTCGACCATCAGCAGGTAGGCGGCAATGTGTTGGTTCCATTCCTGCCGTCGTTGGGGCATGAGGGCGTCGGTGTCGCTGCCGGCGTGCCTCCCCTCCCCGGTGTCGAGAGGAGGAAGATGACCTCGACAGGCGTGCCCCACCTGTTGGTGGTTCGTCTCTCCCCCTCTCTCCTCTCTCAGCCGCTGAACGCAGGGTGATGAGGACATCAATACCATTGCTACACCCACAGCACCAGCTGCTATACATACTGGACCAGTTACTAGAGCTCGTGCACGCCAATTGAATTACCAGGTACTTTCGTTTATTGGGAATACTTCTAATGTTCATGAACATATGATGCTGCCTAAGTTAGATACTTTTGTTGTTCTCATGAATGAAGGACCTAGCATGGACAAGAAGGATATCCGTTGGAGCGGGATGAAGCATGGCAAACAAGGGGCACGCGCGGGAGAGAACAATGGAGCTTCCCTTGGTGATTTCCGCACTTTAAAGCCACCATAAGGAGAGCATGAAGACTTTGGACGAAATATTCAAGACCCCACTTTATTAATTTCGTCCATAGGCTATTATAGGTGTTGCGCCACCTTATTTTTGGGCCAGGCCCATGTAATTTCGAAATACCATAATATAGGCTATTTTTAGAGTCCGTATGTGTGGGGAAACCGAGACTAGGGCTGTTTTCGGAACCCTTCCCCAAGGGTTACAAAATTGCCTCTCTTTTCCCTCATATATACTGCCCTTAGGGCACCGTTTAGACTTGGGTTTTGTTTAGATTTCAAGTTCGCCATAGCTGCAACTTCGCGTTCTTCGTTTGTGTTCTACGACCAGACAAAGACGTCACAGAACCCCACCTTCATCAATAAAGCTTCTCTCTTATATTCGCAATATCCTGATTGCAATCTTGGTTTCTTGCTTGTTCTTCGTTTGCGTGCAGGAAACAGACCCTCGTGGTCAGGTTGATCGTGCTCCGGCGTGATCAATAACCTCTCGGAGTTGGTTTAGCGATTGCTAAGGCGCGACGTCCTCACACGTTCGTAGTCGGATCGTCAAAGTCTACTCCATCTAAACGATATCCACGATCTCATCGAAAGACAGGGACAACTTCGCCTCTATCAAGTGGTATCAGATTTTCAGGTTGCTCGGTGAGATTCTACCAGTTTTTCATCTTTAGATCGGATCTGTTCTTCATACCTATCGTCCACGAAACAGCCAAAAAAAATGTATTAGGCTTAGATCATCATATCCGAACCAATCTGAGCCTTTGCATAATCTTTTCAGTAGTTTGCTTAGTTGAATTTGCGGTTACATCGTCGTGTCGAGTTGCTGGTCTTAGTGTCTAGTTCTTTAGAGTTTCGAGTTCTGTTCATAGTTTGTCACGCCGTCACCGCATCGTATTTCATCATATACCACCACCACGCCACCATTATCCTTGCTGCCATATACCACCACCACGCCACCATTATCCTTGCTGCCATATACCACCACCGTATATCCATTACCATCCTAGTCTGTTTCGGTTTAGGTTAATTTCGAGATCTATTTGATTTCGATTTCGCGTTTCCTTACCTGAGTAGGTTTCGAAAAAAAAAAAAAAAAAAAAAAAATTCAGAGCACTTTTTAGGCCAAAATTTCGAGGGGTGAAAATTTTTTCTCCCTATCGTTTTGTTAGGTTTTTTAAAGAGTTTTGAGACCCTCGCCATCCTAGTGATTTTTTCGCATTTTTTTGGCCGCCGCAGCCCCGCACCGCTACAAAAAAAAAAAAAAGTGTCCACAAAAAATTTCGTCCCTATCCTGTTTTTAGTCCTTGGGAAGAGTTTTGAGCCACTCGCCATTATAGTGATTTCCTGAAAAAAAAAAAAGAGCAAAAAAAAAGAAAAAAAGAAAAAAAAAATCAGAGTGGCTCTTCCCTTGATTAGTACGTGTCGTCGTGACTTCGTTGGTGTTCTAGGCTCGCGTCTCTAGTACGATCTAGCCTAGGACCAGCACGGTACCGTCGTTGAGCGTCTTTTCAATTTTGCATCTCTGAACTGATTATAGCTGACCCTTCTTGCTACCATATTATAAGCCTTCCCAGCTCCACATACATCTACATCGTGTGTTTGACACCACCTGGCAATCGCTATATCCAACCTTCGAGAGTTTTGACTACACCGGTTGCCGATCGCCACCTGCTGCTGGGTAAGAATTTGTAAGAAATTGAGATTTGCTTGACAGATTTGTGACACACCACCACCACTTCCTAGTAGTCTGTAGGGTCATATTTTGCTATGTTCCTATTGCTGCTAACCATGCCAGGATCACACGACGAGGAGATCGACTGGGAGAACCTGACCAACCAGGAGCTTTATGATAAATTTCAGCAAATGATGTCTCAGCAGGTACAGGGTTTCCTAACAACCTTTGGAGAGGCCATGGAAAAGCTGGACGGTATGGAGCAGAAATTCGACACCAAGATGAATGCCAAGTTCAATGAGGTGCTTGCCAGATTACCACCACCAGCTATAGCTTCTGTTCCCCTTCAACCACAACAACGGCGACGACCGGGACGCGTGCCTCTCGGCCACGTGCAGCCTTTTATTGGTCTTGATCCTCCCACTGCTGCTGCTGGTGCTGGTGCTGCTGCTGCTGCTGAGGTTTCTACGGCTGAGCAGCATGATGATTATGATGATGATTACGATGGTGATTACGATGCTGAGGGAGAGCATGCTCCAGTTCAGCACGGGGAACAACAACCACCACCACGACAAGCCGCCGGTCGTCCACATGGATACAACCGCAACGGTAGGGATGCACCACACCCTCAGGTACGGGATCACGACCATCTCCCTAAAGTTAAATTGAATATTCCTAGTTTTGATGGTCGCTATGTTCCTGATCTATATCTTACTTGGGAGTTAGAAACAGAACAACGTTTTACATGCTTGCAATTTCCTGAAGATAGACGTGTGGCTGCTGCTGTTTGTTCTTTCACTAGTTTTGCTTGTATTTGGTGGTCTGAATATTGTCGAATACATCATGCTAATATTCCAGCTACTTGGGCTGCTTTGAAAACTGCTATGCGTACTCGTTGGGTTCCACCATATTATCAACGAGACTTACTTCAAAACTTGCAGCGTTTAAGACAAGGAAAAAAGTCTGTAGAAGAATATTATCAGGAATTACAAACTGGCATGATTAGATGTGGTATTGTTGAGGACAATGAAGCTATGCTTGCACGTTTTATGGGTGGACTAAATAGAGATATTCAGACTATTCTAGCATATAAGGATTATAACACTATCACTCGTTTATTCCATCTTGCTTGCAAAGCTGAACGTGAAGTGCAGGATCGACAGGCTTTGGCAAGAACTAACTTTTCTGCAGGTCGCACTTCCTCATGGACGCCACGAACCACGTCTACTTCAACACGTCCTCCTGCATCCGCACCACCTGTTTCAGCCGCCAATTCCACCAGAGATACCAGGAAACAGGCCCCTGCACCATCGTTCGCCAAGAGTACACCTTCTGGGCCCGCACAGAGTTCTTCTTCATCCACTGCATCTACAGGGCAAACACATGAGGTTATCTGTCGTCGTTGCAAGGGTGGAGGTCATTATGCGAGAGAGTGTCCATCCAAGCGTGTGATGATTATTACTGAGGATGGTGGATATGACTCCGCTAGTGATTATGACGAGGAGACTCTGGCTCTTATTGCAAGTGAAGAACGGGGTGTAGATGATACTGCACAAGAGACACAATACATGGCTGCTGACTACGCTGACAGGTATGAAAGCTTAGTTGCTCAACGTGTTTTAAGTGTGCAGGTAACACAGGTTGAACAAAATCAGAGGCACAACTTGTTCCATACTAAGGGAGTGGTAAAGGAACGTTCTGTTCGCGTAATCATCGATGGAGGGAGTTGCAACAACTTAGCTAGCATGGAGATGGTGGAGAAGCTATCTCTCACCACCAGACCACATCCTCATCCTTATTATATCCAGTGGTTCAACAACAGTGGCAAGGTTAAGGTAACACGTACTGTTCGTGTGCATTTTAGCATTGCTACATATTCTGATTTTGTTGATTGTGATGTGGTACCCATGCAAGCATGCTCCGTTTTACTTGGTAGACCATGGCAATTTGATAAAAATTCTGTACACCATGGTAGAACAAATCAGTATACTCTTGTTCATAAGGATCAAAATATAACTTTGCTTCCTATGTCTCCTGAACATATTATGAAAGATGACATTGCTAGAGCTAGTAAAGCAAAACAAGACCTACATAAGAGTGAAAATCAGATTGTAGCAAAAGAATTTGAGCAACACAATAAGCCTAATAAATCTTCATCTAGTGTTGCCTCTGAAATAAAACTGAACAGTGGTTGTTTACTTGCCACTAAATCCGATATTACTGATTTGGATATCACTACATCTGTTTGCTATGCTTTCGTCTGCAAAGAGGTATTATTTTCCTTTGAGGACATGCCATCCTCTTTGCCTCCTGCTGTCATTAACATTTTGCAGGAGTTCGCTGACGTCTTTCCACAAGACGTGCCGCCGGGATTACCACCTATTAGAGGGATTGAGCATCAGATTGATTTCATTCCCGGTGCATCGCTACCAAACCGTGCACCATACCGTACCAATCCAGAGGAGACGAAGGAGATTATGCGTCAAGTACAAGAGCTACTCGACAAAGGTTATATACGTGAATCTCTTAGTCCTTGTGCTGTGCCTATTATTCTAGTGCCGAAAAAGGATGGTACATCGCGTATGTGTGTTGATTGTAGAGGCATTAATAATATTACTATTTGTTATCGTCATCCTATTCCTAGGCTAGATGATATGCTTGATGAATTAAGTGGCTCTATAATTTTCTCTAAAGTTGATTTGCGTAGTGGATACCATCAAATTCGCATGAAATTGGGAGATGAATGGAAAACGGCATTTAAAACTAAGTTTGGATTATATGAGTGGTTAGTTATGCCTTTTGGTTTGACTAATGCACCTAGCACTTTCATGAGATTAATGAATGAGGTTTTACGTGCTTTCATTGGACGCTTTGTGGTAGTCTACTTTGATGATATTTTAATTTATAGTAGATCTTTGGAGGACCACTTGGATCATTTGCGTGCTGTTTTTACTGCTCTCCGTGATGCACGTTTGTTTGGTAACCTTGGGAAGTGCACCTTTTGCACGGACCGAGTATCTTTTCTTGGCTATGTTGTTACTCCACAGGGAATTGAAGTTGATAAAGCTAAGATTGAAGCTATTGAGAGTTGGCCGCAACCCAAAACGGTCACACAAGTGCGGAGTTTCCTTGGACTCGCTGGGTTTTATAGGCGTTTTGTGAGAGATTTTAGCACCATTGCTGCACCTCTCAATGAGCTTACAAAGAAAGATGTGCCTTATTCTTGGGGTACTGCACAGGAAGAAGCCTTCACAGTTTTGAAAGATAAGTTAACTCATGCTCCCTTACTCCAACTTCCTGATTTTAATAAGACTTTCGAGCTTGAATGTGATGCTAGTGGAATTGGATTAGGAGGTGTGTTATTACAAGATGGTAAACCTGTTGCATACTTTTCTGAAAAACTAAGTGGGCCTAGTCTGAATTATTCTACTTATGATAAGGAATTATATGCTCTTGTTCGGACTTTGGAAACATGGCAACATTATTTATGGCCCAAAGAATTTGTCATACATTCTGATCATGAATCTTTGAAACATATTAAAAGTCAAGCAAAACTGAACCGTAGACATGCTAAATGGGTTGAATTCATTGAGACTTTCCCGTACGTCATTAAACACAAGAAGGGTAAAGATAATGTTATTGCTGATGCTTTGTCTCGTCGTTATACTATGCTTTCACAACTTGACTTTAAAATATTTGGTTTGGAAACCATCAAAGATCAATATGTGCATGATGCTGATTTCAAAGATGTGTTGGAGAATTGTAGAGAAGGGAGAACATGGAACAAGTTCATCATTAATAATGGCTTTGTGTTTCGTGCTAACAAGCTATGCATTCCAGCTAGCTCTATTCGTCTTTTGTTGTTACAGGAGGCGCATGGAGGAGGATTGATGGGACACTTTGGCGTAAAGAAGACGGAGGACGTACTTGCTACACATTTCTTTTGGCCAAGGATGCGACGGGATGTTGAGCGTTTTGTTGCTCGCTGCACGACATGTCAAAAAGCTAAGTCACGACTGAATCCTCATGGTTTATATATGCCTTTGCCTGTACCTAGTGTTCCTTGGGAGGATATATCTATGGACTTTGTTTTAGGTTTACCTCGAACAAAGAAGGGGAGGGATAGCATATTTGTTGTCGTGGATAGATTTTCAAAAATGGCACACTTTATACCATGTCATAAAAGTGATGATGCCGCTAATGTGGCTGATTTGTTCTTTCGTGAAATTATTCGCTTACATGGTGTGCCAAATACGATTGTTTCAGATCGTGATGCTAAATTTCTTAGCCACTTTTGGCGATGTTTATGGGCTAAGTTGGGGACAAAATTGCTTTTTAGTACTACATGTCACCCCCAAACTGATGGACAAACTGAAGTAGTCAATAGATCTTTGTCTACTATGCTTAGGGCTGTTTTGAAGAACAATCTAAAACTGTGGGAAGAATGCTTGCCTCATATTGAATTTGCTTATAATCGTTCGCTGCATTCTACTACAAAGATGTGCCCTTTTGAAATTGTGTATGGTTTCCTACCTCGTGCACCTATTGATTTGTTACCTATTCCATCTTCGGAGAAGGTTAATTTTGATGCTAAAGAACGTGCTGAATTGATATTGAAGATGCATGAGTTAACTAAGGAAAACATTGAGCGCATGAATGCTAGATATAAACTTGCTGGAGATAAGGGTAGAAAACATGTTGTCTTTGCACCTGGAGATCTTGTTTGGTTGCATTTGCGTAAGGATAGGTTTCCGGATTTGCGTAAGTCAAAGCTAATGCCGCGTGCTGCTGGTCCTTTCAAAGTGTTAGAAAAAATAAATGATAACGCATATCGACTTGAGCTGCCTGCAGATTTTGGGGTTAGTCCCACTTTTAACATTGCAGATTTGAAGCCATATTTGGGTGAGGAAGATGAGCTTCCGTCGAGGACGACTTCAGTTCAAGAAGGGGAGGATGATGAGGACATCAATACCATTGCTACACCCACAGCACCAACTGCTATACATACTGGACCAGTTACTAGAGCTCGTGCACGCCAATTGAATTACCAGGTACTTTCGTTTATTGGGAATACTTCTAATGTTCATGAACATATGATGCTGCCTAAGTTAGATACTTTTGTTGTTCTCATGAATGAAGGACCTAGCATGGACAAGAAGGATATCCGTTGGAGCGGGATGAAGCATGGCAAACAAGGGGCACGCGCGGGAGAGAACAATGGAGCTTCCCTTGGTGATTTCCGCACTTTAAAGCCACCATAAGGAGAGCATGAAGACTTTGGACGAAATATTCAAGACCCCACTTTATTAATTTCGTCCATAGGCTATTATAGGTGTTGCGCCACCTTATTTTTGGGCCAGGCCCATGTAATTTCGAAATACCATAATATAGGCTATTTTTAGAGTCCGTATGTGTGGGGAAACCGAGACTAGGGCTGTTTTCGGAACCCTTCCCCAAGGGTTACGAAATTGCCTCTCTTTTCCCTCATATATACTGCCCTTAGGGCACCGTTTAGACTTGGGTTTTGTTTAGATTTCAAGTTCGCCATAGCTGCAACTTCGCGTTCTTCGTTTGTGTTCTACGACCAGACAAAGACGTCACAGAACCCCACCTTCATCAATAAAGCTTCTCTCTTATATTCGCAATATCCTGATTGCAATCTTGGTTTCTTGCTTGTTCTTCGTTTGCGTGCAGGAAACAGACCCTCGTGGTCAGGTTGATCGTGCTCCGGCGTGATCAATAACCTCTCAGAGTTGGTTTAGCGATTGCTAAGGCGCGACGTCCTCACACGTTCGTAGTCGGATCGTCAAAGTCTACTCCATCTAAACGATATCCACGATCTCATCGAAAGACAGGGACAACTTCGCCTCTATCACAGGGGCCCGTGCATAAGGTTTGAACCTGACGGCGCGCACGTCTGGGCTGGTTGGCTGACCAGTTGGCCACTTGGGCCGGCCCAGCCACTGGCCGAGCCAGGCCAGGGCTGAGCCCCTTTTTCCTTTTTGTTTTTAGTCTTTTTTAAAAGATTTTTGTAGAGTTTGTTATTTAATTAAATTTAATTATTTGTCCACCAAAATTCTTCTTAAAATGTGTAGAATTTAATAGAGTTGTTATACAAATTTTTATGACAACTTTTTTGTTTAGTTATAAATAAAAGTCTTATTTTGAATACTTTAGCTCCTGTTAAATTGATTTTGAAAAATAATCTTTTCACCAAAACCAGAGACAATTATTTTTAAAACTATAATATATATTTAGCAGAATAGGATAACATTTTTGAAGTGAGTTTGTGTTCTGTTTTTGAGCGAGCTACTTATTTTATTACTATTATTACGATGATAGATTCCACGTTTGACGAAGGAGTTGGACTCGAAGACCCTCAAGACCTCGGATACTTGGCTTACCAAGGCAAGCAGCCCTTTGACCACGTTTTAGCAAAACATTATTTGCATGCCAAGTAGAGTAATATCCCCGTTGCATATGGTCGTGAGTATTCGGTAAACTATCGATATGGTGTTACCGATGGCTCATCCGGAGCACTTGCATTTGAGCATGATCCTACCAACTATGTTGACAAGTCGACAGTAGAGCTAAGCATAGTAGAAGCATATGCATGATGATGGTAAAGTTGATATCAAAGGCTTATGAAAACCCCGTCGGATGCCACTAATGCCCGAGGGTGATGATGAGTTAGGTGGCCACTTATGAAGACGTGGTGCTCCGGGTATATTTGGTGTGAGTGGTTTCGGAAATAGGAATAGATCTATGATGTGTCGATCGTCCCAACCTTACATGTGCAACCACGTTACCCCTTTACGGGACGGGGCTTTGTTGATTATTCTGGTCGGTGCTAGCAAAGAGCCACATTACTAGTGGCGGGAGTGATATGTGGTCACTCTCATGACTGGGTCGTACCAGGTAGGTCGACTATGCCGTTTTACGTGTTGAGGGCACACCGTTGGTCCCCGCATGGATGATCTGGTCTAGATTCGGTGCTCGTAAGACGTATATCATGTGGGTTGGGTACGAATCGAGTGGAACTCTTTGTCTAGTGTCGTCAGGGGAAAGGCAATGATCTGGTACTTACCTCGGGTATGTTATATACCACGAGTCGTGGATGACACGGAAGTTTCCCGGATCTCGTGGGTACAACGTCCAACTTTGGCAGAGTGTAAAACTATTCGAATAGCCATGTCCACGGTCAAGGATAGTTGGGTAATCCTGCTTAAACTACGTCCAGTCGTTTCCACATAAACCAAGTGTGTGTGTTCATGAACTTATCTGAGTAAGAGTGGATACGACCAAGTTTGGTGACTTGGCATATTGGGTGAACCCAAAATGTTCAACCCTCAATGGATATGTTGATATATGTAACATGTTCTTCTAAATACCATCTCGCTTACGATGCATATCCATTTATTACCATGTTTACTTACATGCAAGTTCGCTTTCCACCAATGCTGCATATTACTTTTTATCATACCAACCGCATTATCCATATCATGGGCTCTTTGCCGGTACATTCAAAGTACTCACGGGCTTGCCAGTTGTTATGTTATTGACTAGACATGGAAGGACCGGAGTTTGGTGTAGAATTCGTCATCGGAGGCGGACACGCGAACTGGGATGCTTCCCAGGCAGAATTCCTGTTGGTGAAGGCTGATGGCATGGGCTACCGTTTATCCCCAAGATTTCCGCTAGTAGATATATCGATGTGATTGTCCTTATAGGCCCTACCGACGTGAAACTTGACCTTGATGGTCATTTGTTGTATTAAATGGTATGTTGGATGTAAGACTCTTAATATTCAGTATCTGTGTGTTCGGTGAGCTTTGATCTTTGGGATCACAGAGCATGTTCATTCGGCGATCTCGACTCGTAAGTCGGGGTCCCCACAATGGGCACTGTATCGGTAGATGACTCGACGGTTCGAACCCATGTGCGCACAATGTACACACAAGTTAGTATCGAAGCCCTAGCGCGTGCAAACAATCTGCCATCCAACATATATTGAAGATAGAAATCCATCCAATCATTTTAATCTCATCGACACCTTGGACTTGCAAACTTGTTTATCTCCCGACATTATAGGTTACGGTAGCAGAGAACGTTCAAGCATGCGTCCAAATCCATCTAAAATGATCCTAAGAATCCTGCATCCTCCTTTTCGCCCGCTCAACTGAAACCCATAACTCATAAGCGTGGAAAATAATTTGGAGAAAACGCTGATGGGGTTATAGTCCCAGGGTAGGGTCATAGGCCTGCCCTATAGGTCCTACCCAAGGACTACCCTTCACAGAGGACAAGGGCCTTAGGCAGTTCCGACTGAACTAAGGACTATCCCATCCTCCAGTCGGCGACGAGCACTCGGAGCATATTTAACGTACCGACTGGAATCCACTCTGTACATCGTAACCTCCCAGGAGGGCAACAGTCATACGTTTCCATACACCATTATTAACATTTAAGGCTTATGTTACCTGTAATGCAATCTATATAAGCCGCCCTTCCCCACTGGTGCGGGGGTTTGCATTTATTGTAATCCTATATTCCACTCGATACTAAGCTCCCAAGAGCACTGAGACATAGGGCTTTTACCTCCACCATAGAGGGGCCTGAACTCATACATCCTCGCCGTAGCTAAGGCTCTGCCCATCCTTTCGTACCCTACTCTTCTACTTTTAGATTTATACCCACGACAGTTGGTGCCCACCGTGGGGCAGGCGTCTAAGCGACTTCCGGCGAGTTTGCGATTTCATCTTGTCATCATGTCGTCTGGCGGAGATCTGTGCATGGGTCATGAGATCCTCTTCGGCGGGCTCTCCTTCATCGTCGATGATTCGCCATGGCTTCGGGATGCGCCCCTCGACGCCGAGGCGCTTCCGAGTCGTGGGGCTACGCACTTCCGTGCCGGTTCCCGTGGCGTCCTTCTTCTCCAGCCATCGGCCCCGGTGTCGATCTTCGCCCCCGTCACGCGCCGCAACAAGTGATCCCGTCGTCCGCGGCTCCAGCGTTGGGTGCGACACGCCCAGGCGCGACAAAGCGCGTCCTCACAAGTGACGGTGCTCGAACCGGTTGTGGTCGCGCCGCCATCCCAGTGCTTGGACTCAGTTCCGACTGAGCTACCTTCCGAGTACCTGGGTCGCGGCCCTGCAGCCGAAGTTCTCATGGCCGATTCCCATGCAAGTCCCCTCCGGACTGGTCGGAACGAGCATGAGGTCGGAGAATCATTCGGCGCTCGTCGTCAACACCGTCGTTCTGCCAGTCGACGCACTCGCCAGAGCGACATCGAGGTGTTCCGCACACCCATCCTCAACCTGGCTGCGGCTACCAGGATAGCCGATTCTCTGCAGCCGACTGATTCGGAGGCTGGCAGACGGATCGAGCAGATCCGTGCCCTATTGCATACGGCGCAGCAGCAAAATTCAGCGGTCTCCCAGTCGCACAACAGGATCCACAACAGTTCTGTTCATGCGAACACGCATCGGTCGGTTTTCAGCCCCGACTCTCATCAGTGGTGCAGAGGGGGCAGCCGTTCCAGGAATCCCGAAGATCGTCGGCGTTCACGCACCCCTCTACGGGGTGGGCCTTACGGACCTCGGCATCACGATGATCATCGTTTAGTCGGCGACGCGCATGATCCAAGGCCCGAGGCAAGAGGGTACATCGCCCAGAAGAAGGTCGACAGGAGTCGAGCCCACCGTGATGGTCACGATAGAGACCGTCCGAGTGGAAGCAGGACAGCAGGACCATCGTCTCTGGCCCCGAGTGCTTCAGTCGGGCCATCCGTTCAGCTGAGATCCCTCCCAACTTCCGATTGGCGATGGTAATCAGCAAGTTCGCATGAGAGTCCAAGCCAGAAACGTGGTTGGACGACTATAGAGTGGCGGTTCAGATCAGTGGCGGAGATGACCAGGTCGCCATGAAACATCTCCCCCTGATGATCGACGGCTCGGCGCGAGCTTGGCTGAACCAGTTGGCTCTGTCAAGCATCTACAGCTGGGCAGATCTGTCCCGAGTCTTCATCAGGACCTTCTAGGGCACGTGCAAACGCCCTGCTGGTCTCATGGAGCTCCAGCACTGCGTCCAGAAGCAGAACGAGCCCTTGCGCGATTTCATCCAGCGCTGGTCGACCCTCTACCACACGGTGGAGAACGTCACGGAGCATCAAGCAGTCTGCGCCTTCAAGGCAGGCGTGCGGTACAGGGATCTGTACCTAAAATTTGGTCGGACAGGCGACATCTCCATGAGCAAGATGATGGAGATAGCCGCACGCTATGCAAATGGAAAAGAGGAGGACCGCATACGTAGAGGCAAGCATAAGTCAGTCGCCGATGGAGATGGGAACAGCAGTCGAAGCAGAAGCAGAAGGCTCAATCCAGTCTGCAGGCAGAGGCAACAGCCGTTACAAATGCCAAGTTCAAAGGCAAGGGGAAAGCTCAGTACACCCCCAAGAAGAGGCAGTCCGGAAATTCCATCCTGGATCAGCCGTGTCCAATCCACACGAAGATGGACGAGGAAGGCAACGCCATATTCTCGAAGCATACCACTCGACAGTGTCGCCTCCTGATCCAAGGATTCGGTGAAGGGCAGCGGAGTGAAAAGGACACCGAGCAAGATGATGAGGACAAGGAGGATCGATTCCCCCAAGTCCATGCAACGTTGATGATTTTTGCTGATGTGGAAAGCAAAAGTCGACTAAAGCTGCTGAACAGGGAGGTGAACAAGGCAACCCCAGCCACTCCCACGTTCCTCAAGTGATCACAGACTGCGATCACCTTTGATCAGTTGGACCATCCAGCACACGTACCCACCCCAGGGAGGCAAGCTCTGGTCGTCGACCCGGTGGTGGAAGGAGTCCGACTGCGCAAAGTCCTCATGGACAGCGGCAGCGGTTTGAACATCATGTACGCCGACACTCTCAAGGGAATGGACATTCCGATGTCCAAAATTAGCGAGAGTAGTATGCAGTTCCACGGAGTCGTCCCAGGACGAAAGGCCAAGTCACTCAGCCAGATCGCGTTGGATGTCGTCTTCGGCTCTGACAAGAACTTCCGCAAGGAGAACCTGACATTCGAGGTGGTGGACTTCTAGAGTGCATACCATGCGATTCTGGGCCGTCTGGCGTATGCGCGTTTCATGGCCCGTCCATGTTACGTCTATTTCATGCTGAAGATGCCAGGTCCCAAGGGTGTGATTACGGTCACAGACAATCGGCAACGGGCCGAGGAGTGTTTGCAGCAGGGGTCGAGGATTGCCGATCAGCAGATGGCTATTCTCGAGGTGGATGAGTACAAGAAGACCGCCGACCCCGCTGACATGATGCGTTCGAACAAGCCAGCTTCCGAGTCCGCATTCCAGTCAGCGGGAGACATGAAGAAAGTCAGCATCCACCCGACGGACGACGCCGCTGCCCCGACAAACATCTCCACCAGCCTTGATCCAAAATACGAAGCCGAGCTCATCCAATTCCTCCGTGAGAACTGGGACATTTTTGCATGGAAGCCCGCTGACATGCCAAGTGTACCCAGGGAGTTGGCTGAGCACCGACTGCATGTGGATCCTGCTGCTCGGCACGTCCGAGAACGCCTGCGTCGGTCCGCCGCGCACAAGAGGAAGGCAATCGGAGAGGAGCTGGCTAAACTTTTGGCAGCCAACTTCATTCGCGAGGTGCACCACACCGAGTGTCTCGCTAATGTTGTCATGGTGCCCAAGAAGGACAAGTGTCTCCGTATGTGCATCGATTTCAAGCATCTCAATAAGGTCTATCTGAAAGATCACTTCCCGCTCCCACGCATTGATAAAATTGTTGATTCGACTGCGGGTTGCGAGCGTTTATCATTCCTTGATGCCTATTCGGGTTATCATCAGATTCGTCTGTATGGTCCGGATGAGTTAAAAATAGCCTTCATCACCCCATTCGAGTGTTTCTGTTACATCACTATGCCATTCGGTTTGAAGAATGCAGGAGCAACTTTTATGCGTATGATCCAAAAATGCCTCCTTGACCAGATCGGTCGAAATGTGGAGGCATATATGGATGATATCATAGTCAAGTCACACAAAGGTTCCGACCTGCTGACTGACTTGGCAGAAACATTCGCCAACCTACGTAGGTATGATATCAAGCTCAACCCAGCCAAGTGTTCATTCGGTGTTCCGAGCGGGAAGTTACTCGGTTTCTTCATTTCCGAACGAGGGATCGATGTCAACCCCGAAAAGATCGGGACCATCGTTCGAATGGAACGGCCGGTAAGAATACATAATGTTCAAAGGCTCACAGGTTGCCTAGCGGCTTTGAGCAGGTTTATCGCTCGACTCGGCGAGAAGGCGTTACCTCTGTACTGACTCATGAAGAAATCAGATACCTTCGAGTGAACAGACGAAGCCCAAATTGCATTCGACGACCTCAAAGCCCTGCTTTCCACCCAGCCGGTTCTTACTGCCCCGCTCAGTAAAGAACCCCTTCTTCTGTACATCGCAGCTACAAATCAAGTCGTCAGCACCGTTCTGACAGTCGAACGCGAAGAAGAAGGCAAAGCGTACAAGGTTCAGCGACCAGTATATTATGTCTCCGAAGTCCTGACTCCTTCCAAGCAGAGGTATACCCATTATCAGAAGGTGGCTCATTACTTCCAAGACCACTTGGTGTCTGTAATATCTGATGCTCCGTTGTCGGAAATTCTCCACAATCGGGATGCATCGGGCCGAGTGGCAAAGTGGGCAATGGAGATGCTATACTGCAACATCAACTTCGAAGCCAAGAAAGCTATAAAGTCTCAAGCTCTGGCTGACTTCATAGCAGAATGGGTAGAACAACAGCAACCCACTCACATCTACTCGGCTCATTGGACCATGTTCTTCGATGGGTCCAAGATGTTGAATGGCTCCGGCGCCGGCATAGTGATCATATCGCCAAAAGGTGATAAACTCAAGTATGTGTTGCAGATACATTTTGATTCTTCCAACAATGAGGCAGAGTACGAAGCTCTCCTTTACGGATTGCGCATGGCCATCACACTCGGCGTCCGTCGCCTGATGGTCTATGGCGACTCAGATCTGGTGGTTAATCAAGTGATGAAGGAATGGGACGTAAGGAACCCCACCATGACTGCATACTGCAACGCAGTAAGGAAGCTCGAGAAGAAGTTTGAAGGTCTGGAACTTCACCATGTTCCCCGACTGAAAAACCAAGCAGCTGATGAATTGGCAAAACTTTGATCCACTCGGAGACCAGTCCCGAGTGATGTCTACCTCGAGCACCTACATCTCCCCTCGGTGAAAGAAGATCCTTTTACAGAGGAACCTGTACAACCGAAGAGTTGAACAGATCTGACTGAAGTCGATGTCCCCGCTATGGTTGATTTGATCATGGAGATTCTTGCTGTCATCCCCGAATGGACTGTGCCGTTCATTGCGTACATCCTGAGACAAGAGTTACCACAAGACGAAGTCCAAGCTAGGCAGATCGTCCGCAGGTCGAGGTCCTTCACCATCATTGATGGTCAGTTGTACAAGGAAAGTGTTTCGGGCGTCCTTCAGCGGTGTATCTCCCCTGAGGAGGGACAGTTAATCTTGGAAGAAATTCACTCGGGAACCTGCGGTCATCATGCCTCCTCAATGGCAATCGTCGCCAAAGCATGCAGAGCTGGTTTCTTCTGGTTGCAGGCAAATGAAATAGCGAAAGATATGGTTGACCATTGTGAAGCCTGCCAGTTCTATTCCAACAAGTCCCACAAGCCAACGTCTGCGCTGAAGACAATTCCTCTTGTTTGGCCATTCACCGTGTGGGGATTAGATACAGTCGGACCATTCAGGACAGGCCAAGGAGGATTCACTCATCTGCTGGTAGCAGTCGACAAGTTTACCAAGTGGATTGAAGCCAAGCCCATCAAGAAGCACGACGCCCTTATAGCCATCAAATTTATTAGAGACATCGTCGCGAGATTCGGGGTTCCGCACAGCATAATCACCGACAATGGCACAAGCTTTGACTCAGACAGATTCAAAGGTTTTTGCACAGGCGAAGGTATCCGAGTGGATTTTGCATCCATGGCGCACCCCCAAACAAACGGGCAAGCAGAGCGGGCGAATGGACTTATTCTTCATGGGTTGAGGCCTCGACTCCTGCGAGAAGTTGGACATGCCGCCGATGCATGGGTCACCGAGTTGCCTTCGGTGCAGTGGGGCCTCCGCACAACTCCGAATAGATCTACAGAGCGATCCCCGTTCTTCCTCGTTTATGGAGCAGAGGCAGTCCTTCCGAGTGACTTGCTTCACAACTCTCCGCGAGTCGAACTCTTCTCCGAAGCCGAAGCAGAGCAAGCGAGGCAAGACGGAGTAGATCTTCTACAAGAAGAGCGCGAGATGGCACTGACTCGCTCAACAATTTCACGCGTGGCACGTCAGGAGTCGCACATTCCAAGCAGGCTACCTGGTGCTCCGAATGGATCAGCAGAGACCACACAAGTTGGCTCCCGCCTGGGAAGGACCCTTCATCATCTCTAAGGTGCTGAACAACGGAGCATATCGACTCTACAACCTCGACAGGGAAACGGACGAGCCGCGAGCATGGAATGGAGATCCCCTGAAGCGCTTCTACACATAACCGCCGACGGGGACAATGTAAAGAACAAGTATCATTGAAGTAATACAAAGAAGATTGATTTCTTGCCAACTCAAAATTCTTCCTCGTTTGCAGACTCCGGTCTAAAAAACTCGCTCCGAGTGCGCACTAAAAGTTGCACTCGGGGACTTAGCTGCGACCCAGAGTCGCCTAAGTACAAACTCGCTCCGAGTGCGCACTAAAAGTCGCACTCGGGGACTTAGCTGCAACCCAGAGTCGCCTAAGTACAAACTCGCTCCGAGTGCGCACTAAAAGTCGCACTCGGGGACTTAGCTGCGACCCAGAGTCGCCTAAGTACAGACTCTCTCCGAGTGCGCACTAAAAGTCGCACTCGGGGACTTAGCTGCAACACAGAGTCGCCTAAGTAAAAAACTCTCTCCGAGTGCGCACTAAAAGTCACACTCGGGGACTTAGCTGCGACCCAGAGTCGCCTAAGTACAAACTCGCTCCGAGTGCGCACTAAAAGTCGCACTCGGGGACTTAGCTGCAACCCAGATTTGCCTAAGTAGAAACTCGCTCCGAGTGCGCACTAAAAGTCACACTCGGGGACTTAGCTGCGACCCAGAGTCACCTAAGTACAAACTCGCTCGGAGTGCGCACTAAAAGTCGCACTCGGGGACTTAGCTGCGACCCGGAGTCGCCTAAGTAAAAAACTCGCTCCGAGTGCGCACTAAAAGTCGCACTCGGGGACTTAGCTGCGACCCAGAGTCGCCTAAGTACAAACTCGCTCCGAGTGCGCACTAAAATTCGCACTCGGGGACTTAGCTGCGACCCAGAGTCGCCTAAGTAAAAAACTCGCTCCGAGTGTGCACTAAAAGTCGCACTCGGGGACTTAGCTGCGACCCAGAGTCGCCTAAGTACAAACTCACTCTGAGTGCACACTAAAAGTCGCACTCGGGGACTTAGCTGCGACCCAGAGCCACCTAAGTAAATAACTCGCTCCGAGTGCGCACTAAAAGTCACACTCGGGGACTTAGCTGCGATCCAGAGTCGCCTAAGTACAAACTTGCTCCGAGTGTGCGCTAAAAGACAAGCTCGGAGACTTAGCGACGATCCAGATTGGCCTAAGTAAAAAGCTTCCTCCGAGTGTATACTCGAGATCCACTCGGAGGCTTAGCAGACCCTCACTGAGGCTCATGTGGATGTGAAGACAACTGACAACTACATTAGTAACAACTCATTCCGAGTGTGCACAAAAAGTCACACTCGGGGACTTAGCTGCGACTCAGAGTCGCCTAAGTAAAAAGCTTCCTCCGAGTGTATACTCGAGATCCACTCGGAGGCTTAGCGGACCCTCATTGAGGCTCATGTGGATGTGAAGACAACTGAAAACTACATGAGTAATAACTCATTCCGAGTGTGCACGGAAAGTCACACTCGGGGACTTAGCTGCGACTCAGAGTCGCCTAAGTCAAAAGCTTCCTCCGAGTGTATACTCGAGATCCACTCAGAGGCTTAGCAGACCCTCATTGAGGCTCATGTGGATGTGAAGACAACTGACAACTACATGAGTAACAACTCACTCCGAGTGCGCACTAACAGTCACACTCGGAGACAAAGCCGCGACCCAGAGTTGCCTAAGTAAAAGCTCGCTCCGAGTGCGCACTCGGAGGCTTGGTAGACCCTCATTAAGGCTCATGTGGATGTGAAGACAACCGACAACTACATGCTCCGCATGTTTGCCATTGGCTTCACCAAGAGACGCCAAACAAAAACCACGAGCCAAAGTCGTGTCAAAAAAAGAAAATAAAAAACTTAGCGAAAGAAGAGCAAAAGATCCGATTCAAGTTCAAAGTTGGATCTACAATTAGTCGGCTCGGTGTGAATCAAGCTTATCCACACCGAACCACGAATGTGCCGGCCAACAGCAGTGGCCAAAGTTTAATACAGATACCACTCGGCATACCGAGGTAAATGTGCATTCACCATAAAGTTTTTTCAAGCGTCACCGTGACTGGCAGGCTCCACAAAGGTGTCAAGGTCGATTCTGTCTGCAATGCAAGTGGCTGTGTCCAGGAAGGTCTCCATGAAATCTTCGAATCGAAGCTTCTTGGTGTTGGCGACCTGCAACATCTTCAGCTTTTCATCGCGAGCTTCCTTGCAATGCACTCGGACCAGAGATAGCGCCACGTCCGCACCACAACGAGCGGCAGACTTCTTCCATGCCTGCACTCTGCTTGGGACGTCCTCCAGCCGAGTCATCAACCCATCTATTTCTTGCCGGGAATCGTCTTCAGGCCACAACTCCTTGTCGATCCGGCCGATGACTTCTCTCAGGCGTCCAATGAAAGGTACCACCCTGCTAAGGTGAATATGCGCTCGGAGCAAGTCCCGGTTGGCTTCTTCGCCGAGTGGAACGTTCGGAACAACCGACCGTTCAATGTTGGCTCCTTCAGGCTCAACGTCCCGACAGAAGTCTGCAAAGAAAAGACAAGCAGAAAGTAAGCGCAGAGTGAACTCCAAAGTCAAGAAGCACTCGGCAACAACTTACCACCAAGTAGTGCAACCATCTTCCTTGCCCAGTCGCTGACGTACTTCTCCTGCGACATGCACCGAGTGTTCATCACCTTCAGCTGGCCCATCCATTCGGATCTCTGACTCTTCAATTTTTCAACTTCGGCTAGCAATGCCTTGTTGGTCTCCCGAGACTCCTCCAAAGACTTCTCTCGGTCAACAAGAGCCTCCTTCACACCAGCCAGGTCATTCCCAGCCGCCTCCAAGTCCGCAGCAAGCTGAATCTTCTCAGCCTTCAGAGCATTGTACGCAGATCCCATTTCGCAAGTCTTCTGCCAAATAGGCACAAAGGGAGGATCCGACACATTCAACAAGGAAAAATATCGACACATATGACAAAACAATCAAAGTCCAAGATTCTTCAGACCCCTGCAGATGCAAGCAATCGACAGCGGTCTCGGGGACTACACCCAGTGGGTTCACTAAGAGTGACCCCACTGGTATGCAGCTCGCACAGGTCGGCCCTATCGAGCTCCATAGCGAACAAACAACACTATGAGACTACTATTACCCGACCTGATTAACACTACTCTCGGGGGTTACACCCATTGGGTGCACTCGGAGTGCCCCCACTGGTACCATTCGAGCAGATCAGCTCTGATCTGTTCAGATTACGGAAAATACATATAAAGACAACTGTCGGTGCAAGCACTCAGTAGAAGTCTCGGGGACTACACTCACTGGGTTCACTCGGAGTGTACCCACTTCAAAATCATCCTACTGTATCCGAGTATATCGCTGAAACCCCCAGCGGGTGACAAGAGGAAATTAAACACTTACTAGCGCACTTACTCGGATATCGTCCCGGAGTTCCAAGCTTTTCTTGTACAAAGACGCGATGGAGTCATACGCTCCCTTGGCATCACCCACCATTAGCTCCACCTGCACCATGGCGTCCTTGGCGGCCCCCACATGGTCTTCCGGGAGGTGTCGGGCATCATATTGAACGGTTGACGGACCCGGCGCGACAGAAGACTCCTTGGGCATCCCGAGCTCCGCTCTAGTCGGTTTCGCCGTGAGGGGCACCGTCTCAGTCGGTGGCACGTTCATGGTGGGAGCAGCAGCGGATGGGACAACCTCAAGGACAGGCGCCAAAGCTGGCTCCGAGCCCCTTTGATCGTCGTCCTCCAGATGGAACACCTCCGAAGGAAGCCCGACTGAACAACATGAAATTGCAGAAAAAGGGCAAGATCAAAGACAGCACTCGCGAAGCAATAATACAAACTCTCGGAGTCGTGACAACGTACCTTGCTGGGACGTGGCGGCGTTATCTCTGTCCATGGGATCATCGTCCTGGCACGACAGAAAGGTGGCGGAGGTAGCAGCTCTGTTGAGTGAAATCCACTCGACGGATAAGCATGAGTTCAATCAGATACTGAAGGAAGATGGAAGAACAAGACACTTACACTGAGAAGACTGGAACAATGATCCTCATCCGAGGCAAAGCTTTCCGAGGTTAGGCCCACTAGGTTTGGCCACCTTGGACGGCTGGTCCGTGGGCTCGGCAGCAACGTCCCTGGTCCTCTTCACACTCCGAGCACTCGGAGCCACGGGAGGGGCTAGCGGAGCACTCGGGGCCGCTGGAGGAGCCGGCGGAGCAGCGAGATCGTGACGGCGCTTAGTTCGGTGCTCTGGTGGTGAAGATGGTGAGCACTACTCCTCATCCTCCTCCTCCTCCTCTTCCGTCTCCTCCTCCGTCTCCCACTTTCGGAGACGTACTCGGCGCTATCCGCACTGCCCTCCTGGCTGCCCTCCTCTTCCTCGGCTGGATTCCCGTTCGAGACGGCAGAATACCAGTTGGTCCACTCCTGCACAAAACACAGTCGGCAACGTCAGTCAACAGGACAAGAAAAGCAATAAGTCTAAGAAGATTAAAACCACTCGACAAGATGTGCTCACCTCATTCGGAGGAGGATTGTCGGCGCGGAAGGGCTTCACCCGCCGGGCTCCTTCGGGGTTATCACACGTGCATGTGATGCCGCGGACCCACGCCCTCACAGTCTCCCCGGTCACGCACTCTGGATGGGACCGAATGGAATCCGAAGGCCCCGCGTAGTGCCACATGGCGTGGTGTCGGGCCTGCAGCGGCTCGATGCGCCGACCCAGAAAAGTCTCCAGCAGGTCCCTGTCGGTGACTCCCTTGTGGACGACGGCTACCAGCGCGTCGACCAAAGGCTGTATGTGGATCCTTTCCCCCTTAGAGAGCACAAGCTTCCTGGGAGGGCCGGGACGGTCTAGGCTAAAAGGTGGCAACCCACTCGAGGCATTCGGACAAGCAATGTCCTGGCAATAGAACCAGGTCGATTGCTAGTTCCTAACTGACTCGGACAACTAGAGGGGGGGTAGCTACTCTTTGTTTTCTTCTGGAAGCCTAAACCCCCGCAGAGTTGGAGGAGATGGGTCTTATCGTCCGACTGGCTAAGCTTTTTGACGGTCTGGGATCTAGCGGAGAAGACGTACTTAAAGAGCCCCTAGTGAGGGGGACATCCAATAAAGCACTCACAAAGGGTGACGAATGCAACAAGGTGGGCTATTGCATTTGGAGGAAAATGATTGAGCTGCGCCCCGAAGTAAGTCATGATACCACGGAAGAAGGGGTGGGGAGGCAAACAGAAGCCCCTGAACACAGGGCTGAGCAGCAGAACACGCTCCCCCTCCTTCGGTGCCGGCTCCGTCTTGCCTTCCGGTAGCCGCCAGGACTTGTTGACGATCATGCCATGCTCCACCAACTCCAGCAAGTCGTCCTCCGTCACCGAGGAGGGGAGGAAATCCCCCTGAATCCAACCCGCCGGCAGAGCCCGCTGCCGCAGCAGGGTAGGGGCCGCCCCCTTCTTCTTCTTCTTCTGTGACTCAAGTTTGCTGGTCTGCCCCTTCGTCTTGGCGAAGGCGACGAATCCGCAGAGGAGGAGGGGATGGAGGAAGCTTGGGGCGTGCAGAGAGCTTCGAGAGGAGCGGGATTAATGCGAGGAAGATGAGCAGCGCAACAAAGAATCCCGCCGGAGAGGCTTAAATAGGTTTCCGACTGGGTCACTAACAGGTGGACCCGAGATCTTATCCCCCCAATTGGCCGTTGCGATGTTAGTGGAGAAGATAAAGGCACGGTAATCGAGGAGGAAAAACCTACTCGATGGCGATGTCGTCATCCCCGCTGAGCGCGCGGCAACCGAAATTTGAGGATCGCGGAAAATCCGGCGCTGTCAGTTTGACCAGTCACGTCGAAAGATTCCGCGGAAGCACTCGGTCCCTGATGGTTCGTTTCGCTGGTATATTCACTCGGATCACTGGTTGAAAGGATAAAATGGATCGAGGCAAACAACGCTAAAGTCACCTCCATACCAGTCGGTTCCATACTCCAGACATCACTTCATCGTTCCAACCCCGATCCATTCAGGGACAAATGATGGGGTTATAGTCCCAAGGTAGGGTCATAGGCCTGCCCTATAGGTGCTACCCAAGGACTACCCTTCACAGAGCACAAGGGCCTTAGACAGTTCCGACTGAACTAAGGACTCCCCCATCATGTAGTCGACGACGAGCACTCGGAGCATATTTAACGTACCGACTGGAATCCACTTTGTACATCGTAACCTCCCAGGAGGGCAACGGTCATATGTTTCCATACACCATTATTAACATTTAAGGCTTACGTTACCTGTAACGTAGGCATTTATTCGCCACTATTCCACCCCTGTCCACCGGGCCATTATGAAGGGCAGCGCACTCTATATAAGCCGCCCTTCCCTACTGGTGCGGGGGGTGGCATTTATTGTAATCATGTATTCCACTCGACACTAAGCTCCCAAGAGCACTGAGACGTAGGGCTTTTACCTCCACCGTAGAGGGGCATGAACTCATACATCCTCAGCGTAGCTAAGGCTCTGCCCATCCTTTCGTACCCTACACTTCTACTGTCAGACTTATACCCACGACAATCGCCCTCAACGTCTCTCTACCAATGCCCATTCTGAAACCCCTCCATGACATTGATGTCACATTTAGCAGGGGGTACTACCACTACAACAAAACATAACTTTGGTAACACAGTAATGTAACACATAGTAAAATACGTTACAAATAAAATTCCAGTAACTCATGATTTGTGTTACAACAACGAAAAGTAACACATATTTTATAAGGCCCAAAAATGTGTTGCACGATATCGAACAAGTAACTTATAATTATGTGTTGGAGATAATGTGTTACAGATATTGACTATGTAACACGTAAATATGTGTTGGTGTTAATGTGTTACTCCATAGTGTTACAGTGTCTATTATAGGGGAAAATACAAAATCAAAAATCAATTGCATGAGTATATAACCATGACCTTAACATATAGGTCCGACGCTTCAACATGAAATTCTTTAATTAAAATAACACCATATTCAAATTGTACATATTTTTCTAATCAAATTTCATATATAATATGTTAAATTTGGAGTTATGATTTAGAAGATATAAGTATTTTAAAAACATTTTATATATACTCCAAGTTTAATGTTAGAAACATCATGGGGTTTTCTATAAAATAGCAAGACGGACTAAGAATACCTATTTCTTTTATTAATAGCTATAGATAACATAATATTTTTATTTTTCGTTGCAACCCAAGGGCATATTTGCTAGTTACTCTATCCGTTCCTAAATATAAGTCTTTTTAAAGATTTCATTACGAGACTACATACGAAATAAAATGAGTGAATATACACTCTAAAATATGTCTATATACATTCGTATGTAGTTCCTTGGTAGAATCAGTAAAAGGACCTATATTTAAGAACGGAGGAAGTAGATCTCATATATTTATCCCTTTAATCAGCGCTAAACCCAATCTCCCGCGATTACCTCATCTCCACATACAGAAAAAAACGCATCTACCCATCTAACGAACCATCGAGTCGCCCAACATCGCCCACCTACGCCGCCGACCATCGCGTCGCCACCATCGCGCCGTCCCTACCGCGCTCCCACCACCGGGCCGCCCCACCACCGCGTGACTCTGCCGCCCCACCACCACGTCGCCCTGCATCACCGAGCAACCACCACCGCATACCCACCATTCGCCAGTGTCGTTAGGTTTTACTCACGATCCCCTTTTCTGCCGCCATGGAGCGCCGCTGGCCGCACCGTGCCACCGCCCACGGCTCGACTACGGACCGTGTCCACGGGACGCGTTCCTCTTGGAGAAAACAGAGAAGACCCCCTCCTAGCGGGAGCGCTAGAAACAGCACCCAGCAAGCACGGACGGCGCATCATCTCATCTACCGTTCTCCGGCAACTGCGGAGGACGACCATGGCTGGCGAATACGAACACGAGGTGAGTAATTCCTTGCTCTCTCTAATCTCACACACACATGGCTGGAATTGTGCGCTCTCTGTTTCGCCGGTCGAGGAGTCGCCGCGGCACAACTCAGAGTCCTCTCTGAGATGCCATGGCCGCTGGTTCTCCATTATCCATTGAGCAACTCCGGACTTCCCAAGTAGAGAGCTAGAGACTAAGACACCGAGGCAAGCAGGAGATATGTTCTTCACTGTTATGCTCGAGATGGATTCATCCTATGTTCCATATGTAAATTGCAATGTGTGGTGTTGTATGTTGTTTGTATGTCCTAGATAATTAGGTATTGCTGAATAGGATTCGAGTTGATGCTTCTATGTATGATTTGTGTGCTACTGTTTGGTGAAACTGTGACTTTGTCAGTTTGTGACCTTGTGTGATACCGCCTGGTGTTCCATGTTCGTAGTTAATTTGGTACTACTCCAGTTGGTATTAGTAGTAGCCATATTAGTAATTAATATGCTAAGGCCGATCACACTCCTATGTTTTTTGCACATATTTTTATATACTGATTGGAGTATTTATTTATTACTAAATATATATTATTCGACTGATATTATTTTTTTGCACCCTCCCAGCATGTTTGTCGCGCTGCTCCTTTCAAGTACAAGCATTTCACTCGAAAAGCTGAAGGAACATATAAGAGAGTCCAATGCAATGGACCTGTTAAAGCATGCTTGTCTATGCAACATGGTGTTTCTAAGGATAATATATATGTATTTCACTCGAAACGGTTATGACTACATTCTTACTCATCTCACAAACACATGATATAAAATAATTACACGCTTACAATTGTTGTGTCATGGATCCAGGATGGTGAGCATGATAATGTCAATCAATTACCAATTCACGAAAATTCTTCATCGCCACAAGACCTTGTTGTCAATTCTGTGCCAGAATTAATATTTTTGTGCTTTTTATTTTTGAAGTTACAGCTCTATTAGCTCCATGATATAATTATCATTCATGTGTACTATTATTGTCTATTTATATGTGAGAAAACAAGGACCGGAGAGATGAATCGTTAAGACTAGACCAGAGGACTAGAACACGCCCACACTCATTTCCCTCGATAAGAAGGCGCACTCGTAAAGATCCGCCAAAGGGGCATGGACCCATCTAGCATCTCTGTTGCATGACACTAGTGGCCCAAGCTATATAGCTTTGCTTCCCTCTCGCTGAACTAGGCACATATGTATATGGTTCATAGTGCATAACAGCTCCACTAAGCTGAGGGAGATCTTTGCCTCTCTCTCTGAATGGGTTAATCTTGTGTTCTTGATTTTCTTAGTACAAAAATCTATGGTCTCGTCGTCCATCTAACTTCTTGTTTGGTCGCGTACCTACAAACTGTGTGAAAGCATGTCCCGAACTCTCAAATATGCATTATCTCTGTTTATGCGTGTTGTTTTGATATGTTAATTACGTTTCGACACCATGCACGTACACACAAGAATGGCCAACTATTGATGTCTATTTGTCTTTACACATGGTTAGGTAAAGTATGGTAGGTTCTTTTTTAGCGACAATTAATATGGATGAGAGGGAGTACTAAAGACTTCGACATATCCAACCAAGCGAAATGTTGCATATTCTATCATTTATGGTACTAATCTTGCAACTAAGGCTGGTGGTATTTAGTTAGGTGCCTAATTTGCACTTGTGTGCAGATATGAACCTAACCTGGATAATGAGGAGTTAGTAAGGGAAGTATGTGATTGCAAGACAATTTGTGATGGTTTTGCTTCAGGATACTTAATTGCTTGGCCTTCCGCTTTTCTAAGTTAAAGTTTTTCTACTATACTATGAAATCATATTTCTTTACATTTAATCATATAATTCTAAGGTCCATTTTTATTTTACAGATTCGAAAAAAGAATGCTTGAGTTGGAGTTGAACTCTACGGTTGGATCAAGAGGCAAATGAAATTTCAAGATTCTACTTAGTTTATATTTATAGATTGAAAACATGTAATATCGTTCACAAGATCTTTTTATGTGGTTAAATTGATGCAAATGATATGGTGTAATATTCTTCATAAATGTGTTTTTATGGTATGGGTGATATGTATTGTTGCATCAAGAATATTAGAATTTATTTATATTAAGTACTTATGTATCCTATGCTTTTGCATACTTGTAATAAATATCTTGAAATTTTCAATTTGCGTATGTGTTCCGCTTCAATTTCTCTTTTAATGATGAGAAGCATCATAGTAAAACAATTAACTATTTGAGCAGCTGCAATAATTTTAATATACAAATTCAACAAAAAATTGAAATATTTATCATTTTGTGATTCTAATACAGGTGTATTACAGAGGGTGTTACTAGAGTTACAAAATGTGTTACGAGAGTCCGTGACAAGTATAAATTATAGTGTTACAACGTATCGATATTATGTTACTATTTTTGTTCGAAAGTTAAGAAATGTTTTACTAATTGTGTTACTATAATTACAAAAGTATGTTACCACCAATACTCACTGTCTATGAAAGTATGTTACTATGTGTATTACTAGAAATAATGTGTTACCGGTGTACTTGTAACACATAATATGCATGTTAGTAGAAAGTAATTGTAACACAATTTTTATGATATGGTAACAATTATTATGTGTGTTAGTGGACATCGCTTAGTAACACGGTCTAATGGAACACATTTAAAAATGTGTTACTCTGTGGCCTAGTAACACATTTTTGGGCCTGCAATAACATAACATCGTGTTGCCAAAACTCCGTCCTCTTGTATTGTGCGTCAAATACTGCAGGTGCCAATTCCTTTGGGGAGCGGACATTGATGTCTACTACACAACTTTATTCTTGTAGACGTTGGTGGACCTCCAAGTGGAGAGTTTTGTAGGACAACAACAAATTTCCCTCAAGTAGATGACCTACGGTTTATCAATTCGTGGGAGGTGCAGGATGAAGATGGTGTCTCTCAAGCAATCCTACAATGAAATACAAGAAATCCCTTGTGTCCCCAACACACCCAATACAATGGCAAATTGTATAGGTGCACTACTTCGGCGAAGATATGGTGATACAAGTGTAGTACGGATTGTAGAAATATATTTTTACAATATGAATCAATAAAAATAGAGGGTAAAAGGTAGTAAACAACGAGCAAAATGGTATATTAATACTTAGAAACAAGGCCTAGGGTTCATACTTTCACTAGTGCAATCTCTCAAAAATGCTAAAATAGTAGAATCATATGGTCATCCCTCATCATGCAATAAAGAATCACTCCGAAGTTCCTACTACCGGAGAACATGATAAGAAGTTGTTCTAGGCAGCAAGCCACCTCAAAGTTATTATTTCGGATCAAACTTCTAGGCTATTCATATAGGTGTCACAAACAAACATAGAGCTCGTACTAGAATAACACCTATGGTACATATCAATCAACCCTAATGTCACCTAGATACTCCAACGTCACCTCAAGTATCCATGGGTTAATTATTTGACATGCATCAAACAATTTCAGAGTCGTCATATTCGATCCAATACAAATAACTTCAAAAAGTACCCCAAGATTCCTATCACAGAAATTAGAATGAAAACATGTGATCAACCCCTATGCATAGATCCCCAAGGTCACCGGAATCCACAAGTTGACGCGATAACATATATCAAGTGAATCAATAGAATACCCCATTGTCACCACGGGTATCGACATGCAATACATACATCAAGTGTTCTCAAACCCAAAATATCCAATCCAACATAACAATATCTCAAAGGGAAAGAGTCAATTCATCACAACAAGATGGCAAGGGAAGAACACCATATGATCCAACTATATTAACAAATCCCTCGATACATCAAGATTGTGCCATCTCAAGAACAGGAGAGAGAGAGAGAAAAAGAGAGAGAGAGTGTGTGTGTGTGTGTTTAGACACATATCTACTGGTACATACTCTCATCCCCGATGGTGAACTACTCCCTCTTCGTCATGGCCTCCGTCGGAATGATGAATATGGTCACTGAGAGTTGCGACAATGGAGTGGAAGTTATGTCCTAATTTCTGATGGTTTTTGAATTTATAGGATTTGTCACCGTTGGAATCCAACCAGCCAGAGCCACATGGGCCCCACCACACATCATGGCACGACCAGGGGGTGGGCGCGCCTTGTTGGCTTGTGGCCCACAAGTGGCCCCCTCCAGTGGTTCTTCGCTCCAGTTTTTCTTATTTCATCCAGTAAAAATAATAAAAAAAGTTTTGTGCGATTACGAGAACTTCTATTTTTTGCACAAAACAACACCATGGCAATTATGCTGAAAACAATAGCAGTTGGGGTTAGTTCTAAATAAATCATATAATGTGCATGAAGACCATATAGAAGTATACTAAACATAGGAAAATATGGCATGAATTCATACATTAGAGACATATCAGCCATCAATCCATCTATCCACCCAGGAGCTTGCCAAACTCTCGTTCCCAATTTCAGAAATGGTCGATGCGGGGTAAATCCCCCCGGTCAATATAGGGATCATAGACTCCAAACCATTCCATGGCCTAAGACTATTAGTCCTTGTCAGCCAAATCCATCAAGCATGTAGCTTTGCATTGAGGAGCCATAAGTTGAGGATTCCGAGACCCCCGTACTCGATAGGTCAACGTACCAAGTCCGAAGCCACTTTGCAATCCCCACTGGTTGCTTCATACATTCCTTTCCATAATAAATCCCCACATATTTTCCCCACCTTCCTGATCACCCATAGCGGTAGATCGAAAGAAAGCATTTGATAAGCCGATTTGGTTGTGAGCACTAATTTGATTCATATGAATAGATTTTTTGATAACTCGAAACATAGTTTGTTGGGTTTCAAGATAGTTTATTATCTAAACCTTAATGTGTGAATAGATTGCTACTTGATCGCGAGAAGTTTAATAAGGGGGTGTTGATTTTTATGGTATATAATAATGTTAGTAAATGTGATATTGTCGTGCTCGTATTATTTATTATCAACGCCTCCCTCCAAAATTGCGGTCATGTTTACTAAGCTCGATATTTGTTTGGGGACAAGTGGAGTCTAACCTTGTGGGAGATGATACCTCCATTTTGCATCACTATTTTCTACTATAATTTATCCTATTTCCATGATACATTCCGCATTGTGATGCAATTCTAATACATTTTGTCTCTTAAAATACAAGATATACATATAGAGGGAATCTTTTGAACATTAGGCATCCTCGACCAAAAGTACATGTGAAGAAAAAACAACCTTTTGGAAGTCCGAAAGAACTATGCATTTACTGAATTATTTCTAGAAAATATGAAGTCGGGAGCCATAAGATGCACTAAAGGGGACACAACAAGGCGCCACATAGCAGCCCCACATGGATGGGCTCTAGACCATGCCACATGGCCGCATGCACCCCCGATGAATCTCCCACTGGGCCATTTTGCCATAAATTCACATCTACCCTAGAAATTCATATAAACTCCATTTGACTTTACACCATCGTCTGCGAGGTTGAACCTAGATGGAGCACTTTTTCTCTTTGCCGGCGTGATTCTGTCAGGGAAACTTCCCTCCTAGAGGGGGAAATCGAAGCCATCATTATCACCAACACTCTATTCGGCGTCGACATCATCATATTCATGAACATATTCACTAGCACCATGTGATATCCAAACTCTAGTTCATCTTTTTTTGATCTTTGTAACAAACCTCATATTGGTAACTCAGAGCACTTGCATGTGTTGATTACACCTTCTAGTTGACGCATAGGAGATTTATTGGTGATATATTGTTATGTTCAGACTATTCATCATATATTTATACCCACTAATCTTGACCAATACCATGCCCTGCAAGTAGATCTATTAACGAGATGACATGGGTCATGTTGCTAGTAATCATATGAAGTTGATTGTCATTTAAAGTTTTGATGATATGCTGTCTTATTCTTCCTCTAGTGGTATTATGTGAACATATCCTACATGACACTTTACCACCTTTGGGCCTAGGGGAAAACATTGTGGAATTACTTTGTAGTAGATGGGTTGTGCGAGCGGTAGAAACCCAAACCCTGGTTTATGAATCATTCCATGAGGGGATTTTTGGATCCTATTATTCAATGCTACGGTTAGATTTACCTTCATTAGTTATCTTGTATTTGTGGATGCTTGCATAGAGAGCGTAATTATAAGTATTTATTCCTGTAAGATGATACCATAGCTTCGGTCCACCCCCACAACACTTATCGAACCAAAGAATAGTAATGTAATGAATCATGCTGAAAGTAACTTGACGAGATCCCCGTTTGTCCTCAAAAGTTTTTTTACCTATTATAAGAAACACCACCGGCTTGTCCTTAGCATACATCACGATTGGTCCATTGATGCACTTTAATTTATGTTAATATTTGTTGTGCAACAAATAATATTTCTATGAAACTATCATTACAACAATTACATAGAAACCTTGCTAAAAATAACTTCATAATTCCTTCTGCTCCTCATTGGGTCTGACACTCTTACTTATCAAAAAGGCCACAAAAGATACCATATACTTTTGGGTCCTCAATAAATCTTGATAGTTCAAAAAATGTTGTGTTCTCATATATAAAATAGTTAAGTAACCTATAATCTGTATAATATGGAAAACCAATACTTGTCGTGGGACTAGTTTTTTATAGAGTGATGTTTACAAGAAATAACCACGCATATGAGAAAGTCTCTAAAGACTTGGGTGTTGAGAAAATTGTAGAGAAGATGATATTAGCGATACTCAACCCCATAGTGTTAATAGACTCAATAACACTTGTGCATAAAGTTGTCTTGAGGAACCCAGTTGTAAGGTGAATGAGATGATGCCAAAAAATTGAATTTTTTACAAGGTGCTTCAACTTCCCACGGGTGCCATAGAACTTTCAATCTATGTGCATTTATGTGCATAAATGTGATTTTGTCACCTCTCTTTATGCTATGCTAAGAACTCCCCTAGCCAATGAACGATCCGCCCAAGTTTTGGCTCGAATTTTGGCTCTGGGTTTGTCAACTTTTGTAGTGGTAACACTACATCCAATATCATTTGTATTTCTCTTGAAGAGTATGTATGTGGTGAAAAACAAGTACTGGTCACAAGATCTTGAAAGAGACAACATATTGTTCCATAAAACTCAAACTTAAACCACGCTGATACCTTAAGCATGTATCATTTCTTTGGCAGAATCCCGTCACTAGAAATTGAAAGTTTTAGCAAACAGTGATTGAAAGAACTCCTTGAGTGACTTGATGAGAAGACTCTCATAGGTGTTAGTGAGTTGTTCTAGTATCATGTTATATTTACATACACTCACATCACTTTATGTTTTCATTGCTCAAGAAAGAAAATTCTGATTTGTGAATTCCCATCAACCAATGTTAGCTAGAATTAATAGAAAGAAAGCTACTTTATTATTTTTTCTAGTTGACCAAGAGTTTTTTGTTATTTTTTTCCTCACTAACACTTCCATAATAAACATGCTACCTCTATATCTATATCTAGTTTTCAGGTGAAGAACTGGAGGGCTATCTAGGCATACCTTCGTAGGTGAACTAAAACCTTCTCATTAGTTTAAACAACTTTGTACCTGGTGGTTTGGGTTTCTGCCTATGTTTCTTAAGGACAATCAAGGTTTAATTTTGGGGAGGTTAACGATTCCTACTTTCATGCTCATCACACCGTTGTTAAACCTTTTATCTTATAGAAACGGAGATTTCCCTCTAATATTGCCACTAATGACTAGTGAATGCAAGAGTTTGTAAAATCCTCTCCTAATATTATTTATATGGAAAAGTAGGTCATACATGGATGAAAATTGTCATTTACAAAAAAGAAACAAATTGGAGAAGGAAGAAAATAAATGGGAGGAGGACAGGAGCTAGCAGAATAGAATATAGCGTCTGGTATGAGCACACGCACTCGTACCAACGCTCCTACGAGGTGTATTTTGTGTCGTGGCATACAAACCTACCACTGGTAATCGCTTATCCCATCCAACAACCATTTTAAGACATATTATCAATAAAACATTCATCTTTGTGTCTTCTCCAATGATTCCTTATTGCGATCGATTGCCATGTGTAACTAACTCGGAAAGGTAATGGGTAGAGGCATAGCCTTGCAACCCAATATGTTTGCATGAGTGGTTTATGGAATGACTTTCTTGTTCTTTGGCCCCAGGTACCTAGGATCATGGAGTCTGATCAAGTAGGAGGTTAGGAGCAGGGAGGACGTGGAGCCATATTATAAAGAAAAGTGACAGAAAGCTTTAGTACCGTAGTGTGAATCCAATCCTTGGGGATACATGAGGTGTATTCATCAAACTCCCAATGCTTTTTTTGAATTTACCTTAATAACACAGGTAACCACGCGCGACATATTGGGCCTGTGGTTGGTCAACTGAGTCTTGATGTTAGACGCATGCTAGTCAAGATGTAATTTCAACACATCCCCCACTTGTATCATAGAAAGCATATCTTAATAGGTTTCTTCAAGAACACAACTTAAAATCATGATAATCTCGATCACAAACATATGGTTGTAAGAATCAAAGTCCTCATAACCATGCTTGTTATTTCTTGAGAGTGTTTAGGTACAAAGGTGATAATAATCATGTTTAAAAACTAGAATTTAAGTACCCCACAAAATCTAGGTAGAGACCCTCATCACAATGCACATCCTCTCGTTGGTTCGACAACTCAGGGTCCCACCTTGGGGAAAGAAGCAGGGAATCTTTCTGCTATCCATTATTGCATTACTAGAGGGACTCATCACGCTTTGATGGAAAAATCCTAAGGCAAAATATTCCTAGGGGCAAGGCGACTTGGGTAGTCTATCTAGGATTGAGTAACTAGGCAAGTCAATCATCATCACATATACAAAAGACCGAAAGAAAATCCAAGAACAATGAACAAAAATATGGAAGCAAATCTAGCGATAGAAATTTTCTAGGAGTGAAATTTAGGATGTGACAGTTATGCCATGCCAAGGTTTTTTACCGTATCGTTTTCACATTTACGGTTTGGTTATTGTTCGTAGAGTCGAGTAATGGTATGGAGTTTGAGGAACTTAGTGTAGTACACCAAACATCAAACTTATAATCAACTTGGAAAAGAGTCGACATCCAAGAATGCTCATTACCTTGGATACCATTACTAGCTTTACTTGATAGATGTCTTGATGCTATCGTTTGGTCTTACTACCTACCACATTATTTCAAGCCTCCCAATTGGCATGATAAAATCCTTTAACCTTTGCTACCTACAAACACCTCTGATTAGCTATCTTACAGACTCGCTCAACCACTCTTATAGATTTGCTAGTTCCAGGTGTAGGGTTTTCCATGTGAAAACATGGATATCTTGGGATATCATTGTTACCATGCTTAATTGTTTATTCTTCACTATATACCCGAATAAGGGTACAAGGCCCGAGCATATGCCCAGGTTTTATGTTTCAGTCTCTTCACCCTAGTTTTTGTTGTACTTGATATTATGTGCATACCATGTGTGGGTTGTTATGGGGCCTCCTTGAATTCTTTTATCAAGCATTGAACTCTTCTAGAAGTCCCAATATTGGTACTAAAATTTTACAACATTGAACTTCCATAGGGTATGACGACATCCAAGGTATCTTAGTAAAACATTGGTCCACAACAAAGAACCTTGCGACGCTACTAGGGTAGCAGGGTTAAGCAACCATAAGCTTAGCCCATATGGTTTGGACCAGCTCCAAATATTCAATTGGATCAGATCTACATATCGACCCATCGAGAGGTGTTTTGGATTAGTTGGATATTACCTAGAAGAACTTGTTCCCTCTCAACTGCTGGACCAATCGTGTTTACCTGGTGGTTCCCATGGGGCATGAACTAATTCGAACGGGGTACGCATGTGGAACTACAAATCGGAAGTTGGAAGCACCCCCACGACGTTAAATCTTTTGTAAAGTTGGGTCCATTATTTGGATGGCTTGGAAATTTATAATGCCAGCCATAGACAACTTGAATTAATAACTAAAACTTGCCCTAATGTGTGTGTACCGTGATTGTGTCTTCTTGTGGGTATGCAAGCAAGAATAGCTCATGGTGGGGTTATGAATGAATTTGATAACGACAAAGTTGTCTGTGTCTTTCGATGACATGTGACTATCGTTTATGGTGGAGTAGACTTTGATGATCTCACTTAGAATGTGTGAAGACGTCCTGCATTAACAATCCCTAAACCAACTCCGAGAGGTTTTTGACCATGCAGGAACACGATCAACCTGACCACGAGGTTCTGTTTCCTCCACAGAAATGAAGAGAAAGAAAGAAATTGAAATTGCAATCTGTATATTGCGAATGTAAGAGGAAAGCATTATTGATGGAAGTATGGTTCTGTGTCGTCTTGGTCTGGTCGTAAAACACAAACGAAGGACGTGAAGTTGCAGTTATGGCGAACTTGTAATCTAAACAAAACCCAAGACTAAACGTTGTCCTAAGGGCTGTATATATGGGGGAACAAATGGGAATATCATCACCCCTTGGAGGAGTGGTCCGAAACCAACCCTAACTCAGTTTGCCCACACACACGGACTCTAATAACAACCGTTAATGTCGTATTTAAAAATTACATGGGCTTGGCCCAGAAATAAGGTGACACGACACCTATAATAGCCTATCGACGAAATTTATGAAGTGACATCTTGTATATTTCGTCCAAGCCTTCATGCTCTCCTTATGCCGGCTTCAAAGTGCGAAATCACCAGTGGAAACTCCATTGTTCTTTCTCTCATGCGCACCTTGTTCTCCATGCTTGATCCCGCTCCAAACGCCATCATTATTGTCCATGCTAGGTCCTTTATTCATAATTAAAACAATAGTATCTAATTTAGATAGCATCATATGTTCATGAACATTAGAAGAATTTCCAAGAAATGAAAGTACATCGTGATGTCTACTATGCAACTTTATTCTTGTAGACGTTGTTGGGCCTGCAAGTGGAGAGTTTTATAGGACAACAAAAAATTTCCATGAAGTGCATGGCCTATGGTTTATCAATCTGTGGGAGGTATAGGATGAAGATGGTCTCTCTGAAACAACCCTGCAATCAAATACAAGAAATCACTTGTGTCCTCAACACACCCACTATAATGGAAAATTGTATAGGTGCACTAGTTCGGCGAAGATATGGTGATACAAGTGTAGTATGGATAGTAGAAATATGTTTTTACAATCTGAAACTATAAAAACAGCAATGTAGCAAGTGGCAAACATCAAGAAAAATGGTATATTAATGCTTGGAAATAAGGCCTATGGTTCATACTTTCACTAGTGCAATCTCTCAACAACGCTAACATAGTAGAAACATATGACCATCCCTCAACGTGCAGCAAAGAATCACTCCAAAGTTCATATGTAGCAGAGAACATAATACGAAATTGTTGTAGGTAGTTGAACCACCTCAAAGTTACTATTTCCGACCAATCTTTCGGGCTATTCCTATAGGTGTCCCAAACAGCCCTAGAGTTCGTAGTAAAATAACACCTATGATACATATCAATCAATCCTAATGTCACCTAGACACTTCAATGTCACCTCAAGTATCTATGGGTTAATTATACGACATGCATCAAACAATTTCAGATTCTTCATATTCAATCCAACACAAACAACTTCAAAGCATACACCGAGATTTCTATCACAGAACATAGTTTGAAAACGCGCAATCAACCCTTATGCATAGATCCCCAAGGTCACCGGAATTTGCAAGTCGATGCCGTAACGTATATCAAGTTAATCAATAGAATACCCCATTGTCACCATGGTATCTGCATGGAATACATACATCAAGTGTTCTCAAATCCAATATTCAATCCAACATGATGAGATCTCAAAGGGAAAGATTCAATTCATCACAACAAGATTGCAAGGGACAAACACCATATGATCCAACTATATTAACAAAACCCATGATACATCAAGATCAGGACATCGCAAGAACACGAGAGAGAGATATAAAACACATAACTACTCGTACATACCCTCAAACCCGAGGGTGAACTACTCCCTCAGCCTCCTGGCCACCGCCACGATGATGGAGATGGCCACCTATGATAATTTCCCATCTCTGACAGGGTTCCAGAATGGCTACATATGGGTTTTCCTTTGATGTAGAGAGTTGTGGCAGCGGAGCAGAAATTCTAGGTTAACTTTTGGAGGTTTCTGTATATATAGGAATGTTTAGTGTTTGAATTACGCCAGATGGAGCCACACTGACCCCACCACACAAGAGGGCACGCCCAGGGGGGTGCGCACGCTATTGCCTCATGGCCCACAGTTGGCTCCCCACTCGTGGTTCTTCCCTTTGTTATTTCTTATTTTATCCAGAAAAACATAAAAAAATCGGATGATTATGAGAACTTCCATTTTCTGCACAAAAAACAACACAACGGTAGTTCTGCTGAAAACAACATCGATCCGGGTTACTTCTAAATAAATCATATAAGTTGCGTCGAAATCATATAAAAATATTGTAAACATAGGCAAATTTGCCATGAACACTTCATAAATTATCAATACCTTTGGAGACGTATCAACATCCCCAAGCTTAATTCCTACTCGTCCTCGAGTAGGTAATTGGTAAAAGAAATACATTATGGAGTGTGAATGCTAGAATAGTATATAAGTGATCAATGATAATTCCAGTCACTTTTATAGCATCATAACCTACGAATTTTTCTCATGACATTCATCTTGGTAGAATTGTGATCAATTCATGTGTCATGGTTCAAACAATGTATTCTGTTGAAACTTAACAACCTATGTTTTTAGTCATCAAACAACCTCAATACATCATCAAGTCTAAGTAAGACCTCCACCTACTCAATTATCATATAGTCTTCTATGATTGCTAATACTCATACTATATTTTTAGAAAAAAATAACATCCATCGTACACAAAGAAAGATACGGGCTTAATGTTTCGCCTCCCAAAATACTTATCATGAAGATAATTGTCAACAAAATGAATCATGATCCAATATATTTGATTGGATATATGTGTCTAGATCTTTCCCCACCACATGATGCTTGACAACTAATAGATTGGGGTTGGAATAACAAGTTGACTCAACATGAAGAGTAAATAACATGAAAGTACAGAGATTGACCCTTGGCAAAAGGAAGCAGGGATTTGCAAAGGTGCGTGAGCTCAATGTTTGAAATAGAGATGAATATATTCTAGGTGACGTGTCTTTCCTGTCAACGTTACAACAGGGTATTGCAGTATCTTCCATGCTAATCACATTATTGGCGGTTCACAAACAGAATTGAAATTTTACTCCCTCTCGATCATTCAATCACATTCCATGGCTAGCCGTATCCAGGGGTACCATCCAAACAATGAACTTTATAGGGGGGTTCTTGTTTATTTTATTTTTGTATTATGCAGGACTAGGCATCCTTTTTACTCCTCTCTCGTGCAACGACAAGTGAATAAACACTCATCTTCAGAATAACCCGCTTAGCATGGAAGATAATGGCTGACCCATGAAAGCACAGTTGCACCCTAGGGTGGTTTTGATAATTCATCACAACATATGCATCATTGGACTAATGTGTTTTCCAAGTATATTTCAGAAAAGTTCAAAAGATGTTATGGCTTATGGTTTATCTCGAGATGCCCCTTGATGCAAGAACGGAATAATATTGTCTCAAGCTTCAAGCTAGAAGACTCTTCATTTTATATTTCGGAGAAATCACTTTTGAGTCCATAGGAAAGCCAATACAATTAAAAGGGGGTGAGGTAGTAAAATGATCTGATTGCTCAAATGCTCAAAGTAAACCACCAAAACAGTCAGCCATTTTTCCCACATATCCACTTTGTCAAGTTCTGCATACACAAATTCGGTGTCACCAACATTTCCACATCGGACCCACCGAGTTTGAACCTCACACAGAAGCCTAGCCATTCCCACCAAATCGATGCAACCGAAACTGCATCGGTGCTACCGAGTTCAGTGTGACCAACATTATGTTGCGAAGATACACAAAATCAGAATTTCTAAGTTTAAGGATCGGTACCACCGAGTTTGGCCATATGACCGATAGTCACCTTTTCGGTGCCATCAAGTTCTATATATCAGTCTCACCGAGATTCCAAGTTCACACTTTTAGTACAAGTCGATATCACCGAGTTGTCCACTTCGGTGTCACTTATTTTGCACTTTTGTGTGTAACGATTGGATTTTGGCTGCTGCCTATATATGCCCCTTCACCCACCTCTCATTCATGGGAGAAGCACTCAGAACACACACTTCATTTTCAGATCCATTTTCTGAGAGAGTACCACCTACTCATGTGTTGAGACCAAGATATTCCAATCCAATCATTTGAAACTTGATCTCTAGCCTCCCCAAACTACTTTCCGCCAAATCAACCTCTCATACCCATGCATATTCTGTGAGAGAGAGATTTGTGTTCAGGAGACTATCTTAAGAAACACAAGAGCAAGGAGTTCATTGATCTACACCATCTATTACCTTTTGAAGGGTGGTGCCTCCTAGATTAGTTAGGTGTCGCTTGGGAGCCTCCTACTTCGTGTTGTGGAGTTGAACAAAGATGTTTGAAAAGGGCAAGGAGATCACCTACTTCGTGAAGATCTACCGTGAGTAAGGCTAGTCCTCCGTGGACGGAAGCCGTGGTGGGATAGACAATGCCACTTCTTTGTGGACCCTCCGTGGACTCTCGCAGACGCTACCCTCCATGGGTTGAAGTCTCCACTAACATCGACGTACGATAGCGCCACCTATCGGAACCATGCCGAAAATCGTCGTGTCAACCTCATGTGTTTGATCTCCTTAACTTACTCCTCTACTTTACACTTGCATGTTTTAATTTCGTCGCAATACTATTAGAACTGCATGTGTAGGGTGTGCTTAACCTGTTATAACTGTCGTAGATGCCTCTCAAGTAAAATTGGGAAAAGGCAAAAAAAATATCTTGTCAAGTAGTCTAATCACCCCCTAGACATACTTTCGATCCTACAAGTGGTATCAGAGCTTTGGTCTCCATTTCATTGGTTTAGCAACCTAGGAGAGTATGGCATCTAGTGAGGGAAATTTTCATCGTAGATGTCCTTACTTCAATGGCACTAATTTACTTGTTGGAAGCATCAAATGAAGATGCACATTGTTGGCTTTAATCCTCATGTTTGGGTTGGTATTCGTGTTGGTGTGCAAGGTAACTTCTTTGGAGAAGGCCATGAACCAGACCGTGATGCGACAACTGAGGAACTGAAGATATTGCAACTTAATTCTCAAGCCTGCGATATCATCTTCAACTGCCTTTTCCCTGAAGAATTCAACAAAATCAGCCATCTTGAGAATGCAAAATAGATTTGGGATATTTGGTTGATATGCACGAAGGTACTGATTCTGTGAGAGAATCTAAGTTGGATGTGCTTCAAATCCAACTTAACAAGTTCAAGATGAAGGATGGTGAAGGAGTCACTGAAATGTACTCTAGGCTAGCTCTTATCACCAATGAGATTGCCGGCTTAGGAAGGGAAGAGATGGCCGACAAATTCATCATCAAGAAGATACTTAGAGCTCTTGATGGCAAGTCTGACACCATGTGCACATTGATCCAAATGATGCCAAATTATAGAGATCTCAAGCCAACTGAATTCATTAGTAGGATTGTTTCTCATGACATGTCCCTCAAAGACAAAGATGAATTGCACAACAAATCAACCGGTGCTTATAAAGCTTCATGCGGTGCTCCCACTACTTCAAAAGACAATCTTGTCATTAATGAAGAGATAAGACCCATGGTCGGAAAACTCAACAAGTTCTACAATAGTAGAGGCAAAGATAGAAGATCGAGTTGAAGACATGATGAGAAGCGTTCGTCCAGTCGTGACCGAAACTGCTAGAATCGTGGGAAACCCGAGCACTATTCAAATGATTGCTCGGCTCCCTACAAAAGAAGAGAAGAGTCACCTTGAAGACGAAGCTCAAGAGATGAGTCACCTCGCAAAGAGAGAAGGAGTAGAAAAGATTACTCTAAACGAAGACACTCACGGAGAGGCAAGGAATCGAAGAAGAAGGACAAATACACCAAGAGTAGTTCAAGAAGAAGACATCAAGCTCATGTTGGTGAATGGGTTTTTGGATCCGAATCTGATCACCACTTCGAGAGAAGCTATCACTCCCACTCCGACTATAGTCAAGATGAAGGTGTTGCCGGCATTTCACTTGTTTCTCCAACTCCTACGACTTATTTGATTCGCCAAATGAGGGAGTCAGAAACTGCTTCATGGCTAAAGGCCTCAAGGTATGACACCCTGAGTATCTTAATTTCAATAGTGATGAGGATGACTTGTTAGGAGAAGATGACTTGCTTCTAGATAAAACTGCTGATTGCAATGAAAATGAACTTGCTAATTATCATGCTAGTCAAGAAAATCGGATGATGACAATAAGAAAGAGATTGAACGACTAAGTCAAGAATTAAAAACTCTTAAGTTAGCTCATGAGACTACTCTAGAAGATCATAGAGAACTTGCTAGAACCCATGAGAAGCTACGCTTCGAGAATCTCAACTTGGAGCAAGAGCATGAGTTCTTAAAAGCAATGAATGATGATCTTCGTAAGAAGAGTTCTTCTTATCTAGCCAAACGATTACTCTTGTCTAATTTTGTTCCACAAGTTAAGCCTAAGAACACTAGTAACAAAGGCAAGAAGGTTTCTTCATCTAATAACAACAATGCTAATGCTAAATCCAATAGTGTTGTTGCTAGGAACTCTATTGATTCCACTAACTATTCTCTTAGCCTAGTTACACTTGAGCAAGAAAGTGATTTATTGAAAGGGATTATAGCGAGAGGTGTCTTAAAGAGTCTTGACAGAAGTAAGAAAATCGAGGAAATTTCACGCAAGCAAGGAGGACATCGGAATAAACAAGGTGTTGGCTATTTCAATGTCAACGGAGATGTTTGGGAAGAAGGTCCATACCCACTCCCAAGTTTGTTCCCCACGAAGAGAAGTGTGATTCCACTCCTCCCGAAGGAACACACTCACAAGATGGCCTTCTACCACAAGACCACAAAGGCAAGGGAAAGCTTCAAGATGACATTGACCTATTTGAAGAAGAACCCTGAGCCAAGGTCAAGTGGGATCCCAAGGATACTACTAGCTCTACCTCAACAAGTGCTACAACAACTCAAAGGATTCCCATCAATTTGGTGTGGATTCCCAAGAGGAATAACTAGAAGTTCTTAAGGGGTGACGCTGCCAAGGAAATTCACTCTTATTCATTTTGGCAACAATTATATGCAATGAACCTCGACCTTATGCATTCGTTCAAGGAGTCACACATTCCCTCAAAGGTAAGCAAGGAACTAGGTAATCAATGCATCTTTGAACATCAACCCATTTGTGCTTAACTCCATGTCCATACATATACTTGCATATCTTCCTTTTTTGCTTTGGGACTAACCCATGTAGGTGAGAAGATCAGTATGAAAACAACAAGGATTGCTCCCAACTCAAGATGATCTTCATCAACATTGAGCATCCACCACTACTTCACCTACTTCATGTCTTCCACAACAAAACCAAAGGTTAGTTGATCCCTCTTTGTGGGGATATCATATCAAGGGGGAGCTTTACTCTAAGACTTGAGTATAAGCATCTCCTAAGGATATGAACATATTAATGCTTATGTAAAAGTGGTAACCCCACTTGTGCTTAACGATGAGTATGACCTATGATCAAGTATTCTTGCTTGGATCCTATGTCAATATACTCATATACAGATGACCTAGTCATGGCCCAAATGCTTGATAGATGCTAGGACGTTTGTGCATGTTTGTATCGTCATTCTTATTGTGTGAGCATGTTGGTCTGCCTCAATTTAATCATTTGAGGACATCCAATTGTTGTTATACGATTTTTTTTATCATTTGCCAGTTAGACGGACAAGAATGCCTAAGACCCTTCTCTAGCTATCTATGCTATCTCATCTCAAGTTCTATTCATGCTTCATCACAAAACTTGAACAAACACTTGTTGATCGCTCTGTGTGAACTTATCTTTCAATATCGTGAAGGATTCTTCGTGTGTGGTACCCCAAGAAAAAGGCACATCCATCTTTGTAAGCTCATTGAGAGGTGCAACAATAGTGTTGAAACCTCTCACAAAACACCTATAGAAACCAGCAAGGCTAAGAAAACTCCTCAATTGTGTGACCATTTTGGGCTGCGGCTAACTCTCAATAGCTTTAATCTTGGCTTATCAACTTCAATTCCCTTTGGAGTAACGACATATCCAAAAAAAGATACCCGGTCTGTGAAAAGGTGCACATCCCAAGGTTACTGAACAAACATGCATCATGTTGAGAAATAAAAACAACATGTAAATGTTCCAAGTGTTCCTCCAAAGATCTACTATAAATCAGTATATCATGAAATAGACTACCACAAATCGTCAAGTGAAAGCACGTAAAACCTTGTCATTAATCTCATGAAAGTGCTAGCTGCATTAGTTGACCCAAAAGGAATGACTAACCTCTCATATAATCGAAATATAGTTTTAAATGTTGTTTTTCGTTCATCTCCAAATTTCATATGAATTCGATGGTATCACTACGCAAATCAACTTTGGAGAAAATTGTAAAGCCACTTAATTCAGCAAGCATATCGTCTAGCGTGGGAATAGGATGACGATAAAACATAGTAATATTATTAATGCCTCTACAGTCAACACATGTACACGATGTACCATCCTTTTTCGGCACTAGAGTACTAGGAATAGCGTAAGGATTAAGTGATTCACATATATAACCTTTGTCGTGCAGTTGCTGTATTTGATGCATAATCTCCTTTGTCTCCTCTGGATTTGAACGGAATGGCACACGGTTAGGTAGTGATGCACTGGGCATTAAGTCAATCCGATGCTCAATCCCTCTTATAGGTGGTAATCCTTGTGGCGTGTCTTGTGGAAAGACGTTAGTGAATTTTTGCAAAATGTTAGTGACAGCAGGAGGCATAGAGGGAGTCATGTCGTTGAATGAAATACCTATTTGCACACAAATCCATAATAAACAGATGTAGTAAAATCCAGATCTGTAATATCAGATTTAGTAGCAAGTAAACATCCACTCTTCCATTTTATTTCATATGCAACACTAGATGATGATTAATTAGGCTTATTGTGTTGCTCAAATTCATTTGCCACAATCTAATTTTCACTCTTACTAAGCTCCTATTTTTCTTTACTAGCTCTAGAAATTTCATGTTTCATAATATGTTCAAGAGACATGAGAAGCAAAGTTATATTTTTATCCTTGTGAACAACAGTTCGCTGATTTGTCCTACTGTGGTGTACAATTTTTTTATCAAATCGCCATGGTATACCAAGTAAAAGACAACATACTTGCATGGGTACCACATCACAATCAACATAACCAGAATATGTAGCAATGTTAAAATACACACGAACAATACGTATTATCTTAATCTTGCTCTATTGTTGAACCATTGGATGTAATAAAGATGAGGATGTGGTCTGGTGGTGAGATACACCTTCTCCACCATCTCTATGCTAGACAAGTTGTGGCAACTCCCTCCATTGATAATTACACGAACATAACATTCCTTCACAACTCCCTTAGTATGGAATGAGTTGTGCCTCTGATTTTTCTTAGCTTGTATTACCTGCACACTTAAAACACGTTGAGCAACTAAACTTTCATACATGTCGTTGTAGTCAGCAGCCATGTATTGTGTCTGTTGTTATGTATCATCTACACCATGTTCTTCACTTGCAATAAGAGGCAGAGTCTCCTCATCATAGTCACTAGCAGAGTCATATCCACCATCCTAAGTAATAATCATGACACACTTGGATATGCATTCTCTCGCATAACGACCTCCACCCTTGCAACTATGACATATAATCTCATGTGCTTGCCATGTGGATGCAGTGGATGAAGAAGAGCTCTAGGAGGCCCGGAAAGTGTGCTCTTGGCTGAGGGTGGGGTAGGGGCTATCAAGGTTGGAGTGGATCGATTAAGTAGGCAGTGTTGCAGCAGGTCATGTCGAAGTAGATGAGGTATGTTTCATCCATGATGAAGTGTAACATGCAGAAGAATTAGTTCTACCCAATGCATGTCAATCATGCACTTCACGTTAATCTTTGCAAGCAAGATGGAATAAACGAATGATAGTGTTATAATCCTCATACTCTAAAATAGTATGAATATCTCTATTTAATCCACCCATAAATGTGCAAGCATAGCTTCATTTTCCTAAACAGTACCACATCTGATCCTGCCAGTTTGTAATTCCTGGTAATAGTCTTCTACGTAATTTTTTCCTTGTCTTAAACGCTCCAATTTTTTAACTAATTCACGTTGATAATATGGCAGGACCCAATGAGTACGCATAGAAGAATTCAAAGCAGCCCAAGTAGTTGGGATATTAGCATGATGTATTCGACAATTTTCAAACCACGAAGCACAAGCAAAACTAGTGAATGCACAAACAGTGGTAGCAACACGTCTATCCTCAGAAAATTGTAAGCCTGTAAAATGTTTGAAAAGACGTGGATGTCGCCTAGAGGGGGGGGTGAATAGGCGCTATAAAATAATTATGGTTTAGGCTTTAACAAATGCAGAATAAAATTACGTTTAATTTGTCAAGCACAAAACTTAAAACAACTAGGCTCACCTATGTGCATTAACAACTTATGCTAAGAAAGATAAACAACTAAGAGATAGCAAGATATAACAAGAAAAAATATGGCTATCACAAAGTAAAGTGCATAAGTAAAGGGATCGGGTAAGAGATAACTGAGGCACGTGGAGACGACGATGTATCCCGAAGTTCACACCCTTGCGGATGCTAATTTCTGTTTGGAGCGGTGTGGAGGTACAATGCTCCCGACACTACAAGAAAAACGCTCAATTATGACCAAAAATAATGACGATGGTTTAATTGGTCATTGATCCATGACCAAAATTCTGAAATTAGTCATGGCAAGTCTAAGAGGGTCCAAAGCCCATAACATTATGACCTTTTGCGGCCATTAGATCATGATCCATTAGGACGACACCTCATCAATTTTGCCTATGCCTCACGTATAGAGAGCAAAAAAAAATTATATACGTATATGGATGAAGTAAATTATATGAGATAAATACCAATAAATTATAATTATTCATTTTAATATCCTAAATATTTTAGAAAATACAATATAATTACCAAAATGAAATATATGAGCCCATGCTAATCTCATAATGTAATTACCAAAATGAAATATCCTAAATATTTTAGAAAATACAATATAATTACCAAAATGAGTAGACCTTATTTAGATAAATATTTTTGAAAGGTGATATAGGGTACCTTAACTTGGTTTTTCAGACAATAAAGACTTGAACACGACAATAAAAAATATGTGGGTTAATTTTTCAGTAATGCCAAATACTATCATAATTAAATGAAAAGTGTTTCCACCCACAAAACTCAACCAAAAAATGTAGCTTTCTTTTGAGGGAAATAATAAATATTGTACAACTCTTTTTAGGCAATCAAAAAATAGAACTAGAGACAACAATATGGGTCCATATTTCCTAAATCCAATATCTATACAGACTAATATCTAAATCCAATATGGGTCTATAATTATGGGGTCATTTAAACATACCACATGAGGCTAATATGTTGAGTGTTTACCCGAAATAAGAGGATAAAAATATACCAACAACCAACAACCAACAACCAAGCCTTTGAGTACCAAAGAAGTTGGGGTAGGCTAGAGTTGAAACCCATAAGATCTCGAAACCAAGTCATGTCTCTGGAACGTGGATAGCTAACTTCCACGCACCCCTGTCCATGGCTAAGTCTTTGTCGATATTCCAAACCTTCAGGTCTCTCTTAACGGACTCCTCCCATGTCAAGTTTTGTCTACCACGACCCCTCTTAACATTCTCAGCACGCTTTATCCGTCCGCTATGCACCGGCGCTTCCGATGGCCTCCGTTGAATATGTCCAAACCATCTGACACGATGCTGGACCAGCTTCTCTTCAATCGGTGCTACCCCAAGTCTCTCTCATATATCGTCATTCATAAGCTGGATAAAAATATAAAAGAAAAAAAATACATAAGCTGGATTCTGATTGGAGGAACCATTTATGCCACGGATCAATGACATGGCACAAATCCTACCGTCCATTTCTAGCAATCCCACGTCCATCCATCCATTCATCCATGTGAAGAAAAGGAGTAAAAAACTAGCAGACCCACTACTCGTCCTCGCAAAGGCTACCCTAGCCACTCGTCGCCTTGTCCCCTTCCAGACCGCCGCCACTTCCCTCCGCATCCCCTCCCCGCACCTGCGCACGCTGCCGTTCGCTCCTCCACCTGCAGGCGATGTCGAGCCCGCCGTCTCCCTCCAAAAGATTGCTTTGGAGTTTTGTTTGGGTTGGTAGAATCTCATGGATTCACCTCCGGGCCTTGCCGGGCCGCTGAGGACTACGCGCTCTTCTTCGACGACCTCCTCTCAAGGTCCCACACGCGGGACTGGTTCTCCGACGTGCTCTCCCGCCTCGCGCGCCTCCTCCTCCGCCTCCCCGCGCTGCTCGAGGACCACTACACTTCCGCCCGGGCCGCAACTGGGCTCCGCCTCCTAGCGCCTTAGGATGCGGGCTTCGTGCTCCTCGGCCAGGAGCTCGCCGCCGCGCTACTCACCTGAGCGCTCTTCTGCCTGTTCCCCACCGCCGGCAGCGGCGAGGCCCGACTCCCGGCCATCAATTTTGATGCCTTGTTCTCATATGCCCCCCTTGGATCATTTGGATATCCTAGGGTTTAATTAAACCTTGTAGTGTTAAATTGACTAGTTGTTCTTACTCGATCTCCTATGCTTATATGTTCTGGAGAATGGTGAAATCCATGTACGTGAACTTGTATGATGTTGGACAAGCGTTTCTGTGTCCATGCCCTTTAACATGGGCGTTATTTAATTCTGTTGCTAAAGATCGTTGAGTAGGAAGGTTGCCATTAGTAGATGGTTTTTTGCCTTCATTTGGCCTTATCCCTGGATCTGTTTGGAGTCTGACCATTGGACTTTCATTTTGAAATTCATGTGCTAGGATCAAGTTATGGTGAGTCCATCACCAAGGCCCAGCAGCAGCAGTGGCAAGAGCGCTGGTAGGGCCAAGAGCAGGAGCAGGAGCAGAAGCAGAAGCAAGAGCGAGAGTAGGAGCTGGAGCAGGAGCAGCACCAAGAGTAAGAGCAGGAGCAGGAGCAGGAATCGCAGCCGGAGCAGAAGCTGAAGCCCTCGGCGAGATAGGCTATGCAGTGAGCGTTCATCCCGGCGCAACCATAGCCCACCTTGTCATGTCTGCAGTCCTCCTCGTCGCAACGAACGTCGTAGCTAGAGGTGTGCACCTACTGATTTTCTTCTTCTTAGAAGCTTGCTTGCAAAATATGTTATCCTGGCTTGGATTTACACCAAGTGTTTATGTTACCTGAAATATTCACTGGAATACCAACTACAACACAAGTTATGCGTCGTTGGCTATCCAATAGTGCACCCTTTGCACACTCTTCAGCATTAGACTAAAAGGAATTATTCTAGTAGTGTATCCAGTAGTGAATCACGAACGACCATGGACGAAAAGACTGTACCTTAAACTAAAAGGAATTATTGCATATTCGGTAGATCAACAACCTCAAGTTACTTGGATAGAGGTGTGCTATGGTGTTTCCTAGGCAATAGGATTCAAAATCTTGCTTTTTTGTTCGTGGATTTATAGCACAATAGACTCCAGGACATGTTGAGATGGTGGCTACATCTGTAAGAATTTAGCTCTTTTTTCTGGATGTCATTGATTCATAATTTCCCTTGCAGGTGTAAATATCTAGATATGAATTTAATGCAGTTTTGTGAGGCTCTGCGGTCTGATTCCATTGCAAACAAGCGAGGATTTATTTTTCATGATGACAAGCGTCCCAAGTAGTATGTATAGCTGGTAGCCGCAAAAATTACTGGATTACTACAATATGATTGTCTTCCATCACAACACGTCAAGCATATATATCATCTTATCTAGCAGAATTTGTAGATCAATTGTTAACCTGCACTTCCAATATGTTGTCTAATTTTTCCTGTTGTCCCTTCTTCTTTTTCATAAGAGCACACAACCATTTATTATAAATTTGTTGGTATTCTCTTTGCCATATGAATATGCATGGCTTGCCGGACAATAAGACAACCAGTGATCTACCTTTTGACATTACAGGAAACTTTAATATATACACGGTTATTCATTGTATTTGTGAAGGGGCAGGTCCGTGATGAGATGGATAATTTTGAAAGTACAAATGCAGCTCTACTCACAGAATTATTATTATCATGGTTAGATTTTAATAGTATGTGTGACCTTTTCCCGTCGCAGTTCCAGAATACTTTTTAGAGATGCTACATATAGAAAATAAGATAAGGTATCGTTAACTATGACTTACATGAAGTCATAATGGCCAAAATATTGTCAGCGGAATATTTATAATATATGCATGCCATTCGATCTAGCCAAACAATACTCTATACTAGGAGCTCTAAGAAAAGTTGTGAGTACATTTATGCAATAGCCTACATTGGGTGTAGATCACAAATATGATTTTTAGTCGTTATATCGAACCTAAATATATTTTTTATGCGCGAAATTCAGTTGTTGCATAATTTATCGCAATAAAAAAGTTTCTACTATTGCAAGTTTGACATGAGTTTTGATTCCGTAGTTGTGGAACCAATTCACCTCGCAATAGTTTTGTAGCCTCTAAATTTTTCTCCTATCTTTCACAATATTACACAATGTTTTTGGCCTAACTCTTATGTGATTTTGCTACTGTGCTTCGGTAACTGGAGTTATTATTATTTTGAACAATTTGTGAATTATTTTGACTCAAATTAAATGGTGTAGTCATGCAATAACAATAATATTCCAAAGTGTTGTCCTCCTGGCTGTACTCGATATAGTAAATGAGATGAAACATTGAGGTATAGCCACACTTTCAACAATATTACTAGTTCATTTTCTACACGAAGAGTGTGTGTCTTTCACTTTCGTTTTATTTTTGTTATGATTTCAATGAAATTGGGAATGAATGTCCTGTTGTCGTAAGAAATAATTAATGTGCACAAGTTTATGTATCTATGAAGTGGAAAATGGGACCAAGCTAAGATTCTGACCATTACTTTTTTGTTTTTGAAAACATTCGTAAGTTGACCATATTATTTGCATTAACTGCAGGAGACCTGGCCATATTGCAAGGGATTGACCACCTGCTTCTACATGCAATAATTGTAATCTTCTAAGGTAAAGTAAAGTTTCAGAAATCTCTTACTGTACTTATGGAGGCTTACATTGAACTCTCTTACTTATTATTGGATGCTTCATACTGAAATTGTGTATTGTGCACTCCAACTTTTCAAACGAATTTTGATTTTAAATGATCATGTTTGTTAGAGGTACTAATGTCTTCATCTTGTAATATGGTTGCATGTACAGGTTTGTAGATGACTAGTAGCTTCTAAAGACGGATATAATGGTGGTGCTGACGTAAATAGTATTTGGTTAGGAAAAACAACAGCCCAAATGAAAACAGATCCTAAATGGGGCATATTTATGGGCTTGGTCCATTGGGCCACTACGAATATCATGTCAGATTATGTGCCACGTGGACAGTGCCATGTCATCTTAGCCACATAAGATCACACGTGGATCAGGCCCATGGGTAATGACCAATTTTTTGGTCAATAGATTGCATGAGCAATTGTTTTTGGTCATAGAATTCATGACCAAAAACGAGGAAAGGTCAACTTTGTCTATTCTTGACGGCCAACTGTTGACCTATTCGTTTTGGTCATAAGAAGGTCATAAATCAAAAATAATGACAATTCAGTGACCTAAATGGTGGGTCATTATTGACCATATTTCTTGTAGTGCCAAGATGCCACTAAGGCCACCATAATCTCCTCATGCCCTCGCACAATGCAAGATGCCGTGATTCCACTAATGAAACCGTGAGGGCGGTCACCGAACCCATACAAACATGGTTGGGGAATCTCCACAACTTAATTGGAGGCTCCCAACAACACCACAAAGCTTCACCCTAATGGCGTATGGCTTCGAGGTGACCTCAAATGCTCGGGGCAATCTCCACAACTTAATTGGAGACCCCCACGCTTGCCCGAAGCTTTACACCACAATGATTGAGCTCCGAGGCACCACCAAGCTTCTAGGACGCCAAAGCATCTCGGAAGAACAATTTCTAGGGTACCAAGTACCCAAGGGTAATAAGCTTCTCGAACTTCACTCACACGTATCATCATGGAGAACTCAAACCGATGAAACTAATGCAATGGCAAGAACGCCAAGTAGTCAAGTCCCTCACACTCAAATCCCTCCATAACAACAAAATCTATGGAGGAATATGAGAGGAAGAACAAGGAGCTCACAAAGAACTCCAAGATCAAGATCCAAGGGGTTCCACACAGAGGACAATGTGATTGATGGAGATGTGGATCTAGATATCCTCTCTCTTTTCCGTCAAGAACTAGCAAGAATCCTTGGAGGGATTGAGAGTTAGTAATCTATGAGAAGGTCAACAATGGGGGGGGACACGAGCTGGAAGGATGGGAACCAATTGGGGAAGAAGACTGGCATAAATAGGTCCCCATGAATCTGGATGTTATATCCGTTTTTACATGGCAGCAGTAGAACCAGTTGCCAAGGCGGTACAACCGGTTAGCCTAATTTAGCGGAACAACGACCAACCACCTCCCAAAATAGGTCCAAAATAAAGACTTGGCCCGAGGTTCCACCTGCCACGGTCGCTAGGCGTGGCTAAGTCCCAAGCGGTACAACTTCTTGGAACACCGGTAGTACCGACTATACTTAATATAGCGGTACAACCGGGCCACCACCGCCCAACTACCACAGATAAACAGAGACATGTCCGGTTGTGTACCGGTGCTGGGCCGGTACAACCGCCCAGGGTCTGAGTGGTACAACCACCCTAGGCAAAGGTACAACCTCTGGAAGAAAAAAAGAAATAACATAACTGCCATAACTTCTGCAAATGAGCTCCAAATTGAGCAAACTCAAGCTTGTTGGATTCAGGTCAACAAAACAGGAAATCTTAAGAAGAGGAAGTTATGAAAAATGCCAATGATATAGATATGTGAAATCTCTATGAATGAAGAACTAGCAAAAACTCCCAAGATCGAAAACATCATAGAAGATGCATATGGACTCCGTTTTCGATGAACTCGAGCTTGTCATGAAGATGACCATAAGCTCTACAACTCACAAAGAGAATCGCCAAACAAGAACCAAGAAAGATGATGCGAGGATGCAAATGGGTTGAGCTCTCAACGAATGATAAGATCAAGCTACTCACTTGAGAGCCCCCCTTGACAGTACGACAATCTATCCTAAACTAGAAAAACCTATCAAGGGTAAACCTATACCTTGCACATAGTTCACTTGAGCTAGATTATGACGATCTTGACGTCCTCAAGATTGACAACCTTTCTTGATTGCGCTGGCTCAATGAAGACTTGTAAATTGCTCCCCCATACTCCACTATGGGTGAGCCACTCTTCAACACATCTCCACAAGTCCATTGCCACCACAATGGACAACAAGCTTCAAGCATGATATCTTTGTGATGCTCGACTTGAACTTGCACACCGCAATCTTCCATGGGTTGAATAAGTTCTTCCTCTTGACGGAAACACATGGAAGCACACCTAACCCTACATAGAACTCTCACGAAGACCATGGGTTAGTAGACAAAGCGTAATGGACAATGCTTGCCATACCATGGGATCACTTGATTCTTCTTGGTACATATTTTATGTTTTGTGTGTTGATCAACTTGATTTACTCTTTTAATTAGTCTTGATAAACCTTGTGTCTTTATGACCAATCTTTGGATAAAACCTTGGATACCACCTTGGTAATCATATAAATTCCTTGAAACCAACAGATGGACTTCAAGAAGTGCCAATGGACAAACCCATCGAATATAACATAAGGTAACCATTAGTACATAGGGATTGTCATCAATTACCAAAACCACATTTGGAGAAATATGCTATAACAATGTTGTTGTATTTCTAACTCCCAAGTAAGATATATATCAGGAAGATATCTACCTTCAAATGTTAGAATATTCAATTTAAGTTTCGGGAGATGGCCATGATCCCATACCTAAGGGGGTGGTGCAGACATACCGTTGCGATTGTATTCATGTGGATGGCCTAGTGCTTGTGGTGGTGGTTACCCTAGTGCTGATTTGGAGCAACCTCTCCCTCACCATCATACTAACCATCATAATCCTCATTCTTCTCAATAACAGTAGTAGCAGCATCTACAGAAACTGTAGCAGTAGCAGCAGTAGTAGTGGAACCAGAATTTTTGCCTTGCTCAATATGCACATGTCACGCTCATCCCACAAAATTTGGGTGTTGTTGTTGTTGTTGCTGTTGTTGTTGGAGAGGGACGGTAGCTGCAGTTGGTGGTGGTAGACGGGCAAGCACCTCATTGAACTTGGCGTCCAACTTGGTGTCGAATGTCTCTCCAAACCATCTAGCTTCTCCATGGCCTCTCCAATGTAGGTCACCAAGTCTTGCACATGGTCACCTATCATTTGCATAAATTTATCATGGAGCTCCTTGTTGGTCAGGCCCTCCAAGTCGATCTCGTCGGCTTCTGATCCTGGCATGGTTAGCACAAGAATATGAATCTATAGACTACTAGGAAGTGGTGGTGGTGGTGGTGGTGTATCACAACTCTATCAAGCAAATCTCAACTTCTTACCGGTTCTTACCCAGGAGGAGGTGGTGATTGGCCACCATTGTAGTCAAAAATCTCAAAGCTTGGATAAAGCGATTGCTAGGTGGTGTCAAACACATGAAGTAGATGTATGTGGAGCTCGGAAGGCTTATAATATGATAGCAAAAAGGGTGAGCAATAATCAATTCAGAGATGCAGAGTTGAAAAGATGCTCAACGATGGTACCGTGCTAGTCCTAGGCTAGACCGTGCTAGAGACGTGAGCGTAGAGCAATAAAAAAATCACTGCATTGTATGTAAACAAGGGAGGAGCACAATCTGAATCTTTTTTGTTCTTTTTCACTTTGTTTTTGCTCTTTCCTTTTTTTGCTAAGTAAAATTTTTTTTCAAAAAAGTCCTAGAATGCTCTAAAAATGTCTAGCCAGAATTTTCTAGACTTAGTTTGTTTTTAATTGGACCTATTTCTCTACTACGGGCAACACAAAAGTTTGGGAGTCCAAGTCGGCCATGATATGTAGTATGGTGTGATCTGGAAATGAACAACAAAGCAGCAAATACTAGATTCGGACTACGATGGGTGGCGGATATAAATCTAGTGGAAGTCGGACTAATGGAGGATGTATGTATGGGTGGTGGAACTCGGATTGGTGGCAAATCTTTGATGGAGGTGGTCTCGAATTGGCGTTATTTAGGATATGTGGTGGTATATATGGACTCAAACCGGTGGCGGTATATGGCAGCAGAGATGTTATGGTGAGGTGGTGGTATCTGGCACCGGTGATGTATCTGGTGTGGTGGTGTATATTGTAGTGATGTAGATGGTGTGGCAGCGGTGTGACAAATTGTGAATATAACTCGAAACTCTGAAATACTAGACGCTAAGGCCAGCCACTCGACACTATGATGCAACCAAAAAATCAAAAAACGAAAATACCAAACAAAAAAATTGCAAAAGGCTCAGAATGGTTCGAAAAAATGAACTAACCTTAATTTTTTTGTAGCTTTTTTGTGGACAATAGGTATGAAGAACATATGCAATATAAACTATGAAAAACTGATAAAATCTCACCAAGTAACCTGGAAATCTAATACCACTTGAGAGAGGCAAACTGGTCCCTATCTTTCAATGATATCTGAGTGTCGTTTATCGTGAAGTAGACTCTTTCAATATCCAACTGTGAACGTGTGAAGACATCGCGCCTTAGCAATTGCTAAACCAATTGTGAGAGGTTATTGACCACGTCGTAGCACGATCAACCTTAACATGAGGGTGTGGTTCCTGCATGCAAATGAAGAACAACAAAGAAGCTGAAATTGCAATCCGGATATTGCGAATGTATGTGGAAAGCTTTATTGATGGAAGTAGGGTTTTGTGACGTCTTGATCTGGTCACAGAACACAACTGAAGGACGCAAAGTTGCAGCTATGGCGAACTTATATGTAAACAAAACCCATGTCTAAACGGCGTCCTAATAGCTATATGTATGGGGGAACAGAGGAGAACGTAGTTACCCCCTGGAGGAGGGATCCAAAACCAACCCTAACTTTGTTTCCACATACATACAGACTCTAAAAATGTCCTGTAATGTAGTATTTCGAAATTACATGGGCGTGGCCCAAAAATAAGGTGACATAACACCTATAATAGCCTATGGACGAAATTTATGAAGTGGCATCTTGTATATTTTGTCCAAGCCTTCATGCTCTCCTTATGGTGGCTTGAAAGTGTGAAAATCACCACTAGAAACTCCATTGTTCTTTCTCGCGTGCGCACCTTATTCTCCATGCTTGATGACGTGGGAATAAACCTGACAGTACAGGTGTAGGGTACGAAAGGAGAGGGCAGAGTCCTAGCTACCGCAAGCTTGTACGCAAGATGTATGAGTTCAAGCCCCTTTCATTGAGGTAAAACCCTATTCTCAGTACTCGGGAGCTCTTGCAGTGTGGAATGCGTGTTACGCGGGGTGCGAACCCTTGTGCCAAAGGGGAGGGTGGCTTATATAGAGTGTTATACCCCTCATCAAGGCCCAACATCTAAGGGTTCGATCAATGAAGTTTAAAGGTGTACGTTACTCATAATGTATGCCATTAATGTTATTTATGACGGCCAGCCGAACGCTCACCCGTTGGCCTCTCTGGAGTGGCTTCTGCTCTTCTGCATCGACTAGCTTCTTCCGAGTGGAAGTTGGTTATCGAGTGAAGGGGAAAATACTCCGAATGATTTCTTACCATGTGACTTAGACGCTACGGCTATCCTGTCAGAATCTTCCTTGTGGCCTTCAAGTCTTTAATGAAGTACCCTTAGGTAGGACATCTAGGTTAGGCTTGTGACCCTACCCTAGGTACATATCCCCATCATTAGTCCCCGAATGGATCGGGGTTCGAGTGAGGAAGGGGTCAATGCAGATGCTATCGAGGCATACCGATCTTGAACATACTTCCGGGCTTAATAGAACTTTGTGTCGACTAAAGTATTCGTCATTCACCCTGATCGATTCTGTTGTGAAGCAAATCGGAGTGAATTTAAGCATTGAGGTTGATCCGGTGGCTAACGAGATCTTGAGATGTGACGGATCACTTCGTCATGTTGGGATTTCACGGGATTCGAAATTTCTGTTAGCGCACGCTACGCGATGATGACGCAACAACCAGTGCAAGTGGGGCAGCGATGACTCGATTATCGCGTCGCCCTTATCGCGACGTATCGCGCCTCCTCTGTTATCGAGATAGACAGAGATCCGGCGGGTCCACCAGTCAGTGACTCACTCGGGCGGTTATAAATCTGGCCGACGTTAGGGTTGGAGCGGTGGTTTTCTCACATTCTTCCCTGCTTCCTCTCCACCTCCGCCTGGCAGGTGCTGCTTTGACTTGTCGCCGCTGCCGCTGCAATGACGAAAGGCAAGAGGAGCTAGCTCGAGCGCGCCAAGAAGGGCGGAAAGTCGAAGAAGCCAGCCGGCCGAGCTGCGCTGCCGCCAGGGTGGATCCAGGGAGATTTTCTCCCATTAACTGTCCGGAAAGAGGATGTTCTGGAGCTTGTTGAACATGAGATGATAATTGAGAAGTCGTGGAGGCTACCTGAAGGGGAGCTCGAGCCAGAGCCACGCGAAGGGGAGCGAGTCCTCCTCATTACTCACATTGAGCGAGGTTTCTCTCTGCCGCCTCATCCTTTCATCCGCGATTTTCTGTATTACTTTGGTGTGCAACTTCATCATCTTCCTACCAACTCCATCGCATGTGTTGCCACATTCGTCACGCCGTGCGAATGCTTTTTTGGGTTGTCCTCCTCACTAGGGACTGTTTAAACACATCTTCTCTGTGCGGTCCCAAGCAGTGAAGAAAGCAAATCCGAGTGATAGTATGACTCATGTCATTCAGTTGCGCGATGGTATGGGGATTCAAAAGAGGAGTAGGAGTACGTATCCTGAGATGAACCTTCCTGAGTCAGTCCAGAACTGGAAGTTGACTTGGTTTTACTGTAATGATATTGCATCTCCAAACATGTTGACTGGCCTTCCCCCATTCACCTTGGAGCGACCGACTTGTCCTAGGACGATAAACGTGTTGGATCAGGAGAATACTTGGGTAGGGATGTTGGTAAATGAGGTGGTTAACTTGGTCCATGGTAGAGTGACTCGGATGGACTTGGTTGAAACGTTCCTTGGTCGGCGCATTCAGCCTCTTTAGGCGAGGGTTGATGCTATGTGGCACTACTTGGGCCGTGAGGATTTCACTCGGTTGCTGCCGGAGTATATTTCTGAAGAAACCGTGGCTCAATGGCTTAAAAGCATCACTGGAGGGTGCAACAACCCATTAGGAGCCAAGCAGGTCTTGCCATACTCTACAAAAACATGCCACGGAACCTAGTGTGTTTTTTCTTTGTTGATTACGTCCTTATCCTTATTGAGTGACTGAATCATCTACCGACTAACTTTGCTGCTTTTAGATCTTGTAGGAGTGGACAAACATGCATTCACCTGTGCCCAACGGGACTCATCTTGACGTCGGTGAGGAAAGTGAAGGTGGCAGCGTTGACACCAACAATGGTGATGAAAGTGAGGGGAGTGAAGACGACTCAGGTGAGAGTGAGGTAGAAAAGGAGTCTCCTCCGCGTCACTAGTCTCGATCCAAACATCGCCATGATCCAGTGGCTACCCCAAGCAAGACCTTAGTGTCCAGCACTAGGAACGTGCACCATGACAGAGCCGCCGCAACTGAATCTGCAGAAAAAGCCGTCAAACAACCCAAGCCTAACGCTCCAAAGCCTCAGAAGGCTCTGCCACGAATGAGGATTGTAGTGCCAGTCGCTTCAACGTGAGCGCCTATCTCTTTTTTTTGTCATTGTGAATGTTCATGCCTTTGACGACCGAGTGGGATTTACTTGCGAGAGATGCTACCTCGGTGACGTCGCATGTTGGAGATGAAGAAGATCCCATGGACTTGGATGCCGTGGACATGCCTACCTCCCAACAAGGTATAACAAGTCGTCATTGTGTTCTGTTTCCTTGATAAATCCTTCGACTGAACTAACTCATATTGTTGACTGACAGCTACGGACGTCATCCTCTTGGATGACGATGAAGAACTGCGGAACTCGACTGCTGAATTAGCCAAGACCATGCCTGAATCGCCGTGTCGAGTGCTCCTCGAGCCAGTTCAATTGTTGTGACTACAACTCCTCCAGCTAGTTAGATTGTTGTGACTATAGTGCCGACTGCGCCTCTTCCGGTAACTCATGTTACCTCTGCTTCAACACCGACTCCTCAAAATCTTGCATATATTCTACACCGTGTCCCGGAATACCAAACTGGGGCTGCTAAAGAGGCCATGATTCAGGCCGAACAGATGATGCAGCGGACTAGAGATGCATATGACGCTAGCACGTTGGCGTATGATGCCATTTCGACGCTTCAAGCTAATGTCCGAGTAAGTGCAATTGTAAGTTCGTTTCCGATTGAATCTTGTCCATCTTGACTTTGCACCTAGTGTGTGTTTGCTTGTGTCGTATGGTTGCTTGTTTCCGATCAAGTGGGGGCACGCTGAGTCAACCCACTGGGTGTAGTCCCCGAGACAGCTCTCGAGTTCTTGCATCAGCAGGGGTCTGATTGGAAGACGGTCTCTTCTTTTTTTTTGACTCGGCCAGGCTAGACCTAGTCGGGTGGTTTTGTATCTAGTGGGGGCACGCTGACTGCACCCACTGGGTGTAGTCCCTGAGACTACTGTCGAGTGCTTGCATCGGCATGGGTCTGATTGGAAGACACACTTTTTTTGACTTGGGCAGGCCAGACTTGGTCGAGTGGTTTTGTATCTAGTGGGGGCATGCTGAGCGCACCCACTGGGTGTAGTCCCCGAGACTATTGTCGATTGTTTATGAAGGGCATTAGTCTTAAGAACTTGGATGCATGATCCTTTTTCGTACTTAGAGGACTTGCACCACTATATATGTCGAGTGAATATATCTCATTGGTATCTCCACTAGTCTGGCTGGGTGCGGCGGGCCGCCATTCGTTCGACTGAACTATACTTCTCCAATTGGGAGTGGAAAAATATTAGTGTCGACTGAACTATTTCCTAGTTGTTCTTAGAAAACATGTGAAATTGGAGTCAAGTACGCCAAATTGGAATTAGAGATGAGCCAGCTTTAGCTGGATTTGGAAGTGACCACCAATGACTTGAATGCTTTGAAGAAAGCACTCAAGGACAAGGACAAGGTCCTCGCAGAAGCTAAGGAGAGATCTGAGGCTGCTGAGAAGAAGCTCTTGGAGATCGGCCAGGTGGAAGAAGAGAACACCAGACTGAAGAAAGAACGACACAAATGTGGGAAAAAGCTTGAGAAGATGGAGAAAAGGTGAAACACCATGGAAAAGTATCTAAAGGACTTCTTGGGAAAAATGCTCGGGATACTGATTGGTATGCTTTTTTCACTGAGTGGGTCTCTTCGAACTTTACCGAATGAATTGTGGCTGACTTTTCATTTTTTCCTTCACAGAGAATTCGGCCTAGACTTTGATAAGGAGAGTGAAGAGGTGGAGCCGTATCTCGACCCTATCAAGTCGCCTATTGCAGATGACGTGTCCATGGATATGTTTTGCCTCAACGCTCGTCTCTTAAAGGTCCAAGGGTACGTCACCCGACTGCGAGCCGCGTTGGGGAAGATTGACAAGGAGCTGTGGCATGAATACACCCTCCAGACTAATCAGGAGTCGATTATGAGCCGCTTGGACCAGATTCCTAACACCGTGGAGGCGTGGAAGAAGTCTGCCCACGCTGCGGAGCTAATGTGACCCTTTCGCTCGTCCGAGTACATTGTAAAGAAGATAGAGGACTTCATGGAGACCATCATCGACGCGGAGAATCACATTGCTGATGGGGTCGACCTTGACACCTTCGTTGAGCCTGCGAGTCCTGTTGAGCCTTGAGAAGGAACTTTGATTAGCGTCCAAACTTTAATTCGCCTCGGTATGCCGAGTGTTAATGTATCCGTTAAAACTACATTCGGGTGTTGAACCCGAGTACTTTCGTCTCTTTGGACGAATTTGATCCATGCTGAATTTCTTTGAATTTATCTGCATTTGGATGAGTTGCTTTTGGTTTTTGAATGTTCTCGACATTTGAGGCAACTCCTGGCTTAAGCGTAATCTGTTTCGCAGTTAATTGTAGAGTGGAATATAACTTAGGCGAAGACTGATTCGCTTCTAAGTTTAAGAGTGAATAGGTTGATATTCACTTGGAGGGGTTTTTAACTTAGGCGAAAACATGTTCACAGCTAAGCCGCTTGTCACTTGGAGTGACTTTTATACTTAGTCGCAATCTGGTTCGTGGCTAAGTCTCCGAGTGAGAGGATTGCTCTTCAGTTGGAGTCTATTTTAAACTACGGCAAAAGCTGGTTCGCGGCTAAGCACCCGAGTGAATAGGTTGCTATTAACTCAGAATGGTTTTTAACTTAGGAGAAAACATGTTCACAGCTAAACCCCCGAGTGAGAGGATTGTTCTTCACTCGGAGTAGTTTTTATACTTAGGCGAAGACTGGTTCGCAGCTAAGCTGTCACAGCCCGACCCAGATGCTCCAGAAGATTCCCCTTTTAATTCGTTGTTGCACTATGTTTTATTTTGTTTGTTGCATTCATCATGCATCATGCATCATCTCCATCATCTTTGGTGTGATTGCTTGCCTTGTTGTGTTCATTTTGTTTAGCCTCTTCTCCTAGCCACTCCTTGTTCCTTTCCTTTTCCCATTCTCAACTTATTTCAATGCATTGGAAACTTGGGTGTCATACCAACTTCGCTCGTTAACTCATTCGCAATGCCTTTGACATTCTTCCCATGATATCCCTTGCACCTTCTTATTTCCCTTTGCTTTCATTTATTTGAGCTGCAGAGGTAAAAGCTCAAATAAATGTTTCTATGGAGCCCATAAATAATATCTATTGTATAGGTTCACCATCTAAAAGCTCAGTCCATTTGTGGTTGGTTTGGTTATGGTTTAAATTTAGGCAAGTTTGAAATATATTCAAAACTAGTCTGAATTTATATTCTGTAAAAATATTCAAACCAATTATATTAAATCCTCCATATTTTTCTGGCTCCGGGAAAATAACTCTCTTGTTGGAATTCCAACTACATTTATTGTTTTATTTCTTTGCAAGTTGTTGTAAAAGAAATATAAAAAACAAGAAAGAGTGAGAGAGGAGGAGCCCAGCCTGTAGCAAGTTGGGCAAAGGTCCAGTCGACTCGCCTAAACCTAGCGCCAGGGGAAGAGCTCCTCGCTCGTTTCCCTCCTGCACCGCCGACCCCCGTCTCGACCTCGCCTCCTCCCGCTTCCTCCCTCCTCTCACGCTTAAGCACCCAGCGCAGCCCCAGCCCGAGCCTCTCTGCCGCCGCGTCCCGACCCCTCTCTCTTCCTCCTCCCACCGGGTCCATCTCTCTCCTCACCCCGTTTCTGAGGTCTTTCCTGCAGGAGCTCGCCCGAGCCATGGCGCCGCCGCGCCGATCTACTCCGGCCGGCGACCGTACGCCGTGGCGCGCCCTCGAATGGACGGATATGGCTGTCCCTGTTCCGTTCCCTGTCGTCCTCTGTTCCCCTGCCCGAGCCGTCCGCGGCCCACGCCGGATGCTCGCCCCGTCGCCTTGCTACAAGGAGCCCGCCGCGGCCTTCCTGCCGAAGACGAGCTCACCGTCGCCACGCATGGCCGCTGGTCATGGCCGACCCGAGCGCCACCTCTCTGTTCCCCTCGCCTCGAGCTGCTGCTGCCGCTTGTTGCGTGTTGCCGTCGCTGCTATGCTAGTGTTGCTGTCGCTATGGCATGCTGCTGTTGTCGACGTCGCTGCTGCCTGCTTGCTTGCTGCTGATGCTTGCTGCTATCGCTGATGCTCGATGTGTCGTTGTTGCCTGCTGCTATAGTTGTGTCTGCTGCTAGCTATTGCATTGCTTGCTGTTGTTGCTGTGCCTGCTTGCTGTTGTTGCATGTTTGCTTGTTGTTTCTTGCTTGTGTTAGCCACTGATGTACCATGCCGCCGCCTTGACCCGCCAGTAGGACTTGGAACTCATCAAGTACTTCGCGAACAGTGTACGACTACCGATGCGAAGAACCGTGTACCATGACTTCCACGACATCCATGACGACCCATGTTCTCCTACACCGCAACGACCCGATCCGCCTGAACGCACACTTCAAAAGTATAACCGTTGGAACGTTGTCGTCAACCGAGTGCATGTGACGTAAGAGATGTAACCGTATGCTTGCGCCATATATGTTGCGTGTTGCATGTTGTCCCTCTTTTGCTGTGCCCCGGACACACGGGAACCCGATAAATGGGATCACCCCATCTTTATTTGGCATGACACGACCACGCTTCTAATTCGTTGGCACTGATATCTTGTTGAGTTATCGGGATAGGAATGTTGCTGTGGCTTCGTTTCCGTCTTGCCGCCATTGTTCCCTTTCGTTCGCCATGGCTACACATGCTTCTTTCTCTTCTTGCCAGTGATGTTATGAGCTTGCATGCATGACGCATTCATGGCATAATATCTTGTGTTCCATGTTTCTTGTAACGTAGCGACTTTCAAAGTCCCGTGTGTTAAGTGACTAGGATGACATGTAGAATCACCTGCTTCACCTCTTGCCTTGTGAAACAACATTTAATATTGTCGTGTAAATAAACGAGAGTGAACTAAATAATTAAACGTGGAGTTTCGTCGATATGCAACTCGTTGCATATCAAGCTTCACTTAATGTGTAGTGTTTGCGTGAGGTGAATAGCCATGCCATCCCTTGCATTATTGATCTGATCATGCATCATATTAGGATGTGCATCATGTCATCTATTTGCCATGGTGTATATCTGTGTTGATGCGTGTTTCCCGTTTCCTCCGTCTCGATAGAGTTCCGCAATCGTGTCGGAATGTGAGGACCCGTACGACTACGTTGGTTCGCCGACTTCACGGAGTTGTTCTTCTTCCAAGCGGGATCTCAGGCAAGATGACCATTTCCTCAGATACCATTACTATCATTGCCATGCTAGTTTTATCGCTTCTATCGATTATGTCTCGCTCCCTACCACATGTTAAATATCAGCCTTCCAACATTGCCATGAAAACCTTCAACCTGTTCACAACCTAGCAAACCACTGATTGGCTATGTTAGCGCTTGATTATCCATGTGTTAGCGTTGCTAGTTGTAGATGCAGTTGCTTCCATGTGCTAACATGGGTTCCTTGTTTTATCACCCTATTAAATGTTATTTAGTTTAATGCACCTATATACTTGGTAAAAGGTGGAAGGCTTGGCCTTTGTAGCCTGGTGTTTTGTTCCACCTTTACCACCTTAGTTTCGGCTATCGCTGTTATGTTCCATAATTGAGCGCTCCTAACACGATCGGGGTTGTTATGGGGTTGATAATTCGTTTCAGATTAAAGCTGGTCTGGCAAGGCCCAACTTTGGTTTTTTAGATTTTCCTAATAACTAATCAACCGCATAGGGAGTAATTAACCCCCGGGCCAGTGCTCCTCATGAGTGTTGGTCCACCCACCTAGCAGTCGGCGGTGCCACCTCGGGGCAACTCGAGCGTTTTGTTACTGTCCACTATGCATAGACGGTGTGTCCTGAGAACGAGATATGTGGCTCCTATCAGGTTCGTCGACACACCGGGTGGCCTTGCTGGATTAGTTTTACCTTCTACGAAATATCTTGTGCATCGGGAGTCCGGTGATGCTTTGGGTAATCTCAGAGTTGAGGTTTTCCACTAAGGAGTCCGACGAGATTGCGAGCTTCGTGATCGAGGATTTCTATGCAGCTTGTGGTAATTTGTGATGGACTAGTTGGAGCACCCCTACAGGGTTAAATCTTTTCAGAAAGCCGTGCCCGTGGTTATGTGGCAACGTGGAAACTTTGTTTAACACTGGTTCTAGATAACTTGAAGTTAACTTAACTAATATGTGCCAACTGTGTGTGTAACCGTGACTGTCTCATTCGTGAGTTCCATCTCCGATCGAGGACACGGTGGGGTTATGTATGACACATGTAGGTGTTCAGGATCATTCATTTGATCAACCGTAGTTCACGTCGGCTATGCGTAGATCTTCCCCCCTCTTATTTTCTTGTACTCATAAGTTTAGCCACCAAATATATGCTTAGCCACTGCTGCAACCTCACCACTTAACCTACCTCACCTATTAATCTTTGCTAGTCTTGATACCTTTGGAAATGAGATTGCTGAGTCCCGTGTGGCTCACAGATTACTACAACACCAGTTGCAGGTTAATGACGCGAGCGCGTTGATTGCTCATTGGGAGTTGCTTCTTCTTCTTCTTCTTCATCGATCTAGGATGGGTTCGAGGCCGGTAGCCTGGGATAGCAAGGGTGGACGTAGTTCTTTTCTCATTTGTTTTCGTCCTTAGTCGGACCTTGCTCTAATTCATGATGATTATGTATTGTACTGATGTGACTCTGATGTAGCTTGTGGTGAGTGCAAGCTAATTATATATCTCTTCTTTTCAGTACATTTACTTGTAACGATATCCATTCTTGCGAAACGACAAGATGCGCTTCTATCCCTGACGAGGCCCTCGTGCCAAATTGAGGATAGGATCGCATCTTGGGCATGACATAAGCCCCCGAGTGAGAGGATTTCTCTTCACTTGGAGTATATTTTAAACTTAGGCAAAAGCTGGTTCACAGCTGAGAATCCAAGTGAATAGGTTGCTATTCACTCTGAAGGATTTTTAACTTAGGCAAAAACATGTTTGCACCTAAGCCCCCGAGTGAGAGGATTTCTTGTCACTCGGAATATATTTTGATTGTGAAATAACTCGATCGGAATCGACAAAAACTGTAGGAATCATGACTTTGACAAGCAACATTGTTCAGAAAGACTCTGTTATTACATCAAATCAATTAGTTCTCAAGCATAAAAACGTCGGAGTAGGTCTGTATTCCAAGCTCGGGGTTCGTCGGCTCTCTTCTTGAGGTTGTAAAGGTGGTAAGCTCCATTATTCAGTACCTTGGTGACGACGAAAGGTCCTTCCCACATAGGGGCAAGCTTGTGAGGTCGTTGTTGATGCACTCGGAGCACCAGATCGCGTTTGTGGAACGCCCGTCTCCTGACATGCCTCGCATGGAAGCGACGTAGATCCTGTTGGTATACAGTCGACCGAATCAAGGCCAGTTCACGCTTTTCTTCCACGAGATCTACTCTGTCCTGTCGCGCTTGTTCAGCCTGAGCCTCTGAATATAAATCCACACGGGGAGAATTGTGAAGCAGATCACTCGGCAAGACAACTTTAGCTCCATACAACAAGAAGAAGGGTGTGCGTCCAGTCGATCGGTTGGGACTTGTTCTCAAGCCCCACAAAACATATGGTAGTTCAGTTACCCAGGCTCTAGATGCATGTTCCAAATCTTGCATGAGTCGAGGTTTCTGTCCTTGAAGGATAAGATCATTTCCCAGCTCAGCTTGTCCATTGGTTTGGTGTGTGCGATAGACACATAATCCACCCGGGTACCTTGAGCAGAGCAAAAGTGTCTGAACTCTGCCGAGTCGAAGTTAGAACCGTTGTCTGTTATGATGTTGTGAGAATGTCCGTACCGAAATGTTATTTCCTTCATGAACTCGATGGTGGTGCGCGAGTCCAACTTCTTTATCAGCTTCGCTTCGATCCATTTAGTGAACTTGTCAACTGCAACAAGCAGGTGTGTGAATCCACTCTCGCCCGTTCGAAATGGGCCGACCATATCCAGACCCCAAACAACAAATGGCCAGACGAGTGGGGTGGTCTTCAAGGCAGACGCAGGCTTGTGAGACAAGTTAGAATAGAATTGGCAGCCTTCACAGTGATCAACGATATCTTTAGCTATCTCGTTAGCATGCGGCCAGAAGAACCCAGCTCAGTATGCTTTGGCAATGATGGTCCGGGAGGACGCATGATGACCACAGGTCCCCAGTGGATTTCCTCCAGGATCAGTTGGCCCTCCTCAAGGGAGATGCACCATTGAGGTACGCCAGTAACACTTTCTCTATAAAGTTGATCACCCATCACAGCAAAAGCATTTGATCTGTGGACAATTTGCTTAGCTTCAGCTTCATCTTCCGGGAGTTCTCCCTCAGGATGTATGCAATGTATGGTACTGTCCACTCGGGTGTGATCACTAGAATTTCCATAACCAAATCATAGCCTGCTGGAACATCAATCTCAGTGGGATTGGAGGTGCTTATCGGTTGTGGGGGTCTTTAGTGAAAGGATCCTCTTGCACCGAAGGAATATGAAGGTGTTCGAGGAAAACATTGCTAGGGACAGGTTTCCGAGTGGATCCAATCTTGGCCAGTTCGTCAGCTACTTAATTTTTCAATCGGGGAACATGGTGGAGTTCGAGACCTTCAAACTTCTTTTCAAGCTTCCTTACCGCGTGACAATATCCAGTCATGGCAGGGTTTCTCACATACCATTCGTCATCACTTGATTGACCACCAGATCTCAGTTGCCGTACACCATCAAGCGCCGGACGTCGAGTGAGATGGCCATACCCAACCATAATGGAGGGCTTCATATTCAGCCTTGTTGTTGCAGGAATCAAAGTAAATCTGGAGAACATAGTTGAGCTTGTTGCCTTTTGGGGACACTAGTACCACACCAGCACCGGACCCATCAACATTTTGGAGCCATCAAAGAACATACTCCAGTGTGCCGAGTGAATTTGAGATGGCTGTTGTTGTTCCACCCACTCTGCCATGAACTCAGCAAGCGCTTGAGACTTGATAGCTTTCTTTGCCTCGAACTTGATGTCAAAATATAATAGCTCGATGGACCATTTAGCCATGTGACCAGATGCGTCCCGATTGTTAAGAATATCTGACGGTGGGGCATCACTGATGACTCATACAGAATGATCTTGAAAGTAATGTGCCACCTTCTTCGCTGATAAATATATTCCATAAAGGAGTTTCTGGTAATGAGGATACCTTTGCTTCGAAGGGGTAGGTACTTCAGAAATGTAATAGACTGGGCGCTGGACTTTGTAAGCTTTGCCTTCCTCTTCTCACTCGATAGTCAGAACTGTGCTGACGACTTGATTAGTAGACGCAATGTATAGGAGCAGGGGTTCTTTAGTGTATGGAGCAGCAAGCACCGGCTGAGTGGAAAGCAGGGATTTTAGCTCGACAAACGCTGCTTCTGCCTCGTCATTCGACTTGAACACATCAGACTTTTTTCTAAGTTGGTACAAAGGCAATGCCTTCTCACCGAGACGAAAGATGAACCAGCTCAGCGCCGCCAGGCAGCCTGTGAGGCTACGGACATCATGTACACGCATAGGGCTTTTCATTCGGACGATGGCGCCGATCTTCTCGGGTTGAAATTAATCCCACGTTGCGAAATGACTTAACCGAGTAACATGCCGCCAGGGACTCCAAAACTGCACTTAGCTGGATTCAGTTTGATATCGTACTTTCTCAGGTTGGCGAATGTCTCTACGAGGTTCGTCAGTAGGTCGGAACCTTTGTGAGACTTGACCACAATATCATCCATGTGTGTTTGACATTCTGAATGATTTGATCAAGCAGGCACTTCTGGATCATACGCATGAAAGTGGCGCCAGCATTCTTCAAACCAAAAGGCATGGTGATATAGAAGAAACACCCGAAAGGGGTGATGAAGGCCGTTTTTATTTCATCTAGACCAAATAGAGGGATATGATGGTAGCCAGAATAAGCATCAAGAAATGATAAACGCTCACACCCCGCAACCGAATCGACAATTCGATCAATGCGGGGAAGCGGAAAGTGATCTTTCGAGCAGACCTTATTGATGTTCTTGAAATCAATACACATACGAAGGGAATTGTCCTTCTTGGGTACCATGACGACATTTGTGAGCCACTTGGAGTGGTAGACCTCGCGTATGAACTTTGCCTCCAAGAGTGGAGCCACCTCCTCGCCAATTGCTTTCCTCTTTTCCACTGCATGCTGACGCAAAAGCTCTTTAACATGCTTTGCCTTCGGATCCACTCTCAGTCAGTGCTCAACCAGTTCCCTAGGCACAACCGACATGTCAGCAAGCATCCATGCGAATATGTCCCAGTTCTCACGGAGGAACTGGATGAGCTCAGCTTCCTATTTGCTGTCGAGTGTTGTTGAGATGTTGGTCGGGGCAGCGTTAGGATCCGTCGGGTGGATGTTCACTTGTTTGACTTCACCAGCCGACTGAAAAGCGGATTCCAAAGAGGGCTTCCTGGAGCGCATCAGGTCGGCACGGTCAGTGTTCTTCCGGTATTCCTCTAGTTGAACCACAACCTTCTTTTGATTAGCGATCTTAGATCCTTGTTGCAAGCACTCTTTGGCTCTTTGTCAATTGCCTGTGACTTTGATGACTCCGTTCGGCCCTAGCATTTTCATCTTGAGGTACATGTAGCATGGGTGTGCCATGAAACGCGCATAAGCGGGGCGAAGGATGGCATGATAGGCACTCTGAAAATCTACAACTGCAAAAGTCAATTTCTCCTTGAGGAAGTTCTTGTCCGTGTCGAATACCACATCCAGCGCAATCTTGCCGAGTGACTTGGCCTTCGTCCTAGGGATGACACGTGGAACTGTGTACTGCTTTCACTCAATCGGGACATCGGAATGCCCATTCGTTTGAGGGTTTCCGCATACATGATGTTTAATCCACTCCCACCATCCATCAAGACCTTGCGAACATGAACTCCGCCGACAACTAAGTCGACCACCAAAGCTTGTCGACTAGGAGTAGCGACGTGAGTAGGGTGATCCGGCTGATCGAACGTTATGGGAGTTTGAGACCACTTGAGGCATGAGGGGGTGGTCGGAACTGCCATGTTGACCTCTCTCTTAATGACCTTCAGTTGATGGCTGCTCGCTACGTTAGCAAAAATCATCAAGGTGGCATTGATACTCGGAAAATCTTCCTTATACTCTTCATCCTCCTTCTCAGGAGTATTCTCACTCGACGGCGTATCTTTGAAATGTTGGATCAATAGACTACACTGACGAGTGGTGTGCTTGGGCAATATCAGATTGCCATCCTCATATTTCTTCGTGTGGATTGCACACGGTAGGTCCAGAACATCTGACTGATTCTTAGACTTCTTTGGGGGAAATTGCCCTTCGGGGTTTCCCTTTAATTTTCCTTATGCCGCGAGGGCGGCAGCTTCTACTGGAGTGGAACCATCAACCTTGCTCTTTTGTTTCCGTTTGGAGTTATCACAAGCATCGTTGTCGACTGCTTTTCCTTTACCGCTGCGGACGTGGTCTTCTTCTTCACCATTGGTGTATCGGGAAGCAATCTCCATCATCTTGCTCATGGACTTGTCGCATGGACGACCGAACTTCAAATATAGATATCTGTACTTCACACTAGCTTTGAAAGCGCAAACTGCCTGGTGCTCAAAAATGTTTTCCACCGTGTGATGAAGGGTGGTTCAACGCTCGATATAATCTCTCCAAGATTCATTTGACTTCTACTTGCAAAGCTGCAACTCGAACAAACCAGCAAGACGCTTGCACGTGCCCTCGAATGTTTTGATGAACACTTGGGCGAGATCCTCCCAGCGGTAAATACTAGAAGGAGCCAATTGATTCAGCCACGCACTAGACGAGCCATCCAACATCAAAGGCAAATGCTTCATGGCGACGATGTTGTTGCCTCCAACAATCTGCACTACCACTCGGTAGTCATCAAGCCATGTTTCAGACTTAGATTGTCCTGTGAACTTCCTTATTCCAGCCGCCAACCTGAATTTGGGGGGAATATCAGTTGAACGGATTGTTGTACTGGATCACTCGGGGCCAGAAACTACAGTGCCGCTCCCACTCGGATGATCTCTGTCAAAACCATCTCAGTGAACTCTGCCCCTATCAATTCTCCTCCGTGCGAGTACATTTCTCGCATCAAATCCAGGACTTCGCTCGTCACCGAACGAGCGCTTGTCATCGTAGTGTTGGGACACATACATACCACTCCTCGAGAAGAATGCACCCGACGACGGTCATCACGGTGGTACTGGGGAGCGAACTGATTCCACCCCTAATATCTGTGTGGATTCTCTCGGTAACCTCCATCTCAGTGATGCTGAGGTGACCCTGGAATAAAAACTGAACGAACTATATCTGCTCTGGGTGAATTACTGTGCAACCTATTGAGCGATTGTGACACAACTGAGTTTTGTTGTTGCGCTGCTTGAAGCAAAGTACAAATCAGTTCTAAGCCTCTACCAGCCTCTGAGTGTGATGGCTGAATGGAATATGCTATCTTAGCGCCAGCTGCAACATTAAGTACCGGAGTACGAAATAACACGATGTTGTTCTTAGGTTCACTCGAAAAGAGCTATCGCTGATGTCAACTGGAAACTAGAGGGCGAGGGAGGGCGTGTCCAGTCGACGGTTCCCCAACTTCGTGTTCGGCGCGACCAGACCCATGCGGGCTCTCCATAGAACCCGCCATGGAGACCTGTGCCGCAGGATTGCAGCTCTCGCACTCAGAAGCAACATTTGACCGATCTGACACCGAGTGGATCACGCTCCAAAGACGTTCAGCAGCTCGATTGTAGCAACCTGCGGAGATGACGGAGGTGATGCCTGGCAAGCCACTACGTGTTTCACCCATCGCTGAACTCGTGACTGACCGGATCGCTTGTGACAACGAGTAGCGGAGCGAATGGTCGACCGGAGTCAACGACTGCCAAATGAGTATGCCGCATGGGCTTGCACGGAAATGCGTCGCCCCGTGGATCGGGAGCGCCTCGATGTCGAGAGGCGCCTCGTGAAGCCATGCCGAGTCATAAATAACGAACACGAGCGTGCCGAAAGAAATCTCGCCGCCCAAGAACGAATCGCTGATGAAAGACATGACGGAGAATGAAAATCGCAAACTTCCAGAAGTCGCTTGGACGCCTGCCCCACGGTGGGTCCCAACTGTCGTGTCAATGAACCTGACAATACAAGTGTAGGGTATGAAAGGAGAGGGCAGAGTCCTAGCTACGGCAAGCTTGTATGCAAGATGTATGAGTTCAGGCCCCTCTCATTGAGGTAACGACACTACGTCTTAGTGCTCGGGAGCTCTTGTAGTGTGGAATGCGTGTTACACGGGGTGCGAACATTGTGCTAGAGGGGAGGGGTGGCTTATATAGAGTGCGCTACCCCTCATCAAGGCCCAACATCTAAGGGTTCAATCAATGGAGTTTAAAGCTGTACGTTGCTGATAACGTATGTAATTAATGTTATTTATGATGACCAGCCGAACGCTCGCCTTTTGGCCTTCCTGGAGTGGCTTCTGGTCTTCTACGTCGCCTGGCTTGTTCTGAGTGGAAGTTGGTTGTCGAGTGAAGTGGAAAATACTCTGAGTGATTTCTTACGGAGTGACTTAGACGCTATGGCTATCCAGTCGGAATGTTCCTTGTGGCCTTCAAATCTTTAATGATGTACCCTTAGGTAGGACATCTAGGTCAGGCCTGTTACCGTACCCTAGGTACATATCCGCATCACTTGATCCCGCTCGAACAACCATCTTTGTTGTAAATTCTTGGTCCTTCATTCATAAGTAAAACAAAAGCATCGAAGTTAGGAAACATCATATGTTCATGAACATTAGAAGGACTTCCAAGAAACGAATGTACGTGGGAATTCAACTGGTGCGCACGATCTCTAGTAATTGGTCCACTATGTGTACTAGCATTGGTTCTAGGTGTAACAATGGTATTGATGTTCTCATCAGAACTGTAGGCTTAGGATCACTTCTTGATCAAGTAGTTCACGGTCGTTTATGCATAGACTGATCTCATGTTGTTCTATTATAAGTAGGAGTAGTTGGTTTATATTGATTAGGCCTTGTTGTAACCTTGACAATTAACCATATCCAACCCATGTGTATTGTTAGTCTTGCTATACTTGGTTATAAGACTTGTCAAGTCCAAAAGACTCATAGATACCATGAAACCCTAGATGTAGGTGATATGTCCATTTTGCATCATTTTTTCCTACTATTATTTATAATGTTTTTATCAATGTTCTACTTTATATGCAATTCTTATGAGTTTTATCTCTTAATTTTCAAGATACACATGAAGAGGGAAATTGTCGGCAGCTGGAATTCTAGACCTAAAAGACCTACATCAAAGATAGTTATTGACCGAAGCGCTAAATGACCTGAATTTTTTTGGAGATTTAATTTGGAATATATAAAAAATATTGGAAGAAAGGAATACCAAAGAATATCCATCATGGGCCCACAAGGTAGGGGTGTGCCCTACCCCACAAGGAATGCCCTACCGCACATGACGCACCATGCCCCCTTGTGGATCCCGTGTAGGCCCTCCGATACCCATCTTCTGCTGTATGAGGCTATTTTCTATTTTCCCTATAAAAATTCACAAGAAATTTTTTGGAACAAAGCGGCCCTCTCTCAAGATGGAACCTGAGTAGGGATGCTTTTCCTCTCCGGTAGAGCAATTTCGTCGGGGAAATTTCCCACTTTAACGGGGAAATCCAAGCCATCGTCATCGCCAACATTCCTCTCATCGTGGGAGGACTCATCTCCATGAACATCATCACCACCATCGTCTTATATCTAAACCCTAGTTCATCTCATGTATTCAATCTTTGTCCAAAACCTCAGATGGATTTTTAGGAGCTGGAGGGACGAAACCGAGCAAAGGCACTGTGTGTAGCCCCCGCCCGTGCGAGGTACAAGTGGGAGCTGGCGGGCATGAAGACCGAACGATCCTCCCCAGCGTGATGCATGGGTCTTCCACTTGGGCGTGGGCATAGTCGCAGGTCTACAATAATTCCGCCAGCGCAGAGCTTGGGAATTTCCACTTGGGCATGGGCGGAGCCCCCTCCGGAGGCCACGACGCTGCCGGACGTGGGCTTCCACTTCGGGAGGCTCCATGCGTGTACATCCCAAACTCATTATTACGTGAGATGTTCATGACCGAAAATTTACTAAGGAGTCAGATACCCAGGCACAAGGCTCAGGAGTTCCTAGCCTCAGCCTTCTGGCGGGTTGAGCCTCATCCTTTGTGCATCAACGCGCTCATTGGACCTTCAACACGAAGGGGGCCAGCACGCACCGAGTGACCGTCGCTAGGCCACTTCACAAAGATGATAGGCACTGAGGACCCCACGAGGTGATATACAGAGGTGCAAACCCTTCATTCAGAGCTCAGTCACTCAGATTTAGCGATGCTGCAGGGACGAACCCGAGCATACATGCCCTGCCACGCTCCTTCATGGAACGATCAAGAAAAAATCACCCGTCGTGTAGTGCCCGAAGCGACGAAGCACCAAACTAGCAGTGAAGCATTCCGAGGGCATAACATAAGTTATGAAGGGAAATAACAAAGTTTGCCACACAACCAAAAAGTGAGAACTTCGTGAGGTCGGGCACCCATGTCGGGTCTCGAGTGAGACGGAACATCACCGGGCGACATTTTCATTGGTAAACCGGGTCACTGGTTGAAGCACGTCCTCACGGTCGATCTTCTCAGGGGTACGTTGCCTTAGGGGATATGGGGGCTCGCGGGGCCCCGACACCGCACGAGGTGCCAGCGTGAGCTGCACCAGCCCTTGGTAGGCGGCCGTGACATCCCCCAGACCGAAAGACATGTGAATATGGCCCGCGTGGACATTTCGTCCTAGCCCCCCTCTCGTAGGCCACAAGGAACCCCGGGAAGCGACCCCGTTAAGGCCCGCGATGTCAAAGCACATTCACGTCACCACGGTCCCCATGGGATTGATGATCCTCCTGAGGCAGCGCTCCATGCGGCGCCCGCTGAGGAAGTCCGGGAATCTGGGGTCCTTGGGCGGCCGGTTAGTCAAAGACAAGTGGGCCCATTGGGCCGTGCCGTAGAAGACTAGGCCTATTGACTACCTCTACTCTGGAAAGGATATCCCGAAGATTGGCATGTAATTCAAGCTTAGAAAGCCTATGGTAACTAATCCATTCCCAATTATAGTCGCGAAGTTCAAAACCCTAGGGTCTTTGGTGTCTATATAAACCAGGGACCCCTATCCGTGTAAAGGAGGCTGAATCATCTAGAGTTTAATATTTGCGATCTCAAGGTAGATATACTTTGTTATCATCTTCATCAATACTATCAAGCAGGACGTAGGGTATTACCTCCATAGGAGGGCGGGAATCTAGGAAAACCACTGTCTCCCCCTTCTTCCTACAACCCATGAATCCAAGGTCCACAGTTCAGGACCCCCTACCCGAGATCTGTCGGTGTTGACACCGACATTGGTGCTTTCATTGAGAGTTCCCCTATTGGATTGCTGAGAGGATCGATGGCCCGCTTAATCGTCGGCTACAGTATCAGCAACAGTGACATCTTTGTCCCCGGGCAGGTTTTCTCGTTTGCTTGCATTACGCTGCGTGTCAACCCAACCGACCGTGTCAGCTAGATCGGAGGATTCATCCCCAATCAGCAAACAAGGTCAGGAAGTTTTGAACCCACAACCCATCCGCGGACTTATCTTGTCCTCGGAAGAATCTCGGCTTTTGTCGATAAGATCAAAAAACCCCAAAGCTTTTACCTTCGGATCCCGCGTCCGAATCTCTCTCTTCCAAAGGGTCGGCCCCTAGATCGTACCTCACCACGACACCTAGATCACAACGAACGGCTTTGGCCGAACACGCCTCCATCACGGTGGCCCTGGGGATTAACTACGAATACCATCCGATGATGTACCAGGACGATCTCTCAGTGTTAAACGACAAGCTCACACAGATCCAATTGTTGCACATCTCAACCAGCCTGACCCGCTCAAAGTACGGCTCAGAATATGGGGACTTTTACGGCCCACCCACCACCCAGTTGGTAGCAACCGTCAAAGATTTAACCTATGCGTTAGACTATGGATCCAAGGAGCTTGAGGGCATGGACGACGAGGTCGATGAACCCACTCCCACAAATATAGGGCGATGGGCCGCAACTTCCACTTATGATGTTTACATGGTGGACACGCCCGGTAACTACGATGACCTCCCCCCTCAGCGAAATGATGACAAGTCTGGGGAGGAGAATTGAAAGTGCCAAAAGTAGCGTAAGCGTGCTAAGACGAACAAGGGAAAAGTCTCTGCACAAGGTACTAGGGAAAATAAAACACAGAGGACCACGGTAACCTCGGAATTTCAGAACATCCGCTCAAGGATGCAGACAAACCCGTGGAGCAGGACGACCCCGACGACATCAACAACTCGGACGATGATGATTCCCCCTGTCGATGATTACCTAGAAGACGAAGACTTCGCAATTACCGATGACCTTGGAGGTCAGGAAGAATTTCGGCAGCTACTCCTAGCCATCGCTCAAAGCTTTAAAGCGAAAGAGCGTCAACTCCACGCACAACAAGACACTATAAACAGCAGGTGGCCAACATACTGGCCGCTGAAGAAGAACACGGCCTTGGATGGCGAATCAGAAGAAAAGTTACCCACATCGTCAATTGCTGCCACAATTCGATGACGAGGCCCCGAAGCTTGCTTCCCCCAAGCACACAGATTACGGCCGACCTGACCGCCCTCCCCGAGGGCACGACAGGGTGGCATCAGACAACGAATACTATCCCGGGCCTCCCTGCAGAAAGGTGAAGGAAAAAAGCGCACCCTCGTGGCAGAAACGACCTGCGATACAACCTGGATAACAAGACATGTCATACTAGGTCGATTTACGGGTCCAGACGGTACTCCCACAATAGATAGGATCGAGAGACACCTCGGCCCCCTACTATGCCACAAACCGGGATTTATACCAGACTCAACCCAAAGCTGACCATTGGCACATAGAGCAGTACGCAGGCACGACGGATCCTGTCGTGTGGATAGAATACTTCCATCTCCACATTCACATGGTGAGAGGATATGATCCCCACGCCATAAAATACTAGTCCCTCAAGTTGAAAGGGCCAGCACGACACTGGTTAAATAGCCTGCCCGAGGACTCGATCGGAAGCTGGGAATAGCTCGAAGAAGCCTTATTGTCCAATTTCCAGGGGACCTACATCCGACCCCCAGATTCCTCTGACCTAAGCAATGTCATGCAAAAGGCGGGCGAGTCGGCCAGATAGTTCTGGAACCAGTTATTAACAAAGTAAAACCAAATTGTGGATTGCCGGGACACCGAAGCAATAGCCTCTTTCACGCAAAACATCTGAGACGAGTGGCTCGCTTGGATAGGACAGGTCGATGACAATGTCCGCCCTCATTTCCCTCATGACGTGCTTTTGCATGGGCGAAGACAACTGGCTAGCTCGGTGCAGTCACAACACGGACGATCCTGGAACCTCTGAAGTTCGGGACGAAAATGGCAAGCCGAGGAAAAACAAGAACAAGCGCCGCCTCCACGCTGTCGACACCAACGACACGGTAGTGAATGTTGGGTTACGCAGTTGCAAGCTAGGACAATGGAAGAAACCCCTCAAAGGTAACAAAGACGGGCCAACCCAATGGGAAAAATTATGGAACGACCCCCTCAAATCCATGGCACCCAAGATAAGCCAGCCACTCACACCAACCGTAACTGTTGGGTATTCAAGTAGGCCGCCAAAGCAGCAGCCGAAGATCAAGACAGGAGCCCTCGAAGCGAAGACGACACTGAGCCTGGTGGACCAAACATCAGGGGCCAAAAATAGTTCCCTCCCGTGGTAAAGACTGTAAACATGATTTACATGACGCACATACCCAAGAAGGAGTAGAAGAGAGCCCTCCAAGAAGTCTATGCCGTAGATCCTGTAGCTTCGATGTATAATCCATGGTCGGCTTTTCTGATCACATTTGACCGCAGGGATCATCCGACCAGTATCCATCGTGGAGGGTCAGCCGCCCTCGTCCTCGATCCCATCATAGATGGGTACTACCTCACCAAAGTCGTAATGGTCGAAGGAAGTAGCCTTAATCTAATTTACACACATACGATGAAAAAGATGGGTATTGACCCATCCAGAATAAAACAAAGCAACACTACCTTTAAAGGAGTGATTCCAGGCATTGAGGCTCGCTGCTCTGGAACCATAATGCTGGAAGTCGTGTTCGGATCACCCGATAACTTCCGCATCGAAGACTTGATCTTCGACATTGTCCCCTTCCGCAGCGGGTACCACGCACTGCACGGCTGCACCGCCTTCACCCTATTCAGTGTGGTTCCTCACTATGCCTATCTCAATATCAAGATGCCCAAACCCCGAGGAGTCATTACCGTAAATGGCAACACGAAACGATTTCTCCGGACCGAAGAACAAACCGCGGCCTTAGCACTTGAGGGTGAGCATGACAGCGAACTATCAAGTCACAGGCCTATCAAGCTGTGATTGGTAGGTAATTGATCCCAAGCTCAATCAGGTCCCCCAAAAAACTCCTCGGCTCCGAACACATATGGGTACCCCCCCCACAACATCTCCCGAACACCTTCAAGGTATGTACCTTGCGTACACAATTCCATTCTTCGAATAACATGGGATGCTGTGGGAGCGTCCGAACAAGTACCATATGCTCGGCTAGACCAAACTATGGTCAAACTTCTTCTCGGACAAATAAGGGATACCGTAAAGATCCTCCCAAGCCTCAAGCTCTATTTCTTCGGCAGCTTCTGATGGCTACTCGATTGAAAGCCCATCTACCATATGCAACAAACTTTTAGGGGAAAAACATCCCTCAATGTTTCGAGCTAATACAACCAGAAGCTAGGTGTACGTAAATTCACTCGCAAAAAGGCCGCAGGGGAGGCGTTGCTTAATTTCGATAGTTTCATGTGCACAACGGCCTCGGTGCCGGGAATTATAAAAATTCCTCGCCGATATTTGTCACAGATGCTTTTCTTTTAATGTACTTATTCTTATCCATGTTTTTCTACTATGTGGCACTGACAAGACAAACTTATTTTATGAATGCTAAAAAAGTAGAGCTCGGGGTGCTTGTGCTCCTTTCCGGCAGGCGGCGGATCAAAATACATCTTCAACGGCCTCATCCCCGGGAAGTGCACCATCGTCCGCGCAAAGGCCATCTAAGCCCCCTCTATACATGTTGAGCATTGTAGGGCTTCAATCCGAGGTGCAGCCTTGATCAACTTCTGCACCAAGGAGAAGTAGCTATTCGGCAAGGGCTCGGTAGGCCACAGCCGAACACACAGGTCCTTCATAGCCGGTTCGGCCATCCTATGTAGTTCAAGGAGCTGCTTCATTTGGTAGCTCGGACTAGGGTTAGCTTGAGGAGCCTCAAATTGAGCCCAGAATAGCCGTTGCTTGGCATCCCGCCCTGAGCCACAAAATACTCGGCTGCATCTCCCGCACTCTGCGGAAAGTTGGTGAAGGCGCCTGCGGAACGCCATATCCATGAAAAAAGGCAAATCGGTTCCCACCAAAGGCAGATTGTAGTAAGTATGGCTTACCGGTTGCCATAAGCTTGACTTGGCGCACTTCTTCTTCATAGAACCTCCGCTCTACCCGCTCTGATTGGAGATCGACGGATAGCTTGGTCTTCTCGGCCGCCTGATCTTTGGCTTTTTGCTCAAAGGCCTCGCACTTCGAGCTTTCCTCCTCTAGTTCTTGTTGGACCTGCGTCACCCTGGCCTCATATTGCTTGTTAACTACCTTAAGGGCGTCCAGCTTGGCAGCTGCCTGCTCTGCTGCCGCCTTGTGGGAAACGACCTCTTGTTTGGCCCTTTCCACCTCGGCCCACAACTTTTCAAGATATTTGTTTTGGGCAGCTGATCAAAGATAGAATGACAAAGGTCACACGGTAGGGCCAGGGCATTTTGTCAGATATAACTAAAAGGAAGTACTCTTATACAAACTCACCCTGCTTCTTGTCAAACCGACCATTGAGGCGGTGAAGCTCTTCATCGGACACTTGAAGTTTCCAAATTACTTCGGCTATTTCCAATGCGTTATCATTGGCAGCCAATGACGAGGTCTGTGAAGTGCACAATCCATGAGCACAATTTCAGCCTACTGAGCTCAACTCACTTGGCCAAGTTTCTTAAAACAAGTATTCTAAGCTAAGTCTTCCGACAACTTCTTGTGTATTTCTTTGAGCCACGGGTTAGATTTTTAAACTCCCCCTGGCTCGAGGTCTGTCATACGAGTAAAAGTATATTTCAAATATATAAAACAATATTGACAAATGGGTGGTTTACCTTAAAACCCGTCAATAACACCGTAAAGGCTTCATTCAGTTTATTGTTAATAGACTGAATGCTCCACAAAACCACACCCATTAAGGTGCGGTGCTCATCAGTAATAGAGGACTTGGCTAGGATCTCCTCCATCACTGCAGACCCCTCAACCATGGCCCATTCCAGGACAGGCGGCACCAAGGGTGGCTCCGAGGACGTTGGAGGGAGCTCGGTCGAATTCTGACCCTCCCTTCCACCTTTAGAAGGGTTGATCTCCCGGGGAGTTGGTCCCAATCATAGCCTCCCGGTTCATGGTGGCGGGCACATCTTTGGTAACCGGGACCTCGCGGTCCTCGGCATCCGAGGTATTCACCTCGGCCATCACCTCCTCGCCCCCCCCCCGCATTAAGCGAGGCTGGGTGGTAGCCCACCTCCACGGCCTCCTCGGAGGCTTGGGGAAGGGAGGTGCGCGACGCATTCCAACTCTCCGCAAGCTCGAGCTGGCAGCGAATCTCCCTCTGAGACCTAATCCATTGGCAGATCTCGGACGAGGTTGTGATAAGTAAGAAATACATGCCGACCAAATAATATAGGACTGGGCATAAATTCACCCAACAAAGTAATTGGATTTCATACCTTCAGGCCAGGAATTGGACCGATCTCGTTGTCAGAATCCAGATAGTTGTCAAGAGAAGCGACTTTGCTTTTCCAAGGCCTCTTTGGGGCCCTAGGAGGCAGGGCTTCTTTCGCTACCTCTTGTAGGGCTCTCTTGTTGGATTATTGGGAGGAGTCCATATCATCCTCATATTCCGTCTCCTCCACCTCTCGGGTAGAGGAAACGCGCATGTCCTCGGACTTAGTGTCCGGGGGACCCGTGGAACAGAGACCTTCACGAGTCTCCTTCTTCTTCGGATGTGGCGCCGTATAAGGCTTCGGAGGCAATATTGCGGTAAGCATTTCTGACCTAGCCCTTCAGGTAGAGGGTCTGGTTTGTCGATGTTCTTGGCCTTGGTGAGCCACTCCTGTTGAAACAATTTAGGAGGAGGTTAGATCTCCGAAAATGAAATCAGAACTTGGGGACAGAAAGTAATACTCAGACATACCCCGAATGGCGGTGTCTTGTCGTCCAGGCCTCTGTCTTCGTCCTCACCTGGCCACACTAGTTGGGGCTTGAACAGAGCCCGCCATACGTTCACATGGGTCGTGCAAAAGAACTCCTTTATGATCTTGGGGTCATCGGGCTTGTAGACCCACATCAGATTGACCCGATGCTGGCATAGTGAGATGCACCGATGAAGAGAAACTTGGATCACATCGCTTAGTTGGATGTTTGCGTCCACCATATGTTGGAGGCATTTTTGCATCATCTAGACATCCCTATAAAACCCCCAATCTATGCGTTTCTTGACCCTGGAGGTTAGCCTCACTGGAGGCTGGACTTGAAATCGGCGGGCGTTGCCTAGTTCGCCTCCCGTAGTTCGGTGATGTCGAACCACTCCTTCTGCCAGCCCTTGATAATGTCTATCAAGGTGCCCACTGGCCATACTACCTTGCGGAGCTTTCTTACCACCGCTCCACCCCAATCGCCTTGCTGGCTGTTCACCGATTTTGGCTTGACGTTGAACATCTTTAGCCACGGCCCGAAATGCGGATGAACCAGCAAGAAATCTTCGCATACGATAATGAAGGAGGTAATGTGCATGATGGAATTGGGAGGAAGGTCATGGAAATCCAATCCATAGTAGAACATGAGGCCCCTGATGTAAGGATGGAGGGGAAAGACGAGGCCCCGGAGGAAGTGGGGAATAAACACTACCCGCTCACCCGGTCTTGGTGTAGGGATCACTTGGACTGCTTCTGTCACGCGGTGGGCAATGTCAGAGGAAAGATACCCGAAGCGTTTTAGCTCCTGGATGTCGGCATCAGAGACGGTCGACACCAATCCCACTTTCCATGAGAGTTGGCCATGGTGCGAGCTCGAAGACCCTGACGTGAAAGGAGAGCGGAAAGGAGATTGGATCTAGGCGCTCGAGCTTGGAGGAGGCAGGAGATAAGCAGAGGATGCAGCTGGTAAAGATCTTTGGATCTTTGTCGCTTTTTATAAGGGACTCTAATACCAAGGGTCCATGTTACTGCTCCGGTTGTTCCGCCACCCTCCCCCGTAAAATTATCGAGCCGTTGTGCACATAAGTAAGCCTGTCCTAGTAAATGCGGAAGCACAATCTCCACGAGAGGATCTGCCCGTTGAAAAATGGCCCCAAGCCGCGGTTCGAGGCGACCTTTCGTCTTGGGTAAGCCTCCCAATTAAAGGACTATTCACACATGGGATTTTTCAATGCCTTTACTGAAAAAGATGCCAATTTTAAAAGACATGCAGGTTACTCAAGAGGTAAAATCAAAGTCAGTTGAGCATGACTGGAACTTCCTTGCAAGCCGATTACTACCGATATGTGGGCAGCAGAAGACAGAACACATCAGCGTTGAAGGCTAGTTCGGGGGCTACTAAGGGAGTCCGGGAATCTGGGGTCCTAGGGCGGCCGATTAATCAAGGACGAGTGGGCCCATTGGGCCGTGCTGTAGAATACCGGGCCTTATGATGACTTCTACTCTGAAAAGGATATCCTGAAGTTTGGCGTGTACTTCAAGCTTAGAAAGACTAGGTCGACTTATCTATTCCTGATTATAGTCAGTAACTTGTAAACCCTAGGTCCCCTGGTGTCTATATAAACCAGGGACCCCTATCCGTGTAAAGGAGGCTAAATCATCTAGGGCTTAGCATATACGATCTCAAGGTATTTCTACTTTGTAATCATCTTCATCAATACAATTAAGCAGGACGTAGGGTGTTACCTCCATAGGAGGGCCCGAACCTGGGTAAACCATTGTCTCCCCCGTCTTCCTACAACCCATCGATCCAAGGGCCACAATTTGGGACCCCCTACCCGAGATCTATCGGTTTTGACACCGACACCCCCCCTTGCAAGGCACGCTTACCGAAACTTGTTGATCTCCTAGCGATGAACTCCTGAGCCACCGACGCCTCACGTTGTACTCCTTTCTCATGAGGGTGCATGCCGAGGTGCTTATCCAATGGTGTCCGAGGTCCTCCCTCGATGCACCGGCCAGGTCGGATGCCTTCCACATGGAGGCCCTCGAGCTCGACCCAAAGAGAGAAAGCACCCGCGGCACGTGCGAGGCTTGTGGCCTTGGCCTCGACCACCATGCATTTTGCCTTGGTAGAACCAAAGGCGGGCAGCGACTGCCTCTTCCTCGGAGGTGGGACCCCGCGAGGCCCATTACTTTCGGCATCGTCTAAGCGCTCCGTGGAAGCGGCCTTGTAAGCATGCTCCAAGGAGCAGACCGCTTCTTTCTCCTCACACGTGACGGTGATGAGGTCGCTGCAGCCCGACATCTTGAGGACGTTGTAGCCATGGTGTGTTGCATCCATGAACTTGGCCAGCATGGGGTACCCCGGGATGGCATTGTACAGGAGCGTGATGTGTTCCATGTTCAAGTCCATGTGTTTAGTGTGATAGTTGTCGCGCGTGCCGAAGATGACCAGGAGGCAAACCTTCCCAAGAAGGATGGTGGGGCCACTGGTCACCCACGAGAATGGCCTAGTCGGCATGAGCTGGTGATAAGGCACCTAGAGCGTGTTGAAGGTGTCGTGAGGCAGCACGTTGAGGCCCGCACCCCCGCCGATGAGGGTCTTGGTGTCAATCATGTTGGTGATTATGGGAGTGCACATCATGGGGAGTCTGCCACCGACAGCCGCAGACTTCAAGCTATCCTAGGCATCAAAAGTGATGGAGTATTTGGACCATTTGATGGGCTTCACTTCCCCCTGCTTTGGGAGGACGGTGTTCACCTTGCGGCAAAGCATCTTGAAGTGGCGGTTGTACGAGGGGGTGTGGGCTCCGCCTAGGATGCAGGCCACCGCGTGAGCATCCTAGTAGGCCCCAACCTCCTTGTCGCGTTGGTCACCCTTGTTCCTTCGCAAAGGTAGTGGAGGCAGTGGAGGGGGCTATGCATTGTCTCGAGGGCGCATCTCGCGAGGCTGGTCGCGCCAGCCATTTTCACGAGGCTGATTATACCATCCCCGGTGAGAGTTGTCATTGCGGACGTCCCATGTGCCGCGGCCGCGGCCAGTACCGTGATCATTGTGCTCTGTATGCCGACGGACTCGCTCGTCCAGGAGGACCCTGAGCTCCTTGCAATCTTCAGTTTTGTGGCTGTGTACTTCGTGGTAGATGCAGTATGGATGACACTCCTTCTCAAGCACGCTTCTCTCATGGCCACACTTCTACTTGGGCTCGGCCGATAGCGTGGTAGGCCCCTTGCGCTTGGCCTCCTTGGCCTTGGCCTTTGTGTCCTCGAGCGCACTGTTGTTGCTAGCGCATAGGCGGCCCTCTTCAACCTTGGCACACTTATCATCCAAGTTGAACAATTCCATGGCCGTGCTTAGGGTGTCGTTGATGGCGAGCTTCTTGCACATCCTGAGGTCCTTGATGTCGTTGGTTAATGCCATGATGACCGCTTCATCAGTGGCACGCGAGATCTTGTTGCGCACCTTGTTGAACCTATGGATGTACTTGCGGAGGGTCTCACCGGGGTGTTGCTTCACGTGATGCAGGTCATTACCGGAAAGGGGGTTGTCGTGCATTCCTTTGAAGTTGGCGACAAACAGCTCACAGAGGCCACTCCATGAAGAGACCGAGCCCTCGAGCATGTTTAGGAGCCAGGACCGTCCACTGTCCTTGATTGCCATCGAGAGCAAGTTCGCCATGACCTTGTCGTCACAACCCGCCGCTTCGACTCTAAGGGTGTAGAGCTGCATGAACTCCACGGGGGTTGAGGGAGTCGTCGTAGCACGGGGGAAGGTCGGGATTGAACTTGGCCGGCCAAGCCACCCTGCGCAGCTCGCGTGTGAAGGACTGCAACCCATGGTGCTATTGTGGCCGTCATACACAAGTCCATCCCGGTTCTGACGCCCAGCGGCGGCGACGTCCTGGACAACCATGTCAAGGTGTTGGTGCTGCTACTCGATGACCGCACGTGCATCCATCGGCGCTTTGTGCTGGACGATCTGACAGTTGTCTTCATCCCCCTAGGCACGTGGTGTCGGCTCGCAAGGCAAGTTTCCCGGGCGTGCGCCGTACTTGGGCTCGACATGGCCACCCCGTGCGGGAGGGGGCGCCAGCGGCGTGCCTTGTGCCTCCTCGTGCAGAGTGAACGAGAGGGCTCCGGGGCTTCTCCGGCGGCGGTGACAAGATGGGTGATAGGGGCCAACCACGTGTCGTAGTCGGCGTCCGCTAGACAGTAATGTAGCAGCTCGCGGGCCATGAGCAGCGCCGCCTGCGTGTTCATCCATTCCAGACGGGCGTGGGAGGAGGAAGCCATGATGGTGCGGCATTCCATGTGCACGGAAGGGTGCACAAATGAAGCTTGCTTCTCGCGGGCTGCAGGGTCGATGGCCACGACCTCGGCCTTGGAGGAGTGACGACAAACTTCAGGGCCTGCGGGCACGGTCACCATGACCCGCACACGACGTTGCGGATATTACCCGCTATATGACCTGCCCTATTGGGCCGGGTCAGGTTCATGGCGACTCGTCAATCATGATCAAGATGGGCTTAGACCGAGGACCCATAATGGGTGAGGTGATCTCCAGCAGAGAGTCGGTCGAGCACCAAGAGCATGGATGGCGACTCAAGGCCCATGAAGAGGAAGACTCGCCGGGTAGTTTCCTTTCTTGGGAGACACGACGGTTTAGAGATATGTCAGGTCATGGTTTATGATGTGACCAGGACTCTTATAAGCCTAGGGCCCCGACCTGTATATAAAGGCGAGGGTCTATGGTAGAAAGATTAAGTTACAATCCATCGAGAGCTAGGTCACGCGAGTTACGCACCCGTGTAAACGATTCCTCCATCAATATACACAAAGCAGGACGTAGGCTTTTACCTCCATCGAAGGGGCTGAACGTGGGTAAATCCAAGTCTCGTTTCCGCTTAACCCCTTTGAGTCACTACCAAGGTGCGATGGCTCCATCTCTAAGTCCTTTCACGAGGACAACTGCCGTGACAAAACCACGACACACGGCGAGCGTCATCCATGGGGTTGGTAAAGCTAGAGGAAAATCGGAGAGGATACCAAAGGGGAAAGCCTCTCCATCTATGCCCGTTGGCACCAACCGTGGCGACACACAGTATGTCTCACGTCACCCACATGAGGAGGTTGGCCCGTGCAACGCTGGAAAGCCTCCCTTGGCAGATCCGCCCCACGGGAGGAGCGACATCGGGACGTGCTTCCTTCTCGCGAGCCTTGTGAGAAGCCTTTCCGGAAGAAGGCCCCTCGAGCGGCCCCTCACGAGGAGGGGACCTCATGAGTGTCGTATCCCTGGGCCTCGATAGGGAGCGGCCTGAGGCCCGCAAAGCACTGCGGGCCACGGACCGCATGCCGACGGGCCTAGGTACCCCCGGACCCACAGCCCTAACACCGCCGCCGATCGTGTTCACAAGCCCTTCGTCCTAGAGAACGCAGGTGCTACCTTCCAAAGGTTGGCACAGCTCGCACTGGTGCCTTGCGCTGCGTCTGGGCCTTGCAAGCCCCCACGAATGTGGGAGGCAGCCGTCCCCTGAGGGACCGCCCTTCACAACACGCGTCATCAAGCAACCTAGAGCTCCCACGACAACGTAATGACCTGGTGAATTTTTTTCGTTCAAGATCGAGGGCACCATTCAGGTCGTGTTATCCCGAGGCGCGAGGGCCCATTCTTGCAGAATTCTTGCTTTTTGGTTGAGTGGTAAACCCTGTTGTTTCTCTTCAAAGCTTATGTTGTTCACTTGAAGTGCATCACTGCTGGTTTGGCGTTTCGTCGCCTCGGGCGTCATGCAGTGGGTGATTTTCGCCTCATCATTCCATGAAGGAACCTGGCACAGCGTCTGTGCTCAGGTTCGTCCTGCAACTTTGCTAAACCCAAGTGACTAAGCTCTGTCTCAAGGGCTTACCTCCTTGGGCCTCGATGGCAAACCCCTCCGTGCACTGGCCTCATGACGATCACCCGACGCGTGTCGCCCCCATGTCACAGGTTCCGTAAGTGAGCTGATGCGCAAAGAATGAGGCATGACCCAACTGAAGACTAAGACTAGGAGCTCCTGAGCCTTGTCCATGGGGTATCTGACACCTCTGTAATCGCCGCTCGTGACAGTTTCATGTAATAATGAGTTTGGGGTTGTACACACCCTGGAGCCTCCTATGTGGAAGCCCATGACAAGCCGCATCGTGGCCTCGGTGGTGGGCTCCTGCCCACGCCCAAGAAGAAGTCCCCATGCTCCATGCTCCATGCTAGAGCTCCACACTCTCTAGCTTCCCCTTGTAGCTCGCACGGGCGGGGGCTGGACACGGTGCTTGTTCTCGGGTTAGTCCCCGCGGCACTGAAAAATCAAAGTGATCGAGTTGTGTCTCGCGGGCTTACCCTCGCGCACGTCACCTCGTGGGGTCCTTGGTGTCTAGTTTCCCATGCGACACCCAAGCGTAAACAGGCGGTTGCACGGCGCTCCGACCAACTCGTTCATATGAGAGCCGCTTCTATGCCAAGGGGGTGGTTCTTGAGCATCACATCTCATGAACCTGCACTAGTCGTGTAGCCCCTCACCCCCTGGTCATCGTGAGAAATGTGTAGGCCTGGGCCCTGCCGATGCAGAGCACAGATTCTCCCAACGGTGAGTACTAAGACCCTCGAGGGAGCTGCATGCACGTCAAGGGGGGAGGGGTTCTTAAGCATCGCGTCTCATGTACCTTCACTAGTCATGTAGCCTTTCACCTCTTGGCGTTCCAGTGGCGGATAAGATATGCACAGGGCTGGGCCCTGCCGACGCACATCACAAAGCCAAGTGTTGTGGGAATGAACCTGACAGTAGAAGTGAGGGGTACGAAAGGAGATGGCACATTCCTAGCTACGACAAGCTTCTGCACAAGATGTATGAGTTCAGGCCCCTCTCGTGGAGGTAACAGCCCTACGTCTCAGTGCTCGGGAGCTCTTGTAGTGTGGAATGTGTGTTACAGGGGGTGCGAACCCTTGTGCCAGAGGGGAGGGGTGGCTTGTATAGAGTCTGCTGCCCCTGATCAATACCAGGCAACCAAGGGTTTGACCAGTGGAGTTTAAAGGTGTACGTTACTAATAACGTACATAATTAATTTTACTTATGACGACTAGCCGAACGATCGCCTATCGGCCTCCATGGAGTGGCTTCTGGTCTTCTGCATCGACTAGCTTCTGGTTCTTTCGAGTGGAAGTTAGTTGTTCAGTGAAGGGGGAAGTTAGTTAGTTGTTCAGTGGCAATGAGTAGCGGGGCGAACAGTCGACACCAGGGTCGATGGCTACCGAAGGATAATGTCACAAGAACTTGCACGAACGTGCGTTGCCCCGCATACTGGGAGTGCCTTGACATCGAGAGGCAACTCCTCAAGCCATTCCGAGACATCGGCAACGAAGACGAGCGTGCCGAGATGGATCTCGCAGCCCAAGAATTAATCACAATCGCAAGACATGACGGAGAATGAAAATCGCAAACTTGCCGGAAGTCGCTTAGACGCCTGCCCTACGGTGGGCTCCAACTGTCGTGGGAATGAACCTGGCAGTAGAGGTGAAGAGTGCGAAAGGAGAGGGCAGAGTCCTAGCAACGGCAAGCTTGTACGCAAGATGTATGAGTTCAGGCCTCTCTTGTGGAGGTAACAGCCCTACTTCCAGTGCTTGGGAGCTCTTGCAGTGTGGAATGTGTGTTACAGGAGGTGCGATCCCTTGTGCCAGAGGGGAGGGGTGGCTTATATAGAGTGTGTTGCCTCTCATCAATACCAGGCAACCAAGGGTTCGATAAGCGGAGTTTAAAGGTATACATTACTGATAACATACATAATTAATGTTACTTATGACGACCAACCGAACGGTCGCCTGTCAGCCTACCTAGAGTGGCTTCTGGTCTTCTGTGTCGATTGGCTTTTGGTTCTTCCGAGTGGAATTTGATTGTCGAGTGAAGGGGGAAATTCTTCGAGTTATTACTTACCGAGTGATTCAGATGCTATGGCTATCCAGTAGGAGCCCTCCTTGTAGTCTTCAAGTCTTTAATGAGGTGCCCTTAGGTAGGACATGTAGGTCAGGCCAATGGCCCTACCCTAGGTACATACCCCCATCATTAGCCCCAAAATGGATCGAGGTTCGAGTGAGGAAGGGGTCGATGCAAATTTTATCGAGGCATATAGATCTTGAACATGTTTCGGGGCTTAATAGAATTGTGCGTCGATTGAAGTCTTCGTCATTCACCCTGATCGATTCTACTCTGAATTACGTCCAAGTGAATTGAGCAGTGAGGTTGATCTGAGTGACTAACGGGATCTTGAGATGTGACGCATCACTTCGTGAGGTCCGGATTTCACGAGATTCAAAATTTTGGTTAGCGCACGCTGTGCGGTGATAATGCGGAAACCTAGGCAAGTGGGATAATGATGCCTCGATTATTGTGCTACCCTTATCTTCACGTATCGCACCTCCTGTGTTATCCGGATAGACAGAGATTTGGCGGGCCCACCAGCCAGTGAATCACTCGGGCGGGTATAAATCCTGCCAACGCTAGGGTTGGAGCAATTCCTTTCCTGGTTTCTCCCTCGTTTCCTCTCCATCTCATCCCCACAGGTGCTTCTTTGATCTACCTCGACCGCTGCTGAGATGATAGAAGGCAAGACGAGCAAGCTTGAGCGCGTGAAAAAGGGCGGAAAGTCGAAGAAGTGAGGCGGCCGATCCACGCTGCCATCAGGGTGGATCCAGGGAGATTTTCTCCCGTCAACCGTCCGAAAGGAGGATGTTCTGGAGCCCATCGAATACGGGATGATAGCTGAGAAGTCGTGGAGGCTGCCTGAGGGGGAGGTCGAGCCGGAGCCATGCGAAGGAGAACGGGTCCACCTCCTTACTCACATCGAGCAAGGTTTGTCTTTGCCCCCTCATCCTATCATCCGCGGTTTTCTGAATTACTTTGGTGCGCAACTTCATCATCTTCCTCCCAATTCCGTCGCATATCTTGCCGCATTGATAACGTTGTGTGAATGCTTTTTGGGTTGTCTCCCTCATTGGGGACTGTTTAAACACATCTTCACTATGCACTCCCAATCGATGAAGAAAGCTAATTCAAGTGATGGTAGAACTCATGTCATTCAGTTGTGTGGTGGTCTGGGGATTCATAAGAGGAGTAGGAGTACGTATCCTAAGATGACCCTTCCTGAGTCAGTCCGAACTGGCAGTCGACTTGGTTTTATTGTAATGATAATGCATCTCCAAGTATGTCGAGTAGCCTTCCGCCATTCACTTTGGAGCGACCAACTGTTCCTAGACCGATAAACGTGTCGGATGAAGAGAAGGTTCAGGTAGGGATTCTGGTAAATGAGGTGGTTAACTTGGTCCGTGGCGGAGTGACTAGGATGGACTTGCTTGAAACATAACTCAGTCGGCGTATTCAGCCTCTTCGGGTGAGGGGTCATGCCATGTGGCATTATTCGGGCCCTGAGGATTCCACTCGGTCGCACCGAGTGGAGGTTTCTTAAGAAACCGTCGCTCAGTTGCTTAGAGGCATCACTGGAGCCTGCGACAATCCATTAGGAGCCAAGTGGGTCTTGCCTTTTTCTCTTGAAAACAAGCCAAGAAACATGGTGATTTATTTCCTTGCCGATTACTTTCATATCTTTGTCGAGTGATTGAATCTTCGGCCGACTGACTTTGCTTTTTTTTACATCTTGTAGGAGTGGACAAACATGCATTCCCCCATGCCAAACGGGGATCATCTTGACGTCGGTGGGGAAAGCGAAGGTGGCAGCGCCGACAATGACTATGCCGAGGACAGCGAGGGGAGAGAAGATGACTCGGAGGAGAGCGGTGAAGAGATCCAGTCTCCTACGCGCACCGAGTCTCGATCCAAGCATCGCCAAGATCCGGCGGCTACCCCAAGGAGGGCCTTAGTGTCAAGCACTAGGAAAGTGACGCGTGACCAAGCGGCGACAACTGAGTCGGCGGAAAAGGCCGCCAAACAACCCAAACCTGACGCTCCCAAGCCTCGGAAGGCTCTACATCGAATGAGGATTGTTGTGCCAGTCGCATCAGTGTTAGTGTTTACCTTTTTGTTTCTTTTGTCGTTGTGTAATTTCATGCCTTTGATGTGCGAGTGGAATTTTCTTGCCAGAGCTGCTACATCGGTGACGTCTCCTTGTGGTGATGAAGATCCCGTGGGCGTGGACACCGCGGTCATGGCTACCTCCCAATGAGGTATGACAAGTCTTCATCATGTTCTGTTTTCTAGATATGATTTGTCGATTGGACTAACTGACATTATCGATTGACAACTACAAACGTCATCCACTTCGAGGACGGTGAAGAACGGCAACGGTTGGCTGCTGAATTAGCTAAAACCATGCCTGAAACGCCGGTGTCGAGTGCTCCCCTAGCCAGTTCGATTGTTGTGACTACAACTCCTCTAGACCGCTCGATTTTGTGACTACAGTGCCGACTACGCCTCTTCCAGTAACTCCTGTTACCTCTCCTGCAACGCCGACTCCTTCAATGCTTGCATATCCTCTACACCGTGTCCCGGAAGACTATACTTGAGCTGCTAAAGAGGCCATGATTCAGGCCGAACAGATGATGCTGCAGACCAAGGAGGCGTATGAGGCTAGCAAGTTGGCGTACTATGCCAACTTGGCGCTTCGAGATAACATCTTAGTAAGTGCGATTACAAGTTCATTTCTGACTGAGTGATGTCCATCTTGACATTGCACGCACTTGGTGTTTTCTTGTGTCCTATGGTTGCTTATTTCTGACCCAATGGGGGCACACCGAGTGAACCCACCGGGTGTAGTCCCCGAGACCGATATCGAGTGCTTGCATCGGCAGGGGTCTGATTAGAAGACACACTCTTCTCCTTTTATGACTCGGCCAGAACGGACCTGGTTGAGTGGTTTTGTATCTAGTGGGGGAACGCTGAGTGCACCCACTCGGTGTAGTCCCCGAGACTATTGCCGATCGTTTACACAGAGCAATAGTCTTAAGAACGTGGACACACGGTCCTTTTTCGTACTTAGAGTACTTGCGCCACTCTGTTTGTCAAGTGAATATGTTACTTTAGTATCACCACCATTGAATCTTTGTCTTAGTAACGGAAAGGTCCGAACTAGCAAGGATCATCCTGCGAATTTCATGGACATAATTTCCATCAACCATGATATGACGCATTGTAGGGGAGTGTGGGTGGGGACAGCTGGCCACCATTCGGTCAATTGAACTGCAGTTCTCCACTCGGGAGTGGAAAAATATTAGTGTCGACTGAACTATTTCTTAGATGTTTTTAGAAAGCCTGAGAGATTGGAGCAAAGTATGTCAAATTGAAATCAGAGAAGAACCCACTTCAGCTGGATCTGGAAGTGACAACCAATGACCTAAATGTCTTGAAGAAGGCACTCGCAGGTAAGGATAAGGTCGTTGCAGAGGTTAAGGAGAAATCTGAGGCCACTCAGGAGAAGCTCTTGGCAGTCGGCAAGATAGAACAAGACAACGCCAAACTGAAAAAAGAACGAACCGAGTTGGGCAAAAAGCTCGAGCATATGGCCAAAAGGGGGAATGCCATACAAAAGTATTTGGGGGATCTCGTGAGCAAGATGCTCGACACGCTCATTCGTACGCTTCTTTCACCGAGTGAATCTCTTCAAACTTTACTGAATGAATTGTGACTGACTTTTCATTTTTCCTTCACACGGAATTCTGTGAGGATTTTGATAAGGAAACTGAAGAAGTGGAGCCGCATCTGGACCCTATCAAGTCACCGGTTGCAGATGCGGTGTCCATGAATATGTTTCCCCTCAATGCTCGTATTCTGAAGGTCCAAGGGTACATCGCCCGACTGCGAACCGCGTTAGGAAGATCGACAAGGAGATGTGGCCCGAAGACACCCTCCATACTAATCTGGAGTCAATAATGAGCCGCTTGGACCACATTCCCGATAGGGTGCAGGCATGGAAGATGTCTGTTGCATGTTGCGGAGCCGAGATGACTCTTTCGCTCGTCCGAGTCCATTGCAAGGAGGCTAAGGAAGATAAGCAGAAGGCGCTCTAGGTGGCTAATACGAAGAAGCTCTGGTTCGAGGACTTCATGGAGACCTTCATCGACATGGCCACTCGCATTGCTGATGGGATCGATCTTGAAACCTTTGTTGAGCGTGCGAGTCCTGGTGATCCTTGAAATGAAATTTCGATTGCAGTCCAAACTTGTATTCGCCTCGGTATGCCGACTGTTATTGTATCTAACGGGGAAACTGACACTTATGGGAAACTCGAGGAGTCCCATGAACGTTTGGCGGGGAGAAAAATGTACGGCGTCGAGAGCGGAGCTAGCGATCAACACCGGCAAGGTCCTTTTTACCCAGGTTCGGGACGCTTGGCGCGCAAAACCCTACTCCTACTTAGTTTGTGTTGTGTGCTTACTGTAGGATGGTTTTCTATAGTAACTGAGTAGATGATTAGGTAGTCTCTAATCCCCAAGAAGTCCAACCCCTAAGAATGAGCTTTTGGCCTCCTTCTATAGGCAAAGGGGTCACCAACAGTGTGCTCATAGGATGTATAGTGAACAGTGATCACTGCTCTAATTCTTCGGTGGTGTCAGGGGCAGGAAATGCCTTGTATGAACGCTAACCTGCCGTAAGATGGTTGGGACACGTGCCTAGGTGAATCGACACCTGAGCCTTGTGCTGGCACACGAGGAATCTGCTGGAGCGGTCGCAGTGTGATAGAAAATGGGGGGACACCTCGCGAGCGAATACGGGCTTGCTGGCCTAGAGTCCCTATCGGATGACTTGGTCACCTTCCAGGCAAGGAAGGCTTGCCGGGGAAGGCTTGCGGGGGACATGAATACTTTCCCGGCAAGGAGGGCTTGCCGGGGACTTGAATACGTTCCCGACAGGGAGGGCTTGCCGGGACCTCGTCAGTCTATGCGAGCCTTCCCGACAAGGGAAACTTGTCAGGGTCTTGCTATTCTTCGGGTAGTCTTCGCGGCGAAGCTGGCTTGTCGGGGCCCTGGGAATCTTCCTGTCAAGGAGGGCTTGCCGGGGCCTTGCGTCTAGAACCTTTGTACTCAACACCCTGGAGAGTGGGAAGGGCGTGGTCTTGGTCGATCTTGGACCGCCTTTCTACTGCTGTTCCTGATACACTGCTGTTGGGGGCGTTGCTGATGCCCATGCACAAGTCTGGGGCTCAAGGGACCCCAGTCTATAGTGCACCGATAGGAGCCCCCAGGCCTGGGTCACGCACATGCATGGGGTGTTGTTGGGCCAGGCCCAAAGTAGTGCACGGGCTTCCTTAGCAGGGGACGTTGTAGCTTTGGAGCCGTCGCACGCGACCCTTCCCCACGTCGTGCATCCAGCGCGCGAGGTGAAGAAGTTCGCGCACAGTAGCCTCCCCACCTCCTGACGCGTTACTACCACGCGTGAAGCATGCGTAGTAGTAGTCAGGCAAGTGGCGTTTGTGGCCATAAAGGCCGCAGTCGTGGCAGGGCCCGCCCCCGCATGCATTGGTGCAGCAGGGTGGTTCCCTGTTCGCCCGTGATCATGGGTGATTGGGCGAGAGGGGCGGCGGTTCTAGAGTGAGGGGAGCTAGCCCCCCGCGTCTCGCCCTATAAATTAGGGAGTTTGGGTTTTGATCAGCCATCAGCTCCTGAAACATCCACCCCCTAGCTTGAATCTGTAGAATCTTCTCCAGTTCAAGGTGGCGCTCGCCCCCAACCATGGCTAGGGGACGAGGGAGGCCACCATCGACCGCCATGGCGGCAAGGGGATCCCACACGGATCATGCCACAACCTCAGGGGGCCTAGCTGCGGAGGGCGGCACGAGCGTCCGTGGTGGCGGAGGGGCGAGGAGTCGCGGTCGTCGCGGAGGTCATGGCCGGGGGAGGCGGAGTGCTACTCCAGCACCTCCGTCTTCCCCTGCGCTTCTTTCCGCGGGGACTCACGTTGAAAGGACTCTGTTGGAGTTTCTTGTCAGACTACAAGGTCGCATTTGGACCCGGCTTGAACTCCCCATCGCCTTCGCCAAGGTGATGAGCGAAGAGAATCCCCCGATGTTGCGGCTTTAGGTGCATGGTTGCGGCAACGGTGCGGTCCCAACAAGTGTTGATCAGCCGGGACCTCGGCTCGTGTTCCTAGGCCGTGGGTGGAAGAGCTTCACCCGTGCCCATAACCTCTCGGATGGTCACGTTCTTCGCTTTAAGATGATGGCGGAAAACCCGCTCTAGCGTCGAGATATATGGGAGCTTGGGTGCGCCCCTCGGCTCCCGCAAAGAGAGCTCGAGCGGGACTCACAACCCTTCCTCGTGCGAGAGCGACGAGGACGGGTCGGATGGTAGCGACGGCAGGTACGGGTCAGATCCTCGGTAAGCTAAGCCTGGGTACGAGGATCTTCCTCGGACTAACCGTTAGTTGAACCATCACCGTTAGTCCACGGTCCTCCTCCTCCCGAGCTCGAGCCGACGAGCCGGACGAACCAACGCTGCCGCATACTGCGGAATCTCCTAGTTTTCGTTCCCACCGTCCCTTCAGGCCCCGTTCTCCACTGCACAATGCTGGTCTAGGAAGGACCAACACTAGTTGTGCCAGGGCCTTTCCGCTTTTAGTCTTCTTGAACTTCTGTCCGACGAGCATGTCCCTCGCCAAAAGACAGTGTAATAGGTTAGAGTAGCAAAAACCATTCATGTAATATGTCTGAGTTTGTTTCAAACAAATGAACGAAATGTTGTTTCCCTTGCGTCTAATCCCTTCCATTGTAAGATACGCCTTTCGTATTTTCCGGAAGCCTGCCAGCATGAATGGTCCTGCCGCTAGTGCTTCGATGAACGGATCCGTAGCAGTTCGCTTGAGGGGTTGTTACCGGGAAGGCTCCTTGCCGGACTCAATGCAACCATTAGATCGTTGAGCGCGCCTCGAGGCGAAATAAGGTGCTATGTAGCCACTTAGACAGTTGAACAGGTTCAAAACAGAACTAAGGCGCACTGATCCTGACAAGGTTCCATCTACGTGCATGTTTCTCAAACAAGGCTTGGGATCTTCCGGAAAGGGAACAACCTATCTACTATGAAATCTCAATCAGAAATATTTACCACCTATCTGTTGTGCCGCAGCACTTCTCCCCGCGGCGCTTGGGTCCTTTGCCAAGGCCTCGGGTCCCCGGCAACTAGAGACTATACTCTCCCCCACCCCCCCCCCCCGGCAAGGTATTTGCCGGCACTTCTTGACTGTCGTATAGAAGGGGGGCTGCCAAAGCATAACTCCTTTTCCTATTTTGCCAGGCGGTGCTGACGGAGCCCCCGAGCGCACCTTCCGTAAAGACGTGATGCTTCCGGGGGGAAAGTGTTCGGCTGGAGTGTGTGCCTGGGTTCCGGGGCCTGTAGGGCCATTCTCGACGGCCATGCATAACTTTGCGGAGGTGCGTGGGCCGGAGTATGCGCTGGAGGCCTCTCCGAAGCCCCCAGGCACACCCTCGATAGCAGCGCACTATCCCGGAGCAGTGCGTCAGCCTGATGTCTTCAAGCTCGAGGTCTCCATCTCCCTGGCCTGTGTTCGTGCAACGGGGCGCTCGTGCAGGTGTTAGGAGGTCATGGCGAAGTACAGCGACCACCGCCGCGCCTTGCTTCTAGAGACCGAAGTGGTACGCTCTACTTCCCAAGATCTGACGCGGAACTTGCTCGAATCCGCGAAAGAGCTCTCAGCCATCACTCCCCCTACCTGGCGCGCCAAAGATGTCGGGGAAACTAACACCTATGGGAAACTCAAAGAGTCCCTTGATCGTTTAGTGGGGAGAGAGAGGTACGGCATCGAGAGCGGAGCTAGCGATCAACATCGGCAAGGTCCTTTTTACCCAGGTTTGGGCCGCTTAGTGCGTAAAACCCTACTCATGCTTAGTTTGTATTGTGTGCTTACTGTAGGGTGGTTTTTCTATAGTTACTTAGTAGGTGATTAGGGAGTCTCTGATCCCCAAAAAGTCCAACCCCTAAGAATGAGATTTGGGCCTCCTTTTATAGGCAAAGGGGTCACCAACAGTGTGCTCACAGGATGTACAGTGAACAGTGTTCACCGCCCTACTTCTTGGGTGGTGTCAGGGGCGGTAAATGCCTTGTCTAACCCCTGACCTGCCGCAAGATGGTTGCGACACATACCTAGGTGAATCGACACATGGGCCTTGTGCTGGCACACGAGGGATGTGCTGGAGCAATCGGAGTGTGGTAGAAACTGGAGGGGACACCTGGCAAGGGAATAGGGGTTTGCTGGCCTCGAGTATCTGTCGGATGACTTGGTTACCTTCCCGGCAAGGAAGGCTTGCCGGGGAATTGAATACTTTCCTGGCAAGGAGGGCTTGCCGGGGGCCTCGTCAGTCTTTGCGAGCCTTCCCGACAACGGAAACTTGTCGGGGTCTTGCTATTCTTCGGGTAGTCTTCCTCGCGAAGCTGGTTTGCCGGGGCCCTGGGAATCTTCCCGACAAGGAGGGTTTGCCGGGGCCTTGCGTCTGGAACCTTTGTACTTCACGCCCCTGGAGAGGGGGAAGGGCGTGGTCATGGTGGGTCTTGGACCACCTTTCTTCTGGTTTTCTCGGTACACTGCTGTCGGGGGCGTTGTTGATGCCCGTGCACAAGTCTCGGGCATAAGGGACCCCAGTCTCTACTGCGCCGATAGTATCCGTCAAAACTTCGTTTGGGTGTTAACCCGAGTACTTTCATACGCATAGGCAACTTTAATCCGTGTTAGATATCCTTCAGTTTATTTGCGTATGGCTGAGTTTGTATGGTTTTTGAGTGTTCTTGACATTCGTAAAAATCCCTTACTTAAGCGAAGTGTGATTCGCAATTAAGTATCCGAGTGAAAAGATTGTTTTTCACCCGGCTGGAGTCTAACTTAGGTGAAGACTGATTCGCTGCTAAGTCCCTGAGTGAATAGGTTGCTCTTAACTTGGCGGAGTTTTCTAACTTAGGCGAAGACATGTTCGTAGCTAAGCCCCCGAGTGAGAGGATTGCTCGTCACTTGGAGTGATTTTTATACTTAGGTGAAAACTGGTTCGCAGCCAAGCCTCCGAGTGAGAGGATTGCTCATCACTCGGAGTATGTTCTAAACTTATGTGAAGGATCATTCGCGGCTAAGCATCCAATTTAATAGGTTGCTATTCACTCAGAGGGTTTTTTAACTTAGGCGAAAACACGTTCACAGCTAAGCCCCCGAGTGAGAGGATTGCTCGTCACTCGGAGTGAGTTCTAAACTTAGGAGAAGACTGGTTCGTGGCTAAGCATCCGAGTGAATAGGTTGCTATTCACTCAGAGAGGTTTTTAACTTAGGCAAAAACATGTTCGTAGCTAAGCCCTCGAGTGATAGGATTGCTCGTCACTCGGAGTGAGTTTTATACTTAGGCGAAGACTGGTTCGCAACTAAGCCCCTGAGTGAGAGGATTGCTCGTCGCTCGGAATATATTTCAATTGTGAAATTGCATGATCGGAATCGACAAAAACTATAGGAATCATGACTTTGACAAGCAACATTGTTCATAAAACTCTCTTATTACATGAAACCAATCGATTATCAAGCATAAAAGCGTCAGAGTAGGTCTGCATTCCAAGCACGCGATTCATCGATTCTCTTCTTGAGGTTGTAAAGGTGATAGGCTCCATTATTCAGTACTTTGGTGATGACGAAAGGTCCTTCCCATGTGGGGGCAAGTTTATGAGGTCGTTGTTGATCCACTCGGAGAACCAGATCGCCTTCGTGGAATGCCCGACTCCTGACATACCTCGCATGGAAGCAACGTAGATCTTGTTGATATACCGTCGACCGAATCAAGGCCAGTTCACGCTCTTCTTCAAGGAGATCTACTCCGTCTTTTAGCGCCTCTTCAGCCTCAACCTTAGAATATAGATCCACATGGGGAGAATTGTGAAGAAGATCACACGGTAAGACAGCTTCAGCTCCATACACCAAGAAGAAGGGTGTGCGTCCAGTCGACCAGTTGGGAGTTGTCCTCAAGCCCCACAGAATAGACGGTAATTCAGATACCCAAGCTCCAGCTGCATGTTCCAAGTCTCGCATGAGTCGAGGCTTCAACCCTTGGAGGATAAGGCCATTTGCTCACTCAGCTTGTCCATTGGTTTGGGGTTGTGCGACGGACGCATAATACACCCGGGTGCCTTGAGCCGAGAAAAAGCTTCTGAACTCTTCCGATTCGAAGTTAGAACCATTGTCTCTTATGATGCTATGAGGAACTCCGTATCGGAATGTTATTTACTTCATGAACTTGATGGTGGTGCGCGAGTCCAGCTTCTTTATAGGTTTGGATTCTATCCATTTAGTGAACTTGTCGACTGCAACGAGCATGTGTGTGAATCCACTTTGGCATGTTCGGAAAGAACCGACCATATCCAAACACCAAACGGAAAACGGCCAGATGAGTGGGATAGTCTTCAAGGCAAATGCAGGTTTGTGAGACAAGTTAGAGTAGACTTTGCAGCCTTCGCGTTAGCGCGCGGCCAGAAGAACCCGGCTCGGTATGCTTTGGAAACAATAGTCCGAGAGGACGCATGATGACCTCAGGTCCCCGACTGGATTTCCTCCAGGATCAGTCGGGCCTCCTCACGGGAGATGCACCGTTGAGCTACGCCAGCAACACTTTCTTTGTAAAGTTGATCGCCCATCAAAGTAAAAGCCTTTGATCTGCGGACAATCTGCTTAGCTTCAGCTTTGTCTTCTGGGAGTTCTCACCTCAGAATGTATGCAACGTATGGTATTGTCAAATCGGGCATGATCACCAGAATTCCATGACTAAATCAACGACTGTTGGAACATCAATTTCACTCGGATTGGAGGTGCTTATCGGTTGCGGGAGCTCTTTAGTGAAAGGATCCTCTTCCACCAAAGGATTATGTAAGTGTTCTAGGAACAAATTGCTAGGGACAGGTTTCAGAGTGGACCCAATCTTCGCCAGCTCGTCAGCTGCTTGATTTTTCAATCGGGGAACATGGTGGAGTTCCAGACCTTTGAACTTCTTCTCGAGCTTCCTTACCGCATGGCAATACCTAGTCATTGCGGGGTTTATGACCTCCCATTCCTTCATCACTTGATTGACCACAAAATCCGAGTCACCGTACATCATCAGGCGCCGGACGCCGAGTGAGATGGCCATATGCAACCCGTAGAGGAGGGCTCATATTGAGCCTCGTTGTTCGAGGAATCAAAGTGAATCTGGAGAACATAGTTGTGCTTGTTGCCTTTTGAGGACTCCAATACCGCACCAGCACTAGACCCATTCTACATTTTAGAGCTATCAAAGAAAATGGTATAGTGTACCGAGTGAATTTGAGTTGGATGTTGTTGTTCCACCCACTCGTCAATGAAATCAGCAAGCGCTTGAGACTTGATAGGTTTTGTTTTCTTCGAACTCGATGGCCCATTTAGCCATGCGACCAGATGCATCCCAATTGTGAGGAATCTCTGACAATGGAGCGTCGCTGACGACTGATACTGGATGATCTTGAAAGCAGTGCACCACCTTCTTCGCTCATAAATATCTTCCATAGAGGAACTTCTAGTAGTGAGGGTACCTTTGCTTCAAAGGGGTTAGTACTTCACAAATGTAGTGGAATGGACGCTAGACTTCTTCATGAGTCGGTACAAAGGCAATGCCTTCTCACCGAGAGGAGAAATGAACCAACTCAACACCACCAGGCAGCGTGTGAGCCTCTGGACATCGTGCACACGCACACGGATTTTCATTCGGACGATGGCGCCGATCTTCTCGGGGTTGACATTGATCCCACATTTGGAAACAAGGAAACCGAGTAACTTGCCACCAGGAACCCCAAAAGTGCACTTAGCTGGATTCAACTTGATATCATACTTTCTTAGATTGGCGAATGTTTCTGCCAAGTCAGTCAGCAGGTCGGAACCTTTGCGGGATTTGACCACAATATCATCCATATATCCTTCGACATTCCGACTGATTTGATCAAGCAGACACTTCTGAATCATACGCATGAAAGTAGCGCGAGCATTTTTGAAACCAAAAGGCACGGTGATATAGCAGAAACACCCGGAAGGGGTGATAAAGGTCGTCTTTATTTTGTATCGACCAAATAGACGGATCTGACAGTAGCCAGAGTATGCATCAAGAAAGGATAATTGCTCGCACCCCGCAGTCGAGTCGACAATTTGATCGATCCGGGGGAGCGGAAAGTGATCTTTTGGGCAGATCTTATTCATATTCTCGAAATTGATACACACACGAAGGGACTTTTCCTTCTTGAGTACCATGATGACGTTTGCGATCCACTCAGAGTGGTAAACCTCGTGTATGAACTTCGCCTCCAAGAGTCGAGCTACCTCCTTGCCGATTGCTTTCTGTTTCTCTGCTACAGACCGACGGAAATGCTCTTTAACGGGCTTTGCCTTCGGATACACTCTCAGTCGATGCTCGTCCAGTTCCCTAGGCACACACGGCATGTTAGCAGGCTTCGATGCAAAGATGTCCGAGTTCTCACAAAGGAAGTGGATGAGCTCGGATTCCTATTTGCTGTCGAGTGTTGTGGAGATGTTGCTCAGGGCAGCATCAGGATCTGTCGGGTGGATGTTCACTTTTTGGACTTCACCCGCTGGCTGAAAAGCTGACTCAGAAGTGGGCTTCTTGGAGCGCATCAGGTCAGCTGGGTCAGTGTTATTCCGGTATTTCACCAGCTCATCCACAGCCATTTGTTGATTAGCGACCTTGGAGCCTTGTTGCAAGCATTCCTTGACCCTCTGCCGATTGCCTGTAACTGTGATGACGCCCTTGGCCCCAGGAATCTTCATCTTGAGATACATGTAACATGGGCGTGCCATGAAACGCGCATAAGCGGGGCGACCAAGGATGGCATGATAAGCACTCTGAAAATCCACAACTTCGAACATTAATGTTTCCTTGTGTAAGTTCTTGTCTGTGCCGAATACCACATCCAACGCAATCTGGCCGAGTGACTTGCCTTTTTCCCAGGGATGACCCTGTGGAACTGCATATTGCTTTAACTCAGTCGAGACATCGGAATGCCCATTCCTTTGAGGGTTTCTGCATACATAATGTTCAACCCACTCCCACCATCCATCAAAACCTTGCGAAGACGAACGCCTCCCACAAATAGGTCCACCACCAAAGCTTGTCGACCAGGGGTAGCGACGTGAGCAGGGTGATCCAACTAATCGAACGTTATGGGAGTCTGAGACCATCTGAGGTATGAGTGGGTGGTCGGAACTACCATGTCGACCTCTATGTTTATGACCTTTAACCGACTTCCACTCTCTACATAACAAAAATCATTAGGGTGGCATTGATATCTAGAAAATCTTCTTTATCTTCTTCGTCCTGTTTGGGCAACAAATTATCTTTGAACTGTTGGATCAACAGCCTACATTGACGAGTAGTGTGTTTGGGCAATATTAGATTGCTATCTTCATCTTTCTTCGTGTGGATTGCACACGGTAAATCCAGAGCATCTGACTGATTTTTCGGCTTCTTGGGGATAAATTGCCCTTTGGGCTTTCCCATGAACTTTCCTTGTACCGCCAGGGCGGCCGCATTGCCGGAGTGGAACCATCAGCCTTGTGCTTCTGTTTGCGATTGGAATTGCTGCCAGCATCATTGTCGACTGATTTTCCCTTACCGTTGTGGATGCGGTCTTCTTCTTCACCATTGGCATATCATGTAGTAATCTCCATCGTTTTGCTCATGGACATGTCACATGTCCGACCGAACTTCACATATAACCCTCTGTACCTGACACGAGCCTTGAAAGTGCAGACTGCTTGGTGCTCAGAAACATTTTCCATCGTGTGATGAAGGGTGTTCCAACGCTGGATATAATCTCTCAAGGACTCATTTGTCTTTTGCACGCAATGCTGCAACTCGGACAAACCAGCAGAGAGCTTGCACATGCCCTCGAATGTTTTGATGAACACTCGGGTGAGATCCTCCCAGCAATAGATGCTAGAAGGTGCCAACTGATTCAACCATGCCCTGGCCAAACCATCCAGCATCAGAGACAAATGCTTCATGGCAACATGGTCGTTACCTCCACCAATCTGCACTACCACTCGGTAGTCATCAAACCATGTTTCAGGCTTAGATTCTCATGTGAATTTACTTATTCCAGCTGCCAACCTGAAGTTGGGGGGAATATCAGCAGAACTGAAGCACTTGGGGCCGGAGACCACAGTGTCGCTTCCACTCGGACGATCTCTGTCAAAATCATCTGTGTGAGCTCCGCCCCTATCAATCCTCCTCTGCGCAAGTACATTCCTCCCATCAAACCAAGGACTCCGCTCATCACCGAATGAGTGCATATCGTCATAGTGTCAGGACACATACGTACCACTCCTCGGAGGAGAATGCACCCGATGGTGGTCATCGCGGTGGTAACGGGGAGCAAACTGGTTTTGCCCCTGATCTCTGTGCTGATCCTCTCGGTAACCCCCGCCTCTGCGATGCTGAGGTTACCCTGAAATGTAAACTGAACGAACTGTATGTGCTCTGGGTGAATTACTGTGCAATCTATTGAGTGACTGTGATAGAGCTGAGTTTTGCTGTTGTGCTTCTTGAAGCAAAGTATGAATCTTCTCTAAGCCTCTACCAGCCTGTGAGTTTGACGGCTGAACATAATCTACTATCTTAGCGGCAGGTGCAACATTTAGTACTAGAGTACGAAATACCTCGACATTGTTCTGTGGTCCACTCGAAAAGAGTTGCTATTTACACCGATTGGAAACTGGAGGACGATGACGGGCATGTCCACTCGACGGCTCTCCAGCCTCGCGTCCGGCGCGACTGAACCCAGGCGGGCTCTCCACAGAACCTACCATGAAGACCTCCGCCGCAGGATTGCAACTCTTGCACTCGGAAGGAACATCAGACTGATCTGACGCCAAGTCAAACGCGCCTCGAAGAGGTTCGATGGGCTTGATTGCCGCAATCTGCAGAGATGACGCCTGGCGAACCACTGCATGTTTCACCCATCGCTGGAGTCGCGAGCGACCGGATCGCTTGTGGCGATGAGTAGCGGGGCGAACAGTCGACACCAGGGTCGATGGCTACCGAAGGATAATGTCACAAGAACTTGCACGAACGTGCGTTGCCCCGCATACTGGGAGTGCCTTGACATCGAGAGGCAACTCCTCAAGCCATTCCGAGACATCGGCAACGAAGACGAGCGTGCCGAGATGGATCTCGCAGCCCAAGAATTAATCACAATCGCAAGACATGACGGAGAATGAAAATCGCAAACTTGCCGGAAGTCGCTTAGACGCCTGCCCTACGGTGGGCTCCAACTGTCGTGGGAATGAACCTGGCAGTAGAAGTGAAGAGTGCGAAAGGAGAGGGCAGAGTCCTAGCAACGGCAAGCTTGTACGCAAGATGTATGAGTTCAGGCCCCTCTTGTGGAGGTAACAGCCCTACTTCCAGTGCTTGGGAGCTCTTGCAGTGTGGAATGTGTGTTATAGGAGGTGCGATCCCTTGTGCCAGAGGGGAGGGGTGGCTTATATAGAGTGTGTTGCCTCTCATCAATACCAGGCAACCAAGGGTTCGATAAGCGGAGTTTAAAGGTATACATTACTGATAACATACATAATTAATGTTACTTATGACGACCAACCGAACGCTCGCCTGTCAGCCTACCTAGAGTGGCTTCTGGTCTTCTGTGTCGATTGGCTTTTGGTTCTTCCGAGTGGAATTCGATTGTCGAGTGAAGGGGGAAATTCTTCGAGTTATTACTTACCGAGTGATTCAGACGCTATGGCTATCCAGTTGGAGCCCTCCTTGTAGTCTTCATGTCTTTAATGAGGTGCCCTTAGGCAGGACATGTAGGTCAGGCCTATGGCCCTATCCTAGGTACATACCCCCATCAACAAGCAGGAGAGAAACCAAGAATGGAAAAAAGAAATTATGGATCACAAATAGTAATTAAAAAATTAAAATTGTTCCATACAATAAATTTGTCATCTAATGCCTCCTCGAGGCAAGAGTAATCTATTTTAGGATGAGGACAGGGGGCACCTCATCGGGATCCTTGCCATCCCCGCAGAAGAACTTCCCCAGTAGCGTGTTCACGTGAGCCTCCAGAGCGGCCGGCAAGTTGCCGTCGGATTCCTCGGGAATGGGGCCCATCACCTCCTTGAACTCGAAGCGGGGATCACGAAGGAGGACATGGCTGAAGACGCGGGTTGCCGCCACGGAGAAGAGGTCGTAGCATTCCTCCTCCAGGATTTTGTACACCTTCTTGGCCTCGCCCTCGAGCTCCTTAACGAGCTCGGAGGAAAGCTTGGTGTAGCTGGCATCCTGAGGGATGAGGGGAGACTCAAGCTCCATGCTATAGATAGAGCTCAGGGCCAGGCGGGCCCTAAGTTCGAGGGAGGGGAGCACGGCATGGTCTCATGCGGCCTTCGCATTGGCTGCGGCCTGAATCTCCTCCTCCGGGGGGCTAGCATGGCGTTGGCCTCGGAGACTCGCTTGCCGTGGGTGTCCTGGGCCTCGGCTACTTCGCGCTGCAGCGCCTCGAGGCGCCCGCGCTCTGTAGCCTGTTCAGCAACCACTTTCACGGGCTCAGACTCGCGGTCTGCAAGTTTCTCCTTGGGGCCACTGCGGCTACTGCGTATCCTCACCTCATTTTAGAAGCGGCTACTGCGAGTGCCTCCGTCTCGGTAAGAGTGCTTGCACGGGCGGCCCTCGCCTCGGCGGCCTCCCGCTTGTCCTTTGTGCAAACGGCCTAGGCTTTGCCTTGGACCTCCTTGGTGGAGGCATCAAGTTGGTGCCACCCCGCGGCCAACCTCGTGCGCTCCACGGCCAAACATGCCTCGATGTCTCGGAAATCCACCATGAGCAGGGAGAGCAAGTACCGGGCGTTCGTTAGGGCCCCACGCCTGAGCAGCGTGTCGTGGCCCACCAGAGCAAGGGCCTCCCGAGGGGCCATCGTCCGGGTGCGGCCCGCTGCCATGACCAGGGCGGCCTAGACGCCCTCCACTTTGGGCATAGGGGGCTCTAGGTTCTTCACCGCATCTGGCATCCACGCGTACTTGCGGAGGTTGTCGCATCAACCTGTGGGGGGCGACGGTGTCTGTAGCCTTCACAGCCGGCACCGGGGCTGGACCGCCGTGGCCTTGGCACGTGGTGCTGGGGGCTGAGCCGTCGTAACCTCGAAGCTGCAATGGCGCCCGTACGCTTGAGAAGGGAACCCGGTCAACGAAAGCGTCCTCCGCGCCTGTCGAGACCCCTAGCAACGGACGAGGGCACCCTCGAGACTTGCGTCACCTTCGCCCCAACGGTGGCCCTCTTCTTCTTCTCCTCGCAACCACCAGGGTGCTTGTGCTGAAGAAGGGTACCTAAGTAAACCAATTGGGGGTGAATAGCATGAGGAAGGTCTAAGGTACTTACACGTCCCCGGCGGCCAACTTCTTCTTCGTCTCGACGACGAGGGGGGTGCCCTCACCACCTTCACATGTCCCCTCGCGGCCACCACAGGGGCGCTCGACGTGGTCCTCGGCAAGCTCGCCCTCGCCTCCCTCCTGTGTGGGAGCTGAAGGGTCCCCCGGAGAGGTACATCTAGTGCTAGAGGAGGCGTAACACCATCGTTAGTGGATCCCGACGCCGACGCGTTGGCTGCCATGGGGCCTGATCCCGCCCCTTCTCCTAAGGCCACGGGCCCAAGAGACTTGCTTGGTAATGCTCGTCCACATAAACGTCATCCCCGAGGTTGCACAAGGACGGATGGAGGTTAGGCGGTGGAACACGGCCGATGTCCTCCTCCCCTTCAGCCGCCTCCAAGCCCTCGTCACTTCCTGCCTCGCCCAAGGACAACACCGCGATGGAGGAGCCCTTGTGTGACCCGACGAGCCACCAATCATCGAAGACTGGCATATCCCCGACCAGTCCCTCCATGTCGTCGCAGGCATACAACAACGGCGTGGCATGCGGAAGGTCCTCAAGATCGAAGCCAAGTAGAGTCCCCAAGGCTCCATCTAGCTTGTTGTGTGTTGGGCCGTTGACGTGTAGCTGCATCGGGCTCTCCCATCGATGAACTCCCACAAGGGGCGCCAGTGCGCCTGAAGCGGCATGATGTGATGCCCCAGGAACTCCTTGATGATCATCGCCCCTGTAAGGGGGGCCTCTGCAAGAGCGGCGATTCGCTCCAAGAAAAGCCATGCCCTCGGGTCGGTAGCTTCTTGTGGCTCCACCCGGAAGTTTGCTTGGGCGGACCCATGAGGGTCGCCAGGAGCGGACTTTCCCAGCACATGTCCATGAAGACCAAGTGGAGCTGGTAGCCTTCTACCTTCTTCCCTGCCTTCAAGTGAGTGCTCGCGCCTGCAACATCAGCGAAGGAGACACATGCAGAGTGCTGGCTCGGGGCGGTGAACCGCAAGTTAAAGAAGTGGCAAAAGAGCACCACCGAGGGCCTCACACCCACAAAGGCCTTGCGGTAAAAGGTAAAGATGGCTAGGAGGAGGGTGGAGTTGGGTTGAACATGCATAGCTTGGATCTGATAATGGCAAAGAATGGCGTAGAAGGAATCAGAGAATGGCGGGACCATCCTAGCGTAGATGTTATGGAGGACGAAGGGGTAGGCGGTCTTCACCAAGTTGCCCAGCACGGACGAACTCGTCGAGATATTCGTCACTCGCCCCTCCTTCATGTCACCGGCCACCAGCGGGCGCACCAGGCCCAAGTCCTCCTCTTGAGATATGCGGGAGGGCATGAGAGCAGGCCCGACGGCGGCAAAATTCATGACGGAGGCAGCAGCATTTCCCCTCTTGCTGGCAGGCGCCATCCATGGGCCGGAGCCGCGAGAGCAGCAAGGAGGTGACTCGCTCGGAGATTGGATCTAGCGCGTTCATGCGCCTAGGAAGAAGAGACAGAAAGGTGGGTGTGGCATGAAGGTGAGTATTGATGGCCCCACCCCGTGTGTCCACTTTATGTCAGCCAGGGTGGATGCCCAGGTGTTGTGGAAAGGCGAGGCGCCCCGCGCCCCGTAGCTCACCACACATTCGGCCTGGCCCAGAGGTGGCGAGCGCCCGCACCATCTCGCCCTCTGATTGTTGGGTCGTGCACATCGCGGGCTTAGGTGCTACTGCTGGTGCTCCGGGACTAGGGGTACCCTGTCCTGGCTTACTGCGGCCCACAGTACGATGCACATTGTGGGCTCGGGAGTCCTCCCCGCCAATGCACAGGAATTCGACCCTCGTGACGCCCCGTACTCGTGAGGTGCTGATCATCGAATGTTATCGGGCACCGGCGGAGTACCCCTCGTGGTTGTTCCCCCCTGAGGCCCGCGTCAAAAAGCCCTCTCCTCACATCGCCCCAGCGGGGCAAACTTACCAAGGGCGGCCTGTCGGGGTCACACGGTCCTACCTCCTCAGGTGCGGGACATGAGCCGCACATGATGGTGCCAGGGTCGGGGCCAGCAGGCATGGACAGGGAAGCTTTCCCCTTTGGTGTTAAGGGAGCCGAGCCCACCGTGGGTTCCCAAAGAAACCCCCAAAGGTTTCCCAATATGTGCAAGAGGTCCAAGGCTGGGGGCTCGCCAGGATGGAGGCCACCCTCGATCCCACCAACGCGTCATGGCTAAGAGCTTTAGCTCGCACAAACCACCTTTGCCAGGGCAGGCTGCAGTCCTCTCCCCTTTCAAAATGGCCAATGTGGCAACCCTTTTAGCCAAGTGTGTGTTTTGTGGGGGCGAGGACCAAGGAAAGTACAAAAGAGAGGCCGAGCCTGTGTAACAAGGGATCCGCCAACTCCACTAGGGCAATAACCACACTTTGTACTCGTCTTCCACCTCAAGCAATCAAGACAAGCACGAGTAGAGTTTTACATCGCAAGGTGTCCTGAACCTGGGTAAACTACGCGTGTGTTCTTGTTTGTCTTCCTTAGCTCGAGCCATCAAAGTGTCACCGTGAGGTTGAAGAGCAGAACAGAGTAGGAGAGCGAGTGCACCCCAGAGTTCGAACCTTTCTGGGTCTGTGGAGCCCCGATTTCGATAATGGCGATGGAGTCAATTTCCCCCTCCTAGAGGGAAGTTCCTCCGGCGAAATCGCTCCACCGAAGGGCAAAAGTGCTCCTGCCCAAGTTCCTCCTCGAGATGACGACGCTTCGTCTCGCAAGTCCTCTCTTCATTTTTTTTCTAGGTCAAAGAATATATACCATAATATGGTCGCCAGAAGTGGGCTGGGTGACCCACTACCCACCAATTCGCGCGATGGGGGCTAGCGCACCCTAGTGCCTAGGGTCAGCTGGTAGCTCCCCTCTGGTGCTTCTTTCCTCCAATATTTATAATTTAGTCCATAAAAATCCCCGTAAAGTTTCAGCTCATTTGGAGATGTGCAGAATAGGTATCTTTGACATAGCTTTTTGAGGTCTAGAATTCCATCTGCGGACATTTTCAATCTTATTGTAAGCCTTGCATATTATTAGAGAAAAGGCATTGGAATTACTCCATAAAGTGGTATAATGCATAAAAACACTACAAATAATAGTAGTAAAACATGATGCAAAATGGAAATATCAACTCCCCTGAGCTTAGACCTCGCTTGCCCTCAAGTGAAAACCGATAACGAAAATCATGACCACATGCTTTGAGAGAGAGATGTCGATAAAAACAAAATACAAACATAGTAGAATCATGCTCATTATTATAATAGAAAATAAAACTTATAAAATATTTCATCATAGCCTTTTCATCATATAACTTTCATCATAAAAACTTCTTATAAACAAGTAACAATTCATCAGAACATCGAAGTATGAAGCATAAACTCTATTGAAAGCTAACAAACTATGTTTTCGGTCAACTTTGCAACACAATTCATCACATTTCCATGGAGGGTCGCATATCGGAATTTTTAAGCAAGTCAACATGCTCAACCATCATTTAGTGTTCTATGATTGATAACACTCACCACATGCATATGAGCAAAAGGTTTCAACCAGACACATAGAAAGATAGGGGCTTAAAGTGTCACCTCCTAATGCATTCACCTCAATGATGATGTCAACAATAATAATTCATGACCACCCACATTGAACTCGATATATATGTCTAGATCTTTCCCCACCGAATGATGCTTGACAAAGAGAAATAAAGAGGAGTAGAGAACAATAATTTGACTCTTGCATAAAATTAAATATATAAAAGTAAAATATAGGCCCTTCGCACAGGCAAGGAGAGGTTGTCATGCGCTTTTTGGTTGTATGCCAAATCCCTTAGTGCAAAGGAATGTTACATTATATTGCCCCTTATGATGGCATCCTTTATTATGATGATTATCGCTTTTATTATTTCCATCACAAGTTCATACAACGCTTAATTTACCTTACACTAAATGATCGAACACATTTAGAAACAATTTTTATTGCCTTGTGCACCGATGACAACTTACTTGAAGGATCTTACTCAAAGCAAATATATTGAGTATAGGTAGTATCTCTACTTGAAGGAATGTTACATTATATTTGACTACTTGAAGGAATGTTACATTATATTTGGATTTAAGATTTTGGATGTATAGGTAGTATCTCTACTTAGTGCAGAGTTTTGGCTAGCAAATATATTGAGAAAGCACCACATGTTAGAGGATATATAACTATATAACTTCTATGTGAATGTGAACAAACATATATCATTACGTTGTCTTCCTTGTCCAACGTCGATAGTTTTGGCATATTATTATTAATGGGGGCTTACAATCATAAAATATGTCAAGGATGGTGTATTTGCATGTAAATCTTCTCTTCCCTTATTAATTATTTCGTGTGTTGCATCACCGACCATTGCTATGTTTGTCAACATTCAACAAATTTTACCACTTATACTTTTCCGTTTGTGATGTCACTACTTAATGTAAGATTAGCATATGATCTCTTTCATTATTTTTCTTTATTTTGATTACAACAAGAAAGCAAACAAGAAAAAACTCAAACTAAACTTTATTATATAACTCTCACTCGATTACATAGATACATAGATAGATAGATCACGAAGCACTCAAAAAGATGGATCGAACTAAACTTGTATTTGACTAAATTACAAAATAACTAAATATCAAACTAATATGGATAGAGATAATAAGAGTGATGGTGATATGATATTGGGGCACCTCCCTCAAGCTTGGCACAAGCCAAGGGGAATGCACATACCCGTGTACTCTAGTCTCCTTCTTTATTGATGAAGATGAAGGTGGTGGTGGTGTGTTTTTGTTCTCCAACTTGCGTGTGAGGCTGAAATTATCCTCCCTCGGATTCTCATTCTCCAAGTCCATATTTATTATATTTTCACATAATGCCGCTTTTCTCTCTTGTAGAAAAAGGTAAGGGATAAATTGGACCTTTGGTTTGTACTTGTTAGGGAGGCTTGACTTTTTGAATTTCACGTGCACATCTTCGGGTTGAGGTAGTGGATCTTCCTCTTCCTCGAATCTACCACCCTTGGCTTGCTTCATATCCTCATCTTCCTCCTCCTCTGTAGTCCAGCCGTAGTGATCCACCTCTCCATAGACCTTAGGGTTTGCGATGAAATCAGTGATGTAGCTCTCTCCCTCCGAATCTTGAGATGACATAATTTCAGATCTACGAGGAAAAACAACACGAAACAAGAACAGAGTATTTTTATGTGGTACTAGGGTCAAATTATGAGGAGATATATATATATAAGTTTTTTTATAGGGAAATACTTGTCCTAAAAGAAAACGAAGCGAGGAAGGTGCCCGAGGGGCCCACTACCCAACATGCCGCGCTATGGGGGCTGGCGCGCCCTGGTGCCTAGTGGGCACGTAGATTACCTTCCCATGTATTTATCAATTCCCTAATTTTTCTAATATTCCAAAACTTATGGAAAATATTTTTGCGGATTTTTCGGAGTCCGTTTAGTTACCGTGTCCCATACCTCTTCCATTTAAGGGTTCTCAAGTGTTCTTGAAGGTCTCCTTTATGTGTTCCTCCCATGTCATGGTTTGAATAATATATTTTTCAACATTAATAGACGTACCTGAAATATAGTGCTTTATTCTGTGTCCATTGACCACCTTCGGGTTAGTGCCTTCAGGATTATTGATCTTAATGGCTCTAGACCGATAAAGTTCTTCGATGATATATGGTCCTTACCATTTGGAGAGAAATTTTCCTGCAGAACATCTAGGACGAGAATTATACAATAGAACATATTCATTGACTTTGAATTCTTGATTTTCGATTCTTTTGTCATGCCATCTTTTAACCTTTTTCTTTGAATAATTTGGCATTTTCATAAGCTTGGGTTCTCCATTCATCTAATGAGCTAACATAAAATAACCTCTTTTCACCAGGAAGTTTGAAATCATAGTTGAGTTCTTTAATTGCCCAATAAGCTTTATGTTCTAACTCCAGAGGTAAATAACATGCTTTTTCATAAACCATTTTATAAGAAGACATACCCATATGATTTTTATAAGATGTTCTGTAGGCCCACAATGCATCATCTAATTTATTAGAGCAATTCCTCTAGGACCTATTGACAGTCTTTCTTAATATTATTTTATTTCTCTAATGGTTAATTCTACCTCACCACTAGATTGGGGATGATAGGGAGATGCAATTCTATGGTTAACAACATATCTAGCAAGCAACTTACAAAAAGCACCATGAATAAAATGTGAACCACCATCAATCATTAAGTATATATGGACTCTAAAACATGGAATATAACTTCCTTAAGCATTTTAATAGAGGTGTTATGTTTAGCACTGTTGGTTGGAATAGCTTCTACCCATTTAGTCACATAATCAACAACAACCAAAATATGTGTATACCCATTAGAGGAACGAAAAGATTCCATATAATCAAATCCCCAAACATCAAATGGTTCAATAAAAAATGATTAATTCATAGGCATTTCTTGATGTTTACTAATATTACCAATTCTTTCACATTCATCAGAAGAGAGTAAAAACTTACGAGCATCTTTGAAAAGAGTAGGCCAATAAAATCCAAAATGTAATACCTTCTGTGCCGTTCTATCTCCCGTGTGGTGTCCTCCATAAGCCTCGGAGTGACACTTCCGAAGGATTTCTTCCTATTCATGCTTAGGTATACAATGTCCAATAATACCATCTACTCCCTCTTTATAAAGATGTGGGTCATCCAAAAAGTGATGTGTTAAATCAAAGAAGAATTTTTCATTTGCTGATAGGTGAAACTAGGTGGTATCTATTTAGCAATAATTTAATTAGCATAATCAGCAAACCACGGTGTGTTATGAGAAACATTGACCACAGCTAGTTGTTCATCATGGAAGCTATCATTAATAGGTAGTGGGTCATCAAGAACATTTTCTAACCTAGACAAGTCATCAGCTACGGGGTTCTCAGCTCCTTTCCTATCAATGATATGCAAATCTAATTCTTGTAGCAAAGTAATCCACCTAATAAGTCTAGGCTTAGCATCTTTCTTTTCCATACGATATTTAATAGTAACATGATCAGTGTGAACAATTATTATAGAATCAACAATGTAAGATCTTAATTTATCACACGCAAATAGAACTACTAAGATTTTTTTAGTGGTAGCATAATTTCTCTGGGCACTGTCTAGAGTTTTAGTAGCATAATGGATAACATTTATTTTCACATCAACTCTTTGTCCTATAATATCACCAACAACATAATCACTAGCATCACACATAATTTCGAAAGGCAAGTTCCAATTAGGTGGTTAAACAATAGGTGCAGAAGTTAAGGCTTAAGTGTTTCAAAAGCTTCCACACAACCATCATAAAAAATGAATGGAACATCCTTTTGTAATAAATTAGTAAGAGTCCTAGAAATTTTAGAGAAGTATTTAATAAACCTTCTATAGAAACCAGCATGACCAAGGAAACTACGAACACCTTTAATATCTTTAGGACATGGCATCTTCTCAATTGCTTCAATTTTAGGCTTATCCACCTCAGTATCTCGTTCGGAAATTTTATGACCCAAGACAATACCTTCATTTACCATAAAGTGGCACTTCTACCAATTCAAGACAAGGTTAGTTTGCTCATATGTACGCCAAACTCGATCAAGGTTGCTTAAGCAATAATCAAAAGAAGTTCCATAAACGGAAAAATCATCCATGAAAACCACGACAATCTTTTCAAAAAATTATAGAATATAGTAGGCATACATCTTTGGAAGGTAGCAGGTGCATTGCATAATCCAAAAGGAATACATCTAAAATCATAGGTTCCAAAAGGGCAAGTAAAGGTAGTTCTCTCAACACACGTATTTGAGAAAAACCAGAATAACCATCTATAAAGCAAAAATGTGTGTGTTTCCATAATCTTTCTAGCATTTGGACTATGAAAGGTAAAGTATAATTATATTTTCTAGTAGCTTTATTTAGTTTTCTAAAATCAATTACCATTCTATAGTGAGTCACAACTGTTCATGGAGTGAGTTCATTTTTATCATTAGGGACAACAGTAAAACCTCCTTTCTTAGGAACACAATGAACGGGACTTACCCATCTACTATCAGCAATGGGATAAATTATACCTTCTTCAACTTTAATATTTCATTTCTTACCACTTCTTTCATTTTGGGATTCAATCTTTGTTGGTGATCAACAATGGGTTTAGCATCTTGTTACATATTAATCTTGTGCTGACAAAGAGTATGACTAATGCCCTTAAGATCATCAAGAGTATACCCAATAGCAGCTCGGTGCTTCCTTAATGTTCTAACAATCTTTCTTATTATTGCTCTGTAAGGTTAGCAATGATAATAACAGGATATATCCTCTTTTCATCAAGATAAGCATATTTCGAAGTCTCAGGTAATTGCAAGGATCACCCTTGAGTGGAGGAGGACCTCCTAGAGTTTCAATAGGCAAGTTGTGTTTAAGGATAGGCTTTTGTTCAAAGAACATTGTATCTAGTTCATTTCTTTCACTCGTATGCATATCATTTTCATGGTCTTGCGAATACTGTTCTAATGAATCAGTGGGAGGAATGGGAATAGAAGCAAGACCAACTACTTCATCTTTACCAGGCAATTATTTATCATGGGGTTGCTTAGTGCACTTGGAGAAATGACACTCATGAGATATACCACCAAAATTAATACTGATAGATTCCCTTTTGTAATCTATTTGAGCATTGACAGTAGTCAAGAAGGGTCTACCAAATATTATGGGACAAAAATCATCTTGTGGTGCGCAAAGAACTAGAAATTAGTAGGGTATTTGACATTTTCACACAAGACTTTAACATCTCTAACAATCCCAAGTGGTTTGATGGTGTCTCTATTAGCAAGTTTAATAGTAACATCTATGCCTTCTATTTCAGCGGGTGATATCTCCCGCATAATTTCTTCATATAAGGTAAAAGGAATAGCACTAACACTAGCACCCATATCACATAAACCGTGATAACAATGATCTCCTATTTTAACTAAGACGACATGCATACCAACGACACATTTATTTTTATCTTTAGTATCAGGTTTGGCAATTCTAACAGCTTCATCAGAGAAATAAATATCATGCCCAACAATATTATCGACCAAGAGATCTTTAACCATATCAATACTAGGTTATACCTTTATTTGCTTAGAGGGTTTAGTTGCTCTAACATAACTTTTGTTAACCACAATTGAAGCTTTAGCATGTTCCTTTATCCTAATAGGGAAAGGTGGTTTCTTGATATAACCACTGGGAACAACTGGGTCAACATTGTAAATAGTAGTTTCATTTTCAACTTTAAATGGTTCCTAAACTATTAGTTTAGTAGGTGGATGATATTTAAACCATTTCCCATTAGCGAGATCAACATGAGTAGCATAGTTTTCAAAAAATGAGGCTACTATGTGAGAGTCAAGTCCATAGTTACTGCCAATATCATTGAAAGCATCGATATTCATAAAAGATTTAACTGAATCAAACTCAAGTTTTATACGTGATACTTTACCTTCGTCAAGTTCCCAATATTCAGAGTTGTGTTTAATTATTTCCAAAAGATCCCACCTGAGAAAGCCGAGCATAAAAATTCTGAATAATAATTTCCCTCGGGTGCTCATGATTGGGGCATAAATATAACATTGACTTCAGCCTCCCCCAAGCTAGAGTGATACTTTCTCCTTCACGAGGACAAAACTTATAGAAAAATTCTGATAAGCATGAAGAAGATGCATAGGGTAAATTGTTTGGTGAAACTCCAATTGTAATCGATTCCAGTTCCAAGATCCTCTACCATCACATAGCCTATACCATGTCAATGTTTTCCCCCAAATATAAAGGGAAAACCTTCTTCTTGACTTCATCTCGAGAAAAACCTGCAAGCTTAAATAATCGACAAACTTCATTCACATAGATTAGGTGCATATCGGGATGTTTTGTTACATGTCCTGCATAAGGATTAGCTACCAGTTTCTCTATCATACCCAAAGGAATTTCATAATAAAAAAATTCAGTAGTTTCATCAGGTTGAGGGATAACTCTTGCTGTTTCCGGTCGGGGTGAAGATACCCCGAACAAACCCCTCAAAGGAATACTTTCCATAGTGACAAGTAATAGTAAATTTCAGCACATAATATAATTTTTTCCTTAGCAAATTCCGCTTACCAAAGGCACTTCACTCCCCGGCAACGGCACTAGAAAAGAGTCTTGATGACCCACAAGTATATGGTATCAATAGTAATCCTTTCTATAAGTAAGAGTGTCGAACCCAACAAGGAGCAGAAGGGAATGAAAAGTGGTTTTTAGCAAGTTAATTTCTAAAAGCACTGAAACAGCGGTAACAAGTTGTTTGATAGCAAGATAATTGTAGCAAGTAATGGGAAGAAATAGGAACAATAAGTGCAGCAAGGTAGCCCAATACTTTCGTGGTAAAATACAGCCCAAAACAGTTTCTCATAATAGGCAAATCATTCTTGAGGGCACATGCGGATTCCATCTTGTCACTTTCGTCATGTCGGGTTAATTCGCATTCAGAACTTTGATAATTTGATATGTGGGTGGACCTGTGCTTGGTTGTTGTTCCTACTTGAACAAGCCTCCCACTTATGATTAACCATCCCGCAAGCATCTGCAACTATGAGAAAATTATTAAGAATAAATTCTAACCATAGCATTAAACATAGGGATCCAATTCAGCGCTTTAAGGAATAGCGCATAAACTAGAGTTTAAGTTTCTGTCACTCTCACAACCCACCATGTAATTACTAATCCACAATGCATTCCCTTAGGCCCAAAGATGGTGAAGTGTTATGTAGTCAATGTTCACATAACACCACTAAGGGAATCACAACATTCATATCATCAAAATATAGAACGAATATCAACTTCACATGACTACTTGCAACATGACTTCTCATGTGGCCTCAAGAACAAAAGTAACTACTCACTAGTGATAAACATGCTCATGATCAGAGATGTGTTAAATAGCATATTGGATCTGAACATATGATCTTCCACCAAATAAACCACAAAGCATCAACTACAAGATGTAATCAACACTACTAATCACACACCAGGTACCAATCTGAGGTTCCGGTACAAGATTGAGCACAAGAGATGAACTAGGGTTTTGAGAGCACGTGGAGTTCCTGAAGATGTTGATGAATATTTTCCTCCCAAAGAAGAGAGGGTTGTTGGTGATTACAAGCAATAATAATTTATACTTTATTTTATACAGAAACAATAATATTTTATACAGAAACAATAATAATTCAAGCAAACTAGCAAGGTAATCATGAACTTTCAAAATAACAAGGCCAAAAGAAAGTTATCCCTACAAAAGCATATAGTCTGGCTATGCTCTATCTTCATTGCACAACGAATTTAAATCATGCACAGCCCCGGTATTGGCCAAGTAATTGTTTCACACATTTACTTTCTCAAACCTTTTCAACTCTCACGCAATACATGAGCGTGAGCCATGGTTTTAGCACTATAAGTGGTGTGGAGTGTGGTGGAGGTTGCAAGACAAAAAAGGACAAGATGGTCACATTAACTAGGCATATCAATGAGCTGTGGAGATGCTCATCAATAGATATCAATGTGAATGAGTAGGGATTGCCATACAAATGATGCACTAGAGCTAAGAGTATGTGAAAGCCCTTGAAGAAAACTAGTGGGTGTGCATCCAACTTGCTTTCTCACGAAGACCTAAGGCAATTTTGAGGAAGCCTATCATTGGAATATACAAGCCAAGTTATATAATGAAAATTTCCCACTAGCTATATGGTGGTGACAAAATGAGAGACTCTCAATCATGAAGATCATGGTGCTTAATATGCACAAGTGTGGAAAGGTGGTAGTATTGTCCCTTCTCTCTTTTTCTCTCGTTTTTTTGGTGGGCTCTTTGGCCTCTCTTTTTTTTTTGGTGGGCATCTTTGGCCTCTTTTATATCCTCACATGGGACAATGCTACATCAATGATGATCATCACACTTTCAACTCAAAACTTAGAGCAACGATGACTCTATATGGAATGCCTTCGGTAGTGTACCGTGACAATGATCTACATGGCATAGACATTAATGGAAACATCATGCTAGCTATCATACAATCATGCAATGGCAATGTAGACGTGGTGGCACATGTCATGGTGGTAGTTGCATGGCAATATATCTCGGAATGACTTTGAAAAAGCCATAGTAGGTACGTATGGTGGTTGTTTTGAGGGAGGCTAATGGTGGGTTTTGTGCACCGGCGAAAGTTGCACGGCACTAAGAAGATAGTGATGGTGGAAGGTGAAAGTGCATCTAAACCATGGACTCAACATTAGTCATGAAGAACTCATATACTTGTTGCAAAAGTTTTATTAGTAATCGAAACAAAGCATTTCACGCATACTACTAGGGGAAGGGTTGGTAGGTATAAACCATCGCGCGATCCCGACCGCCACGCAAAGGATGACAATCAAAAGACTAATCATGCTCAGATTTCATCACATAGCCGTTCACCATACGTGCATGCTACGGGAATCACTAACTTCAACACAAGTATTTCTAGATCCACAACACCTTACTAGCATAACTTCAATATTACCACAACCACAACTCAAAACTAATTGAGATGAATCAAACTTCTCTAACTATTCAATGCACATGAAGGTGGAAGTTTTCGTATCGCTCTGGATAACTACCCCTTTTGATACTATTTTAAAAGCATAGATCAACTACCAAGCCACGCACCGCTGTGCTCTAAAATATATAAGTGAAGCACATAGAGCAAAAGTATCTAGCTCAAAAGATATAAGTGAAGCACATGTGAGCTGAATTGTCTACCAAAGGATATAAGTGAAGCTCGACAAAATCACGGTGAGTGCATGTCTCTCTCTCTAGTTGTGCAGCAAGGATGATTGTGACACTGCAAAAATAAAAGACTCCTACGATACAGGACGCTCCAAGCAAAAACACATAACATGTGGTGAATAAAAATATAGGCCCAAGTAACGTTACCGATGGATTGAAGACGAGAGAGAGGATGCCTTCCCGGGGCATCCACAAGCTTAGGATTTTACGGCATCCTTGATTCTCTTGGGGTGCCTTGGGCACCCCCAAGCTTGAGCTCTTGCCACTCTTTATCTTTTTGTCCATAAGAACTTCACCCAAAACTTGAAAACTTCACAACACGAAACTTAAACAGAAACTCGTGATATCATTAGTATAAGAAAGCAAACCCCACTTCCTTAGGTACTGTAGCAAACTTAAATTCTACTTATGCTGATGTTGGGTTACTGTATCTTCAATCTTCCATGGCTAATACCCCCCGATACTATCCATAGTTTCATCAAAATAAGCAACCAACTCAACAAAAACAGAATCTGTTAACAGCAGACCAGTCTGTAGCAATATGTATACTTCGTATATTTCTGGTACTTCCAAAATTCTGAAAAATTACGACAGTGTTAAGAATTTGCGTAGAAATCAGCAGCAAGAAGAATAAAGTCAAAATCTCTTACAGAAAAAAAAATGAAAATTCTTTTCGTGAGTAGAAAGTTTCTGTCTTTTCCAACATGACCAAACGATCATCCCCAAGACTAATCATAACGGTTTTACATGGCACAAACGCAAAAGAAACACAAAAAACACAATCGTAACAGAATTATGAAAGTGTGGAAAACACAAAACAGAAAGAAAAACGATAGGGTTGCCTCCCAACAAGCGCTACTGTTTAACACCCTTAGCTAGGCATTGAATGATGCTCTCACAAAAGACAAGAATTGAAGCACAACGAGAGCATCCTAAAGCATGTGAAAATCACATCTAAGTCTAACATACTTCCTATGGATAGGCATTTTATAGGAAAACAAATTGCCAAGAAAACAAATAGCTGCCATATGCAAGGAAGAAGAAAGAGACAATAACAATCTCTACATAACGAGAGGTAACTTGGTAACATGAAAGTTTATACCACAATATTTTTCTCTCTCATAGCAATTACATGTGGGATCATATTCAAATTCAACAATATAGCTATCCCATAGGATATTCTTTTCATGATCCACATGCATGCAAAGTTGACGCTCTTCAAAAATAGTGGGATTATCATCAACTAAAGTCATGACTTCTCCAAACTCACTTTCAGTCTTATTGCAAACATCATATTCATCATGAGGCTTAATTTCAAGATCATAAGAAAAATCATCGCCCCACTCATGATAATTGCAACAAGTAGTGGACATAGAAAAACTAGCATCCCCAAGCTTAGGGTTTTGCATATTTTTAACATGATTGTCACTAATAGGATTTATAGTGAAACCATTGCAATCATGCTTTTCATTCGAGGAGCCTTCGTGAATCACTTCATAAGTTTCTTCATCACGATTTTCAGATTCACGCATCTCAAGCAAAACTCCATAAAGATAGTCAAGTGCACTCAATTCACTAGCAATTGGTTCCACATAAATGGATCTCTTAAAAAGATTAGCAAGTGGATGAGGATCCATATCACTAGATTTTCAGCAAGCGAAGATGCAAGCATATTGAGGGCACATAGCACACAAGCAAAGGAAAGGCAAACGAAAGAAAAGGCGAATGAAAAAGGCAAACGGAAAAGGAAAATGAAAACGGCAAAGGAGGAAGGCAAATGAAAACGGCAAATGTGAAGTGGGGGAGAGGAAAACGAGAGGCAACTGGCAAAAAAAATGCAAGAGATGAGTTTGTGAGACCTACTTGGATAGATCTCTCCTTCCCCGGCAACGGCGCCAGAAATACTTCTGCTACTGCAACAAAAGACCTTCCAACGACGCCACAAATACGCGCTGACGGGGGAGATCTTGATTCTCCTCAGCAACGGCACCAGGAATCCTTCTGCTACGGCTATGCCTTTAGGGACTTCCTAGGCAAATATGCAAAGGATTTGCCCGAGGCCTTGGAGCCTTGCGTTGGTGTTCCCTCGAAGTGGAAAGGGTGATGTAGGGCAGCGGTGGTAAGTATTTCCCTCAATTTGAGAACCAAGGTATCGATCCAGTGAAGGAGTATCACAAGTGCCTGCACAAACAAAAAAAGTTTGCTCCCAACGCTATGAAGGGGTTGTCAATCCCTTATAGATTGTTCGCCAAGTGAGAAATGAAAGCAACAAAGTAACAAAGCAAAGTAAAAGCGAAAGTGGAAATGATAGGTGTGAATAGACCCGGGGGTCGTAGTGTTTACTAGTGGCTTCCCTCATGAAAGCAAGTAGACGGTGGGTGAGCAAATTACTATCGAGCAATTGATAGAACCGCGCAAAGTCGTGACGTCATCTATGGCAATGATTATATATATAGGCATCACGTCCAAAACAAGTAGACCGATACTTTCTGCATCTACTACTATTACTCCACACGTCGACCGCTATCTAGCATGCATCTAGTGTATTAAGTGCAAAGAACAGAGTAACGCCTTAAGCAAGATGACATGATGTAGAAGGACAATCTCATATCTACGATAAAGCCCACCTTGTTACCCTTGATGGCAACTACACGATGTCTGCCTTGCTGCCCCTACTGTCACTGGGAAAGGTCACCACACGGTTAGAACCCAAAACCAAGCACTTCTCCCATTGCAAGAATCATAGATCTAGTTGGCCAAACAAAACCCCAGACTCGGAGCGACTTACAAGGATATCAAATCATTCATATAGAAATCAGCAAAGACTTAAATATATATCATAGATAATCTGATCACAAATCCACAATTCATTGGATCTCGACAAACACACCGCCAAATAAGATTACATCGGATAAATCTCCATGAAGATCATGGAGAACTTTGTATTGAAGATCCAAGAGAGAGAAGAAGCCATCTAGCTACTAACTACGGACCCGTAGGTATGAAGTGAACTACTCAAGAGTCACTGGAGGGGCGACGATGTTGATGTAGGAGCCCTACAACTCCAAAGTCCCCTCCGGCAGGTCACCGGGAAGGGTCTCCAGATGAGATCTCGCGGAAACGGAAGCTTGCGGCGGCGGAAAATTATTTTCGTGGATCCCTTGATTTTTTTTCTGTATTATATGGAATATATAGGCGAAGGAGCTAGGTCAGGGGGCGCCAGGGAGGCCACAAGCCTGCTGGCTGCCGCGCCCCCTGGTGGCGGATAGGGGCCTTGTGGGCCCGATGTAGCCCTCCTGGCTTGGCCCTCAATCCCCCTGATCTTCTTCCGTTCGTGAAAAATTTATTTTGGGGATTTTATTTTGTTTGGACTCCGTTCCAAAATCAGATCTGAAAAGAGCCAAAAACACAGAAAAAACAATAACTGGCACTTGGCACTGAATTAATAAGTTAGTCCCAAAAAAGATATAAAAGGTACATAAAACATCCAAAGATGACAAGATAACATCATGAAACCATCAAAAATTATAGATACGTTTGAGACGTATCAATCCCCTATACGAAGTCGAGTTCGTGAAATGGTTTGGATGGAACCATGTTGTGTGTTGTTTGTTTTTGTTGTTTGTGCCTTGATATAAGTCGTGATTTTGCTCTAGCCAATATGCACGTGGTTATATCACCTAATTCATCTTGATGTTTAAGTTGAATTTTCGACACTTGTAGATTGCACTTTCAGCATACCACCCACTTATGCACTCCCCATATGCTACTCCCTCCCTCCCACCCCTCTCGGCAACTGGAAACCAGCAAGACAAGATGCACGAGGGATCCACTTTGACGGACGGCTGACAATGAAGACTCCAACTGCAGCATATTCCACCGGGCGCAACCCATAGCATTATGTTTCTCCCTCAAAATAGGGAACCCTCCCTAGACCAACCTAACCCTCACAAGCTCTCCAGCTCAAATATTTGGTCACGTGTCTAATACACGGATTTGACAGATCATGTGTCGAGCCCCGATAAACCCCCGCTTAGCACCGGGTTCTTTATGGAACAACTGATCACAGTGAACAAGTATCATTCAATCTTAAGCCATCACCAAAACCCTGATGCCATAAGAAGGATCGTTCCGAGATATATGATTTGTAGGCAATGCATGTCGTGGTGATGATATGTATCTTGAGGATATAGCTAGACTATTTTGGTATATCGTAAGGCCCTTATAAAGGTACGTGAAATTGGTGGAACAAATTGATAAAGTGGCATAACCTACATACTCTAGGAGTAAGTTTGAGTTCAATAGGGAAATTTTGATCACGAGCAAAAATTCTTGGTGGTACAATTGACTTTATCAAGTAGTTGACATGGTTTGATGATTTTACCATAATGACTTGGAGTAGCAAGTAAGATACCTTGTTGGATTTGAGTTTCGGATTTAAGTAGGTAACCTTAATGGAGTAATTAATGATGTATGAGGCCACATGGTTCAGTGTGACTTGGATTTAGCCCGACGATCCCGATCACGATACCATCTTTCTCGGTGGATAAGAAGTACAAATACTTTGAGTCGTCGAATTGATTTACGAACCTATATAAGCTGGCTTCGGAGATTAGTTGGCCATGATATTGAAAGCTAGTGGACACGCTATGATGTAGTTCTGGCAATAATATGTGAATCATGAGGACTCTAAGTGATCATGTAGAACCCCATCAATATTGGATTTCTAGGAGTTATGGGTCTAGTGATGATCGATCGGATTGATGGACAACTTGATCGGATTCGTAGTAAGGAAACAAGATCCTTAACATAGGAATACACTACCCTGGCCATTGGGTAGTCTAGTTGAGCACTTGGGTTTGTAGCGTCTCAGTTCAAGCTTAGCAGCTTGAATGCTTTCCGAGGTTCTTGCATAGGGATGCTTGTGCAACGTATGCTATATCATACTTGTGGTCTTTGGGTTTAGTCCCTCCCTCAATCCTGGAGTAGACTAGCATGAGTGGTGTGGCGTTGACTTATGTGAGATGGTATCTTGGATGAAATAGGGTGATTTTTTGTCCAGAGTGAGAGGTCAGACTATTGGCAACTAAGGAATCTGCTTAGAGCTAAGATGATAGATGTTCACTCACATCATAAGTTCCTTGAAACCCCAAAGCTTCATCGAGCCATAAGGTGATCGGATTATGACCATGAGAAACGACTCTAAGTCGTTGGAATATGGCCAGTACTCCGCCCGACCACCACCCATCGTGTCTATGACGAACATGGGTATGAAGGACTAGATCATCATGGACCACGAACCCCTCAGCCAGTGACCGCCCATAACGAGTTTCCGCTCTCCTCACATGTCTCACGAGCACTGTGCTTATGTGATGCTTGGGAAGTATGAAGTTATCCTCAGGGATGGCATACTTATTCATCCAACAGGAGGAAGAGCACTTTAGTCCTGTTTGGACGAGCCCCAGTAATGTTGATCGCTATGCCCCTCGAGAGAAGGTGTTATCTCGAGAAGGTTGGATTCTCGAAGAAACCTCAAGGCATCGGAGGTCTATCCTACTCAAGACAAGATGGAGGATCGCAATGCTTGGGAAATGCACGACAAAGAAGTATAAGCAATAGAAGTCGACCACCGATCATGCGCTAACTACATCAACAATGTCAAGAAGCCTCGATGATTCAAGACGATGAAACCTTTGGACTGCGAGAGAAATCAAAGAGCTTGTTCTTGGTCCAAACCAAGGATGAGAGTCCTAAGTTGGATAATGGTGAAAACCTGCTAAACGTGATTCACCGCTTGCCGAGCCACGGACCTTGGGAGCGGATGACTAGCCTATACTCTTGGGTAGCCAGCTCATCTAGAACCCCTCATGAACCTTCCCAGATGGTAAAACCCGTTATGGACTCTGAGTCTCCGAGCTTAGACTCATGGGCGAGACCCAACACATACCCTTTCACAAGAAGCCTTCGAAGACAACTACAACACCCTCGAGGATGAAGACCACCTGCGACCGTAGCTTGCCTGCCTTAAGGGAGTCAAGGGATTCCCCGTCGAAGGGACCTACGCAAAGACCTTGACCGTATGTTCTAACACGAGACATCTAGATGTCACTAACCGGCACGAGCAGCCCCAGGACCAGAACCTAGACACATTATCTTGCCACATATTCCGACCTTGGGATACACATGCAAGCCACACACTTGCGAGAGCTTAGTGCACCAAGTCCTCGACCCTCAGTCAAGCCTGACTTATTGCCAGATCCCCACTCACGGTCAGGCAAGGACGTGCAGAGCATATAATGCTGCATCATCAAGCACCTCAAGACCCACAGAATCGTCATGGGGACACGAAGACCACCTCCGACTTAAGATTTTGTCTCTCTCCAACACCTAGCCTAGAAATCTCGGGGGCGAGATTTTCTTAAGGGGGTAAGGTTTGTAACAACATGTGTTTAACTCTCCTGACTAATTAATTTATTTTAAAAATTAGGACCAATTAAAAAATTTGTGAATGCTTGTGATGCTTGATGTGATGTTTGCTTGCTTGCTTATTGCTTGTGTTGAATCCAATGCTCCTGCTACTCTCTCAGCACTCCTACGGCTCTCTCTCAGCTCTGCAGCACCTAGGCCTATCCCTCCTCCCTAAGCACTCCGGGGCCTTCCCTCATCGCCTTCAAGCCTCCCCAGCCCCATTCTCTCCCCAGGGCACGGCGCGCTCACGGCCAAGGCAACCCGACAGGGTGCTCCTATGGCCACCCCAAGCCACGGCAGCCCGAGATCCTCCCAGCAATGCAAGCATCGGGCTAGGTGCGGCGCAGCTCCCCGAACCCGCCGGTGGCATGATCTCCACCCGGCGCTACTAGAGCTACTGGAATGAGACGCCGGTGCGAGCTCCTCCATCCTTCGTGCCTCCCCTGCATGCGAGCACGAGGTTAGGGAAGGACCCGACCAGCAGCCCCCATGTCAGTGAAACGGCGGCCAGGCCCATCCCCATAAGTGGAGGCGGCTTCCTCAAGGTGTGCATCCCCATAGAGGAAGCGTACTCTCGGGAGTACATTTTCAGCTCAGCTACTCCCTAGCGAGCCCGAGCCTAAGGGCCGGCCCAATCTCTGTCTAGCGCCCAGGGCGACTATAGCCATAAGGTGTAGTCTTTTCCTTATTATTTATCAGAAACTTCACAAATCCTCAAACAATTCATCCTAGCTCCTAATCAGATGATACAAGTTTCTGAAGAATTCTAAAATCCAGATCTATCCAAATAGGTGCATTGCACATTTTTCCACATAACCTTTAAGTAGTCTTAATATTCAAATGCAAATTTGAATGCTTCTAGCCCCTTAACAAAAATCCTAGAGGATTCAAATAAACTCCAATTTGAGTGATTGCAATTTTCACAGTCTTCTAATGTCATACCCTATTTTTGAAGCCTTAGTCACCATTTTTATCTGTCATGTTTTTATTGCACTAAATAAATAGCTCCCATTTTGCCATTTATTCCATGTTATAAAATCCCTAGAATATGCATACCAATTCCAAATCTAGTGAACCAACTTCCTAAATGTTTCTAAAATCATGCTCTGTTAGATGAGTGCCTCCACTCATTTTTAGCAGAATATTTTTTGTAGGCTTCTTTAAGGATCACCTACTCCTCCTTTCGTCCATTCAAAAATCCCTGATGGTCCCAATCTCCTATAGCAAGATTCAGGTATTTTTCTTATGACCGGAGAGGTCCAAGAAAAATAAAACTTCCATTTATATAGCCATTTTGTTTCCGCTTGTTCTGTGGCTTACTGTGCTTGTTTCCGACGATAGTTGATGGGTAGACGGTGTACTCGGAGTTGGACCAGAAGACCTCGAAGACCCTGCGGACTTATGTGAGCTAAGAAAGCAGCCCTTTGACCATGTGTGAGAAAACATTTTCATGCATGCCAAGTTGAATACTTTTTTCTCAGTGCATATAGTAAGGTTATTCGGTGCACCCAACAAGGTGTTACCAATGGATCTTCCGGAGCACTTGCATTGAGCATGATTCTACCACCTATGAGGGTCACGCTGATAATAGGTTGACAAGTAGACAGTAGTACTACGCATAGGAAGAGCATGTGCATGATGATGGTAACACAGAGATGATATCAAAGGTTTTACGAAAACCCCGTCGTGTGCCACTAATGCCTGAGGGTGATGATGAGTTAGGTGGCCACTTGTGAAGAAGTTGTGCACTGGGTAAAGTTTTCGTGTGAGTGGTTCCCGAAACAGGATTAGATTTATGATGTGTCGACCGTCCCAACCTTACATGTACGACCACATTACCCCTTTATGGGACAGGGCTTTGTTGATTACTTTGGTCGGTACTAGCAAAGAGGCCACATTACTAGTGGCGGGAGTGATATGTAGTCACTCTCGTGACAAGGTCGTACCAGGTAGGTCGACTATGCCGTTTTTACGTGTTCCGGTTACACCGTTGGTCCCTGCATGGATGATACAGTCTAGATTTTGTGCTCGTAAGACGTACATCATGTGAGCTAGGTAACAATCGAAAGGACTCTTTGTCTAGTGTCGTCAGGGGAAAGGCAATGATCGGGTACTTACCTTGGGTATGTTATATACCGCGAGTCGTGGAAGACACGGAAGTTTCCTGGTTATATACAACGTACAACCTGTGAAGAGTGTAAAACTATTCGAATAGTTGTGTCCATGGTTAAGGACAATTGTGTGGTGCTGCTCAAACTATGTCCAGTCGTTTCCGCGTAAACCATGTGTGTGTGAGTGTGTGTGTTTAAAGGTGTTATCTAAGAAAGATGATATCACAAGTTCGGTGACTTGGCATATAGGGTGAACCTGTGTGTTCAACCCTCAGCAGATATGTTGATATTTGTGACATGTTCTTCTGAATACCATCTAGCCTATGATGCATGTCCATTCAAGCAACTGGACATGTTTATTTATCATCATAACTTGCTTTCCCAAAGGGTGCATATTACTTTTTATCGTACCAACTCCACTATCCATATCATGGGCTGTTTGCGAGTACATTCAAAGTACTCATTGGCTTGCCACTCGTTATTTCATTGACCAGGTATGAGAGAACAATAAATGGTGAAGAGTACCTTGGTGACGTTCCTGCGAGCTAGGATTCTTCCCAGTCAGAATGCATGTAGGTTAAGGCTGATGGCATGGGTTCACGCTTTCGACCAATATTTTCGCTATTGGTCAAGTTTGCTGTGTTGGCGCTCAAGGCCCTATATGTAAGACTTGACCGCAAAGGTCATTTATTGTATCAAACGGTATGTATGGATGTAAGACTCTTGTTATTCAGTTTCTGTGTGTTCGGTGAGCATTGATCTCTGGGACCACTGAGCATGTTCATTCGGCGATCTCGACTCGTAAGTCGGGGTCCCCACAACAAGGTACGGGATGTGGCCCGTATCTATGCTCTGGCCGACAAATGTGCATGCGCTGAAGAAGGAAGAAGACTCCCGTGAGAGAATGCTGACACGGAGGTCGACTCTGTCGACAAAGACGCATCCGCCTCCAAAGGAAAAGGCCGAAAGCGCAACCGAAAGCGAAAAAGCAAAGAAGTCATGGTTCTAGAAGCGTCCAACAAGTCTAGTACATGAAAGAAAGCTAAGTCTAAGGAGTCCGGCAGGGAATTTGCCTCATGCTCTCGAGACGACAAGGCTACACTAGGGGGAAAACTAGCAGGCCATATTGCAAAATCCACCTCACCAAGGTCCACGACATCACCGATTGCCACGAAGTAGACGAGCTTGCCGAAAAGCAGAAGCGGGAGTATGAAAGGCACGACAAGGAGAAGGGCCCGAGCGGTGTGGGTGGTTCTCATTAGAAGAACCGATGTGGTCGTCCTTGTTGCCGCGGCAAGGCCAAACATAAAAAAGACAAGCCTACTAGAGGTTGTGACAAGAAGTCTGATGATGAGGATGGTGATAATGACAAACATGGACAAGGATTAGAGATGAATGAGTTCCAAAGGGAAATAGACGCCATGTGTGTTCACGGAGGCGCATCTTTCCATTGCTCCCACTAGCAACTCAAATAGTGAGTCCGCAAGGACAATGCAGCGGAACCAGTGACAGAGTCAAGAAAACCCCATAAGTGGTCCAACATTCCCATCATTTTCAATGTTGAGGATCACCCTAACCGCATCATAGCCGTCAGGTGTGTGCCATTATTGGTATCATCAACAATTCGCAACCTCGAGGGCACGAAGATGTCAGTCGACAGTGGGGCTGGCTTGAACTTGATCTCGCCTGACATGATCAAGTGGATACAGATCCCTGTCTCGGATCACAAAACAACGGGGTCCTTCCAGGGTGTCAACCGAGGAAGATCTCAGTCCAAGGGGAAGATCACTCTGCCGGTCACGTCCCATAACAAGCTCAACTTCAGGATACAAAGAGTTGTCTTTGACATCATGAAGATATCACTTCCATATAGTGGAATCCTGGGCAGACCGGCATTGGAAAAATTCATGGTGGCATCCCACCATGCCTACAACACACTAAATATGCCAGGACCGATGAGCATCATCACCATCCACGCCGACAACAACGATGCAGTCCTCTACATCGACAAAATATTACGGGAGGCAGTAGCAGCATCTGTCGACAAGGCCCTTGCTCCCGCCGACAAAGATCCCAAAAGGAAGAAGAATAACAAGAAATATGACAATGACTCTCGCAAGGAATCCGGGAAAGACCTCTATCACCCAGAACAAGAAGAGCAAAGCCAGCGCTCGTGAGACAAAGCAAGTGGCTACGAGGGAAGACAGCGAGGGCGACACTTTCACCATAAGTGCCACCATCGACACCAAATAGGAAAGCACACTGATCTCCTTCCTACGAGCGAATGTTGATGTGTTTACCTGTCAACCATCTGACATCGCCGGTATTCCGAGGGACGTGATCGAGCACCACCTTACTATGTGTCCCCATGCATGCTCTATCAAATAGAAGGTTTGGAAGCAAGATCTCGAATGAGGGGAGTTTATTGCCGAGGAAATAAAAAGGTTGGAAGCAGCAAGTCTGATTAGAGGTGTGCTTCACCCCACGTGCCTAGCTAATCTTGTGGTGGTACGGAAGGCCAGCGGGAAGTGGAGACTTTGCATTAACTTCATGGAGGTCAACAAAGCTTGTCCAAAGGATCACTTCACCTTGTCGTGCATCAATCAGATAGTAGACTCAACTACTGGATGCGACCTATTATCGTTCCTTGATGCCTACTCCGGCTATCATTAGATATTCATGGCCGAGGAAGATGGAGAAAAGACTGCGTTCGTCGCCCCATGTGGCACCTACTACTTCAAGGGCATGCCTTTCGGGTTGAATTGCGTTGGTTCAACATTAGCGAGGGTCGTCCACAATGCTTTTGGGCGACAACTACATAGAAATGTAGAAGCGTACATGGATGATATCATCGTCAAAACAAAGGACAAGGCTACACTAATACAAGTTTTGGAAGAAACCTTCACAAACTTGCGCAAGATCAATCTCCAGCTAAACCCTGAGAAGTGTGTGTTCGGAGTTCCGTTCGGCAACCTAGTCCGGTTCTTCATTTCACATCATGGAATAGAAGCCAACCCCGCCAAGATTGAAGCAATTCACCAAATAGAGGCACCAAAGCGCGTCAAGGATGTACGCCGCTTGGCGAGCTACATAGCCGCCCATGGCCGGTTCATTTCCAAGTCTGCGGAACGCGCCCTTCCGTTTTAATGATCTTGAAAAAGCCAGGTCCTATGAAATGGACTCCATAGGCTGAGCTTGCGTTGCAAGACTTTAAGAAATACATGTCATCTGCCCCAATACTGACCGCACCAAAATTACAAGAGTCGTTGCTACTATTTTAGCAGCGACTAATCAAGTGGTAAGTGCCGCATTGGTGGCAAAAAGAGAAGGTGAGGTAGGTGTGGCAGCAACTCCCGAGCCGACAGCTGGCAAGACAAACTCAACTCCGGCAAGCCAAGGAACCAACAACATAGATAGACTGCAAGGGATGATACCACTTGATAGAGGCGAAGTTATCCCTGTCTTTTGATGAGATGTGACTATCATTTATGGTGGAGTAGACTTTGACGATCTGACTACCGAGGTGTGGAGATATCGCGCCTAGTAATCGCTAAACCAACTCCGAGAGGTTACTGACCACGCCGGAGGATGATCAACCTAACATGGAGGGTTTGTTTCCTGCATGCCAACAAAGAACAAGCAATAACTGAAATTGCAATATGGCTATTGCAAAAATAATAGGAAGACTTTATTGATGAAAGTGGGGTTCTATGATGTCTTGGTCTGGTCCTATAACACAAACAAAGCACGCGAAGTTGCTGCCATGGCGAACTTGTAATCTAAACAAAACCCAAGTCTAAATGGCACCCTAAGGGTTGTATATATGGGGGAATAGAGGGGAATTTTGTGACCCCTTAAACAAGTTTCCCCACACATACGGACTCTAAAAACTTCCTATAATGGGGTATTTCAAAATTACATGGGCCTGGACCAAAAATAAGGTGACACGACACCTGTAATAGCCTACGGATGGAATTTATGAAGTAGCATCTTGTATATTTCATCCAAACCTTGATGCTCTCCTTATGGTGGCTTCAATGTGCGAAAATCACCAATAGAAACTATGTTGTTCTTTCTCGCTTGTGCACCTTCTTCTCCATGCTTGATCCCACTCCAATGGCCATCCTTCTTGTCCATTCTAGGTCCTTCATTCCTAAGTAAAACAAAACAATCAAATTTAGCAATATCATATGTTCATGAACATTCCAAGGATTTCCAAGAAACGAAAGTACCTGGTAATTCAATCGACATGCACGAGCTCTAGTAGTTGGTCAGTATGTATAGCAGCAGGGGCTATGGGTGCAACAATGATATTGATGTACTCATCAGGACAGAACATCAGGTTGTGCCGAAGAAGAAGATGGTGTAGCGACCAGTCTACTTTGTCAGCTCCCTCCTGCAGGGGCTGGATCAAGGTACTCTCATGTGCAAAAGATTCATTTTGGCCTTCTTATGGCCTCCTGGAAGTTGCGCCATCACTCCCAAGCACACCACATTATCATTGTCACTCGCTTTCCACTACAACGCATCCTAAGGAATCGAGAGGCGATGGGCAGGATTGTCGAGTGGGCGTTGGAATTGGCTAGCTTGAACGAGAGCATTGAGACCATGACAACCATCCAAAGCAGGGCCTTGACAGAATTCATAGCCGAATGGACTCCAATGCAAGATGAAGAGATTCCAGAAACAATCCTCCTCGACAAGGAAGCACCCAGGGAATGGATCTGGACTTTGGCGGGGCCTTTTCACTGCGAGGCGTCGGGGTCGGAGTGCTTCTCGTAGAACCCAGCGGAGAGAACTTCACGCATGTAGTCCATATGTACTTCCCCCGGGAGGTATGAACAAAAAACACAGCGGAATACTAAGGACTTCTTGCCGGTCTTCACGTAGCAACTGAGCTCGGCATCAAGAAATTGATAGTCCGAGGAGATTCAAAACTGGTTGTGCGTCAAGTCAACAAGGATTACTAGAGTCCTCTGATGGAAGCTTATGTAGATGAAGTGGGGAGGTTGGAAGAATGCTTCGATGGTCTATAGAAAAAAACATTCCATGGGTAGAGAACAGCATAGCCGATGATTTAGCAAAGCAAGCAGCTCAAAAGTTGCATGTAGAACCAGGTACCTTTGTACTCTAATTAACTCAAGCATCTGTTACACCATCAGATCAGCAAACCAAGAAAATAAAGGTTAGTTCCGGCGACTACCATCCAGCAGAGCAACCAACCGCCATCAAGAAGGTTGCCGGGAACGACAAAATGTCTACCAATGAGCTGCTAATTTCGGCAGACCCGATGGTCCTAGCCACCGAGGCCAGTGCTCCCGCGACAGAGGAAATGCCTTTAGTCCTTGTCGTCGAGCCACAAGCTCCGTCATGGGTGCAACAAATAGTCCAGTACCTTCAAACAGGTGAACTCCCCGAAGAATAGGAAGAGGCCGAGAAAGTAGCCTGACAATCGAGTCTGTACTAGTTCATGGACAACACTCTATACAAGAGGAGACCAAATGGGGTGAAATTGAAGTGCATTCCTCGGGAAGAAGGACAATAGTTGTTGGCAGAGATACATGAAAGAATCTACGGCTCCCACTTGGTATCACGAGCTCTTGTTAGAAAGGCACTCTGGCAAGGCTTGTATTGGCCGACAACCCTTAGATTCCTTGGTTGTGGTGACTACGTGCGAGGCATGTCAGTTCCATGCCAAGCAGATACATCAACCAACCCTGCAAACCATACCACTCTCCTAGCCATTTGTAGTATGGGGCTTGATATTGTCGGACTTCTCCCCGATGCTATCGGGGGATTTTAATTCTTGTTTGTAGCAACTGACAAGTTTAAAAAGTGGGCCGAAGTGGAACAAGTGAGAATGGTAACGGCACAAGCAGCAGTCAAGTTCATGAGCAGCACCTACATGCAATACTGCGAGGGTATAGGTACAAAATCTACTTCGCGTCAATTGCACACCCAAAGAGCAACGACCAAGTAGAAAGGGAAAATGTTGAGGTGATGTGGGGCCTCAAAACAAGGACTTTTGACAAGTTGCACAAGCATAGGAGGCGTTGGATTGATGAGCTATCGGCGTTTCTTTGGTCGATCAAGAAGACACAAAATCGAGCCACAGGCGAGACGCCCTTCTCCCTAGTTTATGGTGCAGAAGTGATACTCCCCACGGAACTCACATATGGGTCACCTCGAGTACAATCATTTGATGAAGAACAACAAGAGCAGCTATGGCAAGATGATGCCACGCTCCTTGACAAAGACCGTCTCCGGGCTATGCAACGTGATGCACAGTACCAGCAGGCCCTGCGTCGCTACCATAGCCGCAGATTACGCGGCAAGGGTGTTGAGGAGTCTGAACTTGTCCGTCGATGATTTAGTCCATGAAGGGAACTAACAAGTTGACACCAAAGTGGGAGGGCCCATACCAGGTGGTACAAGTGACCACGCGTGACGGGGTCTGCTTGGAGACCAAATATGGCACTCCAGTGCTCAACTCGTGGAATATCGAGCATCTTTGTAAATTCTACCCGTGAGGCGCCGTTACTGGGCTGCCCGGCAACCTCTTTTGTACAAGTCGAACCGACAAGGTTTGTAACACTTTGTACAAAGCCAGGCGAAGACCCTGTGCATAGTCAATAAAGCTAAGTGTTTCTACAACTTCTTATCAAATCACTTACTTAATTTATGTACCCTACATGAAATGTTGTGATAACTTTTTACTTGCTTGAGGTTGTATTTACACCGCCAAGGTTCATGGTCTCCTCCTTTTTCTCTTCTTCTTTTTTCTGAAAAGAAAGAATGGCCCCTCAAGCACTGATCTTCCTAGGGGAGGAGCGACAATACGAACGCTTGCGGTCAAGATCAAAGACGACCACTTTACGACAAGGAATGCGACAGAGAGAAAGCTAAGTCCTCTTTTCTTTGTTGTGAGCTGTTTTCTCTTTTTCCTTGAAGTAATTTCACTTTTGTGAGAAGACCTGCACATCAGGAACCCTTTTCGAATATGTCCACACTCCTTGTTGTTTCAGGTCCGCTCAACAACCTGAGAAGCCGCGATAGAAAAGGCAAGGCGGTCTGCGAGCAACCTTTGCTTTTGACAAGTCACTAAGGACCCGCTTCCTGAAAATGCTCGTGGCAAGGTTACGAAAACCGGTAGACATGTCTGACAAGCATAGGGAAGAAAAGCATACAAGCGTGAATTCACACACAAGGAAGAATGTCCTATTGACGGGTGTGAAAAACATTTAAAACATGGCGGGGAGTACCCTGTAATTTTATTTACATATCCTTTGCATGATTACATAGGGTACTACTTAAACACGGAAGGATATCTACCACTATGATGTGGCAATTGATCCGGAAACGAGGCCTTGCGGATGGAGCGCCAAGTTTGGACGAGCCAAGCCAAGATGGAGTGGTGCCTTCTGAATCCCACCATAGCGTCGTTGTGCCTACTTGGAGTCATTGCCTTCGAGCTTGGCGTTGGAGGATCTATTGTTGTCGTTGTTGTCGGTGGAGGTGTCAAGCTTGTTGTCGCTGGAGCATTCCGAGCAACACTCCATCCTGTTGCCGGATCTCCGGAGGAACGTCACGGAGAGTGTGGCATCTCCATCGAACCTCAAGTGGAGAAGATGCTCTAGACCCACGCCAAAAGAGCGCATGAACGACTTGCCCTCCCCATGTTAGGAACATGGCACTCCGAGGGCAGAGGTCAACCACCACCTAGACGGGTTCATTGCAACATCCATCTGCATGGAGCCACATACTTGCACGCATGTTGCCTTCCATGGCGATGGCGAAGGGATCGGGAATACGCAACTAGTTGTGGGGGCGCCGGTGCAGCAATACTACAACTCGTGTGCCGCATTTCAAGAGAAACTCCACCATGGCCACCACGACACAAAAGCCCCATCCTCCACGGTCCACAGCTGTACTGCTGCCATGGGAACTGGCACCAGACCCTGTTGTTGTCACCATAATTCGCGTCTCGGAGGGGTCCTCAAACTAGCCACCAACACCCGGGTTCGATCGCGATCTCTGCCCCTCGCCATTGCGACTGTGCCTCTTAGAGGCTGAATTAGAAGATGAAGGAGAAGAACAGAGGTGGTTGGAAGTCTGGAAGGAGGGGACGTGAATGAGCAACGCTTCCCTTGAACCTCATTTTATACGGAGGAGGCAAGGGGTGTTGGATCTTCACCTCTCCGGGAGCAATTGCGCACCGCCACAACGGCCATCTGCTATCCCACCGACAACAGTGCCAGAAATTGACACATTGACAGAGGCTGGGCTTGCGTTGGTTTTTCCCTTGAAGAGGAAACGATGATGCAGCACAGGAGCAGTAACTATTTCCCTCAGTTTGAGAACCAAGGTATCGATCCAGAAGAAGGGTCTCGTCAAGTCCAGAGTACCTACGCAAACACAAACAAGCTTGCACCCAACGCTTCAAAGGGATTGTCAATCCCTTCAAGATTGTTTGCAAAGTGAGATCTGAAGGCGGAAAGTGCAACGAAGTAAAAAGTGTAAGGCCTAAAATATGGTGTGGAGTAGACCCTGGGTTCCATAGTTTTCGCTAGAGGCTTCTCTCAAAATAGCAAGTGTTACGGTGGGTGAACAAATTACTGCCGAGCAATTGATAGAACCGTGCAAAGTCATGAAAATATCTAAGGCAATGATCATACATACAGGCATCACGTCCGAGACAAGTAGACCGATACTTTCTGCATCTACTACTATTACTCCACACATCGACCGCTATCCAGCATGCATCTAGTGTATTGAGTTCATGACGAACAGAGTAACGCTTTAAGCAAGATGACATGATGTAGAGGGATAATCTCAAACCAATGATGAAAACCCCATCTTTTTACCCTTGATGGCAACAACATGATGCTTGCCTCGCTACCCCTTCTGTCACTGGGTGAGGTCACCGCACGGTATGAACCCAAAACCAAGCACTTATCCCATTGCAAGAATCATAGATCTAGTTGGCCAGACAAAACCCACAACTCGAAGAGAATTACAAGGATATGAAATCATGCATAAGAGAGATCACAAGAAACTCAAATAAGATTCATAGATAATCTGATCATAAATCCATAATTCATCGGATCTCGACAAACACACCCCAAAAGAAGATTACATCGGATAGATCTCCATGAAGATCATGGAGAACTTTGTATTGAAGATACAAGAGAGAGAAGAAGCCATCTAGTTTCTAGCTATGGACCCGTAGGTCTATGGTGAACTACTCAGGCATCATCGGAGAGGTCATGGTGTTGATGAAGAAGCCCTCCGTGTCGGAATCCCCCCTCCGGCAGGGCACCAGAACGTGCCCCAGATGGGATCTTGCAGAGACAGAAGCTTGCGGCGGCGGAAAAATGATTGCGATGTTCTCCTGATTGTTTCTGGAATTTATGGGAATATATAGGCGAAAGACCTAGGGCAAAGGGCGTCCAGGGGGCCCACAAGCCTGGATGGCGCCCCCTGGCTGCGGGGTGGGGGCTTTTGGGGCCCCTGAGGCTCCCATGCCTTGGCTCCCAAGCTTCCCGATCTTCTTCCGTTCTAGAAAAAATCTTTCCGGGGATTTTCTTCCATTTGGACTCCGTTTCAAAATCTCCTCTGAAAGGGGTCAAAAACATGGAAAAAACAGGAACTGACACTTGGCACTGAGTTAATAAGTTAGTCCCAAAAAATATATAAAAGGCATGCAAAACATCCAAAGTTTGACAAGATAATAGCATGAAACCATCAAAAATTATAGATACGTTGGAGACGTATCAAGCATCCCCAAGCTTAACTCCTGCTCGTCCTCGAGTAGGGAAGTGATAAAGAATGAATTTTTGATGTGGAATTCTACCTAGCATAGTAGTCCTTTGCAACTTCTTTCACGTGACATGAATGTTCAGATCCGTAAGATTCAAAACAATAGTTTTCTATTGACATGAAAATAGTAATACTTCAAGCAAACTAGCAAAGTAATCATGAACTTTCAAAATAACAAGGCCAAAGAAAGTTATCCCTACAAAATCATATAGTCTGGCTATGCTCCATCATCCTCATACAACTAATGTAAATCATGCACAACCCCGGAATTGGCCAAGTAATTGTTTTAGCACTCTTACTTTCTCAAACTTTTTATAACTATCACGCAATACATGAGCGCGAGCCATGGATATAGCACTATAGGTGGAATATAGTGTGGTGGTGGTTGTGAGACAGAAAGGAATAGATGGTCACACTGACTCGGCGTATCAATAGGCTATGGAGATGCCCATTAATAGATATCAATGTGAATTAGTAGGGATTGCCATACAAAGGATGCAGTAGAGCTATAAGTATGTGAAAGCTCAAAAGGAAAACTAGTGGGTGTGCATCCAACTTGCTTTCTCACGAAGACCTAGGGCAATATTGAGGAAGCCCATCATAGGAATATACAAGCCAAGTTATATAATGAAGATTCCCATTAGCATATGGTAGTGACAAAGCAAGAAGCTCTCAATCATGAAGAACATGGTGCTATCATGAAGCACAAGTGTGGAAAATGATAGTAGCATTGTCCCTTCTCTCTTTTTCTCTCTTTTTTCATTTGGGCTCTTAGGCCTCCTTTTTTTTTCTTTTCTTTTCTTTTCTCTTTTTTTTTGTTTTTGGGCTCTTTGGGCTCTTTTTTTTATTTCCTCACATGGGACAATGCTCTAATAATGGTGATCGTCACACTTTTTTTTACTCATAGCTCAAAGATCACAATGATGATGACTCCATAGGAAATACCTTCAGTAGTGTACTGGGATGTGCAACGATCTAGCATGGCGTATGACGTTGAAACATCTCGCTAGCTATCTTATCATCATGCAATGGCAATATGAGAGTGACGGCACAACTAATGAGATGGAACGGTGGGAGTTGCATGGCAATATATCTCGGAATGGCTATGAAAATGCCATAGTAGGTAGGTATGGTGGTTGTTTTGAGGAAGGAATTTGGTGGGTTTGTGTACCGGCGAGAATTGCACGGCACTAGAGAGGCTAGCAATGGTGGAAGGTGAAAGTGCATCTATACCATGGGCTAATATTAGTCAACAAGAACTCACATACTTGTTGCGAAAGTTTTTATTAGTAATCGAAACAAAGTGCTAAACACATACTCCGAGGGGAAGGGTTGGTAGGTATTAACCATCGCGCGATACCGACCTCAACACAAAGGATGACAATCAATAGATCAATTATGCTCCGACTTCCTAACATAGCGGTTCACCATACGTGCATGCTACGGGAATCACTAACTTCAACACAAGTATTTCTAGGTTCACAACACCCTACTAACATAACTCCTAATATTACCGAATCCACGTCTCAAAACTAATTGAGAGGAATCAAAACTTCTCTTTCTATTCAATGCACATGAAGATGGAGGTTTTTGCATCCTCTTTGGGTACCTATCACATTTGGGACTACTTTCATAGAGTAAGCCAACTACCAAATCACGCACCGCCGTGCTCTAAAATATATAAGTGAAGCACAACAGCAAAAGTATCTAGCTCAAAACATATAAGTGAAGCACTATGAGCAAAAGTATCTAGCTCAAAAGATATAAGTGAAGCACTATGAGCATTCTAGAAAAATCACGATGAGTGCATCTCTCTCTCTCAAAAAGGTGTGCAGCAAGGATGATAGTGACACAACAAAAAGAAAAGACTCCTAAGATACAAGACGCTCCAAGCAAAACACATATCATCTGGTGAATAAAAATATAGCTCCAAGTAATGTTACCGATGAATTGAAGACGAAAGAGGGGATGCCTTCCCAGGGCATCCCCAAGCTTAGGCTTTTTGGTGTCCTTGAATTTGGCTTGAGATGCCTTGGGCATCCCCAAGCTTGAGCTCTTTCCACTCCTTATCTCTTTGTCCATGAGAACATCACCCAAAACTTGAAAACTTCACAACACAAAACTTAAACAGAAACTTGTGATAACATTAGTACAAGAAAAGAAACTACCACTTCTTTTGGTACTGTAGAAAACTTGAATTCCATCTATATTGATGATGGGCTACTTTATTCTCACTTCTCCATGGCTAGTACCCCCCGATAATAACCATAGTTTCGTCAAAACAAGCAACCAACTCAACAAAAACAGAATCTGTCAAAAACAGACCAGTTTGTAACAATCTGTATACTTCTTATACTTCTGTTACCTCAAAAAATCTGAACAATTACGATGGCCTGGGCAAAAAGCATATCAGTCAGAAGCCAAAAGAATCAACTCAAAAGTTCTTTTTGAATAAAAATGCAAAATCATCTCGTGAGCGAAAAGTTTCTGTGTTTTTCCAGCAGGATCAAACAACCATTACGAAGACTAGTCATAAAGGCTTTGCTTGGCTCAAACAAAAAAGAAACACAAAAAACACAATCACAACAGAATTATGGAAGTGTAGACGCAACAAAACAGAAAGAAAAAGATAAATTCATTGGGTTGCCTCCCAACAAGCGCTATTGTTTAACGCCCTTAGCTAGGCATAGAAGCGATAGAATCACATATCCTCGTCTTTGGTGCTCAAACCATAAGTGGCCCTCATCATGGATTCATAAGGCAATCTTATTTTATTTCTAGGAAAGTGTTGCATGCCCTTCCTTCAAGGAAATTGAAATCTAATATTCCCTTCCTTCATATAGATGATAGCACTGATAGTCCTTAGGAAAGGTCTACCAAGAATAATGGGGCTTGTAGGATTGCAATCAATGTCAAGCACAATGAAATCCACGGGTACATAGTTCCTATTTGCAATAATAAGAACATCATTGATCCTTACCATGGGTTTCTTGACCGTAGAATCAGGAAGATGCAAATTAAGAGAACACTCTTCAATCTCATTAAAACCCAGAACATCACATAAAGACTTTGGAATCGCAGAAACACTAGCACCCAAATCACATAAAGCATTGCACTCATAGTTTTTGATTTTGATTTTGATGGTAGGTTACCACTCATCATAAAGATTTCTAGGGATAGAGAATTCCAATTCAAGTTTCTCTTCAAGAGATTTTATCGTAGCTTTGACGATATGATCAGTAAAGGCTTTGTTTTGGCTATAAGCGTGTGGAGAGTTCAACATGGATTGCATCAAAGAAATGCATTCAATCAAGGAGCAACTATCATAATTTAATTCCTTGAAATCCATGGTAGTAATTTCATTACTACTCAAAGTTTTTACGTCTTCTACTCCACTTTTAATGCTTTTAGCATCAAGATAGATGGACTCCGAATCATTGGGGCAATTTTCAACCAAAGTGGATTCATATCCAGCCCCATAATCATTAGGTTTGACACAAGAAAACAAGGATTCAATGGGAGTCACACCAAGCACTTTATGATATTTATGATTCTCATCACGAGAACACGCCTTTTTAAGCCATTCATGTCTAGCACGAATTTGGGCGGTTCTTTCTTGACTCTTGCTACTGCAACAAAAGACCTTCCAACGCTGCCAGAAATACGTGCTGACGGGAGACTATTCTTGTCTTGATACTCCTCAGCAACGGCACCAGGAATCTTTCTGCTACGCCTACGCCTTAAGGGACTTCCTAGGCAAATATGCAAAGGATTCCCCCGTGGCCTTGGAGCCTTGTGTTGGTGTTCCCTCGAAGCGGAAAGGGTCATGTAGCACAGCGGTGGTAAGTATTTCCCTCGGTTTTGAGAACAAGGTATCGATCCAGTGAAGGAGTATCACAAGTACCTTCACAAACACAAAAAGCTTGCTCCCAACGCTATGAAGGGGTTGGCAATCCCTTAAAGATTGTTTGCCAAGTGAGAACTGAAAGCAACAAAGTAACAAAGCAAAGAAAAAGGGAAAGTCAAAACGATAGGTGTGAATAGACCCGGGGGTCGTAGTGTTTACTAGTGGCTTCTCTCATGAAAGCAAGTAGACGGTGGGTGAACAAATTACTGTCGAGCAATTGATAGAACCGCGCAAAGTTGTGACGTCATCTAAGGTAATGATTATATCTATAAGCATCACGTCCAAAACAAGTAGACCGATACTTCCTGCATCTACTACTATTACTCCACACATCGATCGCTATCCAGCATGCATCTGGTGTATTAAGTCCAAAAGAACAGAGTAACGCCTTAAGCAAGATGACATGATGTAGATGGACAATCTCATATCTACGACAAAGCCCATCTTGTTACCCTTGATGGCAACTACGCGATGTGTGCCTTGCTGCCCCTACTGTCACTGGGAAAGGTCACCACATGGTATGAACCCAAAACCAAGCACTTCTCCCATTGCAAGAATCAAAGATCTAGTTGGCCAAACAAAACCCAAGACTCGGAGAGACTTACAAGGATATAAAATCATGCGTATAAGAAATCAGAAAAGACTCAAATATATATCATAGATAATCTGATCACAAATCCACAATTCATCGGATCTCGACAAACACACCGCCAAAGAGGATTACATCGGATAGATCTCCATGAAGATCATGGATAACTTTGTATTGAAGATCCAAGAGAGAGAAGAAGCCATCTAGCTACTAACTACGGACCCGTAGGACTGAAGTGAACTACTCATGAGTCATTGGAGGGGCGATTATGTTGATGTAGAAGCCCTCCAACTCCAAAGTCCCCTCTGGTAGGGCACCGGGAAGGGTCTCCAGATGAGATCTTGCGGAAACGGAAGCTTGCGGCGGCGGAAAAGTGTTTTCGTGGATTCCCTCATTTTTTCTGTATTTTAGGGAATATATAGGCGAAGGAGCTAGGTCAGGGGCGCGCCAGGGAGGCCACAAGCCTGCTAGCCGCCGCCCCCCTGTTGGCGGCTACAGGGCTTGTGGGCCCCCTGTAGTTCTCCTGGCTTGGCCATCAAGCCCCGTGATCTTCTTGTGTTCGGGAAAAATTATTTCGGGGATTTTATTCCGTTTGGACTCCGTTCCAAAATCAGATCTGAAAAGAGCCAAAAACACAGAAAAAACAGGAATTGGCACTTGGCACTGAATTAATAAGTTAGTCCCAAAAAAGATATAAAAGGTACATAAAAGATCCAAAGATGACAAGATAACAACATGAAACCATAAAAAATTATAGATACGTTTGAGACGTATCAACTCTCAATCATGGAAACACGCATAAATTTCAAAGTTTCATCCATGTTGATTTTGGGAGGAGCACATCTAACTTACAAAGCATCAACATCACAAGAAATTCTATCCATGCTCTTAGCCAAATCGTCAATTTTGAGTAGTTTTTCCTCTATGGACGCATTGAAAATCTTTTGAGAGTTGATGAACTCTTTGATATTGCTCTCTAGATCAGAGGGTAATCTATTGTAATTTCCATGTGTATTGTTGTAGGAGTTGCCAAATTTATTAGAGGAGTTACTAGGAAAAGGCCTAGGAACATAGTTTCCTCTAAAGGCATTGTTGTTGCCAAAGTTATTCCTACCAACAAAACTAACGTCCAAGCTAGCGTTGCTACTCTCAATGAAAGAAGACAAAGGTATATCATTAGGATCCAAAGGAGCACTTCTAGTAGCAACCAAATTCATTAACTCATCCATCTTAGCACTCAACGAGTTAATTTCTTCTATAGCGTGTATCTTCTTACTAGTAGGTGACCTTTCAGTGTGCCACTGAGAGTAGTTTGTCATGATGTTGTCTCAAAGCTTTGTGGATTCCCCTAACGTGATTTCCATGAACATTCCACCTGAGGCGGAGTCCAAGATATTTCAAGAAGCAAAATTCAAGCCAGCGGGACAATTTCTAATCATTAATTTCATTATCTCCCAAGCTTTTGCAACATGTTCATGATCAAGTTGCTTGAAATTCATGATATTATTACGGAGAGAGATGATCTTAGCCGGCGGAAAATACTTGGATATATAAGCATGTTTGCACTTATCCCAAGAATCGATACTATTTTTGGGCAAAGAAGAAAACCAAGTTTTTGCGCGATCTCGCAATGAGAAAGGAAAAAGCTTCAATTTAATCACGTCATTATCCACATCTTTTTTCTTTTGCATATCACAAAGCTCAATGAAGGTATTGAGATGGGATGCGGCATGTTCACTAGGAAGGCCAGAGAATCGCTCTTTCATAACAAGATTCAGCAAAAGAGCATTGATTCCGTATGACTCCGCACTAGTAAATCATTATTATTAGTATTCGAGAAGTCACAAAGTTTTGTGTTTTCGTTCATGATGACTTCAGCAAGCAAGCAAGCACACAAGCAAACAAAGAGCAGGTGAGAAAAAGGGCGAACAAAAAGGCGAACGAAAAAGGCAAATTGGTGAAGTGGGGGAGAGGAAAACGAGAGGCAACTCGCAAACAAAGTAAATGCAAGAGATGAGTTTGCGACACCTACTTGGATGAGTTCTTGAATTGATCTTCCTCCCCGGAAACGGCGCCAGAAATTATTCTGCTATCCCACCGGCAACAGCGCCAGAAATTGACACATTGACACAGGCTGGGCTTGCGTTGGTTTTTCCCTTGAGGAGGCAAGGATGATGCAGCACAGGAGCAGTAAGTATTTCCCTCTGTTTGAGAACCAAGGTATCGATCCAGAAGGAGGGTCTCTTCACGTCCAGAGTACCGGCGCAAACACAAACAAGCTTGCACCCATCACTTCAAAGGGGTTGTCAATCCCTTCAAGATTGTTTGCAAAGTGAGATCTGAAGGCGGAAAGTGCAACAAAGTAAAAAGTGTAAGGCTGAAAATATGGTATGGAGTAGACCCTGGGGGCCATAGTGTTCGCTAGAGGCTTCTCTCAAAATAGCAAGTGTTACGGTGGGTGAACAAATTTCTGCCAAGCAATTGATAGAACCGCGCAAAGTCATGACGACATCTAAGGCAATGATCATACATATCAGCATCACGTCCGAGACAAGTAGACCGATACTTTCTGCATCTACTACTATTACTCCACACATCGACCACTATCCAGCATGCATCTAGTGTATTGAGTTCATGACGAACAGAGTAACGCTTTAAGGAAGATGACATGACGTAGAGGGATAATCACAAACCAATGATGAAAATCCCTTCTTTTTACACTTCATGGCAACAACACGATGCGTGCCTCGCTACCCCTTCTGTCACTGGGTGAGGCCACCGCACGGTATGAACCCAAAACCAAGAACTTCTCCCATTGCAAGAATCATAGATCTAGTTTGCCAGACAAAACCCACAACTCGAAGAGAATTCCAAGGATATGAAATCATGCATAAGAGAGATCAGAAGAAACTCAAATAAGATTCACAGATAATCTGATCATAAATCTACAATTCATCACATCTCAACAAACACACCGCAAAATAAGATTACATCGGATAGATCTCCATGAAGATCATGGAGAACTTTGTATTGAAGATCCAAGAGAGGGAAGAAGCCATCTAGTTACTACCTATGGACCCGTAGGTCTATGGTGAACTACTCACGCATCATCGGAGAGGTCATGGTGTTGACGAAGAAGCCCTCCGTGTACGAATCCCCCCTCCAGCAGGGCACCAGAACGTGCCCCAGATGGTAACTTCTGGAGACAGAAGCTTGCGGCGGCGGAAAAGTGATTGCGATGATCTCCTGATTTTTTCTGGAATTTATGGGAATATATAGGCGAAAGACCTAGGGCAAAGGGCGTCCAGGGGGCCCACAAGCTTGGATGGCGCCCCCTGGCCGCGGGGTGGGGGCTTGTGGGGCCCCTGAGGCTCCCCTGCCTTGGCTCCCAAGCTTCTCGATCTTCTTCTGTTCCAGAAAAAATATTTTCGGGGATTTTCTTCCGTTTGGACTCCGTTTCAAAATCTCCTCTGAAAGGGGTCAAAAACATGGAAAAAACAGGAACTAGCACTTGGAATGAGTTAATAAGTTAGTCCCAAAAAATATATAAAAGGCATGCAAAACATCCAAAGTTTGACAAGATAATAGCATGAAACCATCAAAAATTATAGATACGTTGGAGATGTATCAACGCCCAACTCCGCCAATACCATGCCCTGCATGAAACACTAGTGATAAAGAGAACAGTAATGGACGAGGTAGCTCACTGAGAGGGGCGAGGACGACGGAAGATGCACAGACCGCCCCTCCTCGTTCGACGAGCCCGCATCTTCCCAAGACGCACTCTATGGGTACTGTTCCACTCCACCACTCGCACAACCCACATTCAACGCGCTTCGTGGGAAAATAGTGGAAAACCATCATCACGGTCATAGCAAAAGTCTGACACGTGTGTGTGCACTTCTTTGGGCCTAGACCAACAGTGTCACGGACTTTAGGATGTCCTGGGCCTGGGGCTACTATCAATATGCTAGAGAACGGGTCCCTTAGTACCCTGACTCATGCACAAACGGCAGCAACCTCCTCGTCTGGCAACACTCTGCCTAAGGCGAGCTCAAACGACCAACTACAAGACAAGTCCCCCGGCAAGCCACCCTGCTCGGAGGGAGAAGACCCGGAAGCCATCGCACCCGACAAGACTCCTCCACGTCTTCGGCGATCCACCTCATTACGCTGGTTGTCAACATTAGTGAGGCGGGCAGGGGGTTAGGTGAGTCTGGTCACAGGCCTCTGGCAACAATTAGGGACATGTAGCAGCTTTAATGAAACTCATCCTGTGGAGTGTCAAGAGAATAATAGGTAGTTGGGCGAATGTCAGACAGGAGAGATGGTCCTTGCCGGGAGACGCTGCTAGTGTGACACCTCGTGGTGCATTTAATTCTCTTGTCCTTGTCCGTTAGTGTTAGGTAATCGCAATTGTAGCTCGTGTCAGCAGTTTTGGCAGCTATAGAAGCCACTATTCCCTCTTGTAAAAAGACCATTTTAGCCACTCTGGTAACCCCTTGAACTAGAAAAGGAGGACCATGGCCACCTATAGAAAGGTTGACACTTTGTTCATTTGCATGCGTAGTCGCACTCCTCGTGCTTCCTTGTCGGGCTCTTGCACACCTGTAACTTGGACTTCCGTCCATATAATCCACAAACACAGGACGTAGGGTATTACGGTGCTGAGGGGCCCGAGCTTGTCTAAAACCATGCATGCACATCTGATCGTTGATGCTCTTTGTTCAAGCGCCCCCCCATCCTGAACCACAAGGGGCCTTGCTGGTCACATAGATCGTTGTTCCCCCGACAGTCAGTTCTAGAGTTAGTTATGTGTGGGTTTTTTAAGCACCATTGCGATCCTACGTTGGGACAAATTAGTTGGCGCTCCGATGATATAGTTGCGATTGGAACAACGAGAGTGGAGTAGCCATGCTTAGTTAGTTCCACATTTAGTTCCCTTTTAGCCCCAAAGCTAGGCATCCTACTTATTCAATCTTGACAATCTGCCTTGGTGCTTCCCGTTTAATTGTGTAGTGGCATCTATGGTGTGGGTACAAATTGTAATGGTAGATAAAAGTGTATGCATTTTGGACCTTGAATTCACAATTCAAAAGAGAACACTATGAGCATGTTATTAGTGATAAAAGTATATGCCTTGTAAGTCTATCTGTCTATGTAGTCTATGAATTGTCATTGAATTGATAAAAGTATATTGCTAGTAAGTTTATGTAGTCTTATGTAGTACACATAAGAGCATGTTATTAGTGCGGTTCATACGAATTCTAAGATATGTGTGTACAAACCTATGGAATGCATGTTTTTTAAAAATTATTCATTGTAATTAAGATGGTGAATTTCATATGAATTCTAAGGTATGTTTTCAGTGCTTTAAATTAGATGGATTTGAGAATATATGTCTCAATCTTGTAATGTTTACATTAGGTAGTAGTTGATTTATAACTGCTACTACATGTTTTAATTTTCTTGTGTACGTAATTTGAAATAGAGCATATCGAGAATTCTACAAGTAACAACGTATCGGTGTACGACGCGGACAAGTGGAATACATGGAGCTTAGAGCAGTCATGGTGGTACATCAAAAAATTGGAAGAATACAATGTGTACTTGAAGAATGAAAGGGGTAATATGCTCATAAAAGGATGCTAATGCCTAGTTAAGTCAAACAAACGGAGGGAGCAGAGGGATAAGTTGCTTGAGGAGAGGGATAATCTAAAGAAGGAGAAAAAACTACTTTGGATAGAGAGGGTTGACTACAGTCAGAAGTTGGTCTCTTCAAAAATGACGGAGAGAGCAATCAAAATAAGGTTCACCAGCTAAGAATAATCCTTGATGAAGAGTAGTTTAATTATTTTAGTACCTTAAGCTTTGTGACGTTTAGACATCTGAAGTTTATGAGTATATTTAGTTGATCAGTACTAAGTTGTAAATTTCAAAGTTTATGAGTATGTTTAATTGATCAGTACCTTTTGTGAAGTTCAAACTCTAAGTTTATGAAGTATTCTTTTTATTATCCAAAAAAATTACTGGCGTTGGACTATGTGGACGCAAGCAACATGTAATATACTATTAGCATCGTCTCCAATGCCTCCACTATTTTTTAACTACAGCGCCATATTGGTGGCGTCGGGTGTCCACATTAGCAAGGTTGTTTTTGCCATTTCATAGCTATGCTTTTCGGCACTAGTGATGTAGTCGGTTGTATGGTTGTCATTGCGGCTTGGATATTGCTTACAACGATAGTGAGGAGACTTGTTTTCTCGGTGCGTTGTCTTCCTTGCCTTCTTGGCTGGAGATTGGGCAAAGCGAATTCTCTCAGTTGTATTAGTTGTGTTGTCTAATTCCACGGATGTGCTTGGTGGAGTTTTCCTTTTGGTATTGTATTCAAACCGAGTATGGGTCTATTCACCTTGTTTTACCCAAATGATAAATGTCACACATGTGACACAAAGCAACATGGTCCAAACACCTCCATCACCATTCATCTTAACACTGTTGTAAATATGCCCTAGAGGCAATAATAAATTAGTTATTATTATATTTCTTTGTTCATGATAACCATTTATTATCCATGCTATAATTGTATTGATTGGAAACACAGTGCATGTGTGGATACATAGACAAAACACTGTCCCTAGTAAGCCTCTAGTTGACTAGCTCGTTGATCACAGATGGTCAAGGTTTGCTGACCATAGGCAAGTGTAGTCACTTGATAACGGGATCACATCATTAGGAGAATCATGTGATGGACTAGACCCAAACTAATAGACGTAGCATGTTGATCGTGTCATTTTGTTGCTACTATTTTCTGCTTGTCAAGTATTTGTTCCTATGACCATGAGATCATATAACTCACTGACACAGGAGGAATGCTTTGTGTGTATCAAACGTCGCAACATAACTGGGTGACTATAAAGATGCTCTACACGTATCTCCGAAGGTGTTCGTTGAGTTAGTATGGATCGAGACTGGGATTTGTCACTCCGTGTGACAGATAGGTATCTCGGGTCCCACTCGGTAATACAACATCACACACAAGCCTTGCAAGCAATGTGACTTAGTGTAAGTCACGGGATCTTGTATAACGGAACGAGTAAAGAGACTTGCCGGTAAACGAGATTGAAATAGGTATGCGGATACCGACGATCGAATCTCGGGCAAGTAACATACCGAAGGACAAAGGGAATGACATACGGGATTATATGAATCGTTGGCACTGAGGTTCAACCGACAAAGATCTTCGGAATATGTAGGATCCAATATGGGCATCCAGGTCCCGCTATTGGATATTTACCGAGGAGTCCCTTGGGTCATGTCTACATAGTTCTCGAACCCGCAGGGTCTGCACACTTAAGGTTCGACGATGTTTTATGCGTATTTGAGTTATATGGTTGGTTACCGAATGTTGTTCGAAGTCCCGGATGGGATCACGGACGTCACGAGGGTTTCCATAATGGTCCGGAGACGAAGATTGATATATAGGATGACCTCATTTGGTTACCGGAAAGTTTTCGGGCATTACCGGAAAAGTTCCGGGCTCATCGGTAGTGTACCGGGAGTGCCGGGAGGGGTGACGGGGACCATCGAGAGGGGTGTCATGCCCCAAGGGGTCTCATGGGCTATGGGAAGAGATAAACCAGACCGTAGTGGGCTGGAATAAGTTCCCACTAAGGCCCATAAGGTTTGAGAAGGGAAAAACACAAGGTGGAAAGTGTTGCCAAGTGGGAAGGTGGAATCCTAGTCCAAGTAGGATTGGAGTAGGACTCCTCCACCTCAAATTTCGGCCAAACCTTGAGGGTTTGAGGCTGCCTCCTCCCCTCCCTCCCTCCTATATATACTGAGGTATTAGGGCTGATTTGAGACAACTTTGCCACGGCAGCCCGACCACATACCTCCACGGTTTTTCCTCTAGATCGCGTTTCTGCGGAGCTCGGGCGGAACGCCGTCACGCTGCCGGAGAACTCATCTACCTCTCTGTCTCTCTTGCTGGATCAAGAAGGCCGAGATCATCATCGAGCTGGACGTGTGCTGAACGCGGAGGTGTCGTCCGTTCGGCACTAGATCGGAGCGGATCGTGGGACGGATCGCGGGATGGTTCGTGCGACGGTTCGCGGGGCGGATCGAGGGACGTGAGGACGTTCCACTACATCAACCGCGTTCACTAACGCTTCTGCTGTGCGATCTACAAGGGTACGTAGATCGGAAATCCCCTCTCGTAGATGGACATCACCATGATAGGTCTTCGTGCGTGTAGGAAAATTTTTGTTTCCCATGCGACGTTCCCCAATAGTGGTATCAGAACTAGGTTCATGCGTAGATGTCTTCTCGAGTAGAACACAAAAGTTTTTGTGGGCGGTGATGTGCTTTTTGCTGCCCTCCTTAGTCTTTTCTTGATTCCGCGGTATTATTGGATTGAAGCGGCTCGGACCGACATTACTCGTACGCTTACAAGAGACTGGTTTCATCGCTACGAGTAACTCCATTGCTCAAAGATGACCGGCGAGTGTTGGTTTCTCCAACTTTAGTTGAATCGGATTTGACCGAGGAGGTCCTTGGATGAGGTTAAATAGCAATTCATATATCTCCGTTGTGGTGTTTGCGTAAGTAAGATGCGATCCTACTAGATACCCATGGTCACCACGTAAAACATGCAACAACAATTAGAGGACGTCTAACTTGTTTTTGCAGGGTATGCTTGTGATGTGATATGTCCAACGATATGATGTGATATATTGGATGTATGAGATGATCATGTTGTAATAGTTAATATCGACTTGCATGTCGATGGTACGGCAACCGGCAGGAGCCATAGGGTTGTCTTTAAACTTACGTTTGTGCTTGTAGATGCGTTTACTATATTGCTAGGACATAGCTTTAGTAGTAATAGCATGATTAGCACGACAACCCCGATGGCGACACGTTGATGGAGATCATGATGATGGAGATCATGGTGTGACGCTGGTGACAAGAAGATCGTGCCGGTGCTTTGGTGATGGAGATCAAGAAGCACATGATGATGGCCATATCATGTCACTTATGAATTGCATGTGATGTTAATCCTTTATGCACCTTATCTTGCTTAGAACGACGGTAGCATTATGAGGTGATCTCTCACTAAAATTTCAAGACGAAATTGTGTTCGCCCCGACTGTGCACCGTTGTGACAGTTCTTCGTTTCGAGACACCACGTGATGATCGGGTGTGATAGACTCAACGTTCACATACAACGGGTGCAAAACAGTTGCATACGCGGAACACTCGGGTTAAGCTTGACGAGCCTAGCATGTGCAGACATGGCCTCGGAACACATGAGACCAAAAGTTCGAGCATGAATCGCATAATTGATATGATTAGCATAGAGATGCTTCCCACTGAAACTATTCTCAACTCACGTGATGATCGGACTTGAGATAGTGGATTTGGATCATGTACCACTCAAATGACTAGAGAGATGTACTTTTTGAGTGGGAGTTCTTAGGTAATATGATTAATTGAACTAATTGTCATGAACATAGTCTAATGGTCTTTGCGAATTACGATGTAGCTTGCGCTATAGCTCTACTATTTTTATATGTTCCTAGAGAAAATTTAGTTGAAAGTTGATAGTAGCAAACTTTGCAGACTGAGTCTGTAAAACCAAGGATTGTCCTCGTTGCTGCACAGAAGGCTTATGTCCTTAATGCACCACTCGGTGTGCTTCACCTCGAGCGTCGTCTGTAGATGTTGTGAACATCCGACATACACGTTTCTGATGACTACACGATAATTCAGTACAAAATACTTAATGGGTTATAAGCAAAGCGCCAAAGACGTTTTGAAACGTCACGGAACATAAGAGATGTTCTAAAGAGATGAAATTGTGATTTCATGCTTGTGCCCTTGTTAAGAGGTATGAGACCTCCGACAAGATTCTTTGTCCACGAAGTAAAGGAGAAAAGCTCAATCGTTGAGCGTGTGCTCAGATTATCTGAGTATGGCAATCGCTTGAATCAAGTGGGAGTTGATCTTCCAGATAAGATAGTGATGGTTCTCCAAAGTCACTGCCACCAAGCTGTGAGAGCTTCGTGTTGAATTATAACATATCAAGGATAGATACAATGATCCTTGAGCGATTCGCGATGTTTGACACTGCGAAAGTAGAAATCAAGAAGGAGCGTCAATAGTTGATGGTTAGTAAAACCGCTAAGTTTTGAGAAAGGCAAGGGCTAGAAGGGATACTTCGTGAAACGGCAAAGCAGTTGCTGCACTAATGAAGAGACCCCAGATTAAACCCAAGCCCAGGACTAAGTGCTTCTGTTATGAGGGGAACGGTCACTCAGGCGGAGCAACTCTAGATACTTGGTAGATAAGAAGGCTGGCAAAAGTCAAAAGAAGTATATTTGATATACATGATGCTGATGTGTACTTTACTAGTACTCCAAGTAGCACGAGGGTATTGGATACGGGTTCGGTTGCTAAGTGATTAGTAACACGAAATTAAAGCTACGGCATAAACGGAGACTAGCTAAAGGCGAGGTGACGATACGTGCTAGAAGTGTTTCCAAGGTTGATATGATCAAACGTCGCACGCTCCCTCTACCATCGGGATTGGTGTTAAACCTAAATAATTGTTATTTGGTGCTTGCGTTAAGCATGAACATGATTGGATCGTGTTTATTGCAATACGATTATTCATTTAAAGAGAATAATGGTTACTCTATTTGCTTGAATAATCACCTTCAATGGTTTATTGAATCTCGATCATAGTGTTACACATGTTCATGATATTGGTGCCAAAAGATACGAGGTAATGATGATAGTACCACTTACTTGTGGCACTACCGCTTGAGTCATGTTGGTATAAATTGCATGAAGAGGCTCCATGTTGATGGATCTTTATACTCACTTGATTTTGAATCACTAGTGGCATGCAAATCATACCACATGAGCAAGGCCTTGTTTTCATTGAGATGAAACAAGATAGTAACTTGTTGGAAGTGATACATTTTGATGTATGCAGTCCAATGGGTGCTGAGGCACGTAGTGGATATCATTATGTTCTTACTTCTATGACGATTTGAGTAGATACAAGAGTATTTACATAATGAATCACAACTCTGAAATATTGGAAAGTTCAATTCTGTTTCAGAGCGAAGTTCGTCGTAACAAAAGGATAAACTATCTATGATATGATCATAGAAATGAATATCTAAGTTATGAGCTTTGGTACGCAGTTAAGACAATGTGGAAATTGTTTCGCAGTTCATGCCACCTGGAACATCATAGTGTGATGATGTGTGTGAACGTCATAGCCATGCACTATTCGGTATGGTGCATGCTATGACGTCTCTTATCGAATTACCACTATCGTTTATGGGTTATGCATTAGAGACAACCTCATTCACTTTAAATAGGGCACCGCGTATTTCCGTTGAGATGACACAGTATAGACTGAGGTTTAGAGAAATCTAAACTGTCGTTTCTTGAAAGTTTGGGGCTTCGACACTTATGTGAAAAAGTTTCAGTCTGATAAGCTCGAACCCAAAGCGGATAAATGCATCTTCATAGGATATCCAAAACAATTGGGTACATCTCCTATCTCAGATCCGAAAGCAAAGAGTTTGTTTCTAGAAACGGATCCTTTCTCGATGAAAGGTTTCTCTCGAAAGAATTGAGTGGGATGGTGGTAGAACTTGATGAGGTTATTGAACCATCACTTCAACCAGTGTGTAGCAGGGCGCAGGAAGTTGTTCTTGTGGCGCCTAGACCAATTGAAGTGAAAGCTGATGATGGTGATCATCGAGCATCGGATCAAGTTACTACAAGCCTCGTGGGTCGACAAGATCGCGTACTACTACAGAGTGGTACGGTAACCCTATCTTGGAGGTCATGTTGTTTATAAACAATGAACCTACGAGTTATGGAGAAAGCAATGGTGGGCCTGGATTCCGACAGATGGCGGGAAGCCATGAAATCCGAGAGAGGATCCATGTATGAAAACAAAGTGTAGACTTTGGAAGAACTACTTGATGGTCATAGGACTATTGAGTAAAGATGGATCTTTAAAAGGAAGACAGACGATGATTGTGATAAGTCACTATTAAGAAAAGCTCGACTTGTCTCAAAGATGTTTCCAACAAGATCAAACAATTGACTATGATGAGACTTTCTCACTCGTAGCGATGCTAAAAGTCTGTTAGAATTATGTTAGTAGTTGCTGCATTCTTTATGAAATATTGCACATAGGATGTCAAAACATTGTTTCCTCGATGGTTTCCTTGAGCAAACATTGTATGTGATACAACCAGGAGGTTTTCTCGATCCTAAAGATACTAGCAAGTATTCAAGCTCCAGCGATCCTTCAATGGACTGGTGCAAGCATCTCGGAGTTGGAATATACACTTTGATGAGATGATCAAAGATTTTGGGTTTGTACAAGGTTTATGAGAAACTTGTATTTCCAAAGAAGTGAGTGGGAGCACTATAGAATTTCTAATAAGTATATGTGGTTGACATATTGTGGATTAGAAGTAATGTAGAATTTCTGTAAAGCATACAAGGTTGTTTGAAAGGAGTTTTCAAAGGAATACCTGGATTGCGCTACTTGAACGTTGAGCATCAAAGATCTATGGAGATAGATCAAAATGGCTTAATAGAAGTTTCAACAAGATGCATGCCTTGACAAGTTTTTGAAGGAGTTCAAAATAGATCAGCAAAGAAGGAGTTCTTGGTTGCGTTGTGAGGTGTGAATTAGAGTAAGCCTCAAAACCTGACCACGGCAGAATAAAGAGAATAGACGAAGGTCGTCTTCTATGCCTTGGTCGTAGAATCTGAAGTATGCCATGCTGGGTACCGCACCTGATGTGTGCCTTGACTCAAAGTCTGTTGAGAGGTACAGAGAGTGATCCATGATTGAATCACTAGCAGCGGTCAAAATTTATCCTTAGTAACTGATGGACTAAGGAATTTTTCTCGATTATGGAGGTGGTTAAAGAGTTCGTCGTAAAGGGTTACGTCGATGCAAGCTTTGACACTAATCCGAATAACTATGAGTAGTGAAACGGATTCGTATAGTAGAGTAGATATTTGGAGTATTTCCGAATAGCACATAGTAGCAGCATCTATAAGATGACATAACGATTTGTAAAGAACACACGAATCTGAAAGTTTCAGAACCGTTGACTAAAACCTCTCTCACGAGCAAGACGTGATCAGACCCCATAACTATATGGGTGTTGGATTCGTTGGAATCACATGGTGATGTGAACTAGATTATTGACTCTAGTGCAAGTGGGAGACTGTTGGAAATATGCCCTAGAGGCAATAATAAATTAGTTATTATTATATTTCTTTGTTCATGATAATCGTTTATTATCCATGCTATAATTGTATTGATTGGAAACACAATGCATGTGTGGATACATAGACAAAACAGTGTCCCTAGTAAGCCTCTAGTTGACTAGCTCATTGATCAAAGATGTGCAAGGTTTCCTGACCATAGGCAAGTGTTGTCACTTGATAACGGGATCACATCATTAGGAGAATCATTTGATGGACTAGACCCAAACTAATAGACGTAGCATGTTGATCGTGTCATTTTGTTGCTACTGTTTTCTGCGTGCCAAGTATTTGTTCCTATGACCGTGAGATCATATAACTCACTGACACAGGAGGAATGCTTTGTGTGTATCAAACGTCGCAACATAACTGGGTGACTATAAAGATGCTCTACAGGTATCTCCGAAGGTGTTCGTTGAGTTAGTATGGATCGAGACTGGGATTTGTCACTCCGTGTGACGGAGAGGTATCTCGGGGCCCACTCGGTAATACGACATCACACACAAGCCTTGCAAGCAATGTGACTTAGTGTAAGTCATGGGATATTGTATTACAGAACGAGTAAAGAGACTTGCCGGTAAACGAGACTGAAATAGGTATGCGGATGCCGACGATCGAATCTCGGGCAAGTAACATACCGAAGGACAAAGGGAATGACATACGGGATTATATGAATCCTTGGCACTGAGGTTCAACCGATAAAGATGTTCGGAATATGTAGGATCCAATATGGGCATCCAGGTCCCTCTATTGGATATTGACCGAGGAGTCCCTCGGGTCATGTCTACATAGTTCTCGAACCCGCAGGGTCTGCACACTTAAGGTTCGACGATGTTTTATGCGTATTTGAGTTATATGGTTGGTTACCGAATGTTGTTCGGAGTCCCGGATGGGATCATGGACGTCACCAGGGTTTCCGGAATGGTCCAGAGACGAAGATTGATATATAGGATGACCTCATTTGGTTACCGGAAAGTTTTCGGGCATTACCAGAAAAGTTTCGGGCTCATTGGTAGTGTACCGGGAGTGCCGGGAGGGGTGACGGGGACCATCGAGAGGGGTGTCACGCCCCAAGGGGTCTTATGGGCTATGGGAAGAGATAAACCAGGCCCTAGTGGGCTGGAATAAGTTCCCACTAAGGCCCATAAGGTTTGAGAAGGGAAAAACACAAGGTGGAAAGAGTTTTCAAGTGGGAAGGTGGAATCCTACTCCAAGTAGGATTGGAGTAGGACTCCTCCACATCAAATTTTGGCCAAACCTTGAGGGTTTGAGGCTGCCTCCTCCCCTCCCTCCCTCCTATATATACTGAGATATTAGGGCTGATTTGAGACAACTTTGCCACGGCAGCCCGACCACATACCTCCACGGTTTTTCCTCTAGATCGCGTTTCTGCGTTGCTCGGGCGGAGCCCTGCTGAGATTAGATCACCACCAACCTCCGGAGCGCCGTCACGCTGCCGGAGAACTCATCTACCTCTCCGTCTCTCTTGCTGGATCAAGAAGGCCGAGATCATCATCGAGCTATACGTGTGCTGAACGAGGAGGTGCCGTCCGTTCGGCACTACATCGGAGCGGATCGTGGGACGGATCGCGGGATGGTTCGTGGGACAGTTCGCGGGGTGGATCGAGGGACGTGAGGACGTTCTACTACATCAACCGCGTTCACTAACGCTTCTGCTGTGCGATCTAAAAGGGTACGTAGATCGGAAATCCCCTCTCGTAGATGGACATCACCATGATAGGTCTTCGTGCGCGTAAGAAAATTTGTGTTTCCCATGCGATGTTCCCCAACAAACACATCATCAAATTCATGCATACACAACGAAACATATGATATCAGCAGGATTTTTTATCTGTTAAATAAAAATCAAATAAAAAATTTGGTTTTTATCATTAAACCAGCCTCGACAAGATCTTCAAAACTAGATCCCATATCGACGTGTTCCAATGATTTTATTTGTGGGCCAAAAGTTTCCATGATGTTTACACTCAAGTTGTCATGGTGTTTACACTAAGGTTACCATGATATGTTTCACATATTTCTTTTCTTCTAGATTTTAAAGCTACCATTTTATTTCAACTATTTTTCATGGTAAATTGTACTAATTGGTCATGGCATTATTTAGTAATTAATCACGGCTTATTTAAATCATGGGTCATGGCAATTTTTAGTAATTTATCATGGCAATTTTAGTTTATAGATCATGGCAATTTTAGCATTTTGGCCATGGCAATTTTAGTATTTTGACCATGAAAATTATTTTTTCTATGAATCATGGCAAATTTTAGTGCATGCATCATGACAAATTTAAGTAATTCATCATGCCACTTTTAATTTATGGTTCATGAAAAATGGAGTCACTAACCATGCATTTTTCAAGTAAATAATAATGAATTTTTTAAAAATTATTAACTATGTTAAAATTATTTCATGCACCACGATAAATTTTAGTAATTCATCATGGGAAGCTTAGTTTCTTAATTCCTTTTTTATAACCAGTTAAAATTTATTTTAAACATAGCAAAAAAAGTAGTTGAGACATATCATGGCAAGTTGAGTATAAATATAATGGCAATTTATATGCAATAGAGACGACAACTTTTTACAAAAAATCATTCAAACATATCGATATAAGATCTAGTTCTAAAGATCTCGTCGCGATGAATTTAACAATAAAACAACTTTTCAATCATATTTTTGATTGAAGTTATAAGTTTTAAAAAAAACTAAAACCCAAATAATTCCTAGTGACATCACCAATTTTATCACTTGTGCAACCACGCTATGACATATGCTATTCCCTACGAGACATGAGATGAATATTGGGGCTCCAATATATGATACACATGCTTGTGCACTCTAGAAAAATATTTACAATATTTCCAAATATAAAATTAAAGTAACATAATAAATCAATAAAGGAAAAGAAAATGCGGGAGAAATGAGGCTTAATGCCTCACGTTTAGCGCACGCCCTTGAGTTGACCGCTCCAGCAGTCCCGCATGAAACGAGGTATAATCGGCACCAACTTGTTGGATACCCAACCTTCAAAAAAACCTTCTTGATACCTAAACGTCAATATTTCTACCCAAATACCAAAAAGTGCAGCTTCACTATTTGGGTGGAACGAGCACACCCTCAGGCGCAAAAGTGCAGCACATCATTCCACTTCATTCTGGTTTTTTAAATACTATAACTTTTGAACCGAGCGTCACAACGACCATCCGTTTTCACGGCTGTGCTTCGGACGACAAGCTCTTCAAAAATAGATCCCATATGGATAGGTTTCAATAAAAAAATTGAGCAACTGTGGGGTGATATTTAGGCAACTTTAGTGCTAAAGAAAAGCAACTTCTTATTAGTGTGTGTAGTATGATCGCCTATCAATGAAAATTCTTTCAAAATTATATATCATGACTAGAAGGTTAAATAACTTCACCCTCTAGCAACCACATGGCAAATGTGGTCAGCTATTTCCAAACTGAAATGGTTAAATTATGTGTCAGATGTGCATGCTCGGATCCGCATGCATCGGATGCCCATTAATTCATGTATGAAAACAAATTCAAAAAGATATAACTATCAACCGTGTGTCGAAATTATGATATGTTTTCATCGTTGGGTTCCTCGTGACGACCTCTTCAAAACGAGATAACATATGAATATGTTTTGAAGTTTTTTTTTCAAAAGCAACTTCGATGCTAGATGAGGCAACTTTAGTGCTAAACAGAAGTACTTTGATGTTAGATGTATTGCATCGTGTGCATACACATGAGTTGCTTGTTGAATGCACTAGAGTTGCATAAAAACAATAAGAGTTGCTTACTTTTTTGTGATACTCGAGTGCAATTATGACAACTATTCACAAATAGCAGGCAACTGAGAATTAGTGGCACGCAATTGAACAATAATCGTAGGAACTTGACCATCAATAATAGGGAACTGAGAATAAAAAATGAGCAATTTTGTAGTATTTTGTAGGCAACTCAGTATCAAAATTGAGCAATTTCACAGTACTTGTAGGCAACTGATCATCATTGTTTAATTATGTAAAGATTTTAGAGGTGAATCTAGTCAATTGTTAGTCGTGGTAACCAACTTATAAGAGTTCTTCGCTGATAGATGGTCATAATAAGGGGGGAAAGGAGTTGCTTGCCTATAGTACTAAAGTTGCCTCATTTAGCACACAAAGTTTCTCAAAAAAAAGTTCGTCGAAACCTATCCATATGGGATCTAGTTTTGAAGAGCTCATCGTAAGACCCACAGTTGTGAAAACAGATCGTTATTCTGACTCCCGGTTCAAAAGTTATGACTTTTTGAGTTATTTGAAACGCTAATGATTGGTTGGAGGTGCGCCTGCTACCGCGAGCAGGCGCTGCTGCTCTTGGTAGCCACGTCCATATTTGTAACCCATATTTACTCGTGATGCATGTCTGTCTATGTCTGTCTTAGTTGTGTTATGCAATCCATGTTTAACTTTTCCTGAAGAGTTCCAGAATAATTGTCGCTCCAGGTTTTTAGTTCAAAATGTGTCACGTACAATTTATTTCTCTCTTTCCCAAACTACCCTCCAGTCGCTCACTCGCTCGCTCGCTCAGCTTAGCTGTCTGCCCTCGTCTAATCTCTAGCTCGCCCCCGTCAGCGCTTCTTCCTCGCCTACGTCGTCGACGCCTCTCTTTCGCTTGCGTTGTCGACCCCTATCCCTTCCCTGCATTGCCGACCCTTCTCCCTCACATGTGATGCCAGCCCCTCTCCATTGGCTTCGTCGCCGTCGCCAATCTTAGTTTTATTCTCCGACGGCTAGATACGAAGGGCGGTGTGCTATTTCCTTGCTGATGAGGAGGTCAAGAAGAGCCAGAACGGCGGTGGGGGCGGTGGAGCGGAGGAGAGGGGTCGGTAGTAGAGAGGCAACTACAACAATTGTTCCACCTACAAGACTCTGGGCTGGATCAGACCCTCATCGATGAGCTATCATTGTTCCTGTACAACGAGGTGGTGGTCGGAGCAGGCGCAAAGAGCAAGCTTCAGATTGCTGCGATTTTCCTTAACAATGTTGCCAAAGATCCATTCGATTGCGCAGTGTGCATGTGCGAGTTCGCGGGCGGCGATGGGATCCAACTATTGCTGTTGTGCGGCCACGCATCCTTGACGACGATGGTGAATTGCTGAATCAGGTTGGAGCAATATGTTGTTCATGTGCTTTCAACAGATGCTAGAAATTTAGTGAATTTGTGAAGGACACTTAGTAAACTTGTTCATGATTCCAGTATGCGTATGGGTAGTTTCTTGAATTTGATGCAACATGAGATGTGTAGTGTACTCCATGTACTTGAGTGTATAAAAACGGCTGACAAATCCCTTTCAATTCTGACTGGTTACAAAACATGGATAGATTTAGGATTCTTGATTCAAACCAAGAAGAATCCTTTCAATTCTTGATGTAGGAGTAGGATTGTGGAACGTTGATAGATTTAGTTAAAGCTTAATTTAGGAACATGGATAGATTTAATTAAATCTTAATTCAGGAACATGGATTGATCAAGGTTGTGACAAGTTCAAATGCTCAAGGTTTTTAAGTCCACCAAGAGTTGCCTGGATCCCTTCAAAACAAGATTAGAATGATACTGGAGTAGCTTGGCAAATGATTCTGGCAACTTTGTTAGCCCATCTACTCAATTTGTGCCTTTGAGTTTAATTGTAGAGCCATTTGTATTTTTGTCCCTAACTCGATACACCTACTCAAATTTACCCTTAATTTCAAAGCATGCTCAAATTTGCCCCTCTCTTGTCAGGTTCACTTATAAAAATGTCATCATGTACTGTTACCGTCCGATCAAAGGGCATTGACCGTCAACTTGACATTGTCTAAACAATTGTTTCCCTTGCTTCCTTATGTCATTGACATCCGGGACCCACAAAAAAATAAAAGGAAATAAACACATTTTCTCACTCCTCTCTCACACACACTTACATATGGGGGCATAACTAGAGAAAAGAAAAAATAGAAAATACTTTCTATCACCCTATCTGTGAGTACAAGTGGACCCAACCAAAAAAAATATCTCTCATAACATCTCTCTCTCTCCCTAACACGTGAGCCATGGGACCCACCGCCAGGGTCAACCACTGTCCATGCCGGAACGCATGCCCGACCGTGAATGGCTGCGCTCGCCGGTGGTCGCCGTAGGTGGGCAGATGGCCGTGGTCGGGGGAGGCAAGGCATGGGGAAGCTGCGCGAGGCACTCAGCACACTCTCGGCGCGACATGCGTAGGTGTGCGCATGCACGACCGATCCAGCTGAGCTCGGTCATGGCGGCCAGCACCGGGAAGGGGCCTCTAGGAACGAAATTAAGCAGGGGAAGATGGGAGTAGGAGCCCGAGCTTTCCGCAACAACATCACCGTGGTCCGTTAGATCAAAGGTGGATGGGCCGGCCGAATTTAGGAGAGGAAGGGCGACGACTGTGGCGGGAGCGAGGGGTCGGGAGAAATCCCTGTTGGGTCTTGCCGGCACGAACGCGGTGACGCCTGCGGGCGCCGCCATCCTGCTTGAAGGGCGTCGGGTGACCCTCTCACCCCACCTCCCTCTGTGTATCGGGAGAAACCCTAGGATTCGTTCGGGCAGCAGCATCGACATCGTCGCATTCCTTCTTGAAGGTGGTGCTTGGTACACGACAACTCGGTGGCTTTGGAGCGTGGTGGTTATCTTTGGTGGGCACAACGGTTGTGGGGAGCCGTAGCGTTCGTTGATACGACATTATTGGAAAAAAAATCTTATTTTCTTTTGTATTTTCTTTTGGGCATGCTTGTGTTGTCCGCGCCAGCGTTGATCGGGATGTTGTATTTCGTGGTTGCTATATCCATACAGCAGGGCGAAAGCCTATTTGGAGAGACGACCGTGGCGGAGATTGAGGTTCTGGGCGTTGTGTACACGCGGCCGTCGGCCCGATTCAACTCACGGCTCGATGGAGAGGCGCGTGATGAGGCTCATAGACATGATCGTACATCTCGATCTGGCCTCCGGCCACGGTGGCTAGCAAGGAACTTTTCGGGAGAAGCTCTGGCCGCTCTCAGACTCGACCATGGTGATGTCGTACGTTGCCGTCCGCCTTGACTTCCATCCCGGAACCCCGCTAAACCACCTAGGACCTACCCTTGTGGCCCTCACACGCAAGCGCGCCCGCCCCTCGCCTACGGCGGCCATCGGAGCCACCAAGGGTGGCCATGACCACACACGGGACGGTGTTGATCGTGATATGGGCCCCATGGCCCACTTGTCACGGAGAGATGGGGCTGTGAGTGAGAGACTTTTCTATTATTATTATTTTTAGTCTAGTCGCACATTTAAGCATGTGTGAGACAGAGGGTGACACAAAGATTTCTTCCTATTTGTTTTTTACAGCGGGTCCCAGGTGTAAGTGATGTATGGAGTCACGGGAAAAATGTCCAGCACACGATTACATAGCGGTTAAAGCCCTTTGACCGGACGGTAACGGAACGGAAGGGCATTTCTTTTAAGGGAACTAATGGCAGAGGGGCAAATTTGAGCACACTTAAAAATTAAGGGAAAATCTGAATCGTGGATTCAAATTAGGTACACAAATATAAAAGACCCTTAATTATAATAAGAAGGTCAATTTTAGTTAATGCTCTGAGTACTCTTCTCACGAGAGTTTGAGTTGAAGCTTAATTTTTGGAGGCCAATATTTCAGTTAAGGCTTCATGCACACAATTTTTAGTTAATTTGCTGCTGCCAAAGAGTCCATTGTTTGCTGGTGTCATTATTCTATTAACTAAGGGGAGTAGTTCACTCGTTTGTTGTGTATAAATAATGTTAAGTTAAAACTGAATTAAAAACCCTAGTGCCATGATTAGGAGTAGGAGTAGGAGTATGATTAATTAGGAGTAGCTAGGAGCAAACCTAAAATTAGGAGTAAGAGTAGGAGTATTATTAGGAGTAGCTAGGAGCAAAACTAATATTAGGAGTATGACTAGAGAATCTTGCATTAAATTTAAATGGGAATTTGTTGGTCAAGCTAGTGATATTAAGGTTAGAGGTAAAGACTAAATACGATTTCCCCGAATGTTTGTATTTTGGACAGATATTTACATGCATTGAACTATTAAGGTGAGGGGTAAAGATTAAAATTTTAGTTAAATAAAATCAACTCAACCTTTTACTTTTCCTCTAAATTAATATAAATGAAATTTTCTTTCTCACTTATGTCTTCTTTCCCTCTTCCTGCTCTCTTCTCTTTCTCTTTCACTTCTCTTGGGAAATTTTAATAGCAGGAGCAATAACAAGTAATATCCTCCAATATTCCTTCAATTAATTAAACTAAAATATTTTCATTTAAATAATTAAACTAAAACATTTTCTTTAATTAATTAAACTATAACCTTTTCCTCTAATTATTTAAACTAAAACATTTTCCTTTATTAATTAAATGGAGTTACAAATACTCCAACATACACCACACAAACAACATAGCCTCAACACAAACAACAAAGCCTCAACACGATCATGAGAGCCTCAACACAATCATCATAGCCTCAACAAGATCATAAGAGCCTAAAAACATCATGAGAGCCTCAACACAAGCAACAAAGCCTCATTACAAGCAACAGAGCCTCAATGCCTCAACAGAATCATCACAATATCAACAAAAGCAATATAGACTCAACACATTCACAAGTCTCAGAGCCTCATCACTAAACCCCCTCCATTAGCTCCAAGTTGTGTAGGGCATTTGCATAAACCTCTTGCGGGCAACACAGTCTGGGAGGTAGTTTCCCAAGCTTCTCTAGTCTTACCTTATTCACATGGGGTTTTTTATACCCATTGCCTCATGCATTTTTGGAGATCTCAATCATGCTAGCCTATAGAGTTAGAAAAATTATGTTCGGCTTGAAACCGCATAGCCTAGAAATCCCTCCAACTCACCTTTGATAAGCTCTTTGTAGGATCAAAAGTATGTCTAGAGGGGGGTGATTAGACTACTTGACAAGATAAAAAATTTCCTTTTCCAAATTTTAGTTGAGAGGCAGCTTTGGTAGTTAAGGCAAGTCAAGTACACCATATACATTCAGTTCTAAGAGTGTAGCAGCGGAAAGTAAAGCATGCAAGAGTAAAGTAAAGGAGTAAGGTAGGGAGATAAAACACATGAGGTAGGCTTGGCGATTTTTCGCATGGTTTCGATAGGTGGCGCTATCGTACATCCATGTTAGTGGAGACTGTAGGATCGAAAGTATGTCTAGAGGGGGAGGGGGTGATAAGACTACTTGACAAGATAATTTTTTTGCATTTTCCCAATTTTACATGAGAGGCATCTACGACAGTTTTAACAAGTCAAGTACACCATACACATGTAGTTCTAATAGTATTGCAGCTGAAAGTAAAACAAGCAAGTGTAAAGTAGAGGAGTAAGGCAGGGAGATCAAACGCATGAGGTTGACACGACGATTTTTGGCATGGTTCTGATAGGTGGCGCTATCGTACGCCCATGTTAGTGGAGACTTCAACCCACGGAGGGTAACAGCTGCGAGAGTCCTCGAAGGGCTCCACCCATGGAGGGTCCACAAAGAAGAGGCCTTGTCTATCCCACCACGGCTTCTGTCCACGGAGGACTAGCCTTACTCATGGTAGATCTTCACGAAGTAGGCGATCTCCTTGCCCTTACAAATATCTTGGTTCAATTCCACAACACATCATAGGAGGCTCCCAAGAGACACCTAACCCATCTAGGAGGCACCACCCTCCAAAAGGTAATAGATGGGGTAGATCAATGAACTCCTTGCTCTTGTACTTCTAAAGATAGTCTCCTCAACTCAAGTCCCTCTCTCACAGAATATGCATGGGTAGCAGAGGTTGATTTGGTGGAAAGAAGTTTGGGGAGGCTAGAGATCAAGTTTCAAATGATTTGATTGGAATATCTTGGTCTCAACACATGAGTAGGTGGTTCTCTTTCAGAAAATGGATCTCGAAATGCAGTGTGTGTTCTGAGTGCTTCTCCCACAAAAGAGAGGTGGGTGAAGTGGTATATATAGGCAGCAGCCAAAATCCAACCGTTACACACAAAAGTGCAAACTCGGTGACACCGAAGTGGACAACTCGGTGGTACCGACTAGTACTAAAAGTGTGAACTTTAAATCTCGGTGAGACCGATATATAGAACTCGGTGGCACCGATACTGAAACTCGGAAATTCCTATTTTGTGTATCTTGGCAACAAAATGTTGGTCACACTCAACTCGGTAGCACCGATTTGCTGGGAATGGCTAGGGTTTTGTCTTAAGTTCAAACTCTGTGGGTCCGATGTCGCAATGTTGGTGACACCGAATTTGTGTATGTGGAACTTGACAGAGTGTATATGCGAGGAATATGACTAAGTGTTTTGGTGGTTAACTTTGAGCAATAATTCACTTTACTACCTCACCCCCTTTTAATAGTATTGGCTTTCCTATGGACTCAAAAGTGATTTCTCACAAATATAAAATGAAGAGTCTTATAGCTTGAAGCATGAGGAAATATTATTCCTTTCTTGCATCCAGGGGTATCTCCACATAAACCTTAAGCCATAGCATATTTTGAACTTTTCTAAAATATACTTGGGAAACACATTAGTCCAATGATGCACCTGTTGTTATCAATTATCAAAACCACCCAAGGGAGGAATTGTGCTTTCAATCTCCCTCTTTTCGGTAATTGATGACAAAATATAGATCAAAGCTCCGACTAAGATATAATCAATGATTAACATCGATGCTTTGAGAAGTATGTGAAAAGAAAGAGCCCCCCCCCCTAAATTTGTGCATTATTTAAAATTTGCGTTTGAATGCAAATGCACAATCGATTAGGATCATGGGTTACTCTTCCATGTCACATACATCTTGGTGGTGCATAAAAATAATAGCAATGCGCATGACACCAAAACGATAACTGAGTGATCATCACAAGGACAGCTAAAAGATGATATCGTAGCATCACACAGGATAAAGAGATCATATGCAGATAGGATAAAGTCATCCAACAAACAAAGTCTTTTTTTAAAACGAGAGCAAATAAAGTCAAATGCTCTGTCTCACACAAACTCTATGATCTATACATTTCTCCCCCTTTGGCAACAAGTTACCAAAAAGTTCAAAATTATAGAACTACTCGTCTCTCTGGGCAGCTGATGATGGAGTCAAGAAAACAACATCGACGAAGGCTTCTGCTGACGTCCTTGGAGCAGGAGGAGTTGATACTGAAGGAGATTGAGCTGGAGCTGGTGCGGAAGTTGTTGAAGCTTGTGCTGAAGATGTCTGTCTTATCTCCGGAGCAGGAACATCAACTGACCGGGGCCTTTTGTTGAACTTTGTAGTAGTGGGAGGAGGAGACTCATCCTCGTCATCTTCATCTTCATCTTCTGAGCGTGGAATCTCCACAGAGTCGACTTCATGTTGAAGTTGTCTGACAATGGTTGTGAACTCAGTTACCTTCACATCCATGTTGTGGAATTTTGTCTCCACAACTCTCTCATGGCTCTTCTGCTTTTGCATCATCTCCTGAATGTTCTTCTCCATGCCTTCGAAAGTGCTTACTAGAAATGCCATTTTCTCAGCTTCAGTTCTGAGCTTTGGAACTGGAAGTGGCCTGTTTCTAGCAGCTTCAGCCTCTGCGGCATCTGCTGCCATTCCTGCTGCAGCTGAGTTGGGATCATTGTCATCCATCACAACCTCATTATCTTCAAACTCAGGCTGAAGAGGTAGATGGGGACGATCAAGTTGATATGCATGCTTGCCTAGCTTGCCAGATTTAGAGTGAAGGGCTTGATAGTTGAGACTATCCGAAGGACATCTGAATATAAGCATGCATATCAATGCCCATTCAGCAATTGTAGCATCGTACCTGTGACCATCGGTCATCCAGACTAGAGATTCTTCATAGAAATGAATTGTTGCATAGAATTGCATGATCATATCACCATTCCATGGGGTCATCTCCTTCCCAACAAAATCTTCTATGTCAACTAGGCTTAAGTTCTCTTCAACATGTGGAAAGAAATTTTCATTCTCCTTGATGTATGCCCAGTGGACATACCGCATATCACTGACAGCAGGACTCTTGTCATACAAGAGAGTCTCATCAAAATCTTGTTGTTCCTTGGTGTGAAACCTTGGATCAACAATAGTTCTTGTTCTGACAGCATATGGATTAACAACTCTTCACTTTCACCATTCGGCATCCTTCCTCTTCTTCATGTCTTATGCTACACGATGAGCATCATTGTGGAGTGGTATGTATGGTCTGAGCTTCTTGAGAACTGGAACATTCTCATCTTCTTCTTCTACAGCATGGGCACTCGATGCAGGGCCTTTGCTCTTAGCAGCTGCACGTACATTTCTGGTGGTCTCCCTGGAAACTACAGCCTTCTTTGCTTTAGCAGCAGGCTTAGGACAAGACTTCATTGCATCACCCGTCTTCTTCTTCTTGGGAGGAACTGGGATCTCCTTAGGAGCTTATTCCTCAGCTTCTTCTAGGTCTTCAAACATAGAATTCTTTCTGCGAACAAGATGGATAGTTCTCTTCTTGGGCCTCTTCACACCAGCCTTCTTTGCAGGTGCATCCTTGGCAGTAGCTTTTCCCTTCCTGTCATACTCAGGTGCTCTCTGTTCAGCAGCACTGCCAGATATCTTCCTGACAGCTTTCCTTGGAGGATCCTTAGAGGGGCTGAAGTTTCTTCTGGCAAAAAGTCTGAGTCTTCCTCATCAGAAACTATCTTCCTCCTTTGCGTGGTGACTGCCTTGGGAAAGCCATATTAACTGGGAGAACTAGGGTCTGAAGCACTCCTCTCTGGACTAGTGCCAACTTCCAAGTCAACACTCTGCTCTCTGAAATCATTGTGACTGTCATCCAAACCTGACATACTAACTGACAAGCACATCAGCAAACAACACAACCTGTGAAGTGGATGTGGGAGAGACAAAATGGATGAGCATCACAAAATTCAGATATTTTTTTGAAAATTTGAAGTCTAAAACTCAGGGTATGATCTTCTGAAGGATGTAAATCGGTGGTCCCGAGTTGGCATTTTCGAAGTCACCGAGAAAACATACTCGCTTAACAGAAACTTGGCAGTTATTTTCGGTGGCACCGAAAATAGCTGCTCGGTCTCACCGAGTTGCTCAGGAACCCTAAAACAGGAATCGGTGGAACCGATTTTACAAACTTGGTCTCACCGAGTTGCATTCTGCGACACATCACATCCGAAATTTCCTACTTCTCCTAATCTACTGATTTTATCTGGTCGACAGGAGGTTTGCACAAAGTGGAAAGAATAAAAATATGTTACAATGCGTAGGAATCAGGCGGGGAACGCAAGGGAGATCGAACCATACCCTGACTTGGTGGCAGTTCGGCTACAACGACGACGGCGTGGCAGATTGCGTCGACGGCGGTGAATCCCGACGGCGGCAGCGCTCGGGGGAGTAAAGGCGATGACCTCGGGTCTCGGGGGGCAGCAAGGGTTTGAGGAACAAACCGTTTTGAAGAGGTGAAATCAAAAGGTCCGGTCCGCAGGTATATATACCCATGCGCTGTCGGTGTCACCGAGATGGCAAAGTCGGTGTCCCCGAGTTCCTCAATTGTCACTAGATAGGGAAACTCGGTGTAACTGAGTTGGCAATTCTGGTGGGACCGAGACAAGAAAACCTGATCAACTTTGGAAAATCGGTGGCTCCGAGTTTGTGGAGTTGGTCACACCGAGTTTTTCAAAGTGGTTTTGGAAGCCAACCTTTGATGATACCGAACTCCGAGTACACCTTCACACAGAGGGATCGACAAGTGCTTGTTCAAGTTTTGTGATGAAGCATGAATAGAACTTGAGATGAGATAGCATAGATAGCTAGAGAAGGGTCCTAGTGATTCTTGTCCATCCAATTGGCAAATGATAAAACAAAAGCCATATAACAACAATTGGATGTCCTCGAATGATTAAATTCATGCAAACCAACATGCTCACACAATAAGAATGATGATACAAACATGGTGACCATGCACAAACATCCTAATAGTTATCAAGCACTTGGGAGATGACAAGTTCATCTATATATGAGTATATTGACATCGGAGCCAAGCAAGAATACTTGATCATAGGTCATACTTATTGTTAAGCACAAGTGGGCTTACCACTTTTACATAAGTATCAATGTGTTCATATCCTTATGAGATGCTTACACTCTAGTATTAGAGTAAAGCTCCCCCTTCATATGATATCCCCACAAAGAGTGATCAACTAACCTTGGGTTTTGTCGTGGAAGACTTCAAGTAGGTGAAGTTGTGGTGGATGCTCAAAGTTGATGAAGATCATCTTGAGTTGGGAGCGATCCTTATTGTTTTCGTACTCTTGTAACCTACATGGGTTAGTCCCAAAGCAAAAAAAGAACACATGCAAGTATATCTATGGACATGGAGTGAATCACAAATCGGATGATGTCCAAAGATGCATTGATTACCTAGTTCCTTGCTTACCTTTGAGGGAATGCATGACTCCTTGAAGTAATGCATAAGGTTGAGGTTGATTGCATATAGTTCTTGCCAAAATGAATAAGAGTGAATTTCATTAACAGAGTCAACCCTCAAGAACTTGTGGTTCTTCCTCTTGGGAATCCACATCAAATTTATGGGAATCCTTGGAGTTGTTATAGCACTTGTTGAGGTAGAGCTAGTAGTATACTTGGGAACCCACTTGACCTTGGCTTGGGGTTCTTCTTCAAATAGGTCAATGTCATCTTGAAGCTTTCCCTTGCCTTTGTAGTCTTGTGGTAGAAGGCCATCTTGTGAGCTTGTTCCTTCGGAAGGAGTGGACTTCTCCTCTTGGGGAACAAACTTGGGAGTGGGATATGGACCTTCTTCCCAAACATCTCCGTTGACGTTGAAATAGCAAACACCTTGTTTCTTCTGAGGTCCTCCTTGCTTGCACATAGTTTCATCGAATTGCTTACTTTCGGCAAGACTCTTGAAGACACCTCTCTCTATAATCCCTTTCAATAAATCATTTTCTTTCTCAAGTGCAACTTGGCTAAGAGAATCTTTAGTGGAATCAATAGAGTTACTAGCAACAACATTATTGGATTTAGCTTTAGCATTGTTCTTACTAGATGAAGAAACCTTCTTGCCTTTGTTACTAGTGTTCTTAGGCTTAAGTTGTGGAACAAAATTAGGCAAGAGTAATCGTTTGGCTAAATAAGAAGAACTCTTCTTTCGAAGGTCATCATAAATTGCTTTGAAGAATTCATGCTCTTGCTCCAAGTTGAGCTTCTCAAAGCGTAGCTTCTCATGGGTTCTTGTAAGCTCTCTATGATCTTCTAGAGTAGTCTCATGAGCTAACTTAAGAGTTTTGAATTCTTGATTTAGTCGTTCAATCTCTTTCTTATCGTCATCATTCGATTTCTCTTGACTAACATGATAAATAGCATGTTCGTTTTCAGTGCATTCACTAGCTTTATCTAGAAGCAAGTCATCTTCTCCCAACAAGTCATCCTCATCACTATTGAAATCAAGAAACTCGGGGTGTGTCGTGGTTTTGTCACGGCAGATGTCCTAGTGAAAGGACTTAATGATTGAGCCATCGCACCTTGGTGGCGACTCAAAGGGTTTAAACGGGAGCGAGACTCGGATTTACCCAGGTTCGGCCCATCGTGAGGAGGAAAAGCCTACGTCCAGCTCTGTGTTGTATTGATGGTGTTTCGATTACAAGAAGGGCGTAACTCGCCTGACCTAGCTCTCGATGATTTCTAACCTGCCCTATCCTCCCTGGGACTCGCCTTTATATATAGGTCGAGGCCTTAGGGTTTACAAGAGTCCCAACCACGATACAGATCATGGTTTCCTTTATCTCTAAGTCGCCCTACTTTCCAAGACAGGAAACCTCTTCGACGGCCTATCGTCCCTGTAGATCTTGAACCGCCATCCGGCTCGTGGGCCCTCCGGGCCAAGGCTTGTATCGCCAAAGGATGAGTCGCCCATACGGTGACCCGGCCCAACTATGGCGGGTCATGTCATAGATAATATCCCCAACATTAGGCCCCATATTGACTTGAATCTGTTCACCCAATAAACTCTTACCTAGTTTAAGGGCGACTCATTCCGCTCCTTTTATGCATCATACGCTTAAGCCGCCATACTTCACAAAAATATCCAAGCCGCCGAACCATATCTTGATGACATCATCTTATCCCTTTAATCTCGGAAAAATGATGACGCAATCCCCAACGGATCTCGCGGCACAGATATCCCGAAAATATTGGCGCTATTATTACGAATCTTTAACTTGTCTGTTTCAGTTCCCGCTCGAGGCACCTTGATTCCAGCGCCCGTCCCATTAAATAGGCTCGGGAAAGGGAACGAAGAGCATCTCCACCTACTCACTTCGACTGCCTCTTCTTCCTCGCGACCGCACCAAGAACTTCGTCGCCGCCCGAGGAACTCCGTCACCGGCCACTGCGTCCGGCGCATCTCCGAGCCAATCAAGGACGCGACATTCGCCGCCGATCACCCACGGTCGCTTCTAAAACACCATCATCAGGTCAGTCCTTCACCATTATAAATAGATCTTAACTCCCCGATGTTCGTCGACTGTCGGTTTCTTAGAACACCTCGAACACCTCCACATATACTGATTGATTCGTAGTAGTAATAGGCACGGTAGCATCGACCGTATCCTCAATCGATTAGCTCCTGTTTGAGGAACCAAAAAGGCTTTGGTTAGATCACCCTTAATTCATTTACCCTAGTCATGGTCTGTTTCACCTTATCGAGGCCCTTTTCCATTCATTTTAACTCGTTCGTAGATCTATATTTCACTACCTGCTGTGTAGAAACCTGTTTATAGATCCGCACTTCATCATTTTACCGCACGTCCTCAATGCCCTGGGATACCTTCTCTGAGTAAATAGGAAATTCCTAAGTCGCCCTTGTGCCCAGATCTGGTCCCTTATTAGCGAGTTAACAGATTCCCTTAGCCACTCGAAAAATGTTCGGCGGGTTAATAGATCCTCTTAGCCACTCAACAAGTGTTCGGCGAGTTAACTTGCCCGTGACCTTTTCCTCTGTAGCTATGGGTACGGTTTTCAAGGCCGATTGGCTCCCGACCAAACTTGATGACGCCTTCCTCAACGATTGCGTGAAAACGGGGAATCTTGACCCAAAGGAAGTTATCAGATGGCGATTCGGACTAGGCGCAGAAATCCCCAACACGAAGGAAGGGGAGATAGTTGTTTTTGCTGAGTACCTCGAACGGGGGTTTAAGCCGCCAGGTTCAAAGTTCCTCAAAGATGCTATGGCCTTCATGAATGTCTGCCTCCAAGACCTCGGCCCCAACTCGATCAGCAACATATGCCAGTTCCAAGTATTTTGTGAAGCTTACTTGCGAATGGAACCATCGGTCCCTTTGTTTTGGTACTTCTTCCATTTGAATCGCCAGACCGAGTTTGCCAACGGCCCTAGCTTAGAACATGGAGGGGTCAACGTTCAACGACGCAGCGACATCTCATTCCCGTCACTTGCCATGCCTAGCCATCCCAAAGGCTGGGGCGAGTCTTGGTTTTATTGCCAGGACACTTCCCCTCCGGGTGAAAACAAACTCCTCGGCTATAGGAAGGAACATCTGCCCACAAACTTCAAACTTCCGGACAAGCTCACTGAAGAAGAGGAGTCGTATTTCATTCCAGTGCTATCTGAGTTACGATCTTTAACAAACAACAGTCTTACTGGAGTTGATCTGATCCGCTACTGGGTGGAATGGCGCATCCTTCCCTTGAGTCGCCGAGATGGCTTGATGTGTGAGTTTGATGGTACTTTGGACCACCCCCAATGCTACTTACGCATAGCACTCACAAAGGAAGATATTGTGACCATCATCAAGAAGCTAACCGGCGAGCCCTTGGCCAAGTGTAGCCAGATAGGGCTTAAGCCATTGTGCAAGATTAACCCGGCTCCTAAGGTAAATAATTTAACCCGCCCTTGGTTCATTCTTCCCGACTTACTCGGATTCTGATTTGCATAATGAAAATTTCACTTCAGAAAGGTGACCGGTTCTGGTCGAAAAGGCCGAAGAAGATCGCCCTGAAGCAAGCCAGACCGCCTCCAAAGAGGAAAACCAAGGGTAAAAACAAAACCGCCATCGCCGAATCGTCTGATGTGGACGAATCCCAAGTCGGCGAGGCGTCTTCAGAGGTAAAATTTTATCTTCGTTGTCTTGACAGCCATGGCTCTAATTTGTTCTTATATCTCTGCATCTCTTATGTATAGAATGATGATAACGAAAGCCGAGATGACGCCGTAGAGGTAATTTCTATTTCTTCCGGCTCATCTTCTCCTCCGCCTAAGCCGGCTAGGCGGGTTTGTGGGAAAGTTCACATGTCTCACCCGAATGCTTGTCTGGATCCTAATTTCCTCTTGAAGAACGTGCAACATGCTTCCTATCGGAAGACTCGGAGCCACTCAGGAGATTTGGTGTCCGGGTCACCAGTGAAAAGTCCTACCAAGAAACGGCAACATGAGGTATCCTTTATCAATTTCCACCTTTGTTTTCTTTTGTATCATACTTGTAACTCGCTCATATTTTGAGATATTACTTTTGCAGACTTCTCCCCCTTCGTCGGGCGACTCAGTGATGTCGGCCCTTCCGCCAATGATTCGTGTACAAGGGTAAGTCCTTATAATACTTTCTTTAAGCATGATGATGATGATGCTTGCTTTAAGCATGACCCTCTTTTCCTTAGAGCGCAAGCGAAGAAGAGAAAAACTGGCGGCTCAACTTCCACCACGGCTCTAGAACTTAAAGAAATCCCAGCGCCGGCTCGTGCTGACCCGGCAAAAGATATATCTGATGACCGAGTTGACCTTCCAAGTTCTCCCAAGGAAGGCATGGAAGCGCCCAACCCGCCAAATCCATTGAAGGCGACTGAAGATCATGACGCTGTAATCATTACTGGTACTGGCTTCTCTAAGCCGGCTTCGGCAATCTTATCGCAGCATGTATCAACATCGTCCCATCCTTCCACTGGACATGAAATTTCCAAGGCCAAACTCTGTCAATATGAAAATCTTGAGTTTAAAGAGCTCTGCTCCGGCTTCGCAAGTTGCCTGGAAACAAGTTATGAAATGAAGAAGAATCTGCTCCATATGATGAAGAATAAACACGAGGTACGCCTTAATGCATACCCTCCTCATTAGCCCCCAAGGGTCGGGTCATCTTTTTGAAAGATGAGCCGGGTCTTAATGTAGAAAAACTTTCGACCTGTAACACCCAAGGGTCGGGTCATCTTTTGAAAGATGAGTCGGGTCTTGATTGTAGAAAAAACTTTCGACCTGTAACCCCCAAGGGCCAGGTCATCTTTTGAAAGATGAGCCGGGTCTTGATGTAGGAAAAAATTTCGACATGTAACCCCCAAGGGCCAGGTCATCTTTTGAAAGATGAGCCAGGTCTTGATGTAGAAAAACTTTTGACCTGTAACCCCCAAGGGCTGGGTCATCTTTTGAAAGATGAGTCGGGTCTTGATGTAGAAAAACTTTCGACCTGTTACCCCCAAGGGCCGGGTCATCTTTTGAAAGATGAGTCGCGTCTTGATGTAGAAAAACTTTCGACCTGTAACCCCCAAGGGCCGGGTCATCTTTTGAAAGATGAGCCGGGTTTCGATGTGGTATAATTTTGTCTAAAAGATTATACATTAGCCCCCAAGTGTCAGGGGTGTTGCTTGCAATAATTCTGAGACTTGTCCCTTGATAATATGTTGACAGGAATCTCTGGCCCAAGCTGAGTCAACGTTGGGCGACTTAAAGAAAAGTTTAGCCGACCACCAAGACGCGCGGGCTAAAGCAGAAGAAAAATACCAGGTGATCTTAGCTGATATGGAAAAGTTGAAAGCCGCCAACAAGAAGTCTCAAGCTGACCAGGCCACCACGCTAAAGCGAGCGGAAATGGCTGAAACAAAACTGGAAGTCGTGCAGCAAGAGCTGGCCGGTTTAAAGAAACATATCTCCAACATGACACATGCCATCTTTGGTAAGAAGGAATCCCTGGATTTGTATCTTTTAAAAGGAAAAAATTAGTGTGAAAAAAAAAAGCAATAACCATCCTTATGCAGGCCCGAGAGCCGCCAACCTTCAGGATGACTGTATCTTGAAGTTAAAGGCGATTTACACATTGACTGAGCAGCTGTATACTGGGAGCGTGCTGACCGTGAAGGCAGTGATGGGCGCCAAGGAACCAATCACATCAATCAAAAAGATGATTGGCTGCTTATCTACCCTTCTGCCTCAGATAGGTGAGCTAACCCGATCAGTCTCCCGGAAAGGGGCGATGATTACTTTGAGTCGGTGTTTGGCGTATGCTCCAGAACTAAAACCCGAAGAAGTAGCAGCAGGCTTTCCACAGCTCAAGGACGACGAGTCGGAATTTACTCAAGATGATTATCAGCGTGTCGTCAGGGAATCACGCTCGGCGGCGACTCAGCTAGCAGCAAGCTTGGATTTGTCAAAGTACCAAGCCACTTATGACGACAAGAACAAGAAAGTAAACCTGCCAACCTTTCTGACAACCAGCTTGACTCCTCGTCGGCCCAAAAACCCTTTAGATTTGGAGGCGGATCTGTCGGCATTTTTGAATGACGAAGACGAATTTTCCGCTCTATCCAAGTGTAATTGGGTACTGGGCGATTTACAACTTGAAGTCGGCCAGAGCTCACGGCAAGTTGACCCAGAGGCATCAGTAGAATAGAGCTTACTAATTTGGCCATCCGAGCCATGTAATAGGTTATTGTAGAAAACAATCCCTTGCTTATACCTGTTGCGGAACTCTTCTATGATCCTTAAAAAACCTTGTGCCGCCCTTGGGGCGCCTATGATGCTTGACCCGCCGTGTCAGTAATGATTTTGATCACCAACCTGTTCGGCTAACAAAAACATACATCAAACCATCTCAATGAGTAATGGATGATAATAAATAATAACCGACTCAAGGTGTTCTGGCGAATTATATGCAGAAAACCTGGTTCAACAAGATCCGACGAGTCGTATAAATCTGTGAAACCTTGTGGCAGTGCCAAGAAGGTGAAAGTAAGAATTTCGTCGGCTCGTTCAAGTCGCGACACGATAGGATGAGTTAGACAAACTCAAGTGCTACCCAAGGGAGACTTTTTGTGTAAAAAAGCTCAAGTATTTAGACGGGCTGATCAGGCGCGAGTCAAGCTTCAGTGAAGCAGGTTCAATGAACCAATGGTTTCTCTATTCTCCATGTGGGGCGCTAGCCGGTACCTTGCATGTTTTAACCAAGGTGAGTTCAGGGTCCATAGAGCGGATTGACTCGCCAAGAGTTCATGGGTCCATATGGCGATTCGGCCAACACACAGTCCAGTATAACCATTTGTAGTGTGGTAATTTTTCGCTAGCCAAATGGGTAGTTAGCCTGATCTCAGTGAGAGTAAGCCCCCAAGTGAGCTATGATTAGGGGAAAAGACCGGTCATAGGATTGTAGAAGCGTATACGCTCTTACCACAAAACGACTTGGGAGCTGATAGCCCCCAAGTAAGCCGGCCTAATCCTCAGAATCATATAGGGCGCCCATGTTTGAATCGCGCGCTTGTAGCGACTTGATACTCTTTGCCTTATCGATACCCAGTGTTGTAATAAGTGCAGCATGGCGACTTATGCTCTCTGGTATTGATAGCGTCCATGATTGGGCGACTTATCGGAGAGCAATAAAGATCCATGCTTTCAAGAAGATGAAGTGGCAGGAAAGATCCAGATTTTGTGGGTATCAACTTTATTGCTTTATATAAATGAAAGACTTACAATCTTCAAAAATGGGAGAGAAAAAACAAAACGGAGCCAATAGCTCAAGTGTAGTAAGGCCGCAGGTGGGCTATTTTCCAGGGTAGAGTTGACTCAGTCTCCGTGGTTGGCCGATCAGGCCGAAGATCCACCAAATAGTATGACCCATTGCGAAGGTTTTTGCTGACGAAGAACGGTCCTTCCCATGGTGGTGACAACTTATGCATGCCAGTGCGATCTTGGATCAAACGGAGCACTAAGTCGCCCTCCTGAAAAGCTCGCCTCTTGACCCGGCGGCTATGATAACGCCGCAAGTCTTGCTGATAGATAGCCGATCGGGAGGCAGCCAAATCGCGCGCTTCCTCCGAAGCATCCAAAGAATCCGGACGTGCCAACTCATTATCCTGTTCCACATAAGCAGCAACTCTCGGCTAGTCATGCCTAATGTCACTCGGAAGAACGGCTTCCGCTCAGTACACCAGGAAAAAGGAGTAAAACCCGTAGAACGATTCGGGGTGGTTCGAATGGTCCGTAATACCGAAGGCAACTCCTCAACCCAACACCCTGGGGTGCGTTCCAGGGGAACCATAAGTCGGGGCTTGATTCCTCGTAGTACTTCCTGATTCGCCCGTTCTGCTTGTCCATTAGATTGTGGATGAGCGACCGCAAACACATCAAGCCGTATGTGCTCCCGGTGGAAAAACTCCTGCATCGCCCCTTGTGATAAATTGGTAGCATTATCAGTGATAATGTTGTGTGGGTATCCAAACCGGAATATCAACTTTTTCAAGAATTTGACGGCCGTTTCTGCATCACAGCTGCTAACAGGCTCTTCTTCGACCCACTTGGTGAATTTATCAACCGCCACCAGTAGATGAGTTTTCTTATTGGACGACATCTTAAAAAGACCAACCATATCTAACCCCCAGACCGCGAAAGGCCAAGTATTAGGGATCATCCTTAGTTCTTGAGCCGGCAAATGAGCATGTCGTCCAAAACATTGACAGCCATCACATCGACGAACTATCTCTTCTGAATCCGCATGAGCCGTTAACCAAAAGAATCCATGTCGGAACGCCTTGGAAACCAGGGAACGTGACCCGGCATGATGCCCGCAATCTCCGGCATGGATTTCGTTCAGAATTACGCACCCTTCATCAGAAGAGACGCATCTTTGAAATACCCCAGAAGTACTCCGCTTATATAACTCGCCGTTGATGATCACCATGGATTTGCTGCGAAGAATGATTTGACGGGCTAACACCTCCTCCGAAGGTAACTCGCCTCGTGTGAGGTTTGCTAAGTAAGGAAGAACCCAATCCGGCGTAACATGGAGAGCTGCCACAAACTGGGACTCAGGATCTGGTATCGCCAACTCCTCTTCTGAGGGGAGCCTCACGAAAGGATTATGCAGAATATCCAGAAAGACATTAGGAGGAACCGGCTTAGGTTGCGAGCCGAGACGCGAGAGGGCACCAGCTGCTTCGCTAATTCGCCAGTCGATATGATCGACTTGATAACCATCGAAATGACCCGCCACATCAGACACAACCCTTCTGTAAGCCGCCATCACGGGGTCCCGGGAATCCCATGTACCTGAAACTTGTTGAGCCACCAGATCGGAATCGCCCAAACATCTAACGCGTGTGAGGTTCATCTCCTTGGCGAGTGGCAATCCATGAAGCAGGGCTTCATACTCCGCGGTGTTATTGGTACACGGGAACATGAGTCGGAGAACATAACAGAACTTGTCTCCCTGGGGCGAAATCAACACCACGCCAGCCCCCGAGCCTTCCGATTGCCTAGACCCATCAAAATAAATAGTCCAGTACGTGAGATCAGGCCTGTCTTTCGGAATCTGTAACTCGGTCCAATCATTGATGAAGTCGACCAATGCCTGGGACTTGATAACCGTGCGAGGTGCATACCGCACGTGGTGCGGCCCAAGATCAATTGCCCATTTCGCGATTCGCCCTGTTGCTTCTCGGTTATGGATGATGTCCCCAAGAGGGGCGGAGCTAACCACCGTGATAGGATGTTCTTGGAAATAATGTTTGAGCTTCCGAATCGCCATAAAGTCCCCATAAACCAACTTCTGGCAATGCGGGTAACGTTGTTTGGAGAGGCTAAGAACCTCGCTGATAAAATACACCTGGCACTGTACCGGGTATTCCTTTCCTTCTTCCTTCCGTTCGACAGCCACTACCACGCTCACCGCCTTGGTACTCGCCACGATGTACAAAAGCATAGGCTCCTTTTCACTCGGGGCGGCCAGAACCGGCGGGTTGACCAGCTGCTGCTTCAGAGCTTCAAAAGCTTCGTTGGCCTCGTCCGTCCAAACAAAACGATCAACTTTCTTAAGCAACTGATTGAGGGGAATAGCTTTCTCCCCCAAGAAGCTTATAAAGCAACTCAAGGCCGCGATACGACCCGCCATGCATTGAACTTGATTAATATTCGCTGGTTTCCCGAGCGAAGTGATTGCCTCAATTTTTTCCGGGTTGGCCTCAATGCTGCGTTAGGACACCAAGAAACCCAACAGCTTTCCTGCGGGAACGCCAAAGACACATTTGGTGGGATTAAGCTTCATCTAACACACCCGCAAATTGTCAAAAGTTTCCTTGAGATCCTCCAAGAGCGTCTCCTTCTTGTGAGATTTAACCACGATGTCATCAACGTAAGCATGAACGTTGCATCCGATTTGGCCGCGGAGACAATTTTGGATACAGTGCTGGTAAGTCGCCCCAGCGCTCTTGATCCCAAACGGCATGGATACATAGCAAAAATCCCCAAACGGGGGTATGAAAGCTGTCTTCTCCTGATCTTCCACAACCATTTTGATTTGGTGATATCCGGAGTAGGCATCCAAGAAATACAAACGCTCGCAGCCCGCGACCGAATCAATGATTTGTTCAATGTGGGTAAGGGCGAAAGGATCCTTTGGGCAAGCTCTGTTGAGGTCGGCGTAGTCGATGCACATGCGGAAGGTGCCGTTCTTTTTTAGCACCAGGACCGGGTTAGCCAACCATTTAGGGTGGAAGACCTCAACGATAAATCCGGCGGCCAAAAGACGGGTGACTTCTTCCCCGATCGCCTTGCATCGCTCCTCATTAAACCTACAAAGATATTGCTGAATCGGCTTTGCTTTAGGGTCAACATTAAGATGGTGCTCAGCGAATTCTCTCGGTACACCAGGCATGTCAGAAGGTTTCCATGCGAAGATGTCCAGATTCTCAGGGATGAATTCGATGAGCGCGCTTTCCTATTTGGGATCCAGACCCGCCCCGATAGTGAACTGCTTGGATGAATTGCCAGGAACGAAGTCCACCATCTTAGTGTCATCCATCAGCTTGAACTTGAGGAGCGGCTCGACATCAGTTGTTCGCTTCTTGAGGGGCAACATCTCTGCCGGGTCAACATTGGCTTGGTGATACTTGAGTTCTTCTGCAGCACAGGTGATTTCTGCATAAGTAGCATCTCCTTCCTCACACTCCTTTGCTATCCTCCTGTCACCATCAACCGTGATGGGTCCCTTAGGGCCAGGCATCTTGAGTTTAAGGTAAACATAGCAGGGGCGAGCCATGAACCGAGCGTAAGTCGGCCGCCCGAACAACGCATGATAAGGGCTCTTTAGCTTGACCACCTCAAATATAAGCGACTCGCTCATGTGATTGGATGCTGTACCAAAAGCTACATTAAGTTTGACCGCCCAATTGGATATGCCGACTTACCTGGGACGATACCATGGAATACTGTGGTTGACGGCATTAGGTCTTTCTCTAAGAGGTTCATCCTTCGAAAGGTGTCGAAATATAATATGTTGATGCTGCTGCCACCATCCATAAGAACCTTTGAAAGGGTATATCCCCCGACTTGGTGGGCCACGACCAATGCCAAGTCGCCGGGGTTGTCGATTCTGGGTGGGTGATCCTCCCTACTCCACGAGATAGTCTGCTCAGACCAGTGGAGGTACCTGGGGAGTGCCGGCTCGGACACGCTATACGTCCGGTGCTTCACCTTCTTGTCTCGCTTAAAGGCACTAGTGGTGAACACGTGGTATTGTCTGCTGCTTAACTTTTTGGGATTGCTGCGGAATCCGCCATTATCATCTTGCCCCTATGGAGCCCCCTGCGAGGGTTGTTGCTGTAACACTCCGGGCGGGTTATACCGCTGCTAGTTATGCACAGGGTACTGGCCACTGCTTGGTTGCGAGCTGCCCTGGGCCCCTGGTTCGGGAAAACCGCCGAACGGGTTCTGACGTTGATTAGGCGCACCGAACTCTTCCTGTCGTTGGCTCTGGTCACCGGTTTGGCCCTTCTTGAGTGCCTCCGCCCAAAGTTCCTGCATTACGTAACAGTCTTCCCAAGAGTGAGTCGCCGGTCCATCCGCCATGGCGTGGTGCGGGCAGGGGCCCTTAATTATCTCATTATAGTTGCGCGGCTTCTTGCCACTGTAACCCCTCTTCTTCTGGCGCTGATTGCCATTGTTAGCATTGGTGTTGGTGACGAAGTCCGTGGATCCTTCCTCCTGCCTTCTCTTGCCATTTCCACCATCATTATGGTGGGCGCGTCCCTGAAACTGGGAGTGATTCTTGGATGACTCGCCTTTCCTCGGCGAGTTGGCTTTGCTGTCGTCCTCTCCTGGATCTTTAGTATCGTCTGCTTCGACGTACCGAGTGAGGGTGTCCATCAATTCGCCCATATCTTGGACCTTGCGCTTGAGTCACCCCAGCTTCTGTACCAAGGGCTCACAGTGGCAGTTTTGCTCCAGGATTAGCACAGCTTGAGCCACTATCATGCCATCTGACGAGTGGATGATTTCCGCAACCCATCGCGTCGAGTAGTGGGCCGACTCATCGGGGCGCTGAACGAAGTGTTGTAAGTCGACGATCGTTAGCGGGCGTTTGCAAGTTCCCCGGAAGTTTTTGATGAAACGTTCCTTCAGTTCATCCCAAGTCTGGATGGAGTTGGGTGGCAGGTTTTTCAACCAAGTGCGCGCCGTCCCTTCGAGGATCATTGTAAAGTACCTGGCACTGACCGCTTCACTTACATCGAGCATGTCCATTGCGAGTTCGTAACTCTCAACCCATGATGTCGGCTCAAGGTCCGGGGTGTAGTTGGGCACCTTCCTTGGTCCTTTAAAGTCTTTCGACATCCGCTCCTTGCATAGGGCCGGGGCCAAGCATGGCACCCCTACTTGCCTGCCGCTTTTGCTAACTGGCGCTGGGCAGGTTTGGATGTCCTCGTGATCCTGGCCTGTGGCCCCAACGGTGTTGCGGATGGGAGGGTCCCGATGGTCAGGCCGGTTACCCTTAGGTAGGTGTCGCAGTCCGCTGGTTATGGCGGGTTGGTCCTCAGGTAGGCTTCTGGTGCGGCTCGCCTGGGGGGTGGAGTGCAGCCGATCGAGGCTGTGTGAGAATTGCGTGTTCTGAACCACCACCGTTTTTAACATCTCAATGGCGTTTCTGGCTTCTATTTCAGCCGGGGTGTTGCCATAAATCGGAAGGGATTCTAAGTGGCGAGTTGTGGCGAGCACATTGTCCACGGGGTTGGAAAAGTGTCCCTGAGGCGTCTGGAAACGGGGAACGCGATCATCTGCTGGCTGAAGTGGCGGGTTTGGTGGCTGAGTCGGCCCTCCTCGTGGAACGGTTCCTACCCCGGGGGTGTCGAAAAGGAGGGTAGGGTTTAGATCAGGGGATAAACGTACCTGGTGCCTCCTCTGATGGATAGCGTCGGACGCGCGTTGATGCCTTCCAAGTCGCCAGTTCTCGGTGTTCAAGCGGGCCGTCTCAGCTGTGATCTGAGCTTGCCGGGTCTCAATCCTGGGGGCTTCTGCCTCTGCATCTCGCAGCTTTGCCAACTCCGCATTTATTGTTCCCTGGTTTTCCGCCATCACAGGGGTTGCCATGATCCTTGTTATCTCCGGCGAGAGGTCCACCAGGACCGCAGCTGGGCTCTTGGATGGTTCGCCAACCTCGTTGTTGCCTGCAGGGTTTTGCTGGGACTGTGTTGCCCCCACCATGTATACGGCGATCTGACGGCGGGTCCGGTCGAGGACTTCGGGATCCATTGCCAGCAATAGATCTCAGAGGCGGCCTTCGTGCAGGGACTGGGTTGAATCTGTGTCACCCATGGATGACTCGTCATCAGTGTTGACCGGCGTAGTCTCCTTAGTCACCGATCGTTGTGGCTCATCAGATCCCTGCGTGAAGCCGACAAAAATTGGGCGCGTCGGGCTTGGCAGCGCGACGGGACGGACATACCTGGCCGGCTCGATGGTGTCGGTGGAGATGTCCGGCTCAGGCATGGGTGCACCGACCATGCCGATGAAGATGTTGACCTTGCCGAAGGGGACTCTGTAGCCGGATTCGATTAAATCGGCCTCGGGTCCCCACAGCGAGTTGTCGATGTAGTACTTTCTGCGGCGGCTCCGGGTCATGAGCCCGGCCACGTAGTTCCCTGACCCTGGTAGGGATCCCTTCGAGAACTCAACTCCACAGTGCGTAGGCCCCACGGTGGGCGCCAACTGTCATGGTTTTGTCACGGCAGATGTCCTAGTGAAAGGACTTAATGATGGAGCCATTGCACCTTGGTGTCGACTCAAAGGGTTTAAATGGGAGCGAGACTCATATTTACCCAGGTTCGGCCCCTCGTGAGGAGGTAAAAGCCTACGTCCTGCTCTGTGTTGTATTGATGGTGTTTTGATTACAAGGAGGGCGTAACTCGCCTGACCTAGCTCTCGATGATTTCTAACCTGCCCTATCCTCCCCGGGACTCGCCTTTATATATAGGTCAAGGCCTTAGGGTTTACAAGAGTCCCAACCACGATACAGATCATGGTTTCCTTTATCTCTAAGTCGCCGTACTTTCCAAGACTGGAAACCTCCTCGATGGCCTATCGTCCGTGTAGATCTTGAACCGCCATCCGGCTCCTGGGCCCTCCGGGCCAAGGCTTGTATCGCCAAAGGATGAGTGGCCCATACGGTGACCCGGCCCAACTATGGCGGGTCATGTCGCAGATAATATCCCCAACAGGGTGTGATACCTTGGGGCCTTTAGCCATGAAGCAGTTTCCACCTCCCTCATTTGGTGAATCGAAGAAGTCGTAGGGGTTGGAGGAAACAAGTGCAATGCCAACAACACCTTCATCTTGACTATAGTCAGAGTGTGAGTGATAGCTTCTCTTGGACTGCTGATCAGATTGGGAGCCAGAAACACATTCACCAGCATGAGCTTGATGTCTTCTTCTTGAACTGCTCTTGGTGTATTTGTGATTCTTCTCTGATTCCTTCCCTCTCTGTGAGTGTCTTCAATCATAGTAATCTTCTCTACTCCTTCTCTCTCTGCGAGGTGACTCATCTCTTCAGCTTCATCTTCAAGGTGACTCTTCTCTTCTTTTGTAGGGAGTCGAGCACTCTTTTGAATAGCGTCTGGGTTTCCCACAATTGTTGCAGCTTCGGCCATGACTGGACGAACGCTTCTCATCATGTCTTGAACTTGAGCTTCTATCTTTGCCTCTACTCTTGTAGAACTTGTTGAATTTTCTGACCATGAGGCGTATCTCTTCATGAATGACAAAATTGTCTTTTAAAGTAGCGGGAGCATCACATGAAGCTTTATAAGCGCCACTTGACTTGTTGTGCATCTCATCTTTGTCTTTGAGTTACATCTCATGAGCAACAATCCTACCAATGACTTCAGTTGGCTTGAGATCTTTGTAATTTGGCATTATTGATCAATGTGCACACGATGTCATACTTGCCATCAAGAGCCCTAAGTATCTTCTTGATGATGAATTTGTCAGACATCTCTTCGTTTCCTAAGCCGGCAGTATCATTGGTGATGAGAGCTAGCCTAGAGTACATTTCAACGACTCCTTCATCATCCTTCATCTTGAACTTGTCAAGTTGACTTTGAAGCACATCCAACTTAGATTCTCTGACACAATCAGTACCTTCGTGCATATCAACCAATGTATCCCAAATATCTTTTGCATTCTCAAGACGATTGATTTTGTTGAATTCTTCGGGGCACAGTCACAAGTCTCATAGCCTCATCACTAAACCCTCTCCATTAGCTCCAAGTTGTGTAGGGCATTTGCATAAACCTCTTGTGGGCAAGAAAGTCTTGAAGGTAGTTGCCCAAGATTCTCTAGTCTTTCCTTATTCACATGGGGTTTTTCATACCCATTGCCTCATGCTTTTTTGGATCTCAATCATGCAAGCTTATAGATTTATAAAAATTCTCTTCAGCTCGAAACCGCATAGCCTTCAAATCCCTCCAACACACCTTTGATAAGCTCTTTGTAGTATCAAAAGTATGTCTAGAGGGGGGGTATTAGACTACTTGACAAGATAAGTTTTTTCCTTTTCCCAATTTCAGTTGAGAGGTAGCTTTGCCAATTATGGCAAGTCAAGTAGACCCTACACATGCAGTTCTAAGAGTGTAGCAGTGAAAGTAAAACATGCAAGTGTAAAGTAAAAGAATAAGGTAGGGAGATCAAACGCATGAGGTAGCCACGGCGATTTTTGGCATGGTTACGATAGGTGGCGCTATCATATGTCCATATTACTGGAGACTGTAGGATCGAAATTATGTCTAGAGGGGGGCGATTAGACTACTTGATAAGATAATTTTTTTGCCTTTTCCCAGTTTTACTTGAGAGGTAGCTACGACAATTATAACATGTCAAGTACATCCTACACATGCAGTTCGAATAGTATTGTAGCGGAAAGTAAAACATGCAAGTGTAAAGTAGAGGAGTAAGGTAGGGAGATCAAACGCATGAGGTTGACACGGCAATTTTTGGTTGGTTCCGATAAGTGGCGCTATCATACGTCCATGTTAGTGGATACTTCAACCCACAGAGGGTAACGGCTGCAAGAGTCCACAGAGGGCTCCACCCACAGAGGGTCAAGAAACAAGCGGCCTTGTCTATCCCACCATGACTTCCGTCCACGGAGGACTAGCCTTGCTCACGGTAGATCTTCACAAAGTAGCCGATCTCCTTGCCCTTACAAACATCTTGGTTCAACTCCACAACACGACGTAGGAGGCTCCCAAGCGACACCTAACCAATCTAGGAGGCACCACCCTCCAAAAGGTAATAGATGGGGTAGATCAATGAACTCCTTGCTCTTGTGCTTCTATAGATAGTCTCCTCAACTGAAATCTCTCTCACACAGAATATGCTTGGGTAGGAGAAGTTGATTTGGTGGAAAGCAGTTTGGGGAGGCTAGAGATCAAGTTTCAAATGATTGGATTGGAATATCTTGGTCTCAACACATGAGTAGGTGGTTCTCTCTCACAAAATGGATCTGGAAATGAAATGTGTGTTCTGAGTGCTTCTCCCATGAATGAGAGATGGGTGAAGGGTGACACCGAAGTGGGCAAAATCTAACTGTTACACACAAAAGTGCAAACTCGGTGACACCGAAGTGGACAACTCGGTGGTACCAACTAGTACTAAAAGTGTGAACTTTGAATCTCGGTGAGACCGATATATAGAACTCGGTGGCAGTGAAAAGGTGACTAATGGTCAGATGGCCAAACTCGGCGGCACAGATACTCAAACTCGGAAATTCCGATTTTGTGTATCTTGTCAACAGAATGTTGGTCACACTGAACTCAGTATCACCAATGCAGTTTCGGTTGCACCGATTTGGTGGGAATGGCTAGGGTTATGTCTTAGGTTCAAACTCGGTGGGTCCGATGTGGCAATGTTGGTGACACAGAATTTGTGTATGTGGAACTTGACGAGTGGATGTGTGGGGAAAATGACTGAGTGTTTTGGTGGCTAACTTTTAGCATTTGAGCAATCAGTTCATTTTACTACCTCACCCCCTTTTAGTAGTATTAGCTTTCCTATGGACTCAAAAGTGATTTCTCACAAATATGAAGAGTCTTCTAGCTTGAAGCTTGATCCAATATTATTCCTTTCTTGCATCCAGGGGTATCTCCACATAAACCTTAAGCCATAGCATATTTTGAATTCCTCTGTAATATACTTGGAAAACACATTAGTCCAATGACGCATATGTTGTGATCAATTATCAAAACCACCCTAGGGAGAAAATTTTCTTTCAGAGACTTCAACCTGCGGAGGGTTACGACTGCGAGAGTCCACGGAGGGCTCCACCCACAAGGGGTCAATGAAGAAGCGGCCTTGTCTATTCCACCATGGCTTTCGCCCATGAGGACTAGCCTTACTCACAGTAGATCTTCACGAATTAGGCAATCTCCTTTCCCTTACAAACATCTTGGTTCAACTCCACAACACGAAGTAGGAGGCTCCCAAGCGACACCTAACAAATCTAGGAGGCACCACCCTCCAAAAGGTAAAAGATGTGGTAGATCAATGAACTCCTTGCTCTTGTGCTTCTAAAGGTAGTATCCTCAACACAAAATCAATCTCTCACAGAATAGGCATGGGTAGGAGAGATTGATTTGGTGGAAACAAGTTTGGGGAGGCTAGAGATCAACATTCAAATGGGTGGATTGGAATATCTTGGTCTCAACACATGAGTAGGTGGTTCTGAGTGCTTCTCGCACGAGTGAGAGCTAGGTGAAGGGGTATATATAGGCAGCACACAAAATCCAACTCTTACACCTAAAGTGACAAACTCGATGACGCCAAAGTCATAAACTCGGTGGTACCGATTCACACAAAGGCAGTAACTTTTGAATCTCGGTTGGACCGATATACACAACTCGGTGGCACTGAAAAGGTAGCTAACAGTCAGATGGCCAAAATCGATGGCACTAATGCTCTAACTCGGAAATGCCGATTTTGTGTATCGAGCCAACAAAAAGTTGGTCACACTGAAATCGGTAGCACCGATATGGATTCAGTTGCACCAATTTGGTGGGAATGGCTAGGGTTTTGTGTGAGGTCAAACTCGGTGGGTCCAAACTGTGAAAGTTGGTGACACCGAATTTTAGTATGTGGAATCGGACAAAATTGTTATGTGGGAAAAATGACTGAGTATTTTGGTGGCTAACTTTGAGAACTTGAACAATCAGTTCATTTTACTACCTCACCCCCTTTTAATAGTATTAGCTTTCCTACGGACCCAAAAGTGATTTCTCACAAATATAAAATGAAGAGTCTCCTAGCTTGAAGCTTTAGCCAATCTTATTATTTTCTTGCATCAAGGGGCATCTCCACATAAGCCTTTAGCCATAGCATCTTTTGAACTTTTTTGAAATAGACTTGGAAAACATATTAGTTCAGTGATGCATATGTTGTGATCAATTATCAAAACCAGCAATTGTGCTTTCAATCTCCCCCTTTTTGGTAATTTATGAAAACATATAGATCAAAGCTTCAACAAAAGATAAAATCAATGTTTAGCACGACGCTTTGAGAAGTATGTGAAAAGCAAGAGCTCCCCCTAAATTTGTGCATTAATTAAAATTTGTGTTTGAATGCAAATGCACAATCGATTAGGATCATGGGTCACTCTTCCATGTCACATACATCTTGGTGGTGCGCATACAAGATAAGAATGAATAGTGATGCACATGACACGAACAAGATAAGTGAATGATCATCACATAGATACCTAAAAGGATAATAATGTAGTATCAACCATTCAAAGTGTATGATCAAACACAGATAACGTTGATAAAATCATCCAAAAGACCAAAGTTTTAAAACCAAATGAGAGAAAATAAAGTCAAAAGATCTCTCTCTCTCTCGCTCGAAGTCTATGATCTATACGTGTCTCCCCTTTAGCAACAAGTTACCAAAAAGTTCAAAAAGTATAGAGCTACTCGTCTCTCTGGGAAGCTGATGACGGAGTCGAGAGAAGAGCATCCACGAAGGCATCTATCGAGTGTCCTGTAGCTGGAGGAGTGGATACTAGAGGTACTTGAGCTGGAGCTAGTGATGAAGGTGTTGATGCTTGAGCTGAAGAGGTCTGTCTTGTCTCCTGAGCAGTAACAGCAGCTGATTTAGGTTGGGTGTTGAACTGCGTGGTAGTGAGAGGAGGTGACTCTTCATCATCTTCATCTTCATCATCATCATCAGAGCGTGGGATTTGCACCGAGTCAACTTCATGTTCAAGCTATTTGACTATAGTGGTAAATCTAATACCTTCACATCCATGTCATGAAACTTTGTTTCCACGACTCTCTCAAGGATTTTCTGACTTTGAAGTAACTCCTGGATGTTCTTCTCCATACCTTGGATAGAGCTAACTAGAAATGTCATTTGCTCAGCTTGAGTTCTGAGCCATGGAACTGGTGGTGGCTCATTTTCTAGCAGCCTCAGCTTCTCCTGCCTCGGCTGCCATTCTTGTTGCAGCTGAGCTCAGATCATTTTCATCCATCACCACAACATTGTCTTCAAATTATGGCTGAACGGGTAGATGGGGACGATCAAGGAGATATGCATGCTTGCCTAGCTTGGCATTGATAAGCATCTGAACGTAATGGCATATCCACATTATCTTTTCTGATCAGCAGCAGTCCTCCAGATAGTCTCTACTATCAAGTCCATCACTCTAAATCTAGTGTGAGAGTCCAAATGGTGAATCATATTGATGGAACATCCTCGAATCATCCTACCATCACCTGATTTAGGCATTAAGGTGTGTCTCAGAATGGTGTTATTTGTGGGTATCCCTGCTTGCAAGAAGTATACTGAGCCCATCTTGTGACTACCAAATACTTGTTAGGAATTGGCTTATACATATTTGCCATGGTGTTGTGGCTCATCTTTGCTTCAGAATACACATCCACATCACTCTCTTTCTGCTTGGGGGCACCAATGATAGTGGCCCACTCATCAATCGTAGACTCATATTTGTGAACATCACTCATCCAGACAAAAGAACCATCTCCATAGAAATAAACAATTGAGTAAAATTGCATGACCAGCTCATCATTCCATGGGGTCATCTCTTTTCCAACAAAATCTTCAATGTCCACTAGCCTTGGACATGGGGAAAGAAATTTTAATTTTTCTTGATATAAGCCCAGTCAACATATCTCATATCACTAACAGCTCGACTCTTGTCATACAAGACAGTGTCATACAAATCTTGTTGTTCCTTCGTGTGAAACCTTGGGTCAACAACAGTTCTTCTCCTTATAGCATATGGATCTGCAGCTCTCCCTTTCCTCAAACCTGCATCTTTCCTCTTCCTCATATCTTCTGCTACGCGGTGAGCAGCATTGTGTACTGGCAGATTTGGTCGGAGAAAAGGCACTATAAGTAGGGTATTTATCCTTGGCAGCTGCAAGAATATCCTTTCTAGTCTTCGTATGAGCTACAACCTTCTTTTCCTTGGATGGAGGCTTAGGAGCAGATTTATTGGGCATGGCATCAGCCATGAGCTTCTTCTTCTTAGGAGGATCTGCGATCTCATCTTCACTAACATCTTCTTCAGGGTCCTCATACATAGAAGTATGTCTCCCAACAACATGAACTATCCTCTTCCTGGGTCTCTTCACACCAGCCTTCTTGGAAAGTTTATTTGTGGAAAGTGTTGTGCTCTGCCTTGCAGATTCAGGAGCTCTAATATCAGCAGGGGTTGCCTACTGTTTCCTCACAGTCTTCTTAGGAGCCTTTGGAGGAGCTGAAGTCTCCTCTGGCGCAAAGTCCGAGTCTTCTTCATCTGAGTTCAGTTTCTTCATGTGCCTCGTGAATGCCTTAGGCAAACCATACGAGCTGTAGGATCCAGGGTCAGAGTCAGTCTTCTCAGGACTAGTTGTGGGGACCCCGACTTACGAGTTGAGATCGCCGAGTGAACGTGCTCGGTGATCCCAGAGATCAATGCTCACCGAACACACATAAACTGAATAACGAGAGTCTTACATCCATGCATACCGATTAATACAATAAATGACCATTGCGGTCAAGTCTTGACGTATATAGGGCCTTGAAGGCCAGCACACCAACTGGACCAATAGCGGAAATATTGGTCGAAAGTGTGAACCCATGCCATCAGCCTTAACCTAAAGGCATTCTAACTGAGAAGCGTCCTAGCTCGCAGGAACGTCACCATGTTACCCTTCACCATATCATGTTCTCTCGTACCTGGTCAATGAAATAACCAGTGGCAAGCCAATGAGTACTTTTGAATGTACTCGCAAATAGCCCATGATATTGATAACGCAATTGGTAGTCTAACAAGTCATATTCGGTATTGGTGGATAGCAGCTTAACTATAAATTAACATGATCATAGATGGAAGTGCAACATAAGCTAGATGGCATTTAGAAGAACATGTTATAGATATCAACATATCTGTCAAGGGTTGAACACTCGGGTTCACCCGATATGCCAAGTCACCAAACTTAGTCATATCAACTCTCTCATATTAACACCATTAAACAGACACACACTTGGTTTATGCGGAAACGACTGGACGTAGTTTAAGCAGGATTACCCAACTGTCCTTGACCGTGGACACGGCTATTTGAATAGTTTTACACTCTACAGAGGTAGTACGCTGGACCCAGGAGATCCGGGAAACTTCCGTGTCATCCACCACTCACGGTATATAACATACCCGAGGTAAGTACCCGATCAATGCCTTTCCCTCGATGATACTAGACAAAGAGGTCCACTCGATTGATACCCAGCCCACATGATGTACGTCTTACGAGCACCGACTCTGGATAGTACCATCCATGCCGGGACCAACGGTGCACCTGGAACACGTAAAAACGGCATAGTCACCCTACCTGGCACGACCCCATTACGAGAGTGACCACACATCACTCCCGCCACTAGTAATGTGGCTCTTTGCTAGCACCGGCCAGAGTAATCAACAAAGCCCATCCCATAAAGGGGTAACGTAGTCGTACATGTAAGGTTGGGATGATGGACACATCATAAATCTATTCCCATTTCTGAACCCATACACACACAAAATACCTGGTGCACCACTTCACCAAAAGTGGCCACCTAACTCATCATCACCCTCTGGCATTAGGGGCACCCGACGGGGTTTTCATAAACCTTTGATTTATACCAACATCATGCTTAAGCTACCATTATGCTTAGCTCAACTTGTCAATATGATATTAGCATGATCCTCATAGGTGGTAGGATCAAGCTCAATTCAAGTGCTTAGGAGGAGCCATCGGTAACATCACTTCAATGATTTACCAACACTTATGATCACATGCAACAGAAATATTTGCTACACTAGGAAGCAATATAACATATGCTCAAACATGGTCAAAGGGCTGCTTGTCTTTGCTCACATAAGTCCTCGGGGTCTTCGAGGTCTTCCGGCCCAACTCCGAGTACTCCATCTACCAATCACTATTGTCGGAAACAACCACGGTAAGCCACATAGCAAGCAGAAACAAAAGTGTTGTAAAAATGGAAGTTATATTTTTCTTGGACCTCTTTGGTCATAAGAAAAATACCTGAAGTTTGCCATAGGAGATTTGGATCATCAAGGATTTTGAATCGATGAGAAGAGGAATATGTGATCTCTAAAGATGTCTACAGAAAATATCATGATAATAATGAGTGGAGGCACTAATTTAATAGAGCATAATTCTAGAAATATTTAGGAAGTTGTCTCACAGGATTTGGAGCTGAAATGAATATTCTAGGGATTTTCTAATATGAAATAAATAGCAAAAGGGAGCTAATTATCTATTGCAACAGAAATATGTCATAAAAAAATGTTGACCAAGGCTTCAAAAATAGGGAATGATATTAGAAGACTCTGGAATTTGGAATCACTCCATTTGGAGTTGTTTGAACCTTATAGGATTTTTGAAAGGGGGCTAAAAGCACTCAAATCTGTATTTAAATATAAATACAATATAAAAGTGGTTTGAAAAAATGTGCAAAGCAAACCTCTGGATAGAGCTTAATTTGTGGGACGTGCAGAAATTTGAATCAACCAAATTGGAGTTAGAATGATTTTAATATAGATTTTTGAAGTTAGTGATAAAAGAAAACGCAAAGGAGGCCTTCCAGGGCTATATAGCGCTCAGGGCGCTGGGAAGGGAAGTGGGTCGGCCCAGCAGCTCGCATGCGCTAGCAGCGGCCACGCCGAAGGCGTACAACGCATTTTACGCCTCAAGCTTGGAGAGGCACAGCCCGCCTGGGGCGTCTCCACTCATGGAGCGGGCCCGACCCCCTTGGGTCGCTGGCGCGGGGGACCTGGCCATCAGGTCGTCCCCTACCTCCCGCTCGAATCAAGGGACTTGTAGGGAGGCGGCCGAGCACGACCCGACGCTTGTCCCGGCGGCACAAGCCATCTCTAGCAAGGTCCCACCTACCCACGAGCTCGGTAGGGCGTGCCCTTCCTCCCTGGGTGGATCCGAAGCTTGGGGGAGGCCCATGTGGGGTACAGGGTCGGCCATGTCGGAGAGCTCTGGTCGTGATGGGGGCGCAGCGCTGCGACCACCGGAGGGAGCAAAGCGGGGGTGGGGCGAGTCCCAGAGGTGGCTAGGAGGGGCCATAGAGTGCCATGAGCGAGGGAGAGCTCGGCTATGCCCGAATTTGGAGTGAGAACCGAGGGGAGGGCTTTGGCCCTGGGGATGGATAGAGGGCACGAGAGGGAGAGTGGCGAGGTCTGGGAGCTGAAGGAAGAGAGGAAAAGAGGAGGAATGCACCAGGGGCTCGGGGGGGAGGCCCTAAATGGGGGAGGAGGAGCCGACAAGGATCTCAGAGCTCTCTGGTGCTCTCAGGGCACGGCGGCAACGCGTGCCTGAGCCCCTTGGAGTCTTGCTAGCGTTGGGGAGGGCTTGAGTTGTCAAAGGGGAATCCACTGGCACGTTGGGACACACGGCCGTTGATGGACACGAGCTGTAGCAGAAGAAAAGGATGCAGAGCACTGTTGTCGCATGCTGCCAGCATGGTCACCATGGCCACTAGTGTCCACATGGCTGCTATGACCAGTCAAACATGTCCAACACGTACGACACACATGCAGGAAGGAGACTCTGGAGTTTGGTAGCTAGTGGAGGTTTTGATTGGGTTTGGACTCTGATTAAGTTCGGAGCAGCAACTTGGGGTTGGCATAAGTCGTTTTCACACAAAGGGAATTGAGGGGAAACCTTGTCTACCAGTCTTACGCATGGAAGGAGTACAACAATGCCAAGTTTGAGCTCAGGCAGAGGTGGGTAGCTAGTACTTGTTGTACAAAGCTATATTTCAGCCAGAAATGAACTTGCAGATGTGCTGCTCATTTTACCCACATGAGCATGCCATAACTAGGTTTGAAATGATGCCTTGGATGCTAGGGACCCACTGGAAAGAGGTGGGGGCTTTCGCTTAAGCAGAAGTGGAACATGAGGGGTAAAAATGGTGACCCAAGGGTAAAAATGAGGAATGGTTACATGGAGTCTCTCTCCAATAATTGACCAGAGGCCATGGCAAAGCTACTGGAGGTAAAATGTAACTAGGAAAGGTTGTGGTAAAAAAGTTGAGCTCAAGGGTAAAGGTGGAAGGGGTCAAAGGAGCCAATTTGGTGAGTGCACACATGGTGTTTGATGAATTTCAGGGCAACCAGATGAACTTCAATGGATATGAAACTTAACAGGATCAAATAATAGATGCAAATAAGCTTGGACACCAAATTTGGGATTTGGTGGAGAAGGTTTCCAATGTATACTTGGAAAACGCATGAAATGGGCAGGAATGGCTTTCTGCTTACAAAACTATTCACATCAATTCCCACAAATCCAATATTTGGTATGGGGGCATTATTGGAGCATTAAAGCACGCCCAAAAAGTTTGGGGTCAATTGGAGAAACTTTATAATGTAAAGTTTCCCAAAGTCATAAATCAACACAAAGGGTTTTGAGGGGCTTGCGATAAGTTCTTCTATTCTCATTGATGCACCACTTGGTGTGGATGCATTATTGGAGTATAAGAACATGTCTACCAAATTGGAGCACAATTCGAGACACTTGACAATGTAGAGTTGCTCAAATTTGGATCTAAACAGATAGGGTTTTAGAATATTTAGGGGAACCAAAACTTCTTGGATTGAGATAAAACTTGGCAAGATCATCACATATAGCATATGTGACATTCTAGAATTTTACAAGAATTTATTGAGAATATTTCTTATGGAAATATTCCAAAAGCTTGGAATAGGCAGGAAGGGTTTTGAAGAGGTTTGCCCAATATTTGAAAATGACCATTTGTTAAAAGTCATATATATGGAATATATATGTCCACTGAGTTTCCCTAAATTTTCTTAAATACTTTTAAAGCAATAAAAATAACTTTCCTTCATAAGAGACCATTTCTCGCCTCACAGGAAAACATTCAAATAAAATATAAAAATAGCTTTTAAAATAATAATATTGTGGTTTTGTGAAGCCATTTTGATAATGAGTTTTAAATAAAATAATTGGTGCAAAATAAATTCCATAATTTGAGCACTTGTAGTACAAATCTCATCTCACGGGTTTTGAAAGCTTAATTCAAAGAAATGTTTTTTGGTGAAAATAATATATGGTAAAAATAGTTTCTGGTCCTAAACACATGGCATGATCATTAGGCTAGAGTTTTGAGCTAAGGAGGTGAGTTTGGAGAGTAACAGGAATTATTGAGGATCAACCACGGGCATACAAGCAAGCAAGCAAACAACAGTCACCTCAAGCATCACAAGCATTCACAAAAAATTTAATTGGACCTAATTTTTGAAATAAGTAAATTAGTTAGGAAGGCTAAATATAGGGTGCTACACACCTTAACCCCTTAAGAAAATCTTGTCCCCGAGATTCCTAGGCTAGGGGTTGGAGAGATACGAAATATTGAGTCACAGGTAGTCTTCATGTACCCATGTTGCTGTTGTGGGTCTTGAGTTGCTTGATGATACAGCTTTGAATGCTCCGCTCGTCCTTGCCTACCTGAGCGGGTTCCGGCAATAAGTTAGGCTTGACCGAGGGTCAGGGCTGGTGATCTAAATTCGTGCAAGGTTCTGGCTTGCGGGTGCTTTCCAAAGTTGGAATACGTGGCAAGATAGTGTGTGGGTTTTGGTCCCGAGGCTACTCATGCTGGTTAGTGACATCTAGATGTCTCGTGTTAGAACGTACGGTCAAGGTCCTCACGTAGCTTCCTACTGACGGGGAAGTCCTTGACTCCCTTAAGGCAGGCAAGCAATGGTCACAGGTGGTCTACATCCTCGAGGGTGTAGCAGTGGTCTTCGAAAGCTTCTCATAAAGGGGTGTGGGTTGGATCTCGCCCATGACTCTTAAGCTCGATGACTCAGTATTCAGGACGTGTACTATCATCTCGGAAGGTTAGCGAGGGGTTCTGGATGGGATGGCTACCCAAGAGTATAGACCAGTCATCCACTCCCAAGGTCTACGGCTCGGCAAGCGGTGAATCACCTTTAGCAGGTTTTCACCATGACCCAATTAGGACTCTCATCCTTGGTTTGGACCAAGAAGAGGCTCTCTGATTTCTCTCGCTGTCCAAAGTTTTCATCATCTTGAATCGTTGAGGCTTATTGACGTCGTTCATGTAGTCGGTGCAGGATCGGTGGTTGACGTCTTATGCATCTTTGTCATTATCGTGGTTTACCAACCATGGCAGTTCTTCGTCTTGTCTCGGGTAGGGTAGACTTCTGCTGTCCTGAGGTTGCTTCGAGAAGCCCACCTTCTTGAGATAACAATGTACCCTCAAGAGGCATGGCGATCGGCATTCCTAGGGCTCGTCCAAACAGGACTAAGGTGTTCTTCCTCTTATCGGGTGAATAAGTATGTCATCCATGAGGATATCAACATATTTTTCCCAAGCATGACATAAGCACAGTGCTCATGAGACGGGTGAGGAGAACGGGAACTTGCTATGGGTGGTCACTGGCCGAGGGGTTCGTGTGTCCAACACGATCTAGTTCTTCATGCCCATGTTCGTCATGGACACGATGGGTGGTGGTCAGGCGGAGTACTGACCATATTCCAACGACTTAGAGTCGTTTTCTATGGTCGTAATCCGACCACCTTATGGCTGGGTGAAGCTTTAGGGTCTCAAGGAATTTGGGATGTGGGTGAACATTCATCATCTTATCTCTAAGCACATTCCTTAGATGCCAATAGTCCGACCTCTAACTCGTGCTAGTCAATTCTAGGGTTGAGGGAAGAACTAACCCAAACACTACAAGTATGGTGTAGCTACGATGCACATGCATTCCTATGCAAGAACCTCGGGGAGGCATACAAGGTCCTAAGCTTGAATTTAAGACAGTACAAATCCAAATGTCCAGCTAGATCATTCAATGGACAGGGTACTACATTTCTATATTAAGGAAACACTTAGTATACCAATCCAATATCTAGTTTCCCTCCTACGAATCCGATCAAGTGGTCTATCAATCCGGTCGATCATCACTGGACTCATCACTCCTACAAATCCAATATTGATGGGGTTCTACAGGATCACTTAGAGTCCTCATAATTCACATGTTGCTGCAAGGATTACGTCATAGTATATCCACCAACATTCAATCTCATAGCCAAGTAATCTCCGAGGCCAGCTTACATAGGTTCGTAAATCAATTCAACAACTCCAAGTATTCGCACTCGTTATCCACCAAGAAACGTGGTATTATGATCGAGATCATCCGGCTAAATCCAATTTACTCCGAATCATGTGGCCTCATACATGATTAATATTGTATTGGGATTACCTATTCGAATCCAAAACTCAAGTCCTATAAGAACTCTTACCCGTTACTCCAAGTCCTTATGGTATCATCATCAAATCATGTCAACTACTTAATAAAGTCATTTATACCACAAAGATTTATTGCTCGCGATCATAATCGTCCTACTGAATCCAAACTTACTCCAGGAACATGTAGGTTATGCTACTATATCAACTTGTTCCACCAAATTCACCTACCTTTATAAGGGTATTACGATCCACCAAGATAGTCTAGCTATATCCTCCAGACAAGTATCATCATCACAACAACCTTAGCCTAATACTATTATATCCGAGAACGGTCCTTCTTATGGCATCAGGGTTATGGTGCTAGCTTAAGACTAAGGGATATTTGCTCACCGTGATCAGTTGTTCCTTAAAGAACCCGGTGCTAGGCGGGGTATATCGGGGCTCGACGGTTGTAGTGGAAAATCCGTGTTTCAGACACGTGACCAGAAAATTGAGCCAGAAAGGTTTAGGGAGGTTAATCTGGGCTTGGGAGGGTTTCCGATCTTGAGGGAAATCATAAACCCTACGGTTGCGTGGTTAAACTTGGCACAGTCAGTGTCTTCAATGTCAGTTGTCCGTTGAAGTGGATCCCTGGTGCATCTTGTCTTGCTGGTCTTCAGTTGTCGAGAGGGGTGAGAGTGAGAGAGAGTAGCAGCACAGAGGAGAGTGCCTAAGGGGTGCTATAGTGCGAGTGCAATCAAACAAGCGTTGAACAGTCAACTCAATCATCAAGATAAGCCACGTGATATAATCGCATACTCGCTACCTGGGGCAAAAGCGCGACTTATATCAAGGCAAAAACAACAATAGAAGCAACACACAACATGGTTCCATCCGAACCATTTCACGGACTCGACTTTTCATAAGGGATTTACGACTCATCCTATCCTAGGGGTTCTCGGACTCGACAGTCGTGCTTGGTTCGTGCTCCGGAGAGGAGTCTGCTAAGTCTTCTGGACTTCTCATGGTGTTTCCACATCTCATATTGTTGCTCGCCAAACGTCTCGGGTTGAGTTGAAAGAATTCTTGATGACTTCTCGTGTGCTGATGAGCCGACGAAGGTGGTTCCTCATAGTTTTCATTGACAGGGTCTTCTGTTGTCTTTATAATATTGACATTGTCTTCTTGCCTTCCAAGGCGTTGAGAGTTCCAAGCGGACGACCTTTATGCAGTGACGTCAGCAAGGCATGATAGAGCTCTGACCTATCAGTCACTTGATCACAACATCGACACCTAGAGCGGGGGATGAAGAGAACCGTTTTCCTCCTCACTAAGGTGAGGCGGACCAAATGGCGAGGTTCTCATCCACCGGTGGTGGTCGACACAACGTTGATATTGACAGTTCGCTCTATTAGCGATGTGGATCATGGCCTTGCGTATTAGGTGAAGGCATCACTTTAGAATAGTGCCGAGGGTGTTGCCTTCTTCTGCGCCTCGATGTCTTGTTCCTCGTGGAGGTACTTTTGTTGGCGTCGTCTGGTCGTAGCTTTTCATCCTTGTCCTTCAGTACATGGATGGTGGCTTGGAAAGATTGCTTCCTCCAAAGTTACCCAAGAGGATTTTAATAATCATGTGGACAAGCATAAGGTTGCTAGCCGCAATTTGTGGGTTTTGAAAAAGTAGACGAGGAGTGTCATAGAATAAGGGTGGAAGGCTAAAGTATAACCTTATTTTCTTCGAAGATTTAGGAGAGGCGAGAAATATAGAGGTATTGCAAGTACTTTCAAAGGGTCTGGAAATCAGTTTTTTCCTAACTAACGTATGTGCTAACTAAGGGCTTCCTCTAGTCAGGATGGCTGTGATACTAGCTTTGTGGGGACTGATACGTCCATTTTGCATCATGCTTTCATGTTGATATTTATCGCTTTATGGACTGTTATTATACTTTGTGGTACCATACTTATGCCTTTTCTCTCTTATTTTGCAAAGTTTATTTGAAGAGGGAGAATACCCGCAGCTGGAATTCTGGACTGGAAAAGGAGCAAGTCTGAGTCCTCTATTCTGCGCAACTCCAAATGCCCTGAAAATCAACGTGGAATTTTTTGGGAATATATAAAAAATACTGGGCGAAAGAAGTGCCAGACGGGAGCTGCCAGGGGCCCACAAGCCTAGTAGCCGCGGCCTACCCCCCTAGCCGCGACTACAGGGCTTGTGGGCACCCTAGTGGCCCACTGGCCCCCCTCTTCTGCTATATGAAGGGTTTCATCTGGAAAAAAATCAGGGCAGAGCTTTTTCGAGGAGGCGCTGCCGCCACGAGGCGGAACTTGAGCAGAACCAATCTAGAGCTCCGGCAAGACGATCCTGCCGGGGAAACTTCCCTCTCGGAGGGGGAAATCGTCGCCATCGTCATCACCAACACTCCTCTCATCGGAGGGGACTCGTCTCCATCAACATCTTCATCAGCACCATCTCATCTCCAAACCCTAGTTCATCACTTGTAACCAATCTCCGTCTCGCGACTCTGATTGGTACTGTAAGGTTCCTAGTAGTGTTGATTACTCTTTGTAGTTGATGCTAGTTGGATTACTTGATGGAAGAGTTTATGTTCAGATCCTTGATGCTACTCATTACCTCTCTGGTCATGAATATGATTATTCTTTGTGAGTAGTTACTTTTGTTCCTAAGGACATGGGATAAGTCATGCTAATAGTAATCATGTGAATTTGGTATTCGTTCGGTAATTTGATATGTTGAATGATATTTTTCCTCTAGTGGTGTTATGTGAACGTCGACTACATAACACTTCACCATTATTTGGGCCTAGAGGAAGGCATTGGGGAGTAGTAAGTATATGATGGGTTGCTAGAGTGACAGAAGCTTAAACCCCAGTCTATGCGTTTCTCGTAAGGGGCTGATTTCGATCCACTAGTTTAATGCTATGGTTAGACTTTGTCTTAATTCTTCTTTCGTAGATGCGGATGCTTGCGAGAGGGGTTAATTATAAGTGGGATGCTTGTCCAAGTAAGGGCAGTACCCAAGCGCCCGTCCACCCACATGTCAAACTATCAAAGTAACGAACACGAATCATATGAACATGATGAAAACTAGCATGATAGAAATGCCTGTGTGTCCTCGGGAGCGTTTTTCCTCCTATAAGACTTTGTTCAGGCTTGTCCCTTGGTACAAAAGGGATTTGGCCACTTTGCTCCACCGTTGCTATTACTTGTTACTTGTTACTTTTCACCTGCTACGTTTCACCTCACTACACCAACACTTGTTACCGCTACTTTTAGTGCTTGCAGTTATTACCTTGCTGAAAACCGTTTATCAGAGCCTTCTGCTCCTCGTTGGGTTCGACACTCTTGCTTATCGAAAGGACTACGATTGATCCCCTATACTTGTGGGTCATCAAGACTCTTTTCTGGCGCCGTTGCCGGGGAGGGAAGCGCCTTTGGTAAGTGGAATTTGGTAAGGAAACGTTTATATACTGTGCTGAAATCTATTGTCACTTGTCACTATGGAAACTGTTCCTTTGAGGAATTTGTTCTGGGTATCTTCACCACCAACGGACGCACGAGGAGTTGCTCCTCAACCTAAGGTACCTACTGAAAATATCTTTTATGAAATTCCTTCGGGTATGCTTGAGAAACTGCTGGCTAATCCTTTTACAGGAGATGGATCATCACATCCAGACTTGCATCTAATCTATGTAGATGAAGTTTGTGGTTTATTTAAGCTTGCAGGTTTGCCCGAGGATGAGGTAAAGAAGAAAGTCTTTCCTTTATCTTTGAAGGATAAGGCTTTGACATGGTATAGGCTATCTGATGATACTGGATCATGGGACTACAATCGGTTGAAATTGGAATTTCATCAAAAGTTTTATCCTATCCATTAAGTACATCGTGATCAGAATTGTATTTATAACTTTTGGCCTCGTGATAGGGAAAGGATTTCTCAGGCTTGGGGGAGGCTTAAATCAAAGCTATATTCATGCCCAAACCATGAGCTCTCGAGAGAAATTATCACTCCAAACTTTTGTGCTCGGCTTTCTCATGAAAATCGTACCATGCTTGACACTTCTTGTACCGGTTCTTTTATGAAGAAGAATATTGACCACAAGTAGACTTTATTGGAAAGAATCAAACATAACTCTGAAGATTGGGAGCTTGAAGAAGGTAAGGAGTCAGGTATAAATTTCCAGTTTCATTGCGTTAAATCTTTTGTTGAAACAAACACTACTAGAGATTTTAGCGCTAAGTATGGACTTGACTCTGAGATAGGAGCTTCTCTATGTGAATCTTTTACTACTCATATTGATCTTCCCAAAGAGAAGTGGTTTAAGTATCATCCTCCTGTAGAAGTCAACATAGTTAAACCCAATCTAGTTGAAGAGAAAGTCATTTCCTATAATGATCCTATTGTTCCTTGGGCCTACACTGAGAAACCACCTTACCCTGCTAGGAAAAAGGATTATTCTAAAGCTCCAACTGTGATACGTAGGGGTTACATTAGACCACTTGCACCCCTTGAGGAAATTAGAGTTGAACCTAGTGTTGTTATTATCAAAGATCTCTTAGCCGAAGACATAGACGGGCATGTTATCAAATTCTGTGAGGACTCCGCTAGAATTGCTAAACCTCACGCGAAAGACAAATACGGACCTGTAGTTGGCATGCCCGTTGTTTCTGTCAAGATAGGAGATCACTGTTATCATGGTTTATGTGATATGGGTGCTAGTGTTAGTGCAATACCCCGGTCCCTATATGATGAAATCAAAGATGAGATTGCACCAGCTGAGTTAGAACCCATTGATGTCACTATTACGCTAGCTAATAGAGAGAATATCTGCCCTATGGGAATTGTGAGAGATGTAGAAGTCTTGTGTGGTAAGACGAAGTATCCTACTGATTTCCTCGTCCTTGCTACTGCACAAGATAGCTTTTGCCCCATCATATTTGGTAGCCCCTTTCTCAACACTGTCAATGCTCATATTGATTGCGTTAAACAAACTGTCACTGTTAGTTTCGAGGGTGTGTCTCATGAATTAACTTCTCCAAGTTTGGAAGACAACCCCATGAAAAAGAGTCATCTCGTAGGGATGAAATCATTGCTCTTTCCTCTATTGTCATGCCTCCTATGGATCCTTTAGAGCAATATATGCTTGAGCATGAAAATGATATGCATATGGATGAAAGAGATGACATAGATAAAATTGTTTTAGAACAATATCCTATTCTTATGAATAATCTGCCTGTTGAACTGCTTGGGGATCCTCCCCCACCAAAGGGTGTCCCGTGTTCGAGCTAAAATAGTTACCAGATACACTAAAGTATGCCTATCTTGATGAGAAGGAGATATATCATGTTATTATTATTGCTCACCTCTCGAATCACGAAGAGAAGAAGTTATTAAAAACTTTGAGGAAGCACTGTGCTGCTATTGGATATACTCTTGATGATCTTAAGGGTAATAGTCCCACTCTATGTCAGCACAAGATTAAAACCGATCCTGATTCTAAGCCAGTCGCTGATCATCAACGGAGGTTAAATCCTAGGATGAAAGAGGTCATCAGAAAAGAAATATTAAAGCTTCTGGAAGTAGGAATCATTTATGTTGTTGCTCATAGTGATTGGGTAAGTCCAGTACATTGCGTACCTAAGAAGGGAGGTATCACCGTCGTTCCTAATGATAAGAATGAACTAATCCCACAGAGGATTATTACTGGCTATAGGATGGTGATAGACTTCCGGAAACTGAACAAGGCAACCAGGAAATACCATTATCCTTTGTCGTTTATTGACCAAATGCTAGAAAGGCTATCTGAACACACACACTTCTGCTTTCTAGACGGTTATTCAGGTTTCTCGCAAATACCTGCTGCGCAATCTGATCAGGAGAAAACCACTTTCACCTGCCCCTTCGGTACCTTTGCTTATAGACGTATGCCTTTTGGCTTATGCAATGCACCTTCCACCTTTCAAAGATGTATGATGGCAATATTCTCTGACTTTTGTGAAAAGATTGTTGAGGTTTTCTTGGATGATTTCTCCGTTTACGGTTCTTCCTTTGACGATTGCCTCAGCAACCCTGATCGAGTCTTACAGAGATGCAAAGATACCAACCTCGTCTTGAACTGGGAGAAGTGCCACTTCATGGTTAATGAAGGCATCATCTTAGGACACAAAATCTTTGAGAAAGGCATTGAAGTTGATAAGGCTAAGGTTGATGCAATTGAGAAAATGCCTTGCCCCACAGATATCAGAGGTATACGAAGTTTCCTAGGTCATGCTGGTTTCTATCGAAGGTTCATTAAAGACTTCTCTAAGATTTCTAGGCCTCTTACCAACCTCTTGTAGAAGGATGTTCCTTTTGTTTTTGATGAGGATTGTGAGGAAGCTTTCGAAATACTTAAGAAGGCCTTGATAACCGCACCTATTGTTCAACCACTTGATTGGAACTTGCCCTTTGAAATCATGTGCGATGCTAGTGATTATGCTGTTGGTGCTGTTCAAGGACAAAGAGTTGACAAGAAGTTGAATGTCATTCACTACGCTAGTAAAACTCTAGACAGTGCCCAAAGAAACTATGCCACTACGGAGAAGTAATTTTTAGCAGTCGTGTTTGCATGTGAAAACTTCAGATCTTATATAGTTGACTCCAAAGTCATTATTCACTCTGATCATGCTGCTATTAAGTACCTTATGGAGAACAAGGACGCTAAGCCTAGGCTAATCAGATGGGTTCTCCTGCTACAGGAATTTGATTTGCACGTTGTTGACCGAAAGGGTGGTGATAACCCTGTGGCAGATAACTTGTCTAGGCTAGAGAATGTCCTTGATGACCCATGACCTATTGATGACAACTTTCCCGATGAGCAATTGAATATCATCCGCACTTCACATAGTGCACCGTGGTATGCTGATTACGCAAACTATATCGTAGCCAAATACATACCACCCAGTTTCACCTACCAGCAAAAGAAGAAATTCTTCTTTGATTTGAGACACTATTTTTGGGATAATCCTCACCTTTACAAGGAAGGAGTAGATGGTGTTATTAGACGTTGTGTGCCTGAACATGAACAGGGACAGATCCTGTAGAAGTGTCATTCCAAAGCCTACGGAGGACACCATGCTGGAGATAGAACTGCTCATAAGGTATTGCAATCAGGTTTCTATTGGCCCACTCTCTTCAAGGATGCCCGTAAGTTTGTCATGTCTTGTGACAAATGCCAAAGAATAGGGAACATCAGTAAACGTCAGGAAATGCCTATGAACTATTCACTTGTCATTGAACCATTTGATGTCTGGGGCTTTGATTATATGGGACCCTTCCCGAGTTCCAATGGGTATACTCACATCTTAGTTGTTGTTGATTACGTCACTAAGTGGGTAGAAGATATCCCCACTAGAAATGTTGATCACCACACCTCTATTAAGATGCCTAAAGAAGTCATTTTCCCAAGATTTGGAGTCCCTAGATATCTGATGACTGATGGCGGTTCACACTTCATTCATGGTGTTTTCCGCAAGATGCTCGCTAAGTATGATGTCAACCAAGGAGTTGCATCTCCTTATCATCCTCAGTCTAGTGGTCAAGTGGAGTTGAGTAATAGGGAGGTCAAATTGATCTTACAAAAGACTGTCAATAGATCTCGAAAGAATTGGTCTAGCAAACTTGACGATACACTATGGGCTTATAGGACTGCTTATAAGAATCCCATGGGCATGTCGCCGTATAAAATGGTTTACGGTAAGACCTGTCATTTACCTCTTGAGCTAGAACACAAAGCTTATTGGGCAATCAAAGAACTCAACTTCAATTTCAAACTTGCTGGTGAGAAGTGGTTGTTTGATATCAGCTCATTAGATGAATGGAGGGGCCAGACATATGAGAATGCCAAGTTGTTCAAGGAAAAGGTTAAGAGATGGCACGATAAAAGAATACAAAAACGTGAGTTCAATGTAGGTGATTATGTCCTGCTATACAATTCCCTCTTAAGATTCTTCGCTGGCAAGCTTCTCTCTAAATGGGAAGGTCCCTACGTTGTCGAGGAAGTATATCGTTCCGGTGCCATCAAAATAAATAACACGAGGCGGCCACAAGCTTGGTAGCCGCGTCCTCCCCCCTGGCCACGGCTACAGGGCTTGTGGGCACCTCGTGTGCCTCCCGGACTCCATTTTCTTGCGGAGCACTCCTTCTGGTCCGGAAAAAATCATTATATATACGCCCGAGGGTTTTGATCTCCGTATCACGCAGTTTTCCTCTGTTTTCGTTTCGACCCTGTTGTCTGCCGCAGATTTAGAGCAAAGATGTCTCAGGAATCTGTTGGGGAGATTAATCTCCCTCAAGTTCATGAAGAAGTAGATGTTGATCTAAAAAGAGTAGAAGTCACGGAAGCCAGGGACAAAGCTAAGGAGAAAACCCAAGCTAGGGAGGAAGTTCAACCTATGTTCAACATTGAAGACGTTGAAGGAGTGGATTTTCTCCAACCCTTCCTCCACATGCTGTCTCCATCCTTGATTGAACTCTGGAGGTTTTGTGAAACAACTCGTGCTCACAATATTTCCCTTTCTCGTGAAGTTGTTTTGCTGAAGAATCATGCCGTAGATATCCAAGGTATAAATCAAAGATTGATAACTCTCTTGGAATCAAAGGCAAAGACTCCACCACCATCACCACCAAAGGAAGACAACTAAGAATTGGTATGGGCAACTCCCTTGGCTTGTGCCAAGCTTGGGGGAGTTGCCCTGGTATCGTATCACCTTTATATCTTTAGCTTTTACCTTTGTTTTAGTCCTTTCTTTTTCAGTTTTTACTTTCTTCTCTTAGTGGGATAAGTCTTTAGTGTTTAGTTTGAGTCTTTTGCCCTGTGTCTCCCCCGATGTATTCGAGCTTGCGAGCTATATAATAAAGAGTATCTTAGTCAAGGGCTTTGTTTTGTGCCGTGATCAAAAGTATGAAAAGAACGATAGCATGAAAGGTCATGAGATGATCTTATGGAAAGTGATAGCTTCACATATAACAAGTATGATGATTGAAACTTGTTGAGAATAGACCAACATAGACCCCAGTCATTGTTGCAATTAATAAGAAGTAATAAGGAAAGAGAGGTTCACATATAAATATATCATCTTAGACACTTTTTACAATTGTGAGAACTCACCAAACTATTACATGCTTAGAAGTAGATATTGGACAAGGAAGACAACATAATGAATTGTGTTTGCTTGACTAAAAACAATGTTATATATCTAGAGATCCCTTAGCATGTGACGATTGCTTCCACCTCATATTAGCCAAAACTTCCGTACAAAGTAGAAATACTACTTGTGCAGCCATAAACCTTCAACCCAGTTTTGCCATGAGAGTCCACCATACCTACCTATGGATTGCGTAAGATCCATCAAGTAAGTTGTCATCGGTGCAAGCAATAAAAAGTTGCTACCTAAAGTATGTATGACTTATTAGTGTGAGGAAAATAAGCTTTGTACGAACCTGTGATGAGGAAGACATAAAAGTGACAGACTGCATAATAAAGTTCTTTATCACACGGGGCAATATAAAGTGACGTTCCTTTACACTAAGAGGTCATATATCCAAACCTTAAAAGCGCATGACAGCCTCTGCTTCCCTCTGCAAAGGGCCTATCTTGTACCTTTACTTTTGTCCTTGTGAAAGTCATGGTGATCAACACCAATTCCCTATTCCGTCTTCATCTTGGTGAACGTCATATGCTAGGGAAAGATCTATATTCATATATCAACTTGGAGATGAGTACTTATGCTTTATTATGGTTAACTTCACCCTTGAGGTAAATGGTTGGGAGGCAAAATTATAAGCCCCTATCTTTCTCTGTGTCCAACTGAAACTTTGATACCATGAGTACCATGTGAGTTGTAACAATTGTGGAAAACAAAAGAGATGATTGAGTATGTGGATTTGCTTTACAAGCTCTTATTTGGCTCTTTCTGATGTTATGATAAATTCCAATTGCTTAAATGACTATGGACTGATGTTGGCTACTTCTCGGTAAGGTTTTTGATTCATACTTTGCTTTGTGAAGGAATTGTTACTTTCCCATAAGAATCTTTATGATGTATTGATGTTCTATGTGTGATCATGATGCCCTCATGTCCGTATTATGTTTTATCGAAACCTTCATCCCTAAACATGTGGACATGTTTATGGATCTTGGTTTTAGCTTGAGGACAAGTGAGTTTTAAGCTTGGGGGAGTTGATACGTCCATTTTGCATCATGCTTTCATGTTGATATTTATCGCTTTATGGACTGTTATTGTACTTTGTGGTACCATACTTATGCCTTTTCTCTCTTATTTTGCAAGGTTTATTTGAAGAGGGAGAATACTGGCAGCTAGAATTCTGTACTGGAAAAGGAGCAAGTCTGAGTCCTCTATTCTGCGAACTCCAAATGCCCTGAAAATGAACGTGGAATTTTTTGGGAATATATAAAAAATATTGGGCGAAAGAAGTGCCAGAAGGGAGCTGTCAGGGGCCCACAAGCCTGGTAGCCGCGGCCTGCCCACCTGGTCGCGGCTACATGGCTTGTGGGCACCCTGGTGGCCCACTGGCCCCCCTCTTCTGCTATATGAAGGGTTTCGTCCGAAAAAAAATTATGGTGGAGCTTTTTCGAGGAGGTGCCGCGCCACGAGGCGGAACTTGAGCAGAACCAATCTAGAGCTCCGGCAGGATGATCCTGCCGGGGAAACTTCCCTACCGGAGGGGGAAATCGTCACCATCGTCATCACCAACACTCCTCTCATCGGAGGGGACTCGTCTCCATCAACATCTTCATTAGCACCATCTCATCTCCAAACCCTAGTTCATCACTTGTAACCAATCTCCGTCTCGCGACTCCGATTGGTACTTGTAAGGTTGTGATGTTTGTTGTGTATCCCTTGCAACGGGCGAGAAATAGTTGTGTCGACGGCACCAGGAATCCTCCAGCTACAGCTACGCCTTAAGGGACTTCCTAGGCAAGTATGCAAAGGATTTCCCCCGTGGCCTTGGAGCCTTGCATTGGTGTTCCCTCGAAGCAGAAAGGGTGATGTAGCAGAGCGACTGTAAGTATTTCCCTCAGTTTGAGAACCAAGGTATCAATCCGGTGGAAGTGTATATCAAGATCCTGCACAAACACAAAAGCTTGCACCCAACGCTATGAAGGGGTTGTCAATCCCTTATAGATTGTTTGCCAAGTGAGAACTGAAAGCAACAAAGTAACAAAGCAAAGTAAAAGCGGAGTTGTAAATGATGGATGGGAATAGACCCGGGGGCCGTGGTGTTTACTAGTGGCTTCTCTCATGAAAGCCAATAGACGGAGGGTGAACAAATTACTGTCGAGCAATTGATAGAAATGTGTAGAGTCGTGACGATACCTATGCTATGATTATTTCTATAGGCATCACGTCCGAAACAAGTAGACCGATACTTTCTGCATCTACTACTATTACTCCACACGTCGACCGCTATCCAGCATGCATCTAGTGTATTAAGTCCATAAGAACAGAGTAACGCCTTAAGAAAGATGACATAATGTAGAGGGATAATCTCAAACCAATGATAAAAACACCATCTTTTTACCCTTGATGGAAACTGCTTGATGTGTGCCTTGCTGCCCCCTACTGTCACTAGGAAAGGTTACCACATGGCAGAACCCAAAACCAAGCACTTCTCCCATTGCAAGAATCATAGATCTAGTTGGCCAAACAAAACCCAAGACTCGGAGAGACTTACAAGGATATAAAATCATGCATATAAGAAATCAGCAAAGACTCAAATATATATCATAGATAATCTGATCACAAAACCACACTTCATCGGATCTCGACAAACACATCGCCAAAGAAGATTACATCGAATAGATCTTCATGAAGATCATGGAGAACTTTGTATTGAAGATCCAAGAGAAAGAAGAAGCCATCTAGCTACTAACTACGGACCCGTAGGTCTGAAGTGAACTACTCACGAGTCATTGGAGGGACGATGATGATGATGAAGAAGCCCTCCAACTCCAAAGTCCCCTCCGGCAGGGTGCCGAGAAGGGTCTCCAGATGACATCTTGCGGAAACAGTAGCTTGCGGCGGCGGAAAAGTATTTTCGAGGCTCCCCTGATTTTTTGCGGAATATTTGGGAATTTATAGGCCAAATATCTAGGTCAGTGGGGGCCAGGGAGGCCACAAGCCTGCCCACCGCCGCCTCCCCCTGGTGGCGGAGTGGGGCCTTGTGGGCTCCCTGGAGCCCACCTGGCTTGGCCCAAAAGCCCCCTGGACTTCTTCCGTTCGGGAAAAAATCATTTCGGGGTTTTTCTTCCGTTTGGACTCCATTCCAAAAACAGATCTGAAAAGAGTCAAAAACACAGAAAAACAGGAACTAGCACTTGGCACTGAATTAATAAGTTAGTCCCAAAAAGATATAAAAAGGTACATAAAACATACAAAGAAGGCAAGATAACAGCGTGAAACCATCAAAAATTATAGATACGTTTGAGACGTATCAAGCATCCCCAAGCTTAACTCCTGCTCGTCCTCGAGTAGGGAAGTGATAAGAATGAATTTTTGATGCTTTCATGCTACCTAGCATAGGTGTCCTTTGTAATTACTCTTATGTGACGTGAATGTTAAGATCCATTAGATTCAAAACAATAGTTTGCTATTGACGTGGAAACAATAATAATTCAAGCAAACTAGCAAAGTAATCATGAACTTTCAAAATAAAAAGGCCAAAAGAAAGTTATCCCTACAAAAGCATATAGTCTGGCTATGCTCTATCATCATTGCACAACGAGTTTAAATCATGCACAACCCCGGTATTGGCCAAGTAATTGTTTCACACCTTTACTTTCTCAAACATTTTCAACTTTCACGCAATACATGAGCATGAGCCATGGTTATAGCACTATAGATGGTGTGGAATGTGGTGGAGGTTGCAAGACAAAAAAGGAGAAGATAGTCACATTAACTAGGCATATCAATGAGTTGTGGAGATGCTCATAAATACATATCAATGTGAATGAGTAGGGATTGCCGTACAAATGATGCACTAGAGCTACAAGTATGTGAAAGCTCTTAAAGAAAACTAGTGGGTGTGCATCCAACTTTCTTGCTCACGAACACCTAAGGCAATTTTGAGGAAGCCTATCATTGGAATATACAAGCCAAGTTATATAATGAGAATTTCCCACTAGCTATATGGTGGTGACAAAATGAGAGACTCTCAATCATGAAGATCATGGTGCTCAAAATGCACAAGTGTGGAAAAAGTGGCAGCATTGTCCCTTCTCTCTTTTTCTCTCATTTTTTTATATTTTGGTGGGCTCTTTGGCCTCTTTTTTATGGGCTTCTTTGGCCTCTTTTATTTCCTCACATGGGACAATGCTCCAATAATGATGATCATCACACTTTCAACTCAAAACTTAGAGCAATTATGACTCTATATGGAATGCCTTCGGTAGTGTACAGTGGCAATGATCTAGCATGGCATAGACATCAATAAAAACATCATGCTAGCTATCTTACGATCGTGCAAAGGCAATGTAGACGTGGTGGCACATGTCATGGTGGTAGTTGCATGGCAATATATCTCGGAATGACTTTGAAAAAGCCATAGTAGGTAGGTATGGTGTCTGTTTTGAGGGAGGCTAATGGTGGGTTTTGTGCACCGGCGAAAGTTGCACGACACTAAGAAGGTAGTGATGGTGGAAGGTGAAAGTGCATCTAAACCATGGACTCAACATTAGTCATGAAGAACTCATATACTTGTTGCAAAAGTTTTATTAGTAATCGAAATAAAGCATTCAACGCATACTCCTAGGGGAAGGGTTGATAGGTATAAACCATCGCGCGATCCCGACCGCCACGCAAAGGATGACAATCAATAGACTAATCATGCTCAGATTTCATCACATAGTGGTTCACCATACGTGCATGCTACGGGAATCACTAACTTCAACAGAAGTATTTCTAGATCCACAACACCTCACTAGCATGACTTCAATATTACCATAACCACAACTCAAAACTAATTGAGATGAATCAAACTTCTGTAACTATTCAATGCACATGAAGGTAGAAGTTTTCGTATCCCTTTGGATAACTACCCCTTTTGAGACTACTTTCAAAGCATAGATCCACTACCAAGCCAGGCACCGTTGTGCTCTAAAAGATATAAGTGAAGCACACAGAGCAAAAGTATCTAGCTCAAAAGATATAAGTGAAGCACACGTGAGCTGAATTGTCTACCAGAGGATATAAGTGAAGCTCGACAAAATCACGGTGTGTGCATGTATATCTCTCTAGGTGTGCAGCAAGGATGATTGTGACACAACAATAATAAAAGACTCCTACGATACAAGACGCTCCAAGCAAAAACACATAACATGTGGTGAATAAAAATATAGCCCCAAGTAACGTTACCGATGGATTGAAGACAAGAGACGGGATGCCTTCCCGGGGCATCCCCAAGCTTAGGCTTTTACGACATACTTGAATCTCTTGGGGTGCCTTGGGCATCCCCAAGCTTGAGCTCTTGCCACTCTTTATCTCTTTGTCCATAAGAACTTCACCCAAAACTTGAAAACTTCACAACACGAAACTTAAACAGAAACTCGTGATAACATTAGTACAAGAAATCAAACCACCACTTCCTTAGGTACTGTAGCAACCTTAAATTCTACTTGTGCTGATGTTGGGTTACTGTACTTTCAATCTTCCACGGATAATACCCCCCGATACTATCCATAGTTTCATCAAAATAAGCAACCAACACAACAAAAACAGAATCTGCTAACAGCAGACCAGTCTGTAGCAATCTGTATATTTCTTATACCTCTGGTACTTCAAAAATTCTGAAAAATTACGACAGTCTGAAGAATTTGCGTAGAAATCAGCCGCAAAAAGAATCAACTCAAAAGCTCTTACAGAAAAAAATTAAAATTCTTTTTGTGAGCAGAAAGTTTCTGTGTTTTCCAGCATGACCAAACGATCAACCCCAAGACTAATCATAACGGTTTTGCTTGGCACAAACGCAAAAAGAAACACAAAAAACTCAATCATAACAGAAGTATGAAAGTGTGGAAAACACAAAACAGAAATAAAAAGGATAAATTCGTTGGGTTGCCTCCCAACAAGCGCTTTTGTTTAACGCCCTTAGCTAGGCATTGAATGATGCTCTCACAAAAGACAAGAATTGAAGCACAACGAGAGCATCCTAAAGCATGTGAAAACCACATCTAAGTCTAACATACTTCCTATGCATCGGAATTTTATAGGAAAACAAATTGTCAAGACAACCAATAGCTGCCATATGCAAGGAAGAAGAAAGAGACAAGAGCAATCTCAACATCACGAGAGGTGATTTGGTAACATGAAAGTTTCTACCAAAATATTTTCCTTTCTCATAGCAATTACATGTGGGATCATATTCAAATTCAACAATATAGCTATCACATAGGATATTCTTTTCATGATCTGCATGCATGCAAAGTTGACGCTCTTCAAAAATAGTGGGATTATCATCAAATAAAGTCATGACTTCTCCAATCCCACTTTCAGTATTGTTGCAAATATCATATTCATCATGTGGTTTGAACAAATTTTCAAGATCAAAAGAAAGATCATCACCCCAATCATGATTATTGCAACAAGTAGTGGACAAAGCAAAACTAGCATCCCGAAGCTTAGGGTTTTGCATATTTTTAGCATGATTGTCACTAATAGGATTTATATTGAAATCATTGCAATCATGCTTTTCATCCAAGGAGCCCTCGTGAATCACTTCATGAATTTCTTCCTCACAATTTTCTGATTCACGCATCTTACGCAAAACTCCAAAGAAATAGTCAATTGCCCTCAACTCAATAGCAATTTGTTCCACACGAGTGGGTCTCTTAAATAGACTAGCAAGTGGATGAGGATCCATATCACTAGAGGGCACATGGCCCACAAGATAAAAGAAAGTAAGCGAGAGAAAAGGGCGAATGGAAAAAGGCAAATGAAAACGGCAAATGTGAAGTGGGGGAGAGGAAAACGAGAGGCAACTGGCAACAAAAGTAAATGCAAGAGAAGAGTTTGTGAGACCTACTTGGATAGATTTTGATTTCTCCTCCCCAGCAACGGTGCTAGAAATACTTCTGATGTTTGTTGTGTATCCCTTGCAACGGCACCAGAAATAGTTGTGTCGACGGCACCAGGAATCCTCCAGCTACGGCTACGCCTTAAGGGACTTCCTAGGCAAGTATGCAAAGGATTTCCCCCGTGGCCTTGGAGCCTTGCGTTGGTGTTCCCTCGAAGCGGAAAGGGTGATGTAGCATAGCGACGGTAAGTATTTCCCTCAGTTTGAGAACCAAGGTATCAATCCGGTGGAAGAGTATCTCAAGATCCTGCACAAACACAAAAACTTGCACCCAACGCTATGAAGGGGTTATCAATCCTTTATAGATTGTTTGCCAAGTGAGAACTCAAAGCAACAAAGTAACAAAGCAAAGTAAAAGCGGAGTTGTAAACGATGGATGGGAATCGACCCGGGCGCCGTGGTGTTTACTAGTGGCTTCTCTCATGAAAGCAAATAGACGGGGGGGGGAACAAATTACTGTCGAGCAATTGATAGAACTGTGCAGAGCCGTGACGATATCTATGCAATGATTATTTCTATAAGCATCACGTCCGAAACAAGTAGACCGATACTTTCTGCATCTACTACTATTACACCACACGTCGACCGCTATGCAGCATGCATCTAGTGTATTAAGTCCATAAGAACAGAGTAACGCCTTAAGCAAGATGACATGATGTAGAGGGATAATCTCAAACCAATGATAAAAACCCATCTTTTTACCCGTGATGGCAACTGCTTGATGTGTGCCTTGCTGCCCCTACTGTCACTGGGAAAAGGTCACCACATGGAAGAATCCAAAACCAAGCACTTCTCCCATTGCAAGAATCATAGATCTAGTTGGCCAAACAAAACCCAAGACTCGGAGAGACTTACAAGGATATCAAATCATGCATATAAGAAATCAGCAAAGACTAAATTATATATCATAAATAATCTAATCACAAGTGCACAATTCATCGGATCTCGACAAACACAGCGCCAAAGAAGATTACATCGGATAGATCTCCATGAAGATCATGGAGAACTTTGTATTGAAGATCCAAGAGAGAGAAGAAGCCATCTAGGTACTAACTACGGACCCCTAGGTCTGAAGTGAACTACTCACGAGTCATTGGAGGGGCGATGATGATGATGAAGAAGCCCTCCAATTCCAAAGTCCCCTCCGGCAAGGTGCCGGGAAGGGTCTCCAGATGAGATCTCGCGGAAACGGAAGCTTGCGGCGGCGGAAAAGTATTTTCGAGGCTCCCCTGATTTTTTGCGGAATATTTGGGAATTTATAGGCCAAAGATCTAGGTCAGGGGGCGGCCAGGGAGGCCACAAGCCTGCCCACCGCCGCCTCCCCCCTGGTGGCGGAGTGGGGGCTTGTGGGCTCCAGGGAGCCCATCTGGCTTGGCCCAAAAACCACCTGGACTTCTTCCGTTCGAGAAAAAATCATTTCAGGGTTTTCTTCCGTTTGGACTCCGTTCCAAAATCAGATCTGAAAAGAGTCAAAAACTCGGAAAAAACAAGGAACTGGCACTTGGCACTGAATTAATAAGTTAGTCCCAAAAATATATAAAAAGGTACATAAAACATACAAAGAAGGCAAGATAACAGCGTGAAAACATCAAAAATTATAGATACGTTTGAGACGTATCAGGTTGCTAGTAGTGTTGATTACTCTTTGTAGTTGATGCTAGTTGGATTACTTGGTGGAAGAGTTTATGTTCAGATCCTTGATGCTACTCATTACCTCTCTGGTCATGAATATGAATATGCTTTGTGAGTAGTTACCTTTGTTCCTCAGGACATGGGATAAGTCATGCTAATAGTAATCATGTGAATTTGGTATTTGTTTGGTAATTTGATATGTTGTATGTTGTTTTTCCTCTAGTGGTGTTATGTGAACGTAGACTACATAACACTTCAGCATTATTTGTGCCTAGAGGAAGGCATTGGGGAGTAGTAAGTAGATGATGGGTTGCTAGAGTGACAGAAGCTTAAACCCCGGTCTATGCGTTGCTTTGTAAGGGGTTGATTTGGATCCACTAGTTTAATGATATGGTTAGACTTTGTCTTAATTCTTCTTTCGTAGTTGCGAATGCTTGGGAGAGGGGTTAATCATAAGTGGGATGCTTGTCCAAGTAAGGGCAGTACCCAAGCGCCGGTCCACCCACATGTCAAACTATCAAAGTAACGAACGTGAATCATATGAACATGATGAAAACTAGCATGACAGAAATTCCCGTGTGTCCTCGGGAGCGTTTTTCCTCCTATAAGACTTTGTTCAGGCTTGTCCCTTGCTACAAAAGGGATTGGGCCACTTTGCTGCACCATTTCTATTACTTGTTACTTGTTACTTTTCACCTGGTACGTTTCACCTCACTACACCATCACTTGTTACCACTACTTTCAGTGCTTGCAGTTATTACCTTGCTGAAAACCGTCTATCACAGCCTTCTGCTCCTCGTTGGGTTCGACAGTCTTACTTATCGAAAGGACTACGATTGTGTTAGAGCATATATCTCCATATGTGGTTTCGGTAATTGATGACAATTCCTATGGACTAATGGTTGCCTTAAGTTATATTTATAGGATTTGTCCATAGGCACTTCTTGAAGTCCATCTGTTGGGTTCTAGGAGTTTATATGATGACCAAGGTGGTATTCAAGGTATTATCCAAAGAATGGTCATAGAGACACAAGGTTGATCAAGATCTCAGACAAAGAGTAAATCAAGATGATCGACACACAAAGCGTACAAGATGTACCGAGAGGGATCAAGTGATCCCATGGTATGGTAAGCATTGTCCATTACGTGTTTGTGTACTAACCCATGGTCTTCGTGAGAGTTCTATGTGGGGGTTAGGTGTGTTTCCATGGGCTTGCGTCAAAGAGAAGATCTCATACAACCCATGAAGTATGACGTCAAGTTGTGATCGTCATCAAGATTGCGATGTGCAAGTTCAAGTGGATTAGCACGAAGATATCATGCTTGAAGCTTGCTGTCCATTGACAAAGAGTAAATCAAGATGATCGACACACAATGCGTACAAGATGTACCGAGAGGGATCAAGTGATCCCATGGTATGGTAAGCGTTGTCCATTACGTGTTTGTGTACTAACCCATGGTCTTCGTGAGAGTTTTATGTGGGGGTTAGGTGTGTTTCCATGGGCTTGCGTCAAAGAGAAGATCTCATACAACCCATGAAGTATGAAGTCAAGTTGTGATCGTCATCAAGATTGCGATGTGCAAGTTCAAGTGGATCAGCACGAAGATATCATACTTGAAGCTTGCTGTCCATTGTGGTGGCAATGGACTTGTGAAGATATGCTGAAGAGTGGCTCACCCATAGTGAGTATGGGGGAGCAATCAACTAGTCTTCATCAAGCCAACGCAATCAAGAAAGGTGGTCCATCTTAAGGAAGCCAAGATCATCATCATCTAGCTCGAGAGGACGAGGTGCAAGGTATAGGTTTGCCCTTGATAGGTTTTCTGGTTAGGATAGATTGTTGTACTATCAAGGGGGGCTCTCAAGTGAGTAGCTTGATCGTATCGTTCGTTGAGAGCTCAAACCATTTGCATCCTTGCATCATACTTCTTCGTTCTTGTTTGGTGTTTCTCTTTGTGAGTTTTAGAGCTTATGGTCATCTTCGTGACAAGCTCGAGTTCATCGAAAACGGAGTCCATATGCATCTACTATGATGTTTTCGATGTTGGAGTTTTTGTCGGTTCTTCATTCATAGAGATATCACATATCTATATCATTGGCATTTTCATATCTGCATGGTTTTGCTCGATTCGGAGCTCGTATGCGAAAGTAATGGCTGTTTCAGTGGCGAGCTGTAGTACCGCTGGACCTAGCGGTAGTACCGCTAGAGTTGGCGGTAGTACCGCTAGAGTTGGCGGTAGTACCGCTGGCCCTAGCGGTAGTACCGCTGGCCCTAGCGGTAGTACCGCTGGCTGGAGGTAGTACCGCCCCTGGTCAGCAGTAGTACCGCTCTAGGAGCTTAGTACCGCCTGCCTAGCGGTTGTTCGTGGACGGACCTTTTTGCGAAGACTTTCTTGGCGGTGGTAGTGCAAAGACTACCAGGGGCCCAGCGGTAGTACCGCTGGAGTGCCAGCGGTAGTACCGTTGTAGCCAGCGGTAGTACCGCTAGCTGGCGGTAGTACCGCTGCAGTCAGCGGTAGTACCGCAGGAGTGCCAGCGGTAGTACCGCTGCAGCCAGTGGTAGTACCGCTGGAGCTCGGGCAGAGAGTGGGGGTAACGGTCTGATTCCTTCCCCCACTATATAAAGGGGGTCTTCTTCCCCCTTGGCCTTATCCATCCGTTGAGCTCTTGTTCTACCTCCATTGTTGACATTCTTAGAGCTTGCTAACTCTCAATCCCTCCAATGATTCTTCCTTGTTCTTGAGGGAAAAGAGAGAGGAGATCTAGATCCACATCTCCAGCAATCACTTTCTCCTCTATGTGAGGGGAACCCCTTGGATCTTGATCTTGGAGTTCTTTGTGAGCTCCTTGTTCTTCCTCTCATATTTCTCCATAGCTTTCTTTGTTGTGGAGGGATTTGAGTGTGAGGGACTTGACCACTTCGTGTGTTCTTGCCATTGCATTAGTTGCATCGGTTTGAGTTCTCCACGGTGATACGTGGAAGTGAAGTTTGAGAAGCTTATTACCTTTGGTACTTAGTACCCTACATATTGTTCTTCGCGGATGCTTTGGCGTCCTAGAAGCTTGGTGGTGTCTCGGAGCTCAATCATTGTGGTGTGAAGCTCCGGGCAAGCGTTGGGGTCTCCAATTAGGTTGTGGAGATTGCCCCGAGCAATTTGTATGGGTACCGGTAACCGCCCCCAAGGGTTGCCACGTGTACGGGTTCGGTGACCGCCCCCAAGGTTTGCCATTTGTACGGGTTCGGTGACCGCCCTTAAGGGTCCCATAGTGGAATCACGGCATCTTGCATTGTGCAAGGGCGTAAGGAGATTACGGTGGCCTTAGTGGCATGTTAGGGAGCATTGTGCCTCCACACCGCTCTAACGAAGATTAGCATCCGCAAGGGTGTGAACTTCGGGATACATCATCGTCTCCCCGTGCCTCGGTTATCTCTTACCCGAACCCTTTACTTATGCACTTTACTTTGTGATAGACATATTGTTTATTGTAATATATCTTGCTATCACTTAGTTGTTTATCTTGCTTAGCATAAGTTGTTGGTGCACATAGGTGAGCCTAGTTGTTTGTAGGTTTTGTGCTTGTCATATTAAACGTTAGTTTTATTCCGCATTTATTCAAGCCTAAACCTTAATTATTTTAAAGCGCCTATTCACCCCCCCCCCCCCTCTAGGCGACATCCACGTCCTTTCAGATTGATCCCCTATACTTGTGGGTCATCAGGGACCCCGACTTACGAGTCGAGATCGCCAAATGAACGTGCTCAGTGATCCCAGAGATAAATGCTCACCGAGCACACAGAAACTGAATAACGAGAGTCTTACATCCTTGCATAGCGATTAATACAATAAATGACCATTGCAGTCAAGTCTTTACATATATAGGGCCTTTTAGGCCAGCACACGAACTGGACCAATAGCGGAAATATTGGTCGAAACGTGAACCCATGCCATCAGCCTTAACCTACAAGCATTCTGACTAGGAAGGGTCCTACGTCGCAGGAACGTCACCATGTTACTCGTCACCATATCTTGTTCTCTCATACCTGGTGAATGAAATAACCAATGGCAAGCCAATGAGTACTTTTGAATGTACTCTCAAACACCCCATGATATGGATAATGCAATTGGTAGTCTGACAAGTGATATGCGGTATTGGTGGATAGCAGCTTAATTGTAAATTAACAAGATCATAGATGGAAGTGCAACATAAGCTAGATGGCATTTAGAAGAACAGGTTAGAGATATCAACATATCTGTCAAGGGTTGAACTCTCCGATTCAACCGATATGCTAAGTCACCAAACTTGGTCATATCAACTCTTTCATATTAACACCATTAAACACGCATACACTTGTTTATTCGGAAACGACTAGACATAGTTTAAGCAGGATTACCCAACTGTGCTTGACCGTGGACACGACAATTCGAATAGTTTTACACTCTGCAGAGGTAGTACGATGGACCCCCGAGATCCAGGAAACTTCCCTGTCATCCATGACTCGCTGTATATAACATACCCGAGGTAAGTACCTGATCAATGCCTTTCCCCTGACGATACTAGACAAAGAGGTCCACTCGATTGGTACCCAGCCCACATGATGTATGTCTTACGAGCACCGTCTCTGGACAGTATCATCCATGCGGGGACCAACAGTGTACCTGAAACACATAAAAACGGCATAGTCGCCCTACCTGGCATGACCCCATCACGAGAGTGACCACACATCACTCCCGCCACTAGTAATGTTGCTCTTTGCTAGCACCGACCAGAGTAATCAACAAAGCCCCATTCCATAAATGGGTAACGTGGTCGTACATGTAAGATTGGGACGATCGACACATCATAAATCTATTCCCACTTCTGAAACCATACACACACAAAATACCTGGTGCACCACTTCACCAAAAGTGGCCACCTAACTCATCATCACCCTCGGGCATTAGTGGCACCCGACGGGGTTTTCATAAACATTTGATTGATAACAACATCATGCTCATGCTACCATTGTGCTTAGCTCTACTTGTCAATATGATATTAGCGTGATCCTCATAGGTGGTAGGATCAAGCTCAATGCAAGTGCTCCGGAGGAGCCATCGGTAACATCACTTCAATGATTTGCCGATACTTATGATCACATGCAACGGAAATATTTGCTACACTAGCATGCAATATAACATATGCTCAAACATGGTCAAAGGGATGCTTGCCTTTGCTCACATAAGTCCTCGGGGTCTTCGAGGTCTTCCGGCCCAACTCCGAGTACTCCGTCTACCCGTCACTATTGTCGGAAACAACCATGGTAAGCCACACAACAAGCAGAAACAAAAGTGCTATAAAAATCGAAGTTATATTTTTCTTGGATCTCTCAGGTCATAAGAAAAATACCTTAAGCTTGCCACATGAAATTTGGATAATGAAGGATTTGGATTGGATGAGAAGAGGAATAGGTGATCTCTAAGGATGCCTATAGAAAATATCATGATAAAAATGAGTGGAGGCACTCATTTAATAGAGCATAATTTTATAAATATTTAGGAAGTTGTTTCACTGGATTTGGAATTGAAATGAATATTCTAGGGATTTTCTAATATTGAATAAATAGCAAAAGGGAGCTATTTATTTATTGCAACCAAAATATGTCATACAAAAATGTTGACCAAGGCTTCAAAAATAGGGAGTGATATTAGAAGACTTTGGAATTTCGAATCACTCCATTTGAGTTGATTTGAACCCCATAGGATTTTTGAAAGGGGGCTAGAAGCACTCAAATCTGTATTTAAAAATAAATACAGTATAAAAGTTGTTTGGAAAAATGTGCAAACTACACCTCTCGATAGAGCTTAATTTGTGGGACCTGTAGAAATTTGAATCAACCAAATTGGAGTTAGAATGATTTTAATATAGATTTTTGAAATTACTGATAAAAGAAAAAAGCGGAGGATGGCTTCGAGGGCTATATAGCGCTCAGGGCGCAGGGAAGGGAAGCGCGCCGGCCCAGCAGCTTGCATGCACTAGCAGGGGCCACGCCGAAGGCGTACAACTCATTTTATGCCTCCAGCGCGGAGAGGCGCAGCCCGTCAGGTCGTCCCCTACCTCCCGCCCAAATCAGGGGACTGGCAGGAAGGCCGGCCGAGCACGACATGACACTCGTCCCGACAACACAAGTCATCTCTGACGATGTCCCGCCTACCCACGAGCTCGGTAGGGCGTGCCCTTCCTCCTTGGGTGGATCCAGAGCTTGGGGGAGACCTAGGTGGGGTGCAGGGTCGGCCACGACGGAGAGCTCTAGTGGTGATGGGGCGCGGCGCTGCGGCCACCAGAGGGAGCAAAGCGAGGGTGGGGCGAGTCCCAGAGGTGGCTAGGAGGGGCCACAGAGTGCCATGAGCGAGGGAGAGCTCGGTTATGCCGGAATTTGGAGTGGGGACCGAGGGGAGGGCTTCGGCCCTGGGGACGGATAGAGGGCATGAGAGGGAGAGTGGCAAGGTCTGCGAGCTGAAGGAAGACAGGAAAGGAGGAGGAAGGCACCAGGGGCTCGGAGGAAGGCCCTAAATGGTGGAGGAGGAGCCGAGAAGGATCTCAGAGCTCTTTGGTGCTCTCAGGCACGACGGCCACGCGTGCCTGAGCCCATTGGAGTCTTGCTAGCATCGAGGAAGGCTTGAATGGTCAAAGGGTTATCCCCTGGCGCGCTGGGACACGCGGCGGTCGACGGACCCGAGCTGTAGCAGAAGAAATGGATGCAGAGCACAGTTGTTGCATGGTGACAGCAATGTCACCATGGCCACTAGTGTCCACAGGGCTGCTATGACATGCCAAACATGTCCAACACGTAGGGCACACATGCAGGAAGGAGACTCTGGAGTTTGGTATCTAGTGGAGGTGGTTGGAATGGGTTTGGACTCTGATTAAGTTTGCAGCAGCAACTCGGGGCTGGCATAAGTGGTTTTCACACAGAGGGAATTGAGGGGAAACCTTGTCTACCAGTCTTACACATGGAAGGACTACAACATTGCCAAGTTTGAGCTCGGGCAGATGTGGGTAGCTAGTACTTGCTGGACAAAGCTATATTTCAGCCAGAAACGAACTTGCTGATGTGCTTCTCATTTGCCCCACATGAGCATGCCTTAACTTGGTTTGAAATCATGCCCTCGGATGCTAGGGACCCTTTGGCTTAAGCGGAAGTGGAACATGAGGGGTAAAAATAGTGACTTGATAACCCACAATTATAGGGGATCGCAACAGTTTTCGAGGGTAGAGTATTCAACCCAAATTTATTGATTCGACTCAAGAGGAAGCGAAAGAATATTCTCAAGTATTAGCAGTTGAGTTGTCAATTCAACCACACCTGAAAGATTTAGTGTCTGCAGCAAAATATCAGTAGGAAGGTAGTATGATAGTAGCAGTAGCAAAAGGAACCAGTAGCAGCAAAGTAACAGCAGTAGCGACAGAGTAACAGCAGCAGCAGTGACAGCAGTAGTGGCAAAGTAACGTAGCATGGACCAGTAGTAAAAGACTCGTAGGCATTGGATCGGTGATGGATGATTATGCCAGATGTGATTCATCATGTAACAGTTATAACACGGAGAGATATGTAACTAGCTCTCGTTCGTCAATCTAATGTAGGCATGTATTCCGTATGTAGTCATACATGCTTAGGGAAAAGAACTTGCGTGACATCTATTGTCAATCCCTCCCGTGGCAGCGGGGTCCTAATGGAAACTATGGGATATTAAGGTTCTCCTTTTAATAAAGAACCGTACCAACGCATTAACACTTAGTGAATACATGAACTCCTCATACCATGGTCATCTCCGGGAGTTGTTCCGGCTATTGTCACTCTGGGGTTGCCGGGTCATAACACATAGTAGGTGACTACAACTTGCAAGATAGGATGTAAAACACACATATATTGGTGACAACATAATAAGTTCAGATCTGAAATCATGGCACTCGGGCCCTAGTGACAACATTAAGCATGGCAAAGTAGTAGCAACATCAATCTCAGAACATAGTGGATACTAGGGATCAATCCCCGTCAAAACTAACTCGATTACATGATAGATCTCATCCAACTCATCACCGTCCAGCAAGCCTACGATGAGATTACTCACGAACGGTGAAGAGCATCATGGAATTGGCGATGGAGGAAGGTTGATGATGACGATGGCGACAATTTCCCCTCTCCGGAGCCCAGAATGGACTCCAGATCTGCCCTCCAGATGAAGAACAGGAGGTGGTGGTGCCTCCGTATCGTAAAACGCGATGAATCCTTCTCTCTGATTTTTTCCGGGTGAAACGGAATATATAGAGCTGGGATTGGAGGTGGTGGAGCTCTGTGGGCCCCACAAGCCTGCCAAGCGCGGCCAAGGGGGTGGTCGCACCTCTTGGGCTTGTGGCCCACTGGCTCACCTCCTCCGGTGGATCTTTGCGCAGGTATTTTTCATTAATTCCAGAAAAATTCTCCGTAAATTTTCAGGTCATTCCGAGAACTTTTATTTCTACACAAAAACTACACCATGGCAATTCTGCTGAAAACAACGTTAGTCCGGGTTAGTTCCATTCAAATCATTTAAATTTGAGTCCAAAACAAGGGCAAAAGAGTTCGGAAAAGTAGATAGGATGGAGACGTATCAACTCACCCAAGCTTAAAGCCTTGCTTGTCCTCAAGCAATTCAGTTGACAAATTGAAAGAGACAAAAGAAAAACTTTGACGAACTCTGTTTGATCTTGTTGTTGCAACTATGTCTAACTCATAACCAGAATTTAAGCAAGACCACAAGCAAACCACATAAGCAAATGACATCTAGGTCTCACGGTAAACTCATATCAATGGCATAACCAACTAGCGAGCAAATAATAATAGGTCTCAAACGTCAACACTTCAATCAAAACAATCATAAAGCAGTACGAATAGATGGTATCTCGCTAGCTCTTTCTGAGACCGCAAAACATAAATGCATAGCACCTTCAAAGACCAAGGGCTGACTAAACATTGTAATTCATGGCAATGAAGATCCACTCACAGTCATACTCAACACAGTTAACAGAAAAGCAGAAAAACGATAGAGGTGCTCTCTAATTGGGGCTTTTATAAGAGGAGGATGACTCAAGAGGACCATAAATAGACAGTCCCTTCTTAGAGGGAAGCATTGATTTGCAGAGGTGCTAGAGCTCAAGCTTTGAAAACAGAGATAATAAATTTGGGTGGCATGCTTTCATTGTCAACCCAATGACTAAGAGTTCTCAACATCTTCCACGCTACACATGCTATAGGCGGTTCCCAAACAATAAAGTAAAGTTTTGACTCCCCTACCACCAATCAATCACACTCCACGGCTAGCCGAATCCTCGGGTACCGTCCATACCAACATCAATCCAGGGCGAGTTTTGTTTGCAATTATCTTTTCGATTTGAGCATGGAACTGGGAATTCCAATTACCGGCCCCTTTCTCGTGAATGATAGTGAATAAACACATATCGAGGATAACACGCCTAGCATGGAGGATATTGATAGCCCCCTGTCACCGCATGAGCGGTTGGGGCACGCAAAATAGATTATTTGTTGAAGGTTTAGAGAGTGGCACATGCAAATTTACTTGTAACGACAAGTAGATACCGCATATAGGTAGGTATGGTGGACTCATATGGAACAACTTTGGGTTTGTGGAAGTGGATGCACAAGCAGTATTCCCGCTTACTACAAGTGAAAGCTAGCAAAAGTCAGTCATCAAAATGCATTGAGATTAACTAACATTGAGTGGAAGCATGAGTAGGACATAAATCACCATGAACATGAATATCATAGAGGCTATGTTGATTTTGTTTCAACTACATGCGTAAACATGCGCCAAGTCAAGCCACTTGAAACATTCAAAGGAGGATACCATCATATCATACTACAACACAGTCATCTCAACATTCATGTTGGCATCCAAGGCAAACCATTATAAGCTCCTAGCTAAATAAGCATGGCATCAGCAACTATGATCTCTAAGTTGTCATTGCAAATATGTTTCTCTCACAACAAAGCTGAATCAGGCATGATGAGCTAGTCATATTTACAAAAAAAAAGATCGAGTTCATACCAGCTTTTCTAGGCTCAGTCACTTCATCATATATCGTCATTATTGCCTTTCACTTGCACGGCCAAATAATGTGAACAATAATTGGACTAAAGCTGGAATCTGCAGGAAAACACAAAGGAGAAGACAAAGTAATATGGCTCTTTAACAGCTAAACAGGTATGCATGCGAGAGCCACTAAACATTGTAACCATTATCTTCTACCTTGACCCAAAGAAAAAGTTACACGGGAAAGCTCCCTACAAGAAAAAGAAGAAAAATAAAATCTTTTTGGGTTTTCTCAAACTAGACAGATACACGAAAAGAAAACTAGAAAAATAAAATAAACTAGCATGGATGATACAGTGGCAAAGTGTGAATACTGACGAACAAAGTGAAAGCATAAGCAAGAATGTAAATTCGGTGAGAAACACGTACTCCCCCAAGCTTAGGCTTTTGGCCTAAGTTGGTCTACTCCCAAGGAGGGAAATAACCAGCTCCGGTGTACTCCGGATTGGACTGAGGATGCCACTGTTGTGTGAGCTCCTCTGGCTCCCACTGATAAACTGGCGTCTGGTACTCGACTGGCGGCTCAGGCACATGCACCTATGGTTTGCCTAAGCCCCAATATGCGTAGATGTCCGAGTGCATAATAATGTACCTGCCTGCATGAAGATTGAACAAAGAAGGAGCAGGCAAAGTAATAGTCTCACGAGTACCCTGACTAGTACCAGGTTATAAATCATCCTTCTATTTATATCTCTATCAAGAAAGTCATGGCGAACCATGCTTTCATAATCTAGATATCTCTCGGGAAGAAGAATCTCTTCTTCCACGTCAAGTCTAATAGGTATCTCAAAGTGTCTCGCAAGACGGGTAGCATAGATACCTCCATAGACAATGCCCTTAGAACAGTTCATGTTCAACCGTTGAGCTACTATAGCGCCCAAGCTATAAGTTTTATCATTATAAAGGGCTTCACGCAAGACCGCGAGATCTGGGGAACTAAGTGACCCAGCTTTCCCACGGCCAATCAGACATTTTCCCACAAATAATGAGAAGTACCTAAGCACGGGAAAATAAATGCTAGCAGCTCTAGCGCAAGACACTCCTCTCTCCTCTCCTACAACAATTGTGTCGATGAAAGATTCCAAGTCTCGTGGACGAGGTTCATGAATATCCCCAATGTAAGGTAATTTGCAAACATTGCAAAAGTCCTCGAGTGACATGCGCTGGCGGATATCATAAAGTTTGAACTCAACCATAGGAGGATTCTTCCTCGGATAGAAGTTAAAGCTTTGTACGAAGATATTAGTGAGGAGGAGGTATTGCGGACACTTATCTTCGATGAAGGCGGTAAGGCCTGCGTTCTCCACCAAGTGATAAAAGTCCTCATAAATTCCCGCGGCGCGTAAGAACACGTCGCTTGGCCACTCGCACGCTCGAACTTCTGCGTCTCGAGGGACTAGATACTTGGGCTTCTTCTCACTTCTATCATCCTTGGGGTCACGGCTTGAAGAGCCTCTTAAGAACCTCCTCATCTTTTCCCTTTTCTATCTCTGAAAATTTCTGAATTTTTTAGTGATTCTAAGGAAAAGTGAACAAGGCTCAACAAAACTAACAGCAACTACTCCAACAAGTGCCTAGAGGCCATATTACGCATCAAAACTACTTGGGACCAGCTATAATTAGCATGCAGAGCTCAAGAACATGGTCACCAAGGCAGCAAAAATACGCGAAGTATAAGGCACTTGAGCAAAAACTAATTGGACCAATGGAGAGCCACTTACCAAGGAGTAATTTCCCCAAAACAGTTCGGAGAATGGTGATTTGAGCAAAGAGATCAAAAATCCCGGCAAGAGGAGCAAGAACACGGGTTTGAGCTGCAAAACGATTTTTTGTGGAGGTAGGAGAACCAGATGAGAGCAAGAATGAGTGGAGGGGGTGCCTGTGGGCCCCACAAGCCTGGGTGGCTTGTGGCACACTGGTGCAGCCCCCAGACAAGCTCTTCGTCTCAGTATTTTTCAAAAATTCCAGAAAAAATCATACTTGATTTTCACGGCGTTCGGAAAACTTTTATTTTCGGGGTACTTTTCCACCGGACGCTAAAACAGAAAACAGGGAAAAATAAGCTAAATCTATCATTTTTCTTCTAATAAACCGAAGGTCAAAGCTTGGAACAGAGGTTTGTGACTCCTCGATTCATCCATCTCATGGTCATCGAAAGAAATCCGTCAGTGAGGTTGATCAAGTCTCCTCGACAAACCTTTTCGAATCGCAAAAGAGAACGGAGAATTTTCGATTAGTCACTAGGTCTCCTCAATGGGGATGTGTATCTCCCCAACAAGCAAATCATACTTCATCTTGACACGAGGAATAGGGCATTCAAAGCTCCCAATAAGAATCGATGAAGTTTTTTCGATAGCATTGATGCAATGTACTCGATATTGTTTCTTCAGAAAGTGCATTGTATGCTCATTACCGTTGACATGGAAAGTGACATTGTCTTTGTTGCAATCTATAACAGGCCCTGTAGTCTTTAAAAAGGGTCTTGCGAGGATGACCGCCATTGCATCGTCCTTAGGAATATCCAAAATAACAAAGTCTGTTAAGATGGTGACGTTGGCAACCACAACAGGCACATCCTCGCAAATGCCGATAGGGAAAGCAGTTGATTTGTCGGCCATTTGCAGAGAGATTTTAGTGGGTGTCAACTTATGCAGTTCAAGTCTACAATAAAGAGAGAGAGGCATAACACTAACACTAGCTCCAAGGTCGCATAAAGCAGTTATAACGTAGTTGCCTTTAATGGAGCAAGGTATAGTGGGCACACCGGGATCACCTAGTTTCTTAGGAGTTCCACTCTTGAAGGTATAGTTAGAAAGCATGGTGGAAATCTCAACCTCGGGTCTCCTCCTCTTATTAGTCACAATATCTTTCATGTACTTAGCATACAGAGACATTTTGAGCTTATCTATCAAACGCATTTGCAGAAAGATAGGTCTCATCATTTCAACAAAGCGCTCAAAATCCTCATCATCCTTTTTCTTGGATGGTTTGGGAGGAAAGGGCATGGGTTTCTGAACCCATGGTTCCCTTTCTTTACCATGCTTCCTAGCAGTGAAGTCATTCTTATCGTATCTCTTATTCTGAGGTTGTGGATTATCAAGATTAACAGGTTCAATCTCCACATCCTTATCGTTGCTAGGTTGAGCATCATCATGAACATCACTATTGATATTATAATTAGGCTCATGTTCATCATCAGATTGTGTTTCAGCATCAGAGACACAGACATCGTTTGGACTCTCAGGTGTAGCAGCAACAGGGTTGCTAGCGTGCAGGTTCCTATCATCTTTCTTCTTCTTTCTAGGATGACAAGGTGCATCAGTGCTAACTCCTTGAGAATCTTGTTCGATTCTCTTTGGATGACCCTCAGGATACAAAGGTTCCTGGGTCATTTTACCGCCTCTAGTAACGACTCTAACGGAATTTTCATTCATCTCATTGAGCAAGTCGTTCCGAGCCTTAAGTACTTGTTCTACCTGAGTAGTAACCATAGAGGCATGTTTACTCAGAAGCTTAAGATCGTTGACATTTCTGTCCACACATGCACTTAAATGACTAAGCATACGAGCATTCTGTTCCAATTGTCTGCTAACATAATCATTAAAACTCTGTTGTTTAGCAACAAAGTTATCAAATTCATCCAGACATAGGCTAGCAGGTTTATCAAAAGGAATATCACTCACATCAAACCTACACAGAGAATTTACTTCTACTACCTGTATCGGGTTATCAAGACCATGGATTTCTTCGATAGGTGGTAGATTTTTGACATCTTCAGATTTAATGCCTTTCTATCGCATAGATTTTTTGGCTTCTTGCATATCTTCAGGACTCGGGAATAGAATACCTATTTTCTTCGGAGTTGGCTAAGGAAGTGGTTCGGGAACATTCCAAGCATTCTCATTGCACAAGAAGTTATTCAATAGAATTTCAGCTTGTTCTACAGTTCGTTCCCTAAAAACACAACCAGCACAACTATCTAGGTGGTCTTTGGAAGCATCGGCAAGTCCATTATAGAAGATATCAAGTATTTCATTCTTCTCAAGAGGGTGATCAGGCAAAGCATTTAGTAGCTGGATGAGCCTCCCCCAAGCTTGTGGGAGACTCTCTTCTTTGGCTTGAGCAAACTTGTATATTTCCTGCAAGGCAGCTTGCTTCTTATGGGCAGGGAAATATTTCTCAGAGAAGTAGTAGACCATATCCTGGGGGCTACGCACACAACCAGCAGCAAGAGAAGTGAACCAAGTCTTAGCATCATCCTTTAGCGAGAAAGGAAATAGCTTGAGGATATAGTAGTGGCGAATCTTTTCCTCACTAGTGAATAGGGTGGCTAGTCGTTTGGTAAGATGGGCTACAACCGTTTCAGACTCATAACCGTGAAAAGGATCAAATTCGACTAGAGTGATTAACTCAGGGTCGATAGAGAATTCATAATCCTTCTCGGTCACAAAGATAGGCGAAGTAGCAAACTTCGGGTCATATTTCATCCTAGCGTTCAAAGATTTTTCTTTCCACTTGCACAGTAATTTCTCAACATCATAGCTATCCTTACACGCAAGAACGTCCTCAGCTATCTCTCCCTCCATAACATAATGTTCAGGCATAACACGCAATTCACGCATATCAGGAGAGCTAGTTCTAGCATGCAAAATAGCAGGTTCTACTTCAATAGTATCAGCAGTTTCAGAAGTATCATCACATCTAGCAGCAACTCTAGCAATTTTTGCATCAAGGAGTGCACCTAGTGGCAAAGCACTATCAGGCATAGCATGATCAGGCAAAGCAGTATCAAGCATAGCATCATTAGGCAAAGCAGTATCAAGCATAGCATCATCATAAGCATCATGGGCAGCAGAAGTAGCATCATCAAGCACAACCAACATATCAAGATTTCTAGCAGGAGGTGATGTCGCAAACTTACTCATAATTGAAGGTGAATCAAGTGCAGAGCTAGATGGCAGTTCCTTACCTGTCCTCGTAGTTGAGGGAAAGATTTAAGTTCTTGGATCTTTCGGATTCCTCATAGTGACTAGCAGACGTCAATCCCAAGTGACTCAGAGAATATAGCTGTGCTTCCCCGGCAACGGCGCCAGAAAAAGGTCTTAATAACCCACAAGTATAGGGGATCGCAACAGTTTTCGAGGGTAGAGTATTCAACCCAAATTTATTGATTCGACTCAAGGGGAAGCGAAATAATATTCTCAAGTATTAGCAGTTGAGTTGTCAATACAACCACACCTGAAAGATTTAGTGTCTGCAGCAAAGTATTAGTAGCAAGGTAGTATGATAGCAGCAGTAGCAACAGTAACCAGTAGCAGCAAAGTAACAGCAGTAGCGACAGAGTAACAGTAGCAGCAGTGACAACAGTAGCGGCAATGTGACGTAGCATGGACCAGTAGTAAAAGACTCGTAGGCATTGGATCGATGATGGATGATTATGCCAGATGTGATTCATCATGCGATAGTTATAACACGGAGATATATGTAACTAGCTCCTGTTCGTCAATCTAATGTAGGCATGTATTCTGTATGTAGTCATGCGTTCTTAGGGAAACGAACTTGCATGACATCTATTGTCCATCCCTCCCGTAGCAGCGGGGTCCTAATGGAAACTATGGGATATTAAGGTTCTCCTTTTAATAAAGAACCGGACCAACGCATTAACACTTGGTGAATACATGAACTCCTCATACTATGGTCATCTCCGGGAGTGGTTCCGGCTATTGTCACTCTGGGGTTGTCGGGTCATAACACATAGTAGGTGACTAGAACTTGCAAGATAGGACCTAAAACACACATATATTTGCTACAACATAATAGGTTCAGATCTGAAATCATCGCACTCGGTCCCTAGTGACAAGCATTAAGCATGGTAAAGTAGTAGCAACATCAATCTCAGAACATAGTGGATACTAGGGATCAATCCCCGTCAAAACTAACTCGATTACATGATAGATCTCATCCAACTCATCACCGTCCAACAAGCCAACGATGAGATTACTCACGAACGGTGAAGAGCATCATGGAATTGGCGATGGAGGAAGGTTGATAATGACGATGGCAACGATTTCCCCTCTACGGAGCCCAGAACGGACTCCAGATATGCCCTCCAGATGAAGAACAGGGGGTGGCGGCGCCTCCGTATCGTAAAACGCGATGAATCCTTCTCTCTAATTTTTTTTCCGAGCAAAACGTATTATATAGAGCTGAGATTGGAGGCGGTGGAGCTCTTTGGGCCCCACAAGCCTGCCAGGCGCGGCCAAGGGGGTGGCCGCGCCTCCTGGGCTTGTGGTCCACTGGCTCACCTCCTCCGGTGGATCTTTGCGCAGGTATTTTTCATTAATTCCAGAAAAATTCTCCGTAAATTATCATGTCATTCCGAGAACTTTTATTTCTGCACAAAAACAACACCATGGCAATTCTGCTGAAAATAGCGTTAGTCCGGGTTAGTTCCATTCAAATCATGCAAATTAGAGTCTAAAACAAGGGAAAAAGAGTTTGGAAATGTAGATACGATGGAGACGTATCATGACCCAAGGGTAAAAATGAGGAATAGTTACATGGATTCTCTCTCCAATAATTGACCAGAGGCCATGGCGAAGCTACTGGAGGTAAAATGTAACTAGGAAAGGTTGTGGTAGAAAGTTGAGCTCGAGGGTAAAGGTGGAAGGGGTCAAAGGAGCCAATTTGGTGAGTGCACACAAGGTGTTTGATGAGTGTCAGGGCAACCAGATGAACTTCAATGGATATGAGACTTAACCGGATCAAATAATAGATGAAAATAAGCTTGACACCAAATCTGGGATTTGGTGGAGAAGGTTTCCAATGTATACTTTGAAAACCCATAAAATGGGCAGAAATGGCTTTCCGCTTACAAAACTATTCACATCAATTCCCACAAATCCAATATTTGGTATGGAGGAATTATTTGAGCATTAAAGCATGCCCAAAAAGTTTGGGGTCAATTGGAGGAACTTTATAATGTAAAGTTTCCCAAATTCATAAATCAACAGAGAGGGTTTTGAGGGGCTTGGGACAAGTTCTTTTATTCTCCTTGATGCACCACCTGGTGTGGATGCATTATTGGATTATAAGAACATGTCTACCAAATTTGAGCACAGTTGGAGATACTTGACAATGTAAAGTTGCTCAAATTTGGATATGAATAGATAGGGTTTTAGAATATTTAGGGGAATCAAAACTACTTGGATTGAGATGAAACTTGGCAAGACCATCACATATAGCATATGTGACATTCTAGAATTTTATAAGAATTTATTGATAATATTTCTTATGTGAATATTCCAAAAGCTTGAAATAGGTAGGAAGGGTTTTGAAGAGGTTTGCCCAATATTTGAACATGACCATGTGTTGAAACTCATATATATGGAATATATATGTCCACTAAGTTTCCCTAAATTTTCTTAAATATTTTTAAAGCAATAAAAATAACTTTCCTTCATAACAGACCATTTTTGGCCTCATGGGATGGCATTTAAATAAAATATATAAATAACTTTTAAAATAATAATATTGTGGTTTTGGGAAGCCATTCTGATAATGGGTTTTAAATAAAATAATTGGTCCAAAATAAATTCTCTAATTTGAGGACTTGTAGTACAAATCCCATCTCACAGGTTTTGAAAGCTTAATTCAAAGAAATGCTTTTTGGTGAAAATAATATTTGGTAAAAAAAGTTTCTGGTCCTAAACGCATGGCATGATCATTGGGCAGGAATTTTGGGCTAAGGAGGTGAGTCTGCAGAGTAACAGGAATTATTGAGGATCAACCACAGGCATACAAACAAGCAGGCAAACAATAGTCACTTCAAGCATCACAAGAATTCACAAAACTTTTAATTGGACCTAATTTTTGAAATAAGTAAATTATTCAGGAAAGCTAAACAGAGGGTGTTACACTAGTGCCTGGGTGCACCTCAACACTTGGTTCTCTGAAATCATTCTGACTATCTTCATATCTAGACATCTTGGCAGACAAGCAGAAACTCGGTAGCAAACAGCAAACCTATGAAGTAGATATAGGAGAGATAGAAGATTTGAGCATCACAAAACACAGAGGGGATTTTTCAAATTTTGATGTCTGAAACTTTGGGTATGATCTTCTGAAGGATGGAAATCAGTTGCACCGAGTTGACATTTTCGGAGTCACCGAGAAAGCTTACTCGCTTTACAAAAATTTGGCAGTCTGTTTCGGTGGGACCGAAAAGAGCTACTCGGTCTCACCGAGTTACTTCTTAGGAACCCTAAAAGGAAAATTGGTGGAACCGATTTTGCAAACTCGGTCACACCGAGTTGCACGCTGCGGCAGATCAGATCCAAAATTTCATCTTCCTCTATGCTACGAGATACTCTCGTGGAAGGGAAGGGTTTGCACATGGTGGCTTGTAGATAAACTTTCCCAATGCGTAAGAATCGGGTAGGGGGACGCACAAGGAGATCGGATCCATACCCTAACTTGGTGGCGGTCCGACTACAGCGGCGACGACAGTGAAGAATCCGTCGACTGCGCAATTCCCAACGGAGGAGGCGTCCGGGGAGGCAAAGGCTATGACCAGTGGTCTTCGGGGCAGCTTAGGGTTTTTAGGCGAAGGGTTTTGACAATTTGAATTCAAAGAACAAGTCCGCTGGAATATATACCCGTTCGCTGTCGGTGTCACCGAGATGAAAAAATTGGTGTCACCGAGTTCCTCTACTGTCAGCTAATAGGGAAACTCCGTGTAACCGAATTTGTGATCTTGGTGGTACCGAGGTTCAAAAAATAGATCAGCTTTGGAAATTCGGTGGAACCGAGTTTATGGAGTTGGTCTCGTTGGGGAACGTAGTAATTTCAAAAAAAATCCTACGCAACACAAGGATCTATCTGTGGAGAAACCAGCAACGAGCAAAGGGGTAGAGCATCTTCATACCTTTGAAGATTGCTAAGTGGAAGCGTTGCTAGAATGCGGTTGATGGAGTCATACTCGCAGCGATTCAGATCGCCGTGGGTTCCGATATATGCGCCGAACAATGATGCCTCCGCGTTCAACACAGCTGCAGCCCGGTGACGTCTCCGACGCCTTGATCCATCAAGGAGGGAGGAGAGGTTGAGGGAGAACTCCGGTAGCACGACGGCGTGTTGACGGTGGAGCTACGTGGCACTCTGACAGGGCTTCGCCAAGCACTACAGAGGGTGAGCAGGAGGAGGAGTAGTGTTGTGCCGAGAGAGAGAGAGATTGTGCTCAAAACAGCCGCAAAACCTCCACTATATATAGGAGGAGAGGGAGGAGGGTGCCCACCCTTAGGGTTTCCACCCTAAGGGGTGCGACAGCGCTAGATGGGCAAGGGGGCGACGACCAAGGGGTGGAGGAGGTGGCTCCCTAGGGTGGGCAAGCCCACCATGCCTAGGGTTAGCCCAGCACCCCTCTCTTGCGCCTTGGGCTGATGGTTGATAACCCACAAGTATAGGGGCTCAATTGTAGCCTTTCTCGATACGTAAGCGTGTCGAACCCAACGAGGAACTAAAGGTAGGACAAATATTCCCTCAAGTTCTATCGACCACCGATACAAGTCTATGCACACTTTACGTTCGCTTTACCTAGAACAAGTATCAAACTAGAAGTACTTTGTAGGTGTGATAGGATAGGCTTGCAAGAAAAGAAAGAACACGTAAATAAAAACTAGGGGTTGGTTAGAATTACGTTAGTTTAACGAGTGTGGAATAGTGGTGGTAGGAGTTGCGGAATTGTCCATAAGCAATTGACTACGTTACTAGACCGATAGCAAGTTTTGTGTGGGAGAGGCCACTGCTAGCATGTCATCCCTTACTTGGAATTCCATGCACTTATGATTGGAACTATTAGCAAGCATCCGCAACTACTAATGTTCATTAAGGTAAAACCCAACCATAGCAATAAGATATATTGGTCCCCCTTAAATCCCATATGCATCAATTTCTATGCTAGGCTGAAACTTCTGTCACCCTTGCCCTCCAATACATAGTCCTATCAACATACTACTAACCCTATGGTGTGATCCACGCGCGTGCTCATATGATGGGAACCAAAGGACAACAACATAACCACAAGCAAATTAAACCAATCATAGTAATTCATCAATCACCGGTAGGACAACGAAAATCTACTCAGACATCATAGGATGGGTGTTGGAATTATGCCCTATAGGCAATAATAAATATAGTTATTATTATAATTCCTGTATCAAGATAATTGTTTATTATCCATGCTATAATTGTATTGAATGAAGACTCATTTACATGTGTGGATACATAGAGAAAACACCGTCCCTAGCAAGCCTCTAGTTGGCTAGCCAGTTGATCAAAGATAGTCAGTGTCTTCTGATTATGAACAAAGTGTTGTTGCTTGATAACTGGATCACGTCATTAGGAGAATCACGTGATGGACTAGACCCAAACTAATAGATGTAGCATGTTGATCGTGTCATTTTGTTGCTACTGTTTTCTGCGTGTCAAGTATTTATTCCTATGACCATGAGATCATATAACTCACTGACACCGGAGGAATGCTTTGTGTGTATCAAACGTCGCAACGTAACTGGGTGACTATAAAGATGCTCTACAGGTATCTCCGAAGGTGTTAGTTGAGTTAGTATGGATCAAGACTGGGATTTGTCACTCCGTGTGACGGAGAGGTATCTCGGGGCCCACTCGGTAATACAACATCACACACAAGCCTTGCAAGCAATGTAACTTAGTGTAAGTTGCGGGATCTTGTATTACGGAACGAGTAAAGAGACTTGCCGGTAAACGAGATTGAAATAGGTATACGGATACTGACGATCGAATCTCGGGCAAGTAACATACCGAAGGACAAAGGGAATGACATACGGGATTATATGAATCCTTGGCACTGAGGTTCAAACGATAAGATCTTCGTAGAATATGTAGGATCCAATATGGGCATCCAGGTCCCGCTCTTGGATATTGACCGAGGAGTCTCTCGGGTCATGTCAACATAGTTCTCGAACCCGCGGGGTCTGCACACTTAAGGTTCGACGTTGTCTTATGCGTATTTGAGTTATATGGTTGGTTACCGAATGTTGTTCAGAGTCCCGGATGAGATCTCAGACGTCACGAGGGTTTCCGGAATGGTCCGGAAACGAAGATTGATATATAGGATGACCTCATTTGATTACCGGAAGGTTTTCGGAGTTACCGGGAATGACGAATGGGTTCCGGGAGTTCACCGGGGGGTGGCAACCCACCCCGGGGAAGCCCATAGGCCATGAGGGTGGTGCACCAGCCCTTAGTGGGTTGGTGGGACAGCCCAAAAGGGCCCTATGCGCCTAGGAAAGAAAATCAAGGAGAAAAGAAAAAAAAGGGAGGTGGGAAGGGAAGGAAGGACTCCCACCCACCAAACCCAAGTCCAACTCGGTTTGGGGGGCGCCTTCCCCCTTGGACTCGGCCGACACCCTTGGGGCTCCTTGAGCCCCAAAGCAAGGTCCCCTCCCTCCCACCTATATATACGGAGGTTTTAGGGCTGATTTGAGACGACTTTTCCACGGCAGCACGACCACATACCTCCACGGTTTTTCCTCTAGATCGCGTTTCTGCGGAGCTCGGGCGGAGCCCTGGTGAGACAAGGTCATCACCAACCTCCGGAGCGTCATCACGCTTCCGGAGAACTCTTCTACCTCTCCATCTCTCTTGCTGGATCAAGAAGGCCGAGATCATCGTCGAGCTGTACGTGTGCTGAACGCGGAGGTGCCGTCCGTTCGGTACTAGATCGTGGGACTGATCGCGGGATTGTTCGCGGGGCGGATCGAGGGACGTGAGGACGTTCCACTACATCAGCCGCGTTCACTAACGCTTCTACTGTACGATCTACAAGGGTACGTAGATCACTCATCCCCTCTCGTAGATGGACATCACCATGAAAGGTCTTCGTGCGCGTAGGAAAAAAAAAATTCCCATGCGACGTTCCCCAACAATGGCATCATGAGCTAGGTTCATGCGTAGATGTCTTCTCGAGTAGAACACAAAAGTTTTTGTGGGTGGTGATGTGCGTTTTGCTGCCCTCCTTAGTCTTTTCTTGATTCCGCGGTATTGTTGGATTGAAGCGGCTTGGACCGACATTACTCGTACGCTTACGAGAGACTGGTTTCATCGCTACGAGTAACCCCGTTGCTCAAAGATGACTGGCACGTGTCGGTTTCTCCAACTTTAGTTGAATCGGATTTGACCGAGGAGGTCCTTGGATGAGGTTAAATAGCAACTCATATATCTCCGTTGTGGTGTTTGCGTAAGTAAGATGCGATCCTACTAGATACCCATGGTCACCACGTAAAACATGCAACAACAAAATTAGAGGACGTCTAACTTGTTTTTGCAGGGTATGCTTGTGATGTGATATGGCCAATGATGTGATGTGATATATTGGATGTATGAGATGATCATGTTGTAATAGAAAATATCGACTTGCACGTCGATGGTACGGCAACCGGCAAGAGCCATAGGGTTGTCTTTATACTAACGTTTGTGCTTGCAGATGCGTTTACTATTTTGCTAGGATGTAGCTTTAGTAGTAATAGCATGAGTAGCACGACAACCCCGATGGCAACACGTTGATGGAGATCATGGTGTGGCGCAAGTGACAAGAAGATCGTGCCGGTGCTTTGGTGATGGAGATCAAGAAGCACGTGATGATGGCCATATCATGTCACTTATGAATTGCATGTGATGTTAATCCTTTTATGCACCTTATTTTTCTTAGAACGACGGTAGCATTATGGGGTGATCTCTCACTAAAATTTCAAGACGAAATTGTGTTCTCCCCGACTGTGCACCGTTGCTACAGTTCGTCGTTTCGAGACACCACGTGATGATCGGGTGTGATAGACTCAACGTTCAGATACAACGGGTGCAAAACAGTTGCACACGCGGAACACTCGGGTTAAGCTTGACGAGCCTAGCATGTGCAGACATGGCCTCGGAACACATGAGACCGAAAGGTCGATCATGAATCATATAGATGATATGATTAGCATAGGGATGCTTACCACTGAAACTATACTCAACTCACGTGATGATCGGACTTGAGCTAGTGTAAGTGGATCATGAACCACTCAAATGACTAGAGAGATGTACTTTTTGAGTGGGAGTTTAGCGAATAATTTGATTAAGTTAAACTCTAATTATCTTGAACATAGTCTAAGTCCACTTTGAATCTATTTGTGTTGTAGATCATGGCTCACGCGACAGTCACCCTGAATTTTAATACGTTCCTAGAGAAAGCTAAGTTGAAAGATGATGGAAGCAACTTTGTAGACTGGGCTCGTAATCTTAAGCTAATCTTACAAGCTGGGAAGAAGGATTATGTCCTTAATGCTGCGCTAGGAGATGAACCACCCGCTACGGCTGATCAGGATGTTAAGAACGCTTGGTTAGCACGTAAGGAGGACTACTCAGTAGTTCAATGTGCAGTCTTGTATGGCTTAGAACCGGGACTTCAACGTCGCTTTGAGTGTCATGGAGCATTTGAGATGTTCCAGGAGTTGAAGTTTATCTTTCAGAAGAACGCCCGGATCGAGAGGTATGAGACCTCCGATAAATTCTATGCTTGCAAGATGGAGGAGAACTCGTCTGTTAGTGAACATGTGCTCAAAATGTCTGGGTACTCAAACCATCTAGCTGAGCTGGGGATTGAACTCCCGCAAGAGGCTATCACTGACAGAATCCTTCAATCACTGCCGCCAAGCTATAAAGGCTTTGTGTTGAACTACAACACGTAAGGGATGAACAAGTCACCCGGCGAGTTGTTTGCAATGCTGAAAGTCGCAGAGTCTGAACTCCGTAAAGAACATCAAGTGTTGATGGTGAATAAGACCACTAGTTTCAAGAGAAACGGCAAAGGCAAGAAGGGTATTCGAAGAAGAGCGGCAAGCCTGTTGCCAATCCGACGAAGAAACCCAAAGCTGGACCTAAGCCTGAAACGGAGTGTTACTATTGCAAGGGTATGGGTCACTCGAAGCGCAATTGCCCCAAGTATCTGGCAGATAAGAAGGCGGCCAAAGAAAAATTAGGTATATTTGATATACATGTTATTGGTGTGTACTTAACCGGCTCTCGTAGTAGTGCCTGGGTATTCGATACCGGTTCTGTTGCTCATATTTGCAACTCGCAACAGGAACTGCGGAATAGACGAAGGCTGGCGAAAGATGAAGTGACGATGCGCGTAGGTAATGGTTCCAAGGTTGATGCAATCGCCGTCGGCACAGTTTCACTTCAGTTACCATCAGGATTAGTGATGAACTTAAATCATTGTTATTTAGTGCCTGCGTCGAGCATGAACATTATATCTGGATCTTGTCTATTGCGAGACGGTTACTCTTTTAAGTCATAGAATAATGGTTGTTCTATTTCTATGAGTAACATCTTTTATGGTCATGCACCTAATGTGAGAGGACTATTCATATTGAATCTTGATAGCGATACACATATACATAACATTGAGACCAAAAGAGTTAGAGTTATCAATGATAGCGCCATATTTTTGTGGCACCGCCGCTTAGGTCATATTGGTGTAAAGCGCATGAAGAAACTCCATGCTGATGGACTTTTGGAGTCACTTGACTTTGATTCACTTGACACGTGCGAACCATGCCTCATGGGCAAGATGACTAAGACTCCGTTCTCCGGAACTATGGAGCGGGCAAGTGACTTGTTGGAAATCATACATACCGTTGTGTGTGGTCCGATGAGCGTAGAGGCGCGCGGCGGATATCGTTATTTTCTCACCTTCACTAACGATTTGAGTAGATATGGTTATGTCTACTTGATGAAGCACAAGTCTGAAACATTTGAAAAGTTCAAGCAATTTCAGAGTGAAGTGGAAAATCATCGTAACAAGAAGATCAAGTTCCTACGGTCTGATCGTGGGGGTGAATATCTGAGTTTCAAGTTTGGTGCTCACTTAAGACAATGTGGAATTGTTTCACAGTTAACACCTCCTGGAACACCACAGCGTAATGGTGTGTCCGAACGTCGTAGTCGTACTTTATTAGAGATGGTGTGATCTATGACGTCTCTTACTGTTTTGCCGTTATCATTTTGGGGTTATGCATTAGAAACAGCTGCATTCACTTTAAATAGGGCACCATCAAAATCCGTTGAGACGACACCATACGAACTGTGGTATGGCGAAAGGCCAAAGTTGTAGTTTCTTAAAGTTTGGGGATGTGATGCTTCTGTCAAAAAGCTTCAGCCTGAAAAGCTGGAACCCAAAGTGGAAAAGTGCGTCTTCATAGGTTACCCAAAGGTGACGGTTGGGTACACCTTCTATCTCAAATCCGAGGGCAAAGTGTTTGTTGCTAAAAACGGAGCTTTTCTCGAGAAGGAGTTTCTCTCGAGAGAATTGAGTGGGAGGAAGATAGAACTTGACGAGGTTGTCGAACCTCTCATCCCTCTAGATGGTGGCGCAGGGCAAGGGGAAACCTCTGTCGTTGCAACGCCGGTTGAGGAGGAAGTTAATGATGATGATCATGAAACTCCGATTCAAGTTTCTGTCGAACCACGCAGGTCGACGAGACCACATGCTGCTCCAGAGTGGTACGGTAATCCCGTCTTATCGATCATGTTGTTGGACAACAATGAACCTGCAAATTATGAAGAATCAATGGTGGGCCCAGATTCCAACAAATGGCTAGAAGCCATGAAGTCCGAGATAGGATCCATGTATGAGAACAAAGTGTGGACTTTGGAGGTACTACCTGAGGGCCGCAAGGCTATTCAGAACAAATGGATTTTTAAGAGGAAGACGGACGCTGACGGCAATGTGACCGTTTATAAAGCTCGACTTGTGTCAAAGGGTTTTTCACAAGTTCAAGGAGTTGACTACGATGAGACTTTCTCACCCGTAGCGATGCTTAAGTCCGTCAGAATCATGTTAGCAATAGCTGCATTTTTCGATTATGAAATCTGGCAGATGGATGTCAAAACGGCGTTCCTTAACGGTTTCCTTAAGGAAGAATTGTATATGATGCAACCCGAAGGTTTTGTCGATCCAAAGAATGATAACAAGGTGTGCAAGCTCCAGCGATCCATTTATGGACTAGTGCAAGCATCTCGGAGTTGGAACAAACGCTTTGATGAGGTGATCAAAGCATTTGGGTTTATACAAGTGGTTGGAGAATCTTGTATTTACAAGAAAGTGAGTGGGAGCTCTGTGGCGTTTCTAATATTATATGTGGATGACATATTGCTGATTGGAAACAACGTGGAGTTTTTAGAGAGCATAAAGGATTACTTGAATAAAAGTTTCTCTATGAAGGACCTAGGAGAAGCTGCTTACATTCTAGGTATTAAGATCTATAGGGATAGATCAAAACGCCTGATAGGACTTTCACAAAGCACATACCTTGATAAAGTTTTGAAGAGGTTCAAAATGGAACAGTCCAAGAAAGGGTTCTTGCCAGTTTTACAAGGTACGAGATTGAGTAAGACTCAGTGCCCAGCAACTGATGAAGATAGAGAACATATGCGCTCCGTCCCCTATGCTTCAGCCATTGGTTCTATCATGTATGCAATGCTGTGCACTAGACCGGATGTTAGCCTGGCCATAAGCATGGCAGGTAGGTTCCACAGTAATCCAGGAGTGGATCACTGGACAGCGGTCAAGAATATCCTGAAGTACCTGAAAAGGACTAAGGAGATGTTTCTCGTGTATGGAGGTGACGAAGAGCTCGCCGTAAAAGGTTACGTCGATGCAAGCTTTGACACAGATCCGGACGACTCTAAGTCGCAAACCGGATACGTATTTATTCTTAATGGGGGTGCAGTAAGCTGGTGCAGTTCCAAGCAAAGCGTCGTAGCAGATTCTACATATGAAGCGGAGTACATGGCTGCCTCGAAGGCGGCTAAGGAGGGTGTCTGGATGAAGCAGTTCATGACGGATCTTGGAGTGGTGCCAAGCGGACTGAATCCAATAACCTTGTTCTGTGACAACACGGGTGCCATTGCCTTGGCAAAGGAACCACGGTTTCACAAGAAGACCAGATACATCAAACGACGCTTCAACCTCATCCGCGACTACGTCGAAGGAGAGGACGTAAATATATGCAAAGTGCACACGGATCTGAATGTAGCAGACCCGCTGACTAAACCTCTTCCACGGCCAAAGCATGATCAACACCAGAACTGTATGGGTGTTAGATTTATTACAATGTAATTCACATGATGATGTGAGGGCTAGATTATTGACTCTAGTGCAAGTGGGAGACTGTTGGAATTATGCCCTAGAGTCAATAATAAATATAGTTATTATTGTAATTCCTCTATCAATATAATCGTTTATTATCCATGCTATAATTGTATTGAATAAAGACTCATTTACATGTGTGGATACATAGACAAAACACCATCCCTAGCAAGCCTCTAGTTGGCTAGCCAATTGATCAAAGATAGTCAGTGTCTTCTGATTATGAACAAAGTGTTGTTGCTTGATAACTAGATCACCTCATTAGGAGAATCAGGTGATGGACTAGACCCAAACTAATAGACGTAGCATGTTGATCGTGTCATTTTGTTGCTACTGTTTTCTGCGTGTCAAGTATTTATTCCTATGACCATGAGATCATATAACTCACTGACACCGGAGGAATGCTTTGTGTGTATCAAACGTCGCAACGTAACTGGGTGACTATAAAGATGCTCTACAGGTATCTCCGAAGGTGTTAGTTGAGTTAGTACGGATCAAGACTGGGATTTCTCACTCCGTGTGACGGAGAGGTATCTCGGGGCCCACTCGGTAATACAACATCACACGCAAGCCTTGCAAGCAATGTAACTTAGTGTAAGTTGCGGGATCTTGTATTACGGAACGAGTAAAGAGACATGCCGGTAAACGAGATTGAAATAGGTATACGGATACTGACGATCGAATCTCGGGCAAGTAACATACCGAAGGACAAAGGGAATGACATACGGGATTATATGAATCCTTGGCACTGAGGTTCAAACAATAAGATCTTCGTAGAATATGTAGGATCCAATATGGGCATCCAGGTCCCGCTATTGGATATTGACCGAGGAGTCTCTCGGGTCATGTCTACATAGTTCTCGAACCCGCAGGGTTTGCACACTTAAGGTTTGACGTTGTTTTATGCGTATTTGAGTTATATGGTTGGTTACCAAATGTTGTTCGGAGTCCCGGATGAGATCACGGACGTCACGAGGGTTTCCGGAATGGTCCGGAAACGAAGATTGATATATAGGATGACCTCATTTGATTACCGGAAGGTTTTCGGAGTTACCGGGAATGTACCGGGAATGACGAATGGGTTCCGGGAGTTCACCGGGGGGGTGGCAACCCACCCCGGGGAAGCCCATAGGCCATGAGGGTGGCGCACCAGCCCTTAGTGGGCTGGTGGGACAGCCCAAAAGGGCCCTATGCGCCTAGGAAAGAAAATCAAGGAGAAAAGAAAAAAAAAAGGGAGATGGGGAGGGAAGGAAGGACTCCCACCCACCAAACCAAGTCCAACTCGGTTTGGGGGGGAGAGCCTTCCCCCTTGGACTCGGTCGACCCCCTTGGGGCTCCTTGAGCCCCAAGGCAAGGTCCCCTCCCTCCCACTTATATATACGGAGGTTTTAGGGCTGATTTGAGACGACTTTTCCATGGCAACCCGACCACATACCTCCACGGTTTTTCCTCTAGATCGTGTTTCTGCGGAGCTCGGGCGGACCCTGCTGAGACAAGGTCATCACCAACCTCCGGAGCGCCATCATGCTGCCGGAGAACTCTTCTACCTCTCCGTCTCTCTTGCTGGATCAAGAAGGCCGAGATCATCGTCGAGCTGTACGTGTGCTGAACGCGGAGGTGCCGTCCGTTCGGTACTAGATCGTGGGACTGATCACGGGATTGTTCGCGGGGCGGATCGAGGGACATGAGGACGTTCCACTACATCAACCGCGTTCACTAACGCTTCTGCTGTACGATCTACAAGGGTACGTAGATCACTCATCCCCTCTCGTAGATGGACATCACCATGATAGGTCTTCGTGCGCGTAGGAAAATTTTTGTTTCCCATGCGACGTTCCCCAACAGTGGCAACACATCATTGGATAATAATATGAAGCATAAAGCACCATGTTCAAGTAGAGGGTACAGCGGGTTGCGGGAGAGTGGACTGCTGAATATAGATGGGGGAAGGCGATGGAGGTGTTGGTGAAGATGACGGAGGTGTTGATGTAGATCGCCCTCACACGACGATGTCCCGGGCGGTGTTCCGGCGCCGCCGGGAGAGAGGGGGAGAGATCCCCCCCCCCCCCGTTCTTATTCTTCTTCCTTAACCTCCTCCCTAGATGGGAGAAGGGTTTCCCCTATGGTCCATGGTCTCCATGGAGGCGGAGGGGCGAGAGCCCCATCGAGATTGGATCTCTCTCTCTCTCTCTCTGTGTCCTTCTGTTTCTGCGCTCCCAGATTCTGCCTTTCACCATTTCTTAAATTCCCGAAGATCCGTAACTCCGATTGGGCTGAAATTTTAAAACCATTTTCTTCCAGATATTATCTTTCTTGTGGCGAAAGAAGGGCCCCAACCGCCTTAGGGATTGTTCACAAGCCTGTCAACCACGGCCTAGAGGGGGGTCGCGCCTCCTGGGCTTGTGACCTCCTCGGGCATCGTTTCGTGTAGATTCTTCTTCCCAAAAATCATAAATATTCCGAAAAAAGTCCCAGTAGGTTTTTTATTACGTTTGGACTTCGTTTGGTATGAATAATCTACGAAACAAAAAACATGCAACAAACAGGAACTGGCACTGGGCACTGGATCAATATGTTAATCCCAAAAATAGTATTAAAAGTTGCCAAAAGTATATGAAAGTTGTAGAATATTGGGATGAAACAATCAAAAATTATAGATACGAAGGAGATGTATCAGCATCCCCAAGCTTAATTCCTGCTCGTCCTCTAGTAGGTAAATGATAAAAAAGATAATTTTTTATGTCGAATGCTACCTAGAATAATCTTGATCATATAATCTAATCATGGCATGAATACTAAAACTCGAGTGACTCGAAGCAATAGTCTATCATTTGACATAAAGACAATAATATTTGAAGCATACTAGCAAAGCAATCATGTCTTCTCAAAATATCATGGCCGAAGAAAGTTATCCCTTCAAAATCATATTGTCTGGCTATGCTCCATCTTCCCCACACAACGTATTTAAATCATGCACAATCCCGGTTTTAGCCAAGCAATTGTTTCATACTTTAGTGTTCTCAAACTTTTTCAACTTTCACGCAATACATGAGCATGAGCCATGGACATAGCACTATAGGTGGAATAGAATATGGTGGTTGTGGAGAAGACAAAAAGGAGGAGATAGTCTCACATCAACTAGGCGTATCAACGGGCTATGGAGATGCCCATCAATAGATATCAATGTGAGTGAGTAGGGATTGCCATGCAAAAGATGCACAAGAACACGGCAAGAAGATCAAGCCTCTCTCTTTCAGAGAGGGAGACTTGGTGCTCAGAAGAACCCATTGCACAGCCGGCCAGCACAAGCTCTCATCCCCATGGGAGGGACCCTTAATCATCAGTAGGGCATTGCACAACAACTCATACTACCTGATTGATGCCCAAAAGCCAAGGAATACTCCGGCCAGGAGACGGAACGTCCATGGAACGCGGCGTTGCTTTGCCCGTTCTATTGCTAGAAGGCAAGTATCAAACATGGAAACAGCATGCACAAATGTATCGTTCTCCCTCTTCAGGGATTTCCAATGAATGCAATGAAAAGAGCATGCCCTATGCTTCTTTTTAAGTTCATATCTAGAGTGCTCACTCTGCGAAGCCCCTTGCTGGCTCTAATAAGCTCAGGGGCTCGCTAGCCGCCCGGACGCCTTCCTTATGTTGTAGAAAAACACATAGTGTACGCCGGAGCGATCCCTAGTCACCTCGTAACAGCTACAGACCGGCTCCCGGCTGTCCGGCTAGCGAGGCGACGCCAGGTAAGGCCGGATGCATGCAAAGTTTGACTACAAGAAGGTTGTTGGCTCGGGTTGGCTTGATCTATTTTACGATCTCATTCTAGCCAGCCTCTGCTGGTTTATCTCTGAGTCTTTAAGTCTTGATGGCTTCGAGAAATCCAAGTCTTCTATTCTCAAGGCCAGAAACCTCGACCCAGTCATAGACCAGCTCTGGGGTGTCGGGCTGGCGGGGTGGAAACTTGGGGGTACATGAATTGGAGGAAAAGAAGTCAAACAGTAATCAAAAGATAAAGATATAAAACAACACGCATGGCATTACGAATATAATGCTGAATCCATACATTCAAAATGCATTGGCCCACGGCCGAAGTTCATTACACCCCCAAGTGGGTGGAACTGTTGGACTGACAATACAATTTTAGACAACAAAAAGAAAAAACAGGACAGGCTAAGGGGTTGCAGCCTCATCGGTCGCCCCGGCTGCTGCTCCTGAAGTGGTGGCTTCACCATCGCCGGCTGCTCCCGAGGCGGTGGCGCCGTCTCCTCCACGAGGGCTTCCGGCTTCGTCCGCACTTGAGTCGGCGTACGCCACGCTGCTTGAGGCGGCAACACCTTCCATCTCATGGGTCGCCTCGTCGGAGCTACCATCAGTGTCATAGGGCTGAAGGCCATGCAGATCTTCAGGGATCACATCGCCGCCTTCACCCCGCTCCAGGTTGAGCTCATCCCAGGCGGCGTACGAGGCGGTGTCGTTGTCCCTCACGCGCAGCGCTTCCTCCACGACCTGCAGCTCCGCCTCCGAGTCATCACGCTGAGGGACGAGCTTGCCCAAGTCCAAGTTTCGGTACGAGGACTTGGCCAAGCGCATGGCCATGTAGGCTCAAGCGCACGCAGCCGAAGCACGCCAGGCGTCAAGACGGTCCTCGCCAGCCGCAGGCCAGCGGGAGAGCCAGCTCATCGAAGCCGGCACCACGCCATCAGGCCACAGGGCCGCCACCATCGACGAACCTGCGACCTGGAGCTGAGCCACGAACTCGCCCAGGACGCGCAGAGTTTAGTATTTGTGCTCATGTCTTCTTCCATTGCATTCAAGGAGTTGAAACAAAATCAAATGAACTGATGAAACTCAAACCAAAAACCCTAGCCACTTCTTATTCAAAGGAAATTCAAATCTTGCCAAAGTCAATGAACCCAAAATGGCCTTCTTAAAAGTTCAATATTTTTGATAAATATTGAAAACAAATTATCAGGGGAGAAAACTATTTTCAAAACACCCTTGGCATTTTATTTAAAATCACAAAGCCCGTGAATTCTACCTTATATTTGAATTCAAAAATATTCAAGTTTTCAAAAATGTTGCAAACTTTAGGAGTAGTTGGGAATATTCCAAGTAACACTGAGGGCTATTCAGACTAATTTTGAATTGCTTTTTGAAGCCAAAATAAATAGCTAATAATATCAGCAAATAAAATAGAAAACAGAAATAGAAGAAAAGGGAAAAACCCTATCCTACGCTTACCTGCAAGGCCCAGCCCACCAGGGACAGGGTTGTCTTCTTCCTCTGCCTTCTGGCATAGGAGAGATTGACCACGGCGATCCCCTCCACCTCCTGCTTCGCCGTGGCACTCCCCGGTGCCCCGAGGACAGCGCGACAACGGGGATGAGTTCCCCGAGCGCACCCTTATCCTCTCTCGCTCTCCATTCTTCCCCCTCCTCTCGGTTTTCTTCTCTTCTCTCCCTGCCGCCATTAGCAGGAGCTTGAGCTCGAGGAGCCCGAGCTCTCTGGCCACATAGAAGCCTCCCCGAGTGCTCCATCCTCTCCACCTCACTGAGCTCGACGCACACGCCAAAGGAATCGGCCTCCCTGAGCTTTGCAACGCCCCTTTGCCGTCCTCTTCAACCTCCGGTCGCCGGCAACTCGACGTTGGATCGCCGGCTACAGCACCTCCCCGAGCCGTCTAAGCCTTCCATCGTCTCCACCGTGAGCTCACGAGCATTTCCCCCCTGTTTCCCCTCGTTCTCCTGCACTCTAGCCACGAGACCGACGAGCCCGAGCTCCGGCAGCCGCCTCGGCTCGTCGCCGGCATCCTCCAGCCACCCTCAGCCCCTCCTGATGCCCATAGTGGATGAGGCCGAGCCAGGGGATCATCCCAGTGCTCTCGGCACTTGATTCCGAGCACCACAGCAAGCTCTGGTGCATCTCCGGTGAAGATCCGCCGCGTATCTGGTCGCCGCCGACCAGTCTCCGGCAGGGGACGACGTGGCCGGCCTAATCCCCATTAGTTAGCACTAATTAGTCACTGACAGTGGGCCCTAGCAGTGGGTCAAACCCACTTAGGGGCTGGTCAGCGTGGGATTATCTCCTGTGTCGCTGACCAGTGGCCCCCACCTGTCAGGTTTGACCTGACCAGGTCGGTTGACCTGCTGACGCAATGCTGACGTAGTTATGACGCAATAAAGAGAATTTCTGGTTTAAAAGAATTCTAGAAAATGACCAAAACTTCTAAAAATCATAGAAAATAATCTGTAACTCCAATGAAAATAATATATATATGAAAAAGGATCAGAAAAATCCAAGGAATCCGATTTTGATATTTTCAAACATGTATGAAAATGTTAACGTCACCAAACAGATAAAATGATGAATAGGATAACCTTATTAAATAATTTGGAGTTGGAATTTGAAATCCATTTGAATTCCACTTCAAACATTATGACCAAACCATGATCAAGCACAACCAGCAGCCCAACATACCATCATCATGCATGCTAAAACAATATTACCTGAGCATCAGGTCGAATCAAGTAAAAGGGTATTTGAAAATACCTTATTTGAAGTGATATTTGAATCTTGATTCAAATCAACTTCAACTAAAGAAATGGTAGCCACATTAGCCTACCACCTTTCATTTTCATGCAATGCTCATGCATCATCTTGTTGCTTATGATTGTTATTGATTGATGTTGTTTTACCGGTAGGCCCCGCTCCTCCGGATTCCACAGAATATCCGACTGACGGATATTATCCCTCTGCTGAGCAACAAGGCAAGCAACCCTTTTGATCATCCCGATAAATCCCATGTTCTCGCTCTTGCACTTACTTATTGCATTAGGATCAAATGCTTCAAATGCTTTTGCCACATTAGTTGAACCCACTTCCTTTGCATGACCTGTCCTTGTCACAGTAAATAGCTGAACCTTGCAACCTAGCATACCTGGTAGATGCTTGAGCCATGATATGCCTTATCCTGCTATGCATGCTATGATTAGAGTTGTGTATGGTCTATCATCTGGGTGATGAACAGAATTGTGAGAATGTGTTCAGTAAGTAAAGGTTGTGTGGTTGAACCTGATTTGGTAAAGGTACCGGTGAAAGGCTATGTAGGAGTACATGGCGGGTTGTTTCATTGGAACCGTCCCAAGGAACTGAGTTCCGTGTATGTAATCCAAGACTAGATACTACCACACGTTGGGATACTTAATTGACCCTCTTGACTTATTAATCGCTTAGTACTCGGTCCAGGAGTTGCAAGTAGTTTCTGGTGTTTATAGTCATGATGGAGGCCGTGCGTAGCGCTGACCTTAGAGGTGGGCTATGATGAGGTGGGCTATGACCCTAATGGAGGGTTCTACCTAGACATCGACGACGACGAGTAGCTAGTATCCCAGCTACGATCTGGCCCTAGGATGGGTCTGTAGATAGTCAGGCCATGTGCCTTTATCTTTCCATCTGTCTGTACTCAGACAGTTTTGAATCTTCTGCTGGCTTGTAAGAATTGTGTGTATGACTTGTGATGATGGGTCGTGAGACCCCTACCTTGTAATATTTTGTGTGTGGCTCTTCCGAGCCTTCTAAATAAAGTTGTATGTTTATCGTGATGTTGTGATGCCATCGATGTATCTATACATATCGGTATGCCATGCGTACGTCTGTTGTACTTGATATGTATGGGGTTCGAATACCTAGACGTAGGCTTTAGTAGCACTCCTTACAGGGAAATGCCCCTTTGTGATTCCAACGAGCCATGGTAGTTTGCTACTGCTCCGGACACATTGGTTGACCGGCATGTGTCCTTCTTAGCTGCTGTGTTTGTCCCCTTTGGGGAAATGTCACGCGATGTAATGGAGTCCTTGTAGCTTGCTACGACTCGTCTATATTCGCTGGTTATTGACACCTGCTTTGCTGGGTCATGTATGCCTGTCCTTGTGTGGAACTGCCGCTTTGGTTTATGACTAGACATGTCGATCCGAGTTCTTTGTCATTGGATTGCTAGCGACACAATTGCATACGTGAGTCAAAAGGCGCAAACGGTCCCGGCTAAGGTAAGGCTGCAGCCGTGGGGATAACCGTGTGTGAGACCGCAAAGAGATGCGATGTGTTACAGGCTAGATTCATATGGCTTAGGATCGGGGTCCCGACACAGGTGGGCCCTGAGGCCCACTCCGATCTCCTCCACACTCCAGCCAAAGGTAGCATCTACCTCCTGCCCGGCCGTGTGGCGCTCCTCGCGGCTCACCTCGACGGTTGTCTGGGCTGCGCCCTGTGTCTCAAGGAAGAGGCCTCAGACAGGGAAAGGGGCACAAATACGAGTAAGAAGAGGATACGGCAAAGAAAGTTCAAGACGAAACAAAAGAAGACTCACGGTTGAAGTCGCCATCAGTCTCATGGGCGCTCTCCGGGACCTCGAGCTCTCGCACCTTCCTCGCTTGAGTAAGGCGGGTGACTTCCTCCTGGAGGGTCGCCGCCGAGTCCAGGGCCTTGGCCATCTGCGTCTGCTTCTGGACCAAGGCGTCCTCCTTCTCCTCCAAGGCGGCGTCCTTGAGCTTCATCTCCCCGAGATGACGCGATTCAAGACGTTCCACGTCGGCAGTATGGGAGGCATCCTTCTCCTGCAGAGAGGCGCGCAGCTCCTCTAGCTCGGCCCGGCTGGCCGCCTCGAGCTCCTTCTTCTCCGTCTAGAGAAGAGTCAGCTGCTCCGGGAGCTGGCCGTCCGCGTCACGCAGGGCGTCCCGCTCCAGGACTACCTCGCCCAGCCGAGCCTGAAGCTTGGCAATCTGGCCATCAGCTGCGTGGTTCTGAGTCCGCAGCATGTTGTAGCCTACACCTGGGCATCATAAAGATCCTACAAAGCAAGGAAAAAGCAGAAGTAAGATTTGGCCTGGTTAAGTCATAACCTGCCCGATTCTCGGGGGCTACACCCAAGGGGTGCGCTAGCGCGCCCCCAATAAAGAAGCAAAGCAAGAGAAGAAGCTCAAAAGAGATTCGGCCCGGCCGATGCTCGGCCGGCCCGACTCTCGGGGGCTACACCCAGTGGGTGCGCTGGCGCGCCCCCACTGATTCAAGAAGAACAAAATAAAAAATCGTAGACAGAGATGAGGCACTTAGCCTGGTGCATTCCTCCAAGCGCTCCAGATCGCCGCCCACCACGCGGGCCGCCTGGTCCACCTTGAACCGGCTGCTGGCAAACATCGACACCAGCTCCGGGGCGCCATGGAGCGTGGTGCCTGCAGGCAGCTTCGAGCGCGCCAGGTTAGCCGCTCGCCAAGTCTTCATTGGCCGGCTCCCGACCCTGGCACCGGCTCCTGGAGGAGCCAGGCCATGGTGGGGGATGACGATGGCGCCGTCTCCAGGTGCCGGCATGGCAGCCGGCTCCGCTGGCATTCCGGTCGACGCCGCCTCCTTGGCAGGAGGTGGATGGGCCACATCCGGCGCATCTGGGGCCGCGTCCGGCGCGTCCAGGATCAGTGCCGGCGCGTTGGGCGCCGCCTCGGACCTAGGTGAATCAGGGATCACCTCAAGATCCACCAGCGCAGAGGCGTCCGACTTGGAGGGTTGGGCATCCTTAGTCCTCGGGGCGCGCCTCTGGGCCGCCTCGCTAGCTGGCTCCTCCACGCGAGCACGCATGGAGGGGTCATGTCTAGCCTTTGTACGCTTCTCCACTGGCTTCTTGGCCCGGCTAGAGCGGGACTGGCCCTCGGCCATCTTCCCCGCGGCCGCGTCACACCGGCGCTTGGACTCCGCCTCGAGCTCTCTCTGGGCAGCGTCAGCCGCTGTCCAGCCGTCCCGTTCGGCTGCGGAGGCGGTGTCTTCCTCCACGTCTTCTGCCTCCCTACCGGGTGACCTTTTTGAGGAACGAAGCTTCACACCAAATAAAATAAAAGAAGGGAGAGGTACCCTTACCCTGCTACGATGGGCACTTGCCTCCTACCGCCACGAGCAAGGCGCTTCTTAGCGCTGCCTGCCGGTGCTCCGACTGGAGGACCCGTCGTCGGGCGCTTAGGAGCCGGCTGGAAGTTGTGGCACTCTTTCCCTTATTCCTGGCCGCCTCGTCAGCTCCGGTCGCCTCGGCCCTATGACACCGTCTGCGTGTTAGAGGCGGGCTGGTGACCTCCTCCACCCCGTCGGAGTCTTCCTCGAAGGCTGCATCAGATAGGGAGGAAGGATTCTCGTCATCATCTGTCCAATCTACGATGGAGGGCTGCAGATGCTCACCAGACGACTCCGTCCCTTCTGACTCCAGCGCGTTCTCCGAGCCTTCGGGGGAGGCAGAGCGGGACTCGATCATGCCCTTGTCCTCGATCTTCGAGGTGTCAGACGTCTCCACGTCAGGGGCAGGCGGGTTGAGTGTTCCCTGCAGCTTCTCGAACAGCTGCACAAAAGATTTGACGGCCGGCTCAGTGAGGCGGCCGGTCGCAAGACAAACAGCAAAAACAGAACAACAAGGAGTGCTTACCACCGGAGGCGGACGGGCCCTGCAGTAAAGGATAACCCCCACGACCAGTTCCCAATGTCGTCCATACGGGCGGTGGAAATCTTGTTCACCCCTCGCGCCACCGCGCTGGGGCTGAATCTATTGGTGGATGTCCGGCAGGGGTCGTGCCGACCGCTCATCTGGCAAACCAGATGAGGCCGCCTCTGCAGCGGCAGAATCCTGCGGGTAACCATGGTGGTCAGTAGGTCGCGGCCAAGGAGGCCGCTTTTCTCCAAGATGTCGGGGTGGGCCACCTCGGGAATCGGCTTCGGGAACTTCGCCCCCCAGTTCAACTTCATCGGAGGGCTAATGTTGAACGGGGGCATGTTGAGGGCGTCGGGAGCAGGGTTGGCGTTCTTCACGTAGAAGAAGCCCTTCTACCACTGCTTGATGGACTCCTGCAGCGGCAGCTGGGGGAAGCCGGACTTCGAACGATGATGCACCAGTGTGGCTCCGCACGGCGTCATCAGGCGTGGCCCGACGTGCTTCTCCCACGCGGCCTTGTCCATCGCGATGGACTGCTGCTTAAACAAAAACAAGCTTCACCAGAGATCGAGGCGGGGCTCGATCCCCCGGAATCCCTCGCACAAGACCACGAAGGCCGACAGCTGCAAGATGGCGTTTAGGGCCAGGTGATGCGGCTGTAGGCCGAAGAAGTGGAGCCACTCGGAGAAGAAGGGGCTCGCCGGGAGCCCAAAGCCCTTGTAGAAGTGCTCATCGAAAACGATGATCTCCCCATCTGCCGGTGTTGGGGCGGTCTCGGCGTCAGGGATCCGCACCAGCACCTGGGAGGCCGGGGGCAACAGCTGGTGATGACGGAGCGCCGCGATATGGCCCTCACAGATCTCGCTGCCAAGCCAAGCTCCCTGCGATGAGGTCTTCTTCGAGGAGGAGCCGCCGGCCATGACTACGGGTGGCAGAAGCTCGGGAAGGTTGGTGGTTCGACGGCAACGGAGAACAAGAAGACGAAGAGGACGAGCTCTTTCTCTCTGGCTCAGGGAGGAAGAGGGCGTCTATGCGGGGCGAGAAGGGGTGAGTGGCCTCCTCGGAACCCCCGCATCCCAGTTAAACCCCACGAAGCGTCGTGGGGAGGGGATCCGGTGCATGCGGAACTCCACTAACCCCGTGTATTACGGGCGGTAACGCTTCCCCAAGCCCAGCCGTCACGGAGTAAATCTACAGAGGATCTTCCACGCGGAGGCCGAGGGGGCGTCATGGCGGGACCCAGGACTCAGGCCCGGTCCCATCACCAATAATCACCATCATTACGTTAGGGTGGGCCTGGTGAGGCCGCCTGTCCGCAGACGGCGGCCCTCTCTAGCTTCGGGGACTACTGTTGGGGGGATAACCCCGGGGTAGGCTCATCAAGCCTGCTCCTTCATCTCCTGCCCAAAAGGAATGACCAAGTATAATTCTCCAAGGCCCAAGTCCTCTGGCCGGCTAGGCTGCGCCTGCCGGCTGGAGGACGAGGCAGCCAATTCTCTGGCCGGCCAGGCAACCCCTGCTGGCTAGAGGCGAGACGGCAACCTCTCCCTGACCGCCTTGGCCGAGCCAGCCGGCTAGGGACGAGGTGGCCGTGCCCCAGCCGGCTAGCCAAGCGAGCTAGCCAGCCGGGGACCTCAAGTCACATCCGATCGTAGGTCATGACGAGACCCTACGATTAAAGGTGGCTACGTGTCAGCAAAGGTACAGGATAGGAGTGCCTGGGAGGTACAAGCATCGGCGGCCATGCCGCTGACCTACCCCGGCTCTGATCCATCACCCAGCATAGTGTCGAAACGTTAAACTCCCACTCCATTACTACACTCGGCGTGGGAACAGTGGAGGCGGCCGTACTATCTGCCCATGACGAATCTCGCTGGACAATGCTGGACATACCATGTGTGCTCGGCGTCAACCTTACGCGAGAGCTTCATTGGCTAGCCGGCGGGTCCCACAACCAGACGGGACCTCGCAGCTGGCGGGCCCCTCAAGCGACAAGACAAGACCCTCGTGGGCCCTTTGGCCGGCCGGCGAGGCTGCCAGCCGGGTCCCACTCTTGTACCCTTTATCCATTTTGTAGGCCGGTGGGTTCATCTATAAAACCCCCCGGTCACCCTCCATGTAAAGGGTCGGTCGAACAACAGATCACACTCACCAACCATATAGAGAGAGGCAGAGACGACTCGGGTGCTCCCCTCTTCCTCCTCCTCAACACAGCTCCAGGAGCAACCTTGTAATCCATCCATATACATCATACACTCCGGCAGGACTAGGGGTCTTATCTCTACGGAGAGCCCTGAACCTGGGTACATCGTGCGTTCCATGCTTGTACCAACCTCGTCCCCAGCGCCCTCCATTGCCACCTCGGTTCTCACCGACTTTAGCCTACCTATGGCATATGTTGTGAGTATTCACCGACATAGACGCTTGAGTCTTCCTTGAAGATTACCTTGGGGTGCCTCGGGCATCCCGAAGCTTAGGCTCTTCCCTCTCCTTATGCCTTCATCCATTGTGGTCTCACCCAAAACTTGAAAAGTTCAATCACACAAAACTCAACAAAACCTTTGTGAGATCCGTTATTATAATAAAGTAAATCACCACTTTAAGTACTGTTGTGAACTCATTCCAAATTCATATTAGCATCATATCTACTGTAATCCAACTTCACCATGGTTCATACCCCCAGATACTACCCACAGATTCATCAAAATAAGAGAACAATGCATAGAAAAACAGAATCTGCCAAAAACAGAACAGACTGTAGTAATCTGAACTTATACCATACTTATGATTCTCCAACAATTCTGAAATTTTTGGACAATTAGGAATATGTTCATATCAATTAGCAGAAAAAAGAACCAACTCAAAATCTCTTTCTGGATAGGAATTAAAAATACTTTTGTGAGCACAAAGTTTCTGTCTTTTTCAGCATGATCAAACAACTATCACCCAAACTAATCATAAAGGCTTTACTTGGCACATTATTTTTATAATACAATCGAATTATACAAGGGGATAATTATTTTTGCGAGAAACATCCATGAAAAATTCTATATTGTTTCCATGAGCATGAACACAAGTGTTCAAGGTCGACCCTTACTTCCGCAATGCATCACCTTTCAATCGCTTCTCTTTTTGAAAAAGTTTTTAAGTTCCCCTCTATATTATTTTTTTAAACTAAATAAAAGCACTCAACAGAAATAAATGACTCTCTAAAACTTCCGGGTTATCTCCCAGGAAGCGCTTTCTTTAAAGCCATTAAGCTAGGCATAAAGTGCTCAAGTAATGGATCCACCCGGATCCCAAGGTATATCAACGCCAATTTTAATTAACAATGGTTTGTAATTTAGTAGTGAGCACAAGGTAACATATATCACGCAATGACGAAGTCTAACTCTCTTCCTATGCATTGGCATGTCATAAAAGAACAATTCATGCACATCAAGTAAAGGCCAATACATAGCATGAGCAGTTTCTTGCAATTTTATCGTATTGGAAACATAGAGAGGTGGAGATGTAGTTCCTCTCTCATAATAATTGCAAGTAGGAGCAGCAAGCACATGCATATTATATTCATCAAAATCATCATGTGTAATAGTAAAAGGGAACCATCTATGTAATCCCTAATAAGAGCAAAGTTCTCCGATATAGTGTAGTTGGGAGAGTTCAAAAGGATAATAGGACTATCATAAGTGGGTGCGACAGTAACAATTTCATATTTAACATAAGGAACTATAGCAAGTTCATCTTCATAATCATCATTCATATTGGCATCATGGCCACAAGAATAGCAACCATCAAGTTCATCAAAAAGGGATATTTCAAACGAATCCAAGGGATCATAGCAATCAACATAGCATTCATCCTTCGGTAAGAACGAAGGGAAATTAAACAATGTATGAGTTGAAGAGTTAATCTCATTAGAAGGTGGGCACGGGTAGCTAGTCCGCTCTTCCTCCTTTTGTTCTTCGCTCTCCTCGTCATCTTTTTCATCTAATGAGCTCACAGTTTCAGCATTTTCTTCTTCCATAGTTTCCTGCAAAATATTAGTCTCTTCTTTGGCAGCGTGGAATTTCTCCATAAATTGATAAATATGGGCATTATATTCATAATTAGTATAACAATAATGAAGCATAACCAAATTTTCAGATCGGTAAGCAGCATCATCATTATCATCAAACCTCTTAAATAGAGCTTCAATTTCATAAGCACCCATAAAAGCAACAAACTCTTCTATTTGTTCCACATCATAGTAATCATATATATCATTAGCATAAGAAGCCAAGGTTTCATTAGCATTAAATTTACAAGAAAAGGGAAGGTGTTGACCCTTCATCCTAGAGCAACAAGTAACATCATATCTCAAGCATAGCTCCCGAGCATACCATTTCAACATATGAATTTGATCCCATAATAGTTTCCCTTTTTGAGTCAAGCGATAATCCCTAAAGTATTCATGTTGATCCAACGTGTATCCCATTATATAATTTAATGGGTTTTTCTCAGGATTATTAAAGAAGTGCATAATATTTTCCACATAACGAGCATCGAGGGTTTTAGGAGGTTCCCCATCTCCATGAGTAGCAAGTACACCTAATTGTTTTTGGTGTTTCGTCTTCCATATCCATAACTAAAGATAGAGAACAACTTAGAACAGCAAAGAAATCTACTTAGTGATAAAGAAAACAAGCACACACGAGAATATTCACCCCATGCTATCTCTCCCCGGCAACGGCGCCAGAAAAAGGTCTTGATAACCCACAAGTATAGGGGATCAATTGTAGCCTTTCTCGATAAATAAGAGGTCAAACCCAACGAGGAGCTAAAGGTAGGACAAATATTCCCTCAAGTTCTATCGACCACCGATACAACTCTATGCACACATTACGTTAGCTTTACCTAGAACAAGTATGAAACTAGAAGTACTTTGTAGGTGTGATAGGATAGGCTTGCAAGAAAAGAAAGAACACGTAAATAAAAACTAGGGGCTGGTTAGAATTACGTTAGTTTAACGAGTGTGGAAAAGTGGTGGTAGGAGTTGCGGAATTGTCCCTAAGCAATTGACAACGTTACTAGACCGATAGCAAGTTTTATGTGGGAGAGGCCACTGCTAGCATGTCATCCCTTACTTGGAATTCCATGCACTTATGATTGGAACTATTAGCAAGCATCCGCAACTACTAATGTTCATTAAGGTAAAACCCAACCATAGCAATAAGATATATTGGTCCCCCTTCAATCCCATATGCATCAATTTCTATGCTAGGCTGAAGCTTCTGTCACCCTTGCCCTCCAATACATAGTCCTATCAACATACTACTAACCCTATGGTGTGATCCACGCGCGCGCTCATATGATGGGCACCAAAGGATAGCAACATAACCACAAGAAAATTAAACCAATCATAGCAATTCATCAATCACCGATAGGACAACGAAAATCTACTCAGACATCATAGGATGGCAACACATCATTGGATAATAATATGAAGCATAAAGAACCATGTTCAAGTAGAGGGTACAGCGGGTTGCGGGAGAGTGGACCGCTGAATATAGATGGGGGAAGGTGATGGAGGTGTTGGCGAAGATGACGGAGGTGTTGATGTAGATCGCCGTCACACGATGATGTCCCAGGCGGCGTTCCAGCACCGCCGGGGGAGAGGGGGAGAGAGCCCCCCTTTTTCTTCTTCTTCTTCCTTGACCTCCTCGCTAGATGGGAGAAGGGTTTCTCCTATGGTCCATGGTCTCCATGGTGGCGGAGGCGCGAGAGCCCCTCCAAGATTGGATCTCTCTCTCTCTGTGTCCTTCTGTTTCCGCGCTCCCAGATTCTGCCTTTCACCGTTTCTTAAATTCCCGGAGATCCGTAACTCCGATTGGGCTGAAATTTTAACACGATTTTCTTCCGGATATTATGTTTCTTGCAGATAAAGAAGGGCCCCAACCGCCTTACGGATTGATCACAAGCCTGCCATCCGCGGCCTAGGGGGGTCGCGCCTCCTGGGCTTGTGACCTCCTCGGGCATCGTTTCATGTAGATTCTTCTTCCCAAAAATCATAAATATTCCAAAAAAATCCCCGTAGGTTTTTCATTGCATTTGGACTTCGTTTGGTATGGATAATCTGCGAAACAAAAAACATGCAACAAAAAGGACCTGGCAATGGGCACTGGATCAATATGTTAGTCCCAAAAATAGTATAAAAAGTTGCCAAAAGTATATGAAAGTTGTAGAATATTGGCATGAAACAATCAAAAATTATAGATACGATGGAGATGTATCAATGGTGGTGGGACACAAGCCCACTTATGGGCTAGTTCACATCCACTTTGGCCCATGTACCCCTTCAGGGCTGGTGGCCCTTCTCGGTGGACCCCCGGAACCCTCCCGGTTGTCCTGGTGCATTACCGGTGTCGCCCGAAACACTTCCGGCGATTAAATCCTCACTTCGTATATATGAATGTTTACGTATAAACCATTTTGGAGCTCTTCGTGACGTCCGGGATCTCATACGGGACTCCGAACAACCTTCGGTAACCATTTATACTATTCCCATATAACCCTAGCGTCATCGAACCTTAGGTGTGTAGACCCCAAGGGTTAGGGAAGCATGCATACATGACCGAGATACCTCTCCGGTCAATAACCAACAGCAGGGTCTGGATATCCATGTTGGTTCCCACATGTTCCACGATGATCTCATCGGATGAACCACGATGTCGGGGATTCAATCAATCACGTATGCTATTCCCTTTGTCTACCGGTATGATACTTGCCCGAGATTCGATCGTTGGTATCCCTATACCTTGTTCAATCTCGTTACCGCCAAGTCTCTTTACCCGTTCCATAACACATCATCCCGTGGATAACTCCTTAGTCACACTGAGCTCAATATGATGATGGATTACCGAGTGGGCCCAGAGATTCCTCTTCGTCACATGGAGTGACAAATCCCAGTCTCGATTCGTACAACCCAACACACACTTTCGGAGATACCTATAGTGCACCTTTATAATCACCAAGTTACGTTGTGACATTTGATACACCCAAAGAACTCCTATGGTATCCGGGAGTTGCACAATCTCATGGTCTAAGGAAATGATACTTGCCATTAGAAAAGCTTTAGCAGAGGAACAACACGATGTAGTGTTATGCTTAGGATTGGGTCTTGTCCATCACATCATTCCCCAATGAAGTGATCCCGTTATCAATGACATCCAATGTCCATGATCAAGAAACCATGATCATCTATGGATCAACGAGCTAGCCAACTAGAGGCTCACTAGGGACACATTGTGATCTATATATTCACACATGTATTACGGTTTTCGGTTAATACAATTATAGCATGAATAATACACAATTATGATGATCTAGAAAATTTAATAATAACCACTTTATTATTGCCTCTAGGGCATATTTCCAACAGTCTCCCAGTTGCATTGGACTCAATAATCTAGTTACATTGTGATGAATCGAACACCCATAGAGTTCTGGTGTTGATCATATTTCGCTCGTGGAAGAGGTTTAGTCAAGGGGTCTACGACATTCGGATCTGTATGTACTTTACAAATAACTGTATCTCCATCCTGGATGTATCCACGTATGGAGTTGATGTGGCACTTGATGTGCTTGGTCTTCTTGTGAAACCTGGGCTCCTTTGCAATAGAAATAGCTCCAGTGTTGTCACGGAACAGAGTCATCGGCCCCTACGCACTTGGAATCACTCATAGGTCGCTGATGAACTCCTTCATCCAGACTCCTTCCCGTGCTGCTTCATATGTAGATGTCGCCATGATGCTTTGCTTGCAACTGCACCAGCTAACTACCCCATTATTCAAAATATACACGTATCTGTTTTGTGACTTGGAGTCATCCGGATTTGTGTCGAACCTAGCATCGACGTAACCCTTTACGACGAGCTCTTCGGCACCTCCATAAATGAGAAACATATCTTTAATCCTTTTCAGGTACTTAAGGATGTTCTTGACCATTGTCTAGTAATCCACTCCTGGATCACTCTGTTACCTCCCTACCAAACTTATGGAAAGGTTCACATAAGGTCTCATACACAACATGGCATACATCATAGAGCCTATGGTTGAAGCATAGGGGACGGTACTCATCTTTTCTCTATCTTCTGTCGCGGTCGGGCGTTGAGTCGTACTCAACCTCACACCTTATAATACATGCAAGAACCCCTTCTTTGCCTTATGCATATTGAACTTCTTCAATATCTTGTCAAGGTATGTGCTTTGTGAAAGACCTATGAGGCATCTCGATCTATCTCTATAGATCTTGATGCCTAATATGTAAGAAGCTTCTCCAAGGTCCATCATTGAAAAACTCTAATTCAAATAGGCCTTTATGCTTTCCAATAGTTCTATATCATTTCCCATCAACAATATGTCATCCACATATAATATGAGAAATGCTACAGAGCTCCCACTCACTTTCTTATAAATACAGGCTTCTCCATAAGTCTGTACCAACCCAAACGCTTTGATCACCTCATCAAAGCGAATGTTCCAACTCCGAGATGCTTGCACCAGCCCATAGATGGAGTGATGGAGCTTGCATACCTTGTCAGCACTATTAGGATCGACAAAACCTTCCGGCTGTATCATATACAATTCTTCCTTAAGAAAGCCGTTCAGGAATGCCGTTTTGATGTCCATTTGCCAGATTTCATAATCATAAAATGTGGCAACTGCTAACATGATTCGGACCGACTTTAGCATCGCTATAGGTAAGAAGGTCTCATCGTAGTCAATCTCTTGAACTTGTCGATAACCCTTAGCGACAAGTCGAGCCTTATAGATGGTCACATTACCATTTGTGTCAGTCTTGTTCTTATAGATCCATTTAATTTCTATGGCTCGCCGATCATCGGGCAAGTCCACCAAAGTACATACTTTGTTCTCATACATGGAACCTATCTCGGATTTCATGGCCTCAAGCCATTTGTTAGAATCTGGGACCGACATCACTTCTTCATAGTTCGAAGGTTCACTGTTGTCCAACAACATGATTTCCATCACAGGGTTGTCGTGCCATTCTGGTGCGGAACGTACCCTTGTGGACCTTCGAGGTTCAATAGAAAGTTGATCTAAAGTTTCATGATCATCATCATTAACTTCTTCTCTAGCCGGTGCACGCGCCTCAGAAACATTTTCTTGCATTGCGCTAGTCTCCGGTTCGAGAGGAGGTACAATTGCCTCATCAAATTCCATTTTTCCCCCACTTACTTATTTCGAGAGAAACTCTGTCTCTAGAAAGGATCCGTTCTTGGCTACAAAGATTTTTCCTTCATACCTAAGATAGAAGGTGTACCCAATAGTTTCCTTATGGTATCCTATGAAGACACATTTTTCCGCTTTGGGTTCGAGCTTCTGTGGTTGAAGTTTCTTCACATAAGCATTGCAACCCCAAACTTTCAGAAACGACAGCTTAGGTTTCTTTCCAAACCATAATTCATACGGTGTCGTCTCAATGGATTTAGACGGTGCCCTATTTAAAGTGAATGCAACAGTTTCCAATGCATGTCCCCAAAATGATAGCGGTAAATCGGTAAGAGACATCATAGATCGTAGCATATCCAATAAAGTGTGATTACGACGTCCAGACACACCGTTACGTTGCGGTGTGCCGGGTGACGTGAGTTGTGAAACAATTCTACATTTCCTTAGGTGCGTGCCAAACTCGTGACTCAAATATTCTCCTACACGATCAAATCGTAGAAACTTTATTTACTTGTCACGTTGATTCTCCACCTCACTATGAAATTCCTTGAACCTTTCAAAGGTTTCAGACTTGTGCTTCATTAAGTAGACATACCCATATCTACTTAAATCATCAGTGAGGATGAGAACATAACGATAGCCACCGCGAGCCTCAACACTCATTGGACCGCATACATCGGTATGTATTATTTCCAATAAGTTGGTTGCTTGCTCCATTGTTCCGGAGAATGGAGTCTTGGTCATCTTGCCCATGAGGCATGGTTCGCATGTGTCAAATGATTCAAAATCAAGTGACTCCAAAAGTCCATCCGTATGGAGTTTCTTCATGCGCTTGATGCCAATATGACCAAGGCGGCAGTGCCACAAGTATGTGGGACTATCATTATCAACCTTACATCTTTTGGTACTCACACTAGGAATGTGTGTAACATCACGATTGAGATTCATCATGAATAAACCATTGACCACCGGGGCATGACCATAAAACATACCACTCATATAAATAAACCAACCATTATTCTCAGATTTAAATGAGTAGCCATCTTGCATCAAGCGATATCCCGATACAATGTTCATGCTCAAAGTTGGTAATAAATAAAAATTATTAAGGTTTAAAACTAATCCCGAAGGTAGATGTAGAGGTAGTGTGCCGACGACGATCACATCGACCTTGGAACCATTCCCGATGTGCATCGTTACCTCATCCTTTGTCAGCCTACGCTTGTTCTGCAGTTCCTGTTTAGAGTTGCAAATGTGAGCAACAACACCAGTATCAAATACCCATGAGCTATTACAAGCACTGGTAAGGTACACATAAATAACACGTATATAACATATACCTTTGACGTTGCCGTCCTTCTTATCCGCCAAGTACTTGGGACAATTCCGCTTCCACTGACCAGTTCCCTTGCAGTAATAGCACTCAGTCTCACGCTTGGGTCCTTTCTTTGGCTTCTTGCCGGCAACTAGTTTACCGGGCACGGCAACTTCTATGTTGTCTTTCTTGAAGTTCTTTTTACCCTTGCCTTTCTTGAAACTGGTGGTCTTATTCACCATCAACACTTCATGTTCTTTCTTGATTTCTATCGCCGCAGATTTCAGCATTGAATACAACTCGGGAATAGTCTTTTCCATCCCTTGCATGTTGTAGTTCATCACAAAGCCTTTATAGCTAGGTGGAAGCAACTGGAGGATTCCGTCAATGACCGCATCATCCGAAAGTTCAACTCCCAGCTGAGTCAAGCGGTTATGCAACCCAGACATTCTAAGTATTTGCTCACTGACAGAACTATTCTCTTCCATCTTACAGCTAAAGAATTTGTCGGAGACTTCATATCTCCCTACCCGGGCATGAGCTTGAAAAACAAGTTTCAGCTCCTCGAACATCTCATATGCTCCGTGTTGCTGAAAATGCCTTTGGAGCCCCGGTTCTAAACTGTAAAGCATGCCGCACTGAACGAGAGAATAGTCATCACTCCACGACTGCCAGGCGTTCCTAACATCCTGGGTTGCCGCGGGAACGGGAGGATCCCCTAGCGGTGCATTAAGGACATGTGCCTTCTTGGAAGCAGTGAGGATGAGCTTTAAGTTACGAGCCCAATCCGCATAGTTGCTCCCATCATATTTTAGCTTGGTTTTCTCTAGGAACGCGTTGAGGTTGAATGGGACATTTGCGTTGGCCATTGTTTCTACAATATTTCTAAAGACAATTTTAGACTAAGTTCATGATAATTAAGTTCATCTAATCAAATTACTAATGAACTCCCACTTAGATCGACATCCCTCTAGTCATCTAAGTGTTACATGATCCACATCGACTAGCCCGTGTCCGATCATCACGTGAGACGGACTAGTCATCGATGGTGAGCATCTCCATGCTGATCGTATCATCCATACGACTCATGTTCGACCTTTCGATCTCCCATATTCGAGACCATGTCTTTACATGCTAGGCTCGTCGAGTCAACCTAAGTGTTTTGCGTGTGTAAACTGGCTTACACCCATTGTATGCGAACATTAGAATCAATCACACCCGATCATCACGTGGTGCTTCGAGACAACGATCCTTCGCAATGGTGCACACTTAGGGGAATACTTATCTCGAAATTTTAACGAGGGATCATCTTATCTTTGCTACCGTCGTTCTAAGCAATAAGATGAAAAACATGATAAACATCACATGCAATCATATAGTGACATGATATGGCCAATATCATCTTGCTCCTTTGGTCTCCATCTTCAGGGCACCATGATCATGATCGTCACCAGCATTACACAATGATCTCCATCATTGTGTCTCCGTGAAGTCGTCACGCCAACTATTACTTCTACTACTATAGCTAACATTTAGTGATAAAGTAAAGTAATCACATGGCGTTGCAACTCATACAATAAATTAAGACAACTCCTATGGCTCCTGCCGGTTGTCACACTCATCGACATGCAAGTCGTGAATCCTATTACAAGAACATGATCAATCTCATACATCACATCCTTTTGGCCATATCACATCACATAGCATACCCTGCAAAAACAAGTTAGACGTCCTCTAATTGTTGTTGCAAGTTTTACGTGGCTGGTTTGGGTTTCTAGAAAGAATGCTTCTTACCTACGTGACAGCCAGAACGTTGATATGCCAATGCTATTTACACTTCATAAGGACCCTCTTCATCGAGTCCGATCCGGCTAAAGTGGGAGAGACAGACACCTGCTAGCCACCTTATGCAACAAGTGCATGTCGGTCGGTGGAACCAATCTCACGTAAGAGTACATGTAAAGTCGGTCTCGGCCGCTTCATCCCACGATGCTGCCGAATCAAGATAATACTAGTAACGACAAGCAATTGAGAAATCAGAGCCAACTTTTGTGTTCTACTCGTGCATAAAATCTACGCATAGAACCTTGGATCGGATGCCACTGTTGGGGAACGTAGTAATTTCAAAAAAATCCCTGCGCCACACAAGGACCTATCTATGGAGAAACCATCAATGAGCAAAGGGGAAGAGCATCTTCATACCTTTGAAGATTGCTAAGTGGAAGCGTTGCTAGAACGTGGTTGATGAAGTCGTACTCGCAACGATTGAGATCGCAGTGGATTCCGATCTATGCGCCGAACAACGACGCCTCCGTGTTCAACACACGTGCAGCTCGGTGATGTCTCGAACGCCTTGATCCAGCAAGGAGGGAGTAGAGGTTGAGGGAGTGCTCCGGTAGCACGACGGCATGGTGATGGTGGAGCTATGTGGCACTCTGACAGGGCTTCGCCAAGCACTACGGAGGGCGAGGAGGAGGAGGAGTAGGGTTGTGCCAATACAGAGAGATTGTGTCTCAAAACAGCCCCAAACCCTCCACTATATATAGGAGGAGAGGGAGGAGGGTGTCCACCCTTAGGGTTTCCACCCTAAGGGATGCGGCAGCCCTAGATGGGCAAGGGAGCGGCGGCCAAGGGTGGAGGAGGTGGCGCCCTAGGGAGGGCAAGCCCACCACGCCTAGAGTTAGCCCACCACCCCTCTCCTGCGCCTTGGGCTGATGGTGGTGGCATACCAGTCCACTTATGGGCTGGTTCCCATCCACTTTTTGCCCATGTACCCCTTCGGGGCTGGTGGCCCTTCCCGGTGGACCCCCGGAACCCTTCCGGTGGTCCTGGTACATTACCGTGACGCCCGAAACACTTCTGGCGATCAATCCTCACTTCCTATATATGAATCTTTACCTTCAGACCATTACAGAGCTCCTCGTGACATCCGGGATCTCATCCAGGACTCCGAACAACCTTCAGTAACCACGTATATTATTCCCATATAACCCTAGCGTCATCGAACCTTAAGTGTGTAGACCCTACGGGTTCAGGAAGCATGTAGACATGACCGAGACACCTCTCTAGTCAATAACCAACAGCGGGGTATGGATATCCATGTTGGTTACCACATGTTCCACGATGATCTCATCGGTAGAACCACAATGTCGGGGACTCAATCAATCTCGTATGCCATTCCCTTTGTCTACCGGTATGATACTTGCCCGAGATTCAATCGTCGATATCCCTATACCTTGTTCAATCTCGTTACCGACAAGTCTCTTTACTCGTTCTGTAACACATCATCCCGTGGCTAACTCCTTAGTCACACTGAGCTCAATATGATGATGGATTACCGAGTGGGCCCAGAGATACCTCTCTGTCACCCGGAGTGACAAATCCGAGTCTCAATTCGTACAACCCAACAGACACTTTCTGAGATACCTCTAGTGCACCTTTATAATCACCCAGTTACGTTGTGACATTTGATACACCCTAAGCACGCCTACAGTATCCGGGAGTTGCACACTCTCATGGCCTAAGGAAATGATACTTGACATTAGAAAATCTTTAGCAGACGAACAACACGATCTAGTGCTACGCTTTCCATCACATCATTCCCCAATGATGTGATCTCATTATCAATGACATACAATGTCCATGATCAAGAAACCATGATCATCTATTGATAAACGAGCTAGCCAACTACAGGCTCACTAGGGACACATTGTGATCTATATATTCACACATGTATTACAGTTTCTGGTTAATACAATTATAACATGAATAATAGACAATTATCATGAACTAGGAAATATAATAATAACCACTTTATTATTGCCTCTAGGGCATATTTCCATAAGGTCTCACCGTGATTTTCAAAGAGGTTTTGGATGTCAGCCTTTGACGATACAGAACTCCGAGTGCACCTTCACACAGAGAGATCGACAAGTGCTTGTTCAAGTTTTGTGATGAAGCGAGAATAGAACTTGAGATGAGATAGCATAGATGGATAGAGAAGGGTCCTAGGCATTCTTGTTCATCCAATTTGCAAAAGATAAGTAATGATCCAAATCACAACAATTGGATGTCGTCAAAGGAGCAAACACATGCAGACCAACATGCTCACACAATAAGAATGATAGATAAAATATGGTGAACATGCACAAACATACTAGAGGCTATCAAGCACTTGGGTGATGACAAAGTCATCTATATATGAGTATATTAACTTAGGAGCCAAGTAAGAATACTTGATCGTAGGTCATACTCATCATTAAGCACAAGTGGGGTTACCACTTTTACATAAGCATTAATGTGTTCATATCCTTAGGAGATGCTTATACTCAAGATTTAGAGTAAAGCTCCCCCTTGATATGACATCCCCCCTAGGAGGGATAAACTAACCTTGTGTTTTGCCGTAGAAGACTTCAAGTAGGTGAATTAATGGTGGATGCTCAAAGTTGATGAAGATCATCTTGAGTTGGGAGCAATCCTTGTTGTTTCTTACTCTTCTCACCTACATGGTTAGTCCCAAAGCAAAAGGAACATATGAAATGATATCTATGTATATGGAGTGAGACACACATGGGATGATGTCCAAAGATGCATTAATTACCTTGTTCCTTGCTTACCTTTGAGGGAATGTGTGAGTCCTTGAGCTAATGCATATGGTTGAAGTTGTTTGCATATAGTTCTTGCCAAAATGAATAAGAGTGAATTTCATTGGCAGAGTCACCCCTCAAGAACCTTCTAGTTCTTCCTCTTGGGGATCCACATCAAATTGATGGGAATCCTTGGAGTTGTTGTAGCACTACATGAGGTAGAGCTAGTAGTGCCCTTGAGAATCCACTTGACCTTGACTTGGGGTTCTTCTTCAAATAAGTCAATGTCATCTTGAAGCTTTCCCTTGCCCTTGTTGTCTTGTGGTAGAAGGCCATATTGTGAGCTTGTTCCTTTGGGAGGAGTAGGATCACACTTCTCCTCTTGGGGAACAAACTTAGGAATGGGATATGGACCTTCTTCATAATCATCTTCGTTGACGTTTAAGTAGCCAACACCTTGTTTCTTCCGATGTCCTCCTCGCTTGAACACAATTTCCTCAAATTGCTTACTTCAGGCAAGACACCTCTCTCTATAATCCCTTTCAGTAAATCATTTTCTTGCTCAAGTGTAACTTGGCTAAGAGAATCATTAGTGGAATCAAGAGAGCTACTAGCAACAACATTATTCGATTTAGCTTTAGCATTGTTGTTACTAGATGAAGAAACTTTCTTTCCTTTGTTACTAGTGTTCCTAGGTTTAACTTGTAGAACAAAGTTAGACAAGAGTAATAGTCTGGCTAGATAAGAAGAACTCTTCTTTCTAAGATCACCATTGATCTCTTTTAGGAACTCATGCTCTTGCTCCAATTTGAGCTTCTCGAAGCATAGCTTCTCATAAGTTCTTGCAAGCTCTCTTTGATCTTCTAGAGTAGTCTCGTGAGCTAACTTAAGAGTTTTTAATTCTTGAGTTAGTCGTTCAATTTATTTCTTATCATCATCACTTGATTTCTCTTGACTAGCATGATAATTAGCAAGTTCATTTTCATTGCAATCACTAGTTTTATCAAAGAGCAAGTCATGTTCTCCTAACAAGTCATCCTCATCACTATTAAAATGAAGATACTCGGGGTGTTATACCTTGGGACCTTTAGCCATGAAGCATCTTTTGAACCCCTCATTTGGCGAATCAAATAGGTCACAGGAGTTGTGGGAAACAAGTGCAGTGTCGACAACACCTTCATCTTGACTATAGTCGGAGTTTGAGTGATAGCTTCTCTCGGAATGGTTGTCAGACTCTGGGACAGAAACCCAATCACCAACATGATCTTGATGTCTTATTCTTGAGCTGCTCTTGGTGTATTTGTCCTTCTTCTCCGATTATTTGCCTCTCTCTGAGTGTCTTCGTTCATAACGATCTTCTCTAATCCTTCTCTCTCTGCGAGGTGACTCATCTCTTGAGCTTCGTCCTCGAGGTGACTCTTCTCTTTGTTTGTAGGGAGCCGAGCACTCATTGGAGTACTGTTCGGGCTTCCCGCAATTGTAGCAGTTTCGGTCACGTCTGTACGAACGCTTCTCATCATGTCTTGCGGTTGAGCTTCTCTGTTTGCCTCTACTCTTCTAGAATTTGTTGAATTTTCTGACCATGAGGCTTATCTCTTCATGAGTGACAAGATTGTCCTTTGAAGTAGCGGGAGCATCACATGAAGCTTTGTAAGCATCGCTTGACTTCTTGTGAATCTCATCCTTTTCCTTGAGTGACATCTCATGAGCAACAATCCTGCCAATGACTTCAGTTGGCTTGAGATCTTTGTAGTTTGGCATCATTTGGATCAATGTACACACTGTGTCATACTTTCCATCAAGAGCACTAGGTATCTTCTTGATGATGAATTTCTCGGTCATCTCTTCGCTTCCTAAGCCGGCAATCTCATTGGTGATGAGAGCTAGCCTAGAATACATTTTAGCGACATATTCACCATCCTTCATCTTGAACTTGTCAAGCTGACTTTGAAGCACATCCAACATAGATTTTCTGACAGCATCATTACCTTCATGCATATCGATCAAAGTATCCCAAATTTCTTTTGCACTCTCAAGGCAATTGATTTTGTTGAATTCTTCAGGGCATAGACAGTTGAAGATGATGTCGCAGGCTTGAGCATTGAGTTGCAACATCTTCAGTTCATCAGTTGTCGCGTCACGATAAGGTTCATGCCCTTCTCCAAAGAAATTACCTTGCACACCAACATGAATAACAGCGCAAACATGAGGATTAAAGCCAAGAATATGCATTTCATCTTATGCTTCCAACTAGCAAAGTTAGTGCCATCGAAATATGGATCTCTAGGGTGATAATTTCCCTCACTAAATGCCATACTCTCCTAGGTTGTGAAACCAATGCAATGGAGACCAAATCAAAAGTATGTCTAGAGGGGGTGATTAGACTATTGACAAGATAATTTTTTTGCCTTTTCCCAATTTTAGTTGAGAGGCAGCTTTGGCAGCTATGTCAAGTCAAGTACTACTTACACATGCAGTTCTAAGAGTGTAGCAGCATAAAGTAAAACATGCAAGTGTAAAGTAAAGGAGTAAGGTAGGGAGATCAAATGCTTAAGGTAGACACGATAATTTTTGGCATGGTTCCGATAGGTGATGCTATCGTACGTCCATGTTAGTGGAGACTACAACCCATGGATGGTAACGGCTGCGAGAATCCACGGAGGGGTCCACCCACAAGGGGTCCACGAAGAAGCGGCCTTGTCTATTCCACCATGGCTTCCGCCCACAAAGGAATAGCCTTACTCACAGTAGATCTTCATGAAGTAGGCGATCTCCTTGCCCTTACAAACATCTTGGTTCAATTCCACAATATGAAGTAGGAGGCTCCCAAGCGACACCTAACCAATCTAGGAGGAACCACCCGCCAAAAGGTCATAGATGTGGTAGATCAATGAACTCCTTGCTCTTGTGCTTCTAAATATAGTCTCCTCAACACAAAATCACTCTCTGACAGTATATGCATGGGTAGGAGAGATCGATTTGGTGGAAAGCGGTTTGGGGAGGCTAGAGATCAAGTTTCAAATGGTTGGATTGAAATATCTTGGTCTCAACACATGAGTAGGTGGTTCTCTCTCAGAAAATGAATCTGGAAATGAAGTGTGTGTTCTGAGTGCTTCTCCCACGAGTGAGAGGTGAGTGAAGGGTTATATATAGGCAGCACAGAAAATCCAATCGTTACACCTAAAGTGGCAAACTCGGTGACACCAAAGTCATAAACTTGATGGTACCGATTCACGCAAAGGAAGTAACTTTTGAATCTTGGTGGGACCGATATACACAACTCAATGGCACCGGAAAGGTAGCTAACGCTCAGATGGACGAACTCAGTGGCACCGATACTCAAATTCAGAAATTCCGATTTTGTATATCGAGGCAACAGAAAGTTGGTCACATTGAACTCGGTAGCACCGATATGGATTTGGTTGCATCGATTTGGTGGGAATGGCTAGGGTTTTTGTCTGAGTTCAAACTCGATGGGTCCAAAGTGTGCAAGTTGGTGACACCAAATTTGAGTATGTGGAATTGGACACAATGGTTATCTCGGAAAAATGACTAAGTATTTTGGTGGCTAACTTTGACCACTTAAGCAACCAGTTCATTTTACTACCTCGCCCCCTTTTAATTATATTGGCTTTCCTATGGACTCAAAAGTGATTTCTCACAAATATAAAATGAATAGTCTTCTAGCTTGAAGCTTGAGCTAATCTTATTCCTTTCTTGCATCAAGGGGCATCTCCACATAAGCCTATAACCATAGCATCTTTTGAACTTTTCTGAAATATACTTGGAAAACATATTAGTCCAATGATGCATATGTTGTGATCAATTATCAAAACCATCCTAGGGAGCAATTTTGCTTTCACTCTTGTAGTGTTTTAGGGCTTAAACAATTTGTCAAAGATTGCAATGAGTTGCAAAATCCAAGGTCAAGCGCGTTCAAATGATGATTGTTGGCAGGTTGTTGTATTATTCGGATGCCATGTCTAGTTTTTGCGACAACTGCTAAAAAATGGGATCATCAGGCAAAATACGAGGCTTGGCATTATCATGTTGTATGTAGATGGTCTTCCCAGCATGACTTTCAGACCAAACCGCTTGTATCGCTGGCAAGACCTTCTATCAAAAACTCCCTCATTTCTTTTCTATCGACTTTTATTGAGTTTGTCTCTATTGTACCTTTGGGCCTATTGTCACTTCTCCCGTGAGCTGGAACTTCTTTCACAAATGGCCAGGTACAGATTTTGCAGCGAAGGTCATGTTTCCTTCACTATGCGAGCTTGGCCTAGAAACGGTTGTCAAGAACATCACCTTGCCAATACAACTACCATGTATAGGCCTTGTAGGCTCTTGCTCCCCATCCAGCATATATTACATTTTATTCTTCTTGGTCATGTTAAAAAACTTCTCATCAATATGCAGAATATTATGCATAGTCTTAAGCTTGGGCTTTGCAGTTGTTGTTGTTGCCTCATCAAGCATCGACAAGCAAAATTTCATCCAATCTTTCTTATTCTTCTCCTTCAAGCCTTGCTTAACACAGTTTGTATACCTCCTTATCAACTTCAGCATGAACTTCCTATGGAGCGTGGTAGGGCTACTGTAAGGCCCAAGATGCAATCATATCCTTATTTTGGCACGAGTGCCTCGATAGAGATAGAAGCGCATCTCATCGTTTCGCAAGAATGGATATTGTTACAAGTACATGTATAGAAGATATGAGTATATAGAATTGGCTTACACTCCCCACAAGCTAATCATGATCATCTCAACATAAACATACATTCAATTACCAGTCAGAAGAGCAGCGTGTGACTACGGACGAAATTAAACAAATAAAATGATGTCCATCCTTGCTATCCGATGTTGCCGCCCTGGAACCCATCCTATGCTCGAAGAAGAAGAAGAAGAAGAAGATACTCCAAATAGAACAATCATCGGGATAATGTCAAATCATCACTTTACGTGTACCTGCAACTGTTGTTGTAGTAATCTATGAACCAAAGGGACTCAGCAATCTCATTTCCAATGGTATCAAGACTAGCAAAGCTTAATCGGTGAGGTATGGTTAAGTGGTGAGGCTGCAGCAAGCAACTAAGCATTTATTTGAGTGGCTAACTTACGAGTACAAGAATAAGAGGGGTGATGTATGCATAAATGGACGTGAACTAGTAATGATCAAGAAATTATCTTGGACACCTACTTACGAGTCAAACATAACCCCACGGTGTCCTATCTGAGATCAGAAACTCACAAGTAGTGGCAGTCACAGTTATGCACACAGTTGGCACATTTTAATTAAGTTCACTCCAACTTTGCTATGACCGGGTGTTAAACAAAGTTTCCAAGTGGCCACATAACAGCATGCATGGCTCTCAGAAAGATTTAACCCTGCACGGGTGGCCCAACTAGTCCATCACAAACTACGACAAGGTGCGTGGAATAACCTCAACCACAAAAGACCCGTAATCTCCTCTGAAATTCCGATGGAAAACCTCAACCTCGAGATAGCCCAAAGTATCCTCTCAATCCCATGAACAAGACTTTTGAGAAGGGTACAACAAATCCAGCAAGACCACCGGACGTGGCCTCGACCCCGGTAAGAACCGCGTATCTCGTTCTTAGGACAGGTCGAATAAGCAATGTGTACGGAGGCCTGATACAAATCACACAAGTTGCACTGGGTTGGCCCCACGTAGTTCTTTCGATTGGAACAACACTCATGAGGAGCACTGTTCTGGGAAGTTGATTAATTATCTTGGGGTGATCAGTGCCCTATGCAAATTTTCATTAGTTGTTATTAAGAAAATAGTACCAATTTTGGGCCTTGGCGGAAGAGTTTTATCCCAGAACGAAAATCAAGGGGGTCCCCGTAACAACCCCAAACATGTTAGGTGCGCTAAATATGGAACATAACACCGATACACAAGTACCTAGGGTGACAAAGGTGTAACAAAACACCGAGCTAGAAGGCCAAGCCTTCCACCCTTTACCAAGTATATAGGTGCATTATATTAAATAGCAATATTATGGTGATATTCAAAATAATATCCATGTTGTCATATGGAAGCATCTACACCTGCAACTAACAACGTTATAAGAAGGCTGAGCAAGTGGTAGCATAGCCAAACAAGTGTTTTCTCAGATGTGGAGGGGGTTAGAGACTTGTGATGGCAATGTTGGGATGCTGACATTTAAGTGGTAGGTAACAAGACATAACGGTAAAAGCGAGGCAGCTAGCATAGCAATGATAGTAGTGGTATCAAGGGAAATGATAATCTTGCGTGTAATCCCGCTTGGAAGAAAACGAATCCGTGAAGTAGACGTACCAGCGTAGTCGAACGAATCCTCACACTCCGAAGCGGTTTCGGAACTATATCAAGAAGAAACAATCTGGAAACAAACAATCAGCACATGATAAACACCACAACATATGCATGACATGATGCACATTCAAATATGTTGCATGTCCGGTTTAAATATGCAAGGCATGGCAACCGGAACAATCAAATAATACACATTAAGTGAAGCTCCATATGCAGTGAGTTGCGTATTGATGAACTCCACATTTGAATTACTTAGTTCACTCATGTTTATGTACATGACAATATTAAATGTTGTTAGACATGGCAAGAGGTGAAGCATCAATAAACTACACTAGCTAGGCATGTTAAATGAGGTCGGAAACAACTTATAGTATTTCCGAAACGACCCCATATGTTAATTTTGAAATTGGTCCAGATCTAAACTAGACATATTTTATATTTGTTAAACAGAAAAATAAAGTGGACCGTGTGATTCTAACATGTCATTCTGGTCGATTTACATATATAGATCATCGAAAATGGAGCTATGATCTAAAAGATATGACGAACACAAGACAATATGCCATGAATGCAAAATGTATGCAAATGACAGCATCAAGCATGTTAAATCATGGATGCAACAAGATATTATGGAAGTACATGAGATTCTAAGCAAGTTTCATATACGGCATGTTCAAATCGGAGCAACGGTTCAACAAATACAAGCAATACAAGAAATAGACATAATCTGTCCAAAAACAGGACCATGGCATTTTATACACACCAAAACAACAAGCTACAGGAATCTAAAATGCTCAAACAAGACATGGGGCAGTACTGGACAGGATGCACAACAACCATCTCCTAACGGTAAATTAGATAGAAGCATGGATCACTAGGAAATGAGCTCACAAAATGGCTAGTTGAACATAGTTTCAAACTTGGTGAAATTATAAGTTTTTTAACAGTGCAGTGTTTGTTATGATGGCATACTGATAGCAACAAAAACATATGCTATAGGGTATATAATGGCATGAAAATTTAACGCGTGCTAGTAGGCATGATACAGCTCCTTCCATTGTACAGTACCAAGGTCTAAATATGCACACATTCATAGCTAGCATCAATGCAACATGGCATTCTGAAATAATCAGATTCGAAAGTTTAGAAATATTTGACCATACCTAATAGCAACATCATCTTAGCACGTTCACATGATGAAAACTACATATACGCATGATATACATGGCATGGAAGACCTGCTAACAGCAACTAGTCATAGCCTACTGTAAATCACCCATTTCCGCACAATCAGAAGATGCATGGTTTGCTTAATTTGAGCTTCACAAAATGGAACTTTAGGAAAACAGATCGTAGTTTTTAACTTGATAGCACATTGCGAGCAACAAAAGAACATGTTAATGATAATCTACATGGCAACTAGAGGCATGGCATCAAAGTGGACATATCCTAGAGCAATTCTCACGAAGGAACCATATGCAAAAGGCCTACCGATTAGTTGCAATCATCCACGAGATTTTGAAGCAAATAACATATTAACCAACTATGACGGCATGCACTTTTGCAACACAATTTTCAGCATCTAGATGAATCCTAATATACATGCAAATTCTACCATGTTGTAGAGCATGAAGAGTAGAACAACTTTCATATAGTATATTTCTGCATCGGATGCATGGATTTTACGTTACGAGCAATACAAAATGCTATAGTGAATATTTTCACACAAGATTGACTTGGTGAAAAAAAATGACTAAGTGTGAGAAGTGGGACGGGGTGGAACGGTACCGCTGGGCTGTTTGGTTGGTGGAACACGTACGTGCAGGGTCGGGGTGGACGACGTTGTGCAGATCAACGGGGTCATAGGTGGTCGGTTGGCTGGGGTGTTGACGATGTTGGTGGTCACCGGAGGGGCTGTGGAACGGGGGTGCAGGGCGGATCTCGGCTGGATCCCTCTAGATCCAGGCCAAAGATGGTCGGTGACGACGTTACGGTGCTCGGAGGACGCGAGCTCGGTTGTGGTCGCGAGCATGAAGATGGCTGGAGGCTAGGCCATGGAGCTTTGGTGATCTGCGGGATGAGGCCGGGTGGCAAGACTGAGCACGGTGGTGATACGTCCCAAACGTATCTATAATTTCTGCTTGTTCCATGATCTTTTGGGTGACATTGTTATATGTTTTCCTACACTTTTATATCATTTTACACATATTTGGACTAAACTACTAACTCAGTGCACCGAGTGCCTGTTTCTTTCTGCTGATGTTTATTTTGCAGGGGCTTTTACCCAATTTTCTGAAGCCCAAAAAATCTAGAAAATATAAATAAAACAGCGAAACAGAAGCTTCGGGATCACCGAAGGAGGGCCAAAGGGGGCCAGGGGCCTCCCATGCGGCCTGCTGGCGCGGCCAGGCCCTAGGTCACGCCAGGAGGTCGCCTGGGTGGGCCCCACCTCCTCCGATGCCCTCCTTTGGCCTATATTTACACTTCCGTGAGGAAACCCTCGCATACTTTCCGGAATTGCGAATTTCTCCATCGTTCCGCCACCGCAGCGCTTCCAAGATCGGGAACGTCAGGAGACCTCTTCCTGGCTCCCTGCCGGAGGGAGGATTGACCTCCGGGAGCTTCTCCACCGCCATGGACGCCTCCCGGATGTGTCGTGAGTAGTTTCCCTTGGACCATGACTCCATGACCAGTAGATATGTGATGTCTTCTCTCCAATCTTGTGCTTCAATGGTTAGTCCTTGTGAGGTGTCCTACATGATCAAGGCAACTATGTAATTCTATTGCTATTGCTATGCTCGGTTTGTTGGGATCCGATGGATTATGCGATTATGTTCAGATTGTTATGAGTTATATATTTGATTATCCTTTTATATTATGTTCCTTAGTGATTCTTGCATGTTCTCCATTGCTTTTTATTGCTTTGGCAAAGTAGTAGATCGTAACTCCAAGAGGGAGCGTTATGCATGATTGTGGGTTCAGGCCTCTCGATGTCTAGCTTGAGTGACAGAAACATGAGACTAGGGGACGTGCTTGTTGCCACTAGGAAGAAAACAACGGTGCTTGTGACCAGGTTGCAAGGATTGTTTACCTTACACATAGTTCGTTAATGCAGTTGTCCGTTGCTTTGAGTTTACACTTTGGGTGGGGCTCGCAACTTAATACTAGAGAGATGTTCTGGATAGATATCTCAAGGTGGATGATTAGTAAGTAGATGTTGATGAATAAACGGTCTACTTGTCTTGGCGTATTGCCCATTACTATTGAACCTCTAACTATCAAGGAGCATAATTAGCATTGTGGTGCGATCATAATTCTGTCAATTGCCCAACTCTGATTTGTTTACCCTAGCATAGTTCTTTATCGTATTTTGGGAGAGAGACATCACTAGTGAACATCATGTGACTCCGGTCCATATCACCACCATTGCTTACACCTCCACTATTTACCGCTTTATTTATTTTTCCGTTGCAATCACTATTACCTCCCCGCTTGTGTTTTGATCCTTTGCAAACTACAAGGACGGAGAGATTGACAACATCTCTGTACTCGTTGGGAGCAAAGTTATTTGTCGTGTGTGCACGTCCATGTCTTCTAATAGCGCTAGGGTGGAAGACACCTACTTATTGAGCCCATGAGTCCTCCTGGTTCGATAAACCTTACAGTCCTCATGTAAGGGAAACTGGCTACCGACTACATCTCTACCTACCACTTGGGGTCCAATGAGGGGCGAGAAGTATATACATCAACTCGTCATCAGGCGGCGAGGCGCGGAGGCGCGTGGCTCGGACGGTTGTTGCGGCGACTAGTGGGCAGTAGGGATTCAGAACGGAGGAGCTCCGGCGGTGTGGCTCCTGGGCGGCCCGTCTATGAGTGGGAGGAGCAGGGTGCTCAGGGCTGGCCTCGACCCGGATTGAGCCCGAGGCGGGCCGGCCGTGGGCCTAGCGGGCCGCAGCGATGGGGCGGCGCGTCTACGAGTGGTTGGAGGCGGTGCTGGCCGCTGGCTGCTCGCAAAGTTGCGGCGGTTGGGTTGCCGCCGCTTCAAACGAGGCGCGAGGTGGCGGCTGGATAGGTGGGAGGAGGCTGAGGCTAGGGTTTGTAGCCCAAATTGACAGGTTGGCTGTCTATTTATAAACAAGGGCGAGGGATGAGGGTTTTTTGCACCGATTTCGGCCGTGCGATCGCAGTCGGATGGCTCCGAATGTGCAGGTGGTGTAAGTGGGCAAGGTGGGCTATGTAATGGTTTTTGGGCTGAGAAGATATGGAATATGGCAGCCCGTGATGAGTTTTTAAACACCGAAAATGCTCGACGTAGGACCGACTACAGTGTTGCTATAGTTTAACGGTTTCAGTATCAAAGAATTCTGATTGTGATGAAATTTTGCAGGTGGCCTACTACACTATATTAAGATCACATGCCAACTTGCAACCCAATCCGAGAATGTTTTATACACACTTTTAGAAACAAAAATTTATCAATGTCGCGGCGTGTGCGTGTGTGGTTGGTCTCAAAACGGTCGACAAAAAAATGCAGAGAATGAGCAACTAACAACGGATGCAGGTTCTTAAAAATGAAGGCAACGAAGTGACGATGCAATGTGGATCATGCGATGATGAATGCGACAAACAAAATAATCACACGGGAACAATGGAATAAAAGGGGAATCTTTTGGACCGTTGGTTCAGGGTTGTTACAACTCTCCTCCACTAACAAGAGATCTTGACCTTAGACCTTAGAATGAAAGGGGGAAGAGTGAAACAAAGGAAGAGGTGAAATTAGTTGCTTCTTTGACAAACGAGTGAAACCAACAATCCTTGAAGGTTTCAAGAGATGAAGAATTACATGAGGAACAAGGAAAAATTCAAAAGTAATTTGGGCAGCACTTCGATAGAAAAGAGAGGCAAAACTTGATAAGATGGAAAGAATTTGAAACGGTTGCACAACCTTATGATTAGATGAACAAGCAAGGAAGAACATGACCTTAACAAAACGAGATGATGAATAGAAGAGAGCAACATCACAAGCCTTCGGGACAAAGAATAGAAACTAGATCAGTTGAGGGAGAAGAAAATGACAACTTCTACCACAATTGAACTTGAAAAGAACCCTTACAAGGAGGATTGAAAGGAGTTTTTGAAAAATCAACAACGAAAAAGAAAAATCTTGTTGTGGGCTTATGGAAACCATCTCAAATTTATGAGGTGACAACCAACCACTAACGGTAACAATTGATTGCTTGGGAGCAGCAAGACAGGCAAACTTCTTTCACCGAGAGGATACATTGAGAACTTGGAACATCGATGGGCACCATGATAGCAACAATCTTTAGGAAAAACTTTAGGTGAAATCCAATCCAAGATAACTTCAATGAAGAAATCATGGGTTGAAAATATCTCATGATCAAAGAATTGGTGGGTTTAAATATCTCATTCTTGAAACAAATTCTCTTCGATACTCCTCATGAGTCAAGAATGTTATAACACCACCTAAAAGGATAAAGGAGGAAGAATTGTACTTCAGAATGCAAGACGAATGATACTTGAGATCATGCAACAAGAATCTTGAAGAACCCATTGAGAATGAATTAAATCATTAAAGAACCACCCTGAAGAACCTTCATATATAAAAGAATGATAAAACAGAATGAAGATTGAAAGGAATAAGATTATGACCTTGCCAAGATTTGGATGGAACTTCACAAAGGGATACTTGAGAAGACTTGGATCTCCGAAAAACAAAAAATAAACAACTTATAATTAAGGGTATGACATCATGAAAAACTTCGGAAGAAGGATTGAAATCACTTTGATGAAACAAGAATAAGAATTATGATATGCTTATCCTTCATCAAGTTAAATTGATGACAAGAAACGAATTTAGCATACCACTTATTCTTCTTGAAAGATTGAAGAGAGATGTTGCACACTTGAAGAAGTCTTCAATGAGACACCGGTAAGAATTGGAATGAGTGGGGATACTACGAATAAATGGAGATACATGAGAACGAAGAGATCATGGTCCATCTAGAAGAAAACCTGAATGAAGCGCTCGAATAATTGTGGTGCGAACGAAGAGACAATAATTGAGAAGAATTTGAGAATGAAAGCTCAAAGCTGAAAACGAAGAAATCTTATGAACTAATGGCCTTCAGAGGATCGAGAAATGAGAACAACTCTGAAATGCACCGGATAGATATGGAAGGAATTTCTTATGATTGATAACAATTTAAGAGGATATGGCGAAGCTGAAACCATGAATATTTAAGAGAATGCACCAAGTTTTAAGAGAAACACTTCTTCGGTCTTCAACACTAAGAATGCAGATGAGAAACAACACCATGAATTACTGAGATAATCCGTAACAATGAATAAGGAAAAGGTTTAGTCAATGATGAAAATTATTTCAAAGCCATCTTGGAGAAGGAATATGACTAATGTAATTCATTCTTACGCCACACTTGAAGAATTAGAGATCTCCGGAAAAGATTAGAAGAGATAGCAAAGATCCTCGAAAAAACCTGTGTGTTATGGGCCCACTCAAAAGAACACTGTAGCAAATATTGCTTAGCAAGAGAGATTGCACTAGTACAAATTAAAAATTTGATGAGGTTAGAACCTCGAAATAATTGAAAGGATTTAATTGAATGAAACATAAATCTTTATCTTCAGCACTCCGGATAGAATAGACATGGATGAATAAATAAAAGAGGTTTGGATAAGAATTTATAACACTAGAGAGCATTGAACAAATGAAAAGGATATGATGAACACCGAAAGCTTGAATAGAATCCACCGACGAAGAAAACAAGAATTGATAATGATGAACTTACCACTGAGCATCTTCACAACGAATCACTTGATAAGATACAGAAGAAAAGATAGCAGAAGCATCAATGAAAATAAAGGCACTTGGATGATAATATAATAGTTGAAACAAAAGTGAGGGAGGGTGGGGGAAAACAAATACAACTTGGGACGGACGATACGAACTCCAGAAAGAAATATGAGTATGGATCTTGCAAATATTGGATAAGATTGAATTGACTTGAAGAGAAGTGCACCGGTTCAAAAGAATTAACATGAAAATTTGATTGAGAAAAATGATTAGCACTTTCATATGAATTTGAGAATACCACTTAGAAAAGATATGGAATCACCACTTGACATCGAAGCAACTCAAATTACCATACTCCAACAAAACAAAGGATGAGGTTTGCAAATTAAGCGAGAAACAATTTCATGACAGAGATTTCGTCTGATATTTTCGTAGTAAGGCTCGCATAGGCTCGATCATACATTGGATTGTCATATTGAAATGATGCTCGAATATGCTCCATGGGCATAGAGAACTACAAGGCTTGACGAAGCATATCCGACGACATATATCGAGACTATCCTCTGTAAGGAAGACCGTGAACAAACAAACCACGAGATGTCAAAACCCAACCTCACGTCATGCATGTGTTCGAATACAATCCTAGGTAACTAATTGACTTCCCACCTTAGAACTTCTGATATCTTTCTTGGTTATGCTATTAAGTTGCGGGTCCAGGAACGTACTCAATGTAATCAGGTGCATGACATTTCCTGCAACTAACAACACATCTCCGAGAAGTTCCGCAAAATCATCTACATCAGACCTTCGACAAAACAATGATACCAAACCTCATAGATCATCTAAGCTATCTCCACTAGTACTAGGGAAAGTCACGGCACTATTTACGACCAAGCAAAATATTGAAGCATTTCAATGTCCGGGTCCTCATATACTAAGGAATCTGAACGATAATGATGTGTCGAAAACCCCTTGGAGCTCTACTCCTCGATAACAAGAGGCACAAAGTCAGAATTCCATCACATCGACATCATAGAGGATCGAAAATACCCGCGTCATCCTAAAAAAATTGAGCGAGAAGAGGTGTAGAATTAAAATTCCTACGTCGAGATTCCTTACCACAACATAGAAGAGGAGTAAAAATAATCCTTCTCTCCGATATATAACTAGACTCAAAGTAGTTTTTCACTAGACTCGACTCCGCGAAGTTCGATTAATCAAGGGGGCTCCTAAGTCGGTACTACTCGATACCAACTTGTAATTCCCAAGATGCGATCCTATCCTTATTTTGGCACGAGGGCCTCGATAGGGATAGAAGCGCATCTCGTTGTTTCGTAAGTATGGATATCGTTACAAGTACATGTATAGAAAAGATGAGTATATGGAATTGGCTTGCACTCACCACAAGCTAATCATGATCATCTCAATACAAACGTACATTCAATCACTAGTCAGAAGAGCAGGGTCCGACTACGGATGAAATCGTGCGAATAAAACGATATCCATCCTTGCTAGATAAGGTTGCCCGCCTGGAACCCATCCTATGATCGATGATGAAGAAGAAGAAGAAATTCCAGATAGAACAATCATCGTGCTCACGTAAAATATCACTTTACCTGTACCTGCAACTATTGTTCTGGTAATCTGTGAGCCACACGGACTCAACAATCTCATTTCCAAGGGTATCAAGACTAGCAAAGCTTAATGTGTAAGGTATGGTTAAGTGGTGAGGCTGCAACAAGAAACTAAGCTTTTATTTGAGTGGTTAACTTACGAGTACAAGAATAAGAGGGGGTGATCTATGCATAAACGGACGTGAACTCATAATGATCCTGAACACCTACTTATGAGTCAAACATAACCCCACCATGTCCTCTCTCAGATCAGAAACTCACAAGTAGAGACAGTCACGGTTACGCACACAGTTGGCATATTTTAACTAAGTTTACTTCAAGTTTGCCATGAATGGGTGTTAAACAAAGTTTCCAAGATGCCACATAACCGCGGGCACGGTTCTCAGAAATATTTAACCCTATAGGGGTGCTCCAACTAGTTCACAAAGTTGTCATAATCGTGACTCAAGTCTTAGAATCTTACGATCTTACGATCCAAACTAGGCCCTACGATTCTGCAATTTTTCTCATAGAATCTAAGTTTCTACGATCCTGATAGTTATGATTCTACGATTCACGATCCTAGCAAAGGAGCTCCGATCCGATTCAGAATTGTGATTCTGACAACTTTGCTAGTTCATCACAATCTACCACAAGCTGTTTGGAATAACCTCAACCACGGAAGACCTGTAGTCTCCTCGGAAATACCGATGGAAAACCTCAACCTCGAGATAGCCCAAAGTATCCTCGGAATCTTGCGCACAAGACATTCGAGAAGGGTAAAACAAATCCAGCAAGATCGCCCGACGTGGCGACGATCCTGATAAGAGTCGTGCACCTCGTTCTCAGGACACGTCAGATAAGCGACACGTATGGAGGCCTCATAGAAATCACCCAAGTTGCATTGGGTTGGACCCACATAGTGCTCTGGGTTGGACCAATACTCATGAGGAGCATTGACATGGGTGGTGATTAATTATCCAGGAGGTGATCAGTGCCCTATGCAAATTTTTATTAGTTGTTATTAAGCAAATAGTACCAATATTGGGCCTTGCAAGAAGAGTTTTATCCCAATATAAAAATCAAGGGGGTCCCCATAACAATCCCAAACATGTCAGGAGTGCTCAGTATGGAACATAACACTGATACACAAGTACCTACGACGACAAAGGTGGAACAAAACACTGAGCTAGAAGGCCAAGCCTTCCACCCTTTACCAAGTATACATGTGCATTAAATTAAATACCAATATTATGGTGATATTCAAAAGAATATACATGTTGCCACATGGATGTATCTGCACCTGCAACTAGCAACGTCATAAGAAGGCTGAGCAAGCAGTAACATAGCCAAACAAGGGTTTGCTGGGATGTGGAGGGGGTTAGAGGCTTTTCATGGCAATGTTGGGAGGCTCACATTTAAGTGGTAGGTAACAGGACATAACGATAGAAGCGATACAACTAGCATAGCAATGATAGTAGTTGTATCTAGGGAAATGATAATCTTGCCTATGATCCCGCTTAGAAGAAGAACGAATACGTGAAGTAGACGAACCAACGTAGTATAACGAAACCTCACACTCGGGAGCAGTTTTGGAACTCTATCGAGAAGAAACAATCCGGAAACACACAATCAACACACGATAAACACCACAACATGTATATATATAGACACAAACACTAACACACACACACACATATATATAGCCATGTAACCATTCATAGTTACCCCATTTTATAAGGGGCTTCCTGCATTTTCTACACCTGTACATGTATATCTATATTGGTCTTTGGCCTTCTGGAAATACAAGTTGCATATTTCCTAATATGGTATTAGAGCCTAGGTTCTTTTTTCACATGCGCAACTAGTGCTCCTCCCGATACAATCTCTTGCACAACCACCGCCGGCGTTGTCTCTTCCTTCCCCGCCGAAGGCTGTTCCTGCCGATGATAGTCTCTTGGCTACTAATTTTTACCGTTGATGGCCGATGGATCCCACTGTCGAGTCCCGCTCCAAACAGGTGCCCTAGCTTCGCTTGATCACGCCATCGGGTCGCCAGTTGCTGGATTGCTAGACCCGCTGTCGCTCCATCAATCACTAGTTGGTCGCTGGTTCCCGTCACCCTACTCTGTCGTCTTGCTCCTCCCAATCATAATCCTACACCAGATCCTGTCGTCCCCGCCGCCGTCTCACCGGATCTTGCCTCTGTTTTGCCGGATTTCGCTGCCGTGCTTGCCTGATTCTGCCACCGTGCTTGCTCGATATCGTCGCCGGCCGCGTCCTCACCGGATCCTGCCACTATCCTCGCTACCAGCCACCCGTACTGCTGGCCCTGCCTACTGCTCTCGTAGGTTCGCTTCTCCTTGCGGTTGCATGTTTGGTTGACAAAAAACAAGTAAAAAGTGAGATGTTTCCGTCAGGTTTGCATGTCCCTTGCTGCCCGGTAACTCTTGACGGTGTTTTCTTTACTACTCCAGTCTCGCATTTGGATTGTTCCTTGACGCTTGATGCTCGTTCGTCCGTACCAACGTCCCCTTCGGCGTCTTCCACATGGTGTGCTGGTAGCTCTACTACTGTTCCTCTTGTGAGCTCCGAATATGATGATTGTCGCTCTACACCGACCCCTCTTGCGACTTTCACTGGTGTATGTCGCTCTTCCCCGACACCTCTCGCGACTTTCACCGGTTGTACTAGTGCATATGACTCCATCAATTGTGCTTCCCACATGTGTCTTCCCTTGGCACTTGGTGCTTGTATGCATACGGCCACGTCTTCACCATCGGCCCTTGCGGACAATACTGGTCATGCTACATCGCCACACTTAGCGGCTTCCACAGGTGGTGGTGGCCGCTTCTCTCCCGGTGCCACTACATCGCCTACTTCAGTTGTGTACTTCACCAAGGACGAGATTGTGTGCCTTCGTGCCTTGCTGATTTCCTGTGACTCTCTATTGTCGGATGCATCTACATCGACATCTTCAGTTGTGTCCCTAACTGAGCAGGAGATTGTGCGATTTTGATGCCTGATAGCTCCATCTTCTAGTTCTTCATCGACTCGGTTTGTTGGTTCTTCTATGGACTCTTTTGGTATTGTGAGACCACCTTCTACACAAGTAGGTACATCTCCATGGATACTTGACACTCGACCATACTTTCATATGACTCATGATTCATCAACTTTGTCGTCTACTCGACCTATCGATTCCCCTGTTCATGTTATTACTGCTGATGGTACTTCTCTCCTGGTTACTGGATGAGGCACTCTTAGCACTTCATATTTTTCATGTTCCCGATGTTGCTCACGTTCCTCGGCTTACCATGCAGCTCATTTCAGGTGGTTAGATTGTTGACTTTGGTTGCAGAGTCATTCTCGACTTTGACTTGTGTTCAGTTCTCGACCGTCACACTGGTGCTCTTCTTGGTGCTGGCCCCCGACACCATGACTCTCAGGGTCTCTGGGAGCTTGATTGGCTTCACCTTCCATCTTCTACCACCACATCCAGTCTCTCCACCTCTATTGCCTTGTCTACCAGCTCTTTTCAGAAGTGGAATCACCACCTTGGTCACTTATGTGGCTCTCGTCTCTCATCCTTAGTTCGGCGTGGTCTTCTTGGATCCGTCTCCGGCAGTGTGCGTTTAGACTGTTAGGGTTGTCGACTTGGTAAACAGGTTCAATTATCTTATCCTCCTAGCGAGATTGTGTCTCGGCGTCCTTTTGACCTTGTTCACTCTGATGTGTGGGGTCGAGCTCCCTTTGCTTCGAAGGGAGGCCATCGCTACTATATTATCTTTATAAATGATTTCTCTTGACATACGTGGATATATTTCATGTCTTCTCGTAGTGAGGTCTTATCTATATATAAGTGTTTTGCTGCCATGGTCACACTCAGTTCTCTACGCCTATTCGTGTGTTTCGTATTGACTCTGCTGGAGAGTATATCTCCAAGATGTTGCGTGGATTTCTTGCTGAACAGGGTACTCTTACTCAGTTCTCTTGTCGTGGTGCTCATGCTCAGAATGGTGTGGCTAAGCGCAAGCATCGTCACCTTCTTGAGATGGCTCATGCGATGATGATCATTGCCTCTCTTCTTCCTCACTTTTGGGTTGAGGCTGTCTCCACTTTGATATATCTCATCAACCTTCAGTCGTCTACTGCTTTGCATGGTGGCATTCCTTTCGAGCATCTTTTCGATCGCTCTCCTGATTACTCGATGCTTCATTTGTTTGTTTATGTTTGATATGTTCTTCTTGCCCCTCATGAACACACAAAACTATCCGCTCAGTCAGTTGAGTGTGTCTTCTTAGGTTATAATGATGAGCATAAGGGATATCGTTGTTGGGTCCTGTTGGTCATCGCATGCCTATTTCTCGCGATATGACTTTTGATGAGTCTCATCCCTTCTACCCGCGTCCATCTTCCTCGACCTTTGTAGTGAAGGATATATCTTTCCTCACTTTTCCTGACACGCCTATCACTCCTATTGAGCCCTTGCCCGTCCGTCCTACTCCTGCGACTATTGCAGATTCGATGCCATCATCTCCCATGGTTTCCCACCTCGCTTATCATAGGATTCTGCACCTTCATCCCCAGTTTCTTCTCCGTCACCCTCCTATTTCGGAGATCATCCATGTATTCTCCCGTATTTTCCTTAATATTATACCCATCGTTCACGTAATTTGGATGCGTTCACTAATGTGTCATCCTCCTCGTCTCAGCCTACCTATGGCTTGCGTCCTCGTCCGCTTTCACTTGTTGATCGCCTAGGTTTTTCAACTGCTGGTGCTGTTGTTCTTGAGACGACTTCTTATCGTTACGCTATTGTTTATCCTGAATGGCAGTTTACGATGGCAGAGGAGATTGCTCTTCTTGAACGCACCGGCACATGGGATCTTGTTTTTCTTCGTCCAGGTGTTTGTCCCATCAGTTGTAAGTGGGTCTACAAGGTTAAGACTTGCTTTGATGGTTCTCTCGAGCGTTACAAAACAAATCTTGTGACTCATCGCTTTCAGCGCGAGTATGGTAATGATTACGACGAGACTTTTGCTCATGTGGCCCATATGACCACTATTCGTACACTTCTTGTCGTGGTCTCTACACCGCACTGGTCTGTATTTCAGCTTGATGTTAAGAATGCCTTTCTTAATGGTGAGCTGTGTGAGGAGGTCTACATGAGACCACCACCTGGGTATTCTGTTCCTAATGGCATGGTATGTCGTCCTCGTCGCTCTCTCTATGGCCTTAAGCAAGCCTCCCGTGCCTAGTTTGAGCGTTTTGCATCTGTGGTGACTGCCGCTGGTTTTTCAGTGAGTGCTCATGATCCAGCATTGTTTGTTCACCTTTCACCTCGTGGACGGACCCTTCTTCTTCTCTATGTTGATGACATGATCATCACTGGCAACGATCCTGAGTATATTGCCTTTGTAAAGACCCATCTTATAGAGCAGTTTCTTATGTTCGATCTTGGACCTGTTCGCTAATTCTTGGGATTGAAGTCTCTTCTACCTATGATGGCTTTTTTATATCTCAGGAAAAGTAGATCCAAGATCTTCTTGCTCGTGCTGCTCTTAGTGATGAGCACATTATTGAGACTCCCATGAAGCTCAATATTCACCTCCGGGATACTAATGGTGATCCCTTGCATGATCTGACGCGTTATCGTCATCTTGTTGGGAGTCTTGTCTATCTAGCTGCCACTCATCCAGATATCTCTTATCCAGTTCATATTCTGAGTCAATTTGTCTCTTCTCCCAGTTCGGTTCACTATGGTTGCCTCCTTCATGTTCTCCGACATCTTCGGGACACGATCTCCCACCGTCTATTCTTTCCTCGCTCCAGTTCTTTACAGCTTCAGGCATATTCGGATGCTACGTGGGCTAGTGATCCCTCAGTTTGCCGTTCACTTTCTGCTTAATATATTTTTCTTGGTGGTTCTCTCATTGCCTAGATGGCTTCTTCTCTCTCTTTGTTCTTCAATACCATGTTCTCCATGATCTTCATGGAGATCTATCCGACGTAATACTCTTTTGCGGTGTGTTTGTCGAGCTCCGATGAATTGTGGGTTTATGTTCAGATTATCTATGAATATTATTTGAATCTTCTCTGAATTCTTATATGCATGATTTCTTATATCTGCAAGTCTCTTCGAGTTATTGGTTTGGTTTGGCTAACTAGATTGGTAATTCTTGCAATGGGAGAAGTGCTTAGTTTTGGGTTAAATCTTGCGGCGTCCTCACCCAGTGACAAAGTAGGGGTAGCGAGGCATGTATTGCATTGTTGCCATCGAGGGTAAAAAGATGGGATTTTCATCATATTGCTTGAGATTATCCCTCTACATCGTGTCATCTTACTTAATGTGTTACTCTGTTCTTCATGAACTTGATACTCTAGATGCACGCAGGAGTCGGTCGATGTGTGGAGTAATTGTAGTAGATGCAGAATCGTTTCGGTCTACTTGACATGGACGTGATGCCTATATCCATAATCATTGCCATAGATATCTTCATAATTATTCGTTTTTCTATGAATTTCTTGACAATAATTTGTTCACCCACCGTATTGTTTTCCTTCATGAGAGAAGCCTCTAGTGAAACCTATGGCCCCCGGGTCTATCTTCCATATTATATTCTCAGATCCATAGACCAAAAATATATTGCTGCCATTTATTTACTTTTGTTTACTTTTCGTTTCCGCAATCTTTTATACATATCTCTACCAGATCTCATCCTTGCAAATAACCGTGAAGCGATTGATAACCCCTTTGTTGCATTGGGTGAAAGTGTTTGATTGTTTGTATAGGTGCTAATATTGGGGCCTTGCTTGTTCCTCCTACTGGATTGCTACCTTGGTTCTCAACAAACTGAGGGAAATACTTATCTACTTTGCTACATCACCTTTCCTCTTCAAGGGAAAACCAACGCAAGCTCAAGAAGTAGCAAGAAGGATTTCTGGCGCCGTTGTCGGGGAGGATACATAGCAAGATCAATCTTACCAAGTACCCATCACAAACTCATCTCTTGCATTTACTTTGTTTTCCATTAGCCTCTTGTTTTCCTCTACCCCACTTCTAAAACGATTTTCAGAAAATACCAAAAAGATTTGCCTTTTTATTCGCCCTTCTTCCGCTCGTCTTTTTGTTTGCGTGCTTGTGTGCTAGATTGCTTGCTTTGTCACAATGACTCAAGAGAATACCAAGTCATGTGATTTTTCCACTACTAGTAATAATGATTTTATTAGTACTCCAATTGCTCCCGCCACTAGTGCGGAATCTTATGAAATTAATGTCGCTTTGCTCAATCTTGTTATGAAAGAACAATTTCCTAGCCTTCCTAGTGAAGATGTCGCATCCCATCTAAACACTTTCGTTGAGTTGTGTGATATGAAAAAATAACAAAGATGTGGATAATGAAATTGTTAAATTGAAGCTATTTCCTTTCTCACTACGAGATCGTGCTAAAACTTGGTTTTCATCTTCGCCTAAAAATAGTATTGATTCATGGAATAAGTGTAAAGATGCTTTTATTTCAAAGTATTTTCCGCCCGCTAAGATTATCTCTCTTAGGAATGATATAATGAATTTTAAGCAACTTTGTCATGAGCATGTTGCACAATCTTGGGAGAAGATGAAACTAATGATTAGAAATTGCCCCGCACATGGTTTGAGTTTATGGAGGATTATACAATTGTTTTATGCGGGATTGAGTTTTCCTTCTAGAAATCTTTTAGATTCTGCCACAGGTGGTAATTTTATGTAAATCATATTAGGATAAGCTACTAAACTCCTAGAAAATATCACGGCAAATTACTCTCAATGGCATACCAAAACATCTCCTACTAGCAAAAAAAGTGCATGCTATTGAAGGCATAACTACTTTGAGTGAAAAGATGGATGAATTGATGAATTTTTTTTGCTACTAAGATTACTCCTATTTATACCAATGATATGCATTTCTATTCTTTGATTGGAAATAATAATGAATGTATGGATGTGAATTTTGTTGGTAGGAACAATTTTGGAGAAAACGCGTATAGAGGTAATTTTAGTCCTAGGTCGTTTCCTAGTAATTCCTCTAACAATTATCATAACTCGTACAACAATTCTTATGGAAATTATAATAAGATTCCCTCTGATCTTTATAATAATATAAAAGAACTCATTAGCTCGCAAAAAGATTTCAATGCTATGATCAAAGAAAAAATGCTCAAGATTGACGATTTCGCTAGGAACGTTGATAGAATTTCTCTTGAGATTTTTCTTTGAAAATTATATTTATTCCCAAGCATGATATTAATGTGTCTCTAAAAGCTATGATACTTTCTTTTCATGGGTGTAAGGAAAGAACCGCTAGAATACGTGCTAAGCAAGAATGGCTTGAAAAGGTGATTTCTCGTGAGAATAATGATGAAGATCTGAAAGTGATTGATTTGACTCCTATTGAATCTTTGTTTTCTAGTAAAAATCTTGAAAAAGATGGGACTGGAGATGAGTCAACTTTAGTCAAAAGGCGACCCAATGATTTGGAGTTTGTAGATCTTAATGCTAAGATTGATAAAAGTGGGATTGAAGAGGTCAAAGCTTTAAATAGCAATGAACCCACTCTTTCGGATTTCAAGGACTTTAATTATGATAGTTGTTCTTTGATTGATTGTATTTCCTTTTTGCAATCCATTTTGAATTATCTGCATGCTTATAATCAAAATAAAGCTTTTACTAAATATGGATATGAAACTTAACAGGATCAAATAATAGATAAAAATAAGCTTGGACACCAAATTTGGGATTTGGTGGACAAGGTTTCCAAGGTAGACATGGAAAACCCATGAAATGAGCAGAAATTGCTTTCTACTTACAAAACTATTCAAAACAATTCCCACAAATCCAATATTTGGTGTGGGGGCATTATTTGAGCATTAAGGCATGCCCAAAAAGTTTCGGGTCAAATGGAGAAACTTTATAATGTAAAGTTTCCCAAAGTCAGAATTCAACGGAGAGGGTTTTGAGGGGCTTGGGACAAGTTCTTCTATTTTCCTTGATGCACCACCTGGTGTGGATGCATTATTGGAGTATCAGAACATGTCCACCAAATTTGAGCACAATTGGATATACTTGACAATGAAGAGTTGCTCAAATTTGGATCTGGATAGATAGGGTTTTAGAATAATTAGGGGAGTCAAATCAACTTTGATTGAGATGAAACTTGGCAAGATCATCAAACATATCATAGGTGACATGCTGGAATTTTACTAGAATTTAATGAGAATATTTCTTATATAAATATTCCAAAAGATTGAAATAGGCAGGAAGGGTTTTGGAGGGGTTTGCCCAATATTTTGAACATGACCATGTGTTGAAACTCATATATATGGAATAAATATCTCCACTGAGTTTCTCTAAATTTTATTAAATATTTTGAAAGCAATAAAAATAACTTTCCTTCATAAAGACCATTTCTGGCCTCATAGGAAGGCATTTAAATAAATTAGTAAAATAACTTTTAAAATAATAATGGTGGTTTTGGGAAGTCATTTTGATAATGGGTTTTAAATAAAATAATTGGTGCAAAATAAATTCCCTAATTTGAGGACTTGTAGCACAAATCCCATCTCAAGGGTTTTGAAAGCTTAATTCAAAGAAATGCTTTTTGGTGAAAATATTATTTGGTAAAAATGATTTCTGGTCCTAAACACATGGCATGATCATTAGGCACGAGTGCTTGTCTCACATCCCTGAAACCCTAATCAAGTTAGCATTGTGCTCATATGTTCTTTGCATTGCATCTAAGAAAATTTCAACAAGAAAAAAGCAAGTGGAGAAGGAAAACTCAAAAACCCTAGCCACTTCTCAAATTCAAAGGAATTATAAACTTATTCAAATCAATGAACCCAAAATGGCCTCAAGAAAAGTTCAACTTTTGTGATAATTCTTGAAAACAAATAAGCAATGAAGAAAACCATTTTATTAATACTTTTGGCATTTTAAATAAATGCAAAAGACTACTGGTTTCAAGTTTTAAATTTGAATTCAAAAATATACAGTTTCCAAAAATGCTGAAAACTTTATGGGTGATTGGAAATATTCCAACTAACACCCGAGCATTTTTCAAACTATTTATAGTTTGCTTGTGAAGCCGAAATAAATGGAAAGCAATGTCAATAAATGAAACAGAAACAAAATAGAAAAAAAAAGTGAGGAAAACTTACCTGTCGCCCTGAGGAGGCCCATCCCACCAGGGGCAGGGTCGTCTTCTTCCTCTGCCTTCTGGCAGAGGAGAGATCGACCACGGCGGCCTCCTCCACCTCCTGCTTCGCCGTGGCGACCTCCGGTGCCCCCCAGGACAGCGCGACAGTAGGGTTATCCTCCCCGAGCACATCTCTATCTGTTCCCGTTCTCCAGTTCCCCCCCCCCCTCCTCTCGGGTTCTCTCCTCCCTCCTCCTGTCACCATTGCCAAGAGCTCGAGCTTGAGCTAACGTGCCCCTGGCCACAGGACCTTCCTGTTGGAAATATGCCCTAGAGGCAATAATAAATTAGTTATTATTACATTTCTTTGTTCATGATAATCGTTTATTATCCATGCTATAATTGTATTGATTGGAAACACAATGCATGTGTGGATACATAGACAAAACACTGTCCCTAGTAAGCCTCTAGTTGACTAGCTCGTTGATCAAAGATGGCCAAGGTTTCCTGGCCATAGGCAAGTGTTGTTACTTGATAACGGGATCACATCATTAGGAGAATCATGTGATGGACTAGACCCAAACTAATAGACGTAGCATGTTGATCGTGTCATTTTGTTGCTACTGTTTTCTGCGTGTCAAGTATTTGTTCCTATGACCATGAGATCATATAACTCACTGACACCGGAGGAATGCTTTGTGTGTATCAAACGTTGCAACGTAACTGGGTGACTATAAAGATGCTCTACAGGTATCTCCGAAGGTGTTAGTTGAGTTAATATGGATCGAGACTGGGATTTGTCACTCCGTGTGACGGAGAGGTATCTCGGGGCCCACTCGGTAATACAACATCACACACAAGCCTTGCAAGCAATGTGACTTAGTGTAAGTTGCGGGATCTTGTATTACGGAACGAGTAAAGAGACTTGCCGGTAAACGAGATTGAATTAGGTATGCGGATACTGACGATCGAATCTCGGGCAAGTAACATACCGAAGGACAAAGGGAATGACATACGGGATTATATGAATCCTTGGCACTGAGGTTCGAACGATAAGATCTTCGTAGAATATGTAGGATCCAATATAGGCATCCAGGTCCCGCTATTGGATATTGACCGAGGAGTCTCTTGGGTCATGTCTACATAGTTCTCGAACCCGCAGGGTCTGCACACTTAAGGTTCGACGTTGTTTTATGCGTATTTGAGTTATATGGTTGGTTACTGAATGTTGTTCGGGGTCCCGGATGAGATCACGGATGATTTGAGACAACTTTTGCCACGGCAGCCCGACCACATACCTCCACGGTTTCACCTCTAGATCGTGTTTCTGTGGAGCTCGGGCGGAGCCCTGCTGAGATAAGATCACCACCAACCTCCGGTGCACCGTCACGCTGCCGGAGAACTCTTCTACCTCTCCGTCTCTCTTGCTGGATCAAGAAGGCCGAGATCATCGTCGAGCTGTACGTGTCCTGAACGCGGGAGGTTCCGTCATCGTGGGACTGATCGCGGGACGGTTCGCGGGGCGGATCGAGGGACGTGAGGACGTTCCACTACATCAACCGCGTTCACTAACGCTTCTGTTGTACGGTCTACAAGGGTACGTAGATCACACATCCCCTCTCGTAGATGGACATCACCATGATAGGTCTTCGTGCGCGTAGGAAAAATTTTGTTTCCCATGCGACGTTCCCCAACACTTCCTCCCGAGTAGTCCAGTAGCTCCGCCTCGTCGAGATGGTTCTCCCTGCAAAAGCCGAAGCCTCCCTGAGCCCTGCAACACCCCAAGCGCCATCATCTTCAACCTTCGGCCACCGGCAAATCAACGGTGGATCGCCGGCTAAAGCCCCTCCCCGAGCAGTCTGAGCCTAGCTTCACTCCCCCGTGAGCCTGCGATCATTTCCCCTCTTCTTCCCCTCGGATTCGTGCCCCCTACTCACTGTAACAATGAACTCGAGCTTCGGCAGCCGCCTCGGCTCGTCGCCGGCTTGCTCCGGCCACCCATAGCCTCCCTGAGGCCAGTGCTGGATGAGGCCGAGCCTAGGGATCATCCCAGTGCTCTCGGCAACCGTTTCCGAGCACCACAGCACGAGTTAGCGTGTCTCCGGCGAAGTTCCGCCGCGGATCTGGTCGCCGCCGGTCACACTCCGGCGGGGGGCGATGTGGCCGGCCTAACCCCCGTGGTTGAGTGCTAAGCACTCGCTGACAGTGGGCCCCAGGCCAAGTCAAACGCAATCAGGGGGATGGTCAGCGCGGGATTAGCTCCTGAGACGCTGACCAGTGGGTCCCCCGTGTCAGGTTTGACCTGATCAGGTCAGTTGACCTGCTGACGCCATGATGATGTAGTTATGACGCAATAAGTGAATTTCTGATTTAAAAGAATTGCAGAAAAATGCCAAAACTTCTAAAAAACATAGAAATCAATCTGTAACTCCAATGAAAATAATTTATATATGAAAAAGTATCAGAAAAATCCAAGGAATCTGAATATGTCATTTTCAAACATGTTTGAAAATGTTACTGGACCCAAACATATAGAATAATGAATAAGTTAAATTCCATAAATACTTTGGAGATGGAATTTGGAAATCATTTGAATTCCACTTCAAATGATATGGTCAAACATTGTTCAATCACAAACCAGCAACTTAACATGTCATTTCCATGCATGTAAAATTACAAGTAGATCTGAGCATCAGGTCGAATCAATTAAAATGGTATTCAAGAGTACCTCATTTGAAGTGATATTTGAGTTTAATTCAAATCAACTTCAAACCTAATAAATGTTAGCTATAATAGTATGCCACCTTGCATCCTCGTGCCATGTTCATGCATCATCTTGTTGCATATATTTGTTATTGATTGTTGCCATTCCTTTCGGTAGGCTCCGCTCCTCCGGATTCCACCGAATATCCAACTGACGGATATTGTCCCTCCTCTGAGCAACAAGGCAAGCAACCATTTTGATCATCCCGATAAATCCCATGTTCTCGCTCCTGCACTTACTTACTGCATTAGGATCAAATGCTCAAATGCTTTTGCCACGTTAGTTGAACCCACTTCCTTTGCATGACATGTCCTTGTCACAGTAAATAGCTGAACCTTGCAACCTAGCATACCTGGTAGTTGCTTGAGCCATGATGTGCCTTATCCTACTATGCATGTTATGCTTAGAGTTGTGTATGGTCTGTCATCTGGGAGATGGACAGAATTGTGAGAATGTGTTCAGTAAGTAAAGGTGGTGTGTTGAACCTGATTTGGTAAAGGTACCGGTGAAAGGCTATGTAGGAGTACATGGCGGGTTGTTTCATTCGAACCGTCCTTAGGAACTGAGTTCCATGTATGTAATCCAAGACGAGATACTACCACATGCTAGGCCCTGAAACATGACCCCGCTCGACTTATTAATCGCTTAGTACTCGTTCCAGGAGTTGCAAGTAGTTTCTGGTGTTTATAGTCATGTTGGAGGCCGTGCATAGTGCTGACCTGAGCGGTGGGCTATGATGCGGTAGGAAGTGGCACGGTGTACCAAGTGGCACCCGGATGGTGGGCTTGGGAACCCTGCGCACATCGTTTGGGGCCGTGGCGGAAACCTCGGCCGGACTTCCGTGCGGGTTACCCTCAGATAGGCGATAAACCTGGACTAAGTATTAGCGTGGTTAACGGTCGTGGTCGACTCCCTCACTGGGCTTCCGCTTGAAGGTTGCCGAGGTGCATGACGTGCACATGGCGATAAGTGGCGAGAGCGTGTGTGAAGAAGTACACCCCTGCAGGGTTATGATCTATTCGAATAGCCGCGTCCGCAGATATGGACTACTTGGAGACATATGTTGTTCATAGATAACTTCAATGGCTACTCATAAAATTGCCAAGATAAGCGTGAGTGTGGTGGACGGCATTTCTGTATGGAGACGGAATGATTCCACAATGGAGTATTGTTGTGGTGTTAGTGGACTCGTGTGCGAGAAATCAAGTTGTCAAAAATTGTTTTAAAATGCAAGTTGTCTAGCCACGAGTCAAATGCTGGCTTTCCGCATGAAACCCCACAATACCTTATTGACACATTGCATGAGTAGATAGTTATCCTAAAGTCTTGTTGAGTACCTCCGTACTCATGTTTGCTTAATAATTGTTGTAGAGGTTGCTAATGACCATAACGGAGGGTTCTTCCTAGACATCGACGACGACGAGTAGCTGGTGTCCCAGCTACGATCTGGCCCTAGGGTGGGTCTGTAGTATAGTCAGGCCACGTGCCTTCTAGTTTCATCTGTTTGTACTCAGACAATTTAAACACTTCCGCTGGCTTGTAACTGAATGACTGCTACGATGGGTCGTGAGACCCTTACTGTGTAATATTATGTGTGTGACTCTTCCGAGCCTTTTAAATAAAGCTTGTATGTTCATGGTTATGTTGTGATGCCATCGATGTATCTATACATATTGGTATGCCATGCGTACATGTGTCGTACTTGATATGTATGGGGTTCTATTACCTAACCGTAGACTTTAGTAGCATTCTTTACAGGAAAATGCCCCTTTGTGATCCAACGAGCCATGGTAACTCGCTACTGCTCCGGACACATTGGTTGACTGGCGTGTGTCCTTCTTAGCTGTTGTGTCTGTCCCCTTTGGGGAAATGTCACGCGACGTAATGGAGTCCTTGTAGCTTGCTACGACTCGTCTACATTCGCTGGTGACCGACACCTGCTTTGTTGGGCCATGTATGCATGTCCCTGTGCGGAACAGACACTTTGGTTTATGACTAGACATGTCGATCTGGGTTCTTTGTCATTGGATTGCTAGCGACACAATTGCATACGTGAGTCAAAAGGTGCAAACGGTCCCGGCTAAGGTAAGGCTGCAGCTGTGGGGTTAACCGTGCGTGAGACCGCAAAGAGATGCAATGTGTTACAGGCTAGATTCCTATGGCTTAGGATCGGGGTCCCGATAGCTTGGGCTAAGGAAGTGAGTCCGGAGAATAGCAAGAATTATTGAGAATCAGCACAAACATACGAGCAAGCAAGCAAACAACAGTCACTTCAAGCATCACAAACATTCACAAGAAATTTAATTGGTCCTAATTTTTGAAATAAGTTAATTTTTGAGGAAAGCTAAACAAAGGGTGTTACAGATCTTACCCCCTTAAGAAAATCTCGTCCCCGATATTTCTAGGCTATGGGTTGGGGAGATACAAAATCTTGAGTCAGAGGTAGTCTTCATGTACCCATGTTGCTGTTGTGGGTCTTGAGGTGCTTGATGATACAACTTCGAATGCTTCGCACGTCCTGCCTGACTGAGCGGTTTCTGGCAATAATTTAGGCTTGACCGAGGGTCGGGGGCTTGGTGAACTAAGTCTGTGCAAGGTTCTCACTTGCAAGTGCATCTCAAGGTCAGAATATGTGGCAAGATAGTGTGTCTGGGTTTTGGTCTCGGGGTTGCTCAAGCCGGTTAGTGACATCTAGATGTCTCGCGTTAGAACATAAGGGTCAAGGCCCTTGCATAGCTTCCTGCTGACGGGGAAGTCCTAGACTCCCTTAAGGCAGGCAAGCTATGGTCGCGGGTGGTCTTCATCCTCAAGGGTGTTGCAGTGGGTCTTTGAAGGCTTCCCATGAAAGGGTCTGGGTTGGGTCTCGCCCATGAGTCTAAGCTCAGATACTCAGAGTCCCGAACAGGTCCTACCATCTCGGAGGGTTCGTGAGGGGTTCTGGATGATCTGGCTATCCGAGAGTATAGACCAGTCATCCACTCCCAAGTCTGCGGCTCGGCAAACGGGTGAATCACCGTTAGCAGGGTTTTCACCATGATCCAATTTAGGGCTCCCGTCTTTTATTTGGACCAAGAAGAAGTCGTCTGATTCTCTTGCTGTCCAAGGGCTTCATCGTCTTGATTCGTCGAGGCTTCTTGACATCGTTGATGTAGTCGGTTGATGTCTTTTGCTTCTTCTTCATTGTCGTGGTTTCCCAACCATGGTGGTTCTTCGTCTTGTCTTGGCTAGGATAGACCTTCGCTGCCTTGGGGTTGCTTCGAGAAGCCCACATTCTCAAGATAACATTGTACCCTCGAGAGTCCTAGCGATCGACGTTCCTGGGGCTCGTCCAAACAGGACTAAGGTGTTCTTCCTCTTACCGGGCGAATAAGTTTGTTATCCGCGAGGAAAACAACATAGTTTCCCCAAGCATCACATAAGCACAGTGCTCATGAGACAGGTGAGGGGAACGGGATCTCGCTATGGGTGGGGTACTGACCATATTCCAATGACTTAGAGTCGTTTTCTATGGTCGTAATCCGTCCATATTGTGGCTTGGTGAAGCTTAGGGTCTCAACGAACTTAGGATGTGGGTGAACAGTTATTATCTTATCTCTAAGCACATTCCTTAGATGCCAATAGTCTGACCTCTAACTCTGGACAAAATCACGCTATATCATCTAAGATACCATCTCACATAATTCAACTCCACGCCACTCATGCAAGTCAACTCCGGGGTTGAGGGAAGGACTAAACCCAAAACACCACAAGTATAATACAATCATAATTGCACATGCGTCCCTATGCGGGAACCTCAGGGAAGCATACAAGCTGCTAAGCTTGAACTGGGATGCTACAAATCCAAATGTCCAGCTAGCTCATTCATTGACAGGGTACTACATGACTATATTAAGGAAACACGTAGTGTTCCAATCCAAGATTTGGTCTCCTTTCTACTAATCCGATCAAGTGGTCCATCAATCCAGTCGATCACCACTGGACCCATCACTCCTACAAATCTGATACTGATGGGGTTCTATACAGGATCACTTACAGTCTTCATAATTCACATATTATTGCAAGGGTTACATTATAGTATATCCACCAACTCCAATATCATGGCCATCTAATCTCCAAGGCCAATTCACATGAGCTCGAAAATCAATTCGACAACTCCAAGCATACGCACTTATTATCCACCGAGAAACATGGTATCACGATTAAGATCATCGGGCTAAATCGAATTTACTCTGAACCATGTGGCCTCGTATACCATTAATAGTCTATTGGGACTACCTATTTAATCCCAAACTCAAGTCCAATAAGAACTCTTGCTCGATACTCCAAGTCATTATGGTAAAATCATCAAACCATGCCAGTTACTTGATAAAGTCAATTATACCACCAAGAATTATCGCTCGTGATCTTAATCGTCCTACTAAATCCAATCTTACTCCACGAACATGTAGGTTATGCTACTATATCGACTTGTTCCACCAAGTTTGCCTACCTTTATAAGGGTCTTATCATCCACCAATATGATCTAGCTATATCTTCAAGACAACTATCATCATGACAATAATCTTTAGTCTAATACTCTTATATCAGAGAACGGTCCTTCTTATGGCATCAGGGTTCTGGTGCTAGCTTAAGATTGAAGGATACTTGTTTACTGTGATCACTTGTTCCAAAAGGAACCCGGTGCTAACCAGGGGTTTATCGGGGATCTACAGGTGTTCTGGCAAGTCCGTGTATTAAACACGTGACCAGAAAAATTGAGTCAGAAAGGCTTGTAGGGGTTAGTCTGGTCTAGAGAGGGTTTCCAATCTCGAGGAAAGAACATAACTCCTACGGGTTGCGTGTGGTTAAGCATGGTATAGTCAATGTCTTCAGTGTCAGCCATCCGTTGAAGTGGATCCTTGATGCATCTTGTCTTGCTGGTCTTCAGTTGTCGAGAAAGGTGAGAGAGAGAGAGAGAGGGAGAGTAGTAGCACAGAGGGGAGTGCCTAAAGGTGCCATAGTGCAAGTGTAATCAAATAAGTGTCAGAAAGTCAATTCAAGCATCAAGATAAGACACGTGATATAACTGCATGCTTGTTGCTTAAGCAAAAGTGCGACTTATATCATAGCACAAACAACACACAATATGGTCCATCCGAACCATTTCACGGACTCGACTTCGCATAAGGGATTTACGATGCTTCCTACTCTAGGGATTCTCAGACTCGACAGTCGAGCTTGCTTCGTGCTCCGAGGAGGAGTCCGCTAAGTCTTGTGGACCTTCTCATGGTGTTGCCACATCTCTTGTTGTTGCTCGCGAATGTCTCGGGTTGAGTTGAAGAATCCTTGATGACTTCTCATCTTGGGAGTTGCTGAAGAAGGTGGTTCTTCATGGTTGTAATCGACAGGGTCTTCTGTTCTTTTATAATCTTGTCATTGTCTCCTTGTCTTCTGAGGCTTCGAAAGTTCCAAGTGGACAACCTCATGCAATGACATTTGCAAGGCATGATAGAGTTCCGGGCTGTCAGTCATACTGATCGCGATATCGACACCTAGAGAGGGGGATGAGGAGAACCATTTTCCTGCTCACTAAGGTGAGGCGGACCAAATGGCGAGGTTCTCATCCACCGGTGGTGGTTGACACAATCCTTATTGTTGACAGGGTCGCTCTATTAGTGATGCAGATCATGGCCTTGCATATATTACATCCAGATTATCATAGGTGAAAGCGTCATCACTCTGGAACAGTGTCGAGGGTGTTGCCATCTTCTAAGCCTCGATGTCCGTGTTCCTCTTGGAGGTACTTTTGTTAGTGTCGTCTGGCCGTAGAGTTGTCTTCCTTGTCCTTCAGCACAAGGGTGGTCACTTGGAAAGATTGCTTCCTTCCGAGTCGCCCAAGAGGATTTTAAGTAATCCCATGGTCGGGAATAAGGATGCTAACGGCTATTTGCAAGTTTTGAAAATGCAAACGAGGGATGTCAAGAAAATAAGAGTGGGAGTGCTAAAGCAAAACGTTGCTTCTTTTGAAAATTTAAGAGAGGTGAGGAAGATACAGGTTTGTAAATACTTTTGAAGAGTCTGGAAAGCAGTTTTATCCTAACTAACATCCATGCTAACTAAGGGCTTCCTACAGTCAGGATAGCTCTGATACCAGCTCTGTGGGGACCCCGACTTACGAGTCAAGATCGTCGAATGAACGTGATCAGTGATCCCAGAGATCAATGCTCACCGAACACACAGATACTGAATATTAAGAGTCTTACATCCATGCATATCGTTTGATACAACAAATGACCATTGTGGTCAAGTCATACATATATAGGGCCTTGAGGGCCAACACACCAAACTAGACCAATAACGGAAATATTGGTCGAAAGCGTGAACCCATGCCATCAGCCTTAACCTACAGGCATTCTGACTGGGAAGCGTCCTAGCTCACAAGAATGTCACCGAGTTACTCTTCACCAAATCATGTTCTCTCATACCTGGTCAATGAAATAACCAGTGGCAAGCCAATGAGTACTTCGAATGTACTCGCAAACAGCCCATGATATGAACAATGCAAGTGAAGGATAACAATATTATGCATCTTTGGTGGATAACATCTTGGTAGTAACTAAACATGATCATGGTATGCAACATAAGTTAAATGTCACTTTGAAGAACAGATTACATATATCAATATATCTGCCAAGGGCTGAACACTCCGGGTTCACCCTATATGCCAAGTCACCAAACTTGGTCATATCAACTATTTCATAAAACTCCATTTTCCACATACTCACACACACTTGGTTTATGCGGAAACGACTGGACGAAGTTTAAGCAGCACCACCCAACTGTCCTTGACCATGGACACAGCTATTCGAATAGTTTTACACTCTACAGAGGTAGTACGCTGGACCCACAAGATCCGGGAAACTTCCGTGTCATCCACAACTCGCGGCATATAACATACCCGAGGTAAGTACCCGATCAATTCCTTTCCCCTGACGATACTAGACAAAGAGGTCCACTCGATTGGTACCCAGCCCACATGTTGTACGTCTTACAAGCACCAACTCTGGATTGTATCAACCATGCGGGGACCAACGGTGTGCCTAAAACACGTAAAAATGGCATAGTCTCCCTACCTCACACGACCCCATCACGAGAGTGACCACACATCACTCCCGCCACTAGTAATGTGGCTCTTTTCTAGCACTGACCAGAGTAATCAACACAGCCCCGTCCCATAAAGGGGTAACGTGGTCGTACATGTAAGGTTAGGACGGTCGACACATCATAAATCTAATCCCATTTCCGAAACCATACTCACTCAAAATACCTGGTGCACCACTTCACCAAAAGTGACCACCTAACTCATCATCACCCTCGGGCATTAGTGTCACCCGATGGGGTTTTCATAAACCTTTGATTTATGTCATCAACATGCTCATGCTACTGTTATTCTAGCTTTACTTGTCAACATGATATTAGCATGATCCTCATAGGTGGTAGGATCAAGCTCAATGCATGTGCTCTGGAGGAGCCATCGGTAACATCACTTCAATGATTCACCGGTACTTATGATCATATGCAACGGAAATATTTGCTACACTACCATGCAATATAACATATGCTCAGACATGGTCAAAGGGCTGCTTGCCTTGCTCACATAAGTCCTCGGGGTCTTCGAGGTCTTCCGCTCCAGCTCTGAGTACTTCGTCTACCCGGCAACTATCATCGGAAATAACCACAGTAAGCCAAACAGCATGCAGAAGTTATATTTTTTTGGACATCTCTGGTCATAAGAAAAATACCTGAAGCTTGCCATAGGAGATTTGGATCATGAGGGATTTCTCAATGCGGGAAAGGAGGTGTAGGGGATTCTTTATGAAGCCCACACAAATTATTAGGATAAAAATGAGTGTAGGCACTCATTTAACAAAGAACAATTTTAGAAATATTTAGGAAGTTGTTTCACTAGATTTGGAGTTGAAATGAATATTCTATGGATTTTCTAATACTAGATAAATGGCAATACGAAGCTATTTATTTCATGCAACAGAATAAAGCATGATAAAAATGTTTACCAAGGCTTCAAAAACAGGCCATGATATTAGATGGCTCTGGAAATTGGAATCACTCCATTTGGAGTTGATTTGAATCCTACAGGATTTTTGAAAGATAGCTAGAAGCATTTACACCTACATTTGAATACTAATGCAACAAAAATGTTGCTTGGAAAAATGTGCAAGGCAAATATTTGGATAGGCCTGGATTTTAGGAACCTGCAGGAGTTTGAATCAAACAAATTGGAGTTAAAATGAATTTTATATGGATTTATGAATCTTATCAGAAAAAGAAAAGAGAGAAACATATGGAATTACTTAAGGTTTAACCGGCGCTCAGGGCGCATAATAGCCACTGGGCCGGCCCGACTGCGCAGGCGCTGAGACGCTGCTGGCGCACTTTAGGAAATACGCCTTTCAAGCACGGAGGCGGCAAGATGGAGGTACGCCTCCACTTACGGGGTTGGGCCGACCCTGGCTGCCGCTGACGGACGGGGCCTACCCGTGAGGTTCTTCCCCTACCTCGCGCGGGCAGAGGAGGACTAGGGGAGGCGAGCCAGTCGCGCCGGCGCTTGCCCCCAGCGGCTCAGGCCATCGCTGGCGCCACTCCGGCCACCAGCGCACTCGGGGAAGAGCGCCGCGTCGGCCTGGGTCCCATTCCTGCCGGCAGAACGAGGGAGAGCAGGGCCCTGGCCGCAGCGACTGGCCGATGGTGGCCCTGGCTGCAGCTCTCACTCGAGGGAAGGAAGAGGAGGGAGGAAGATTCATAGAGGCCCGGGGGTCCTTGGGTGGCTGAGGAAAGCTCAAAGGAGAGGGGAAGCGCCCGGGGTGCTCGGATCCCAGGAGATGGTCGGCGGAGGCATTCGGCTATTGGAGGAGGGAGGAGCTTGGGGCTGCTCCGGGTCGGTCTAGGGATCTTAAGGAAGAGAGGAAAGGAGGAGGAAGGCACCACGGGCTTGTAGGAAGCCCTAAATGGGGGAGGAGGAGCCAAGAGGGATCTCAGAGCTCTCTGGTGCTCTCAGGGCACGGCGGCCATGCGTCCCTGAGCCCCTTGGAGTCTTGCTGGCGTTGGGGAGGGGTTGGACTGGTCAAGGGGAGCGTCCTGGCGCACTGGGACATGCTGCCATGGAGGGACCCGAGCTGCAGAAAGAGAAGAGGATACAGAGCACCGTTATTGCATGCTGCCAGCATGGTCACCCTGGTCACTCGTGTCCATAGGTTTGCAATGACCAGTCAAACATCTCCAGCATGCAAGGCACACATGCATGAGGGTAACTCTGGAGTTTGGTAGCTAGTGGAAGTGGTTTGAATGGGTTTGGACTCTGATTAAGTTTGCAGCAGCAAACTTGGGGCTGGCATAAGTGGTTTTCACAGGAAGGGAATGGAGGTGAAACCATGTCTTGGAGCATGTGGTATGGAAAGACTACACCACTGCAAAGTTTCAGCTCAAGCAAAGAAGGGTAGCTAATACTTGTTGTACAAAGCTACATTTCAGCCACAATTCAACTTGAGGATGTGCTGCTCATTTTCTCCACATGAGCATGCCATCTCTTGGCTTGAAACAATGTTTTGGGATGCTAGGAGCCCTCTGGCAAGAGGTGGGGGCTTTGGATTAAACAGAAGTGGGGCAAGAGGGGTAAAAATGATGATCACAGGGGTACAATGAGGAATAGTTACGTGAAGCCTCTCTCCAATAATTGACCAGTGGCCATGGAAATGTTACTGGAGGTAAATTGTAACTATATGAAGATGTGGTAGAAAGTTGAGCTCAAGGGTTAAAGTGGAAGGGACCAAAGTAGCCAATAAAGTGAATGCACACAAGGTGTTTGATGAGTGGCAGAGCAATCAGATGGACTTCAATGGATATGAAACTTAACAGGATCAAATAATAGATAAAAATAAGCGTGGACACCAAATTTGGGATTTGGTGGACTAGGCCTCCAATGAAGACTTGGAAAACCCATGAAATGGGCAGAAATAGCTTTCTGCTTACAAAACTATTCAAATCAATTCCCACAAATCCAATATTTTGTGTGGGGGCATTATTTGAGCATTAAGGCATGCCCAAAAAGTTTGGGTCAAATGGAGAAACTTTATAATGTAAAGTTTCCCAAAGTCAGAAATCAACATAGAGGGTTTTGAGGGGCTTGGGACAAGTTCTTCTATTTTCCTTGATGCGCCACCTGGTGTGGATGCATTATTGGAGTATCAGAACATGTCCACCAAATTTGAACACAATTGGAGTTACTTGACAATGAAGAGTTTCTCAAATTTGGATCTGGACAGATAGGGTTTTATAATAATTAGGGGAGTCAAATCAACTTGGATTTAGATGAAACTTGGCAAGATCATCAAACACATCATAGGTGACATGCTGGAATTTTACTAGAATTTATTGAGAATATTTCTTATAGAAATATTCCAAAAGATTGAAATAGGAAGGAAGGGTTTTGGAGGGGTTTTCCCAATATTTTGAACATGACCATGTGTTGAAACTCATATATATGGAATAAATATATCCACTCAGTTTCCCTAAATTTTCTTAAATATTTTGAAAGCAATAAAAATAACTTTCCTTCATAAAGACCATTTCTGGCCTCATAGGAAGGCATTTAAATAAATTAGTAAAATAACTTTTAAAATAATAATATGGTGGTTTTGGGAAGTCATTTTGATAATGGGTTTTAAATAAAATAAGTGGTGCAAAATAAATTCCCTAATTTGAGGACTTGTAGCACAAATCTCATCTCAGGGGTTTTGAAAGCTTAATTCAAAGAAATGTTTTTTGGTGAAAATATTATTTGGTAAAAATGATTTCTGGTCCTAAACACATGGCATGATCATTAGGCAGGAGTGCTTGGGCTAAGGAGGTGAGTCTGAAGAATAGCAAGAATTATTGAGAATCAGCACAAACATACCAGCAAGCAAGCAAACAACACTCACTTCAAGCATCACAAACATTCACAAAAAATTTAATTGGTCCTAACTTTTGAAATGAGTTAATTTGTCAAGAAAGCTAAATACACGGTGTTACAGGTTTAGAGCAACGAAATAAATATTGCGTCTAATACAAGAATTGATCGTCCCATTGAACGGTGGCATGGGAATTTCATACGAAGCCAAGTGTAAAGGATACTTTGGAGCCAAAGATGTACATGAGAGTCAGGTTTCGGTCTTGTAGAACTTTGGGTTATGGGTCCACCATGTGGGCCAAGAGTGTGGAACTTTGGGTTATGGGTCTATCATGCGGGCCAAGAGTAGGCACATCGGTGACATCTTACACGGTCTTGATAGCAAGACATGTTAGAGGATAGCCTGTCAGTTATGTTGGCAACAACGTCGGTACCAAGGGCGGGGAACGAATAGAACCATTTTCCTGCACGTTGGAACAAGGTGTACCAATAGGCAAAGTTCTCGTGTACCGACGGCTACCGGAATATTATCCACAATAGTAACAGGGTCTTACTGACAGAGTTGTATACCGAGGTTGTTACCTAAGCAGGGAATTAACACTGCTTAGATAAATTCAGATTCAAGAAAGGCTAAACTGACCAATGGGAAGGAAAAGGTGACTGTCATGTCAAACAAACCAATGGAAAGGAAAATGTGTTCACACACACAAGTATTACAGTATACATTCCCAAGGAAAATACAGAGTATGGTGTACATGATAGGTCATCAAGTACATACCATTTTGATAAAAGGGCAAGGATAATCATGATGTTTACCCATACCATACGGTTTGGTTAATTGATCAGGAACAATTTAGCATTGTGCTTCCAATGTTCCTGTTGACATTTGACGTACCACATCAGTGCTTCGGGGTAGCATCGACATGGTCATCGGGTAAGGTTGGACCTTGGGTACACAAAGAGGATCCATGAGGAACAACTTATGAAATAAGTCATATAGTTTCCGCATGGAAGAAAGGCGAATCTTACATATGGAAGAATTTATAACAATAGGTCCTTCGGCCCGGTGTGCCAGACAAGACATCACCGTATCAGGTTACATAAAGGCCAAAGTTATAATTATTGGGAAATGTTCCAACCATCATATCTGCCCGAGATTCAGATCTGATTGGTGTCAGGATACCTCAGGCTCAGGATGCTTGAGAAGAAAAGGGGGCCACGAAAAATAGACGAGATGACAATGCAAGATTCGGGGTATGAACTACGGAAGCAAGTATTCGATCATGAGTTGGATGGTAAGACACATGAACACAATGTCAAGACATTCATGCCCACATGGAGTTCTTACAACAAAATGCAACTGAATTCTGATTTGGTAACCATCGTCGAGGGTAACAAAGTCCTTGAGTAAGCGTGGATTAGCTCTTACGAAGGAACTTCCTTTCCTTGATCAAACCATCCAGTGGCTTGGGGTGTCCACAGAAGTTATATGAAGTGAAGATAGCAAACCTTCAAAACATATAACACCTCCCACATGCGTGAATGATTTGGGATGATCCTAGAGGAAGCGAAACAAAACTTTCACATATTCACGGAGGCAAGAATGCACGTGAATTTGGGAAAACACTTCTTCTATCAAACATATTCTTCATGAGCTAGGCTCAAAGATAGTGCTTTCAAAAGCTTCATCCTGAAACATGGAGAATTTGAGGGTGTCGCCGATGGGATCAACAAGGATCCCTCAGAATTTTGATAGGGGTGACTTTCCAAGATCATAAGAACAAGGAGATAGCATTTGTCAAATCAAATGGTATAATGACATATGCTTGAGGGAGCACAAAAATTAAACATTGGTCGATAGGTGCACTCGGAAATAAGGAATGAGTAGCACGACCAATGCTAGAATGGTGAGTCAACCACCAACATACCAAGAATGAAACAATCAGATATTAACATCAAGGCAATAGGGTTGCCAGAAGTATTGGATCACAAATCAGAGTTCACTTGTTGGTATTCCGGTTAGGAACAACACGGGGACCAAAAATTAATGGTGATGGCGAGAAGTGTCACCATATCAAGAATTCTTAAGAGGTGCAACGATGCTCACAACATTCTTGACATAAAAGATGGTAATACTCTAAGGTAGAAGGTAAAATAAGCCGATTAGCAAGGAACTTAAGGGACAACACAAAACAGGAACAAGTTTGTGTTGGAGGGAAGGCAACAAGGATGTTGATGATAATTACAAATCATCGAGGGGAAAGGATGGTATTTCTCATCATGCATTCAATTGGTACCCTGCAAGAGCTCAGAATGTTGATGATGATCATGACACATTTGTCGAGAAGCTTCACAAAGGTGTAATCGGTCAGCGATGAGATCAAGCAAAGGAATGATGAAGCAAAAGGTTGTCGGAATCACAGATAAGACTACTAGCTCATAATCGAAATTGCCTTTTAAGACAACCAACATGATGTTGAAAGATCGATGTAAGCTTATCGCACTGTTGAAAATGTGTTTCGGGGATAAAGGACACAGATAGCATGGTCAAGCTTTAGCATGACGATGATGATGTAGCTTAAACTTGGAAAGACATGGTCGAGTACAAACTCATAAGCAAAGAAGATTACTAAGATATGGTTGAATCGCAATGTGTACTCGATTCAGTTATCGAAGTCCTTGAGTGTCCAACAACTTGGAACACGAGGAAACTGGAATCAATGAAAATATCCTAGTTGATGAGGAGCTTGAAAGAAGTTATATAGCTCCGTGATATTCTCGAGCTACAAGGGATAATACTCGGAGGTAGATCAACATTAAGGCTTGGACCGATGTATTGACCTGAAGAAGACAAGTGTTCTAGCTTGTCTAGGTAAGGAATTCAAAGAGGTTCAATCAAGGTCAAAACCATGGTTGCAAAGTACCAAATCACAGAAGCAAGATCAAATCATACAACGAATGATTATTGATACGAGAAGTTACTTATGATAGTATCAACATCGTTTCCATGGGCATGAACACAAGTTCAAGGTCAACTCCCACTTCATCAATGCATCACCTGCCATTTACTCCTCGCCTTTGATGAGGTTGTAGCTTTGAAGGATTATGTGGCAAAACACCAGATGAATAAGACTCGTGAAAACTCTCGAGATCACAATGATGTAGGAAGGCATACGCTCAACCCATCAGGGAATCTTAGGAACATATACCACAAACTTCAAGAGTAATTAACACATGCTTGACAACAGAGCATGGCCGACAAAAGCATAGGATACAACTTATCAGAGGGAGAGGACACAATTTACCAATGGCATTTATGTATCAGGGGAACAATATCATAAGAATTTTTGAATGTAAAGGATGTCATCGGATAATAACCCACTATGGGTCTGACGGTTCACAAAGGACCTGATGTGAGTATCGTTACCCGATCAGAGGAAAATAGAATGCAAGGCATCGGATTATAGAACATCTGAAAAATTACCGATATTTAATTACCAAAGGAATTATGATTTCTAGGTTGGTGTATCAGAATCTGATGCTCCGATCAAATACAAGTAAGTTTAATGGACTTAGATGGACAATAAACCAAAGTTGGTTTGTCGAGAATCAGCTCCTGTCCACAAGACGTCTAAGCCGAAAAGAAAATTTAGGAGGATCAACTAATGATGTGTGTGCATTCACACATAGGTAGAATCAATAAGGTCAAATGACAACCACAAAGGATTATAATGAATGTTTCTAGACATATGGAATTAACCATAATGCAAGCAGGTGAGAAAGGTCATGAACGATAGGCTACAAAGGATTTCGGAAGATCGAATAGTAATTCGAGGGACTTGTGAAACACCTGACAACTAAGGTCGAACAAATCCCCGGTAAGATAATTCGTTGCATCCTGTAAAAACAAGAGTAAATGGAAAGGAAGGTAAGAACGATATTTGTATATAGTCGTCCATAGGGGTTGAGGGAGGAAGAGAAATTTGCAGCAACGATGAGCACAAGTTCTCGAGAAAACATCAGAGAGTATCTTCGGAGTCTTTTGACGAATCAAGCCATCATCTGGAATGTGGGGCTCTCCGGGAGGGAGTATTTACGATAACCTAGAGTTAGAGTTAGCAAAATCTTTAACCCGAAAGAGAAGAGAGAGTAGAACACAGAGTATAGAAAAGGAGTAAAAGATACTAATACCACCCAATTGAGATGTGGGCCCATAAGCCTCAAAATCAAAGTTAGTAAGTTTTTCAAGTACTAGATTCAACTTCGGCCAAGGAGGTGGAAAGGGGGATACCTACTCGTAGTCGGCTTTGATACCAACTTGTGATGCCCTCGATTTGATCATATGCTAATCATACACGCAAATGTGTACGACAAAGCTCAAGGAATCATGGGAATATATCACAACACAACTCTAGACATAAATAAAACAAACAAGCTTCATATTACAAGCCAGAGGCCTCGAGGGATAGAATACAGAAGGTCGATAAACACACGAGTCGGCGGAAGCAACAAATATCTGAGTACAAACATGAACATGAGGTGCCTTAGAGAAGGCTAGCACAAAAGATACAACGATCGAACGAGGCGAGAGCTCCTGCCTGGAAACCTCCTAACTACTCCTGGTCTTCAGCGGCCTCCACATAGTAGTAGGCACCGTTCAGGTAGCCATCGTTGCCGGCGGGATACGCCATCTCCTGGGCTCCATCATCTCGTCGCAGCAATGAATCAAGGGGAAAAGGGGGAGAAAAGCAACGGTGAGTACTCATCCAAAGTACTCGCAAGACTGGCACCAAAACTATGCTACATATGCATCATTATCAAAGGGAGGGGTTATATGTGGACTGACTGCAGCAATACGAGAAAGAGAGGCAAGGCCTAGTCCTATCAAAGACTAGCATCTTCAGGGGGTCTTGCAGCAATAGACGAGAGTAGAACATGTAACACAATTAATAGTCATATTGTTGTAGCAATATTAATTAAAGTCACGCCCAGAGATTATTCCTCGACTCCCTGCGAGGAAGCAATCCCGAAGCAAACATTCTAGTTAAGTAACACTTGTAGTTGTATAAGATCGGGGCACAACTCCAAGTCATCTTGTAACCATGGACACAGCTATTCGAATAGATAAGTTCTTCCATGCTGGGGTGCACATGCACCACATATTCCCCGTCACGCTCGATAAACTCTGGCTAGACACACTTTCCTGGGTCATGGCCGGCCTCGGAACATCGAGACGTCGTAGCCCCACCTAGACTCAATAGAGAGGCCAGCTCGCCGGTCTAAATCCTAAGTACGCAGGGGTCATGGGCCCATCACCCTTTCCACTCATGCATGATGCCAGGGCGGCCGATGTAAGTCCTAGCACCCTTTATTACAAGCGCGATGCCTATCCGGACCACTCGGGCGCGCGCCGCTCCATTGCTGACGTCTGAAGAGGTTCGGCTGATACCACGACATCGAGAACCCATAACTCATCCCACTTAGACGGTTAGTGCAAATAAGGTCTCCGAGCAACCTAGATCAAATACCCAAATCCATTAGCATTTAAATTAACTAATTGACACATCCACGCGGGAATCCACGCGCCTAACATTTATTCATCAATGTCCCCAGTAACATGGTCAAGTAACTGTGTGGTTGTAACATCAGGGGGAATCCGAGGTATCACCCTCGTTGGATTCAGAATGATGTAACCATCAAGGTGGACTTAGAGGAATCACCCACGAGGGTCTCACACTTGAGGAGTTGCACGACAGAGTCATCGTCGGGAACGGTGAGGGAGGAATCACCCTCGATAACCACGACCGACTAGCTGCACTACAGAGATAGCATCATGAGTACTTCGTGAGGTGTCACCCTCGGTACCCGATAGTAGCTTTGTAGCGTCGTACAACCAAGGGGGGTGTAAGTGTTGTGTCAGTTCTTGGCTCGTCAATTAGGGATCGAGACTTGACGATAAAACGGGGGCAACTAGACTAAGGGGGCAAAGGGGATGACTGAGCCACCTATACTAAGCAGTTTAAAGTGTGGCACTGGAAAGTAGGAGTTCATCAAAATTAGGATATGCATCATATATTGGAGCTAACTACAAGAGTAGCAAAATTCTAATATAAGCATGAGGGAGAAAGAAATAGGCGATATAGGAATGATCAAGGGGGTTTGCTTGCGTTGTTGCTCTGCAGCAAAGGGCTATTTGTCATGAGGGTAGTTGTACCTGGCAGCAGCGTCAGTCTCGGGGTCAACCGGTAAGAAGAGGGGGAAGAAACAATAAATATAAACACACATGCAATCACTAAGCATGACATGGCAATATGCAGGTCTAGGCATGACCTAACGCAGTGTTATCTGTCATAGACGGGTCGGGAAAATATTGAATGATATTTCCCGGGTCCCTAGCTACTACCGGTGAGACGAAAACGGTGGAAAAGTTCCATGTTTGCTATGCTAGGGACGCGTGACACGCGAACGTATAGCGTATCCGGGTTCGTCTCGTTTTGCTCATCAACTTTCATGTTCAAAATATTTTCATCTCACTTACAGTTTAATTAATATTAATTCTTAAAGTTTTATTCAATATCCAGAATTTAAAATAGATTATTTAAATTCAATAACTAGATTTATGACATCACCCTCATGTCAGCATGACATCAGCAGTCAACGGGTTTGTTGACTGGTCAAACTGACCAGTGGGTCCCATGTGTCATAGGTACATTTATTTATAGGGTTATATAACTATTTAATCAAGTTAATTAGGTGGATGGGACCCAGCTGCCATACACTGCTTAGGCTAATTTATTTATGTTAATTAATAGGTTTAGCTAATACTCCCTCCGTCCCAAAATAAGTGTCTCAACTTTGTACTAGCTCTAGTATAAAATTATACTAAGCTTCACACAGTTATTTTGGGACGGAGGGAGTAGTTTATTTAATTAACTTACCTAATCTTTAAACATTATAATTAACTAAATAATTATTTATCTATAATTATTATATTAAATCCTAGTTATCCAAAATAGTAATTACTATTTGAACTAAATAATTAATCCAATTAATTAATTTATTAGTATTAAATATTTATAAAACTATTTTTTTTACTTATTTTGATTTTTTGTTTTAGGGGCGTGGCCCCGCATGTCATTGATATTCAAACTAACAACAGATTAAATATAGTGATTAATCTAATTACTCTTAATTAACTATTTAGTTATTTATTCATTTTTATTCCATTGTTTTATAAAACGTTCTAGGGGTGGGCCCCCGTTGTCATTGGCGGTGGGAGGGGGGGGGGGGTAGGCTCACATGTCACTAGGGAGGGGCTCATCCCCACCCCATCACAATTCGGATAGGGGGCGCCAGGGGGCGTCCGGCCTTGCCGATGGCCAGGGCGGTGGTGATGGGTGCGGCCATGTTCGGAGGAAGGCGCAGGGGAGGCGCAGAATGCATGAGGGGGGCGCAGGGGGCGCGATGGGAGGTGCTGGAGCGAGGCCCGACACTGTGGGGGGGGCGAGCGGCAGCTGGAGCTGCGGGGCTGCGGGTCGGGGGTCGCAGGGCATGCCGGGAGTCACCGAAGTTGGGGGAGGAGGGGAGAGAAGGGGAGGAGCCTCGCAGCGTGCCTGCAGGTGTGCAACGTGGGCTCGAGGAAGGGCGACGGGGAGGCGTCGTGGTGGCGAGGCGGCTCCTGTGAGGTGGTGGTAGCCGGCGAGGAGGCGAAGGAGGGGAGACGGCTGTGAGGGGCGACGGAGGAGGCCGAGGGAGGCGTCGGAGGAGGCCGGGGGCGACGGAGGAGGTCGAGGGAGGCGCCGGGGCATGTCGGCCGGTGGCGAGGTGGCCGAAGATGGCCAGTGGAGGGGGCTGGCTCGGCCTCGGCCTCCCTACCCCGATCCAGAGTGGATCGGGAGGGAGAGGGAGAAGTGGGGGCTGCGGGGTTGGAGGAGAGGAGAGTTAGGGTTTAGGGGTGGGTTAAATACCCACGGGTAGAGGTGGGCCGGTGGGCCGGTTGGGGTGGTCGGCTGAGCTAGTTGGCCCAGTTGGGCCGGGGGAGAGGGGGCTTTTTCCTTTTTATTTTCTTTTTCTTTTTATTTCTGTTTTATTAATTTTTAGCAATTATTTCCTTTAGTAAAAAAATGAGTGACTTGTTCCATAATTTACTTCGCAATATTCTGTACTGCCACACAAGGTTTGATTATTTTTGAAAACTATTTGAATTATCCATTGAATTTAAGAGGGCATTTTAAAATGCGATTTTGCTATGTTATCGAAGGTGGGGTCCACACCAGCTTGAGGTTGATGTTGTTTTCCTTAATAACAATTGTCTTTGTTTATTTCACAAGTGTGCAACATTTTTCTTTTGTTGTTTGAAGTTTTGTTTTATCACAATAAATTTCTAGAGCCATTAATAGTGGTAATTGAAATGAGATATGATATACAATTTGATCATGAGCTGTTTAGCAAAATGATTATGCTCTAATCATGGTGATCACTGCAGCTTGATTACATAGGTTACTATAGCATAATGGGGATGTCACAGCAGCCCTAGCCCTCCACTTCTCCTCCTCCGCGGCGCTTGGCGAAGCCTTGCCGGAGAACCACAAGCTGCACCGCCACCACGTCGTCGGGCTGCCGGAGCTCTCCCTCAACTTCTCCTCCCCCCTTGCTGGATCAAGAAGGAGGAAACGTCCCCGGGATGTACGTGTGTTGAACGCGGAGGCGCCGTTCGTTCGGTGCTTGGATCGGATATTTCGCGATTTGAATCGCCGCGAGTACGACTCCGTCATCCGCGTTCATTGTAACACTTCCCATTAGCGATCTTCAACGGTATGAAGATGCTCTCCCTCTCTCGTTGCTAGCATCTCCTAGATTGATCTTGGTGACACGTAGGAAATTTTTGAATTCTTACTATGTTCCCCAACAGTGGCATCACAGCTAGGTCTATGCTTAGATTATATGCATGAGTAGAACACAAGTAAGTTGTGGGCGATGATATGGTCAATTTGCTTACTGTTACTAGTCCTATCTTTATTCAACGGCATTGTGGGATGAAGCGGCCCGGACCGACTTTACACGTATGCTTACGTGAGACTGGTTCCATCGCCTAACATGCACTTGTTGCATAAGGTGGCTAGCGGGTGTCTGTCCCTCCCACTTTAATTGGATCGGATTCGATGAAGAGGGTCCTTATCAAGGGTAAATAGCAATTGGCATATCACTGTTGTGGTTGTAACGTAGGTAAGAAACGTTCTTGCTAGAAACCCATAGCAGCCACGTAAAACTTGCAACAATAATTAGAGGACGTCTAACTTGTTTTTGCAGGGTATGCTATGTGATGTGATATGGACAAAGGATGTGATGAAATATATGTGATGTATGAGATTGGTCATGTTCTTGTAATAGGATTCACGACTTGCATGTCGATGAGTATGACAATCGGCAGGAGCCATAGGAGTTGCCTTAATTTATTGTATGATGTGTGTGTCAATCAAAACGCCATATGATTACTTTACTTTATTGCTAACTGTTAGCCATAGTAGTAGAAGTAATAGTTGGCGAGTCAACTTCATGAAGACACGATGATGGAGATAATGGTGTCGTGCTGGTGATGATGGTGATCATGTTGCGCCCCAAAGATGGAGATCAAAGGCGCAAGATGATATTGGCCATATCATGTCACTTTATGATTTGCATGTGATGTTTACCATGTTTTTACATCTTGTTTGCTTAGAATGATGGTAGTAAATAAGATGATCCCTCACTAAAATTTCAAGAAATGTGTCCCCCCTAAGTGTGCACCGTTGCGAAGGATCGTTGTTTCGAAGCACCACGTGATGATCGGGTGTGATAGATTCTAATGTTTGCATACAACGGGTGTAAGCCAGATTTACAGACGCAAAACACTTAGGCTGACTTGACGAGCCTAGTATGTATAGACATGGCCTCGGAACACGAGATACCGAAAGGTCGAACATGAGTCGTATTGTTGATGCGATAAACATGGAGATGTTCACCATTGATGAGTAGTCCGTCTCACGTGATGATCGGACACGGCCTAGTCGATATGGATCATGTATCACTTAGATGACTAGAGGGATGTCTATCTGAGTGGGAGTTCATTAAACAATTTGATTAGATGAACTTAATTATCATGAACTTAGTCTAAAATTGTCTTTACAATCTATATTGTAGATCCAATGGCCAACGCTAATGTTCCCCTCAACTTCAACGCGTTCCTCGAGAAAATCAACCTGAAAGACGATGGAAGCAACTATACGGATTGGGTCCGTAACTTGAGGCTCATCCTCATAGCTTCCAAGAAAATATATGTCTTTGATGCGTCGCTAGGTGATGCACCTGAATTCCTAGCGGCTCAAGACGTTAGGAACGCCTAGCAGTCGCGTAGTGATGATTACTCCCTGGTTCAGTGAGGCATGCTTTACAGTTTGCAACCGGGGCTCCAAAAGCGTTTTGAGCAACATGGAGCATATGAGATGTTCCAAGAGCTGAAACTGGTTTTCCAAGCTCATGCCCGGGTCGAGAGATATGAAGTATCCGACAAGTTCTTCAGTTGTAAGATGAAGGAAAATGGTTCTATCAGGGAGCACATACTCAAAATGTCTGGGTTGCACAACCGCTTGTCTCGGCTGGGAGTTAATCTTCCAAATGACTCGGTTATTGACAGAATCCTCGAGTCGCTTCCACCTAGCTACAAGAGCTTTGTGATGAACTACAATATGCAAGGGGTGGAGAAGTCTATTCCTGAGTTATATTCGATGCTGAAATCAGCGGAGGTGGAAATCAAAAAGGAACATCAAGTGTTGATGGTGATTAAGACCAACATTTTCAAGAAAGGCAAGGGTAAGAAGAACTTCAAGAAGGACGTCAAAGCAGTTGCCGCGCCCCTTAATCAGTTGCCGGGAAGAAGCCCAAGAATGGACCCAAGCCTGAGACTGAGTGCTATTATTGCAAGGGAACCGGTCACTCGAAGCGGAACTGCCCCAAGTACTTAGCAGATAAGAAGTTCGGCAACGTCAAAGGTATATATGATATACATGTTATTGAAGTGTACCTTACCAGCGCTCGTAGTAGCTCATGGGTATTTGATACCGGTGCACTTGCTCATATTTATAACTCAAAACGGGAGCTGCAGAATAAGCGGAGACTCGCGAAGGACGAGGTGACGATGCGCGTCGGGAATGGTTACAAGGTCGATGTGGTCGTCAGCACGCTACCTCTACATCTACCTTCGGCATTAGTTTTAAACCTTAATAATTGTTATTTAGTACCAGCTTTGAGCATGAACGTTGTATTTCGATCTCGTTTGATGCGAGATGGCTACTCATTTAAATCTGAGAATAATTGTTGTTCTATTTATATGAGAGATATGTTTTATGGCCACGCCCTGCTGGTCAATGGTTTATTCTTAATGAATCTTGAACGTGATGTTACACATATTCATAGTGTGCTTACCAAAAGATGTAAGGTTGATAATGATAGTCCCGCATACTTGTGGCACTGCCACCTTGGTCATATCGGTGTCAAACGCATGAAGAAACTCCATACAGATGGACTTTTGGAGTCTCTTGATTTTGAATCATTTGACACGTGCAAACCATGCCTCATGGGCAAGATGACTAAGACTTCGTTCTCCAGAACAATGGAGCGAGCAGCCAACTTGTTGGAAATAATTCATACCGATATATGCGGTCCAATGAGCGTTGAGGCTCGTGGTGGCTATCATTATGTTCTCACCCCCACTTATGACTTAAGGAGATATGGGTATGTATACTTAATGAAACACAAGTCTGAGACCTTTGAAACGTTCAAAGAATTTCAGAGTGAGGTAGAGAATCAACGTGACAAGAAAATAAAGTTCTTGCAATCTGATCGTGGAGGAGAATATTTGAGTCACGAGTTTGGCACGCACTTAAGGAAATGTGGAATTGTTTCACAACTCATGCCGCTTGGCACACCTCAGCGTAACAGTGTGTCTGAACGTCATAATCGCACTCTATTTGATATGGTGCGATCTATGATGCCTCTTACTGATTTACTGCTATCATTTTGGGGATATGCATCGGAGACTGCCGCATTCACTTTAAATAGGGAACCGTCTAAATACGTTGAGACGACACCGTATGAAGTATGGTTTGGGAAGAAACCTAAGTTGTCGTTTCTGGAAGTTTGGGGATGCGATGCTTATGTCAAGAAACTTCAACCTAAAAAGCTCGAACGCAAGTCGGAAAAGTGTGTCTTCATAGGATACCCTAAGGAAACTATTGGGTATACCTTGTATCTCAGATTCGAAGACAATGTCTTTTTTGCCAAGAATGGATTCTTTGTAGATAAAGAGTTTCTCTTGAAAGAAGTAAGTGGGAGGAAACTAGTACTTGATGAGGTAATTGTACCCCCTCTTGAACCGGAGAGTAGCGCAGCGCAAGAAAATGTTTATGTGGTGCCTGCACCGACTAGAGAGGAAGTTAATGATGATGATCATGAAACTTTGGATCAAGTTACTACTGAACTTCGTAGGTCCACGAGTACACGTTCCGCACCAGAGTGGTACGACAACCCTGTCCTGGAATTCATGTTGTTAGACAACGGTAAACCTTTGAACTATGAAAAAGCAATGGTGGGCCCGAATTCCAACGAATGGCTTGAAGCCATGAAAGCCAAGATAGGATCCATGTATGAGAACAAAGTATGGACTTTGGTGGACTTGCCCGATGATCGGCAAGCCATAGAAAATAAATGGATCTTTAAGAAGAAGACTGACGCGGATGGTAATGTGACCGTCTATAAGGCTTGGCTTGTCTCTAAGGGTTATCGACAAGTTCAAGGAGTTGACTACGATGAGACTTTCTGACCCGTAGCAATGCTGAAGTCTGTCCGAATCATGTTAGCAGTTGCCGCATTTTTTGATTATGAGATCTGGCAAATGGACGTCAAAATGGCATTCCTTAACGACTTTCTTATGGAAGAATTGCATATGATGCAGCCAGAAGGTTTTTTCTATCCTAAAAATGCTCACAAGGTATGCAAGATCCAGCGCTCCATCTATGGGCTGGTGCAAGCATCTCGGAGTAGGAACATTCATTTTGATGAGGTGAAAAAACGTTTGGGTTTGTACAGACTTATGGAGAAGCCTGTATTTACAAGAAAGTGAGTGGGAGCTTTGTAGCATTTCTCATTTTATATGTGGATGACATATTGTTGATGGGAAATAATATATAACTTTTGAAAGCATGAAGGCCTACTTGAATAAGTGTCTTTCAATGAAGGACCTTGGAGAAACTGCTTACATATTATGCATCAAGATCTATAGAGATAGATCAACACGCCTCATTGGTCTTTCACAAAGCATATACCTTGACAAGGTATTGAAGAAGTTCAATATGGATAATTCCAAGAAGGGTTTCTTGCCTGTATTGCTGCAAGGTGTGAGATTGAGAACGAATCAATGCCCGACCACGACAGAAGATAGAGAAAAGATGAGTATCGTCCCCTATGCTTCAACCATAGGCTCTATTATTTATGCCATGCTGTATACCACACCTGATGTGAACCTTGCCATAAGTTTGGTAGGGAGGTACCAGAGTAATCCCGGAATGGATCACTGGACAGGGTCAAGAATATCCTTAAGTACCTGAAAAGGACTAAAGATATGTTTTTCGTTTATGGAGGTGCCGAAGAGCTCGTCGTAAAGGGTTACGTTGATGCTAGCTTCGACACAGATCAGGATGACTCCAAGTTACAAACCGGATACGTGTATATTTTGAATGGTGGGGTAGTCAGCTGGTGCAGTTGCAAGCAAAGCATCATGGCGGCATCTACATGTGAAGCAGAGTACATATCTACTTCGGAAGCAGCACACAAGGAGTATAGATGAAGGAGTTCATGACCGACCTAGGAGTGATTCCCAATGCGTCGGGCCCGATGACTCTCTTTTGTGATAACACTGGAGCTATTGCCATTGCCAAGGAGCCCACGTTTCACAAGAAGACCAAGCGCATCAAGCGCCGCTTCAAATCCATTCGTAGATACATTTAGGATGGAGATATAGATATTTGTAAAGTACATAGGATCTGAATATCGCAGATCCGTTGACTAAACCTATTCCACGAGTGAAACATGATCAACACTAGAACTCTATGGGTGTTAAATAGCACGTTGACGGGAGACTATTCTTGATAATAATGCTATGCTTCCCCGGCAACGGCGCCAGAAAATAGTCTTCATAACCCACAAGTATAGGGGATCGCAACAGTTTTCGAGGGTAGAGTATTCAACCCAAATTTGTTGATTCGACACAAGGGGAAGCCAAAGAATATTCTCGAGTATTAGCAGTTGAGTTGTCAATTCAACCACACCTAAAAGACTTAGTAACTGCAGCAAAGTATCAGTAGCAAGGTGGTGATAGCAACAGTAGCAACGGTAATAGTAGCAGCGGTGACAGCAGTAGTGACAGAGTAACAGTAGCAGCAGTGATAGCAGTAGCGACAAAGTAACGGTAGCAGCAGTGACAGCAGTAGCAGCAAAGTAACATAGCAAGGACCAGTAGGAGAACCTCGTAGGCATTGGATCGATGATGGATAATTATGCCGGATGATATTCATCATGCAATAGTTATAACATGGGGAGATATGTAACTAGCTCCAGTTCGTCAATGTAATGTAGGCATGCATTCCGTATATAGTCATACGTGCTTAGGGAAAAGAACTTGCATGACATCTATTGTCCATCCCTCCCGTGGCAGCGAGGTCCTAATGGAAACTACGGGATATTAAGGTTCTCCATTTAATAGAGAACCGGACCAACGCATTGACACTTAGTGAATACATGAACTCCTCATACTATGGTCATCTCCGGGAGTGGTTCCGGCTATTGTCACTCCGGGGTTGCCGGGTCATAACACATAGTAGGTGACTACAACTTGCAAGATAGGGTCAAGAACACACATATATTGACAAGAACATAATAGGTTCAGATCTGAAATCATGGCACTCGGGCCCTAGTGACAAGCATTAAGCATGGCAAAGTAGTAGCAACATCAATCTCAGAACATAGTGGATACTAGGGATCAATCCCCATCAAAACTAACTCGATTGCATGATAGATCTCATCCAACCCATCACCGTCTAGCAAGCCTACGATGAGATTACTCACGAACGGTGAAGAGCATCATGGAATTGGCGATGAAGGAAGGTTGGTGATGACGATGGCGATGATCTCCCCTCCCTGGAGCCTAGAACGGACTCCGGATCTGCCCTCCAAAGGAAGAACACGTGGTGGCAACGCCTCCGTATCGTAAAACGTGATGAACTCTTCTTCTCTATTTTTTCCGGACGAAAGGGACTAAATAGACCAGGGGGGCCGCGCCTGGTGGGCTTGTGGGCTCCACTCTCCACTTCTCCGGTTGATTCTTGCGCCAGTATTTTTTACATATTCCACAAAAAATCCCCGTAAATTTCCACGTCATTCCAAGAACTTATATTTCTGCGCAAAAACAACACCATCGCAATTCTGCTGAAAACAGCGTTAGTCCGGGTTAGTTCCAATCATGCAAATTAGAGTCCAAAACAAGGGCAAAAGAGTTTGGAAAAGTAGATACGACGGAGACGTATCAACTCCACCAAGCTTAAAGCCTTGCTTGTCCTCAAGCAATTCAGTTGACAAACTGAAAGAGACAAATGAAAAACTTTTACGAACTCTGTTTGATCTTGTTGTTGCAATTATGTCTAACTCATATTCATATTTTCAGCAAGATCACAAGCTAACCACATAAGTAATGACATCTAGGTCTCACGGTAAACTCATATCAATGGCATAATCAACTAGCGAGCAATAATGATAAGTCTCAAACGTCAACACTTCAATCAAAACAATCATGAAGCAATATGAACAGATGGTATCTCGCTAGCTCTTTCTGAGGCTGCAAAACATAAATGCAAAGCACCTTCAAAGACCAAGGGCTGACTGAACATTGTAATTCATGGCAAAGAAGATCTAGTCACATTCATACTCAATCTCAATTAAAAGCAAAGCATAAAAATGACAAAGGTGCTCTCTAATTGGTGCTTTCATAAGGAGAGGATGACTCAACAGAAACATAAGTAGATAGGCCCTTCGTAGAGGGAAGCATTTATTTGCAGAGGTTCCAGAGATCAAGCTTTGAAGACAGAGATAAATAATTTTGGGTGGCATGCTTTCATTGTCAATGCAATGACCAAGAGTTTTCACCATCTTCCATGCTACACATAATATAGGCGGTTCCCCAACAGAAAAGTAAAGTTTGGACTCCCCCACCACCGATCAATCACACTCCATGACTAGCCGAATACTCTGGTGTCATCCATACCAACAACAATCCAGGGGGAGTTTTGTTTGTAATTATCTTTTCTATTTGAGTATGGAACTGGGCATTCCAATTACCATCCCCTTTCTCGTGAGTGATAGTGAATAAACACATATCGAGGATAACACGCCTAGCATGGAAGATACTGATCGCCCCTTGTCACCACATGAGCGGTTCGGGCATGCAAAACAGATTATTTCTTGAAGGTTTAGAGAGTGGCACATGCAAATTTACTTGGAACGGCAGGTAGATACCGCATATAGGTAGGTATGGTGGACTCATATGGAACAACTTTGGGTTTATGGAAGTGGATGCACAAGCAGTATTCCTGCTTAGTACAAGTGAAGGCTAGCAAAAGACTGGGAAGCGACCAACTAGACAGCGACAATAGTCATCAAAATGCATTGAAATTAACCAACATTGAATGCAAGCATGAGTAGGACATAAATCACCATGAACATGAATATCATAGAGGTTATGTTGATTTTGTTTCAACTACATGCGTAAACATGCGCCAAGTCAAGCCACTTGAATCATTCAAAGGAGGATACCATCCTATCATACTACATCATAATCATATCAAAATTCATGTTGGCATCCAAGACAAACCATTATAAGCTCCTAGCTAATTAAGCATGGCATCAGAAACTATGATCTCTAAGTTGTCATTGCCAACATGTTTCTCTCACAACAAAGCTGAATCAGGAACGATGAGCTAGTCATATTTACAAAAACAAAATAGATCGAGTTCATGCCAGCTTTTCCAGGCTCAGTCACTTCATCAAATATCATCATTATTGCCTTTCACTTGCACGACCGAATGATGTGAACAATAATAAGAGTGTTCGTGCATTGGACTAAGCTGGAATCTGCAAGCAAACACAAAGGAGAAGACAAAGTAATATGGCTCTTTGACAGACAAAGAGATATGCATGCGAGAGCCACTAAACATTGTAACCATGGTCTTCTACCTTGACCCAAAGAAAAAGAAAACTATTTACACGGGAACGCTCCCAACAAGCAAAAGAAGAATGGGAAATCTTTTTGGGTTTTCTCAAACTAGACAAACACACGAGAAGAAAAACGAGAAAAGAAATAAACTAGCATGGATGATACAGTGGCAAAGTGTGAACACCGACTATCAAAGTGAAAGTGTGAGCATGAATATAAAGTCGGTGAGAAACACGTACTCCCCCAAGCTTAGTATTTTGGCCTAAGTTGGTCTACTCCCAAGGAGGGAAATAACTGTCTCCGGGGTACTCCGGAGTGTACTGAGGGTGCCACTGTTGTGTGAGCTCCTCTGGCTCCCACTGATAAACTGGCGTCTGGTACTCGACTGGTAGCTCGGGCACGGGCGCCTCTTGTGGTGCTATGCCCCAATATGCGTAGATCTCCGAGGGCATAATAATGTACCTGCCTAGATGAAGATTGAACAAAGAAGGAGCAGGCAAGGTAATAGTCTCACGAGTACCCTCACTAAATACCAAGTTATAAATCATCCTCTTATTTATATCTTTATCAAGGAAGTCATGGCGAACCATGCTATAATAATCTAGATATGTCTCAGGAAGAAGAATCTCTTCTTCCTCGTGGAGTCTAATAGGTATCTCAAAATGTCTAGCAAGACGGGTAGCATAGATACCTCCATAAACAACCCCTTTAGAACGGTTCATGTTCAACCGTTGAGCTACTATAGCGCCCAAGCTATAAGTCATATCATTATAAAGGGCTTCGTGCAAAACCGCAAGATCTGGGGAGCTAAGGGCCCCAGCTTTCCCACGGCCAATCAAACATTTTCCCACGAATAATGAGAAGTACCGAAGCACGGGAAAATGTATGCTAGCAGCTCTAGCGCAAGACACTCCTCTCTCTTCTCCTACAGGAATAGTATCTATGAAAGCCTCCAAGTCCCGTGGACGAGGTTCATGAATATCCCCAACATAAGGTAATTTGCAAACATTGCAAAAATCCTGAAGTGACATGCGCTGGGGGATATCATATAACTTGAACTCAACCATAGGAGGACTCTTCCTTGGATAGAAATTAAAGCTTTGCACGAAAATATTAGTGAGGAGGAGGTATTGCGGACAGTTATCTTTAACGAAGGCAGTAAGGCATGCGTTCTCCACCAAGTAGTAAAAGTCCTCATAAAGTTCGGCGGCGCGTAGGAACACATCGCTTGGCCACTCGCACGCTCGAACTTCTGCAACTTGGGGGACCGGATACTTGGGTTTCTTCTTCTCATGTTCATCATCCTTGGGGTCACGGCTTGAAGAGCCTCTTAAGAACCTCCTCATCTTTTCCTTTTTCTATCTCTGAAAATTTCTGAAATTTTTATTGACTCTAAGGAAAAGTGAACAAGGCCCAATGAAACTCGTAGCAACTACTCCGACAAGTGCCTAGAGGCCATATCACGCATCAAAACTACTTGGGACCAGCTAAAATTAGCATGCAAAGCTCAAGAACAGGGTCACCAAGGCAGCAAAAATACGCAACGAATAAGGCACTAGAGCAAAAACTAATTGGACCAATGGAGGAGTCACATACCAAGGAGCAATTTCCCCAAAACAGTTCGGTGAATGGGGCTTTGCATAAGGAGATCGAAAATCGCAGCAAGAAGAGCAAGAACACGGGTTTGAGCTACGAAACGATTTTTTCTGGAGGTAGGAGAAGGAGATGGGAGCTGGAATAAGTGGAGGGGGACACGTGGGCCCCACAAGCCTGGTAGGCGCGGCCAGGGGTGCCCGCGCATCCAGGGCTTGTGGCCCACTGGTGCATCCCCCTGACTAGCTCTCCGTCTCAGAATTTTTCAAAAATTCCAGAAAAAATCATACTTGATTTTCACGGCATTCGGAGAACTTTTATTTTCGGGACACTTTTCTACGGGATGCAAAAAGTAGAAAACAGGGAAAACTAAAGCTAAATCTATCATTTTTCTTCTAAGCAACTGAAGGTGAAAGCTTGGAACAGAGGGTTGTGACTCCTCGATTCATCCATCCCATGGGCATCGAAAGAAATCCGTCAATGAGGTTGATCAAGTCTCCTTGACAAACCTTTTTGAATCGCATAAAAACGGAGAATTTTCGAATAGTCACTAGGTTACCTCAATGGGGATGTGCATATCCCCGACAAGCAAATCATACTTCATCTTAACAGTAGGTATAGGGTATTCAAAGCTCCCAATAAGAATCGATGAAGTTTTTTCAATAGCATTGATGCAATGTACTCGATATTGTTTCTTCGGAAAGTGCACCGTATGCTCATTACCGTTGACATGGAAAGTGACATTGCCTTTGTTGCAATCAATAACAGCCCCTGCGGTGTTTAGAAAGGGTCTTCCAAGGATGGCCGCCATGGCATCATCCTCGGGAATATCCAGAATAACAAAGTCTGTTAAGATAGTGACGTTAGCAACCACAACAGGCACATCCTCGCAAATGCCAATAGGGAAGGCAGTTGATTTGTCGGCCATTTGTAGAGAGATCTCAGTGGGTGTCAACTTATCCAGTTCAAGTCTACGATAAAGAGAGAGAGGCATAACACTAACACCGGCTCCAAGGTCGCATAAAGCAGTTCTAACGTAGTTGCCTTTAATGGAGCAAGGTATAGTGGGCACTCCGAGATCACCTAGTTTCTTAGGAGTTCCACCCTTGAAGGTATAATTAGCGAGCATGGTGGAAATCTCAACCTCAGGTATCCTCCTCTTGTTAGTCACAATATCTTTCATGTACTTAGCATACGGAGACATTTTGAGCATATCTGTCAAACGCATTTGCAGAAAGACAGGTCTAATCATTTCAACAAATCGCTCAAAATCCTCATCATCCTTTTTCTTGGATGGTTTGGGAGGAAAGGGCATGGGTTTCTGAACCCATGGTTCCCTTTCTTTACCATGCTTCCTAGCAACGAAGTCGTTCTTGTCGTATCTCTTATTCTTAGGTTGTGGGTTATCAAGATCAACAGGTTCAATCTCCACATCCTTATCATTGCTAGGTTGGGCATCATCATGAACATCACTATCGATATTATCATTAGGCTCATGTTCATCACCAGATTGTGTCTCGGCATCAGAAACAGAGACATTGTTTGGATTCTCGGGTGTAACAGCAATAGGGTTGCTAGCGTGCAAGTTCCTATCATCTTTCTTCTTCTTCCTAGGATGACTAGGTGCATCAGTGCTAACTCCTTGAGAATCTTGTTCAATTCTCTTAGGATGACCCTCAGGATACAAAGGTTCCTGGGTCATTCTACCGCCTCTAGTGACGACTCTAACAGAATTGTCATTCAACTCATTGAGCAAGTCATTCTGAGCCTTAAGTACTTGTTCTACTTGAGTAGTAACCATAGAGGCATGTTTACTCAAGAGCTTAAGATCATTGATATGAGTACCTTCCAGGCCCCACCTTCCACCAAGAGCACACCTTCCAGGCCAACACAGAGCTCTTCTTCATCCATGGCATCCACAGGGCAAACACATGAGGTTATTTGTCGTCGTTGCAAGGGTGGAGGTCATTATGCAAGAGAGTGTCCATCCAAGCGTGTGATGATTGTTAGTGAGGATGGTGGATATGACTCAGCTAGTGATTATGAAGAGGAGACTCTCGCTCTTATTGCAAGTGAACAACGGGGTGTAGATGATACTGAACAAGAGACACAATGTATGGCTACTGACTACGCTGACAAGTATGAAAGCTTAGTTGCTCAACGCGTTTTAAGTGTCCAGGTAATACAGGCTGAGCAAAATCAAAGGCACAACTTGTTCCATACAAAGAAAGTTGTGAAGGAACGTTCTGTTCGCGTAATCATCAATGGAGAGAGTTGAAACAACTTAGCTTGCACGGAGAAGGTGGATAAGTTGTCTCTCACCACCAGACCACATCCTCATCCTTATTACATCTAGTGGTTCAACAACAGTGGCAAGGTTAAGGTAACACGTACTGCTCATGTGCATTTTAGCATTGCTACATATTCAGTATTTTTTTATTGTGATGTGGTACCCATGCAAGCATGCTTCATTTTACGTGGTAGACCATGGCAATTTGATAAGAATTATGTACATCATGGTAGGAAAAATTAGTATACTCTTGTTCATAAGGGTCAAAATATAACTTTGCTTCCTATGTTACTGAACATATTATGAAAGATGACATTGCTCGAGCTAGTAAAGGAAAATAGGACCTACATAAGAGTGAAAATCAGATTGTAGCAAAGGAATTTGAGCAACACAGTAAGCCTAATACACCATCATCTAGTGTTGCATCTGAAATAAAACTAAAGAGTGGTTGTTTACTTGCCACTAAATCTGATATTACTGATTCGGATGTTACTACATCTGTTTGCTATGCTTTCGTATGCAAAAAGGTATTATTTTCATTCGAGGACATGCCTCTCTCTTTGCATCCTGCTATCATTGACATTTTGCAGGAGTTCACTCACGTCTTTCCACAAGACGTGCCACTGAGATTACCACCTATTAGAGAGATCGGGCATCAGAGTGACTTAATTCCATGTGCACCGCTAGCCAACTGTGCACCATACCTGTGACAGCCCGAGACCGACGTTCCAGAAGATTCCCCCTCTATTCCGTTACCGTCGTGTGATTAGATTTATTCATTGCATCGTCATGTAGTTGCATCATCGCATCATGCATGGCATCATGTCATCGGTGTTTTGTCGGTGTTGCTTGTTGCTCCGTGTTGTTAGGCGTTAGTGTTTCGTGAGTGACGTTGTTTTGTTGGAGTGATGAGAGAGGGAGCGTGAGAGCCACCGCTAAACCCCGTTGCACCGCCGACCTAAACCTACTCCCCTTCTCTCCTCTCTCATTTCGTTTTTGTGGTTTTGCTAAAGTCTTCGTTTAAACCCCTATTTAAAAGGGTGCGTCATCTTCTTTTCAAAAAAATCCTTTTATTAAATGTGGGGGCAACCCTTAGGTTTTTATTTTATTTCCCCGTTTGCTTTATATTAAAAACCCTCCCATCTTATTTTCTCTTTTAAAAGGATTTTATTTATTCTTTAAATAAAGGGGTTTTATTTAATTCTTTTAAAAAGGGGTTATTTTTATCTTCTTGTTAAAAGAGTTTTAATTTAATTCTTCAAAAGGGTTGTGATTTTAATTCTTTTAAAAAGGGTTTTATTTTTATTCTTTAAAAAAAAGGTTTCATTTTTATTTCTTTAAAAATGCCCAATCTATTTATAGTTGGCGTTTGTTTTAAAAGGGTAAAAGGCATTTATTTTAGTTTATTTTATTTTGTTAAAAAAACCTTTCTTTATTTACAGATTTCTGTTTTTAAGGTTTTAAAAAAAACCATATGGGGAGGAGCCAGCCGAGGCTAGCCGGCCCAAGGCCACCAACCCCTCAACCCTAGCCAGCCCATCCCGCAGCTCCTGGTCCTCGCACCGCCCTCCCAGCGCCGCATCTCCCCTCTCTCTCGATCCCCAGCGCCTCCTCCCTTCTTCCTCCCCTCGCCTCGCCCCCTGCGTAGCATCCCTGGCCGCGCCGCCAGCCCGCGCCTCGCCGCCCCAGCGCCCCTGCGCCCTAGCCCTCCTTGTCGCGTCGCCGCGCCTCTGGCCGCGCCATGCCCGCCGTCGCGTGCCCTCCTCCCGAGCCGCGCCTCCCCGTCGCCATGGCCGCCTCCTTCCCCTCGAGCCGTCCCGTGCTCCTTCCTCGAGCTCACCGTTGCGCCGCCTCGCTGGCCGTCCGTCGCCGCGCCCCTCTCGCCCCAGCGCCGGCCTCCTCTCTGCTCCGCCCCGTGCGCCGCCGCTGGCCTCGCCGCCTCCCCGCGCAGGTTCCCCGAGCCGGCCACCGCAGCCTCAGGCGGCCCAGCCTCGGTGCCTGCCGGCCAGGGCCGCCGGCGCGATGCCGCCCCCTCCCGGGCCCCTGTCTGTTCCCCGGCGACCCTGCATGCTGTTGCTGTTTTGAGTTGATGTCGCTGCCGACCGTTTGTTGTTGCTGTGTGCTGTTGTTGTCGCTGACGTGCTGTCGCCTGTGCATGCGCCGCTGCCGATGCCCTATTGTTGTTGCTGCTGGCCTGCTGTTGCATGCTGTATCTGCTGCTGTGCTGCGCATGTAGCCGGTTGCTGTAGCTTGCCGTTCTGGTGCTGCTGCTGCCATTTTATTTTGTGCCTTGCCGTTGTGCTAACGGTTCCAGTGCTAGTTGTTGGCTGCTGCTGCCTGACCTGCCGTCGCTGTCGAGTTGCTGTTCCTGATGTTGTTGCCGCGTTGCCATTGCCTAGTGTTGTGCCAGCTCTTGCTGCTGCTAGTTGTGCTAGCTTGCCGTTGCCTCTTGCTCTTGCGGCTGCCCGCGCTCCCCTGTAGGTGCCGACCTCCTCTGCCTTGTCCTGTTGTTGCCGTTCTGTAGCTGCCGGGCTGTAGTTGATAGTTGCGCTGCTGAAGCCAGCTACTGTTGGATGCTTGGCATGCTCGCTGTATGTGTTATTAGATGATAGCCGCATATTTGTTTGCTGGTTGCTTTGCCAGTTAGATGTGGTTACTTGTTGCTTAGCTGTTGTTGCTATAGTTTGCATGCCTGCTAGCTAGCTAGTTGCTTGCTTGTGCTGCCGCTTGCCGTTGCCGCGTGTGCCATCCCCTCCTTCATGGGACCGACAAGATCGGCGGGTACTAAGACGTCCTCGACAAACCCCGAACATCGACGGAGACGTGATCGACTACCGACGCCGAAGACCACGGAACCACGACGCCGAGCGAACGACTACCGTCGACGAGACCGTGTACCACTACTTCAACTACCAGCGCGTGTACGACTACTTCCACGATGACCACGACGTCCGCTTCGACCGAACCCCTCTGATATGCACGCTTCAAAGGTATACCGAGGGGACATGTCGTGTACCGTCTGCTAGTGATGTACGGATGTATGTGTTGTACAAGTTGAATGCATGAATGCACCGTATGTATGCACCGTTTATTTGCCGTGCACGTCGTCTTCCTTTTCGTCGAGCCATCGACACATGGGAACCCGAGATACGGGATCACCCCATCTTTATTTTCCGTTCCCGCACGCGTTCGTATACGTTGGCACCGGTTTCTCCTCGAGTTATCGGGACCCGAACTTTGTCGTGGCATAGTTTCCGATTCGCCGCCATGGTTTCCTCTCGCTCGCCATGGCGACACCATGCTTATTTCCCTCCTTGGCGTGATGTGTTGAACTCTCATGCATGACGCATTCATGGCATATGATCTTGTGTTGCATGCCTCTTGTGCCGTAGCTCCGCTCTTTGTTACGCGAGTTAAACTGACTAGGATGCCATGTAGGACCGTCGCTTCACCCTTGCCATGATAACTACAATTTAATATTGCCGTGTAAATAACCGGGAGTGAACTAAATAATTAATCGTGGAGTTTCGTCGATATGCAACCCGTTGCATATCGAGCTTCACTTAATGTGTAGAGTTTGCATGAGATGAATTGCCATGCCATCCCTTGCATCCTTGATCTGATCATGCATCATATTAGGGTGTGCATCATGTCTTGCATTTGTGTGGTGAATATCTTGTGTTGATGTTTGTTTCCGGTTTCCTCCATCTCGATAGAGTTCCGCAAGCGTGTCGGAATGTGAGGACCCGTTCGACTACGTTGGTTCGCCGACTTCTCCGAGTTGTTCTTCTTCCAAGCGGGATCTCAGGCAAGATGATCATTTCCCCAGATACCATTACTATCATTGCCATGCTAGTTATTTCGATGCTATCGATTATGTCTCGTTGCCTACCACTTGTTAAAAATCAGCCTCTCAACAATGCCATGAATACCTTCAACCTGTTCGACCTAGCAAACCACTGATTGGCTATGTTACCGCTTGCTTACCCATGTTGTTAACGTTGCTAGTTGCAGGTGCAGATGCTTCCATGTGAAAACATGAGTTCTTTGTTATATCACCATATTAAATGCTATTTAATTTAATGCACCTATATACTTGGTAAAAGGTGGAAGGCTCAGCCTTTCTAGCGTGGTGTTTTGTTCCACCTTTGCCCCCTTAGTTTTCGGCTACCGGTGTTATGTTGCATAAATGAGCGCTCCTAACACGATCGGGGTTGTTATGGGGACCCCCTTGATAATTCGTTTTAGATTGAAGCTGGTCTGGCAAGGCCCAACTTTGGTACTACATTTGCCTAATAACTAATGAATTGCATAGGGAGTAATTAACCCGAGGATAACTTAATCAACCCCCGGGCCAGTGCTCCTCATGAGTGTTGGTCCACCCACCTAGCAGTCGGCGGTGCCACCACGGGGCAACTCGAGGTTTGGTTCCCGTCCACTTTGCATAGACGGTGTGTCCTGAGAACGAGATACGCGGCTCCTATCGGGTTCGTCGACACACCGGGTGGCCTTGCTGGATTAGTTTTACCTTTGATGAGATATCTTGTGCATCGAGATTCCGCTGATGCTTTGGGTAATCTCACAGTTGAGGTTTTCCACTAGGGAATCCGACGAGATCGCGAGCTTCGTGATTGAGGATTTCTATGCGGCTTGTGGTAATTTGTGATGGACTAGTTGGAGCATCCCTGCAGGATTAAATCTTTTCGGAAAGCCGTGCCCGCGGTTATGTGGCAACGTGGATACTTTGTTTACCACTGGTTCTAGATAACTTGAAGTTAACTAAATAAAAACTTGCCAACTGTGTGCGTAACCGTGACTGTCTCTTTCGTGAGTTCTTTCTCCGATCGAGGACACGGTGGGGTTATGTCTGACGTAGGTAGGTGTTTCAGGATCATTCATTTGATCAACAGTAGGTAACGTCCGTTATGCGTAGAACTTCCCTCCTCTTATTCTTGTACTCGTAGGTTAGCCACCAAATATATGCTTAGCCGCTGTTGCATCCTCACCACTTAACCATACCTCACCCATTAAGCTTTGCTAGTCTTGATACCTTTGGAAATGAGATTGCTGAGTCCCCTGTGGCTCACAGATTACTCCAACACCAGTTGCAGGTACAGGTAAAGGTTACACGATGCGAGTGCGTTGATTGTTCATTTGGAGTTGCTTCTTCTTCTTCTTCATCATCGATCTAGGGTGGGTTCCAGGCCGGCAGCCTGGGATAGCAAGGATGGACGTCGTTCTTCTTTTGTTGTTTGTTTTCGTCCGTAGTCGGACCCTGCTCTTAGTCTTGATGGTTATGTAATGTACTGATGTGACTCTGATGTAGCTTGTGGTGAGTGTAAGCCAACTCTTTATATATCTCTTCTTTTCAGTACATGTACTTGTAACGATATCCATTCTTGGAACACGACGAGATGCGCTTCTATCCCTGACGAGGCCTTCGTGCCAAATTGAGGATAGGGTCGCATCTTGGGCGTGACAAGTTGGTATCAGAGCAAGGACCGACCTAGGAGCCCCCTTGATTGATCGAACTTGGCCGAGTCGAGTCTAGTGAAAAACTATTTGGGTCTTAGTTATATATCGGAGAGTAGGATTCTTTTTTCTCCTCTTCTATGCTCTGGTGAGGAATCTTGACGTAATAATTTATTCTACTTCTCTTCTCACTCAAAAAAAAATTAGGATCACGCGGATATTCTTGGGATCTATATGATGCCGATGTGACGGAGTTCTGTCTTGGTGCCTCCTGTCTGACTTGATCTTCTTCCGGGGAGTTGAGCTCCAGGGGATTCTCGAGCACATCGTTATCATTCAGATTTCTTAGTATCTCAGAACGAAGGATGTTCGTAATTGCTTCAATACTAGTAGTGGCGAGATAACCCCGATGTCCCCAGTACTGGTGCAGATTGTTCGGGAGTACTGCCATACTTTGTATCGTTGTGATCACGAGGGTCTGTTGTAGATGAAGGTCCGAGATTCTGGTCGTGTGTTGACGGATGTGATACAAGTGACGGATTGTTATAGGAGTTGTGTGATATTACTCCTTGTATCCGTGTACCAGATTGCATGACCAGATATTTCGGGAATTCATAGGTGGGAATTCAAGTAGTTGCTTCTAGGACAATCTTCCAACAAATGCATGATGTTAGGTTGGGGTTCGACATCTAGTGGATTCGTTTGTTCACGGTCGACTTACAGCGGTACACGTTGTGTCTTAAAGAGTCCTTGTAGCTTGCTACGACTCGGGGACGCTTTGTATGTCGGGTGCACTGCCTTGCACTTGATGGCTACTGTAAAATCGAGCCCGTGCGATCCTGTCCACGAAAATATCGAACGGAAATATTTCTCATGAGTTTGTTCTGGCTTGTTTCATAAGCCTCATCCCTTTGTTTTGTTGATTATGGTAATTTGTGTGGCTTCGATGTCAAGTTGTGATTTCAGATCTTTCCTAAGTGGTGTTCTCATATTTTTTATGAGAGTATTAATTCTTTTGTTCGTTCAATTGTCATATCAATTCTCGTCAACCGGAGCCCTCATGTTAATTCTTTTCCAACCGGTGTGTTTCTCTTCAAGTGAATTCCATCCTCTCCTATTTTGCAAGATCATTCTCTCATTTGTATTCCGGAGTTCGTCTCATCTAGCCCAAGTTGTCTTTGTTTTTCCCCACCCTCCCGCCCTTTTTCTCAGTGATTCAATTTTCATCCAAGAGTTTTCTTTTCATTGTGCTTCCGCTGTCTGTTCTTTTCTCTCTTACCCGGTGATTCATTGTGAAGATTCTCAGGAGCTTCATGTTCATCTTTGTTCATTCTTGTCATCCTTACCGGTGAATTTAATTCAGTTATCCAGGGTCATCATATCCTTTTCAAACATTAAATTCTTTCCTATGTTGGGAATTCTTAGGAGCCAATCTTGTTATTCATTCCTCTCTCTTTCTATCCGGAGTGTTAAAGATATTTCAGTAGTTTCTCGTTTTCAGTTCTTTTAATTATTTCAAGGTGCTAACCTCATCAAGTTTTCATTTCTACCGGTGCAATATCCCTCTTTCTAGCAATCTTTTCTAACGGTGGTTTGTTTGAGTGGGCCCATAACCCACAGGTTCTTTCCCAGGATCTTTCCTGGCTCTTTTAATCGTTTCCCAGAGATCATTAATTCTTTTCAGCTATGACGTAAGTATGATTTTCATCAGCCATATCCCTTCTTCAAGTTCTATTTGAATTAATTCTCTTATTTGGCTCAACCTTGCATCCTTCTTTATTCCGGAGTGTCTCATTAATTCTTGGTGTTGCTCTCGTCTTCATTCTCAGCTTGCAATTCGAAGGAGTGTTTTTCTCGAATCTTGGTTCATTCTCTTGGATATTCATCATTTCAGCCTTGTGTTATAATCTGGAATTTGTTCCAATCATGAGGAATCCATTTTCTTGCTATTCGGTGCATTTCAATGTTGTGTTCATTTCTCGATCCTCCGAAGGCCATCATTTCAAAAGATTCTTCGTTCTCAGCTTTCAGCTTTCATCCTCAATTCTTCTCAACTGTTGTCTCTTCGTTCGTCTCTCAATTATTCTGGTGTCAATTTTTCTCTCAGGTGGATCATGATCTGTTCATTCTCATGTGTCTCCACACTTTTTTTTTGGTATTCCCATTCAATTGTGAATTCTTACCGGTGTTTCCTTCAATTTTGCTTCACGTGGTGTTTTTCCTCTCTATCTCTCCTCAATCTTTTCAGAAGAATAAGTTGTATGCTAAATCCGTTGCTTTTCATCAATTTAATTTGATGAAGGATGAGCATAACATAATTCTTATTCTTGTTCTTCCTTCTTCCAAGAGATTTCAATTCTTTTTCCGGAGTGGCTCGTGGTTTCAATTATGTTCTCATGTGCTCATCTTTTTTTCCGGAGTTCCAAGTTTTCTCAAGTTTCTCTTCGTGAAGCTTCATCTAAACCTTGACAAGGTCATAATCTTATTCTTTTCTACCTTCATATCTTTGCATCATTCATTTATATACGGAGGTCCTTCTTGGTGGTTCGTCAAGATTTCATTCATTCTAAAGTGTTCTTCAAGATTGCTGTTGGAATACCTCAAGTATTCATTCTCTTGCATCTCCAGTGCATTTGTTCTTCCTTTATTCTTTGAGGTGGTATTATAGCATTCTTGTTAGTGTAGGAGCCTCGAAGAGTTCTCCTCTCAAGAATGAGATAATTAAACCCACCAATCCTATGATCATGAGATATTGCAACCCATGATTTCTTCATCGAGCTACCTTGGTTTGGATTTCACCTAAAGCCTTTCCTATGGATTGTTGCTATCAAGGTGCTTGTCATTAATCCAAGTTCTCGATGTATCCTCTTGGTGTAAGATTTGTTCATATCTTGTTTCTCCCAATCTATCCTTGTTTCTTTTAGTGGTTGATTGTCACCTCATATTTGTTGAGATGATTTTCATAAGCCCACTATTATCTTGTTCTTTTCGTTGTTGGTTTTTCAACTACTCCGTCTATTCTTCTATCCAGAGGCTCTTCAATTCTATTGTGATGGTAGTTGTCATTCCTTTCTTCATTCTCTTCTTCCGCTTGAGCTAGTTCCTATTCTATTGTTCCGGAGGCTTTGTGTTATTGCTCTTTTGGATCAATCTTGTTGTTCTACCTAGATCATGGTGTTCCCTTGCTCTATTTAGTTGTTTGTTATGAATATTGTCTAATTCTCCTACCTTTTCGAATTTTTTGTCCCATTTTCCTACCGAAGTGCTGCCGAAATTTTCCGTGAATTCTTGCTTCTTTCTCATATCAGCCTTCATCTCTTTGCAACCTTCAAGGATCGTTGGTTTCACTCCTTTGTCAAGAAGCGACTAAGTTTTACCTTTTGCTTTTCTCATGCTCTCCCAATTTCATTCTTGGATCTCGGGGCGAGATCTTCTTGTAGTGTAGGAGAGTTGTGACAGCCCGAGACCGACGTTCCAGAATATTCCCCCCTCTATTCCGTTTCCGTCGTGTGATTAGATTTATTCATTGCATCGTCATGTAGTTGCATCATCGCATCATGCATGGCATCATGTCATCGGTGTTTTGTCGGTGTTGCTTGTTGCTCCGTGTTGTTAGGCGTTAGTGTTTCGTGAGTGACGTTGTTTTGTTGGAGTGATGAGAGAGGGAGCGTGAGAGCCACCGCTAAACCCCGTTGCACCGCCGACCTAAACCTACTCCCCTTCTCTCCTCTCTCATTTCGTTTTTGTGGTTTTGCTAAAGTCTTCGTTTAAACCCCTATTTAAAAGGGTGCGTCTTCTTCTTTTCAAAAAAATCCTTTTATTAAATGTGGGGGCAACCCTTAGGTTTTTATTTTATTTCCCCGTTTGCTTTATATCAAAAACCCTCCCATCTTATTTTCTCTTTTAAAAGGCTTTATTTATTCTTTAAATAAAGGGGTTTTATTTAATTCTTTTAAAAAGGGGTTATTTTTATCTTCTTGTTAAAAGAGTTTTAATTTAATTCTTCAAAAGGGTTGTGATTTTAATTCTTTTAAAAAGGGTTTTATTTTTATTCTTTAAAAAAAAGGTTTCATTTTTATTTCTTTAAAAATGCCCAATCTATTTATAGTTGGCGTTTGTTTTAAAAGGGTAAAAGGCATTTATTTTAGTTTATTTTATTTTGTTAAAACAACCTTTCTTTATTTGCAGATTTCTGTTTTTAAGGTTTTAAAAAAAACCATATGGGGAGGAGCCAGCCGAGGCTAGCCGGCCCAAGGCCAGCAACCCCCCAACCCTAGCCAGCCCATCCCGCAGCTCCTGGTCCTCGCGCCGCCCTCCCAGCGCCGCATCTCCCCTCTCTCTCGATCCCCAACGCCTCCTCCCTTCTTCCTCCCCTCGCCTCGCCCCCTGCGTAGCCTCCCTGGCCGCGCCGCCAGCCCGCACCTCGCCGCCCCAGCGCCCCTGCGCCCTAGCCCTCCTTGTCGCGTTGCCGCGCCTCTGGCCGCGCCATGCCCGCCGCCGCGCGCCCTCCTCCCGAGCCGCGCCTCCCCGTCGCCATGGCCGCCTCCTTCCCCTCAAGCCGCCCCGTGCTCCTCCCTCGAGCTCGCCGTTGCGCCGCCTCGCTGGCCGTCCGTCGCCGCGCCCCTCTCGCCCCAGCACCGGCCTCCTCTCTGCTCCACCCCGTGCGCCGCCGCTGGCCTCGCCGCCTCCCCGCGCAGGTTCCCCGAGCCGGCCACCGCAGCCTCAGGCGGCCCAGCCTCGGTGCCTGCCGGCTAGGGCCGCCGGCGCGATGCCGCCCCCTCCCGGGCCCCTGTCCGTTCCCCAGCGAGCCTGCATGCTGTTGCTGTTTTGAGTTGCTGCCGCTACCGACCCTTTGTTGTTTCTGATACGTTGGCACGCACGCGTTCGTATACGTTGGCACCGGTTTCTCCTCGAGTTATCGGGACCCGAACGTTGCCGTGGCATCATTTCCGATTCGCCGCCATGGTTTCCTCTCGCTCGCCATGGCGACACCATGCTTATTTCCCTCCTTGTCGTGATGTGTTGAACTCTCATGCATGACGCATTCATGGCATATGATCTTGTGTTGCATGCCTCTTGTGCCGTAGCTCCGCTCTTTGTTACGCGAGTTAAACTGACTAGGATGCCATGTAGGACCGTCGCTTCACCCTTGCCATGATAACTAAAATTTAATATTGCCGTGTAAATAACCGGGAGTGAACTAAATAATTAATCGTGGAGTTTCGTCGATATGCAACCCGTTGCATATCGAGCTTCACTTAATGTGTAGAGTTTGCGTGAGATGAATTGCCATGCCATCCCTTGCATCTTTGATCTGATCATGCATCATATTAGGGTGTGCATCATGTCTTGCATTTTTGTGGTGAATATCTTGTGTTCATGTTTGTTTCCGGTTTCCTCCGTCTCGATAGAGTTCCGCAAGCGTGTCGGAATGTGAGGACCCGTTCGACTACGTTGGTTCGCCGACTTCTCCGAGTTGTTCTTCTTCCAAGCGGGATCTCAGGCAAGATGATCATTTCCCCAGATACCATTACTATCATTGCCATGCTAGTTATTTTGATGCTATCGATTATGTCCCGTTGCCTACCACTTGTTAAAAATCAGCCTCTCAACAATGCCATGAATACCTTCAACCTGTTCGACCTAGCAAACCACTAATTGGCTATGTTACCGCTTGCTTACCCATGTTGTTAACGTTGCTAGTTGCAGGTGCAGATGCTTCCATGTGAAAACATGGGTTCGTTGTTATATCACCATATTAAATAATATTTAATTTAATGCACCTATATACTTGGTAAAAGGTGGAAGGCTCGGCTTTTCTAGCCTGGTGTTTTGTTCCACCTTTGCCCCCTTAGTTTTCGACTACCGGTGTTATGTTCCATAAATGAGCGCTCCTAACACGATCGGGGTTGTTATGGGGACCCCCTTGATAATTCGTTTTAGATTATAGCTGGTCTGGCAAGGCCCAACTTTGGTACTACATTTGCCTAATAACTAATGAATTGCATAGGGAGTAATTAACCCGAGGATAACTTAATCAACCCCCGGGCCAGTGCTCCTCATAAGTGTTGGTCCACCCACCTAGCAGTCGGCAGTGCCACCACGGGGCAACTCGAGGTTTGGTTCCCGTCCACTTTGCATAGACGGTGTGTCCTGAGAACGACATATGCGGCTCCTATCGGGTTCATCGACACACCGGGTGGCCTTGCTGGATTAGTTTTACCTTTGACGAGATATCTTGTGCATCGGGATTCCGGTGATGCTTTGGGTAATCTCAGAGTTGAGGTTTTCCACTAGGGAATCCGACGAGATCGCGAGCTTCGTGATTGAGGATTTCTATGCGGCTTGTGGTAATTTGTGATGGACTAGCTTTCGGAAAGCCGTGCCCGCGGTTATGTGGCAACGTGGATACTTTGTTTACCACTGGTTCTAGATAACTTGAAGTTAACTAAATAAAAACTTGCCAACTGTGTGCGTAACCGTGACTGTCTCTTTCGTGAGTTCTTTCTCCGATCGAGGACACGGTGGGGTTATGTCTGACGTAGGTAGGTGTTTCAGGATCATTCATTTGATCAACAGTAGTTCACGTCTGTTATGCGTAGAACTTCCCTCCTCTTATTCTTGTACTCGTAGGTTAGCCACCAAATATATCCTTAGCCGCTGCTGCATCCTCATCACTTAACCATACCTCACCCATTAAGCTTTGCTAGTTTTGATACCTTTGGAAATGAGATTGCTGAGTCCCCTGTGGCTCACAGATTACTACAACACCAGTTGCAGGTACAGGTAAAGGTTACACGACGCGAGCGCGTTGATTGTTCATTTGGAGTTGCTTCTTCTTCTTCTTCTTCATCGATCTAGGGTGGGTTCCATGCCGGCAGCCTGGGATAGCAAGGATGGACGTCGTTCTTCTTTTCGTCCGTAGTCGGACCCTGCTCTTACTCTTGATGGTTATGTAATGTACTGATGTGACTCTGATGTAGCTTGTGGCGAGTGTAAGCCAACTCTTTATATGTCTCTTCTTTTCAGTACATGTACTTGTAACGATATCCATTCTTGCGACACGACGAGATGCGCTTCTATCCCTGACGAGGCCTTCGTGCCAAATTGAGGATAGGGTCGCATCTTGGGTGTGACAATACCGCACCAATCCACACGAGACGAAGGAGATTATGCATCAAGTACAGGAGTTGCTCGACAAAGGTTATATACGCGAATCTCTTAGTCCTTGTGCTATTCCAATTATTCTAGGGTCGAAAAAGGATGGTACATCGCGTATGTGTGTTGATTGTAGAGGCATTAATAGTATTGATATTCGTTATCCTCATCCTATTCCTAGGCTAGATGATATGCTTGATGAATTAAGTGGCTCTACAATTTTCTCCAAAGTTGATTTGCGTAGTGGATACCATCAAATTCGCATGAAATTGGGAGATGAATGGAAAACAGCATTTAAAACTAAGTTTGGATTATATGAGTGGTTAGTTATGACTTTTGGGTTAACTAATGCACCTAGAACTTTCGTGAGATTAATGAATGAGGTTTTACGTGCTTTCATTGGACGATTTGTGGTAGTCTACTTTGATGATATACTTATTTATAGTAGATCTTTGGAGGAACAATTGGATCATTTGTGTGCTTGTTTTATTGCTCTACGTGATGCACGTTTGTTTGGTAACCTTGGGAAGTGCACCTTTTGCACTGACAGAGTATCTTTTCTTGGCTATGTTGTTACTCCACAGGGAATTGAAGTTGATAAAGCCAAGATTGAAGCTATTGAGAGTTGGTCGCGGGCCAAAACAGTCACACAAGTAAGGAGTTTTCTTGGCTTCGTTCGTTTCTATAGGCGTTTTGTGAGAGATTTCAGCACCATTGTTGCACCTCTCAATGAGCTTATAAAGAAGGATGTCCCTTTTGCTTGGAGTACCGCACAGGAAGAAGCCTTCACAGTATTGAAAGATAAGTTAACACATGCTCCTTTACTCCAACTTCCTGATTTTCATATGCCTTTCAATCTTGAATGTGATGCTAGTGGAATTGTATTAGGAGGTGTGTTATTACAAGATGGTAAACCTATTGCATACTTTTCTGAAAAATTGAGTGGGCCTAGTCTGAATTATTCTACTTATGATAAGGAATTATATGCTCTTGTTCGGACTTTGGAAACATGGCAACATTATTTATGGCCCAAAGAATTTGTCATACATTCTGATCATGAATCTTTGAAACATATTAGAAGTCAAGCAAAACTAAACTGTAGACATGCTAAATGGGTTGAATTCATTGAGACTTTCCTGTACGTCATTAAACACAAGAAGGGTAAATAAAATGTTATTATTGATGCACTGTCTTGTCATTATACTATGCTTTCACAACTTGACTTTAAAATATTTGGTTTGGAGACCATCAAAGATCAATATGTGCATGATGCTAATTTTTAAGATGTGTTGGAGAATTTTAAAGAAGGGAGAACATGGAACAAGTTCATCATTAATGATGGACTTGTGTTCCGTGCTAACAAGTTATGCATTCCAGCTAGCTCTGTTCGTCTTCTGTTGTTACAGAAGGCGCATGAAGGAGGATTGATGGGACACTTTGGCATTAAGAAGACAGAGGACGTACTTGCTACACATTTCTTTTGGCCAAATAAGCGACATGATGTTGAGCATTTTGTTACTCGCTGCCCGACATGTCAAAAAGCTAAGTCAAAGACTCAATCCTCATGGTTTACATATGCCTTTGCCTGTACCTAGTGTTCCTTGGGAGGATATATCTATGGACTTTGTTTTAGGTTTACCTCGAACGAAGAAGGGGAGGGATAGCATATTTGTTATCGTGGAAAGATTTTCAAAAATAGCACACTTTATACCATGTCATAAAAGTGATGGTGCTCCTAATGTGGCCGATTTGTTCTTTCGTGAAATTATTCGCTTGCATGGTGTGCCAAATACGATTGTTTCATATCTTGATGCTAAATTTCTTAGCCACTTTTGGAGATATTTTGGGCTAAGTTGGGGACAAAACTGCTTTTTAGTACTACATGTCACCCCCAAACTGATGGACAAACTGAAGTAGTCAATAGATCATTGTCTACTATGCTTAGGATTGTTTTGAAGAAAAACCTGAAAATGTGGGAAGAACGCTTGCCTCGTATTGAATTTTCTTATAATCTTTCGCTGCATTCTACTACAAATATGTGCCCTTCTGTAGTTGTGTATTGTTTCTTACCCCGTGCACATATTGATTTGTTACCTTTTCCATCTTCGGAGAAGGTTAATTTTGATGCTAAAGAACGTGCTGATTTGATATTAAATATGCATGAGTTAACTAAGGAAAACATTGAGCGTATGAATGCTAAATATAAACTTGTTGGAGATAAGAGTAGAAAACATGTTGTCTTTGCACCTGGAGATCTTGTTTGGTTGCATTTGGGTAAGGATAGGTTTCCTGATTTGCGCAAGTCAAAGCTAATGCCACGTGTTGATTGTCCTTTCAAGGTGTTAGAGAAAATAAATGATAATGCATATAGACTTGAGCTGCCTGCAGATTTTGGGGTTAGTCCACTTTTAACATTGCAGATTTGAAGTCATATTTGGGTGAGGAAGATGAGCTTCCGTCAAGGAAGACTTCAATTCAAGAAGGGGAGGATGATGAGGACATCAATACCATTGTTACACCCACAGCCCCAACTTCTATACATATTGGACCAGTTACTAGAACTCGCGCACACCAATGGAATTACCAGGTTCTTTCGTTTCTTGGAAATCCTTCTAATGTTCATCAACATATGATGTTGCCTAAGTTAGGTACTTTTGTTGTACTTATGAATGAAGGACCTAGCATGGACAAGAAGGATAACCGTTGGAGCGGGATCAAGCATGGAGAAGAAGGTGCACGCGCGGGAAAGAACAATGTAGCTTCCACTTGTGATTTTCGCACTTCGAAGCCACCCCAAGGAGAGCATGAAGGCTTGGACGAAATATTCAAGACGTCACTTTATAAATTTTGTCCATAGGCTATTATAGGTGTTGCGCCACCTTATTTTTGGGCCATACCCATGTAATTTCGAAATACCATATTATAGGCTATTTTTAGAGTCAGTATATGTGGGGAAGCTGAGTTAGGGACGGTTCCGGACCCCTCCTCCAAGGGGTCACGAAATTCCTCCTCTATTCCCCCATATATACAGCCCTTAGGTTCCATGACGAGACAAAGGCGTCACAGAACCCCACTTCCATCAATAAAGATTTCCTCTTGTATTCGCAATATCCAGATTGCAATCTTAGTTTCTTTCTTATTCTTCATTTGCGTGCAGGAAACAGACCCTTGTGGTTAGGTTGATCATGCTCCGACGTGGTCAATAACCTCTCGGAGTTGGTTTAGTGATTGGTAAGGCGCGACGTCTTCACACTTTCGTAGTTAGATCGTCAATGTTTACTCCACCAAAACGATAACCACCATCTCATCGAAGGACAACTTTGCCTCTATCACTATCTCTCCAAACTTAGTATCGTTAGTCCACCATGAGTTTGAGGGGGTGTTAGAGTTATATATATATATATGTATATATATATATATGTATATGTATATATATATATATATACATATATATACATATATATAGCCATATAATCTATCGTATTTACCCCATTGTATAAGGGTTTCCTGCATATTCTACACATGTACATGTATATATGTTCTTGCCTTTTTCCTCCTGGAAATACAAGTTGCATATTTCCTAACATTGACGAACTCCACATTTGAATTACTTAGTTCGCTCCCGTTTAGGTATACGGCAATATTAAATGTTGTTAGACATGGCAAGAGGTGAAGCATAAATAAACTACACTAGCTAGGCATGTTAAATGAGGTCGAAAACAACTTATAGTATTTCCAAAACGACCCCATATGTTAATTTGGAAATTGGTTCAGATCTGAACTAAACATATTTTATATTTGTTAAACAAAAAAATAAAGTGGATCATGTGATTCTACACGTCATTCTAGTCGATTTACATATATAGATCATCCAAACAGAGCTATGGTCTAAAAGATATGACCAACACAAGACAATACGCCATGAATGCAAAATATATGCAAATGACAGCCACAAGCATGTTAAATCATTGATGCAACAAGATATTATGAAAGTACATGTGATTCTAAGCAAGTTTCACATATGGCATGTTCAAATCGGAGCAACGGATCAACAAATACAAGCAATACAAGAAATAGATGTAACCTATCCAAAAACACGAACATGGCATTTTATACACACCAAAACAACAAGCTACAGGAATCTAAAATGCTCAAACAAGACATGAGGCAGTAGTGGACAAGATGCACAACAACCATCTCCTAACGACAAATTGGATAGAAGCATGGATTACTAGGAAACGAGCTCACAAAATGGCTAGTTGAATACAGTTTCAGACTTGGTGAAATTATCAATTTTTAACATTGCACTTTTCATTATGATGGCATATTGACAGCAAGAAAAACAAATGTTACACGACATATAATGGCATGAAAATTTACCGCATGGTAGTAGGCATTATGCAATTCATTTCATTCCACACTAGCAAGGTCTAAATATGCACACATTCATAGCTAGAATCAACACAACATGGCATTCTTAAATAATCAGATTCTCAGACGTTAAATTTTTTGTGCCTACCAAACAACAACATCATCTTAGCATGTTCACATGATGAAAACTACAGCTACGCATGACATACATGGCATGGGAAACCTGCTGACAACGACTAGTCATAGTCTACTACCAATCACTCCATTCCGCACAATCAAAAGACGCATGGTTTGCTTAATTCAAGCTTCGCAAAATGAAGGTTTACGAAAACAGGTTGCAGTTTTTAACATGATAGCACATTGGGAGCAACAAACAAACATGTTAATGATAATCTGCATGGCAACTAGAGGCATGGCATCAAAGTAGACATATCCTAGAGCAATTCTCACGAAGGAACCATATGCAAAAGGCCTGCAGTCATCCACGATATTTTGAAGAAAATAACAGATTTATTGACTACGATGGCATGCACTTTTGCAACACAATTTACAGCATCTATATGAATCCTAACATGGATGCAAATGCTACCATGCTAGAGCATGAAGAGTAGAACAACTTTCATATATTACACTTCGTCATCGGATGCACGGATTTTACGCTACGAGCAATACAAAATGCTATCATGATGATTTTCACATAGAAATGACAATGAAAAAATAATTGTAAGAAGCGGGACGGGGTGGAAAAGTACCGCGGGGCTGTTTGGTTGGTGGAACACGGACGTGCAGGGTCGGGGTGGACGACGGCGTGCAGATCGACGGGGTCGGAGGTGGTTGGCCAGTCGGGGCATTGACGACGTCGACGGTCGCCGGATGGGCCTGGGAACAAGCGCGTGGGGCGGATCCCGCCAGATCCAGGCCGGAGATGGTCGGCGACGACGCTGCGGTGCTGAGAGGACGCGAGCTCGGATGTGGTCGCGGGCATGAACATGGCCGGAAGCGAGTCCATGGCACTCCGGCGAGCTGCGGGAGGAGGCCGGGTGGCGAGGCTGAGCGCGGCGGAGAGGCGCAGAAGAGCGCGGCTCGGGTAGTTGTTGCGGCGACCAGCAGGCAGTGGGGCTCCGGCGCGGAGGTAGTGAGGCTCCTGGGCGGCGCGGCTACGAGCGGGAGGCACGGGGTGCTCGGGGATGGCCTTGGTCCGAATTGGGCCCGGGGCGGGCCGGCTGTGGGCCTAGCGGGCCATGGCGGTGGGGAGGCGTGGTGGTCGCATGGAGTGGCTGGAGGCGCCGGCTGGCGACGGCACTGCCGGTTGGCTGCTCGCCAAGTGCGACGGCTGGGTCGCCGACACTGAAAACGAGGCGTGAGGTGGTGGCTGGGTAGGTGGGAGGAGGCTTAGGCTAGGGTTTCTAGCCCAAAATAGGTAGGTTGGCTGTCTATTTATAGACATGGGCTAAGGATGAGGGGTTTTGGCACCGATTTCGACCGTGCGATCGCAATCGGACGGCTTCGAACGCGGGAGTGGTGTAAGTGGGCTAGGTGGGGCTGTGTAGGGGTGTTTGTGCTGAGAAGAGAGGGAAGATGGCAGCCCGTGACGAGTTTTTAAACGTCAAAAATGTCTGACGTTGTACCGGCTATAATGCTGCTATAGTTTAACGGTTCGGGTACCACACGGACTCCGATTGCGATGAAATTTTTGCACGCGACCTACCTACACTGTATTAAGATTGCACTTCAACTTTCAACCCAATCCGAGAAAGTTTTATACATACTTCTAAAACAAAAATGTATTAATGTGCGTGTGTGGTTGGTCTCAAAACGGTCATCGACAAAAATGAAGAGAACCAGCAACTAACAATGGATGCAAGTTTGGAAAAATGACGGTAACGAAGTGACGATGCAATGTGGAGGATGCGCATTTTGCGATGATGAATGCGACAAAAAAAATAATCACACGGCGACAATGAAATAAAAGGGCAATCTTCAAGAGTGTCGGTTCCAGGTTGTTACAGCTACATCCCAACTGCCAAGCTAGTGACCTAATAGTAGATCTCTTGTTTGGTGGAGTTGTTAGGATTTGTTCTAGGTTAATGTAATTAGGCTTTCTTCCACAATTTCGTTTTTTCTGACCGGAAACATCCACTTCCTCACCTTGTTTGATTTGAGACATTGCTCTCCTCCAAATTCTTTTTATATTCCACACAACTACTACAAAAATTGCAATGACTTGTGTATCAGTTCTCTTAAAAATTCCTCAAGTGCACATACACAGTGTATGCAATGCTACATAAGTAGCAAATATTTCTGGTCATTGAGGGTTTTGTATCTTTTAGCAACTTGCTCAACACCTGCACTAAAATACAACAACATCAAATGATGAAATGATCAAAACATGAAATCCTCAAAATATGAAATGACCAAATGACCAAATGTTTTTTTACCTGCATCTTCCACTATTTCATCTCCTTCCATTTCATCTCCTATATCTCCTTCCATTTCGTTTCATGCATCTTCATCCATTTCATCCCCATCTTCTGCACGTGGAGTGTAGTTGAGGTTTGAGAGATCCATGTTCTCCTGAAGATAAGAATTGTTAAGATGAAGAAGAATAACAAGATGAAGATCCATTTTAGTCATTTAACTGAATATATATATGCACCTAAGAGATCTACAAAACAAGAGAAAATACTCTAGTGCTTTTGAAAGCACTTAACTAAATTTTTATGCACCTATGTGCATACAAAATCAGCAAAGTGCTTTTGACAGCACTTAACTGAACTTTTATGCACATAGCTGCATATTAATTCACCAAAGTGCTTTTTGACAACACTTAACTGAATTTTTATGCACATAGGTGCATAAAAATTCAACAATGTGCTTTGGAAGCACTTAACTGAATTTTTATGCACCTATGTGCATAAAAATTCAGCAATGTGCTTTGAAAGCACTTAACTGAATTACAAGCATGAATACTATTACAATGTTTGCAAGAGTACAATTACAAGCACGGCTATACAGAATTCCTTATTGATCTTGTACTGGATGGAGTACAAAAATGGAGTAGCTTACCTGCTGTTTATGTTGCTTTGGCAATTTGCTTGCCTATTGTTCCAGAGTATCGGCAAAAACAGTAGAGACAACAGGTCAAGAGGAATAGAGTGTCAACTTGCTTGATTTGCTTGCCTATTGCTCCAGAGTATCAGCAAAAACAATACACACAACACGCCCAGAGGAACAGAGTATCAACTTGCTTGATTTGCTTGCCTATTGTTCCAGGTTGTGGCTGCTCAACTTATCGTTCTAGTTTGTACTCTTTGTGACTGTCCTCAACACAAGGGAACCAACACAACTTACTGATCTTGCATAATATTGTTCTCGTTTGTTTAGCAAATTTGTGAGTGTGATCCGACAGTCCTCAGAGTGTTACCTTCAGTTCCTATTCCAATTTTCGGTTGCTCCTATTCCATTTTAAGTACTGATCTTGCCTTTGTTGATCTTGCTATTGTTTTTTTATTTTGACAATACTCCTCCTGCTGATTTGTGAATTTAACAGATGTGGCAGCTCATGTTCCAGTTTGTGGCTTCTCCTATTCTAGTCTTCTTCGGAGTATCAACTTGCTTGATCAACACAGCAAAGAGGAATCACCTACTGTTGACACTGACAACAAAAGGTACTCTCACTGTTGATCTGCTGATTTTCTTAGCAGATTTGTGAGTGTGATTTGCTTAACAGGGTAGGATTTGCGAAACACATTAGAGTGTGATTTGTGAGAGTATTCCTTGCTCATTTGCTTAGTTGAATAACACAGATATTCCAATCCGCAGCAAAGCAACACAACCTACAGAAGACGAGGGAAGTTCAAATCAATCCAATCTCGTGGGATTTCACTCCAGCAGCAGAAGTGATACTACTGGTGGCAAGCAACACAGCTCCTCCTCATGTGGCGAGCTACAGAGGGTCAATTTGAGCCAAATCAAGCATCGAAGCAGCAAAGGGTCGAAAAGGTGCAGCACGATCAATTCCAGAAGGACTATAGAGTTGTGGCGGCCGGCGAGTGCAGCAGATCAACTCCAAGACTCTGGACTGTGGTGGCCGGAAAGCGGCCGGCAAGTGCAGCAGATCAACTCCATGACTCTGGAGCTGTGGCGACCAGCAAGGGCAGCAGATCAATTCCAGAAGGACTCTAGAGCTGTGACGGCCGGCGAGGGCAACTATGGCCGGCAAGGATGGACCTCAAGCTCTCGATTGGAGCGAAGGAAGATGGAGGGAGATGATGGAGCTACGGACTAGAGGGGCCTGGCGAAGGGGAGGAAGACGACAATCCCATGATTTTCAAATTGGGGGTAGTTTGGTACTTCTTCATGATTTCACCTGGTCGGAAATTTTGCTTAATGACAATTATTGTGGAACAAAGGGAGTATATACTTGCCTGTCAATAGAAATTTACACCCCAGAATCATAAAGCCTACAAAGTTGTGATTTTGCATTAAGGTTGACGTTACATAAACAGGAATCTGTTACAGTACATGCAGAACTAGTTCGCAGTTGCAAAAAGACGTGAAGATGGCAATATTGTAGTTATACAAAAATCACCTCAAGCTTTGCACATGGATGGCCCTTAATATATCTAGCAACTTCAGCATCGTCACTGAATTGAAATTTATATAACGCTTGTCGTTCTGTAAGACCTATTGGATAAATTTTGTACACCTTCAATTCATCCCCACCTCGAATACTTGATGGCCTTTCATCCTTCCATATAGGAACATGCTTGAGGGAGCTAAATTTATCGTGCACAGCAGACTTCAAAGCTCCTAAAGTTAACTGATCTGATCTGCATGGTATACATAGGAAACATCTGTAAGAACGCAGAACAGAAACAAGCAAAAAGATGCAGTAAAAAGGTTAATAATTTCATAATGCAAGGAAACTAGTACTTATAAGAACTTAGACAACAACATAGCAGAAGCTAAGACTACGGAGTACAATACGACATGTTGCTGTTTTTCTCTTGGCTCGTAATGATGTTAACTGCAAATACGAGTCACTAATACTCCATCCGTTCCTTAATATAAGTCTTTTTAGAGATTCCACTATGGACTACATACAGAGTAAAATGAGTGAATCCACACTCTAAAGTATGTCTATATACATCCATATGTAATCCGTAGTGGAATCTCTAAAAAGACTTGTATTTTGGAACGGAGGCAGTACATGGCAAGCACAACCGTATTTCCATACCTTAGATAAATGTTCTCTGTCTTAAACCGCCCTCTCTCTCTGACAAATAAGTGGTATACTGTTCCTCTTTTGCTGGAGCAACTACACGAGCGATTCATAAATTTTGGAGTTTTTTCTTCTTTTTCATGAATCTTCGTAGCGATATGTATACAAAGGCGACAGGATGAATGAACCGCTGCCATGTCAATAAGTGCCTTGAAAGAATCAGATGGACCATCATACTTCCACCTACAGATGCAAAACAAATGGTATGATTTGAGTACAGAAACGCTATGGCTGCTAGAAGATCTCTGACAAAATCGTAACGTAAGATTTTGTCAATAAAAACATGAGCTTTCATGCATCTTCTAAAATTTACTGGATGATACATTCAATTTAACCTAATTTGAAACAATTGTGAAAGAGATCACATCATGGTAGAAAAAGAAAAAGAGATCTGAGAGACTAGGACGTGAAAGAGATCACATCATGGTAGAAATAAATAAAGAGATCTGAAAGACTAGGACGGGAAAGAGATTACATCTATTCCCAGTAGACAGTGATAGCAGTACATGGTACTATTACCTTCATTCAGAGAAACAGATTATTTCAAAGGTATTAGTAAGTTAAAGTGAAGTGGTCAACTGGGAAAGAAGGATATCCACCTCAAAGATTGATTAAAAGCATCAGGATTTGATGCAATATGTTTCATTGTCTTCGCAACTGAAATGACATCATCAAGCTCCTTGATGTGTAATATTGCATCTTCTCCTGGAGAAAACTCTTGAATATTCGGTGCGCCAACGACAACTGGAATGGCCCCTGTAATGAAGAGCAAATCGGATATTGGAAAATCACTTCCATTCCATCTACATTTAAACTTCCAACTTAAAATGTAAATCGACTTCTGGAATATAGCAACAAAATAAGAAAGTGTCAATGAGTAAACATGAATTTAGAAAAATGGTGATTGTTCTAATCACTAAGAGAATGCAACTCCTTTTGTTTCACTGTCTAGTTTCTTGAAGATGGCATTTTATAATACATTTCAATTGATGAGAACATAAGACTTTTTTCATGTGAACAAAATATTTTCAAATAAACTAGCACACACAGTTCATAAAATTCATTACTCAACTAATTGAATGAAGTCAACCTAGTTACATATACTCAGCATGCAATGCTTAATGAGAGTTACCCGGTGCAAATTGTGTGGGTCGTAGGAGCGCACTGGAATTTGGGTGAGTAGTTATAGCATACAGTATTACCTGTTACCAGTGACTGAAAGAACTTTTCTGTAACATAATCTTCCTCATTAGAATTCTCAAAAGCCAAGCTGAATTTGTAGCCCTTTAGAGTCTCCACTTTGTCCACTGCATCCAAGCCACAAATGAAGTAGACATTACAATTATTTCAACTCAACTGTAATATAACAGCAAAAATTATCCATCCAAGACGAAAGATCATGTGCCATTGTTTTCATGGGTAGTAAAAGCATGTAGGCCCAACAATTACAAACATAAGTCACCCTAGAATCATGCCGATGCAAACAATTATATATTTGACCACATCAGTGAAGAACAACGTATCTAGACTGGCCACATAAAATTGGTATTGCTAGACTCATCATGAAACATCCAAATTCATGTTTCAATGAGGCATTGTAATATGGTATAATTAGCAACCTCAAAAACTGCTCATGTTTGCAATAGGCGGGAGTAAATAACTAGTACATAATAATACAAATTAGAACCTTAATTAACAAAGTTTGACCTAACAATCCTCATTGTTGCAATTAGTTGAACCTATAAACAACTGATGTATGTAATATAGTCAAAAGCCCTTGTCAATTACTCAATTTAAACAAGAAAAAAGGACCATGGCCATTAAGCTTCAGCCTTCGAAAATCAAACAATGTGCTCGATGTCACTGACGCTCGCATCATTAAATTCTTGCAGCAGCCTCTTTTTCAAGATAAACACAAATTTTGAGAACATACTGACGCAGAAAAGGACTGAATAGACGATCCACATGTGAGTTTTAGCAGTGCAGACATCACAGCTATCACAAACTTCTAGCAGCAACATATTTTCTCGGACTCCACCAGAGAGCAGCGCCAAATTTTTGCCCATCCGTGCGTCTGCACCCTCCCAACACTTCCTTGCATGCATGCAACAAGGCATCACCCAAAATTCTAAGCTCGCTTGAAGGGAAGCGTTCTGGTGAATCGGGGCTGGGAGCCTCGTGGTGGGGTCCATGTGTAAAGTGGATGGGCGTTGCTTTTGGGTCGCATGTATTCGTGGCGGTCGTGTGGGCTGTTAGCAGGCCGTTTCCTTTTTAACACAGTACATTCACAGATGGTCACATAACAAACATGCACTTGCCCCTATGAACCCATGCACGCACAACCTACCTCTATGAGCCCCTCTGAAAAACTGAGCCGGCACAATATCTTGAGATGGACGTGGGGACCGGATTATTTTGGTCAAACTGATAGTTGGGGACTTAGTTCTCAAAGTTATCAGCGCTTATGCTCCACAAGTAGGCCACAATGAGAAAACCAAGAGAGAGTTCTGGGAAGGCCTAGAGGACATGGTTAGAAGTGTACCGACTGACGAGAGGCTCTTCATAGGAGGAGATCTCAATGGCCACGTGGGCACATCTAACACAGGTTTTGAAGGGGTGCATGGGGGCTTTGGCTATGGCATCAGAAATCAAGAAGAAGATGTCTTAAGCTTTGCGCTAGCCTACGATATGATTGTATCTAACACCCTCTTTAAAAAGAGAGAATCACATCTAGCGACTTTTAGTAGTGGTCAAGACTCTAGCCAAATTGATTTCATCCTCTCGAGAAGAGAAGACAGGCGTGCGCGCCTAGATTGGAGAGTGTTGTCCCTCGGCATAAGCTTGTCGTTGCTGACTTCCGCTTTCGGATTCATGTCCAATGGGACAACTCTGCCAAAGTCGCTAGAACGAAGTGGTGGAAGCTCGAGGGAGGTAGCTCATGCGTCCAAGCAGAGGGTCATTAAGGAGGGCCCTTGGGAGGAATGAGGTGATGCAAACAACATGTGGATGAAGATGGTGACTTGCATTCGTAAGGTGGTCTCAGAGGAGTTTGGAGTGTCCATGGGAAGTAGAAGCGAAGCTAAAAATACCTGGTGGTGGAACGATGATGTCCAGAAGGCAATTAAGGAGAAGAGAGATTGTTTCAGACGCCTATATCTGGATAGGAGTGCATACAACATAGAGAAGTACAAGATGGCAAAGAAGGCTGCTAAGCGAGCTGTGAGTAAAGCAAGGGGTCTGACGTATGAGGACCTCTACCAGCGGTTAGACATGAGGGAAGGAGAAAGGGACATCTATAAGATGGCCAAGATCCGAGAAAGGAAGACGAGGGATGTTGACCAAATCAAATGCATCAAGGATGGAACAGATCAGCTCCTGGTGAAGAACGAGAAGATTAAGCATAGATGGCGGGAGTACTTTGACAAGTTGTTCAATGGGAAGAGTGAGAGCTCTACCATTGAACTGGACGACTCCTTCGATGATACTAGCAGGCGTTTTGTGCGGCGAATTCAGGAGTCAAAGGTCAAGAAGGCTTTAAAAAGGATGAAAGGAGGCAAGGCGATGGGCCCTGATTGTATCTCCATCGAGGTATGGAGAGGCCTCGGGGACAGCGATAGTATGGCTAACCAAGCTTTTCAACCTCATATTTCGGGCAAACAAGATGCCAGAAGAATGGAGGCAGAGTATATTAGTACCAATCTTCAAGAACAAGGCGGATGTTCAGAGTTGTACTAATTACCGTGGAATTAAGCTGATGAGACATACAATGAAGCTATGGGAGAGAGTCATTGAGCACCGCTTAATGACTGGGAGGTCGACCAAAAATCAGTTTGGTTTCATGCCTGGGAGGTCGACCATGGAATCCATTTGCTTCGTACGATAACTTATGGTGTTCATTGACTTGAAGAAGGCCTATGATAAGATACGTGGAATGTCATGCGGTGGGCCTTGGAGAAACACAAAGTACCAACAAAGTACATAACCCTCATGTCATGTCAACACAAGACCAACAACGTCACGTCAACAACGACCATGACGCCCCTCCGCTAAGACAAGGGCATCGCCAAAACAACCACAATGAAGAGCATCACCTCGGCAATCTCAAATTCACCATGCCTAAGTTCTCCGGAAGCAATGATCCTGAAGGTTATCTATCATGGGCACTCAAAGTTGATAAGATCTTCCGTCTTCACAACTTTGACGAAGAGAAGAAGATTGACATGGCCTCATTTGAGTTCCAAGATTATGTTCTCATTTGGTGGGAACAAGTGATTGAGCGAAGAAGAGAAAGAGGTGAACCTCCTATCACCACTTGGTCCCAAATGAAGGATCTCATGAGAGCTCGCTTTGTGCCTACACACTATAACCGTGATCTCTTCAAGAAGCTCCAACTACTTAAGCAAGGCACCAAGTCGGTAGAAGAATACTATCAACAGATGGAAATGGCCATGATCCGAGCCAATGTCAAGGAAGATGAGCAGCAAACAATGACGCGTTTCTTGAACGGTCTCAACTACCAAGTCAAGAAAATTGCGGATTTCCAACCTTACACAAACTTACTCGAGATAGTGCATCAAGCATCCAAGGCGGAACGCCAAGTGCAAGATGACTACAAGTATTCAAAGTTCTCTTCCAAGACCTACGGCTCAAGTGCTCAAGCTTCTCCGACTACGTCGCCTTCAACTATCAAACCTTCACCAACAACCGGCGACAAGTCAAGCTACAAGGACAAGATGACTTCGTCAAGCCACTCTCCTAATACAAGCACCCTCAAACCAAGAGCTTCATCCCCTACACCAACTCCCGATGCCACCGCTAAAACAAGCTCCATCAAGTGCTTCATATGCCAAGGCCGCGACCACAAGACACTCGAGTGTCCAACAAGACGCACAATGATCCTCCAAGATGACTGCACCTATGACTCCATAAGCAACAACGAGATGGAAGCTTTGGAACATGTGGCCATGCATCGACAAGTGAATGAAGATGAAGATTCGGAAATCTATTACGATAACGATTCGAGCCCCGCTCTCCTTGTTTCAAAGGTGTTGACTCTTCAACAACAACAAGACGAGGACCAACGTTGCCACATTTTCCACACCAAGGAGGGCATTCAAGGAAAATCCGTCAAGGTCATCATCGACGGCGGAAGTTGCCATAATTTCACAAGTGAGGAACTTTGCTACAAGCTACAATTGGTCAAGAAGAAGCACCCTCGTCCCTACAAGGTCCAACGGCTTAGTGACTCCGGCACAATCCAAGTTGAACACACCGTGCAAGTATCCTTCAAGACTGGCGCTTATTAAGATACATTGGAGTGTGATGTGGTTCCCATGTCCGTGCAAGTATCCTTCAATCCAAGTTGAACACACCGTGCAAGTATCCTTCAAGACTGGCGCTTATTAAGATACATTGGAGTGTGATGTGGTTCCCATGTCCGTTTGCCATCTCCTCCTTGGGAGACCTTGGCAATTCGACCGTGGCGTCATCCACAATGGTCGGACCAATCACTATAGTTTCAAGATGAAGGACAAGGAATATGTGCTTCGACCAATGACTCCAAGTCAAGTCACCGCCGACAAACAAAACACATCCCATCATGGAGATAAAAGTAGAGAGCGACCCACCTAAAAGAGAGTGGGCGCCACAAGCCAAAATTGCATGACTCCATAACGAGGGACAAGAAAGATCTAGTTATTTTATCCACCAAAAGAGACTTGAGGGATGTGAGTGAGAACCCATCAATCGTTCTTCACTTTGTACTTGTGTGCAAAGATGAGGTCGTACAGGACTAATGCTTCACAACATCTACCTCTTGTGTTGTCTCGTCTATTGCAGGAATTCAAAGACATTTTCCCTGACAAGCTGTCTCTGGGACTACCACCAAAACGAGAAATCAAACATCGCATTAACCTCATACCCGGCACACCGCTTCCTAACAAGGCACCTTATTGCGTCAACCCCGAAGAAACTAAGGTGATACAAAGGCAAGTCCAAAAACTCCTAGATAATGGGCATGTACGCAAGAGCCTAAGTGCGGTCTCAGTCATACTAATGCCTAAGAAAGATGGTAGTATGCGCATGTGTTCGGATTGCCGCCCCATAAATGCTATCACCGTTCGTTATAGACATCCTATACCTCGCCTTGATGATATGCTAGATGAACTTAGCGGTGCCACTACATTTTCTAAAATTGATTTGAAAAGTGGTTACTATCAGATACGCATACAAGAAGGCGACGAGTGGAATGAATGGCTAGTGATGCCTATGGGCTTATCCGAAGCACCGAGTACTTTTATGTGTGTTATGCATTATGTCTTACGCCATCTCATTGGTGATTGTGTTGTGGTCTACTTTGATGACATTCTTGTTTCTAGCAACACTCTAGAGGAGCATGCTAAACATGTCGGGGAAGTATTGCAAGTTCTTAGGAATGAACAACTTTATGCAAACATGGAAAAATGCACTTTTGTTGTTGACAAGGTTGTTTTTCTTTGATTTGTGGTATCTTCTAAAGGTGCGCAAGTTGATGAAACTAAAATTGATGCTATTAAAACTAGGCCCACACCCATAAACTTGCAACAAGTGCATAGTTTCCTTGGTCTAGCCGGCTTTTACCGTCGTTTTGTTAAACATTTTAGCACCATTGCATCTCCTCTACATGCTTTGAGCAAGAAAAATGCACCGTTTGTTTGGGGACCATCGCAAGATACCGTTTTTCATGAGCTTAAAATTTTGCTTACTCATGCACCATTGCTTGCCTTACCCAACTTTGACAAAACTTTTGAAGTGCATTGCAACGCTAGTGGTAATGGCATAGGTGGTGTGCTCATGCAAGAAAAGCGCCCAATTGCTTACTTTAGCGAGAAACTTTCGGGACCTCAACTTAATTACCCCATATATGATAAAGAATTGTATGCTTTAGTGAGAGTCTTGCATGTTTGGGAACATTATCTACGACCTCATGAATTTGTTATTCATACCGACCATGAAACATTGAAATACCTTAAGGGTCAAACCAAGTTGAACAAGCGGCATGCTAAATGGAGTGAATTCATTGAGTCTTTTCCTTATGTTATCAAATGCATTAAGGGTAAAGAGAATGTTGTTACTGATGCTCTTTCCCGCAAATGCATGCTAGTTACTCGACTTGAATTTAATGTTATTGGGTTTGAGCATATCAAAGATTTATATGAGCATGATACTTCCTTTGTGATTCCATATGCTAAATGCCATGATAAACCTTGTTGGGAAAACTATTACTTGAAAGATGGCTATCTTATGCGTGCTAACAAACTATGCATACCCGATGGCCAAACGATAGCATGAGTCTTCTCTTCGTATGTTGCTTTTGCAAGAAGCTCACGATGGAGGACTAATGGGTCATTTTGGACGCGACAAGACATATGCCACACTCTCCCACAAGTACTTTTGGCCAAAGATGTTTCATGATGTTGCACGCTTCACCAACCGATGTTCTACATGTCGCAAAGCTAAGTCAAAAGCTCAATCCCATGGTCTTTACATGCCTCTCCCTATACCTTTTCAACCTTGGAAAGATATTAGCATGGACTTTGTGCTTGGTTTACCAAAAACTTAACATGGTCATGATTCCGTGTTTGTTGTTGTTGATCGTTTTTCCAAGATGGCTCACTTCATTCCATGTCACAAGATAGACGATGCTTCACATGTTGCGAATCTCTTTTGTGGGGACATCTTGCGGCTACACGGAGTTCCCGAGACCATTTTCTCGAACCGCGACGTCAAATTCCTTAGCTACTTTTGGAAGACTATGCGCCAAGCTCAGAATCAAGCTCCTATTCTCTTCGGCCTATCATCCACAAACCGATGGCCAAACGAAGGTGATGAACCAGACGCTTTCAACTCTCCTGCGCGTGTTGATCAAGAAGAATCTCAAGGAATGGGAAGACTGCATCCCCATCACCGAGTACGCCTACAACCGTGCAAGACACTTCACCACCGGCAAGTCTCCTTTTGAAGTGGTCTACGGCTTCAACCCTTTGTCACCATTAGACATACTCCCTCTACCACTTCAAGAGCGAGTGATATGGACGCAAGTGCAAGGGCAAGCTATATCAAGAAGTTGCATGAAGATACGAGGCGCACGATCGAACGTCAAGTGGAACGTGTCACCACCAAGCGCAACATCAACAAGACCCCATGGTGTTCAAGACCGGTGATCTTGTGTGGCTACACCTTCGTAAGAAGCGTTTCCCCACCGAACGCAAGTCCAAGTTACTCCCTCGAGCGGATGGACCTTTCAAGGTGTTGGCACGCTACAACAACAATGCCTACAATATCGACATTCCACACGACAAGTACAACGTGAGCGACACATTCAATGCCTACAATATCCTTTTCATGGTGATGAAGAATTTGATCCGAGGACGGATCTTTCACAAGGGAGTGAAGATGATACGGAGCATCCGAGGATCATCCCCATGGATACACCACCGACACCTCAAGCTCCAAGTGGCCCCATGACAAGAGCCCGTGCACGTGCCATTGAGACCGAGGTGACATCTCTCCTTATTGACTATTCCTTTGATGCAATTGGAACGTGGATGCTACCTCAAGCGGAAACTCTATGCATGCTTAGGTACCATGAGCATGGTCTCCAAGATACTAGGAGTGAAGGCCAAGTCGCTATGGAAATGAACTCGAAGATGAACGAGCGAGAGGACCAAAGGAAGGGCAAGTCAGCTCCCAGGCCCCAGAGCTTCCGGCTCCTGGAACTTCCGGCCCCTGTTCAGCCCCAGCACCGCGGACTACGACAACACTCTGGAAAGCCCAGAACTGGCTCGGAACCAGCCCGGAGCTTCCGGCACCCGGAACTTCCGGCCTGCCCAAAACTTTCGGCCCCTGCTCAGCCCCGGCACCGCAGACTGCGACAACTCGCAGGAAAACCCGGAACCTGTATGGAACTTTCGGCGCCCGAAACTTCCGGCCTGCCTACACGTAGTCACTCGGGTCCGAGTGCCCATGTACCGCTTCAACCCCTATTTCGACCTAGACTATAAATACTCTCCTCCTACCTCCGTTTTAGGGTTAGCTAATGATTTGACAAACTCTTGTTGAGCTTAGCCCCATCTACTATACTCCTCCCATGGAGATATCCTCCATGTGAGAAGATCCATAGTGATGCCAAGGCCCCTCTTGTAGGGAAGATCCCCTCGTGGATACAAGGCCCCCCTCGTAGGGAAGACTATCAGTTGTTGGCGCAATAAGCCACGGACGGGCGCGTGTGTGCGTGCACTGGCGGCGTCAGGCGCGATCTGGCCGTGTCAGGTCCGTGGCGGGGTGCGTGCATGTGTTGTGATCAGGCGTGGGTGCGTGTGTGCGTGTGGCGCGCCGTAGATGTAGGATCACGCTGGCGACTTGGACCGGGTGAGTGCGGCGATTAAGGCGGGCTCGCACGAGCCGCGCGCGTGTGTGCGTGTGATGGCCGCGGTCAGAGCGGGGCCAGATTGTGCGCGCGTGATGGTCGCGGTCAAAGCGGGACCAGATTGTGCGCGCGAGCAGGCAGGACCACGAGGTCGTGGCCGGCGCTGGGCCTGGGTATAAAACCCACATGGGAGTCGTTGTAATCGGTGTGGAGTCTCGAGTCCGTGCTTGAGAAGAAGAAAAAAAATGTCGTCGTTGCGACGGGCATCGTTGCGCCGAACACCACCGTGTCCCTTGCCGTCTCCCTCCTCCCTTTCTTCTACCTCCGTCCAGCGAGAGAGAGAGCAAGCTACGAGAGGTGGACAAGGAACTATCCTTAATTTGGTATCAAAGCTAGGTCGAGGGAGCGAACATCGATAACGTCCCTGGTGCCGTATGGCGGCGGGTCGTGCAGGTCGCTGCCCGCGCACTGCCAGTGCTCACAGATAAGAACTACACCATGTGGGCGATCAAGGTGGAGGCCAACCTCGACGCGGTCGGGCTGTGGGAGGCGGTGGTGCCGACGGAGGACTCGACGCCGGCGGTCGTCGCCAAGAAGGACAAGTCGGCGCGAGCGTACCTACTCGGCGCGCTGTCCGAGGATCCTGCTTCAGGTTTCCGCGAAGAAGACGGCGGCGAAGCTGTGGAGCAGCCCGAAGACCAGGTACGTTGGAGCGGACCGGGTGTGGGCGGCGCCGCTGGCCACGCTGCGCGGCGAACTCGAGCGGCTGCGCATGACGGAGACGGAGGCGCTGGACGCGTTCGCCGGCAGGACCGGCGGGATGGCGGTGCGCTACGTAGCGCTCGGGTCGACGCTGGACGACGCCACCATGGTGAAGAAGCTCCTTGACTCCGTGCCGGACCGCCTGTACGCGGCGGTGGCCGGAATCGAGCAGTTCTGCAACGTGAGCGACATGGCATTCGACGAAGCGCTTGGGCGGCTCAAGGCGTTCGAGGAGAGGACGCGGCGGCGCGGAGGCCGCTGGTGAACGGGCGGACGAGTTGATGCTGACCGCGCGTAGTGGGCGACACGACGGCATCAGCAAGGCGACGGCACCCACGACGACGATGGCGGGAGCAGCATGACATCGGGCTGCAGCAGGAAGCGACGAGGCCGCAGGCGCTGCTACAACTGCGGGCAGCATGGCCACTTCCGGCAGGAGTGCCCGAAGCCACGTCAGGCTGAGGCGACTGAGCAGGCGCTCGCCGCGGTCGCCGACATCCACGACGATGGGCTCCTCTAGGTTGTGGCTTAGGGGGGTGACTGTTGGCGCAATAAGCCACGGACAGGCGCGTGTGTGCGTGCACTGGTCGCGTCAGGCGCGGTCCGGCTGTGTCGGGTCCGTGGTGGGGTGCGTGCGTGTGTTGTGTTCGAGCGTGCATGCGTGTGTGCATGTGGCGCGCCGTAGATGTAGGATCGCGTTGGCCACTTGGACCGGGTGAGTACGGCGATCGGGGCGGGCTCAACGCGAGTCGCATGTGTGTGTGCATGTGGTGGCCGCGGTCAGAGCAGGGCCAGATCATGCGCGCGGGCAGGTAGGAGCGCGAGGTCGTGGCCAGCGCTGGGCCTGGGTATAAAGCTCGTGTGGGAGTTGTTGTAATCAGTGTGGAGTCTTGAGTCCGTGCTTGAGAAGAAGAAAAATACCGCGAGCCATATTTGCGGCGGGCGTCGTTGCGCCGAACACCACCGTGTCCCTTGTCGTCTCCCTTCGTCAGGCGAGAGAGAGAGAGAGCTGTGAGAAGAGGTCAGGGAACTATCCGTAGCCGGTTACATGTATCCTTTTGTTCTCTTTGGATCTATGTACCTCTTGTGTTTGAGTGGATCTAGTGGATGTGTGATTGGAGATCGTTCCTGATTTCGTGTGTATCTTTTGGTTTTCTCCCATTTCCCCCTCCAAGTGTGAAAAGATTGACCACCGCGGGTGTGCCCCGTATCACTTTGAGGAAGCGCTTCGAGCGGAAAAGTTGAGCCCGAGTCCGGCCCCGATGTCGGGCTTTTAGGCCGGGCAGTCATGCCCGGGTCTATCCTCGACTAGTCTTGGAGTTTGAGTCGATCAACTCAATTTGGAAGGGATAAAAAAAATTAGGGGAATTTGTGAGGGATAAGTGAGCAGTTGAGTACTTCATCCACTTCCTAATGAATGGCTATTACAATTGGCGCAGCCTCAAGTTCTGCATTCACTTCCCATGCATTCAATTTTTATTGTATACTGTATTGTACTATATAGTGTATACTACTCCCTCCGTGTTGGCTGTGTTGCCTACAAGCTGGATCATCCGGAAGGCTCTCGTTTACATGTTGTCTTCCATGTGAGTCTTTTGAAGAAATTCCATGGCGTCGGTCCTGATGTCACACCACCATTGCCATTGATTCAAGATGGTCGCGTCTTTCCGGAGCCTGCCAAAGTATTAAGCTCATGTATGCACAGAGGAGTGAAGCATGTGCTTGTTCAATGGGTAGGTTCTTTGGAAATGGATGCCACTTGGGAGCCCCTTGTTGACTTCATCAAACAGTATCCATATTATCAGCTCGAGGACGAACTGCTTGTCGAGGAAGGGAGAGATTTTACGTGGGAAATTCATTATGGAAGACGCAAGGCAGCAGGGGCGGGTTAGGATGTGGCTAGACAAGGGTAGTTCAATGTCCTGAAGGATGCATCTGTTTTAGTAGTCTCCAGATTCTATTAAGGTAGTGTTTGAGTCAGATTCCAATTAGAGTCCAAAGTATGTCAAAGTAGTACTAGTCCATGTCCTATATAAAGGACCTACCGTATAAGCTTAGAGCAAGCAATAATAAAGTCTAGTTTCCCTAATCTCTGTTCGCTAGTCAAAGTAGTACTAGTCCATGTCCTACATAAAGGACCTACCCGTATAAGCTTAGGGCAAGCAATAATAAAGTCTAGTTTCCCTGATCTCTGTTCTCTATCACTAATCCCCGCTACCTTCTGCTAGTTCGCCGGCGACGGCGCCGCCGCGTCGACAACCCGTCCGCCCACAAGCACCTCCAGGCTGTTAGAGTTATAATATAAGTCATGTACCCTTTTGTATTTATCCCAATATACAAGGGGTTTCCTGCATATAGTCCACCACCTGTACATGTATATATACCGGCCTATGGCCTCATGGGAATACAGGTTGCTTATTCCTAACATGGTATTAGAGCCTAGGTTCTTTTTGCACGCGCAACTCGTGCTTTTCCCGATCTAATCTTCCCCACCTCTGGTACCGGCGCCTCGTCCCGCTCGTGGAGGAGTTCCTGCCGCGTTCCTGCCGTGGCTCTGCTTCAAGTCCACATCCTACCGCAGCTCTGCTTCGAGTCCACATCCTGTCCGTTTCCTGTCGTGGTTCTGCTTCGAGTCCGCTACAACCAGATCGAGGTCACAGCATCGCTCCAGATCGATTTCACTTGCCGCTTCGCCCGGTTCGTTTCGAGGTGAACGCGTCGCTCCAGCTCGTATCTGGCAGATCGAGGCGGCTCCATCCCACTCGCCAGAGATCGAGGCGGCTCCATCCCATCTCGCCAGAGATCGAGGCGGCTCGATTTCACCTGCCGCAGACGCCTCGCCCGTTTTTCGCTTCAAGTCCGCAGGAACAACCAGATCGAGGCGGCTCCATCCCATCTCGCCAGATCTGACGCCCCATCTCGCCAGATCGAGTCCGCTTCAATCCTGCTGACAGACGCGGACGCGGTTTGCTGCCTGAGTTCCAAAAAAATAAAATTAAATTAAAAATTAAAAAAAAATAAAAAAAATGTTTGTTGCATCCTGCTACGTTGATGTTCCTCGTTGTCCGATGATCTTTGATGGCACTAACTACACCGAGTTCATTGGCTTCATGCGCATTCACATGCGTGGCATCCGCCTATGGGGTTTTCTTTCTGGCAAGGTCCGCTGTCCGCCATGTCCGGTTCCTCCCGTGGCTCCCACTCCGCCGACCCCACCGGCTCTTCCTGCGGATGCTCCTCAGGCCGCAAAGGATGCGGCTAAGCTTGCTGATGAGGTCGCTATCCGTGCTTATGATGAGAAGGTCTTGGCTTATGAGGAGGCTCTTCAGACATATCATGGTGCTCTGTCTGCTTACACTCAGTGGCTTGATGATGATGCTCGTGCTGCAGCTGTTCTCACTGCTAGTGTTCTGCCTCAGTTTGCCTCTGAGTTTCTAGGCCTTCCTACTGTGTTTGAGATGTGGACTCGCCTTCGTCAACGCTATGAGCCCTCTGGTGATGCCTTATACCTCTCTATGGTCCGTCAGGAGCATGCTCTTCAGCAGGGTAACTCTACTGTTGATGACTTCTATGCACAGAGTTCTGCTATCTGGCGCCAGCTTGATTCTCTCCACAGTGCTGGTTGTCGTACTTGCCCCTGTTGCCAGGCTGTCCAGGCCGATTTGGAGTTTCATCGCGTCTACGAGTTCCTGTCTCGGCTCCGTAAGGAGTTTGAGCCCCGGCGTGCTCAGTTGTTTGCTCGTGGCCGTATTTCTCTCATGGAGGCGCTTTCTGAGATTCGTGCTGAGGAGACTCGCTTACGTGGTGTTGGTTTGCTGGAGGTTCCCTCGATGCTCGCTGCTCGGGCTACTTCTACGCCACGTGCTGCACCGACCCCTTCTCGCTCGAGTGCTCCGCCGCACTTGCCCACTCCTTCTAAAGGCTCAGGTCGCCCCCGTTCACATTGTGGCTACTGCAACAATGATGGTCATATTGAGTCCCACTGCTACACGAAGAAGAAACACTTGCGCAAGGCACGATCATCATCTACAGAGACCTCGTCATCTACCTTGACAGCTTCAGCCATCGCTTTGACTGAGCAGGATATTCTGAGACTTAAGCGTCTGCTCACTTCTTCAGGTTCTTCCTCGACGGGTACTGCTGGTTCTGTGACTGAGGCTTCCCGCACTGAGCAACCACCTTCTACACAGTCAGGTACATCCCCATGGGTTCTGGACTTTGGAGATTCCTTTCATATGTCTTCTAATTCCTCCACTCTGTCCTCTCTTCGATCGCTTGATTCTCCTGTTCATGTCCTCACCGCTGATGGTACTCCCCTTTCTGTCGTTAGTAGAGGCAATCTTACCACTCCTTATTTTGCTCATGTTCCTCGACTTACCATGAATCTGTTTTCTGCTAGTCAACTTGCTGATTCTGGTTGTCGTGTCATCCTTGACCTTGACTCTTGTTATGTCCAGGACCGTCGCACGCACACTCTGGTTGGGACTGGTCCTTGCCGGCGTGATTCTGAGGGTCTTTGGGAGTTGGACTGGCTTCATGTTCCTTCCGCTGCCCACTCTATCGCCAGTTCTTCCGCTTTGGTCGCCTCGGCTACTGGTCCCTTCCAGCAGTGGCATCATCGACTTGGTCATCTGTGTGGTTCTCGATTGTCGTCGTTAGTTCGTCGAGGTCTTCTGGGGTCTGTCTCAGGAGATGCCTCTTTAGAGTGTCAGGGTTGTCGTCTTGGCAAGCAGATTCAGTTACCATATCCACATAGTGAGTCAGTGTCTAAGCGTCCTTTTGATTTAGTTCGTTCCGATGTATGGGGTCCGGCTCCCTTCGCTTCGAAAGGGGGTCATAAATACTATATTATTTTCATAGATGACTTCTCTCGTTACACATGGCTTTATTTCATGACTTCTCGTAGTGAGGTGTTGTCCATTTATAAGCGTTTTGCTGCCATGGTTCATACTCAGTTCTCTTCTCCCATTCGTGTGTTTCGTGCTGACTCCGCTAGCGAGTATATCTCTAAGATGTTGCATGGTGTTCTTGCTGAGCAAGGGACTCTCTCTCAATTCTCTTGTCCTGGTGCTCACGCTCAGAATGGTGTGGCTGAGCGCAAGCGTCGTCCTCTTCTTGAGACGGCTCGTGCATTGATGATTGCTGCCTCTCTCCCGCCCCATTTTTGGGCTGAGGCCGTCTCCATCTCCACCTATCTCATCAATCTCCAGCCTTCCGCTGCTCTAGAGGGTGGTGTTCCTTTCGAGCGTCTTTTTGATCGTTCTCCCGATTATTCGATGTTTCGCTTGTTTGGTTGTGTTTGCTATGTTCTTCTTGCCTCCCCCCCCCCCCCCCCCCGAACACACCAAACCGACCGCTCAGTCTGTTGAGTGTGTCTTCTTAGGCTATAGTGATGAGCATAAGGGCTATCGTTGTAGGGATCCTATCGGTCATCGGATGCGTATCTCTCGGGATGTGACTTTCGATGAGTCTCGTCCCTTCTACCCACGCCCATCTTCCTCGACCTTTTCAGTGGAGGATCTCTTTCCTCACACCCGTCGAGCCTTTGCCTATTCGTTACACTCCCTCTGCTTCTCCACCTCCAGTCGATTTGTGGCCACCATCTTCCACGGTCTCCTCACCTAGCATGTCACCAGATTCTACACCTTCATCTCTGGTGACTTCTTCGTCGCCACTCCTCGATTCTACCTTGGCGATTCCTCCTTTCATTGTTCCATCTTTTCCTCAGTGTTACACTCGTCGTTCACGTTCTATGGATGCCTCTGTGGATGTGTCGTCATCCTCGTCTCAGCCTACTTATGGCTTGCGTTCTCGTCCTCGTCCGCCTGTTGATCGCTTTGGATTTTCCACCGCTGGTGCTGCTGTTCTTGAGCCGACTACCTATCATCAGGCTATTGTTCATCCTGAATGGCAGTTTGCGATGGCAGAGGAGATTGCTGCTCTTGAACGCACTGGTACGTGGGATCTTGTTTCCCTTCCTCCCGGAGTCTGTCCCATCACTTGTAAGTGGGTCTACAAAGTTAAGACTCGCTCCGATGGTTCTCTTGAGCGTCACAAAGCTCGTCTTGTGGCTCGTGGTTTTCAGCAGGAGCATGGTCGTGATTATGACGAGACTTTTGCTCATGTGGCTCATATGACCATTGTTCGTACACTTCTTGTCGTGGCCTCTACACGCCACTGGTCTATCTCTCAGCTTGATGTTAAGAATGATTTTCTTAATGGTGAGCTGCGTGAGGAGGTATACATGCAGCCACCACCTGGGTATTCTGTTCCAAATGGCATGGTATGTCGTCTTCGTCACTCTCTCTATGGCCTTAAGCAAGCCCCCCGCGCCTGGTTTGAGCGTTTTGCCTCTGTGGTGACTGCCGCTGGTTTTTCAGCCAGTGTTCATGATCCAGCATTGTTTATTCACCTTTCTCCTCGTGGTCGGACTCTTCTTCTCTATGTTGATGACATGGTCATCACTAGGGATGACCCCGAGTATATTGCTTTTGTCAAGGCCCGCCTTAGTGAGCAGTTCCTTATGTCTGATCTTGGACCTCTTCGCTACTTTCTTGGGATTGAAGTCTCTTCTACCTCTGATGACTTTTTTATATCCCAGGAAAAGTATATCCAGGATCTTCTTGCTCGTGCTGCTCTTACTGATGAGTGCATTGTTGAGACTCCTATGGAGCTCAATGTTCACCTCTCTGCTACTGATGGTGATCCCCTGCCTGACCCGACGCGTTATCGTCATCTTGTTGGCAGTCTTGTTTATCTAGCTGTCACTCGTCCGGATATCTCTTATCCGATTCAGATTCTGAGTCGGTTCGTTTCTGCTCCCACATCGGTTCACTATAGTCATCTCCTCCGTGTTCTCCGATATCTTCGGGGCACGATCTCTCATCGTCTATTCTTTCCTCGCTCCAGTTCTTTACAGCTTCAGGCCTATTCGGATGCTACGTGGGCTAGTGATCCTTCAAATCGCCGTTCACTTTCTGCTTACTGTGTTTTTCTTGGTGGTTCTCTCATTGCCTGGAAGACGAAGAAACAGATTGCAGCTTCCCGTTCGAGTGCAGAGGCTGAGTTGCGAGCGATGGCTCTTTTGACGGCAGAGGTGACTTGGTTACGGTGGTTACTTCAGGATTTTGGTGTTTCTGTCACTACACCGACTCTGCTCTTATCTGACAGTACAGGTGCTATTAGCATTGCGCGCGATCCTGTGAAGCATGAGCTCACCAAGCATATTGGTGTTGATGCTTTCTATGTGCGCGCTGCTGTGCAGGATCAGGTTATTGCTCTTCAGTATGTGCCTTCCGAGTTACAGTTGGCGGATTTCCTGACGAAGGCCTAGACTAGAGCACAACATGGCTTTTATCTCTCCAAACTCAGTGTTGTTCATCCACCATGAGTTTGAGGGGGGTGTTAGAGTTATAATATAAGTCATGTACCCTTTTGTATTTATCCCAATATATAAGGGGTTTCCTGCATATAGTCCACCACCTGTACATGTATATATACCGGCCTATGGCCTCATGGGAATACAAGTTGCTTATTCCTAACACAGGCCACGGGATAGCCCTCGGGTCCAAAAGCTGTTCCATTAAGTGTTTTAACTACGATGAGCATGGACATTTCACCTCTAACTGTCCAAAGCTGAAGTGGTAGTGAGCAACCTAACACGGAAGCAAACCGATTAAGATGCAAATGCAGCGCCGCTCATGACCAAGGTATGTGAGGTGGCTGAGAATACTGAAGTCACGGGTGACAAGGTGATGCAGCACGAAGAACAAGTCACACCCAAACCGACAGGGTCGCCGAACAAGTCCTTGTATTTTGATACTGGAGCAAGAGAACATAAGAAAAGGGAAGCAAAAGAAACATAGGAAGCTCGACATGTCGAAGGTAAAGTGTTTAACTGCAATGAGCATGGACATTTTGCCTCTGACTACTAGAGCCAAAGCAGGAAGCAAACCGATGAAGATGTTGCGCTTATCTTGATCGAGGTGTGTGAACTGGTTGAGAACACTGAAGCAACAGGTGACAAGGTGATGCTGCACGAAAAGATAGTCAACAGACAAACAAACTGATGAAGATGTTGCGCTGCTCACGACCGAGGTGTGTGAGCTGGTTGAGAACACTGAAATCACAGGAGACCAGGTGATACTGCACGAAGAAAAAGTCACACCCAAAATGACAAGGGTCACAAAAGTCACACCCAAAATGATAGGGTCACAAAACAAGTCCTGGTATATTGATACTAGAGCAAGCAACCACATGACAAGCTGTGTGTAGAAGTACATCAAGCTGGACCGAAAGATTAAAAGTTCGATTTGATTCGAGATGGATCAGTTGTGGGCATCTGAGGGATGTGGTCCAGTTCTCTTCCTTGCACAATCGTGAACACCAACTGTTAACTGAAGTTTAGCTGAAGAGCACTATAGTCAGTCTCGGCAGTTGGATGGGTTTGGTTGCAAGTACGCTGTTGATCAAGGGCTGATGATTATGTTGGATAAGGAGTGCAAGGTCCTTGCAGAAGTCAGGAGATCACCCAAGAGGCTCTATATTCTGAATACTGGGACATCTGACCTTGTATGTTTGCTGTCGGGAACTTCAGAGACTAGAAGATATATGGAGAAACCTGCAACAGATCACTTGGCGGCAGTGAAGGATATCAAGGATATCCTGCGACACGGGAAGGGAACAATAAAGCTCGGCTGTTTCTATGGGAAAAGTGAAGCAACTGCTCGGTTATAGTGACAGCAGCTTGGGGGTGATGTAGATGACAGGAAGAGTACAAATGGAGTCATCCTCTACCTTGGTACTCCCTCCGTCCCAAAATAAGTGACTCAAAAGTGACTCAACTTTGTACTAAAGTTAGTGCAAAGTTGAGTCATTTTTGAGTCACTTATTTTGGGACGGAGGAAGTACAAGTTAGGTAAGCTGGTTATCTCAGAACAAAGGGAAAACATTACGCGTTACAAAACTTCCTCTCTGTGACTGTGTTTGTCCTATCTGTCTTCGTCATGCCATACAAAGTAAGATTCGATAAATAATTCATCTCAATTAAAAATTCACACTGGCAGCATCACAACTGCTATATTCGGTATCCAGTATTGTTATCAGTTGCATTCATGGATTTCGAGTCGCGCGACTAGTCGTCAACTAGTCGGTGAGTCACAAAAAAATGTCGACTCGACTTGGTGTCGACTCGAGTCGTGAATCACGATTAGTCGCAACTGCAGGCTCGACTTTTTCCTTTGCAACTAATACCATCATACCAAATTTGCAGAAGCTGGTCACTAAATATGGTCTTCTAAGCATAACAGAGATCTAGCATTTGCTTATAAGCTGTAATAATAATAAGTCTATGTCTAGCAAAGTAACAAGAGAAAAGTGTACCTTTGCCATCACGATTACGATGACAGCTACCATAAGAATCAATTTTTACATCTAAGCTTTCAAGCATCTCAAGGGCTTGCAAACGGAAGTTTCGTGCACCGCAGTTGGAAATAAAGGCTGCAGCTAGGGCCTCTTCAGTCTTTGGAGGCACAGGTGCCATGATATCATATTCAGCCCATGAAAAGTAGCCAACTGGCACATCTGAGGAAAGGCTGGTTGTCATCACAATTTGGTACCCTCTTCTGTGACAGAAAGGATTAGAATCACACAGTATATTAGAATTATAATCATCGACCACAGACAATGGATGGTTCAACAGCTGGACATACATGAAACTATATGGTTCTGAGTGAGTAAAATATAAGACAAAAGCAGTGCTCATTTTTAGATTTCCTTTGAAGTGGTAACTGATCCAATAGCCAAATAGTTACCACCATACTTTCTTATGCTATTTTGAAAATTTAAACAACGATGGAACCTAGAAACAAATTAGAACAGTAAATAATGCACTTAATATTGATATCATAAGGAGCAAGGAGCCAGGAAAGGAGTGTCGGATTATGTTGTATATGGAAGCATACGACAATTATGAATTTCTGGTTCATCAACGTTATTATTTACTCTCAGCAGAGAGCACAGTACATAATTTTTGACATGTCATTTCCAGCAGGCAAACAAAGTAACTGGAAACATCTTACCCACCCTCGAGCCGCATTAATATTGTTCTCGGAATAATATTGAGACGATTCCATTGATCTGAGGATACTCTCTACGGAAGGATCTGGAGCGATTCCGAAAGTAGCATCAGGCGTCTTACTAGCTGGAAACCCAAATTCACATCCTACAGAACATCTATTCCAATCCTGAGAGGGGAGAAATGCATGAGCATTATAGATGGAAACAGCAAATAAAACAAAAAAAAATAGTGCCATAGATACGATGCATCAAAGTACGCCCAAAGCATTCTAAACGGGAACATTTAATATACTAGCAGTTTGTATTAACAAAGTGTTCCTTGATTAACACACTAGCAGTGCACTACCCCCGCTTGTTTATATGATTGCATCAGCATGGCACCATGTGTATTCGAATCTATTAGCAACATGTAAACAATCCTAATTCCCAGGAGCTTCTTCAATACTATGATAAATGATGCCAATGACAATTACCAAGTCGTATCACACAAATTTCCAAATTTGCAGTACAACTACAAATTAGGCATGCAAGTGAACTGGGTCAGGCCAATTAAAAAACTGGGTCAGGCCCAGGTGGCTCACAACTACTACTCCATAAAATTCGGCTTGCCCTCAAGCCAAAATCCCATGGTATTTGTAATTCCCTGAACGAGGTCAATGTAGTCGTCGTGGTCGACGGGGACTAGGTTGAAAAATGCATTGAGCTAGCGGTCTTGATTGGCACGGACTTGGTCAAAAGAGAGCACGTGGTGGAACCCTCAAAGGAGTGGTGACAGCAGAACGTCGGCGCCACAAAAATCTGCCCTCCTCGCACCCACTAAGCAAATTTCATGAATTTTGGCTTGATCCCAAGCCGGTGTCGAGTAAGACCACCAGGGTCCGAGGGCAAGTGCGGCACATAGATAGAACAAACATCCGAGCCGCCCCGCCCCGGCGGCCGCCACCCCGACACGCCCCGCCCTGCCGGCCACTACTGCGGCTGCCCCCGCACCGACACGCACCTTCCGGCGCTTGATGTCGGCCGAGCAGCTCGAGCGGCGCCGCAAGGGCCTGTGCTTCAACTGCGACGAGCCGTATGCGCGGGGTCATACGTGCGCCCGCCTGTTCTACTTGGAGACCGTCGACGACGTGGAGGTGGAGGCCCTCACCGCGGAGCTCGACGCCACCACACTCTCCGAGGCCGGTGTCACGACCTACGGGCCGGTCGATGCGACCGCCTTCGTCGTCTCCCTTCATGCCATGGCTGGCATCAAGACGGCAAAGACGATGCTGCTTCCGGTGACGATCAACGGGGAGCGTCTCACCGCGCTCGTGGACACGGGTTCGACGCACAACTTCCTGTCCGGGGACGCCATGCGCCGCCTCGCACTCCAACCGGCAGGCTCGGAGAAGTTCAGCGTCACCGTCACCAACGGGGACCGGCTGGCTTGCCAGGGGGTGGCGCGGCAGGTTCCCGTCCTCATCGGCGACGAGTCGTTCTCCATCGACTGCGTCGGCATCGACCTGGGCTGCTACGACTTCATCCTCGGCATCGACTTCCTGTCCACTCTCGACCCCATCCTTTGGGACCTCGATGTGCTGTCCCTCATCTTCTGGCGCGAGGGCGGCCGTCGCGTTCAGTGGACAGGCATCGGCGGCTCCGGCTCGAAGTGCTCGTTCGGCACGACCTCCGTCGCGTACCTGGGGCACGTCATCTCGGCGGACAGGGTAGCGATGGACGCGGACAAGGTCGTCGCAGTCGCCGCGTGGCCGACCACGCGGTCACCGCAGGCGCTCCGCGGCTTCTTGGGCCTCGCCGGCTACTACCGGAAGTACATCCGGGACTTCGGCCTCATCGCCGCGCCACTGACGCGTCTCCTTCGAAGCGACGCCTTCTCCTGGGACGAGGAGGCGACTACGGCATTCGAGGCTCTCCAGCGGGCGCTCACGACGGGACCCGTCCTCCAGATGCCGGACTTTGATATGCTGTTCGTGGTGGACTGCGACGCCTCTGGCATCGACTTCGGCACCGTCCTCCACCAGGGCAAGGGACCGCTCGCCTTCTTCAGCCGCCCCTTCGCCGCTCGCCATCACAAGCTCGCGGCTTACGAGCGCGAGCTTATTGGGCTGGTTCAGGCGGTGCGCCACTGGCGGCCTTATCTTTGGGGCCGGTCATTCCGTGTGCGCACGGACCACTACAGCCTCAAGTTCTTGCTGGACCGGCGCCTCTCCACTGCTCCGCACCACCAGTGGATCAGCAAGCTATTCGGCTTCGACTTCACTGTCGAGTACCGCCCCGGCCGTCTCAACACGGTCGCCGACGCCTTGTCCCGCCGCGACACTGAGGATGTTGCGGACGACGTCGCCATGGCTGGCACTATCATGTGCATCCGCTCCGGGCCATCTTTTGCCTTCAACGCACGCGGACACGCAGGGCCTGCGCCAGTGCCTTGACGCCGGCGAGCTGGACGCGCCCTGGCGCTTGGACGAGGGGCTGCTCCTACATGGCCGCCGCATCTTCGTGCCCGACCATGGCGACCTGCGCCACCAGGTCCTGACCTTGGCGCACTCTGCAAGGCACGAGGGCGTGCAGAAGACTCTCCATCGTCTCTATGCTAATTTTTACATCCCCGGTGATGGCGCGATGGTCCGCGACTGGGTGCGGTCGTGCGTGACGTGCCAGCGGAACAAGGCGGAGACACTACGACCCGCGGGTATACTGCAGCCGCTGGACGTACCCTCCCAGGTGTGGGCGGATATTTCCATGGACTTCATCGAGGGCCTTCCCAAGGTGGGCGGCAAGTCCGTCATCCTCACGGTGGTTGACCGCTTCTCCAAGTACGCGCACTTCATTGCCCTGGGTCATCCATATACAACCGCCTCCGTGGCGCGGGCCTTCTTCGACGGCATCGTCCGCCTCCACGGTTTTCCTTCGTCCATCGTCAACGATCGTGATCCCGTGTTCACGGAACATGTCTGGCGGGATCTCTTTCGACTGGCGGGCGTGAAGCTCCGCACAGACAGACGGCCAATCCGAGGTGGTCAACAAGGTGATCGCCATGTACCTGCGTTGTGTTACTGGTGATCGTCCACGAGCTTGGGTGGACTAGTTGGCGTGGGCGGAGTACTGCTACAACACCTCCTATCACTCCGCCCTGCACACCACGCCTTTCGAGGTGGTCTACGGGCGCCCACCTCCGGCGATGCTCCCTTACGAGCCTGGGACGGTTCGGTCCGAGACGGCGGACGACTTACTCCACACCTGCGACGACATTCTGGCTGAGGCGCGCCAGCGTCTTCTCCAAGCACAGCACCTGGCTCGGAAGTACTACGATGCTCATCATCGCGAGACGGAGTTCGCGGTGGGCGATTGGGTGTGCTGCGCCTCCTCCACAGGACCACGCAGTCTCTGGACTTGCGCTCCAAGCGCAAATTGGGACCTCGCTACGCCGGTCCCTTTCGTGTGCTGGAGCGTGTCGGCACACTCGCATACCGCTTGGAGCTGCCAGCTGGTTCTCGCCTCCATGACGTCTTCCATGTCGGCTTACTGAAGGCCTACCGCGGGGACCCTCCTGCAGCGACGCCGGCCCTTCCTCCTACTTCGGATGGCCGCCTCCTTCCAGCTTCCGCGCAGGTGGCGAAGGTGCTGCAGGCGCAGCAGCGTCGCGGCGTCTGGCATGTCTTGGTACAGTGGACCGGCCTGCCAGAGGAGGAAGCGACTTGGGAGAAGCTCGACGATTTCCGCCAGCGGTTTCCAGATGTTCAGCTCGAGGACGAGCTGTTTGAGAAGGCGGGGAGAGATGTTATGACCGGTACAACGTACCAACGGAGGAGGCCCAATGGGCAGGGTTAGTTACGGGCTTAGCCCAAGTTATCTTAGCTATCTTAGAGTCCAAGTTATATTAGAGTCCAAGTTATCTAGGGTTTAGTGGAGGCTGTCCTCCTATATAAACACATGTACCCCTTCGATATTAGGCAGACAATAAACAGTATTCTGTTGTCGTCTCCCTCAGGAGACGGGAGCCCCAAACCCTAGCTGCCTCTCTCCCTCTCTCTCTCAACGCCGTGGCGGCGTCCCCAGCCTCGCCGCCCGCACTTCCACCCCTACAACCTACGTCCGAGACCTGGTAGAACCCTAGCCTCTACCAAACTACTACTCCCTCCGTCCCAAAATAAGTGGCGCACATTTAACACTAAGTTAGTACAAATTTTATACTAGAGCAACGACATTTATTTTGGGTCGGAGGGAGTATATGAGTGGCTATTAGGTTGACTTTAGGTGACGTGGCAACATCAAATAGCCGGTTATTGACTATACTATTAACCATGCTCCAAAGAGCTTCTTCTGATAGTTTTCAAAGTTCCAACTATTACAAAACACTGCATTAAATTGACAATTACGAACCTTACAGTTCAAATAGCAAGTCCAAACTGGCATTGTGTTTCACCAAGTTGGCACAGGATCTATGTTCCACCCTCAGGAGCTCTACAAGCTTCTCAAATAGCTAGTCCTTGTCTTCTCGTTATTAAGATCCACACATATTTCTAGACCGGCAGTTTATGTCAAAAAAAATATAGTTTATGTCATAAAAAATATACCAGGTATTTCAATTGGAGACTTCAATTGATTGTGACCCTCCAATCCTAGGGAGATTAGTCATATAGTTTATGTCAATAAAATATACCATGAGACTCTATACTTGTGAATAATAATTCAATTGTAATACTTTGTTGCGGCATATAACTCGTATTGGTTGATTAAATTGCTGATCTAGGAACTCTAACCTCCCAAAAGTTCATATGACGATAGCTTAGCAAGATTCTCTAGATTTTTTCGGGAGAGATCACTGGAACTTATGCACCCATTGCTGATGGTACCCCCAATGAAGCGTTGACCGAATTAAGCAGCAGATCCGGCAAGCCCGTCAACGTCGATACCAAATTATGAGGAAGGGACATGCCTTAGCAGCACCGCCGACAAGTACAGGATGCCTTTCAAAATCGCGGTCATAAGGCACGGCGTCGTCCCTCTCAAGCCGCTCCTCGCACTCTTCGTCGTCGTCCCCGCTACCCGGAGGCGCATCCGCGCCCCAGGTTGAAGAGAGGCGGTGGAAGGAGGTGGTCCAGCTCTCGACCGCCTCAGCGTTCTTCGACATGTCGAGGCGACCGAGGAACGCGATCTCGCCGAGAAAAGCAACACCAACGACAAGCGGGAGCAGCCACCCGCAGCGCCGCCGACGGCTTGCCGCCTGGGTCAGCGAGTGGGAGCCCATCAGGGGCGTTAGTGAGCCTCACGGGTCTTTCCGCTGGAAGAATTGATTTTAACACCCCGCCCCCCAGCTCACGCGCCTTGGATCTTATGCCCCCCTCTTTGCTTGCCGTCGAACCCCTCACGCGCGTTATCTCTTGTTTTGGCTCCTAAGAGAATCTGAACCCTAGTTTTAAAAATCGGGTCGGATCAAAAAAAGGAAACCGGCAACCTCGTTCGGTTTTTAAGCTAATAAGACCATTCTGCAATTGGACTAAAAAAACAAAACCGTAGAATCGACCGGTTTCTGGAAAACCATTGAAAGACCAGGAAAAAGTAGGAAAATATTTTAATAGAAATTGAGAGAAATGGGATTCGATATGAGGTCGTGTGAGCAATACGCGAGGCCTACTCACAGTCCTATAACCAATTCAACTATGCTACTTCGTTGTTCACTACATGAAAATAATTTTATTTGACCATTGTTTCATACTCCCTGTGTAAAGTAATATAAGAGCGTTTAGATCACTAAAATAATGATCTAAACGCTCTTATATATTACAAAGGGAGTACTATATTAGCACATATATTATTTAACATTTATTATTTTTTGCTTAAAAAACCGACAATTGAACCGGTAAACCGGCGATTCAATGGGTAAAAACCTGAACCGACAACCTTTCCGCTTTGGTTTTTTAAACTATGATTCTGAACTAAACAAATTTGCAATTGCCAAATCTGCCCTCTTTCAGTTTTCCTTCCTTCCTTCCAACACAAGACACAGGCTTGCCCGTTCCTCATTCCTCTCGCGACCTGACCTAGCCGCCAGTCGCCATAGCCGCTCCGCCCGCCGTCCCTCGTCCTGCTCCGCCCACCTTCCCCCGCCTTCCATTGCTGGCCCAAGGTAAGGCAACCTCTCCCCTTCTTCTATTTTTCATATATTTTGGTTTCTTTCTCTCGTACTGTTTCTGAATCGTTCAAACCTAGGTGTTGTGTGGGATTCACATGTGGATTTGAGTGGGAGGGGCTGGATTGACGCGGGGGTGTGATGGATCTGAAAAGGTAACGTCATATTCCTCTGTTCTAATAGATGTATGCATGAGATTTGGTGCGTTAAATTCCTGTATTTTTTGTCTATATTGAATAGGGGACCCTCCGGCATTGCCTGTTTGTACCGATGATTGCAAGGGTCTTGAAAATGTTGTTAAGAAGGTTTTTCCTCAAGTTGAGCAGCGAGAGTGTTTTAGGCATATGTGGCGTAATTTTCAAAAATATTTCATGATGATGTGTTTGGAAGGTTGTGGCCTGCTGCTAGGACATATAGGCTGGAAGAATATCACCATCACATGGCAAATGCGGGGAGGTAGGACATAGAGAAGCTAGATGTCCTAAAAATGGAACAAAGAAAAGGTACAAACTAGTACTTGTTGTTTTCTATTTATAATACCATGGTTCTAATTGCTTTTTTGTAGGAGAAAAAGGGGGGAAAGGAATCCATGTCCATGGTTTGATGTTTCGGTTAGCAATGTCGTTCCATCTACACCAACCAAGAGCAAGAATGATGCCACTTGTAGCAGTCCTGGAGCTGTCACAAGAAGCCAAGCTGCAACTCAAGCTAGTCCTGGACATGTCACAAGGAGCCAAGCTGCTACTCCACCATCAAAATCTCCAGCAAAAGGAAAGAAGAAGAAAATGACTCCTAAGAGGAAGAAATTAAGCGACCTGTGAACTTGTGAGTGGTTGAGATGAACTCGTGTGTGAGTGGAGACTCAACGGTATATGAGGTGCAAACTCACTTTTATTTGCTCTGTATGTGAGGTAGAGACTTACTTCTATTTGTTATGTATGTGAGGTAGAGACTCACTTATTTTGTTGTCATGAAGTCATGTAGAACATGGTTGAACTTATTATTTATGTTATCATTGAATGGATGTGAGACTATTATTTTGAGTTTGTTTGAGTTAAAAGCTATTGATTGTTGCAAAAAAAATTGTACAGAGTTGTGTCCTTCAAATTGAAGGGTATTTTGGAAGTTAATTGCATGGACATACCACATTTGCACAACATGTAATGAGTCCGTACCACCATCTCTGCAAGTCGCAATTCAGTACCACTACTCGTCCTAATTGTTACAAAATGGACTGACAGCCGTATAAGCATGTATTGACCATGTATCTGACATGCCGGGCCCACCTATCAAGCGTCACGCTGGCCAATCGGTGTGTGCTGGTGCACTGACTGGGACGAGGCTGCGCGGTCGGCCTTAACCGGCTCGGTCGAACCAAGTCGTCCCCCCGACGAACCCTATCTAGAGTTCTTCCCTCCTTTCCCCTCTCCTCTCCCCTATCCTCTCTCCCTGCGGATCTCAGACGATGGTCGCAACGACCCCGGCGACGGCGGTGTCATGGGCGGCTACGATGACCTTCCTAGGCTCGTGAGCGATGACCACGTGGGGCTAAACGACTCCAGTTCGTCCTATGACACCAGCGATGAGGAAGGGGAGGAGGAGCCCCCTATCCATGGAGCAACGGGTGCGGATAGACGAGATGTGGTTGGCCAACCCCACCACAAGCCATCAATGGACCAGTGGAGCAGGTTGAGTGATGTAAGTCCCTCCATTTTTTATTTTGTCATGTTCAAATCAGAGGGCTAGGGTTTGTGTTGTAAAGCACTGATTTTTTTTATTTTGTCGTGGATTGTAGGTTAGGTATGCTATATGGGATGTTAGGATTCACTTTGATGCTGGGCATAATTTGGATAGGAAGATTTGCAGCTCGGATGTCACATTTCTGAATACTATGCATTGTTGATAGTAGTAGATTTAATTTCATTGATGAACTCTACCACATGAAGAATACTGTTGCATGAGCTGACAGAGAGCATGGACTTGAACTGATTGACACAAACATCAAATTGCAACAACTAAAGAAGCAGTATGAGGAATCATTAGTGTTCAATTTGTTAGTGAGGGCACCAACACCTATCAGTTCACGAGGGCAACATTAATTAGAGAGTAGATGATTTGGCTATAGTCTTATATGAACCACCTGTTGTGTATGATCTCAATGATCCAGGTATTTTTGTTGTTGATGATAATGGTGTACTTTTTCACAGTTAGGGCGGCAACAGTAGTAGTATGCAACCTACTCAATATGCTACTATGTGCACACAAGAGAGTAGAAATGTCAGTAAGGGGAAGCTGAAAGTTGTGTTTGAGGAAGAGGAGCAGGAGGGATATAAGAGTACTGATGACGAGAATGCATGTAAAAGTGATAACAACCCTTTCAGCCTAGAGAATTACAAGATTCCTGATGCAGAAGATGAAGATTCCGATGAAGAATCGGCAGAGGAGCACTTACATTATGAGGGGTGACACTTATGTTGAGGATTTGTTTGGGGAGGAGGAGGTGAATTGTGTTCTAGCAGAAGAACCACCCATACACCAACCTGCAAGGAAGAGACAAAGCTACTTGTTAGGAGAGGTCCCACAACCAGGTCACACTCTACTGTTTTAGAGGAGGTGCAACCTGATTTCATTCCTTCATCAGATGAGGAAGATCATGGGTTGTTGTTTGACCGTGAGGATGATGGATATGAGGAACCAACATTTGTCCTAAAAATGCAAGAAAAGTAGGCCAAGAAAATAAAACCTAGGATATGGTACAATGAAAAACTTGAGCGACCACATCAGCAGTTGTGTCTGTACATGTGCTTTAAGAATCAGCAGCAATTCACATAAGCATTGTTGAGCTTGCACATTACACATGCAAGGAATTTCAGGTACCACAAAAACTCAGACAAAAGGATAATTGCATGTTGCAAAAATGAGAAGTGCCAGTTCTGCATAGTTGCTGCAGTGATCAAAGGGGAAAAGACATTTGCTATTGAGAAGATGAGGCCACATCACACTTGCCCTAGTAGTACATAGTCATCTAGGGTTAGTGCTAAGTGGCTTGCAAAGACCTATGAGTCACTGTTCAGATCTGATCCAAGCACTAGTATAGCAACTATGATTTGACAACTGTGAGGAGAAGTATGGTGTTGATGTGCCCAGGCACATGGCCTATAGGGCCAAGAACCTTGTTGTGGAAGCTATATTAGGAGAGCACAAGTAGGAGTATCCCAAGCTCCTGTTGGAATTATGCCCTAGAGGCAATAATAAATATAGTTATTATTATAATTCCTGTATCAAGATAATCGTTTATTATCCATGCTATAATTGTATTGAATGAAGACTCATTTACATGTGTGGATACATAGACAAAACACCGTCCCTAGCAAGCCTCTAGTTGGCTAGCCAGTTGATCAAAGATAGTCAGTGTCTTCTGATTATGAACAAGGTGTTGTTGCTTGATAACTGGATCACGTCATTAGGAGAATCACGTGATGGACTAGACCCAAACTAATAGACGTAGCATGTTGATCGTGTCATTTTGTTGCTACTGTTTTCTGCGTGTCAAGTATTTATTCCTATGACCATGAGATCATATAACTCACTGACACCGGAGGAATCCTTTGTGTGTATCAAACGTCGCAACGTAACTGGGTGACTATAAAGATGCTCTACAGGTATCTCCGAAGGTGTTAGTTGAGTTAGTATGGATCGAGACTGGGATTTGTCACTCCGTGTGACGGAGAGGTATCTCGGGGCCCACTCGGTAATACAACATCACACACAAGCCTTGCAAGCAATGTAACTTAGTGTAAGTTGCGGGATCTTGTATTACGGAACGAGTAAAGAGACTTGCCGGTAAACGAGATTGAAATAGGTATACGGATACTGACGATCGAATCTCGGGCAAGTAACATACCGAAGGACAAAGGGAATGACATACGGGATTATATGAATCCTTGGCACTGAGGTTCAAACGATAAGATCTTCGTAGAATATGTAGGACCCAATATGGGCATCCAGGTCCCGCTGTTGGATATTGACCGAGGAGTCTCTCGGGTCATGTCTACATAGTTCTCGAACCCGCAGGGTCTGCACACTTAAGGTTCGACGTTGTTTTATGCGTATTTGAGTTATATGGTTGGTTACCGAATGTTGTTCGGAGTCCCGGATGAGATCACGGATGTCACGAGGGTTTCCGGTCCGTAAACGAAGATTGATATATAGGATGACCTCATTTGATTACCGGAAGGTTTTCGGAGTTACCGGGAATGTACCGGGAAGAATGGGTTCCGGGAGTTCACCGGGGGGGCAACCCACCCCGGGGAAGCCCATAGGCCTTGAGGGTGGCACACCAGCCCTTAGTGGGCTGGTGGGACAGCCCAAAGGGGCTCTATGCGCCAAGAAGAAAAAATCAAGAGAAAAAGAAAAAGAAGGAGGGGGTGGGAAGGAAGGGGGACTCCCTCCCACCAAACCAAGTCCAACTCGGTTTGGGGGGGGAGTCCTCCCCCCTTGGACTCGGCCGACCCCCTTGGGGCTCCTTGAGCCCCAAGGTAAGGTCCCCTCCCTCCCACCTATATATACGGAGGTTTTAGGGCTGATTTGAGACGACTTTTCCACGGCAGCCCGACCACATACCTCCACGGTTTTTCCTCTAGATCGCGTTTCTGCGGAGCTCGGGCGGAGCCCTGCTGAGACAAGGTCATCACCAACCTCCGGAGCGCCGTCACGCTGCCGGAGAACTCTTCTACCTCTCCGTCTCTCTTGCTGGATCAAGAAGGCCGAGATCATCGTCGAGTTGTACGTGTGCTGAACGCGGAGGTGCCGTCCGTTCGGTACTAGATCGTGGGACTGATCGCGGGATTGTTCGCGGGGCGGATCGAGGGACGTGAGGATGTTCCACTACATCAACCGCGTTCACTAACGCTTCTACTGTATGATCTACAAGGGTACGTAGATCACTCATCCCCTCTCGTAGATGGACATCACCATGATAGGTCTTCGTGCGCGTAGGAAATTTTTTGTTTCCCATGCGACGTTACCCAACAGTGGCATCATGAGCTAGGTTCATGCGTAGATGTCTTCTCGAGTAGAACACAAAAGTTTTTGTGGGCGGTGATGTGCGTTTTGCTGCCCTCCTTAGTCTTTTCTTGATTCCGCGGTATTGTTGGATTGAAGCGGCTTGGACCGACATTACTCGTACGCTTACGAGAGACTGGTTTCATCGCTACGAGTAACTCCGTTGCTCAAAGATGACTGGCAAGTGTCGGTTTCTCCAACTTTAGTTGAATCGGATTTGACCGAGGAGGTCCTTGGATGAGGTTAAATAGCAACTCATATATCTCCGTTGTGGTGTTTGCGTAAGTAAGATGCGATCCTACTAGATACCCATGGTCACCACGTAAAACATGCAACAACAAAATTAGAGGACGTCTAACTTGTTTTTGCAGGGTATGCTTGTGATGTGATATGGCCAATGATGTGATGTGATATATTGGATGTATGATATGATCATGTTGTAATAGAAATATCGACTTGCACGTCGATGGTACGGCAACCGGCAGGAGCCATAGGGTTGTCTTTATACTAACGTGTGTGCTTGCAGATGCGTTTACTATTTTGCTAGGATGTAGCTTTAGTAGTAATAGCATGAGTAGCACGACAATCACGATGGCAACACGTTGATGGAGATCATGGTGTGGCGTCGGTGACAAGAAGATCGTGCCGGTGCTTTGGTGATGGAGATCAAGAAGCACGTGATGATGGCCATATCATGTCACTTATGAATTGCATGTGATGTTAATCCTTTTATGCACCTTATTTTGCTTAGAACGACGGTAGCATTATGAGGTGATCTCTCACTAAAATTTTAAGACGAAATTGTGTTCTCCCCGACTGTGCACCGTTGCTACAGTTCGTCGTTTCGAGACACCACGTGATGATCGGGTGTGATAGACTCAACGTTCACATACAACGGGTGCAAAACAGTTGCGCACGCGGAACACTCGGGTTAAGCTTGACGAGCCTAGCATGTGCAGACATGGCCTCGGAACACATGAGACCGAAAGGTCGATCATGAATCATATAGATGATATGATTAGCATAGGGATGCTTACCACTGAAACTATACTCAACTCACGTGATGATCGGACTTGAGCTAGTGTAAGTGGATCATGAACCACTCAAATGACTAGAGAGATGTACTTTTTGAGTGGGAGTTTAGCGAATAATTTGATTAATTTAAACTCTAATTATCTTGAACATAGTCTAAGTCCACTTTGAATATATTTGTGTTGTAGATCATGGCTCACGCGACAGTCATCCTGAATTTTAATACGTTCCTAGAGAAAGCTAAGTTGAAAGATGATGGAAGCAACTTTGTAGACTGGGCTCGTAATCTTAAGCTAATCTTACAAGCTGGAAAGAAGGATTATGTCCTTAATGCTGCGTTAGGAGATGAACCACCCGCTACGGCTGATCAGGATGTTAAGAACGCTTGGTTAGCACGTAAGGAGGACTACTCAATAGTTCAATGTGCAGTCTTGTATGGCTTAGAACCGAGACTTCAATGTCGCTTTGAGCGTCATGGAGCATTTGAGATGTTCCAGGAGTTGGAGTTTATCTTTCAGAAGAACGCCCGGATCGAGAGGTATGAGACCTTCGATAAATTCTATGCTTGCAAGATGGAGGAAAACTCATCTGTCAGTGAACATGTGCTCAAAATGTCTGGGTACTCAAACCGTCTAGCTGAGCTGGGGATTGAACTCCCGCAAGAAGCTATCACTGACAGAATCCTTCAATCACTGTCGCCAAGCTATAAAGGCTTTGTGTTTAACTACAACATGCAAGGGATGAACAAGTCTCCCGGCGAGTTGTTTGCGATGCTGAAAGTCGCAGAGTCTGAACTCCGTAAAGAGCATCAAGTGTTGATGGTGAATAAGACCACTAGTTTCAAGAGAAACGGCAAAGGCAAGAAGGGCAATTCGAAGAAGAGCGGCAAGCCTGTTGCCAATCCGCCGAAGAAACCCAAAGCTGGACCTAAGCCTGAAACGGAGTGTTACTATTGCAAGGGTATGGGTCACTGGAAACGCAATTGCCCCAAGTATCTGGCAGATAAGAAGGCGGGCAAAGAAAAATCAGGTGTATTTGATATACATGTTATTGATGTGTACTTAACCGGCTCTCGTAGTAGTGCCTGGGTACTCGATACCGGTTCTGTTGCTCATATTTGCAACTCGAAACAGGAACTGCGGAATAGACGAAGGCTGGCGAAAGATGAAGTGACGATGCGCGTAGGAAATGGTTCCAAGGTTGATGCAATCGCCGTCGGCACAGTGTCACTTCAGTTACCGTTAGGATTAGTGATGAACTTAAATCATTGTTATTTAGTGCCTGCGTTGAGCATGAACATTATATCTGGATCTTGTTTATTGCGAGACGGTTACTCTTTTAAGTCAGAAAATAATGGTTGTTCTATTTCTATGAGTAACATCTTTTATGGTCATGCACCGAATGTGAGAGGATTGTTCATATTGAATCTTGATAGCGATACGCATATACATAACATTGAGACCAAAAGAGTTAGAGTTAACAATGATAGCGCCATATTTTTGTGGCACTGCCGCTTAGGTCATATTGGTGTAAAGCGCATGAAGAAACTCCATGCTGATGGACTTTTGGAGTCACTTGACTTTGATTCACTTGACACGTGCGAACCATGCCTCATGGGCAAGATGACTAAGATTCCGTTCTCAGGAACAATGGAGCGTGCAAGTGACTTGTTGGAAATCATACATACCGATGTGTGTGGTCCGATGAGCGTGGAGGCACGCGGCGGATATCGTTATTTTCTCACCTTCACTGACGATTTAAGTAGATATGGTTATGTCTACTTGATGAAGCACAAGTCTGAAACATTTGAAAAGTTCAAGCAATTTCAGAGTGAAGTGGAAAATCATCGTAACAAGAAGATCAAGTTCCTGCGGTCTGATCGTGGGGGTGAATATCTGAGTTTCGAGTTTGGTGCTCACTTAAGACAATGTGGAATTGTTTCATAGTTAACACCGCCTGGAACACCACAGCGTAATGGTGTGTCCGAACGTCGTAATCGTACTCTATTAGAGATGGTGCGATCTATGATGTCTCTTACTGATTTGCCGTTATCATTTTGGGGCTATGCATTAGAAATAGCTGCATTCACTTTAAATAGGGCACCATCAAAATCCATTGAGACGACACCATACGAACTGTGGTATGGCAAAAGGCCAAAGTTGTCATTTCTTAAAGTTTGGGGATGTGATGCTTATGTCAAAAAGCTTCAGCCTAAAAAGCTGGAACCCAAAGCGGAAAAGTGCGTCTTCATAGGTTACCCAAAAGAGACAGTTGGGTACACCTTCTATCTCAAATCCGAGGGCAAAATGTTTGTTGCTAAAAACGGAGCTTTTCTCGAGAAGGAGTTTCTCTCGAGAGAATTGAGTGGGAGGAAGATAGAACTTGACGAGGTTGTCGAACCTCTCATCCCTCTGGATGGTGGCGCAGGGCAAGGGGAAACCTCTGTCATTGCGACGCCGGTTGAGGAGGAAGTTAATGATGATGATCATGAAACTCCAGTTCAAGTTTCTGTCGAACCCCGCAGGTCGACGAGACCACGTACTGCTCCAGAGTGGTACGGTAATCCCGTCTTATCAATCATGTTGTTAGACAACAATGAACCTGCGAATTATGAAGAAGCAATGGTGGGCCCAGATTCCAACAAATGGCTGGAAGCCATGAAGTCCGAGATAGGATCCATGTATGAGAACAAAGTGTGGACTTTGGAGGTACTGCCTGAGGGCCGCAAGGCTATTCAGAACAAATGGATCTTTAAGAGGAAGACGGACGCTGACGGCAATGTGACCGTTTATAAAGCTCGACTTGTGGCAAAGGGTTTTTCACAAGTTCAAGGAGTTGACTACGATGAGACATTCTCACCCGTGGCGATGCTTAAGTCCGTCAGAATCATGTTAGCAATAGCTGCATTTTTCGATTATGAAATCTGGCAGATGGATGTCAAAACGGCGTTCCTTAACGGTTTCCTTAAGGAAGAATTGTATATGATACAACCCGAAGGTTTTGTCGATCCTAAGAATGCTAACAAGGTGTGCAAGCTCCAGCGATCTATTTATGGACTGGTGCATGCATCTCGGAGTTGGAACAAACGCTTTGATGAGGTGATCAAAGCATTTGGGTTTATACAAGTGGTTGGAGAATCTTGTATTTACAAGAAAGTGAGTGGGAGCTCTGTGGCGTTTCTAATATTATATGTGGATGACATATTACTGATTGGAAACAACGTAGAGTTTTTGGAGAGCATAAAAGGTTACTTGAATAAAAGTTTCTCTATGAAGGACCTAGGAGAAGCTGCTTACATTCTAGGCATTAAGATCTATAGGGATAGATCAAAACGCCTGATAGGACTTTCACAAAGCACATACCTTGATAAAGTTTTGAATAGGTTCAAAATGGAACAGTCCAAGAAAGGGTTCTTGCCAGTTCTACAAGGTACGAGATTGAGTAAGACTCAGTGCCCAACAACTGATGAAGATAGAGAGCATATGCGCTCCGTCCCCTATGCTTCAACCATAGGTTCTATCATGTATGCGATGCTGTGCACTAGACCGGATGTTAGCCTGGCCATAAGTATGGCAGGTAGGTTCCAGAGTAATCCAGGAGTGGAACACTGGACAACGGTCAAGAATATCCTGAAGTACCTGAAAAGGACTAAGGAGATGTTTCTCGTGTATGGAGGTGACGAAGAGCTCGCCGTAAAAGGTTACGTCGATGCAAGCTTTGACACAGATCCGGACGACTCTAAGTCGCAAACCGGATACGTATTTATTCTTAATGGGGGTGCAGTAAGCTGGTGCAGTTCCAAGCAAAGCGTCGTAGCAGATTCTACATGTGAAGCGGAGTACATGGCTGCCTCGGAGGCGGCTAAGGAGGGTGTCTGGATGAAGCAGTTCATGACGGATCTTGGAGTGGTGCCAAGCGCACTGAATCCAATAACCTTGTTCTGTGACAACACTGGTGCCATTGCCTTAGCAAAGGAACCACGGTTTCACAAGAAGACCAGACACATCAAACGACGCTTCAACCTCATCCGCGACTACGTCGAGGGAGAGGACGTGAATATATGCAAAGTGCACACGGATATGAATGTAGCGGACCCGCTGACTAAACCTCTTCCACGGCCAAAGCATGATCAACACCAGAACTGTATGGGTGTTAGATTTATTACAATGTAATTCACATAGTGATGTGAGGGCTAGATTATTGACTCTAGTGCAAGTGGGAGACTGTTGGAATTATGCCCTAGAGGCAATAATAAATATAGTTATTATTATAATTCCTGTATCAAGATAATCGTTTATTATCCATGCTATAATTGTATTGAATGAAGACTCATTTACATGTGTGGATACATAGACAAAACACCGTCCCTAGCAAGCCTCTAGTTGGCTAGCCAGTTGATCAAAGATAGTCAGTGCCTTCTGATTATGAACAAGGTGTTGTTGCTTGATAACTGGATCACGTCATTAGGAGAATCACGTGATGGACTAGACCCAAACTAATAGACGTAGCATGTTGATCGTGTCATTTTGTTGCTACTTTTTTCTGCGTGTCAAGTATTTATTCCTATGACCATGAGATCATATAACTCACTGACACCGGAGGAATCCTTTGTGTGTATCAAACGTCGCAACGTAACTGGGTGACTATAAAGATGCTCTACAGGTATCTCCGAAGGTGTTAGTTGAGTTAGTATGGATCGAGACTGGGATTTGTCACTCCGTGTGACAGAGAGGTATCTCGGGGCCCACTCGGTAATACAACATCACACACAAGCCTTGCAAGCAATGTAACTTAGTGTAAGTTGCGGGATCTTGTATTACGGAACGAGTAAAGAGACTTGCCGGTAAACGAGATTGAAATAGGTATACGGATACTGACGATCGAATCTCGGGCAAGTAACATACCGAAGGACAAAGGGAATGACATACGGGATTATATGAATCCTTGGCACTGAGGTTCAAACGATAAGATCTTCGTAGAATATGTAGGATCCAATATGGGCATCCAGGTCCCGCTGTTGGATATTGACCGAGGAGTCTCTTGCGTCATGTCTACATAGTTCTCGATCCCGCAGGGTCTGCACACTTAAGATTCGACGTTGTTTTATGCGTATTTGAGTTATATGGTTGGTTACCGAATGTTGTTCGGAGTCCCGGATGAGATCACGGACATCATGAGGGTTTCCGGAATGGTCCGGAAACGAAGATTGATATATAGGATGACCTCATTTGATTACCGGAAGGTTTTCGGAGTTACCGGGAATGTACCGGGAATGACGAATGGGTTCCGGGAGTTCACCGGGGGGGGGGGGGGGGGCAACCCACCCCGGGGAAGCCCATAGGCCTTGAGGGTGGCACACCAGCCCTTAGTGGGCTGGTGGGACAGCCCAAAGGGGCTCTATGCGCCAAGAAGAAAAAATCAAGAGAAAAAAAAGGAGGAGGTGGGAAGGAAGGGGGACTCCCTCCCACCAAACCAAGTCCAACTCGGTTTGGGGGGGGGAGTCCTCCCCCCTTGGACTCGGCCGACCCCCTTGGGGCTCCTTGAGCCCCAAGGTAAGGTCCCCTCCCTCCCACCTATATATACGGAGGTTTTAGGGCTGATTTGAGACGACTTTTCCACGGCAGCCCGACCACATACCTCCACGGTTTTTCCTCTAGATCGCGTTTCTGCGGAGCTCGGGCGGAGCCCTGCTGAGACAAGGTCATCACCAACCTCCGGAGCGCCGTCACGCTGACGGAGAACTCTTCCACCTCTCCGTCTCTCTTGCTGGATCAAGAAGGCCGAGATCATCGTCGAGCTGTACGTGTGCTGAATGCGGAGGTGCCGTCCGTTCGGTACTAGATCGTGGGACTGATCGCGGGATTGTTCGCGGGGCGGATCGAGGGACGTGAGGACGTTCCACTACATCAACCGCGTTCACTAACGCTTCTGCTGTACGATCTACAAGGGTACGTAGATCACTCATCCCCTCTCGTAGATGGACATCACCATGATAGGTCTTCGTGCGCGTAGGAAATTTTTTGTTTCCCATGCGACGTTACCCAACAGCTCCAAGGTCATAGGAGTTCACCGCTCACGAGATCAACAAGCTGTAAGATGTGTGGGCCACGGGCACCTCGCGGGGCGTCGGAACCCCAGGGGCCCATGAAGCCTCAAGAACCAGCCGCCCCCTGATATGTCCATTTTGCATCATGATTTTATATCAATGTTTATTGCAATATGGGTTGTTAATACATATTATGGTACAATATTTATGCCTTTACTCTCTTATTTTACAAGATTCCCATGAAGAGGACAATGCTCGCAGCTGGAATTCTGGACTGGAAACGGAGCAAATCTGAGAGACCTATTTTGCACAGCTCCAAAAGTCCTGAGAAGTTATGGAAAATTGTTTTGGAATATATAAGAATTAATGGGCGAAAGAAATACCGGAGGAGACCCACCAGGAGGTCACAAGCCAGGGTGCGGCCTACCCCCTGGCCGCACCCTACAGGCTTGTGCCCCCCCCCCCCCCCCGACAGGCCTCCGGTGCCCATCTTCTGCTATATGAAGGGTTTTGACATCGAAAAAACCATATCAGACCTTTCGGAACAAGGCACCGCCGTCTCGAGGCGGAACTTCCACATAACCAATCTAGAGCTCCGGCGGAGCTATTCCGCTGGGGAAACTTCCCTCCCGGAGGGGGAAATTGAAGCCAACGTCATCACCAACGATCCTCTCATCGAGAGGGGGTCAATTTCCGTAAACATCTTCATCTGCACCATCTCATCTCCAAACCCTAGTTCATCTCTTGTATCCGATCTTTGTCTCAAAACCTCAGATTGGTACCTGTGTGTTGCTAGTAGTGTTGATTACTCCTTGTAGTTGATGCTAGTTGGTTTATTTGGTGGGAGATTATATGTTCAGATCCTTAATGATTATTAATACTCCTATGATTATGAACATGAATATGATTTGTGAGTAGTTATGTTTGTTCCTGAGGACATGGGATAAGTCTCGTTATAAGTAATCATGTGAATTTGGTATTCGTTCAATATTTTGATAAGATATATGTTGTCTCTCCTCTAGTGGTGTCATGTGAACGTCGACTACAGGACACTTCACCATTATTTGGGCCTAGAGGAAGGCATTGGGAAGTAATAAGTAGATGATGGGTTGCTAGAGTGACAGAAGATTAAACCCTAGTTTATGCATTGCTTCGTAAGGGGCTGATTTGGATCCATATGTTTAAGGCTATGGTTAGATTTATCTTAATTCTTCTTTCGTAGTTGCGGATGCTTGCGAGAGAGCTCAATCATAAGTGGGAGGTTTTTGTCCAAGTAAGGGAAGCACCCAAGCACTGATCCACCCACATATCAAATTATCAAAGTAACGAACGTGAATCATATGACCATGATGAAAACTAGCTTGACATAAATTCCCATGTGTCCTCGGGAGCGCTTTTCTTTATATAAGAGTTTGGCCAGGCTTGTCCTTTGCTACAAAAAGTATTGGGCCACCTTGTTGCACCATTGTTACATTTTTTGCTTGCTACCCGTTACGAATTACCTTATCACAAAACTATCTATTACCGATAATTTGAGTGCTTGCACAGAATACCTTACTGAAAACCGCTTGTCATTTCCTTCTACTTCTCGTTGGGTTCGACACTCTTACTTATTGAAAGGACTACGACAGATCCCCTACACTTGTGGGTCATCAAGATCTTTTTTGGCGCCGTTGCTGGGGAGTGAAGCGCCTTTGGTAAGTGAAACTTGGTAAGGAAAAATTTATATACTATGCTGAAATTTACTGTCACTTATCACTATGGAAAATAATCCTTTGAGGGGCTTGTTCGGGGTATCTTCACCCCAACCGGAAGCACAAAGAGATGCTCCTCAACCTGTTGCACCTACTAAAAATATTTATTATGAAATTCCTTCGGGTATGATAGAAAAACTGCTAGCTAATCCTTATGCAGGAGACGGAACACTACATCTTGATTTGCATCTAAGCTATGTGGATGAAGTTTGTGGATTATTTAAGCTTGCAGGTCTGCCCGAGGATGATGTCAAGAAGAAGGTATTTCCTTTATCTTTGAAGGAAAAAGTGTTGACATGGTATAGGCTATGTGATGATATTGGATCATGGAACTACAACCGATTGAAATTGGAATTTCATTAAAAGTTTTATCCTATGCATCTGGTTCATCGTGATCAAAATTATATTTACAGTTTTTGGCCTCGTGAAGGAGAAAGAATCGCTCAAGCTTGGGGGAGGCTTAAGTCAATGTTATATTAATGCCCAAATCATGAGTTCCCAAGAGAAATTATTATTCAGAATTTTTTATGCTCGGCTCTCTCATAATGATCAATCCATGCTCGACACTTCTTGTGTTGGTTCCTTTATGAAGAAAGATATTGAATTCAAATGGGACTTATTGGAAAGAATTAAACGCAACTCTGAAGATTGGGAACTCGACGAAGGTAATGAGTGAGGTATAAGCCTTAAGTTTGATTGTATTAAATCCTTTATAGACACCAATGCTTTTCGTGATTTTAGCACTAAATATGGACTTGACTCCGAGGTAGTAGCTTCAATCTGTGAATCTTTTGCTACTCATGTTGATCTCCCCAAGGATAAGTGGTTTAAATATCATCCTACCATTGAATTTAAAGTAGTAGAACCTACTAAAGTTGAAGAATAAACTACTATTTATAATGTTGACCCTGTTATTCCAACTGCTTATATTGAGAAACCACCCTTTCCTGTTAGGATAAAGGAAAATGCTAAAACTTCAACTATGGTTCGTAGGAGTTGTACTGAACACCTATACCTCCTGAATAAATTAAAGTTGAACCTAATATTGCTATGGTTAAAGATCTCTTGGTTGATAATATTGATGGGCATCTCATTCACTTCTGTGATGAAGCCGCTAGAATTGCTAGACCTGATACTAAGGGTAAACATAGACCTATTGTTGGCGTGCTTGTTGTTTCTATTAAAATAGGAGATCATTGTTATCATGGCTTATGTGATGTGGGTGCTAGTGTGAGTGCAATTCCCTTTACCTTATACCAAGAAATTATGAATGATATTGCACCAGCCGAATTAGAGGAAATTGATGTTACCATCAAGCTTGCTAATAGAGATACTATTTCACGAGTTGGGATTGTTAGAGATGTTGAAGTCTTGTGTGAGAAAATAAAGTATCCTACTGATTTTCTTGTTCTTGCTTCCCCCAAGATGATTTTTGTCCCATTATATTCGGTAGAACTTTCTTGAATATTGTTAATGCTAAGATTGATTGTGAAAAACAAATGGTTAGTGTAAGTTTTGGGGATGCATCTCAGGAGTTCAATTTCTCTAAATTTCACAGACAACCCCATGACAAAGAATTTCCTAGTAAAGATGAAATTATTGGTCTTGCTTTTATCATTGTGCCTCCTACCAATTTCTTAGAACAATATTAATGATATGCATATGAATGAAAGGAATGAAATAGATAAGATTTTCTTTGATCAACAACCTTTTATGAAACACAACTTGCCTATTGAAATGCTTGGGGATCCTCCTCCACCCAAGGGCGATACCGTGTTTGAGCTTAAACAGTTACCTGATACTCTGAAGTATGCTTATCTTGATGAAAAGGAGATATATCATGCTATTATTAGTGCTAACCTTTCAGAGCATCAAGAAAAGAGATTATTGAAAACTTTGAGGAAGCATCGTGCCACCATTGGATATACTCTTGATGATCTCAAGGGCATTAGTCCCACTCTATGTGAGCACAAAATCAATATGGAGCCTGATGGTAAACGAGTTGTTGATCACCAATGACAATTAATCCTAAAATTAAGGAAGTGGTAAGAAATGAAATACTAAAGCTTCTGGAGGCAGATTGTTGAGGTTTTCATGGATGATTTTTCCGTTTATGGAACTTCTTTTGATGATTGCTTGAGCAACCTTGATCGAGTCTTGCAGAGATGTGAAGAAACTAATATTGTCTTGAATTGGGAGAAGTGCCACTTTATGGTTAATGAAGGCATTGTCTTGGGACACAAAATCTCGAAAGAGGTATTGAAGTTGAAAAATCTAAAGTTGATGCTATTGGAAAAATGTCGTGTTCAACAAATATCAAAGGTATAAGAAGCTTCCTTGGTCATGCTGGTTTCTATAGGAGATTTATTGAAGACTTCTCTAAGAATTATAAGCCTCTCACTAATCTTTTGAAAAAGGATGTTCCATTCGTTTTTTATGATGATTGTGTAGAAGCATTTGAAATTCTTAAGAGAGCCTTGATCACTGCACCTGTTGTTCAACCACCTGATTGGAACCTACCATTTGTAATTATGTGTGATGCTAGTGATTATGCTGTTGGTGTTGTTCTAGGACAAAGAGTTGATAAGAAATTAAATGTTATCCATTACGCTAGTAAAACTCTAGACAGTGCTCAAAGAAACTACGCTACCACTCAAAAGGATTTTTTAGCACTTGTGTTTGCTTGTGATAAGTTTAGACCTTATATTGTTGATTCCAAAGTAACTGTTCACACTGATCATGCTGCTATTAAGTACCTTATGGAAAAGAAAGATGCTAAACCTAGACTTATTAGATGGGTTCTTCTGCTACAAGAATTTGATTTCATATTATTGGTAGAAAGGGCGCTGATAACCCCGTATCGGATAACTTGTCTAGATTAGAGAATGTTCTTGATGACCCACTACCTATTGATGATAGCTTTCGTGATGAACAATTAGTTGTCATAAATGCTTCACGCAATGCTCCTTGGTATTCTGATTATGCTAACTACATCGTTGCTAAATTTATACCGCCTAGTTTCACATACCAACAAAAGAAAAAGTTCTGCTATGATTTAAGACATTACTTTTGGGACAATCCACGTCTTTATAAAGAAGGAGTAGATGGTATTATTAGACATTGTGTACCTGAGCATGAACAGGGACACATCCTATACAAGTGTCACTCCGAGGCCTACGGAGGACATCACGTTGGAGATAGAACTGCACACAAGGTATTACAATCTGGTTTTTATTGGCCTACTCTCTTCATGGATGCTCGTAAGTTTGTCTGGTCTTGTGATGAATGTCAAAGAGTTGGTAATATTAGTAGACGTCAGGAAATTCCTATGAATTACTCTCTAGTTATTGAACCATTTGATGTTTGGGGTTTTGGTTATATGGGACCTTTTCCAAAATCCAACGGGTATACTCATATTTTAGTTGTTGTTGATTATGTTACTAAGTGAGTAGAAGCTATCCAAACTAATAGTGTTGACCATAACACTTCTATTAGAATCTTAAAAGAGGTTATTTCCCCCAGATTTGGAGTCCCTAGATATTTAATGACTGATGGTGGTTCACACTTTATTCATGGTGCTTTTCGTAAATTGCTTGCTAAGTATGATGTTAATCATAGAATTGCATCTCCTTATCATCCTCGGTCTAGTGGGCAAGTAGAATTGAGCAATAAAGAAATTAAGTTGATCTTGCAAAAGACCGTTAATATATCTAGAAAGAATTGGTCTAAAAAACTTGATGATGCATTATGGGCTTATAGAACCGCTTACAAAAACCCTATGGGCATGTCTTCGTATAAAATGGTCTATGGTAAAGCATGTCACTTACCTCTGGAGCTAGAACATAAAGCTTATTGGGCAATTAAAGAGCTTAACTATGTTTTGAAACTTGCTGGTGAAAAGAGGTTATTTCACATTAGCTCACTTGATGAATGGAGAACCCAGGCCTATGAGAATGCCAAGTTGTTTAAAGAAAAGGTTAAGAGATGGCATGATAGAAGGATACAAAAGCGTGAATTCAATGTAGGTGATCATGTCTTGCTATACAGCTCTCGTTTAAGTTTTTTTGCAGGAAACCTTCTCTCTAAATGGGAAGGGCCTTACATTGTTGAGGAAGTATATCGTTCCGGTGCCATCAAGATGAACAACGTCGAAGGCAAAAATCCAAAAGTGGTGAATGGACAAAGAATCAAACATTATATCTTAGGCACTCCCATAAATGTTGAAACTAATATTATCAATACCATAACTGCGGAAGAGTACATTAGGGAGACCTATCATAACGTTTCAGACTCCTAAAAGGAATAGGTATGTGTTACGGTAAGCAAACCAACTCCAAAACTTTTTCAATGGCAATTTTTACAAGTTTTGGAATATTAAAAAATTAGGAAAATTTAAAGCAGTCTGAAGCGTGCACGAGGACGTGACAAGCCAGGAGGGCGCGTCCTACCCCCTGGCCGCGTCCCGCAGGCTTGTGGCCACCCTATGCACCCTCCGAACTGCGTTTTCTTATGGAAGACTCCTTCTGGTTGGCAAAAAATCATTATATAATCTCCCGAAGGTTTTGACCTTCGTATCATGACAATATCTCGTGTTTTCATTTTGACCTGTTTCTGTAACAGATTTAGATCAACATGACGTCTTCAAGTATTCTGAAGGACAAGTTCTTTGAGAGAGTCATGAACCCCTACTTTGCGGAGGTGCCGCAACACCCTCAAACCATTGAGATGCATGAGGGGGTGCTGCACATCCGTGATGTTGAGGGACCAAAGAAGACCGGAAGCATGGAGGCAAGGCTCGAAGCAATGGAGAAACAAGTCTTCAAGTGCCAAGGGATGGTGGAACGAGGACTTATGCCAATCACCTGATGATCAGGGAGTTTACCCATAAGCACAAGCTGGACGCCAAGAACCTGCGGGATCACGTCTTCAAGAATTACGAGAAAATCGAGCACCTCCAAGCCCACATCTATGACGTGCAAAACCAAAACTGTAAGTATGAATACAAATTTAAGAAAATGAGTTTGGCTGCAGGCTTGAGGATTCCGCAGACTAGTTCATCTTTTCACGATGGTGAGACCATGCCTTGGAAGACGGAGGACAAACTTCCAACCTCACCCACAACTCCAACATCACCACCTCCGGAGAAAGACAACCGAACACATGGGTATGGGCACTCCTTTTGGCTTGTGCCAAGCTTGGCGGAGGTGCCCCGGTATCGTATCATCATCACACCTTTTTACTTTCTTCGTTTTCTTCGTTCGATCCTTTTGGTTATATCTTGATCTAGTAGAATAAAGTTTTAGTGTGATCTAGTTTTGAGTTTTTATTTATGTTCCCCCTATGTAAGCAAGTCCGAGAGTTATATAATAAAGAGTAGTTTTGAGTCGAGGGCTTTGCTTTCTTGTTATTATCTTGAGAAAAAGAAATAGAAAGAAGTATAGAATAAAAGCAAAAGAGCATACATAATGATCTTATGGGGAGTGATGACTTCACATATAAAAAGTACGTCGATTGAAATTTGTTGTGAGTTGACAAACAAAGCTATTGGTCATTGTTGCGATTAAAAGGAAGTAATAAAGAAAGAGAGTTTCACATATAAATATATTATCTTAGACATCTTTCGTGATTGTGAGCACTCATTAAAATATCATATGCAAAAAGGTTGATGTTGGACACATAAGACAACATAATGAGTTATGTTTGCTTATATCCGAATAGAAGTTCTATGGTTGTAGATCCTTCAACATGTGTCGCTTGCTTCCACCTCATATTAGCTAGAAACTCCTGCACCAAGTAGAGATACTACTTGTGCATCCAAAAACCTTTAACCCAGTTTTGTCTTGAGAGTCCACCAAACCTACCTATGGATTGAGTAAGATCCTTCAAGTAAGTTGTCATCGGTGCAAGTGATGACCCACAAGTATAGGGGATCAATCGTAGTCCTTTCGATAAGTAAGAGTGTCGAACCCAATGAGGAGCAGAAGGCTCTGATAAACGGATTTCAGCAAGGTAATAACTGCAAGCACTGAAAGTAGCGGTAACAAGTGATTGTGTAGCGAGGTGAAACGTAGCGAGCAAAAAGTAACAAGTAATAAGTAGTAGCAACGGTGCAGCAAGTGGACCAATCCCTTTTGTAGCAAGGGACAAGCCTGAACAAAGTCTTATAGGAGGAAAAACGCTCCCGAGGACACACGGGAATTTCTGTCATGCTAGTTTCATCATGTTCATATGATTCACGTTCGTTACTTTGATAGTTTGATATGTGGGTGGACCGGCGCTTGGGTACTGCCCTTACTTAGACAAGCATCCCACTTATGATTAACCTCTCTCGCAAGCATCCGCAACTACAAAAGAAGAATTAAGACAAAGTCTAACCATAGCATTAAACTAGTGGATCTAAATCAGCCCCTCACGAAGCAACACATAGACTAGGGTTTAAGCTTCTGTCACTCCAGTAACCCATCATCTACTTACTACTTCCCAATGCCTTCCTCTAGGCCCAAATATGGTGAAGTGTTATGTAGTCGATGTTCACATAACACCACTAGAGGAAAAACAACATACATCATATCAAAATACCGAACGAATATCAAATTCACATGACTATTATTAACATGACTTATCCCATGTCCTCAGGAACAAAAGTAACTACTCACAAGACGAATATCATAGTAATGAATAGCATCAAGAATCTGAACATAAACTCTTCCACCAAGTAATCCAACTAGCATCAACTACAAAGAGTAATCAACACTACTAGCAACCTTACAAGTACCAATCGGAGTTGCGAGACGAAGATTGGTTACAAGAGATGAACTAGGGATTGGAGAGGAGATGGTGTTGATGAAGATGTTGATGAAGATGCCTCCCCTCCGGGAGAGGAGTGTTGGTGATGACGATGGCGATGATTCCCCCCTCCGGAAGGGAAATTTCCCCGGCAGGATCGTCCTGCCGGAGCTCTAGATTGGATCTGCTCAAGTTCCGCCTCATGGCGGCGACGAAACCAAGAAAAAGCTCCCGATTGATTTTTTCCAGACCAGGACGCTTCATATAGAAAAAGAGGGGGGCTAGTGGGCCTTCAGGCAGCCCACAATCTTGCCCACCGCCACCAGGGGGTGGTGGCGGAGTGGGGGCTTGTGGGGCCCTGGTGGCCCCCCTCCGGTAGTTCTTTCGCCTAGTATTTTTAATATATTCCAGAAAAAATCCACGTAAATTTTTAGGGCATTTGGAGAGGTGCAGAATAGTGTACTAGGATTTGCTCCTTTTCCAGTCCAGAATTCCAGCTGCCTGAATTCTCCCTCTTCAAATAAACCTTGCAAAATAAGAGAGAAAAGGCATAAATATGGTACCACAAGTAATATAACAGCCCAAAAAGCAATAAATATCAACATTAAAGCATGATGCAAAATGGACGTATGAGCAAGCAATAAAAATTGCTCTTTAAATATGTGTGGTTTATTAGTGCAAGTAAAATAAACTTTATACGAACTTGTGATATAGAAGAAATAAAAGCGACAAATTGCATAATAGAGTCCACCAAAGGCCGGAGTATTGAGGTGCTCGAAGCAGATTGCCAAATCCATAGCCGCATCCAAAGTTGCCGATTTCAACATCTCGACCTGAGTCTTCATGGGCTCGCCCAAGTTGTTGGTGAAGATATCCCGCTCATCGTCATCCGCAATGGGGCGCACACGAGAGAGATTCTCGAGGAAACGTTTGGAGTATTCCGCCACGGTGCCGGAGCGGCGGGTGGAGATCAGCTCGCCGAAGGAGTTGGTGCGGGTCGGCAGTCCGAAGTGGTTGGCGATCAGTTTCTGAAATTCTGTTGAGGTGGTCTCGAAGTGGTTGGCGATCAGGACGACCGCTAGCCCAATTTTGCCTCGAGGTGGCCATACCATAATGCAGCAACGTCGGTGAGGTTGTAGGACGCGAGCCAGGTTTTATCGGCCTCCTGCGTCTGCCGGCCGAGGAAGAACATGTTGCAGCGCGTCAACCATGGTCGTGGATCGCATGCCCCATCATAGAGGGGAAAGTCGATCTTGTAGAGGTGCGGCGCCCGATCGGGTGGTTCGGACACGGTGGTCGGGGCTGTGGCGTGGGACGTCCCGGGTGGCCGCAGGAGTCCGAGGCCGCCTAGTTGGTGCGTGCCCTTCCTTCAAGGCGGAGGAGTGCCAGGTTCTACGCACACTGCTGCTCAGATGTATCGGCGAGCTGCCCCTGGAGTGTCTTGAGCGTGTGTGCGATGGATTTGAGGGTTGGCGTGGTCCTCAGCGTGCTCTGTCCATGCAGTGTGGTTCTCCTCACAGAGGCTGTTCAGCATATGGCGACCACGGCCTCATGTGTAACAGCCCAAGACCGACGCTCCAGAAGATTCCCCTTCTAGTCCATTATCGTCGTGTGATTATTTTAATTGTTGCATTCATCATTCGCATCATATGCATTGCATCGGCACTCCATTGCCGCCAGTTTTCAAAACTTGCATTTGTTATTAGTTGCCGGTTCTCTCCATTATCGATGTTGACCGTTTTGAGACCAACCACACTCGCATGCGCCCGCGACATCACTAAAAGTTTGTTTCTAAAAGTGTCTATAAAATATTTTCGGATTGGGTTGAAACTTGGCTCGTGGTCTTGTTTAATGTAGGTAGACCACGTGCCAAATTTCGTCGCAATCGGAGTTTGTTTGATACCCGAATGGTCGATTGTAGTGGCATCGTCCTCGGTTTATCATCACACGTTTTTTGGTGTTTAAAAATCTTGTGCCAGGCCACAAATCTCCGTGTGTTCTCAGCCCAACCTATTCTAGATAGCCCAACACCACCCACCTAGCCTATCGCTCTGTTTCGGACAGTCCGATCGAGATCTGACGACCCGAAAATGGTGCAAAACCCCCTAACCTAGACCCTTCCATATATAAACACCACTTTCGTGCCCTAAATTGATCTTCCCCTACCTCCCACATAAAATTCCGCGCCCACCACCTCGCAGCCGCCACTTGTCGCTGCCACCTCCACTAGCGCCGCCAGCCGCAGCCAACCAGGGGCTGCCACGCGCCCCTGGCCGCCCCCATCCGCCACCGGCCCGCCGCAGCACGCGTCTAGACCTCCCAGGCCCAAACCGGCCTGAGCACGCCCTCGCTCCCCTGTGCCTGCCCCTGAGCGCGCCCGAGCCACGGGCTCCTAAAGCACCGCACACGGTCCCGCCTCCGGTGGCTGTTCGCCGGAGCTCTGTCGCCACCGGAGCGCCGTTGCGTCCCAGCCCGCTCGTAGCCCCGTCGCCCTCCAGCGCATGGCGCCGCACCGTTGTGTGGTCGCCGCCGCTCGTGCTCGCCGGACCTATCGCGCTACCGACTCCTCGATCCTGATCGGATCGGGAGGAGGATAGCGTGTGCCTCGGATCGGGAGGAGGATAACGTGTGGCCCCCCCGTTGACCCGTCGCCGGCCCTCAGAACCGCGTGGCCCAGGCCTAGTAGCCAGCCCATGCCAGCTCTGAATCTTCCCCCGCACAGGCCCAACCATCGGCCTCCTCGAGTAGGCCGCACCTAGTCCCACTCCGGCCGCTCCACCACATCTGGCCCGAGGCCGCGAGGTGAGCTGCCAGCCCCGCCTATCCATCACCCCGTCCGCTGTTTTACGATCTAACGCTCATAGTTTCGGCCCGTGGTATTTTTTTAACAATCCGCGCTTTTATCAATTACCAGGTCATTTCATAATTTCAGAAAAATTGCATGTTTTAAAATGCTTATATCTTTTCAACCGTGCATCAGATCGAAATAAGTTATATATGTAAGTCGTGTAGACTTTCGTATAGAATCGCAATATCATGTTTTTGCAAATGATAGAGATGTTTAACGTGTTGTTTTTTGTGATGTTGCATAATTGCCATCTTTTGCACCGCACATAATTATTTTAGCGTGCATCCGAAGTAGTCAAACCCAATATGAAAATTGGGTATGTTGTTTTCAACGCATTTTCATGCATGGTAAAAATAGTCATCTCGTTGTTTTCATGTAAGTGACATAAATAGTTTCCTATGTCCGTGTAACACCCCAAATGTACTCCTTGCCATAATTGGATCCTATCCTATGTTGTGGAACCATGTTTTCAATGTTATAAAGTCATCATTTCATGTAGTTCATTTCATGTCATCATCTTGGCATCATGGCATCATTCTTTCTTTTGCATTGTTTCATTCTTGTTGGTTTGCTAGCTTGCTTGTGGTGGTGTGTGATGATGTGGAGGTTACCCAAACAATGCTTTCAAACAACATTGCTTTTCTAGCTATGTTAAAGCCTTTCCCCCCTTTGCATTTCAAAACTTGTGTGTCAAACCTTGAGTGAATCTGTTTTAAAAATGTTAAACTTTCAAAGAATTAACTTGTGGTTGAGGGGGTGATTGACTTGTTGTTTTTAAGCTTTAAGTCAATTGTTTTTTAATAAAACAGTATATTAATTCCCGATTTTAGATATAATATAATTGCTACAAAAATCAGGTTTGCATTTTATTTAAATAGGGCATAAATCCCTCATGCCCTAGGTGTTTTTATTTTATTTTCAAAAACCATGTGTTGCTGTGGGAATTTCATTTGTTGTTTTGGTTATTTAAAAAGGCAAAACCCTTTCTTTCTGTTTGAGCCGGCTCTAGAGAGAAGCCCAGGTGGGCCGGACTACTCCTCCTCCACCTGGGCCTCGTCCCTTTCTTTCTTTGCTAGCGCAGCCCGTTCCCCTTTCCTTCTCCTGCCCTCCTGACGCCATTCCTTCTTTCTTCTGCCAGACAGGAGTGTGAGAGCGCGAGAGAGATCGGTAGGATCGACGCCGTGAGTACACGGACGTCGAGGGTCTATAAAGCCTCGTCAGTCGTGCCCCCTCCTCCTAGGGTTCCACGCCTCCCTCTCCTCCGCCGCCAGCCCCCTTCTTCTCCCTCCTTGTTCTCCCTCTTCACGTAGGTTCAGAGAGAGCACGGAGGGGTTCAGGTTCATAGATCTTCAAAGAAGCCCGGGTCGTCGCCGGCTCTTCCCCTCGTCGCCGGCACATCCCCGTGAAGGCCAAGATGGGAACAAGGATGCAGGAGGCATCCCCGTTCCATTCCCGTCGCTAGTTGGGCTGCTCCCCCTCCCCTGCGTCTCCTCCACGACGACATCGCCGGAGAAGAGCTTCGGGTCATCGCAGGCGTTCCCCCCTTCTTCCTCTTCTCGGTTGCGAGCCCTTCTCCAAGCATGCCAGGGTGAGCAGCTCCTCCCCCTCCTTCCTCTCCCCCTCGCCGTAGAGTCTCCGGATGCGCGTAGCCGTCGCCGTAGTCCTCTGTTGTCGCCGCCGTCACCGTAGTTAGGTGCGCCATCGCCGTGGGCCTCCTCCCAGGGAGCTAACCCCGGGAATGGACCCCCCAGGGTTCCCTCTTCCCCCGCGAGGCAGCCGTCGTAGGTTTTGGTCGCCGAAGAGCTTCCCCTATTTTGGCCGCCGTCGTGGTAGGATAGAAGCAGAGGGGCTGCTCAAGAGAGCATGCGCCCCCTCTGTGGTAAGAAGACTTACCGTAGCACAGTGGCAGCTGTGCGTGCGCGAGTGCAGGGTGTCGTGGGTTTGATCCCCCGGAGACGCCTTTCTTTTTTCCTTGTTTTCGTCAGTAGCAGTACCGCGCCAGAGAAGCTTAGCCTGCTTCTTTCCCACTCTTTGTCAAGCGCCGAAGCAGCAGCAGAGTGGTGTTGTGCATGTGGTCTAACCAGGGGGTTCTGGGTTCGATCCACACCCAACCCCCTTTTTTTGCTTTCATTTTCTTTATTTCACTTTTTGTGTGGTTCTTTCTACATTATGTGGTGTGTTGATGTTGTTTAGTATTTTTAGGCCTTGTGTGTGTGTGTACACATGAGTGTGGTGTGTGCACATGAGTGTGTGTGTACACATGTCAGTGTGTGTGCATGCATGAGGGTGCACATACACATCTGCAAGAGGGCCTAACCCCTCACGTTGCACCTAGTCATGTAGTGTATGTGTGAGTGTATGCACTTGAGTGTGTGTGTGAGGACATGTATGTGTGTGTGTGCTCATGTATGTGAGTGTGTGTGCATGGGTGCATATGCACTTGTGCATGAGGGCCTAACCCGTCATGCTTGCCACTATGCAAGTGGTGTTGTTGTGAATAGTGCTTGTGTGTGTGCATGTGTAGGTGTAGATGTTGCAATATGTGCTAGTTTTACATGTGATGTTAGTCATTTGTAGTTATAGGATTCTAGGTGATATTTTCGAGCTAGCTTTGTGCCTTGTAGTTACATGCAAGTACCCATGTATTATATATGATTTTGGGGTAGAATCATCCCAGGAATCCATTGGTGCAATCAGATTTCACTTTAGTGCAACTTCATAAAACTGTTATTTTCTCATATGATGCCATGTTTAGTGCCTTGCATTAGGTGGTGCTTAGACCCTTTGTGGCTGACTCCTTGATGGAATGGTAGTAGGTGAACCCCTCTACAGCATGGGGCCTTTGTTTTGTTCTTAGGAATTTGTATGCACCTATTGTGTCCTGTCAAAGTGGACACTTGGCTGAAACTGACAGATTTGTGAAACCTTGTGATTTTCACTAAGTCTCGGAACCTGATGTTATTTTCTTCCCCTGTTGTCTTGTGTGAATTAGCTCCTGTGTTGGGAATCAGCCATGCAACAAACTAAAGTTTGTGAGCTTTTATGTTGTTTAGCTCCCTGTTAAATTTCATGCTTATACACTTCCTGTAGATATCATTTTGGAGGATGCCAAAATACTTCAAAGCATAAGCAGATGGTGAAAATCTGTGATTTTTTACTAAGTCCTAGAAACTGTGATATTTTTTCCAAGTTAGTGCCTATAGATCTGCTCATGGGTGATTCCTTTGCATTAGCTTCTTGCACAGGGTTGTAGAGCTTTTGGATGGCTTTTGCCTCATATCTTGTTTGAATCATTTAGATGGTTGTAGCTACTTTAAATATTGTAAACAAACTGCTATGTTGGTGTTCAAAACAGATTGTATGCTTGTGTTGATTTGAAGCTTGTGTGGGCATTGTTGATGGTGTGGTGTGTTCCCACGCACCACCCCACTTATATTTTGTTGCTTGATCATGTGGCAACATGGTAACACCAGGGAGTGCCCATTGGAGTGTGTTTGTGACAGATTTGATCCGTAGGTCTCCATATCTTGTTTTGTAGTTTCCGGTTGTTCCGTGGCTCTGTTCTCTACGTTATTTATATGTTTTTGCATAGTTTTCTCGTGATGCACATGTTCATGCCACATTCATGCATGTCAAGATAACTTAATATGAGGTTCTGTCCAGAATTCAATTAACTCAACTAATGCATATGAAAGTGACTAGTATAGTGATGCATGCTTCCTTCTTCACACATGCATCATATTGCTTGTTGCATTATGTTGTGTTGGTGTTCATTAGATGTTATCTTATCTTGGGCAGCATCGGGATCGGAGAGCGAGTACTAGGATTCTGGAGAGTACGTGCACGAAGATCAAGAGCAGTTCCAAGTTGAAGACATCACCGGCAAGATGACCGTGACCTTGACACCGTGTCTAGCTTTGTTATGCTTAGAATCACGTTTCCTTTGTTACATGCTCGCTGCCTACCACTTGATATAAATGCCACTTGTCTTTGCCATGAACCCCAAACACTTCCCTCTCCTAGCAAATGTTGTTTGGCTAAGTAGGCTTGCTCAACCTCTAATGAGTAGCTTTGCTAGTTGCACGGGCCAGCTGTCTCATGTGATAACATGAGTATTTTGATATCATTATGTTTAAACTGTTATTAAATTAATGCACCTATATACTTGGTAAATGACGGAAGGCCTAGCCTTTTGCCGGGTGATTTGTTCCATTATTGCCGCCTTAGTTTCGGTTACCGGTGTTTGATTCCATAACTGATCGCTCCTAACACGGTCGGGGTTGTTATGTGGACCCCCTTGATAAATTGTGTAGCGTTAAGGCTTGTCTGGCAGGACCAATCGTTGGTCTTAATCTGCTAATCACCTAATAATAATTGCATAGGGAATAGCTACCCCGAGGTTTCTAATCAACCCCCGGGCCAGTGCTCCTCATGAGTGTTGGTCCACACACCTAGCAGTCGACGATGCCACCTCGGGGCAACCTGAGGCATTTGGTTATTGTCCACTATGCATAGACGGTTTTGTCCTGAGAACGAGATACGCGTCTCCTATCAGGTCGTCGACACACCGGGAGGTCCTGCTAGAGTTGTCTTACCTTAGTGATATATCTTGCGTATAGGGATTCCGATGAAACTTTGGGTCTCCTCAAAGTTGAGGTTTTCCTCTAACGAATCCGACGGGATCACGAGTTTCGTGATAGAGGATTACTTTGTGGCCCGTGACAGTTTGTGATGGACTAGTTGGAGCACCCCTGCAGGGTTTAATCTTTCGGAAAGCCGTGCCCGCGGTTATGTGGCAAATGTGGATGTTTTGTTAACATCCGGTTCTAGAAAACTTGAAGTAACTCTAATCAAACTGCCAACTGTGTGCGTAACCGTGACCGTCTCCTTCGGAGATCGCTCTTCGATCGAGAACACGGTGGGGTTATGTTTGACGTAGGTAGGTGTTCAGGATCACTTAGTGATCAATCTAGTCTTTGATCGCTCGCGTAGACCACCATATGAATACTCTGATCAACGTAAGTAGCCACCATATATGCTTAGGTTGCTGCAAAACCATACACTAAACCTTCCTCACCTAATAACTTGGCTAGATTCAGTACCAAGGTCATTAGATTGTTGAGTCTCCGTGGCTCACAGATTACTACGAACCACACACGTACAGGTACGCCCGACGCGGGAGATCCTGATGACAACCGGTTGAAGTGGGAGTTCGATGAGGACTCTGGCCGTGTGTATGTGAACTATCCGGAAGACTGAGGCCGTGGTCGTGATCGTGGGCCAGCATACGGGATGTTTCTTAGTTCATCTGTTTTTTGTTTAAGTCCGTAGCTGGACCTTCTGCTACTCTGAATAATGTGTGTCTGTAAGCTATATGCTATATTCTTAACACAAGGCAAGTGTATGCCCTACTTGTTACTCTTTTAATTATGTATTGTGATGATTATCCCGTTTGCAAAACGCATAGATGTGCCCCTTTCCCCTTTTGAGGCCTCGTCCCCTGCTACCTCTTGAGCTTGCGTTGGTTTTTCCCTTGAAGAGGAAAGGGTGATGCATCATAGTAACAGTAAGTATTTCCCTCAGTTTGAGAACCAAGGTATCAATCCAGTAGGAGAATCAAGCCAAGTGTCCAGAGTACCTGCGCAAACACAAACGAGCTTGCACCCAACGCTATAAAGGGGTTGTCAATCCCTTCAAGATTGATTGCAAAGTGAGATGTGAAGATGGAAAGTGCAATGAAGTAAAAGTGTAAGGCTCAAAATATGATGTGAAGTAGACCCGGGGGCCATAGTGTTCACTAGAGGCTTCTCTCAAAATAGCAAATATTATGGTGGGTGAACGAATTACTGTCGAGCAATTGATAGAACCGCGCAAACTCATGACGATATCTAAGGCAATGATCATACATATAGGCATCACGTCCGAGACAAGTAGACCGATAATGTCTGCATCTACTACTATTACTCCACACATCGACCGCTATCCAACATGCATCTAGTGTATTGAGTTCATGACAAACAAAGTAACGCCTTAAGCAAGATGACATGATGTCGAGGGATAAATTCATGCAATAGATATAAACCCCATGTTTTTACCCTTGATGGCAACAACACAATGCGTGCCTCGCTACCCCTTCTGTCACTGGGTGAGGTCACCGCACGGTATGAACCCAAAACGAAGCACTTCTCCCATTGCAAGAATCATAGATCAAGTTGGCCAAACAAAACCCACAACTCGAAGAGAATTACAAGGATATGAAATCATGCATATAAGAGATCAGAAGAAACTCAAATAAGATTCATAGATAATCTGATCATAAATCCAGAATTCATCGGATCTCGACAAACACACCGCAAAAGAAGATTACATCGGATAGATCTCCATGAAGATAATGGAGAACTTTGTATTGAAGATCCAAGAGAGAGAAGAAGTCATCTAGATACCAGCTATGGACCCGAAGGTCTGTGGTGAACTACTCACGCATCATCGGAGAGGCAATGGTGTTGATGAAGAAGCCCTCCATATCCGAATCCCCCTCCGGCAGGGCACCAGAACGTGCCCCAGATGGGATCTTGGAGAGACAGAAGCATGCGGCGGCGGAAAATTATTTTCATGGATCTCTCCCGTGGTTTTGGATTTTTGGGGATTTATAGGCGGAAGAGGTAGGGCAGACGAGCCACAGGGGGCCCACAAGCCTGCTAGGCGCGGGCCCCCTGGCCGCCCCTAGGGGGCTTGTGGCCTCCCCTGGTGGCATGTGCCTTGGTTCTCACGCCCCCTGCGTATCGTCTGTTCCAGAAAAAATCTTTTCGGAAGCTTTATTCCGTTTGGACTCTGTTTAGTATTCTCCTCTGAAAAGGGTAAAAAACACAGAAAAACAAGAACTGGCACTTGGTACGGAGTTAATAAGTTAGTCCCAAAAAAGATGTAAAAGATGTAAAAGGTATCAATAAGTTTGACATGATAATTGCATGGAACCAGCAAAAATTATAGATACGTTGGAGACGTATCACCCGCAAATAAGGAAAGGGCCGCATCTGAGTCGTTAAAAGTTGGTAATCAGAGCCTTACAACCATAGGAGCCTTTGTGTGATCGAACTTGGCCGAGTCGAGTCTAGTAAAATATTTTGAGTCTTAGTTATATCAGAGAGTAGGTTTATTTTTTCTTCTCTTCTATGCTCTGGTGAGGTTCTCGACTTAGGAAGTCTTAATTCTAGTACTATTGTCGCTCAAAATATTTTTTAGGATCACACGGGTACTTTGAAATCTATATGATATCGATGTGACAGAGTTCTGTCTCGGTGCCTCCTGTCTGACTTGATTTCTTCCGGGGAGTTGAGATCCAGAGGATTCTTGTGCACGTCGCCATCATTCAGATTTCTTAGTATCTCAGGACGGAGGATGTTCGTAATTGCTTCAATACTAGTTGTGATGAGAGGAGTCCGTCTTCCCCGGTACTGGTATTGGCCAAGTAATTGTTTTCGCACTCTTACTTTCTCAAACCTTTTTCAACTCTCACGCAATACATGAGCGTGATCCATGGATATAGCACTATAGTTGGAATAGAGTGTGGTGGAGGTTGTGAGACAAAAAGGAGGAGATGGTCACATCGACTCGGCATATCAAAGGGCTATGGAGATGCCCATTAATAGATATCAATGTGAAAGAGTAGGGATTACCATGCAATGGATGCACTTAGAGCTATAAGTATGTGAAAGCTCAAAAGGAGAACTAGTGGGTGTGCATCCAACTTGCTTGCTCACGAAGACCTAGGGCAATTTTGAGGAAGCCCATCATTGGAATATACAAGCCAAGTTATATAATGAAGATTCCCACTAGCATATGGTGGTGACAAAGCGAGAGACTCTCAATCATGAAGAACACGGTGCTATTATGAAGCACAAGTGTGGAAAAGATAGTAGCATTGTCCCTTCTCTCCTTTTCTCTCTTTTTTTGTTTGGGCTCTTTGGCCTCTTTCCATTTTTTTGTGGGCAACTTTGGCCTCTTTTTTTTCTCACATGGGACAATGCTCTAATAATGATGATCATCACACTTTAATTTACTCAAAGCTCAATGCTAGAACAATGATGACTCTATAGGAATTGCCTCCGGCAGTGTACCGGGATGTGCAACGATCTAGCTTGGCGTATGACGTTGAAACATCTCGCTAGCTGTCTTACAATCATGCAATGGAAATATATGAGTGAAGGCACAAGTCATGCGACGGAACGGTGGGAGTTGCATGGCAATATATCTCGGAATGGCTATGAAAATGCCATAGTAGGTAGGTATGGTGGCTGTTTTGAGGAAGGCATATGGTGGGTTTGTGCACCGGCGAAAGTTGCGCGACACTAGAGAGGCTAGCAAAGGTGGAAGGTGAAAGTGCATCTATACCATGGACTCACATTAGTCATGAAGAACTCACATACTTATTGCGAAAGTTTTTATTAGTAATCGAAACAAAGTGCTAAATGCATACTCCTAGGGGAAGGGTTGGTAGGTGTTAACCATCGCGTGATCCCGATCGCAACACAAAGGATGACAATCAATAGATTAATTATGCTCTGACTTCCTAACATAGCGGTTCACCATACGTGCATGTTACGAGAATCATAACTTCAACACAAGTATTTCTAGATTCACAACACCCTACTAACATAACTCTTAATATTACCAAGTCCATGTCTCAAAACTATTTGAGAGGAATCAAACTTCTCTTTCTAATCAATGCACAAGAAGATGGAAGTTTTATTGTATCCTCTTTGGATCCCTATCACCTTTGGGACTACTTTCATAGCACAAGCCAACTACCAAGTTCTCAGAGAGATCACTCTCAAAAAGATATAAGTGAAGATCAAGAGTTCTTATTTCTCCAAAATATGACACGGCCGTGCTCTAAAAGATATAAGTGAAGCACATGTGAGGTAAATTGCCTAACTCAAAAGATATAAGCGAAGCTCAAAGAGTATTCTAGCAAATTCACGATGAGTGCATGTCTCTCTCAAAAGGTGTGCAGCAAGGATGATTGTGACACAACAAAAAGAAAAGACTCCTATGATACAAGACGCTCCAAGCAAAACACATATCATGTGGTGAATACAAATATAGCTCCAAGTAATGTTACCGATGGATTGAAGACGAAAGAGGGGATGCCTTCCCGGGGCATCCCCAAGCTTAGGCTTTTTGGTGTCCTTGAATTTGGCTTGGGATGCCTTGGGAATCCCCAAGCTTGAGCTCTTTCCACTCTTTATCCCTTTGTCCATGAGAACATCACCCAAAACTTGAAAACTTCACAACACAAAACTTAAACAGAAACTCGTGATATCATTAGCACAAGAAAACAAACTACCACCTCTTGAGGTACTATAGCAAAGTTGAATTCTATTTATATTGGTGTTAGATTACTGTATTCTCACTTTTCCATGGCTACTAGCCCCGATACTATCCATAGTTTCATCAAAGAAAACAACCAACACAACAAAAACAGAATCTGTCAAAAACAGACCAGTCTGTAGCAATCTGTATACTTCGTATTCTTCTTGCTACCTCTTGAGCTTACGTTGGTTTTTCCCTTGAAGAGGAAAGGGTGATGTAGCACAGTAGCAGTAAGTATTTCCCTCAGTTTGAGAACCAAGGTATCAATCCAGTAGGAGAATCAAGCCAAGTGTCCAGAGTACCTGCGCAAACACAAACGAGCTTGCACCCAACGCTATAAAGGGGTTGTCAATCCCTTCAAGATTGATTGCAAAGTGAGATCTAAAGGTGGAAAGTGCAACGAAGTAAAAGTGTAAGGCTGAAAATATGATGTGAAGTATACCCGGGGGCCATAGTGTTCACTAGAGGCTTCACTCAAAATAGCAAATATTACGGTGGGTGAACGAATTACTGTCGAGCAATTGATAGAACCGCGCAAAGTCATGACGATATCTAAGGCAATGATCATACATATAGGCATCACGTCCGAGACAAGTAGACCGATAATGTCTGCATCTACTACTATTACTCCACACATCGACTGCTATCCAACATGCATCTAGTGTATTGAGTTCATGACGAACAAAGTAACGCCTTAAGCAAGATGACATGATGTCGAGGGATAAATTCATGCAATAGATATAAACCCCATCTTTTTACCCTTGATGGCAACAACACAATGCGTGCCTCGCTACCCCTTCTGTCATCGGGTGAGGTCACCGCACGGTATGAACCCAAAACCAAGCACTTCTCCCATTGCAAGAATCATAGATCAAGTTGGCCAAACAAAACCCACAACTTGAAGAGAATTACAAGGCTATGAAATCATGCATATAAGAGATCAGAGGAAACTCAAATAAGATTCATAGATAATCTGATCATAAATCCACAATTCATCGGATCTCGACAAACACACCGCAAAATAAGATTACATCGGATAGATCTCCATGAAGATCATGGAGAACTTTGTATTGAAGATCCAAGAGAGAGAAGAAGCCATCTAGCTACTAGCTATGGACCCGAAGGTCTATGGTCAACTACTCACGCATCATCGGAGAGGTAATGGTGTTGATAAATAAGCCCTTCGTATCCGAGTCCCCCCGTCCAGCAGGGCACCAGAACGTGCCCAGATGGGATCTTGCGGAGACAGAAGCTTGCGGCGGCGGAAAAGTATTTTCGTGGATATCTCCCGTGGTTTTGGATTTTTCGGGGATTTGTAGGCGGAAGAGGTAGGGTAGACGAGCCATAGGGGGCCCACAAGCCTGCTAGGGGTGGCCCCGCTGACCACGGCTATTGGGCTTGTGGCCTCCCCTGCTGGCCTCTGCCTTGGTTCTCACGCCCCTTGCGTATCTTCTGTTCCGGAAAAAATCTTTTCAGAAGTTTTATTCCGTTTGGACTTCGTTTAATATTCTCCTATGAAAAGGGTCAAAAACACGGAAAAAGAGGAACTGGCACTTGGCACCGAGTTAATAAGTTAGTCCCAAAAAAGATATAAAAGGCATACAAAACATCCAAAGTTTGACATGATAATAGCATGGAACCAACAAAAATTATAGATATGTTGGAGACGTATCACCCCCAAATAAGGAAAGGGCCGCATTTGAGTCGTTACAAGTTGGTAATCAGAGCCTTACCACCATAGGAGCCTTCGTGTGATCGAACTTGGCCGAGTCGAGTCTAGTAAAATATTTTGAGTCTTAGTTATATCGGAGAGTAGGTTTCTTTTTTCTTTTCTTCTATGCTCTGGTGAGGTTCTCGACATAGGAAGTCTTAATTCTACTCCTCTTCTCGCTCAAAATATTTTTTAGGATCACACGAGTATTTTGAAATCTATATTATATCGATGTGACGGAGTTCTGTCTCGGTGCCTCATGTCTGACTTGATTTCTTGCGAGGAGTTGAGCTCCACGGGATTCTTGTGCACATCACCATCATTCAGATTTCTTAGTATCTTAGGACGGAGGATGTTCATAATTGCTTCGATACTAGTTGTGACAAGAGGAGTCCGGCTTCCCCAGTACTGGTGCAGAGAGTTCCGGATGTATCGCCACACTTTATGTCGTTGTGATTACGAGGGTCTGTGTTAGATGATGGTCCGAGATTCTGGTTATGTGTTGACGAATTTGATACACTGGACGGTTTATAGTATAGGAGTTGTGTGACATATTACTCCTTGTATCCGTGTACCAGATTGCATTACCAGATATTTCGGGATATCAAATAGTGACTTATAGGGCAATCTTTCTACAGATGCATGATGTGAGGTTGGGATTCGACATTTAGTGGGTATGTTTGTTCACGGTCATCTTAGAGCAGTTTTCGTTGTGTCTTAAAGAGTCCTTGTAGCTTGCTACGACTCGGGGACGCTTCGTAAGTCGTGTGCACTGCCTTGCACAGGATGGCTAATGTAAGTTCGAGCCCGTGCGATCATATCCACGAAGATATCGGATGGAATCTCTGTCATACGTTAATTCCGAGCAGTTCTAGCTCATAATTGGCTTGCAAGTGGTCTTTAATCAGATTTTGTTGACAGTCACTTTGAGGAAGCATTCTTACTATTTTGTTCGAGTGCAATTGCTAAATATTCTTGTTCAGATATTTCTGCCTATTGATTCAGCTTTACCTTGAATGTTATTCTCTAGTCTAATGTGTTGTCCGTCTTCAGGATGGCTCCACCAACTTGCCAGAATCCGGGTCGCGAGGGCGCTGATGCTCCGCCACCACCTCCTCCGCCTCCTCCTCCGCCACCACCTCCTCCTGCAGAGGCTTGGCAAGCGGTGATGGCTGCAACAAATGCTAACACCCAGATGTTAACCCAGTTGTTGCAAGAGAGGACCAATCAGCAGCAGGGCAATTTCAACCATGGTGGTAATCAGTTTGCATCTCTGAATCAATTCCTGGCGAACCAGCCGAAGTCCTTCAGGTCTTGTGACCAGTCGTTCGACACTGAGGACTAGATTTGGGACATGATCAAACACTCTGAGTGCAACATTGTCCGTCCAGTGGACTTCGTCAAGTTTGCAACGTTTCAGCTCAAGGGGCAAGCAACAGTTTGGTGGCAGCAGTTGAAGGACTCCAGGGGTGGCAGAATGATCACTTGGGACGAGTTCTGCAGAGATTTCAGGTCTCACTATATTCCGTCTAGCTTTGTGGAAGAGATGCGTGAGAAGTTGAGATGCTTGAAGCAAGGTGGTTCCTCTGTGTACAAGTACAACGTCGAGTTCCATGAGCTGGCTCGATATGCCTTGCAGGACATTCCAGATCAGAAGGGCAAGATCTATCAGTTCAGAGGTGGTATGAGAGAGGACTTGCAGCTGGCCCTCGCCTTGCACGATCCCGATGAGTTTGATAAGTTCTATAACTTGGCACTCAGGGCTGAGACAACTTTGCTCAGGGTGGAGAATTCTAGGAAGCGTTTCAGAGAGTCCAGTTCGTCGCCCTCAACTCAGGTGGTCCAGAAGCAGTAGAAATGCTGGGTGTCTCCTCCTCCTCCTCGGTAGACTCAGCAGTTCAAGCAATCAGGTGGTCGTGATTCTTCCCACCCACCCAACCCAGCTTTCCAGCAGAGGTTTCAGCATCAGAAGCAAGGGAATCCTTAGGTGCAGTTCCGTCAGCCGACAGATGTTACTTGTCACAAGTGTGGTGTGGGGACCCCGACTAGCAAGTCGAGTTCGCCGTGCCCAGTGACCCCAAGGATCAATGTTCACTGAACCCAGATACTGAATAATAGAGTCTTACATCCAAGTACCAAAATTATTACATCAAACGACCAGAAGGTCGGGTTCAAGAGCGAGGCCTAAGGCCAAATTAAACAGATACATCGAGTAGCGGAAACTCGTAAGGGCTAAGCGGTGCCCATGCCATCAAGCCTACACCGACAGGCATTCTGACTTGGAAGCGTCCTAGATCGCAGGTTCGTCTCCGACGGCGTACTCATCGCCAAACACCGGTCCTTCCATGTCTGGTCAATAATATAACCAGTGGCAAGCCAATGAGTACTTTGAATGTACTCGCAAACAGCCCATGATATGAACATTTATAGTGAAAAATAACAGTAACATGCATCTTTAGTGGACTGAAATTTGGTGGAATGATCAGGTATATGCAACAAATTAAAGAATTACTCTTTAAGAACAGGTTACAGATATCAACATATCTGACAAGGGTTGAACATCCGGGTTCACCCTATATGCCAAGTCATCGGACTTGTCATAATCTCAATGTGTCAGCTGAGGGCTAAACCATCCGGGTTTACCCTATATGCCAAGTCACCGAACTTGGTCATATTATTATCATGATTATAACAGCACCTTTTTAACACCACACACACACTTTTGGTTTATGCGGAAACGCTGGACGTAGTTTAAGCAGCACCACCCAACTGTCCTTAACCGTGGACACGGCTATTCGAATAGTTTACACTCTGCAGAGGTAGTACGCTGGACCCACGAGAAACGGGAAACTTCCGTGTCATCCACAACTCGCGGTATATCACATATACCCGAGGTAAGTACCCGATCATCATCTTTCCCCTGACGATACTAGACAAAGAGGTCCACTCGATTGGTACCCAGCCCACATGTTGTACGTCTTACGAGCACCGACTCTGGATTGTATCAACCATGCAGGGACCAACGGTGTGCCTGTAACTCATAATAATGGAATAGTCGTCCTACCTGGCACGACCCCATCACGAGAGTGACACCGATCACTCCCGCCACTAATAATGTGGCTCTTTTCTAGTACCGACCAGAGTAATCAACAAAGCCCCATCCCATAAAGGGGTATCGTGGTCGTACTGGTAAGGTTGGGACGGTCGACACATCATAAATCTAATCCCATTTCCGAAACCATACTCACACCAAAACACCGGTGCATCACTTCACCAAAAGTGATCACCAACTCATCATCACCCTCGGGCATTAGTGGCACCCGATGGGGTTTTCATAAACTCTTTATTTAACTCATCATCATGCTCATGATAATATTCTCTATCATTACTTGTCAACATGGTAATAACATGACCCTCAAGGGGTAGGGTCAAGCTCAGTGCAATGCTCTTACTCTACTAGTCAACATGACAGTAGCATGATCCTCATAAGTGGTAGGGTCAAGCTCATCATGTTTGTGCTCCGAGGAGCCACATGAATAACATCATCAATACGCAAGGGCTTTGAAGAAGCCTCTGGTGCCATCACCATAATGATGAACCGGCATCGTGATCACATGCAACGGGAAAATACCAACTATACTAGCATGCAACAATGTTCTTGACCAAGTCATGGTCAAAGGCTGCTTGCCTTGGTCAGCTAGGTATCCGGGGTCTTCGAGGTCTTCCGCTCCGTATCCTCCGTCACTCGATAACTCTACCGTCGAGAAAGGAATAAATAAATAATAGCTCTCACTAAAACAGATCACAAAGTGCTTTTCAAAATGTCGCAAAGTGTGAATAAATTCAGTTTATTAGTTGGAAAATGTTTCCTATAGTTTTTATTAGCTAAGCATATTTATTTAAAAGCAAACAGAAGCAAACAAGTGCTTTTTAATATCATTTTATTATACCAAAATAGTTTCTGTTTTTGATATATGACAAGCACTACAGAATCAAATACTACACATTTTTAGAAAATTATTGGTGGAAGAATCATATTTTTCTACTGGCTAAATATTTTTATAAAAATCATTTAAGTTACTAGATTAAAATAAAAGGAAAAGGCCAGGGGAAACAGATCCAGCCGGCCCAGCCAGCAGGCCTGGCCACCAAGCGCGCGCGGGCCAGGTTCAAACCTGACCTGCGGGCCCGTGGGTTAGCGTCAGCGGCTGCGCGCGCTGGCTGCCCCAGGACACCGACAGGTGGGCTCCACCTGTCGGTCCTTCTCCTACCTCCAGCCAGAGAGGTGGAGATGGACATCGGCGAGGCTGCCGTTGTCCTCAGGCCAATCTAGGAGCGAGAACGGGTCCCTCGTGCCTCCGCCTACCTGCTCGTGGTCGGGACGTCACCGGAGATGGTCTGGGTCGCCGGCGACGAGGTGATCGTGGCGGAAGGGTTTCGGGTTGGTGTTGAACTAGTGGCTAGGGGCACGGATTCGCTCGGGAAAGTTGGGGGAAATGTTCTAGTGTCAAGGGGAGTGTAATGGGAGGTCGGGCAGCGCAGGAGCCGACGTGTAGCGGGAGATCGACCGGAGCTCCGAAGCGGAGCAGGGAACACTAGTGTTGCCAGTACTGCCCTGTGGCTTAAATTGGAGTTCTTGTCACTTGTGCTTGGAGTTGGGGAGGGGCTGATTGACTGGGTTCTCAGGGTGTTCTGGGGCTCTAACCCACCAAGTTTGGTGCCTTGCCATTGGGTAAAACAGTGGCTAGGAGGGTTTTTACCTTCCTGTCAGTAGGTGTTCGACAGTGACTTGGGGTGCTTCCGCTCCTCCACTGGAAATGAAACTTAACAGGTTGGGTCTTGGGGTAAAAACATGGGGTTTCACCAAATTTGAGCTCCATTGAACCAGTTTGGCTTTGTAAACTTGAAAATGCCTCAAAATGACCAGTATTGTCCTTTACAAAGGAAGTGTGGCCAAACAGAGTCTCACAAATCCCATCTTTGGTGTGGAGTCCTCATTTGGGGTGTCAAACACCTCTGCAAAGTTTCAGCTCCATTGGAGAAACTTTGCAATATAGAGTTGTTCCAACTCTTCTCTGGACAGAGAGGGTTTTGGGCTCATTAGGTGCACTTCCCCACCTTGGATCAAGGTGAGAATTTAGGTGAGCACCTAATATGGCTTGGGAGGGCTCTTGTAATTTTATGGGAATTTACTGAGATAATTACCTTTGGAAACATCTCAAAAAGCTAAAACAAACAGAAATGGTTTTGAGGGGTTTACTCAAATAATATCAATATAAAATAGGGTTGAAAATCTTATATATGGAAAATATATGTCCTTCTCAGCTTCCATGAATTTACTCAGAATTTTCTAAGGCAGGAAAGCAATTTTCCTTGTGGGAATATCATTACTGGCCTTAGAAACACACATAGATATAAAATAGGAAAATAATATTTTAAATCACCAATTAATGTTTTTAATGAATGAAAATAATATTTGGATCAGACCACCAACTTTGGTTGGAAGTGCCACTTGGCTTCATGAGCTAGTAGTGTATCCCAACATGGTGAAGGTGATCTTGATATAAAGGAAATAGGGTTTTTGAAGAGAGCAAAATAATAAGTTTTCATGGGTTTGAGACATCAAACAAGCAAGCATTCACTCATACAAGGGTTCACATTGCACTCACAACATTATTTGAAAAAGTTTTAACAAGCTCTGTTTTTTTGCAACATAAAATACTTGTGGTGAAAAACAGGGTGTGACAGACCTATCCCTCTTACAAGAATCTCGTCCCCGAGATTCCTAAGCTAAGCGTTAAATAGCTCGGGAAATTCTGATCGAAGATAGTCTTCACGTTCCCACGTGGCTTCTGCTTCGGTATGGTTGCTCCACTGAACCTTGAAAAACTTGATGGTGCGGCTTCTGGTGCAACGCTCGGCTTCATCCAAAATGCGGATCGGTCTCTCGCGGTAGGTAAGATCTGGTTGAAGGTCAATAGCTTGATGATCAATGTCCTTGTAAAGATCGGGACGGTTCGGCACTTGCAAGCACTTTCGGAGCTGTGACATGTGAAACACGTTGTGCACACCCGAAAGCTTAGGAGGTAGCTCCAACTGATAAGCTACTTCCCCGTGCCTTGCTGTGATCTTGAAGGGTCCAATGAACCTTGGAGCTAGCTTCCCCTTGACGTGGAAACGCTTGGTCCCCTTGAGAGGCGTGACTCGCAAGTACACCTGGACTCCGGGAACAAACTCCACGTCTCTGCGGCGAGGGTCCACATAGCTCTTCTGCCTTGACTTAGCTGCCTCCAAGTTTTCTCGGACAAGCTGAACCTTGTCCCCTGCTTCCTGCAGTGCTTCTGGTCCGAAAACTAGTCCTTCACCGCTTTCGGACCAATTGAGCGGGGTGCGGCACTTCCGCCCATATAACGTTTCGAATGGGGCCATCTGAAGACTGGACTGGTAGCTGTTGTTGTAAGAAAACTCAGCAAACGGCAGGCGGTCTTCCCACTTGGCACCGTGAGCCAAAACACAAGCGCGGAGCATGTCCTCAAGTATCTGGTTTACCCTCTCGGTTTGTCCGCCCGTCTGCGGGTGGAAAGCCGTACTGAAGGAGAGTTTGGTTCCGAGAGCTTCTTGAAACTTCTTCCAGAATCTTGAGGTGAATTGCGTGCCGCGGTCGGACACGATCTCTTTGGGAACTCCATGGAGACTCACCACTCGATGAATGTACAGACTGGCCAGCTGGCTGCCATCGTAGGTGGTGTTAACGGGGATGAAATGGGCCACCTTGGTCAAATGATCGACTATGACCCAAATGGAGTTATGACCCTTATTCGACCGGGGCAGCCCGGTGATGAAGTCCGTGCCGACTTTATCCCACTTCCATTCCGGCACTTGAAGAGGCTGCAGCAATCCAGCAGGTCGCTGGTGTTCAGCCTTGACTCGCTGGCATACATCGCATTTAGCGACATAGGAGCCAATTTCTCTCTTCATGCCATGGCACCAGAATCGTTCTCGGATGTCTTGGTACATCTTGGTACCGCCTGGATGGATAGAGTACGGTGTGTCATGAGCCTCTTGCAGGATCAAGTCCTTAAGTTCGGCCTTGTTAGGTACACACAAGCGCTTCCCGTACCACAGTACTCCTTGCTCATCAATCGAGAATCTTGGGGCTTTGCCTTCTCGCACCTTCCTCTTGAGGCCTTCGATACTCTTGTGCCCCTTCTGGGCTTCCTTGATGTTGTCTGCCAGAGTAGGCTTGACCTCGAGGTTGGACAGGTACCCTGGTTCGACTATCTCAAGCCCGAAGTCCTCCATCTCTTCATACAAGACGGGTAACCTTTCCTTGAGCGTGACGTTCAAGGAGCCTGCCTTCCGGCTTAAGGCATCGGCTACCACGTTCGCCTTGCCGGGATGATACTGAATGCTGAGGTCATAATCCTTGATTAACTCAAGCCATCTCCGCTGCCTCATATTCAGCTCCCTCTGAGTGAAGATATATTTTAGACTTTTGTGGTCTGTATATATCTCACATCGCTTCCCCAGAAGGTAATGTCGCCACGTCTTCAGAGCATGCACTACAGCTGCTAGCTCGAGATCGTGGGTGGCGTAGTTCTCCTCATGCGGTCGCAGTTGCCGTGACAAGTATGCCACGACCCTGCCATCTTGCATCAGGACTCCACCGAGCCCGGTTCCAGAGGCATCACAATATATCACGAATTCCTTGTTGATGTCTGGGGTAGCCAATACCGGGGCGGTAGTTAGCCTCTTATTTAACTCCTGGAAGCTTGCTTCACACGCCGGTGTCCACTCGAACTTCCGGCCTTTCTTCAAGAGCTGAGTCATAGGTCGAGCGATGATGGAGAATCCTTCGACAAACTTGCGGTAGTATCCCGCGAGCCCGAGGAAACTCCTGACATCCTTTACGTCCTTTGGTGATTCCCAGTTGGTCACTGTAGTAATCTTGGACTCATCTACGGCCAAACCGCGTGCCGTCAGGGTATGACCCAGAAATCCAACTTCGTTCAGCCAGAACTGACACTTGCTTAATTTGGCATAAAGTTGGTGCTCTCGAAGCTTTCCCAGAACTAGCCTGAGGTGTTGCTCATGCTCCTCTTCGGACTTGGAGAAGATTAATATGTCATCGATGAACACGACGACAAACTTGTCCAAATATTCCATGAAGACCTTGTTCATGAGGTACATGAAGTAGGCTGGGGGTTTGTCAAACCGAAGGGCATGACCGTGCATTCATATAGACCGTACCGGGTCACGAATGCAGTCTTGGGTATATCTTCAGGTCGGATCTTCAACTGGTAGTATCCCGATCTAAGATCGATCTTGGAAAATACCCTGGCCCCGTTTAACTAGTCAAACAGGTCTTCGATCTTGTGGAGGGGGTACTTGTTCTTAATTGTGACTTCATTAAGAGAACGGTAATCGACGCAGAGTCGAATGGTACCATCCTTCTTTGAAACAAATAGAACAGGTGATCCCCAAGGTGAGGCACTCGGACGGATGAACCCTTTCCTGAGTTGCTCATCTAGCTGCTTCTTCAGCTCTGCCAGCTCTTCGGAACCCATCCTGTAAGGCTTTTTATATATAGGCCTTGATACGGGCATGAGCTCAATGATGAACTCGATGTCTCGGTCAGGAGGCATTCCGGGTAGCTCGTCAGGAAAGACGTCCGGGTATTCACACACTATAGGCACTTGATCAAGCTCTACCTCGGATAGACTGTTGACTCGAGGCACTTGAGCCGATACTGGCTCAGAGACAAACTTGACCTTGACCCCTTGGTTGCTTGTCATGGTAATGGCCCTGTTGGCACAGTCCAAAAGACTCTGGTGCTTGGCCAACCAATCCATGCCGAGGATTACTTCTACACCTTGCGATTTAAGCACAATGAGGTCTGCCAAGAAACTCGTCCCATTGATAACTATCTCGACCCTTCTACACCCTAGGTTTGTCCGCAATACTGCTCCCGGGGTTTGAATTGCCATCTGCCCACGGAGTAGAGTGGGTTTTAAACCACACCTCTCCGCAAACCCTTGAGTAACAAAAGAATGCGAGGCACCACAATCAAACAACACTGTTGCTGGAGTTGAGTTGACGAGGAACGTACCCAGAATGCAGTCCGGGTCTTCCTGCGCCTCTTCTGCAGTGATGTGATTGATCCGGCCCCTGCCATTGAACTGCTGGTTGCGGGGGGCCTGGTTCCTTCCTGGTGCACCTTGACCGGGGTTGGGTGCATTGGGACGCGGTGCGTCGGGCTTCTTGTTGGGGCATTGCCTGGAATAGTGCCGAGTGTGACCACACCCAAAGCAGGTGACTTGTCCCGGAGGGTTGGTCTTGACTCCACCGTTGTTCGGCGGGTTGACTGCTGGCTTGGCTTGCTGTTGAGGCTGATAATTCTGGCGGAACACCGGATACTTGTACTGCTGCTGCTGAAAGTTGGGTCTTGCAGGTGCTGACTGCCATGGTCTTGGTCTTGCGTTACTGGGTCCTCCACTGCCTATCAGTTTTCGCTTGCGGGTGTCGTCCATCGCATGACGCTTGTCTTCCAGCATAAGCGCCTTGTTAACCAGCTCGCTGAAAGTCTGGCAGTCGCAAACCACCAGCTGGTATTGCAGGGACTGCTGTAACCCTTCCATGAAGCGTTCCACCTTAGCGGCCTCAGTGTTAACATCTTCGGGCGCATACCTTGACAAGAGGTTAAACTTCTGCAGGTACTCCTTAACAGTTCCACTGCCCTGCCTCAAGGCTCAGAATTCCCGCTTCTTAATGGTCATCAGTCCAGGTGGAATGTGAGCCGCGCGAAATCCTTCCTTGAACATCACCCAAGTGATGACTTGCCCTATCCGCATGATCTGCAATCCATCCCACCATGCTGTGGCGGTGCCTCCGAGACAGTGAGAAGCATAAAGGAACTTCTCATGATCGTCGGTGCACTTGACCAGCGTAAGGAGGTCTTCAATAGTGCGAATCCAGTCATCGGCATCCAGTGGTTCAGTCGACTCCGTGAATATGGGAGGCGTAGTCCGCATGAACTAAGAAAGAGTAGAGCGACCACCGCCATTCCCATTCTGCGGTGGGTTGTCCACCAGGACTTGAGTCAGTTACTGAATAGCGGCATTGCTGGCTTGACGCTCCTCCCGAAGAGCTTGAAGGAACCGAGCCATCGTCAAGTTCTCAGGAGGAGGTGGTGGCGGAAGGTCTCTAGGCTGCTCGTGGTGACCTCCAGCGTGAGCTTCTCCTTCGGTTCCCTGCGGCGTCCCTGAGGAGCCGGCGCCGGGGTTGCCGAAGGTGCTGTTGTGGGTTGTGTTCACCATCCTGTCATAGAAATAGACAGGTCAAAATGCCACCTTTCTCGGGAATACAAGGATTCGCTCCTAGTAAGAGGGGGTCCAATACGTGCATGTGCCAAGTTTTCAAAACCAAAGTTTTTGACAAACGGAAATTGCATTCATAAAAACTAGGTGATGTAGTCACTTACAGACTGCCTAAGGCAATTTGTGACTTACATCAGGCACACATACGCAAATTAGAAACGGATACATGGATACCCTATGCTCGGGGTACTCCTAATTGCCTACGCTAAATCCTACGCGGCGGACTGCTCGGTCTCAAAGGCGGACTCAACAGGATCCTCATCTTCATCAACATCTTCCTCCTTTATAGGAGTGGAAGAAAGAATCCGCACATCACGGCGTCTCTTAGGCGAGGCGGCGAAGATCTTAGTGTACTCTTCCGCTGTCAGGCGGCGACTCCGAAGAGGGACTGCCTGGATAGGTAACACACCACCCCTAGTGGCAACAGCTGTCCTCCCTTTAGGTGCGCCTGCCTTCTTTAGCTTGCGGTTCTGCATCTTCTCAGTGTGGAGCAGGCCCTTGACTAGGTGAAGCTCTTGGCGAAGCTTGACTGATTCCTTAACCAGCAAGTGCGTCAGGGTGTCCGACGAGAGACTGAAGTAGGTCTGAAACCTTAATGGTATCCCATCCTCCGTGGCTGGGGTGAGTGTCCAACTCCCATCCACTCCTTCCTTAATTAAAGTTACGTGACGAGTGACAGGCTCATTAGCCATCTCAGGGAGGATGCTGCGGAGTTGCACGAGCGCCTCTTGTGCAGCCGTCTCCACTGCCAACATCAGCTCTCCCATCTGTGGTCCTTGTGCAAGGCTGGCGTTCTAACGTTCTCGGTTAACGTCCATGCTATCTAAGGCTTCATATAGTCAGGATGGCTCTGATACCAGTTCTGTGGGGACCCCGACTAGCAAGTCGAGTTTGCCATGCCCAGTGACCCCAAGGATCAATGTTCACTGAGCACAGATACTGAATAATAGAGTCTTACATCCAAGTACCGAAATTATTACATCAAACGACCAGAAGGTCGGGTTCAAGAGCGAGGCCTAAGGCCAAATTAAACAGATACATCGAGTAGCGGAAACTCGTAAGGGCTAAGCGGTGCCCATGCCATCAAGCCTACACCGACAGGCATTCTGACTTGGAAGCGTCCTAGATCGCAGGTTCGTCTCCGACGGCGTACTCATCGCCAAACTCTGGTCCTTCCATGTCTGGTCAATAATATAACCAGTGGCAAGACAATGAGTACTTTGAATGTACTTGCAAACAGCCCATGATATGAACATTTATAGTGAAAAATAACAGTAACATGCATCTTTAGTGGAATGCAATTTGGTGGAATGATCAGGTATATGCAATAAATTAAAGAATTACTCTTTAAGAACAGGTTACAGATATCAACATATCTGACAAGGGTTGAACATCCGGGTTCACCCTATATGCCAAGTCATCGGACTTGTCATAATCTCAATGTGTCAGCTGAGGGCTAAACAATCCGGGTTTACCCTATATGCCAAGTCACCGAACTTGGTCATATTATTATCATGATTATAACAACACCTTTTTAACACCACACACACACACTTTTGGTTTATGCGGAAACGCTGGACGTAGTTTAAGCAGCACCACCCAACTGTCCTTGACAGTGGACACGGCTATTCGAATAGTTTACACTCTGCAGAGGTAGTACGCTGGACCCACGAGAAACGGGAAACTTCCGTGTCATCCACAACTCGCAGTATATCACATATACCCGAGGTAAGTACCCGATCATCATCTTTCCCCTGACGATACTAGACAAAGAGGTCCACTCGATTGGTACCCAACCCACATGTTGTACGTCTTACGAGCACCGACTCTGGACTGTATCAACCATGCAGGGACCAATGGTGTGCCTGGAACTCATAATAATGGAATAGTCGTCCTACCTGGCATGACCCCATCACGAGAGTGACACCGATCACTCCCGCCACTAGTAATGTGGCTCTTTGCTAGTACCGACCAGAGTAATCAACAAAGCTCTGTCCCATAAAGGGGTATCGTGGTCGTACTGGTAAGGTTGGGACGGTCGACACATCATAAATCTAATCCCATTTCCGAAACCATACTCACACCAAAACACCGGTGCATCACTTCACCAAAAGTGATCACCAACTCATCATCACCCTCGGGCATTAGTGGCACCCGACGGGGTTTTCATAAACTCTTTATTTAACTCATCATCATGCTCATGATAATATTCTGTATCATTACTTGTCAACATGGTAATAACATGACCCTCAAGGGGTAGGGTCAAGCTCAGTGCAATGCTCTTACTCTACTAGTCAACATGATAGTAGCATGATCCTCATAAGTGGTAGGGTCAAGCTCATCATGTTTGTGCTCCGAGGAGCCACATGAATAACATCATCAACACGCAAGGCCTTTGAAGAAGCCTCTGGTGCCATCACCATAATGATGAACCGGCATCGTGATCACATGCAACGGGAAAATACCAACTATACTAGCATGCAACAATGTTCATGATCAAGTCATGGTCAAAGGCTGCTTGCCTTGGTCAGCTAGGTATCCGGGGTCTTCGAGGTCTTCCGCTCCGGATCCTCCGTCACTTGGTAACTCTACCGTCGAGAAAGAAATAATTAAATAATAGCTCTCACTAAAACAGATCACAAAGTGCTTTTAAAAATGTTGCAAAGTCTGAATAAATTCAGTTTATTATTTGGAAAATGTTTCCTATAGTTTTTATTAGCTAAGCATATTTATTTAAAAGCAAACAGAAGCAAACAAGTGCTTTTTAATATCATTTTATTATACCAAAATAGTTTCTGTTTTTGATATATGACAAACACTACAGAATCAAATACTACACATTTTTAGAAAATTATTGGTGGAAGAATCATATTTTTCTACTGGCTAAATATTTTTATAAAAATCATTTAAGTTACTAGATTAAAATAAAAGGAAAAGGCCAGGGGAAACAGATCCAGCCGGCCCAGCCAGCAGGCCTGGCCACCAAGCGCGCGCGGGCCAGGTTCAAACCTGACCTGCGGGCCCGTGGGTTAGCGTCAGCGGCTGCGCGCGCTGGCTGCCCCAGGACACCGACAGGTGGGCTCAACCTGTCGGGTCCTTCTCCTACCTCCAGCGAGAGAGGTGGAGATGGACGCAGGCGAGGCTGCCGTTGTCCTCAGGCCAATCTAGGAGCGGGAACGGGTCCCTCGTGCCTCCACCTACCTGCTCGTGGTCGGGACGTCACTGGAGATGGTCTGGGTCGCCGGCGACGAGGTGATCATGGCGGAAGGGTTTCGGGTTGGTGTTGAACTAGTGTCTAGGGGCACGGATTCGCTCGGGAAAGTTGGGGGAAATGTTCCTGGTGTCAAGGGGAGTGTAATGGGAGGTCGGGCAGCGCAGGAGCCGACATGTAGCCGGAGATCGACCGGAGCTCTGAGGCGAAGGGGCCTCGGTCGATCTCGAGCACCGGGGCTCTGCGAGCTCGACTGGGTGGCTAGGGGGTGTCTACTGGTTGTGCTGAAGCTGCTTGGAGGGTGCTGGGTGCCGGGGAGACCTATTTATAGGCCAGCGACGGTGACCCGACTCGGGCGCGCCGGTGACTCACCGTGGCACGCGTGCGAGCATAGTGAGGTGCTGGCCGCGAAACCACGGGTTCGGGACGTGGTTTAGGACCTCCTGGTGCATCGGCCACAGAGGGAAAGCGAGTGGGGTCGAGCCGCAGCGACCGTGCATGCTCGGTCGCGTCGGGGGCGCACGGGCACGCGTCGCCTGAGCTCTTGCGCGAGGGGAGAGGGTCCCTGGGGGTAGCTTTGCACTGAATGGTTGTTGGGGGAGTGTTTGGACATAACTAGGGAGGTTGGGACCGGCCGGGGCGTCGTCCCCTTGCGGGAGGCTCTCTGCAGCGCGCCCAGAGCGCAGTTTTGGCAATGCCACGGCATACTGGCGCACTCTGGGGCACTTGGGGCGTGTCCTCCATGTCCTGAGTGTTGCTAGGAGTGTGCCTAGCCGTTGTGGTTTAGTGGGAGTCCGAGCTGGTCAAGGGAGCAAGGAACACTAGTGTTGCCAATACTGCTCTGTGGCTTAAATTGGAGTTCTTCTCACTTGTGCTTGGAGTTAGGGAGGGGCTGATTGACTGGGTGCTCAGGGTGTTCTGGGGCTCTAACCCACCAAGTTTGGGGCCTTGCCATTGGGTAAAATAGTGGCTAGGAGGGTTTTTACCTTCCTTTGAGTAGGTGTTCGACAGTGACTTGGGGTGCTTCCACTCCTCCACTGGAAATGAAACTTAACAGGTTGGGTCTTGGTGTAAAAACATGGGGTTTCACCAAATTTGAGCTCCATTGAACCAGTTTGGCTTTGTAAACTTGAAAATGCCTCAAAATGACCAGTACTGTCCTTTACAAAGGAAGGGTGGCCAAACAGAGTCTCACAAATCCCATCTTTGGTGTGGAGTTCTCATTTGGGGTGTCAAACACCTCTGCAAAGTTTCAGCTCCATTGGAGAAACTTTGCAATGTAGAGTTGTTCCAACTCTTCTCTGGACAGAGAGGGTTTTGGGCTCATTAGGTGCACTTCCCCACCTTGGATCAAAGTGAGATTTTCGGTGAGCACCTAATATGGCTTGGGAGGGCTCCTGTAATTTTATGGGAATTTACTAAGATAATTTCCTTTGGAAACATCTCAAAAAGCTAAAATAGACAGAAACGGTTTTCAGGGTTTTACTCAAATAATATCAATATAAAATAGGGTTGAAAATCTTATATATGGAAAATATATGTCCTTCTCAGCTTCCATGAATTTACTCAGAATTTTCTAATGCAGGAAAGCAATTTTCCTTGTGGGAATATCATTACTGGCCTTAGAAACACACATAGATATAAAATAGGAAAATAATATTTTAAATCACCAATTAATGTTTTTAATGAATGAAAATAATATTTGGATCAGACCACCAACTTTGGTTGGAAGTGCCACTTGGCTTCATGAGCTAGTAGTGTATCCCAACATGGTGAAGGTGATCTTGATATAAAGGAAATAGGGTTTTTGAAGAGAGCAAAATAATAAGTTTTCATGGGTTTGAGACATCAAACAAGCAAGAATTCACTCATACAAGGGTTCACATTGCACTCACAACATTATTTGAAAAAGTTTTAACAAGCTCTGATTTTTTGCAACATAAAATATTTGTGGTGAAAAACAGGGTGTGACATGTGGGTAGAAGGGTCACTATGCCAACAAGTGCACCACTCAGCTGCGTCTTCCGCCCCTCCTCCACGGAAGCCTCCAAGCAATGCTATAGTGAAGTTCAACCCCAGGTCTGCGAGAGTCAATATGGTGAATGTAGCTGAAGTAGACAACTCCTCATACGTGATTATGGGTAATCTCCTCGTTAATGATATTCATGCAAAGGTTTTATTTGATTTTGGTGCATCGCATTCATTCATTTCAAGGCCTTTCTCATTTAAGCATGGGTTCCCAACTCGTGATTTGCCTAAGCCTCTGTCAATTGTGTCTCCCGGCAAGATCATGAATTCCCACATGGTAGTTCCGGATGTTTCTGTCAAAATGGGTAATTATGCTTTTCTGGCTTCTCCTATTGTCCTTGGCAATTCTGATATTGATTTGATCCTTGGAATGGATTGGTTGGCAATGAACAAGGCATCTATTGATTGTGAAGCAAAAGAAGTGAAGCTAACTCATTCTTCGGAGGACGTGATTATCTTCGCAGCGCGTGATGACACGATCCGTCTGTTTTCCTTGAATGAGAAGGGTGAGATCTCTCCAATTTCGCAAGTCCCAGTGGTCTACGAGTATGAAGATGTTTTTCCGGAAGAACTGCGAGGAATGCCTCCGCACCGAGCAGTGGAGTTCATAATTGAGCTTGAACCGGGTACTGAGCCTGTGTGTAAACGGCCGTACAAACTGGGTCCAGAAGAGCTGAAGGAGCTGAAGAAACAACTTGATGAGCAAGAGCGTTTGGGTCTGATCAGACCAAGCTCATCTCCTTGGGGTTGTGGAGTTCGTTTCGTCAAGAATAAGGATGGTACGGAACGACTCTGTGTTGATTACCGTCCATTGAATAAGAAGACGATCAAAAACAAGTATCCACTTCCTAACATCAATGAGTTGTTTGAGCAATTGAAAGGGGCTAAGATCTTCTCGAAGCTTGATCTCAGGATGGGTTATCATCAGATTTGCATTCGCGAAGAGGACATTCCAAAGACTACTTTCAGAACAAGCTTTGGCTCGTATGAGTACACGGTGATGTCTTTCGGTCTGGCCACTGCTGCACCGACCTTTTTTCGGATGATGAATTATATCTTCTCCCCATTCAAGAATGAATTCGTCTTGTTGTATCTTGATGATATTCTGGTTTTTTCAGAAACTGAGGAAGAGCATGAAGAACATCTCAGGCTTGTGCTTGATAAGCTAAGAGAGCATAAGTTCTATGCTAAGTTTTCCAAATGTGAGTTCTGGTTGAAGGAAGTTGTCTACCTTGGGCACATCATCTCTGCCGAGGGCATCAAAGTTGATCCATCGAAGGTGCAGGCCATTGTTGAGTGGGAACCTCCGCAAAATGTGAAGCAGCTTCGAAGCTTTCTTGGGCTTGCAAGCTATTGCAGAAGATTCTTGAGAATTTCTCCAAGATTGCTAAGCCTCTCTCAAGTCTTCTTCAGAAGGGTGTGAAGTATGTTTGGTCTCCAGAGTGTCAGTTGGCTTTCGACACACTCAAAGAGAAGCTCACTTCTACTCCGGTCTTGGTTCCTCCTGATGACTCCAAACCTTATCAAGTGTTCTGCGATGCCTCTCTTCAAGGTCTTGGTGCAGTTCTGATGCAAGACAAGAAAGTGGTAGCTTATACCTCGAGGCAGTTGAAGCCAAGTGAGAAGAATTACCCCACTCATGATCTTGAGTTGGCGGCAGTGGTACATGCTCTGATGACTTGGAGACACCTCTTGTTGGAAAGAAAGGTTGAAGTGTTCACCGATCACAAGAGTCTCAAGTACATCTTCAGCCAGCCTAACCTCAATCTTCGGCAAACTCGTTGGGTGGAAATGCTCCAAGATTTTAATCCGAGCGTTGAGTACACTCCAGGCAAAGCTAATGTCGTGGCAGATGCTTTGAGCAAGAAGGCTTACTGCAACAGTCTCATACTGAAGCCTCTCCAGCCTGAGCTTTGTGAATCTTTCAGAAAGCTCAACCTTCAGTTAATACCTCAGGGATTTCTTGCTAATCTTCAGATTTCTCCTACCTTGGAAGACCAGGTCCGACAAGCTCAACTTCTTGATGCAATGGTGAAGAAAGTTAAGATTGGTTTGACAAAGGGAGTTCCCAAATATAAGTGCTTCAGTGTTGATGTCAGAGATACATTATTCTTTGAGGATCGCCTTGTCGTTCCGAAAGGGTATCTTAGAAAAGGTTATCATGGAAGAAGCTCATAACTCTCTTCTCTCAATACATCCAGGAAGTTCCAAGATGTATCAGGATCTCAAACAGACCTTCTGGTGGACTCGCATGAAGCGTGAGATTGCTCAGTTCGTAAATGAATGTGATGTATGTCGAAGGGTGAAAGCAGAGCATCAGCGTCGAGCAGGTCTTTTGCATCCTTGCCCATTCCCGAGTGGAAGTTCGACCATATTGAGATGGATTTCGTCACCGGGTTCCCAAAGTCCAAGAAAGGTATTGATGCCATCTTTGTCGTCATCGACAAGTTGAGCAAAGTAGCTCATTTCCTTCTAGTCAAGGAGGCTATCTCGGCAGCTCAGCTTGCAGAGCTATATACGTCAAGAATAGTTTCTTTGCATGGTGTTCCAATGCTAATTTCTTTGGATCGAGGAAGCATCTTTACTTCCAAGTTCTGGGATTCATTTCAGTCTGCGATGGGTACAAAGATTCGATTCAGTACATCCTTCCATCCTTAGACTAGTGGGCAAGTTCAAAGAGTCAATCAGGTCCTCAAGGATATGCTAAGAGGCTGTGTCATTTACTTTGGCATGAAGTTGGAAGACTGCCTACCTTTTGCTGAGTTTTCGTATAACAACAGCTATCAGGCAAGTTCAGGAAAAGCTCCGTTTGAGATTCTCTATGGCAGGAAGTTCCGTACCCTGCTCAATTCTTCAAAGACTGGTGAGCGTTAGATTCTTGGGAATGACATGATTGAAGATGCTGAAGAGATGTGTCGTGTCATTCGGGATAATCTCAAAGCAGCGCAGTCCCGTCAGAAGAGCTACTACGATAGCAAGCATGGTGACATGGCTTATCAACTCGATGACTTCGTCTATCTTAAAGTGTCTCCTATGAAGGGCACTCAACGCTTTGGCATCAAAGGAAAGCTTGCTCCTCGTTTTGTTGGGCCTTTCAGAATTGTTGGCAAGAGAGGCGACCTTGCATATCAATTAGAGCTCCCTTCAAACTTCGCAAATGTGCATGACGTGTTCCATATCTCTCAGCTCCGGAGATGCTTCAAGACTCCCGAGCGCACAGTCGATCTTCAGGATATCGACCTTCAACCCGACCTATCCTACCGTGAGCATCTAGTTGCAGTTCTTGAGACGACTGAGCGCAAGACCCACAATAAGTCAATCAAGTTTCTCAAGGTGCAATGGTCACATCATTCCGATAAAGAGGCCACTTGGGAATGTGAGGATCACCTCCGTTCCGAATTTCCAGAGTTCTTTCAATCCTAGATCTCGAGTCGAGATCTTCTTGTAGTGTGGGAGAGTTTGTAACACCCGAGATATAATCCTTGCCATAATTGGATCCTATCCTATGTTGTGGAACCATGTTTTGAATGTTATAAAGTCATCATTTCATGTCATCATCTTGGCATCATGGCATCATTCTTTCTTTTGCATTGTTTCATTCTTGTTGGTTTGCTAGCTTGCTTGTGGTGGTGTGTGATGATGTGGAGGTTACCCAAACAATGCTTTCAAACAACATTGCTTTTCTAGCTATGTTAAAACCTTTCCCCCTTTGCATTTCAAAACTTGTGTGTCAAACCTTGAGTGAATCTGTTTTAAAAATGTTAAACTTTTAGAGAATTAACTTGTGGTTGAGGGGGTGATTGACTTGTTGTTTTTAAGCTCTAAGTCAATTGGGTTTTTTAATAAAACAGTATATTAATTCCTGATTTTAGGTATAATATAATTGCTCCAAAAATCAGGTTTGCATTTTATTTAAATAGGGCATAAATCCCTCATGCCCTAGATGTTTTTGTTTTATTTTCAAAAACCCTGTGTTGCTCTGGAATTTCATTTGCTGTTTTGGTTATTTAAAAAGGCAAAACCCTTTCTTTCTGTTTTAGCCGGCTCTAGAGAGAAGCCCAAGTGGGCCGGCCTACTCCTCCTCCACCTGGGCCTCGTCCTGTCTTTCTTCGCTAGTGCAGCCCGTTCCCCTTTCCTTCTCCTCCCCTCCTGACGCCGTTCCTTCTTTCTTCTGTTAGACAAGAGTGTGAGAGCGCGAGAGAGATCAGCAGCATTGACGCCGTGAGTACACGGACGTCGAGGGGCTATAAAGCCTCGTCAGCCATGCCCCCTCCTCCTAGGGTTCCACGCCTCCCTCTCCTCCGCCGCGAGCCCCCTTCTTGTCCCTCCTTCTTCTCCCTCTTCACGTAGGTTCAGAGAGAGCACGGAGGGGTTCAGGTTCATAGATCTTCAGAGAAGCCCGGGTCGTCGCCGGCTCTTCCCCTCGTAGCCGGCACATCCCCGTGGAGGCCAAGATGGGAACGAGGATGCAGGAGGCATCCCCGTTCCATTCCCATCTCTAATGGGGCTGCTCCCCCTCCTCTGCGTCTCCTCCACGATGACATCGCCGGAGAAGAGCTTCGGGTCATCGCAGGCGTTCCTCCCCTTCTTCCTCTTCTCGGAAGCAAGCCCTTTTCATAGCACACCAGAGTGAGCAGCTCCTCCCCTCCTTCCTCTTCCCCTCGCCGTAGAGTCTCGGGATGCGAGTAGCCGTCGCCGTAGTCCTCTGCTGTCGCCGCCGTCGCCGTAGTTAGGTGTGTCGTCGTGCCATCGCCGTGGGCCTCCTCCTAGGGAGCTAACCCTGGGAATGGAACCCCCAGGGTTCCCTCTTCCCCCGCGAGGCAGACGTCGTAGATTTTGGTCGCCGGAGAGCCATCGGAGAGCTTTCCCTGTTTCGGCCGCCGCCGTGGTAGGATAGAAGCAGAGGGGCTTCTCAAGAGAGCACGCGCCCCGTCTCTGGTAAGAAGACTTACCGTAGCGCAGTGGCAGCCGTGCGTGCGCCAGTGCATGGCGTCGTGGGTTTGATCCCCCGCAGGCGCCTTTCTTTTTTCCTTGTTTTCGTCAGTAGCAGTACCGCGCCAGAGAAGCTTAGACTGCTTCTTTCCCACTCTGTGTCAAGCGCCAAAGCAGTAGCAGAGTGGTGTTGTGCATGTGGTGTAACGAGGGGGTTCTGGGTTCGGTCCACACCCAACCCCCCTTTTTTTGCTTTCATTTTCTTTATTTCACTGTTTTGTGTGGTTCTTTCTACATTATGTGGTGTGTTGATGTTGTGTAGTATTTTTAGGCCTTGTGTGTGTACACATGAGTGTGGTGTGTGCACATGAGTGTATGTGTGTACACATGTGAGTGTGTGTGTGTGCATGAGGGTGCACATACACATGTGCAAGAGGGCCTAGCCCCTCATGTTGCACCTAGTCATGTGGTGTATGTGTGAGTGTATGCACTTGAGTGTGTGTGTGAGCACATGTGTGTGTGTGTGTGTGTGTGTGCTCATGTATGTGAGTGTGTGTGCATGGGTGCATATGCACTTGTGCATGAGGGCCTAGCCCCTCATGCTTGCCACTATGTAAGTGTCGTTGTTGTGAATAGTGCTTGTGTGTGTGCATGTGTAGGTGTAGATGTTGCAGTATGTGCTAGTTTTACATGTGATGTTAGTCATTTGTAGTTATAGGATTCTAGGTGATATTTTTGATCTAGCTTTGTGCCTTGTAGTTACATGCAAGTACCCATGTATTATATATGATTTTGGGGTAGAATCATCCCAGTAATCCATTGGTGCAATCAGATTTCACTTTAGAGAAACTTCATAAAACTGTTATTTTCTGATATGATGCCATGTTTAGTGCCTTGTATTTCGTGGTGCCTAGACCCTTTGTGGATGACTCCTTGGTGGAATGGTAGTGGGTGAACCCCTCTACAACATGAGGCCTTTGTTTTGTTCTTAGGAATTTGTATGCATGTATTGTGCCGTGTCAAAGTGGACACTTGGCTGAAACTAACAGATTAGTGAAACCTTGTGATTTTCACTAAGTCTGGGAACCTGATGTTATTTTTTCCCCTATTGTCTTGTGTGAATTAGCTCCTGTGTTGGGAATCAGCCCATGCAACAAACTAAAGTTTGTGAGCTTTTATGTTGTTTAGCTCCCTGTTAAATTTCATGCTTATACACTTCCTGTAGATATCATTTTGGAGGCTGCCAAAATGCTTCAGAGCATAAGCAGGTGGTGAAAATCTGTGATTTTCACTAAGTCCCAGAAACTGTGATATTTTGTCCAAGTTAGTGCCTATAGATCTACTCATGGGTGATTCCTTTGCATTAGCTTCTTGCACAGGGTTGTAGAGATTTTGGATGGCTTTTGCCTCATATCTTGTTTGAATCATTTAGATGGCTGTAGCTACTTTAAATATTGTAAACAAACTGCTATGTTGGTGTTGAAAACAGATTGTATGTTTGTGTTGATTTGAAGCTTGTGTGGGCATTGTTGATGGTGTGGTGTGTTCCCATGCACCACCCCACTTATATTTTTTTGCTTGATCATGTGGCAACCTGGTAACACCAGGGAGTGCCCATTGGAGTGTGTTTGTGGCTGATTTGATCCGTAGGTCTCCATATCTTGTTTTGTAGTTTCCGGTTGATCAGTGGCTCTGTTCTCTACGTTATTTATATGTTTTTGCATCGTTTTCTCGTGATGCACATGTTCATGCCATATTCATGTATGTCAAGATAACTTAATATGAGGTTCTGTCTAGAATTCAATTAACTCAACAAATGCATATGAAAGTGACTAGGATAGTGATGCATGCTTCCTTCTTCACACATGCATCATATTGCTTGTTGCATTATGTTGTGTTGGTGTTCATTACATGTTATCTTATCTTGGGTAGCATCGGGATCGGAGAGCAACTACGTGGATTCTGGAGAGTACGTGCAGGAAGATCAAGAGCAGTTCCAAGTTGAAGACATCACAGGCAAGATGAGCGCGACCTTGACACCGTATCTAGCTTTGTTATGCTTAGAATCACGTTTCCTTTGTTATATGCTCGCTACCTACCACTTGATATAAATGCCACTTGTCTTTGCCATGAACCCCAAACACTTCCCTCTCCTAGCAAATGTTGTTTGGCTAAGTAGGCTTGCTCAACCTCTAATGAGTAGCTTTGCTAGTTGCAGGGGCCATCTGTCTCATGTGATCACATGAGTATTTTGATACCATTATGTATAAACTGTTATTAAATTAATGCACCTATATACTTGGTAAATGATGGAAGGCCTAGCCTTTTGCCGGGTGATTAGTTCCGTTATTGCCGCCTTTGTTTCGGTTACCGGTGTTTGATTCCATAACTGATTGCTCCTAACACGGTCGGGGTTGTTATGGGGACCCCCTTGATAAATTGTGTAGCGTTAAGGCTTGTCTGGGAGGACCCATCATTGGTTTTAATGTGCTAATCACCTAATAATAATTGCATAGGGAATGGTTACCCCGAGGTTTCTAATCAACCCCCGTGCCAGTGCTCCTCATGAGTGTTGGTCCACACACCTAGCAGTCGACGATGCCACCTCGGGGCAACCTGAGGCATTTGGTTATTGTCCACTACGCATAGACGGTGTTGTCCTGAGAATGAGTTACGCGGCTCCTATCATGTCGTCGACACACCGGGAGGTCCTTCTAGAGTTGTCTTACCTTAGCAATATATCTTGCGTATAGGGATTCCGGTGAAACTTTGGGTCTCCTCAAAGTTGAGGTTTTCCTCTAAGGAATCCGACGTGATCACGAGTTTCGTGATAGAGGATTACTTTGTGGCCCGTGGCAGTTTGTGATGGACTAGTTGGAGCACCCTTGCAGGGTTTAATCTTTCGAAAAGCCGTGTGAAAGTGCATGCTATGCCCCTAATCGACTTTTGGTGTTAATGACAACACATACATAGGAAACTAATCCTATTTTTTGAGTGTATCTCAGGACGGCAAGTACTTTAGTAGATTGAGAATTATGTGCCAAAGGTTGTCTGAGAAGATTGGGATTTATATTTTTAGAAGGCTCGGGATTAAGAAAAGATGATGTAGACTATTCTTTTGAGTTTACTAATATTGAGTACAGGGATCCTGCACTATTAAGAGGGGATCACAGGTTTTGCGATGAACTTGATCGTACCACATCTTCACTGTCATACCCAATACCACATAGTCTCCACTTTGTTCTTACCTCAAAACAGGTCTATTGCCTCAGACATCCGGCTCCCTCCGGACGTCCGAGGGCCGGACGACCGGCAGGCTTCGGAAATCCGTAGGCCTTCATCAGAAGCTTGTGAGTCATATAACTCGGAAATCCGGCTCCCTCCGGACATCCGAGGGCCGGACGTTCGACCAGCCCTAGAAATCCGGAGCCCTGCACCAGTAGAAGTTGAGTTCTATAACTCGGATTTCCGGCTCCCTCCGGACGTCCGAGGGCCGGACGTCCGACCCCCTTCGGAAATCCGGAACCTACCACCAGAAGAAGTTGAGTCGTATAACTCAGATTTCCGGTCCTCTCCGGACGTCCGGTCGCTGTTCAATTCACAGTATTTTCAGTCACATCTACAGGCCTCGGACGACCGACCCCTGTCGGACGTCCGACCCCTCGCGGACGCCCGGACTTCGGGCAACTGTCGAACGTCCGGACCCTGTGTGACTTAAAGTGTCCCCAACGGCTGTTTTTCACTCCCCACTATATATACTCTTCTCCCACCTCGTGAAAAGGTGTTCAACACAGCTAGAATACACCCAAGAACACCTTTCCTCTCACTCACTCTTGTCTACACCAAATCCTAGATCCCAAGAGCATTTGTGAGTCCCTTTGAGTGTTGTTCCAATCAAAAGATAGATCGTCTCCCTCTCCTCCTTCCCACCAAAGTGATTTGTGATTTGAGCAAGTTTTGAGCAATCCCCGTGATCTTGTTACTCTTGGAGGTTGGAGACTCCTAGGCGGTAGGAGTCTTCGGAGAGGAATCAAACCATTGTGATATCCCCCGGAAAGTTTGTGAAGGTTTGGAAGCCACCTCAAGGCTTACCACTAGTGGTTGTCCTTCGTGGAGTTATCTCAAAGGGAGAATAGGGTGAGCCTTCATGGCGTTGGTGTGCCTTCGTGGTAACATCCGCCCCTCTAACGGTGACGTAGCTTCCCTCCAAGGAAGTGAACATCGGGATACATCCTGGTCTCTCTTGGAGTTTCGGTTATTCCTAACCCTAACTCTCTACTTGTTTTAATCCTTATTACGTACTTGTATTTGATTATTGTTTACCGCTTGTCTTACTTCACTCTAAATAGCTTACTCCTTGTCGTAGCAATTATTAGGCCTACACTCATATTCCGCACTTTTGCCTAAAATTGCTAAGTATTATTAATATTTGGATGTGTACCTATTCACCCCCCTCTAGGTCAATCTCGATCCTTTTCAATTGGTATCAGAGCCTCGTGCTCTATTCGTGTGGCTTAACCGCCCTAGAGCGAGATGGACGGGGAACCAGCTACGGTAGCTCAAGTGCAGAGGGACGGGACTTCCTCGGAAGTCAAGTCTTTCACCTCTGAGGACCTGGTAAGGGCCCTTGCCAAGCAAAAAAGAGGAGCATGATGCTTCTCTTGAGGCCATGGTCCAAATGAGACTAGCATCACTAACCACGGGGACAACCACGTCCCCGAGGGCCTCAGGGCCACATGTGCACGGTACTTCATTTGGCCAACCACCTCCGGAAAGGAACCAAACCAGTGTTCCATGGCTTTATGCTAGATCTCAAATTGAGCAACCTAAGTACAATCGTGGAGGAAAACCTCCCTTGCTTGATGACAATTCCGATTTTGCTTTGTGGAGAGTTGGTATGCAGGATCATCTTAGGTACGCTAATGATGAGATGTTGGACATCCTCGAGCATGGGTACAATCCTGTAGATCCAAGGTGCCTCACGACCAGAGAAACTTATGACAAGCATCTCAATGACACTGCGATCATGTGCATAAGAAAAGGAATGAATGACAAGCAACGAAGACCTTACATTCACATCACAAGTGCCAAGGAACTGTGGGATAGCATTATAAGGACCAAGACCGGTATCTCCATTCTTCGGCTTGCTCAATATGAAATTGCCAAGGGGCAATTACATAATTTCTGTATGGAAAAGGGTGAATCTCCCAAGCAACTACTAGAATGGCTCATGACTCTCGCTGAAGACATTGAGTCATGTGACTGTGACAAGACGCAAGATGGTTTCAATCTGACCAAGAGATTTCTTGTGGACAAGTTACTTCATGCTCTTTCTCCGTATCACCATCAAATGGTATGAGACATGAGGCAGCACCATGGGTTCAAAGAAATGACTCCGGATGACATCATATCCACTTTCCAATTATTTGAAGAGTCAAAGGCAAATGCAACAAAGCACCTTGCCATGCATGGCACTTCAACATCAAAGATCAATCTTGCTCTGAAAGCCAAGCATGAATGTGACGAAGAAGAAAGTGAAGAAGAAGAGGGTGATGATGACTGCGAAGATGGTGATGATGTTGACTCTGATGAAAGCCCATCTTATGAGGACATTGCTCTCTTTGTAAAGAAGTTCAGTTCAGGAAAGTTCAAGGGAAGATTCCCAAAGAAGAAGGTAAGGAAATGCTATAACTGCGAGGAAACCAACCACTTCTCCAATGAATGCCCTTATGAGAAGAGAGAAGACAAGCCAAGGTTTCCAAAGACCTTTGTGAAGAAGAAGTTGCCAAACCCTATGAACTCCAAGTTCAAGAGGACAGATGGAAGAGAAATGGTTGCACAAGAAGAATCAGATCCAGAAGATGTTGGTGGAGTTGCGGGAGTAGCTCAGGATACACAAAACACCTTGAGGCTAGTCAACAAAAGTAGTGATGTTGTTCACTACAACTATATGATGGACTACAAGGGCAACGCTCACAAGTGTTTGATGTCAAAGACTGTCATGGGAGATGAGGAAGATCAAAGCTCCCATGATAAGGTTAAGGTAACTCCACGGTTAAACTCTTTCAGTCTAGCTTCTACTCCATCTGATGAGTATCTTGATGCGGAAGATCACTATGAGGATAATGACTTAGATCATCCCGTGTTTGCTAAAATAAACAAATTTATGTGCTCTCTTAAAGGAAAGAAGCTCACTATGTTTCGCATACTTATGGAAATGGTGAGTAAGCATACTAATACAATCAAGGAACTCAAAACCCTCGTCACTGAGGAGAAGGAAAGAAATGAAATCCTTGAGCAGAAAGTACTGTATGAGGAAGCACAAAGTGATGCACTATGTTCAAAAGTAGGTGAAAACCTTGATAAACATGCTAATGATCTTGCCTCCTTGAAAAAGGCTGAATCTATGTGCAAAGAATTACTAAATGATAAAGACCGACTTGTGAACTCTCATGCTTCACTTTCTAAGGACTGTGAGCGTCTATCCTTGTCTCTCAAAGACAAGGAAGAGAAACTCACTGTTCTTACAAAGAGCTTTGAGGCACTTAAGGTTACTTATCTTGACACTCTAGCTAAGGCCTACTCCTCACCTATTATTAATGTTGATACTTGCACTACTAAATCTAGTAGTGAACTGACATCTATCCTTGAGGAAAACTGTTCGCCAAAGGCACAGCTAGACAGAGGTCTCATGACATGTGCACAAGGACAAAAGACTCTCAATGAGATCTTAAGTCGACACAATGGAGGCTTCGCCAAGGAAGGGCTTGGGTTCAACCCAAGCACTATCAAGAAAAGTGCATCTCCTCTCAAGTGTACCACTCCGCTTAAAGAAATATTTGTACGAGAGGGACACAAGGAGAAAGGTAAGGTTGTGAGTAGATCGGCCACTAGGGGTTCGCTTACTCACAACAAGACAACCGAATTCATGCCTCCATCCTATGTACTACGCAAATCAAAGGAAGGAGAGGTCTATGCTAAATTCGTTGGTCCCCGTAATGCATTCTGATTCTATGCTATTTGGGTCCCTAAGACTCTTGTAACTAATGTGAAAGGCCCCATGACAAAATGGGTACCTCAAACCAAGTCTTAATTCGTTACAGGCTGTTTTCTCCGGAGGAGCCAAATGGGTGATCGACAGTGGATGCACCAATCATATGACCGGAGATAGTAACTTGCTCTATGACTTCATGCAAGCCATTCGACCATACATGAGCATTGTATTTGGTGGAGGGTCGAAAGGGCAGGTAATTGGGTTGGGCAAGGTGGCAATCACTAATGACATGTCTATTGCAAATGTCATGCTTGTCCAATCTCTTCAATATCATTTACTTTCAGTTCGCCAATTGGCTTCCGTCGGTTATGACACATTATTTGGACTAACGGATGTGAAAGTCTTTAAGAGAGACACTCTTGAAGTGGCCTTTGTTGGAGAGTTGGATGGCAACCTTTACATGGTTGATTTCTCGAAAGAGAGCACCTTCCATACAACTTGTCTAATGGCCAAGGCCGATATGGGATGGCTATGGCATCGCCGGCTCGCCCATGTTGGCATGAAAAATCTTCAAAATCTCTTAAACGGCAATCACATCCTTGGACTAACAAATGTATCTTTTAACAAAGATCGTGTGTGTAGTGCATGCATAGCTGGGAAACAACATCAATCAAGACATCCACCCAAGAACACTGTATCCACTTCGAGGCCGTTAGAGCTCCTTCATGTGGATCTGTTTGGGCCTCCTTCATGGGCAAGTCTTGGAGGGAAAAAGTATGGCCTAGTCATTGTTGATGATTACTCAAGATATACATGGGTGTTCTTTATCAAGTCCAAGGACGAGACGAAGATCACCTTCATTGATTTTGCCAAACAAGCCCAGCGGAAGTTTGACAAGGACATCAAGGCAGTAAGAAGTGATAATGGCTCTGAGTTCAAGAACTACACCCTAGAAGAATTTCTTAGTGATGAGGGAATTGAACATCAGTACTCCGCACCTTACACCCCTCAAAAAAATGGTGTGGCAGAAAGGAAGAACCGGACACTTGTGGAAATGGCAAGGTCCATGTTAGACGAATACAAGTCACCACATAGTTTTTGGGCTGAGGCCGTCAACACAGCATGTCATGCATCAAACCGGCTCTTCCTTCGATCAATATTGGAAAAGACTCCATATGAGCTCCTAACTGGGAACAAGCCCAATGTTAAGTACTTTTGTGTGTTTCGATGCAAATGTTTCATCCTCAACAAATGGGAACGGTTAGGAAAATTTCAATCCAAAACAACTGAAGGAATTTTTGTTGGCTATGGGTCAAACTCTCACGCCTACAGAGTCTACAACAAATCCACTGGATGTGTTATAGAAACCTGTGATGTGACGTTTGATGAATTTAACCGCTCCCATGGGGAGAAAGTTGATCTAAATGATGCAGGTGAAGAAGACTCCCCACAAGATATCTTAAACATGGGTGTAGGTGCACTTCTTCCCATGGAACAAAGACTCCATGATGATGATGAAGATGATGAGAGTATTTCTCATCCTCAAGACAGTTCACTGCCCGTACCTCCACAAGATACTAGCACACACATCATGCCAGTTGTTGAGGATCAAGTGGGAGAACATGTCTCTCACCCTGACCACACTCAAGAACAAGTTGATTCTCAAGAGGTAGACCAAAGTATGGGTATGTTTGATGATGAACCTCAACAGGTGCAACGCGAAGAGGAATATCTTCCACCGCACATAAATGATCCATATCTTGAGGACGTTGATGATGGAAACGAAGTCGAACCTCGTGAAACCTTGACCTCCATCATGCCACGTGTTCCCGGTCGTGTTGATATTGATCAAATCCTCACCGGCGTGTCGGAAGGTAGAGTGGCTCGTAAACAATTAACAAACTTTTGTGCTCACTTTTCGTTTGTCTCTAGTACCGTGCCACACAGGGTTCAGGATGCATTGTGTGACAATGACTGACTACTTGCTATGCAAGAGGAGCTAAACAGTTTTACACGCAACGAAGTATGGTCATTGGTAGAACGACCAACTAAGGAACATAATGTCATTGGAACTAAATGGATTTTCAAGAACAAGGAAGATGAGAACGTGACTGTCCTATGCAACAAGGCAAGGTTAGTAGCACATGGGTACTCCCAAGTTGAAGGTTTGGACTTTGGTGAAACTTTCGCCCCTGTTGCTCGTCTTGAGTCCATTCGCATTTTATTGGCCTATGCGGCTTTCAATGGTTTTACTTTGCATCAAATGGATGTGAAAAGTGCTTTTCTTAATGGTCCTCTACAAGAAGAGGTATATGTATCACAACCACCTGGGTTTGTTGACCCTCATCACAAAGACCGTGTATATAAACTTCACAAGGCTCTGTATGGCCTCAAACAAGCACCCCGTGCTTGGTACGATCATCTTAAGAAGTTCCTACTCGATGATGGCTTTGTGGTGGGGGTGATCGATCCCACTCTTTTTACTAAGAGGGAAAATGGTGATTTGATCTTATGCCAAATCTATGTAGATGACATCATTTTTGGTTCTCCTAACATCCATTTGTGCAAGAAGTTTGCGGCCTCCATGACCAAGACCTTTGAGATGTCACTCAACACGGACTTGAAGTTCTTTCTTGGTTTTCAAATACAACAATTTCAAGAAGGGATTTTCTTGTCTCAAACTAAGTACCTCAAGGACATTCTTGAAATTTTTTATATGACAAATGCTAAACCAATGAAGACACCCATGGCCACCGATGTAGTTCTAAATGAAGACACAAATGGTATTCCTTTTGACCCATCTACTTACCGCCCCATGATTGGTTCGCTACTTTATCTTTGCGCATCTAGACCGGACATCATGTTAAGTGTAGGCATATGTGCTAGATTTCAAGCTTCCCCTAGGGAAAGCCATCACACGGCGGTTAAGCATATTCTTAGATACCTTGTTCACACCCCAAAGTTAGGCTTATGGTACCCTAAGGATGCAAAGTTTGATCTTATTGGGTACTCCGATGCGGATTGGGCCGGTGATAAAGTGGGACGGAAATTCACTTCCGGTGCATGTCAGTTTCTTGGACGCTCCTTGGTAACTTGGTCCTCGAAAAAGCAGAACTGTGTTTCTCTCTCCATGGCCGAGGCCGAATATATTGCAGCCGCAAGCTGTGCAACCCAACTGCTATGGATGATGCAAACACTAAAGGATTATGGTATCACGTATCGACACGTTCCTCTCCTCTGTGATAATGAAAGTGCCATAAAGATCTCCGAGAACCCCATAGATCACCCTCGCACAAAACATATTGATATTAGGTATCATTTCTTGAGAGACCATGTGCAAAAGGGTGACATTGATATTACCCATGTGGGTACCGACATGCAGTTAGCCGACATTTTCACCAAGCCACTTAGCGTAGCTAGGTTCTGTCAACTTAGGCGTGAACTTGGTATCTTGGAGCTTGACAACATATCTTGAAACCTTGCACACATACACACACTCACATTATGTTTGTGTCTTGATGTGGGCATGCATTTAGGGGGGTGAGTCTTAATTTTCTATTTTTAAGCTTACAAAGTACGCATAAATCAATTTCTCCAAGTAGTACATGTAATGCTTGTAGGCAACTATGTTCGTATTTTTTGGTGAGAAACCATGCACGTCATCATCTCATCATCAAAACAAAAAATCCAGAATCAGCCTCTGCCTCCTCCTCCTTCTCGGACGTCCGACATGTCTCGGACGTCCGGCGGCAAAACCCCTTCCGGTCGTCCGACCAGTGTCGGTCGTCCGACGCCACAATCACCTCCGGACGTCCGCCGCCTGTCGGACGTCCGACGCCTCGGGCCTATAAATAGCTGGGCGCAGGGCTGGGCTCTTGCCCTAACCCTCAACGCCCCTTTTCCTCCCTACCGCTGCCGCTAGCAGCTCGAGGAGCCCTCGCGTGCACCGCCAGACCGGAGATCGGGCCGATCTCTTCCGCGGATCTTCCTCTCCTTCCTCCTCTTCCTTCGCGGGATCCGTCTACAGGTTGCTCCTCCGTTCCTTTTGCTTTTGTTTTGGTTCTCTCTCTCTCTCCCATGAATCTCCATGTTCGTTCCTTATATGGGATTTTCATCCGCGTAGGATCTTGTGCTCCATGGGAAAGACCAAGCACGCCGCTCGGAAGACCGTGGCTGGCTCATCATCTCGCGCCCCTACTAGCACGGGGTCGGACTCGGATGAGCCACATCGTCCCTTCAAACGGACTGCCCGGCGTTCTCCGTCTCCACAACTCCCCTCGTCGTCTGATGGTGATGACCTCGACCTCGAGGAGGAGCTTGCCGCCGAGGACCTTCCTGACCAGCACGTCGATCGAAGGTCCAAGCCAAAGCCCGGGACTCACAGGGCATCCTACATGCCACCACCTCCTCCTGCCCAGCCCGCAGGTGAAGCTCGCCGCATCTCACTAGAACCTCCTGCTACTTTAGGTCATGCAATCACGAACTTCACCACACTTGGCGCGGCTTCATACCTCACTTTCCGCCGCGACATTGATCAATACACTGTCGTACGTGACTCTACGGACTCACGTTTCTACACACACGTCCAGGCGGACATTTTTACCACAGTCATAGTTCCTAAGGGTTTATCTGTTCATCTCTATATTGATGTTGAGCATATTCACATGCACACGGCGAAATATCCGGGTGCCATTGAGCTTATTGAGGCATCAGGACTTGCCGTCCCGTTTGCCTTTCATCGCGACTTTAATGCTGCTGCCATTCACCAGTTCTATGCCACATGCCACTTTGGTCCAAACCACACTGTCAGCTGGATCACCTCTGACGTTCGCTTCACAACTTCTTATGACACATTTGTTGCCGCACTTGGTTTCCCCAATTCCGGCTTCAAAATACATAGGGATGATCCTAACCATGCGCCTAAGTCCATTGACGCGTGTGGGTATCTTCTCAAGCCACTAAGTGAGCTTGATGCGGATGAACGCATGAAGGACCTTAACCAGGTATCCATCTGGCGCTCACCTTACTTCATCATTTTTCAGTGTCTCATCCGCACCATCTATCCCAAGATGGGTGATAAGGGCTCTTGCAGTGGCTATTGTATCGACATCAAGTCTCACTTGTTCGAGCACCCCAAGGGCAAAATCAATGTGCCTCATTTTCTATGGCATGAGATTCGGCTTGCTAGCTTTTAGTACAAGCGAGCCTTTCCTCATGCCCCCTTCATCCAGGCTCTTATTAACCATGTTGCTGATTTCTCTGTGGCTTTCACTCACACTCATCGCAAGTGGGTCATTCCCGCTCACATGGCGGATAACTATGCTCCCAAGAAAACCCCCTCATCCTCCACATCCACTCGCCGCACTTCTGCACGGGCCGCCACCCCCTCATCTAGGTCCACTCCTCTCGGTTGCATTGCCAAATTCCTTGGCAAGGCACATTCTGCTTTGATGAAGGCCGTCTCGTTCCAGTGTGCTCAAACCCATGATGTGGTTTCTCGCTTAGTCTCCTCCAAGAATGCCCTCAAGGCTCGTCTGAGAGCCTCGGGCGCTCTTGATGTGAGTGATGATGAGGCCCCTCCTGCTGCTCCCCCTACTGATTTTGGCTTCCCATATGGTTCTGAGTGGGCTGATTTCCTTGACGAGGCTGGTGGCAGTGGCTTGCCTGATGATGCTGATGATGATGCTGATGAGCTCTGAGCGTGGTTGGTGCTGTTGATGTCTCCCTTTTTGGTACTTGGTGCCAAAGGGGGAGTAATGTATCGTAGTTTTTAGCCTTTGGAGATTTAATGTAATGGATAAACTCATGTATGGCTACTTATGAATGATTGTGATTTGCTATGGATTGCTATGATATCATCATAGACTATTATGTTTTTCTCTACTACTTCTATGATGATCTATTATCTTTACATGTTGATCCATTGGAGCTTCGATATTTTATCATGCATACACTAAGGGGGAGCTCCGTACTAAATATCTCCTAGGCTATAATGTATGTTAAATCTTTTTGAGACCTATGTGTATGTTGTCATCAACTACCAAAAAGGGGGAGATTGAAAGTGCATGCTATGCCCCTAATCGACTTTTGGTGTTAATGACAACACATACATAGGAAACTAATCCTATTTGTTGAGTGTATCTCAGGACGACAAGTACTTTAGTAGATTGAGAATTATGAGCCAAAGGTTGTCTGAGAAGATTGGGATTTATATTTTGAGAAGGCTCGGGATTAAGAAAAGATGATGTAGACTATTCTTTTGAGTTTACTGATATTGAGTATAGGGATCCTGCACTATTAAGAGGGGATCACAGGTTTTGCGATGAACTTGCTCGTACCACATCTTCACTGTCATACCCAATACCACATAGTCTCCACTCTGTTCTTACCTCAAAACAGGTCTATTGCCTCGGACATCCCGCTCCCCCCGGACGTCCGAGGGCCGGACGACCGGCAGGCTTCGGAAATCCATAGCCCTTCACCAGAAGCTTGTGAGTCATATAACTCGGAAATCCGGCTCCCTCCGGACATCCGAGGGCCGGACGTCCGACCAGCCCCGGAAATCCAGAGCCCTGCACCAGTAGAAGTTGAGTTCCATAACTCGGATTTTCGGCTCCCTCCGGACGTCCGAGGGCCGAACGTCCGACCCCCTTCGGAAATCCGGAACCTACCACCAAAAGAAGTTGAGTCGTATAACTCGGGTTTCGGTCCTCTCCGGACGTCCGGTCGCTGTTGAATTCACAGTATTTTCAGTCACATCTACAGGCCTCGGACGACCGACCCCTGTGGGACGTCCGACCCCTCTTGGACGCCCGGACTTCCGGCAACTGTCGGACGTCCGGACCCTGTGTGACTTAAAGTGTCCCCAACGGCTGTTTTTCACTCCCCGCTATATATACTCTTCTCCCACCTCGTGAAAAGGTGTTCAACACAGCTAGAATACACCCAAGAACACTTTTCCTCTCACTCACTCTTGTCTACACCAAATCCTAGATCCCAAGAGCATTTGTGAGTCCCTTTGAGTATTGTTCCAATCAAAAGATAGATCGTCTCCCTCTCCTCCTTCCCACCAAAGTGATTTGTGATTTGAGCAAGTTTTGAGCAATCCCCGTGATCTTGTTACTCTTGGAGGTTGGAGACTCCTAGGAGGTAGGAGTCTTCGGAGAGGAATCAGACCATTGTGATATCCCCCGGAAAGTTTGTGAAGGTTTGGAAGCCACCTCAAGGCTTACCACTAGTGGTTGAGAAACGCCTTCGTGGAGTTATCTCTAAGGGAGAATAGGGTGAGCCTTCATGGCGTTGGTGTGCCTTCGTGGTAACATCCACCCCTCTAACGGTGACGTAGCTTCCCTCCAAGGAAGTGAACATCGGGATACATCCTTGTCTCTCTTGGAGTTTCGGTTATTCCTAACCCTAACTCTCTACTTGTGTTAATCCTTATTACGTACTTGTATTTGATTATTGTTTACCGCTTGTCTTACTTCACTCTAAATAGCTTACTCCTTGTCGTAGCAATTATTAGGCCTACACTCATATTCCGCACTTTTGCCTAAAATTGCTAAGTAATTATTAAAATTTGGATTTGTACCTATTCACCCCCCCTTCTAGGTCCATCTCGATCCGTTTCAATTGGTATCAGAGCCTCATGCTCTATTCGTGTGGCTTAACCGCCCTAGAGCGAGATGGACGGGGAACCAGCTACGGTAGCTCTAGTGTTGAGGGACGCGACTTCCTCGGAAGTCAAGTCTTTCACCTCTGAGGACCTGGTAAGGGCCCTTGCCAAGCAAAAAGAGGAGCATGATGCTTCTCTTGAGGCCATGGTCCAAATGAGACTAGCATCACTAACCACGGGGACAACCACGTCCCCGAGGGCCTCAGGGCCGCATGTGCACGATACTTATTTGGCCAACCACCTCCGGAAAGGAACCAAACCAGTGTTCCATGGCTTTATGCTAGATCTCAAATTGAGAAACCTAAGTACAATCCTGGAGGAAAACCTCCCTTGCTTGATGAAAATTCCGATTTTGCTTTGTGGAGAGTTGGTATGCAGGATCATCTTAGGTACGCTAATGATGAGATGTTGGACATCCTCGAGCATGGGTACAATCCTGTAGATCCAAGGTGCCTCACGCCCGGAGAAACTTATGACAAGCATCTCAATGACACTGCGATCATGTGCATAAGAAAAGGAATGAATGACAAGCAACGAAGACCTTACATTCACATCACAAGTGCCAAGGAACTGTGGGATAGCATTATAAGGACCAAGACCGGTACCTCCACTCTTTGGCTTGCTCAATATGAAATTGCCAAGGGGCAATTACAGAATTTCTGTATGGAAAACGGTGAATCTCCCAAGCAACTACTAGAACGGCTCATGACTCTCGCCGCAGACATTGAGTCATGTGACTGTGACAAGACGCAAGATGATTTCAATCTGACCAAGAGATTTCTTGTGGACAGGTTACTTCATGCTCTTGCTCCGTATCACCATCAAATGGTATGGGACATGAGGCAGCACCATGGGTTCAAAGAAATGACTCCGGATGACATCATATCCACTTTCCAATTATTTGAAGAGTCAAAGGCAAATGCAACAAAGCACCTTGCCATGCATGGCACTTCAACATCAAAGATCAATCTTGCTTTGAAAGCCAAGCATGAATGTGACGAAGAAGAAAGTGAAGAAGAAGAGGGTGATGATGACTGCGAAGATGGTGATGATGTTGACTCTGATGAAAGCCCATCTGATGAGGACATTGCTCTCTTTGTAAAGAAGTTCAGTGCAGGAAAGTTCAAGGGAAGATTCCCAAAGAAGAAGGTAAGGAAATGCTATAACTGTGAGGAAACCAACCACTTCTCCAATGATTGCCCTTATGAGAAGAGAGAAGACAATCCAAAGTTTCCAAAGACCTTTGTGAAGAAGAAGTTGCCAAACCCTATGAACTCCAAGTTCAAGAGGACAGATGGAAGAGCAATGGTTGCACAAGAAGAATCAGATCCAGAAGATGTTTGTGGAGTTGCCGGAGTAGCTCAGGGTACACAAAACACCTTAAGGCTAGTCAACAAAAGTAGTGATGTTGTTCACTACAACTATATGAAGGACTACAAGGGCAACACTCACAAGTGTTTGATGGCAAAGACTGCCATGGGAGATGAGGAAGACCAAAGCTCCCATGATAAGGTTAAGGTAACTCCACGGTTAAACTCTTTCAGTCTAGCTTCTACTCCATCTGATGAGTATCTTGATGCGGAAGATCACTATGAGGATAATGACTTAGATCATCCCATGTTTTCTAAAATAAACAAATTTATGTGCTCTCTTAAAGGAAAGAAGCTTACTATGTTTCGCGTACTTATGGAAATGGTGAGTAAGCACACCAATACCATCAAGGAACTCGAAACCCTCGTCACTGAGGAGAAGGAAAGAAATGAAATCCTTGAGCAGAAAGTCCTGTATGAGGAAGCAAAAAATGATGCACTATGTTCAAAAGTAGGTGAAAACCTTGATAAACATGCTAATGATCTTGCCTCCTTGAAAAAGGCTGAATCTGTGTGCAAAGAATTACTAAATGATAAAGACCGACTTGTGAACTCTCATGCTTCCCTTTCTAAGGACTGTGAGCATCTATCCTTGTCTCTCAAAGACAAGGAAGAGAAACTCACTGTTCTTACAAAGAGCTTTGAGGCACTTAAGGTTACTTATCTTGACACTCTAGCTAAGGCCTACTCCTCACCTATTATTAATGTTGATACCTGCACTACTAACTCTAGTAGTGAACTGACATCTATCCTTGAGGAAAACTGTTCGCTAAAGGCACAACTAGACAGAGGTCTCATGACATGTGCACAAGGAAAAAAGACTCTCAATGAGATCTTAAGTCGACACAATGGAGGCTTCGCCAAGGAAGGTCTTGGGTTCAACCCAAGCACGCCCAAGAAAAGTGCATCTCCTCTCAAGTGTACCACTCCGCTTAAAGAAATATTTGTACGAGAGGGACACAAGGAGAAAGGTAAGGTTGTGAGTGGATCGGCCACTATGAAAAGGATCGAGATGGACCTAGAGGGGGGGGGTGAATAGGTACAAATCCAAATTTTAATAATTACTTGGCAATTTTAGGCTAAAGTGCGGAATATAAGTGTAAGCCTAATAATTGCTATGACAAAGAGTAAGCTATTAGGAGTGAAGCAAAGCAAACGGTAAACAAAAAGCAAATACAAGTATGTAATAAGGATTAACACAAGTAGAGAGTTAGGGTTAGGAATAACCGAAACTCCGAGAGAGACAAGGATGTATCCCGATGTTCACTTCCTTGGAGGGAAGCTACGTCACCGTTAGAGGGGCGGATGTTACCACGAAGGCACACCAACGCCACGAAGGCTCACCCTATTCTCCCTTTGAGATAACTCCACGAAGGCATTTCTCAACCACTAGTGGTAAGCCTTGAGGTGGCTTCCAAACCTTCACAAACTTTCCGGGGGATATCACAATGGTTTGATTCCTCTCCGAAGACTCCTACCGCCTAGGAGTCTCCAACCTCCAAGAGTAACAAGATCACGGGGATTGCTCAAAACTTGCTCAAATCACAAATCACTTTGGTGGGAAGGAGGAGAGGGAGACGATCTATCTTTTGATTGGAAAAACACTCAAAAGGACTCACAAATGCTCTTGGGATCTAGGATTTGGTGTAGACAAGAGTGAGTGAGAGGAAAGGTGTTCTTGGGTGTGTCTTAGCTGTGTTGAACAACCTTTCACGAGGTGGGAGAAGAGTATTTATAGTGTGGAGTGAAATCCAGCCGTTGGAGGTGCAATAAGTCACACAGGGTCCGGACGTCCGACACTTGTCAGAAGTTCGGGCGTCCGTGAGGGGCTGGACGTCCGACAGGGGTCGGTCGTCCGAGACCTGTAGGCATGACTGGAACTCTTCTGAATTCATCAGCGGCCGGAAGTCCGACAGGGGTCGGTCGTCCGAGGCCTGTAGATGTGCCTGAACATATTTGAATTCATCAGCATACGGACGTCCGGAGTGGCCCGGAAGTCCGTGTTATACAGCACAAGTTCTACTGGTGGTGGCTTCCGGATTTCCGAAGGTGTCGGACATCCGGCGCTCGGACATCCGGAGGGAGCCGGATTTCCGAGATATATTGTACACATTCTACTGGTGTTGACTTCCGGATTTCCGGAGCTTGGCCGGACGTCCGGCCCTCGGACGTCCGGAGGGAGCCGGATTTCCGAGATATAAGCCTTACACACTACTGGTGCGTGGCTGCGGATTTCCGAAGCCAGCCGGACTTCCGGCCCTCGGACGTCCGGAGGGAGCCGGATGTCCGAGGTAATTGGACATGTATTGAGTTGAAGACAGAGTGGATAGTATGTGGTGTTTGATATGATTGTAGAGATGTGGTATGAGCAAGTTTATCGCAAAGCCTGTGATCCCCTCTTAATAGTGCGGGATCCCTATACTCAATATCAGTAAACTCAAAAGACTACTCTACATCATATCTTCTTAATCCCGAGTCTTCTTGAAATATAAATCATCAATCTTTTCAGGCTACCTTTGGCACATAAATCTTAATCTACTAAAGTACTTGCCGTCCTGAGATACACTCAACAAATAGGATTAGTTTCCTATGTATGTGTTGTCATTAACACCAAAAGACGATTAGGGGCATAGCATGCACTTTCACACTAGGGGTTCGCCTACTCACAACAAGACAACCGAGTTCATGCCTCCATCCTATGTACTACGCAAATCAAAGGAAGGAGAGGTCTATGCTAAATTCGTTGGTCCCCGTAATGCATTCCGATTCTATGCTATTTGGGTCCCTAAGACTCTTGTAACTATTCTGATCAACGTAAGTAGCCACCATATATGCTTAGGTTGCTGCAAAACCATACACTAAACCTTCCTCACCTAATAACTTGGCTAGATTCAGTACCAAGGTCATTAGATTGTTGAGTCCCCGTGGCTCACAGATTACTACGAGCCACAACACATACAGGTACGCTCGACGCAGGAGATCCTGATGACAACCATTTGAAGTGGGAGTTCGATGAGGACTCTGTCCGTGTGTATGTGAACTATCCGGAAGACTGAGGCCGTGGTCGTGATCGTGGGCCAGCATATGGGATGTTTCTTAGTTCATCTATTTTCTGTTTAAGTCCGTAGCTGGACCTTCTGCTACTCTAAATAATGTGTGTCTGTAAGCTATATGCTATATTCTTAACAGAAGGCAAGTGTATGCCCTACTTGTTACTCTTTTAATTATGTATTGTGATGATTATCCCGTTTGCAAAACGCATAGGTGCGCCCCTTTCCCCTTTTGAGGCCTCGCCCCCTGCTACCTCTTGAGCTTGCGTTGGTTTTTCCCTTGAAGAGGAAAGGGTGATGCAGCACAATAGCAGTAAGTATTTCCCTCAGTTTGAGAACCAAGGTATCAATCCAGTAGGAGAAGCAAGCCAAGTGTCCAGAGTACCTGCGCAAACACAAACGAGCTTGCACCCAACGCTATAAAGGGGTTGTCAATCCCTTCAAGATTGATTGCAAAGTGAGATGTGAAGGTGGAAAGTGCAATGAAGTAAAAGTGTAAGGCTGAAAATATGATGTGAAGTAGACCCGAGGGCCATAGTGTTCACTAGAGGCTTCTCTCAAAATAGCAAATATTACGGTGGGTGACTGAATTACTGTCGGGCAATTGATAGAACCGCGCAAACTCATGACGATATCTAAGGCAATGATCATACATATAGGCATCACGTCCGAGACAAGTAGACCGATACTGTCTGCATCTACTACTATTACTCCACACATCGACCGCTATCCAGCATGCATCTAGTGTATTGAGTTCATGACGAACAAAGTAACACCTTAAGAAAGATGACATGATGTCGAGGGATAAATTCATGCAATAGATATAAACCCCATATTTTTACCCTTGATGGCAACAACACAATGCGTGCCTCGCTACCCCTTCTGTCACTGGGTGAGGTCACCGCACGGTATGAACCCAAAACGAAGCACTTCTCCCATTGCAAGAATCATAGATCAAGTTGGCCAAACAAAACCCACAACTCGAAGAGAATTACAAGGATATGAAATCATGCATATAAGAGATCAGAAGAAACTCAAATAAGATTCATAGATAATCTGATCATAAATCCACAATTCATCGGATCTCGACAAACACACCGCAAAAGAAGATTAAATCGGATAGATCTCCATGAAGATAATGGAGAACTTTGTATTGAAGATCCAAGAGAGAGAAGAAGCCATCTAGATACCAGCTATGGCCCTGAAGGTCTATGGTGAACTACTCACGCATCATGAGAGAGGCAATGGTGTTGATGAAGAAGCCCTCCATATCCGAATCCCCCCTTCGGCAGGGCACCAGAACGTGCCCCAGATGGGATCTTACAAAGACAGAAGCTTGCGGCGGCGGAAAAGTATTTTTGTGGATCTCTCCCGTGGTTTTGGATTTTTTGGGGATTTATAGGCGGAAGAGGTAGGGCAGACGAGCCACAGGGGGCCCACAAGCCTGCTAGGCGCGGCCCCCGTGGCCGCGCCTAGGGGGCTTGTGGCCTCCCCTGGTGGCCTCTGCCTTGGTTCTCAAGCCCCCTGCGTATCTTCTGTTCTGGAAAAAATCTTTTTGGAAGTTTTATTCCGTTTGGACTCCCTTTAGTGTTCTCCTCTAAAAAGGGTCAAAAACACGGAAAAAACAAGAACTGGCACTTGGCACCGAGTTAATAAGTTAGTCCCAAAAAGATGTAAAAGGCATACAAAACATCCAAAGTTTGACATGATAATAGCATGGAACCAACAAAAAATATAGATACGTTCGAGACGTATCACCCCCAAATAAGGAAAGGGTCGCATCTGAGTCGTTAAAAGTTGGTAATGAGAGCCTTACGACCATAGGAGCCTTTGTGTGATCGAACTTGGCCGAGTCGAGTCTAGTAAAATATTTTGAGTCTTAGTTATATCGGAGAGTAGGTTTATTTTTTCTTCTCTTCTATGCTCTGGTGAGATTCTCGACTTATGAAGTCTTAATTCTACTCCTCTTCTCGCTCAAAATATTTTTTAGGATCACACGGGTATTTTGAAATCTATATGATATCAATGTGATGGAGTTCTGTCTGGGTGCCTCCTGTCTGACTTGATTTCTTCCGGGGAGTTGAGCTTGAGGGGATTCTTGTGCACATCGCCATCATTCAGATTTCTTAGTATCTCAGGACGGAGGATGTTCTTAATTGCTTCAATACTAGTTGTGATGAGAGGAGTCCAGCTTTCCAGTACTTGTATTGGTCAAGTAATTGTTTTCGCACTCTTACTTTCTCAAACCTTTTTCAACTCTCAAGCAATACATGACCGTGAGCCATGGATATAGCACTATAGGTGGAATAGAGTGTGGTGGAGGTTGTGAGACAAAAAGGAGGAGATGGTCACATCGACTCGGCATATCAAAGGGCTATGGAGATGCCCATTAATAGATATCAATGTGAAAGAGTAGGGATTACCATGCAATGGATGCACTTAGATCTATAAGTATGTGAAAGCTCAAAAGGAGAACTAGTGGGTGTGCATCCAACTTGCTTGCTCAGGAAGACCTAGGGCAATTTTGAGGAAGCCCATCATTGGAATATACAAGCCAAGTTATATAATGAAGATTCCCACTAGAATATGGTGGTGACAAAGCGAGAGACTCTCAATCATGAAGAACACGGTGCTATTATGAAGCACAAGTGTGGAAAAGATAGTAGCATTGTCCCTTCTCTCTTTTTCTCTCTTTTTTTGTTTGGGCTCTTTGGCCTCTTCCCATTTTTTGTGTGGGCAACTTTGGCCTCTTTTTTTCCTCACATGGGACAATGCTCTAATAATGATGATCATCACACTTTAATTTACTCAAAGCTCAATGCTAGAACAATGATGACTCTATAGGAAATGCCTCCGGCAGTGTACCGGGATGTGCAATGATCTAGCTTGGCGTATGACGTTGAAACATCTCGCTAGCTATCTTACGATCATGCAATGGAAATATATGAGTGAAGGCACAAGTCATGAGACGGAACGGTGGGAGTTGCATGGCAATATATCTCGGAATGGCTATGAAAATGCCATAGTAGGTAGGTATGGTGGCTGTTTTGAGGAAGGCATATGGTGGGTTTGTGCACTGGCGAAAGTTGCGCGACACTAGAGAGGCTTGAAAAGGTGGAAGGTGAAAGTGCATTTATACCATGGACTCACATTAGTCATGAAGAACTCACATACTTATTGCGAAAGTTTTTATTAGTAATCGGAACAAAGTGCTAAACGCATACTCCTAGGGGAAGGGTTGGTAGGTGTTAACCATCGCGCGACCCCGACCGCAACACAAAGGATGCAATAGATCAATTATGCTCTGACTTCCTAACATAGCGGTTCACCATACGTGCATGTTACGGGAATCACTAACTTCAACACAAGTATTTCTAGATTCACAACACCCTACTAACATAACTCTTAATATTACCAAGTCCATGTCTCAAAACTATTTGAGAGGAATCAAACTTCTCTTTCTAATCAATGCACAAGAAGATGGAAGTTTTATTGTATCCTCTTTGAATTCCTATCACCTTTGGGACTGCTTTCATAGCACAAGCCAACTACCAAGTTACTTAGAGAGATAACTCTCAAAAAGATATAAGTGAAGATCAAGAGTTCTTATTTCTCCAAAATATGACACCGCTGTGCTGTAAAAGATCTAAATGAAGCACATGTGAGCTAAATTGCCTAACTCAAAAGATATAAGCGAAGCTCAAAGAGTATTCTAGCAAATTCACGATGAGTGCATGTCTCTCTCAAAAGGTGTGCAGCAAGGATGATTGTGACACAACAAAAAGAAAAGACTCCTATGATACAAGACGCTCCAAGCAAAACACATATCATGTGGTGAATAAAAATATAGCTCCAAGTAATGTTACCGATGGATTGAAGACGAAAGACGGGATGCCTTCCCGGGGCATCCCCTAGCTTAGGCTTTTTGATGTCCTTGAATTTGGCTTGGGATGCCTTGGGCATCCCCAAGCTTGAGCTCTTTCCACTCTTTATCCCTTTGTCCATGAGAACATCACCCAGAACTTGAAAACTTCACAACACAAAACTTAAACAGAAACTCGTGATATCATTAGCACAAGAAAACAAACTACCACCTCTTGAGGTACTGTAGCAAAGTTGAATTCTATTTATATTGGTGTTAGATTACTGTATTCTCACTTTTCCATGGCTAGTGCCACCCGATACTATCCATAGTTTCATCAAAACTAGCAGCCAACACAACAAAAACAGAATCTGTCAAAAACAGGCCAGTCTATAGCAATCTGTATACTTCGTATAGTTCTGTTATCTCAAAAATTCTGAAAAATTACGATAGTTTGGGCAATTGGAATATAAACCAGCAGCAAAAATAATAAACTCAAAAGATCTTTCTGGATAAAAATGAAAAATAATTTCGTGAGAGAAAAGTTTCTGTCTTTTTCCAGTAGGATCAAACAACCATCACCAAACTAGTCATAAAGGTTTTATTTGGCTCAAACACAAAAAGAAACACAAAAGACACAATCATAACAGAATTATGATGGTGTGGACGCAACAAAACAGAAAGCAAAAAGCAAAGATGAATTCATTGGGTTGCCTCCCAACAAGCGCTATTGTTTAACGCCCTTAGCTAGGCATTCATAATTCAATGATGCTCACTCAAAAGACAAGAATTGAAACACAACGAGAGCATCACAAAGCATGTGAAAATCACATCTAAGTCTAACATACTTCCTATGCATAGGCATTTTATAGGAAAACAAATTATCAAGACAAGCAATAACGACCATAAGCAAGGAAGAAGAAAGATACAATAGCAATCTCAACATAACGAGAGGTGATTTGGTAACATGAAAGTTTCTACCACAATATTTTTCTCTCTCATAGCAATTACATGTGGGGTCATAATCAAATTCAACAATATAGCTATCATAAAGGATATTCTTTTCATTATCCACATGCATGCAAAGTTGACGCTCTTCAAAGATAGTGGGATTATCATCAACTAGAGTCATGACTTCTCCAAACCCACTTTCAATATTAGTGCAAACATCATAATCATCATGAGGGTTAAACAAATTTTCAAGATCATAAGAAAAGTTTTCACCCCAATCACGATCATTGCAACAAGTAGTGGACAAAGCAAAACTAGCATCCCCAAGCTTAGGGTTTTGCATATTTTTAGCATGATTGTCATTAATAGAATTTATAATGAAACCATTGCAATCATGCTTTTCATTCAAGGAGCCCTCGTGAATCACTTCATAAATTTCTTCATCACGATTTTTAGATTCACGCATCTCAAGCAAAACTCCATAGAGAAAGTCAAGTGCACTCAACTCACTACAAAATGGTTCAACATAATTGGATCTCTTAAAGAGATTAGCAAGTGGGTGAGGATCCATATCAATAGATTTTTAGCAAGCGAAGATGCAAGCATATTGAAGGCACAGAACACACAAGCAAAGGAAAGGCAAGCGAAAGAAAGGGCGAACGAAAAAGGCAAATATTTTTGGAAATTTGTTTTTCAGAAGTGGGGGAGAGGAAAACGAGAGGCAAAAAAAGTAACTGCAAGAGACGAGTTTGCGACACTTACTTGGATAAGCTTCACTTAGAATAATCCCTGGTGCCAGAAATTGACACGTTGACGGGAGACTATTCTTGACTTGATCCTCCTCGGCAACGGCGTCATAAATTCTTCTTGCTACCTCTTGAGCTTGCATTGGTTTTTCCCTTGAAGAGGAAAGGGTGATGCAGCATAGTAGCAGTAAGTATTTCCCTTAGTTTGAGAACCAAGGTATCAATCCAGTAGGAGAATCAAGCCAAGTGTCCAGAGTACCTCCACAAACACAAATGAGATTGCACCCAACGCTATAAAGGGGTTGTCAATCCCTTCAAGATTGATTGCAAAGTAAGATCTGAAGGTGGAAAGTGCAACGAAGTAAAAGTGTAAGGCTGAATATATGATGTGAAGTAGACCCGGGGGCCATAGTGTTCACTAGAGGCTTCTCTCAAAATAGCAAATATTATGGTGGGTGAACGAATTACTGTCGAGCAATTGATAGAACCGCGCAAAGTCATGACGATATCTAAGGCAATGATCATACATATAGGCATCATGTCCGACAAGTAGACCGATACTGTCTGCATCTACTACTATTACTCCACACATCGACCGCTATCCAGCATGCATCTAGTGTATTGAGTTCATGACGAACAAAGTAACGCCTTAAGCAAGATGACATGATGTCGAGGGATAAATTCATGCAATAGATATAAACCCTATCTTTTTACCCTTGATGGCAACAACACAATGTGTGCCTCGCTGCCCCTTCTGTCACTGGGTGAGGTCACCGCACGGTATGAACCCAAAACCAAGCACTTATCCCATTGCAAGAATCATAGATCAAGTTGGCCAAACAAAACCCACAACTCGAAGAGAATTACAAGGATATGAAATCATGCATATAAGAGATCAGAAGAAACTCAAATAAGATTCATAGATAATCTGATCATAAATCCACAATTCATCAGATCTCGACAAACAAACCGCAAAAGAAGATTACATTGGATAGATCTCCATGAAGATCATGGAGAACTTTGTATTGAAGATCCAATAGAGAGAAGAAGCCATCTAGCTACTAGCTATGGACCCGAAGGTCCATGGTGAACTACTCACGCATCACCGGAGAGGTAATGGTGTTGATGAAGAAGCCCTCCGTATCCGAATCCCCCCTCGGGCAGGGCACCAGAACGTGCCCCGGATGGGATCTTGCGGAGACAGAAGCTTGCGGCGGCGGAAAAGTATTTTAGTGGATCTCTCCCGTGGTTTTGGATTTTTCGGGGATTTATAGGCGGAAGAGGTAGGGCAGATGAGCCATAGGGGGCCCACAAGCCTGCTAGGTGTGACCCCCCTGGCCACGCCTAGTTGGCTTGTGGCCTCCCTGTGGCATGTGCCTTGGTTCTCACGCCCCCTGCGTATCTTCTGTTCCGGAAAAAATCTTTTCGGAAGTTTTATTCCGTTTGGACTCCGCTTAATATTCTCCTATGAAAAGGGTCAAAAACACGGAAAAAAGAGGAACTGGCACTTGGCACCGAATTAATAAGTTAGTCCCAAAAAAGATATAAAAGGCATACAAAACATCCAAAGTTTGACATGATAATAGCATGGAACCAGCAAAAATTATAGATACGTTGGAGACGTATCACCCCCAAATAAGGAAAGGGCCACATGTGAGTCGTTACAAGTTGGTAATCAGAGCCTTACGACCATGTCACGCCCAAGATGCGACCCTATCCTCAATTTGGCACGAGGGCCTCGTCAGGGATAGAAGCGCATCTCGTTGTGTCGCAAGAATGGATATCGTTACAAGTACATGTACTGAAAAGAAGAGATATATAGAATTGGCTTACACTCGCCACAAGCTACATCAGAGTCACATCAGTACATTACATAATCATCAAGAGTAAGAGCAGGGTCCCACTACGGACGAAAACAAACGAGAAAAGAAGGAAGACGTCCATCCTTGCTATCCCAGGCTGCCGGCCTAGAAGCAATTCCAAATGAACAATCAACGCGCTCGCGTCAAGTAACCTTTACCTGTACCTGCAACTGGTGTTGTAGTAAACTGTGAGCCACAGGGGACTCAACAATCTCATTTCCAAAAGTATCAAGACTAGCAAAGCTTAATGGGTGAGGTATGGTTAAGTAGTGAGGTTGCAGCAGCGGCTAAGCATATATGAGGTGGCTAAACTTACGAGTACCATAAATAAGAGGGGGGAGATCTACACATAGCAGACGTGAACTACTGATGATCAAATGAATGATCCTGAACACATAGCTACGTCAGACATAACCCCACCGTGTCCTCGATCGGAGTAAGAACTCGCGAAAGAGACAGTCACGGTTACGCACACAGTTGGCATATTTTAATTAAGTTAACTTCAAGTTATCTAGAACCAGTGTTAAACAAAGCTTCCACGTTGCCACATAACCGTGGGCACGGCTTTCCGAAAGGATTTAACCCTGCAGGGGTGCTCCAACTAGTCCATCACAAATTACCACAAGCCGCATAGAAATCCTCAATCACGAAGCTCGCGATCTCGTCGGATTCCCTAGTGGAAAACCTCAACTCTAAGATTGCCCAAAGCATCACCAGAATCCCGATGCACAAGATATTTCGTCAAAGGTAAAACTAATCCAGCAAGGCCGCCCGACGTGTCGACGAACCCGATAGGAGCCGCATATCTCGTTCTCAGGACACGACGGATGGGTCACACTAGGAGAACCAAACCTCGGGTTGCCCCGCGATGGCCCCGTAGTCTGCCAGTTTGGACCAACACTCATGAGGAGCACTGGCCCGGGGGTTGATTAAATTTTCCTCGGGTGCCGACGGGTCCCTATGCATTATTATTTGGTTATTAGGCAAATGTAGTACCAAAGTTGGGCCTTGCCAGACCAGTCTTAATCTAAAACGAATTATCAAGGGGGTCCCTATGCATTATTATTAGGTTATTAGGCAAATGTAGTACCAAAGTTGGGCCTTGCCAGACCAGTCTTAATCTAAAACGAATTATCAAGGGGGTCCCCATAACAACCCCGATCGTGTTAGGAGCGCTCATTTATGGAACATAACACCGGTAGCCGGAAACTAAGGGGGCAAAGGTGGAACAAAACACCAGGCTAGAAAGGCCTAGCCTTCCACCTTTTACCAAGTATATAGGTACATTAAATTAAATAGCATTTAAGATGGTGATATAACAAGGAACCCATGTTTTCACATGGAAGCAACTGCACCTGCAACTAGCAACGCTAACACAAGGTTAAGCAAGCGGTAACATAGCCAATCAGTAGTTTGCTAGGTTGAACAGGTTGAAGGTTTTCATGGCATTGTTGAGAGGCTGATATTTAACATGTGGTAGGCAACGAGACATAGCGACAGAAATGAAAAAACTAGCTATATGAAAACTCAACAAAAGGTAGGCAGTCTTCAACTTCATGCCAAAGGAAATGACACAACCTCTTAGCATATCCTCAAGGACCTGATTGACTCTCTGAACTTGCCCACTAGTCTAAGGATGGAAGGATGTACTGAATCGAATCTTAGTACCCATCGCAGACTGAAATGAATCCCAGAACTTGGAAGTAAAGATGCTTCCTCTATCCAAAGAAATCAGCATTGGAACACCATGCAAAGAAACTATTTTTGACGTATATAGCTCTGCAAGCTGAGCTGCCGAGATAGCCTCCTTGACTGGAAGGAAATGAGCTACTTTGCTCAACTTGTCGATGACGACAAAGATGGCATCAATACCTCTCTTGGACTTTGGGAACCCGGTGACGAAATCCATCTCAATATGGTCGAACTTCCACTCGGGAATGGGCAAGGACGCAAAAGACCTGCTCGACGTTGATGTTCTGCTTTCACCCTTCGACATACATCACATTCATTTACGAACTGAGCAATCTCATGCTTCATGCGAGTCCACCAGAAGGTCTGTTTGAGATCCTGATACATCTTGGAACTTCCTGGATGTATCGAGAGAAGAGAGTTATGAGCTTCTGCCATGATAACCTTTTCTAAGATCCCCTTTCAGAACGACAAGGCGATCCTCAAAGAATAATGTATCTCTGGCATCAACACTGAAGCACTTATATTTGGGAACTCCCTTTGTCAAACCAATCTTAACTTTCTTCACCATTGCATCAAGAAGTTGAGCTTGTCGGACCTGGTCTTCCAAGGTAGGAGAAATTTGAAGATTAGCAAGAAATCCCTGAGGTATTAACTGAACGTTGAGCTTTCTGAAAGATTCACAAAGTTCAGGCTGGAGAGGCTTCAGAATGAAACTGTTGCAGTAAGCCTTCCTGCTCAAAGCATCTGCCACGACATTAGCTTTGCTTGGATTGTACTCAACGCTCGCATTAAAATCTTGGAGAATTTCCACCCAACGAGTTTGCCGAAGATTGAGGTTAGGCTGGTTGAAGATGTACTTGAGACTCTTGTGATCGGTGAACACTTCAACCTTTCTTTCCAACAAGAGGTGTCTCCAAGTCATCAGAGCATGTACCACTGCCGCCAACTCAAGATCATGAGTGGGGTAATTCTTCTCACTTGGCTTCAACTGCCTCGAGGTATAAGCTACCACTTTCTTGTCTTGCATCAGAACTGCACCAAGACCTTGAAGAGAGGCATCGCAGAACACTTGATAAGGTTAGGAGTCATCAGGAGGAACCAAGACTGGAGTAGAAGTGAGCTTCTCTTTGAGTGTGTCGAAAGCCAACTGACACTCTGGAGACCAAGCATACTTCACACCCTTCTGAAGAAGACTTGAGAGAGGCTTAGCAATCTTGGAGAAATTCTCAACGAATCTTCTGCAATAGCTTGCAAGCCCGAGAAAGCTTCGAAGCTGCTTCACATTTTGCGGAGGTTCCCACTCAACAATGGCCTGCACCTTCGATGGATCAACTTTGATGCCCTCGACAGAGATGATGTTCCCAAGGTAGACAACTTCCTTCAACCAGAACTCACATTTGGACAATTTAGCATAGAACTTATGCTCTCTTAGCTTATCAAGCACAAGCCTGAGATGTTCTTCATGCTCTTCCTCAGTTTCTGAAAAAACCAGAATATCATCAAGATACAACAAGACGAATTCATTCTTGAATGGGGAGAAGATATAATTCATCATCAGACAAAAGGTTGGTGGAGCAGTAGCCAGACCGAAAGACATCACCGTGTACTCATATGAGCCAAAGCTTGTTCTGAAAGCAGTCTTTGGAATGTCCTCTTCACGAATGCAAATCTGATGATAACCCATCCTGAGATCAAGCTTCGAGAAGATCTTAGCCCCTTTCAATTGCTCAAACAACTCATTGATGTCAGGAAGTGGATACTTGTTTTTGATCGTCTTCTTATTCAATGGATGGTAATCAACACAGAGTCGTTCCGTACCATCCTTATTCTTGACGAAAAGAACTCCACAACCCCAAGGAGATGAGCTTGGTCTGATCAGACCCAGACGCTCTTGCTCATCAAGTTGTTTCTTCAGCTCCTTCAGCTCTTCTGGACCCAGTTTGTACGACCGTTTGCACACAGGCTCAATACCCGGTTCAAGCTCAATTACGAACTCCACTGCTCGGTGCGGAGGCATTCCTGGCAGTTCTTCTGGAAAAACATCATCATACTCGTAGACCATTGGGACTTGCAAAATTGGAGAGATCTCACCCTTCTCATTCAAGGAAAACAGACGGACCGTGTCATCACGCGCTGCGAAGATAATCACGTCCTCCGAAGAATGAGTTAGCTTCACTTATTTTGCTTCACAATCAATAGACGCCTTGTTCATAGCCAACCAATCCATTCCAAGGGTCAAATCAATATCAGAATTGCCTAGGACAATAGGAGAAGCAAGAAAAGCATAATTACCCATTTTGACAGAAACATCCGGAACTACCATGTGGGAATTCATGATCTTGCTGGGAGACACAATTGACAGAGGCTTAGGCAAATCACGAGTTGGGAACCCATGCTTAAATGAGAAAGGCCTTGAAATGAATGAATGCGATGCACCAAAATCAAATAAAACCTTTGCATGAATATCATTAACGAGGAGATTACCCATAATCACGTCTGAGGAGTTGTCTGCTTCAGCTGCATTCACCATATTGACTCTCATACCTAGGGTTGAACTTCACTATAGCATTGCTTGGAGGCTTCCCTGGAGGAGGGGCGGAAGACGCAGCTGAGAGGTGCACTTGTTGGCATAGTGACCCTTCTACCCACACTTGTGACAAGTAACATCTGTCGGCTGACGGAACTGCACCCGAGGATTCCCTTGCTTCTGCTGCTGAAACCTCTGCTGGAAAGCTGGGTTGGGTGGGTGGGAAGAACCACGACCACCTGAGTGCTTGAACTGCTGAGTCTGCCGAGGAGGAGGAGACACCCAGTATTTTTGCTGCTTCTGGACCACCTGAGTTAAGGGCGACGAACTTTATTCTCTGAAACACTTCCTAGAATTCTCCACCCTGAGCAAAGTTTCCTCAGCCCTGAGAGCCAAGTTATAGAACTTATCAAACTCATCGGGATCGTGCAAGGCGAGGGCCAGTTGCAAATGCGCATCATCAGCATTGCATCGGCATCCCGTTGCCGCTCGTTTTCAAAACTTGCATCCGTTAGTAGTTGCCGGTTCTCGACGTTGTCCGTTCTGAGTCCGACCGCACTCGCACGCGCCCGCGGCACCGTCGAAACCCTGTTTTAAAAGTGTGCGTAAAACTTTCTCTGATCGGGTTGAGATTTGACGTGCGGTCTTATTTTAATATAGGTAGGCCGCCTGTCAAATTTCGTCGCGATCGAAGTTCGTCTGGTAACCGAACGGTCGAGCGTAGCGGCACCGTATTCGGTCTACCGTCGGACGTGTGTCGGTGTTTTAAAATTTGTTGTCGCGCCGCCCATTCTATCTCTCGTCTCCGGATATCCCCTCTACACGTCTTCGTAACCGTTCTTGCGTTCGGGATCGTCCGAATCCGACCGCACGGTTGGATCCGGAACGCAATTCCGGGTTACCCTAGCCCCCTCATTTGCTATATATAGACCCATCCTCCTATTATTTAGACAGCCAACCCCCTGCCTCGGGATCCGCACACCTACCCCTCAAACCCTAGCCTCCCACCAGCCTCCAGCCGCCATGGGCCCGCCCAGGCCCATCTGGAGCCCGCCGGGCCCGAAGCCGGAACCGAGCGCGCCGCCGCCCCGATCCTCGTTCCCTGTAGCCCCGCGCATCCTGCCCGATCTCTCTTCCCGTGCTCCACCCCGCCTCATCACCGGCACCGTGCGCCCTGGCCGTCCTGGGCAGGTCCTCCTCCTCCTCCGCTGCTGGCAGTCCACCGGAGGCCGCCGGGACCAAGCCCCGCCGGATCCAAGGTCGGCCTTGCCGGATCCGACATCCGCTGTGCCGCCACCGGGCACCTTCGCCGCCGGGACCCCTCGTGCGCTGCGCCGCCCCACCGCCCGCAGCTCTGGCCGCAACCGCCTCCAGCTCCAGCCGCTACCCTCACCGGCGCAATCCCCCGCGCCAGATCCCTGCGCCGCCGCCCGTGACACGCTCGGGAGCAGGGCGACGAGAGGATTGACGAGGTGCCAGCGCCAACCGCTCGCGAGATGGGCACCGCACCGGACGAGGCCAGCTCGGCCCACCCCCGCGTCAGCGCCGCCTCGGCCACTCCGCCCCAAGCCGGACTGCCTCCCCGAGCCCATCACCAGGCCGGCATGAGCTAGGCCCAAGGTGAGCCCTGCCTCTATCCGGCGCCCGTGGCACGATTTAGCACTTGCGCCCAAGCTCATGTTGGGCCCTATTCAGATTAGGCATGTTAGCTTCTTTTTTTAGGATTTCGGTTTTAATTAGTTTCAGGAAAATGTTAGATAATAAAACGAGCTTAGATTCCAAACCGTGCGTCGGATCGCGATGGTTTAAATATGAAACTTGTGTAGTTTTCCGTGTAGAATATTATTTTACAACTTGCATGCATATTTGAAGTAGTTGGACTTAATGTACGACTAGATTTGCGTGTTGTCCTAATAGGGGATTATCCCGTATTTATTTTTGCGCGCGTTCGGTTTTTTCATATCTCGTAGGTAAAATGCCCATGTTTTAGGAACCTATTTTCCATGTATTTTAGAACGGTCATTTGTATTTTTACGTGTAGGCATTTACCGCTAGTTTATTTCCCCGTATATAGGTTATTTTCCCGCATTTATGTGTGGCTTTATTATTGTTGTGCAATCCCACATATTTTATATGTTTTCGGGGTAGTTCGCGCGATATTTTGCCATGTTGCCCTCTTTGACGGAGTTGTCAACTAGAGAGTTGTTCTTTGATGTTTAGTCTAGCGGCTAGTATTTTTAGTTGCAATAGAAATGCATGTTTAGGTGTGGTTTGCTTGCTCTCAAGTTGCTAGAAATAGTGCTGATTTGGAGGAGCTGAAATATTTCTAAGTCTGGAATCTGTTATATTTTGTTGCTGTCTTGTCTTGCTTCTATCTTGTGATCTGTAGCTCTTTTGAGGTTGGTCCAATGGAGTTAGTTGTAAACCTTGTGTTTCTATAGCATGCTGTGAATTTTCATGCCATTTGGAGTCCTGTAGCTTATGGTTTTGCTGCTGTCAATATTGCTTCAGATCGAAAACTGCACTTTCATGAGGTGTTATTTTCACCAAGTCTGAAATAGTGTGTGAGATGCCATTTTGTGTCTTCTTTCCCTAGTGATGCATGATGACATGCTAGTTGTTGTTAGTTGTTTGTAGTAGTGCTTCTTGCCCTCTTTCGTGTCATGCCTTGCTTGAGTTTATCGGAGTTGTGTAGCCCGTAGTTGTGGGGTGTAGAAAATGCTATTTGGCTGATTTTGGCAGATTGTAGTGATTTCTTGTTTTGCTCGTATCTTTTGAACCGTAGCTCCGTTTTGATCGAGTCCTACATGAAACCCTCTTAGAATCTCGTGTAGTATATTTTTCTCTTGCAGGTTGTATGTTTTGAAGTGCTCGTAGCCATCGTTGCACACATATTGCATTCATGCCATCATATCTTGTGGTGCTTGTAACTTTTGATCCGTAGCTCCGTTGGAGATGTTCTCTATGTGTAGATTGCTTGAAATGATGCGTAGAATCACGTGAACCTATTTTTTTTGCTGTTTAACAACTAATTAAATGTGTTAGTTCAGATCTGGACAGAATTGTAAATTAACATGTGAGGTCGTTTCGGAGGTGCTATATGTCATTCCCGACCTCATTTAAAATGCCTAGATAGGTAGTTTAATTGTGCTTCACCTCTTGCCATGTTTAACCACATTTAATATTGCCGTGTATCTAATCGGGATAGAACTAAATAAATAAACATGGAGTTTCATCAAGATGCAACTCGTTGCATATTGAACTTCACTTAATGTGTAGTGTTGGATTGTGTGAATTGGCATGCCGTGACTTGCATGTATTCAGCTGCTCATGCATCATTTGTGTTGTGCATCGTGTGGTGAATTCCGTGTGATGATTTGTGTTTCCGGTTTGCTTCGTGTCGATAGAGTTCCGCAGCGTGCCGTATTGTGAGGACCCGTTCGACTACGTCGGTTCGTCTGCTTCACGGAGGCATTCTTCTTCCAAGCGGGATCTCAGACAAGATGACCATTTCCCCAGATACCATTACTATCATTAAACATCTATCAGGCAAGTTCAGGAAAAGCTCCGTTCGAGATTCTCTATGGCAGGAAGTTCGTACCCTGCTCAATTGTTCAGAGACTGGTGAGCGTCAGATTCTTGGGAATGACATGATTGAAGAAGCTGAAGAGATGTGTCGTGTCATTCGGGATAATCTCAAAGCAGCGCAGTCCCGTAAGAAGACCTACTACGATAGCAAGCATGGTGACATGGCTTATCAGCTCGATGACTTCGTCTATCTTAAAGTGTCTCCTATGAAGGGCACTCAGCGCTTTGCCATCAAAGGAAAGCTTGCTCCTCATTTTGTTGGGCCTTTCAAAATTGTTGGCAAGAGAGGCGACCTTGCATATCAATTAGAGCTCCCATCAAACTTCGCAAATGTGCATGCCGTGTTCCATGTCTCTCAGCTCCTGAGATGCTTCAAGACCCCCGAGCGCACAGTTGATCTTCAGGATATCGACCTTCAACCCGACCTATCCTACCGTGAGCATCTAGTTGCAGTTCTTGAGACGACTGAGCGCAAGACCCGCAATAAGTCAATCAAGTTTCTCAAGGTGCAATGGTCACATCATTCCGATAAAGAGGCCACTTAGGAACGCGAGGATCACCTCCGTTCCGAATTTCCAGAGTTCTTTCAATCCTAGATCTCGGGTCGAGATCTTCTTGTAGTGTGGGAGAGTTTGTAACACCCCAGATGTAATCCTTGCCATAATTGGATCATATCCTATGTTGTGGAACCATGTTTTGAATGTTATAAAGTCATCATTTCATGTGGTTCATTTCATGTCATCATCTTGGCATCATGGCATCATTCTTTCTTTTGCATTGTTTCATTCTTATTGGTTTGCTAGCTTGCTTGTGGTGGTGTGTGATGATGTGGAGGTTACCCAAACAATGCTTTCAAACAACATTGCTTTTCTAGCTATGTTAAAGCCTTTCCCCCCTTTGCATTTCAAAACTTGTGTGTCAAACCTTGAGTGAATCTGTTTTAAAAATGTTAAAGTTTCAAAGAATTAACTTGTGGTTGAGGGGGTGATTGACTTGTTGTTTTTAAGCTCTAAGTCAATTGGGATTTTTAATAAAACAATATATTAATTCCTGATTTTAGGTATAATATAATTGCTCCAAAAATCAGGTTTGCATTTTATTTAAATAGGGCATAAATCCCTCATGCCCTAGGTGTTTTTATTTTATTTTCAAAAACCCTGTGTTGCTCTGGGTATTTCCTTTGCTGTTTTGGTTATTTAAAAAGGCAAAACCCTTTCTTTCTGTTTTAGCCGGCTCTAGAGAGAAGCCCAGGTGGGCCGGCCTACTCCTCCTCCACCTGGGCCTCGTCCTTGTCTTTCTTTGCTAGCGCAGCCCATTCCCCTTTCCTTCTCCTCCCCTCCTCACGCCGTTCCTTCTTTCTTCTGTCAGACAGGAGTGTGAGAGCGCGAGAGAGATCGACAGCATCGACGTCGTGAGTACACGGACGTCGAGGGGCTATAAAGCCTCGTCAGCCATGCCCCCTCCTCCTAGGGTTCCACACCTCCCTCTCCTCCGCCGCCAGCCCCCTTCTTCTCCCTCCTTCTTCTCCCTCTTCAGGTAGGTTCAGAGAGAGCATGGAGGGGTTCAGGTTCATAGATCTTCAGAGAAGCCTGGGTCGTCGCAGGCTCTTCCCCTCGTCGCCGGCAAATCCCCGTGGAGGCCAAGATGGGAACAAGGATGCAGGAGGCATCCCCGTTCCATTCCCGTCGCTAAAGGGGCTGCTCCCCCTCCCCTGCGTCTCCTCCACGACGACATCGCCGAAGAAGAGCTTTGGGTCGTCGCAAGCGTTCCTCCCCTTCTTCCTCTTCTCGGTAGCAAGCCCTTCTCTGAGCACACCAGGGTGAGCAGCTCCTCGCCCTCCTTCCTCTTCCCCTCGCCGTAGAGTCTCCGGATGCGCGTAGCCGTCGCCGTAGTCCTTTGCTGCCGCCGTCGTCGCCGTAGTTAGGTGTGTCGTCGTGCCATCACCGTGGGCCTCCTCCTAGGGAGCTATCCCCAGGAATGGAACCCCCAGGGTTCCCTCTTCCCCCGCGAGGCAACCGTCGTAGATTTTGGTCGCCGGAGAGCCATCGGAGAGCTTGCCCTGTTTCGGCCGCCTCCGTGGTAGGATAGAAGCAGAGGGGCTTCTCAATAGAGCACGCGCCCCCTCTCTGGTAAGAATACTTACCGTAGCACACTAGCAGCCTTGCGTGCGCGAGTGTAGGGTGTCGTGGGTTCGATCCCCCGCAGGCGCCTTTCTTTTTTCCTTGTTTTCGTCAGTAGCAGTACCGCGCCAGAGAAGCTTAGACTGCTTCTTTCCCACTCTTTGTCAAGCGCCGAAGCAGTAGCAGAGTGGTGTAACGAGGGGGTTCTGGGTTCGGTCCACACCCAACCCCCCTTTTTTGCTTTCATTTTCTTTATTTCACTCTTTTGTGTGGTTCTTTCTACATTATGTGGTGTGTTGATGTTGTGTAGTATTTTTAGGCCTTGTGTGTGTGTGTACACATGAGTGTGTGTGTGTGCACATGAGTGTATGTGTGTACACATGTGAGTGTGTGTGTGCATGAGGGTGCACATACACATGTGCAAGAGGGCCTAGCCCCTCATGTTGCACCTAGTCATGTAGTGTATGTGTGAGTGTATGCAATTGAGTGTGTGTGTGTGAGCACATGTATGTGTGTGTGTGCTCATGTATGTGAGTGTGTGTGCATGGGTGCATATGCACTTATGCATGAGGGCCTAACCCCTCATGCTTGCCAATATGTAAGTGGTGTTGTTGTGAATAGTGCTTGTGTGTGTGCATGTGTAGGTGTAGATGTTGCAATATGTGCTAGTTTTACATGTGATGTTAGTCATTTGTAGTTATTGGATTCTAGGTGATATTTTCGATCTAGCTTTGTGCCTTGTAGTTACATGCAAGTACCCATGTATTATATATGATTTTGGGGTAGAATCATCCCAGGAATCCATTGGTGCAATCAGATTTCACTTTAGAGCAATTTCATAAAACTGTTATTTTCTGATATGATGCCATGTTTAGTGCCTTGTATTACGTGGTGCCTAGACCCTTTGTGGATGAATCCTTGGTGGAATGGTAGTGGGTGAACCCCTCTACAACATGGGGCCTTTGTTTTGTTCTTAGGAATTTGTATGCATGTATTGTGCCGTGTCAAAGTGGACACTTGGCTGAAACTGACAGATTTGTGAAACCTTGTGATTTTGACTAAGTCTGGGAGCCTGATGTTATTTTCTTCCCCTGTTGTCTTGTGTGAATTAGCTCCTGTGTTGGGAATCATCCCATGCAACAAACTAAAGTTTGTAAGCTTTTTTGTTGTTTAGCTCCCTGTTAAATTTCATGCTTATACACTTCCTGTAGATATCATTTTGGAGGCTGCCAAAATGCTTCAGAGCATAAGCAGATGGTGAAATGGTGTGGTGTGTTCCCATGCACCACCCCACTTATATTTTATTGCTTGATCATGTGACAACCTGGTAACACCAGGGAGTGCCCATTGGAGTGTGTTTGTGGCTGATTTGATCCGTAGGTCTCCATATCTTGTTTTGTAGTTTCCGGTTGATCCGTGGCTCCGTTCTCTACGTTCTTTATATGTTTTTGCATATTTTTCTTGTGATGCACATGTTCATGCCATATTCATGCATGTCAAGATAACTTAATATGTGGTTCTGTCCATAATTCAATTAACTCAACTAATGCATATCAAAGTGACTAGTATAGTGATGCATGCCTCCTTATTCACACATGCATCATATTCCTTGTTGCGTTATGTTGTGTTGGTGTTCATTGGCTGCTATCTTATCTTGGGTAGCATCGGGATCGGAGATCGAGTACGTGGATTCTGGAGAGTACGTGCATGAAGATCAACAACAGTTCCAAGTTGAAGACGTCACATGCAAGATGACCGTGACCTTGACACCGTATCTAGCTTTGTTATGCTTAGAATCACGTTTCCTTTGTTACATGCTCACTGCCTACCACTTGATATAAATGCCACTTTTCTTTGCCATGAACCCCAAACACTTCCGTCTCCTAGCAAATGTTGTTTGGCTAAGTAGGCTTCCTCAACCTCTAATGAGTAGCTTTGCTAGTTGCAGGGGCCAGCTGTCTCATGTGATAACATGAGTATTTTGATATCATTATGTTTAAACTGTTATTAAATTAATGCACCTATATAGTTGGTAAATGACGGAAGGCCTAGCCTTTTGCGGGGTGATTTGTTTCGTTATTGCCGCCTTAGTTTTGGTTACCGGTGTGTGATTCCATAACTGATCGCTCCTAACACGGTCGGGGTTGTTATGGGGACCCCCTTGATAAATCGTGTAGCGTTAAGGCTTGTCTGGCAGGACCCAACATTGGTTTTAATCTGCTAATCACCTAATAATAATTGCATAGGGAATAGCTACCCAGAGGTTTCTAATCAACCCCCGGGCTAGTGCTCCTCATGAGTGTTGGTCCACCCACCTAGCAGTCGGCGATGCCACCTCGTGGCAACCTGAGGCATTTGGTTATCGTCCACTATGCATAGACGGTTTTGTCCTGAGAACGAGATACACGGCTCCTATCGGGTCGTCGACACACCGGGAGGTCCTGCTAGAGTTGTCTTACCTTAGCGACATATCTTGCTTATAGGGATTCCGGTGAAACTTTGGGTCTCCTCAAAGTTGAGGTTTTCCACTAAGGAATCCAAGGAGATCACGAGTTTCGTGACAGAGGATTACTTTGCGGCCCGTGGCAGTTTGTGATGGACTAGTGGGCGCACCCCTGCAGGGTTTAATCTTTCGGAAAGCCGTGCCCGCAGTTATGTGGCAAATGCGGATATTTTTTAACATCCGGTTCTAGAGAACTTGAAGTAACTCTAATCAAACTGCCCACTGTGTGCGTAACCGTGACCGTCTCCTTCGGAGATCGCTCTTCGATCGAGAACATGGTGGGGTTATGTTTGATGTAGGTAGGTGTTCAGGATCACTTAGTGATCAATCTAGTCTTCGATCGCTCGCGTAGACCACCATATGAATACTCTGATCAACGTAAGGTAGCCACCATATATGCTTAGGTTGTTGCAAAACCATACACTAAACCTTCCTCACCTAATAACTTGGCTAGATTCAGTACCAAGGTCATTATATTGCTGAGTCCCCGTGGCTCACAGATTACTACGAACGCCAACAGGTACAGGTACGCGCGACGCAGGAGATCCTGATGACAACCAGTTGAAGTGGGAGTTCGATGAGGAATGTGGCCGTCTGTATGTGAAGTATCCGGAAGACTGAGACCGTGGTCGTGATCGTGGGTCAACATACGGGATGTTTTTTAGTTCATCTGTTTTTTGTTTAAGTCCATAGCTGGACCTTCTGCTACTCTGAATAATGTGTGTCTGTAAGCTATATGCTATATTCTTAACAGAAGGCAAGTGTATGCCCTACTTGTTACTCTTTTAATTATGTATTGTGATGATTATCTTGTTTGCGAAACGCATAGATGCGCCCCTTTCCCCTTTTGAGGCCTCGCCCCCAAATAAGGAAAGGGTCGCATCTGAGTCGTTCAGTCCGGTTTATGTCATACTCTCGCATATATGTGGTGGCATTGTTTTATTTAGATCCCCACATTTTATATATGTTTTAGGGGTATAAAAATCCATAGAATTTATCTGTGCATTTAATTTTGTCTTTTGAGCAAGTTAGAGTGCATGATATTTTTCCATGTTGACCTTTTGTTTATTTTGTGTGATTTATTCCATGCATGATATGAATTACTTGTGAACATGAGATATGCCCTTGGACATGTGTGCTAGCCCCTGGTAATTTTGGTCGCTATAGAAATCCATGTTTAGGTGTTGTTTTCTTCTTGCCAACATGCTAGAAAATAGTGTTGATTTGAGATGCTGAAATATTAAGTGTGGAATCCGTAAGATTTTGTCGCTATCTTTCCATGAGTTTTACTAGTGATCTACAACCCCTTTGGGGTTGGTGCAATGGAGTTATTTGTAGCGCTTAAGATTCTCTCTCATCCTATTAAGTTTCATGCCAATCGGTGCCCTGTAGCATATAGTTTTACTGCTGTCAATATGACATCTCGTTAAAAACTGCATTGTCAAAACTGTTATTTTCACTAAGTCCGAAACTGTGTGCAATTTGCCATTTTGCAAGTTCTTTCCCTAATGATCCATGCTTCCATGCTACTTGCATTTGGTATAGTGTTGTTGTGCATCTTGCCCACTACTTTCACGTGTCTTGCTTGAGCACTTTAGAATTATGTAGCTTGTTGTTCTGGGATGTAGTAAATGCCATGTTGTTGTTTTTGGCAGATTGTAGCTATATCTTGTTTTGCTTGTAATGGTTGAACCGTTGCTCCGTTTGGATCATGTCATATATGAAACTTGCTTAGAATCTCATGTAGTTTCATTATATCTTAATTCCTTCATGGTTTGGAATGCTTGTGACTGTCATTTGCATACATATTGCTTTCATGGTATCATATCTTGCGGTGATCATATCTTTTGAATTGTAGTTCCGTTTGCAATGATCTCTATATGTAAATCGACGGGAATGATGCGTAGAATCACGCGAATATCTTTTTTCTGTTGTTTAACAAACATTAAAACGTGTTAGTTCAGATGTGGACAGATTTCTTAATTAACGTCTGGGGTCATTTCAGAGATGCTATAAGTTGTTTCCGACCTCATTTAAAATGTCTAGATAGGTAGTTTAATTATGCTTCACCTCTTGTCATGTTTAACAACATTTAATATTGATGTGTACCTAAATGGAAGTGAACTAAGTAATTGAAATGTGGAGTTTCGTCAATATGCAACTCGTTGCATATTGAGCTTCATTAATGTGTAGTGTTCTGATTATTGTAAATTGTCGCGCCGTGCCTTGCATAATTAAACCGGACATGCATCATATGTGTTTTGCATCATGTCTCGAATATGTGTGGTGTTATCGTGTGTTGATTGTTATTCCGTTTGTTTCCTCTCGATAGAGTACCGAACCGCTTCAGAGTGTGAGGATTCGTACGACTACATTGGTTCGTCTGCTTCACGGAATCGTTCTTCTAGTTGCTTTCATGTGAAAACACGGGTTCCTTGTTATATCACCATATTAATGCTATTTAATTTAATGCACCTATATACTTGGTAAAAGGTGGAAGGCTCGACCTTTCTAGCTTGGTGTTTTGTTCCATCTTTGCCACCCTAGTTTCGGTTACCGGTCTTATATTCCATAATTGAGCGCTCCTAACACGCTCGGGGTTGTTATAGGGACCCCCTTGATAATTCTTCTTAGATTGAATCTGTTCAGGCAAGGCCCAACTTTGGTACTATATTTGCCTAATTAACTAATGGTCTGCATACGGTTTAATCACCCTGTGGATAATTAGTAAACCCCCGGGCCAGTGCTCCACATGAGTGTTGGTCAAAACTAGAGTTGTGTGTGGGGGCAACCCAGGGCAACTCGGGAGATCTCTATCAGGCCACTGTACACTTTGCTCATCCGGTCGTATCCTGAGAACAAGATACGCGACTCCTATCGGTTTCGTCGACACGTCGTGTGGCCTTGGTGGACTTGTTTTATCTTTTACAAAATATCTTGTGCATCGGGATTTCGGTGATGCTTTGGGCTATCTCAGAGTTGAGGTTGTCCTCTAAGGAATCCGAGGAGATCACGAGTTTCGTGATCGAGGCTTTCTATGCAACTTGTGGTAATTTGTGATGGACTAGTTGGAGCACCCTTCTAGGGTTAAATATTTCGGAAAACCGTGCCCGCGGTTATGTGGAAACTTGGAAATTTTGTTTAACATACGGTTCTAGATAGCTTGAAGTAAGCTTAATTAAAATATGCCAACTTTGTGCGTAATCGTGACTGTCTATTTCGTGAGTTCCTTCTCCGACTAAGGACACAGTGGGGTTATGTCTGATGTAAGTAGGTGTTCAGGATCATTCATTTGATCATTAGTAATTCACGTCCGTTATGCGTAGATCACCCCCTCTTTTGTTCTTGTACTCGTAAGTTAGCCACCTCAAATAAATGCTTAGTCGCTTACTGCAGCCTCACCACTTAACCATACTTCACCCATTAAGCTTTGCTAGTCTAGATACCTTTGGAAATGAGATTGTTGAGTCCCCTGTGGCTCACAAATTACTACAACACATAGTTGCAGGTACATGTAAAGTGATATTAAAACATGAGCGTGACGATTGTGCTATTGGAGTTTCTTCTTCTTCTTCAATGATCTAGGTTGGGTTCCAGGCTGGCAGCCTGAGATAGCAAGGATGGACGTCGTTCTTTGATCGTTTATTTTCGTCCATAGTCGTACCCTGCTCTTTTTCATGATGACTGTATATTGTTGTATTGATGTGAACTTGATGTAGCTTGTGGCGAGTGTAAGCCAATTCCATATACTCATATGTTCATTACATGTACTTGTAACGATATCCGTTCTTGCAAAATAACGAGATGCGCTTCTATCCCTCTCGAGACCCTCGTGCCAAAATATGGATAGGATCACATCTTGGGTGTGACAAGTTTGTATGAGAGCAGTACCGACCTAGGATCCCCCTTGATTGATCAAACTTGACCGAGTCAAGTCTAGTGAAAAACTACTTTGAGTCCAGTTATATAGGAGAGTAGGATTCTTTTTACTCCTCTTCTATGCTCTGGTGAGGTTTACGACTTAGGAATTTTAATTCTCCTCCTCTTCTCACTCAAAATTAAAAAAATAGGATCACGCGGATATTTTTGGAATCTATATGATGTTGATGTGACGGAGTTCTTTCTTGGTGCCTCTTGTCTGACTTGATTTCTTCTGGGGAGCTGAGCTCTAGGGGATTCTTGTGCACACTATTATCATTCAGATTTCTTAGTATCTCAGGACGGAGTATGTTCGAAATTGCTTCAATACTAGTAGTGGCGAGAGGAGTCCGGCATCCCCAGTACTGGTGGAGAGCGTCCGAATGTAGTGCCATACTTAGTATCGTTGTGTTTTCAAGGGTCTGAGATAGATGAGCTCAGAGATCTCTGGTTATGTGTGGACGGATGTGATACACTGGACGTGTTAGTGTTATTGCTAGGAATTGAGTGATGGATTTCACTCCTTGTATCCGTGGACCCGATTGCATGGCCAAAAATTTCGGGAGTTCTTAGGTGGGAATTCAAGTAGTTACTTATAGTACAATCTTCCAACAGATGCATGATGTGAGGTTGGGGTTCGACATCTAGTGGAATACCACAAAAATATTGGACGAAATCTCTGTCATGAATTTGTCCTGGCTTGTGTTGTAATCCTCATCCTTTGTTTGTTGGAATATAGTAATTCGAGTTGCTTCGGTGTCAAGTGGTGTTTTCATATCTTTTCAAAGTGGTGTTCTCATATTTTCATTTGTATCGGTGTAATATCTCTCTTCCTAATCAATTGTTTTTACGGTGTTTCTTTTCAGTGGACCCATAACCCACAGGTTTTCCCAGGATCTTGTCTCGCTCTTCTAATCTTTTCCGGATATCTCAAGCTCTTTTAATATATGACGTAAGTATGGATTCCATCAATCATATACCTTCTCCAAGATCAATCTGAATTATTTTCATCATTGGCTCAACTTAAAGATTCAAGATTCTTGTTGGAGAACCCCAAGTATTCTTTGTCTTGCATAATCAAGTGCAATTCTCCCTACTTTATCCTTTGATGTGGTGTTATAGCATTCCTGTTAGTGGAGGATTCTCGAAGAGAATTTGTTTGAAGAATGAGATAGTTAAACCCACCAATTCGTTCAATCATGAGATATTTCAACCCATGATTTCTTCATTGAGCTATCTTGGTTTAGACTTCACCTAAATCTTTGTCTAACGATTGTTGCTATTATGGTGATTATAGTTGATCCAAGTTCTCAATGTATCCTCTTGGTGTAAGAAGTTGTGCATGTCTTGTTTCTCCCAATCAATCCTTGTTTCTGTTAGTGGCTGGTTGTCACCTCATTATTTTGAAATGGTTCCATAAACCCACAAAAAGCTTGTTCTTCTAGTTGTTGGTTTCCAACAACTCCATTCTGCCCTTCTTGTAGGATTTTCTTCAATTCAAATGTGGTAGAAGTGTCTTTTCTTCTGTGTCCTATTCATTCCAATGATCTAGTTTCTATTCTCTTGTTTCCGGAGTTGTTGTGAGGTTGCTTTGTTTGGGCCATTCATCTGAGTTTGTCAAGATCGTATTCTTTCCTTGCTTCTCATTTTAGTTGTTTTGTTGTGAATCTTTTCAAGATCCTTCCAACTTACCAAAATTTGCCCTATTTACTACAAAAGTGATGCCAAAATTTTGTTTGGATTCTGCTTGTTCTTCATGTCATTCTTAATCTCGTTGCAACCTTCAAGGGTCGTTGGTTTCACTCGTTTGTCAAGAAGAAACTAACCCTTACCATTTGCTCTTTCTCTCCCTCTTCCCCTTTTCATTCTTAGATCTCAGGGCAAGATCTCTTGTTAGTGTAGGAGAGTTGCAACAGCCCGAGATCGACGCTCCAGAAGATTCCCCTTCTAGTCCATTGTCGTTTTTTGATTATTTTAATTGTCGCATCCATCATCGCATCATTCGCATCATATGCATTGCATCGGACCTCCGTTACCGCCAGTTTTCACAACTCGCATCCGTTATTAGTTGCCAGTTCTCTCTTTTATCGACGTTGACTGTTTTGAGACCAACCACACTCGCACGCGCCCGCGACATCATTAAAATATTGTTTTTAAAAGTGTGTATAAAATATTTTGGATTGGGTTGAAACTTAGCTTGCCTTCTTGTTTTAATGTAGGTAGGCCGCCTTCCAAATTTCGTCGCAATCGGAGTTATTTTGATACCCGAACGGTCGACCGTAGCGGCACCGTCATCGGTTTATCATCGCATGTTTTTCGGTGTTAAAAATCTTGTGTCGGGCCGCAAATCCCCCTCTCTTCTCGGCTCAACCTATTCTACACAGCCCAACACCCCCACCTAGCCTACCCCTCAATTTCGAACCGTCCGATCGAGATCCGACGGCCCAAAAACATTGCAAAACCCCCTAACCTAGCCCCCTCCCTATATAAACACCACTTCCCTACCCTAAATTGATCTTCCCCTCCTCCCACCTAAAAATCCGCGCCCACCACCTTGCAGCCGCCACTTGTCACCGTCACCTCCACTAGCGCCGCTAGCCGCAGCCAACCAGGGGCTGCCACGCGCCCCTGGCCGCCCCCAACCGCCATCAGCCCGCCGCAACCCGCGTGTGGCCCTCCGAGGCCCGAACCGGCCCGAGCATGCCCTCGCTCGCCCTACCTACCCCCGAGCGCGCCCGAGCTAGGGCTCCCGAAGCCCCACAGCCGATCCCTCCTTCGGTGGCCGTTCGCCGGAGCTCTACAGCCGCCGGAGCGTCGTCACGTCCCAGCCCGCTCGCAGCCCTGCCGCCCTCCACCGCATGGTGCCGCTCCGTTGTGTGGCCGCCACCGTCGGTGCTCGCGGACCTATCGCGCCGCTGACTCTTCAATCCCAATCGGATCGGGAGGAGGAGAGCGCGTGTTGCCCCGCGTTGACCCGTCGCCGGCCCCGAGCGCCGCGTGGGCCAGGCCGAGTAGCCGGCCCAAGCCAGCTCCGGATCTTCCCTCGCGCAGGCCCAGCCATCAGCCTCCTCTAGCAGGGCGCACCGAGGCCCAGTACAGCCGCTCCACCAGATCCGGCCCGAGGCCATGATGTCAGCTGCCAGACCCGCCTATCCAACACCCCGTGCGTTGTTTTACTATCTAACGCACATAGTTTCGACCTGTGGTATTTTTTTAACGATCCGCGCTTTTATCACTTACCATGTCATTTCATAATTTCATAAAAATTGCATGTTTTAAAATGCTTATACCCTTTCAACCGTGCATCGGATCGAAATAAGTTATATATGTAAAATGTGTATAATTTCATGTAGAATCGCAGTATCATGTTTTCGCAAATGATAGAGATGTTTAACATGTTGTTTTCTATGATGTTGTATAATTGTCGTCTTTTGCATCGCACATAATTATTTTAGCATGCATCCGAAGTAGTCAAACCCAATAGAAAAAATGTGTATGTTGTTTGCAACACATTTTCATGCATGGTAAAAATAGTCATCTCGCTGTTTTCATGTAGGTGGCATAAATAGTGTGCTATGTCCGGTTTATGCCATATTCTCGCATATATGTGGTGGCATTGGTTTTATTTAGAACCACTCATTTTATATATGTTTTCTGGGAAGAAAAATCCATAGAATTTATCTATGCATTTAGTTTTGTCTTTTGAGCAAGTTAGAGTGCATGATATTTTGCCATGTTGCCCTTTTGTTTATTTTTTGTAATTTCTTCCGTGCATGATATGAATTACTTGTGAACATGAGATATGCCCTTGTACATGTGTGCTAGCCCCTGATAATTTTGGCTGCTATAGAAATCCATGTTTAGGTATTGTTTTCTTGTTGCTAACATGATAGAAAATTGTGCTGATTTGAGATGTTGAGATATTTCTAAGTCTGGAATCTGTAAGATTTTGTTGCTGTCTTGCCATTAGTTTCGATAGTGATCTACAACCCATTTGGGGTTGGTGCAATTGATTTAGTTGTAGTGCTTAAGATTCTCTAGCATGCTGTTAAGTTTCATGCCAATCGGTGCCCTGTAGCACATAGTTTTACTGTTGTCAATATGCCATCTCGTTAAAAACTGCACTGTCAAAACTGTTATTTTCACTAAGTCTGAAACTATGTGCAACTTGCCATTTTGTGAGTTCTTTTCCTAGTGATCCATGCTTCCATGATACTTTCCTTTAGTAGAGTGTTGTTGTGCATCTTGCCCACTAATGTCACGTGTCTTGCTTGAGCACTTTAGAATTATGTAGTTTGTTGTTTTGGGGTGTAGTAAATGCCATGTTGCTGTTTTTGGCAGATTGTAGTTATATCTTGTTTTGCTTGTAATGGTTGTACCGTTGCTCCGTTTGGATCGTGTCATATATGAAACTTGCTTAGAATCTCATGTAGTTTCTTTATATCTTGCTGCCTTCATGGTTTGGAATGCTTGTGACTGTCATTTGCATACATATTGCATTCATGGCATCATATCTTGCGGTGATCATATCTTTTAAACCGTAGTTCCATTTGCGATGATCTCTATATGTAAATCGACGAGAATGACGCGTAGAATCACTTGAACCTATTTATTTTGTTGTTTAACAAACATTAAAACATGTTAGTTCAGATCTGGATAGATTTCTTAATTAATGTGTGGGGTCATTTCGGAGATGCTATAAGTTGTTTCCGACCTCATTTAAAATGCCTAGATAGGTAGTTTAATTTTGCTTCACCTCCAGTCATGTTTAACAACATTTAATATAGATGTGTACCTAAACGGGAGTGAACTAAGTAATTCAAATGTGGAGTTTCGTCAATATGCAACTCGTTGCATATTGAGCTACACTTAATGTGTAGTGTTTTGATTGTTGTGAATTGTCGTGTTGTGCCTTGCATAATTAAACCAGACGTGCATCATGTCTTGAATATGTGTGATGTTATCGTGTGTTGATTGTTGTTCCAGTTTGTTTCCTCTCAATAGAGTTCTGAACCGCTTCGGAGTGCGAGGATTCGTACGACTACATTGGTTCATCTGCTTCACGGAATCGTTCTTCTTCCTAGCGGAATCACAGGCAAGATGAACATTTCCCTAGATACCGTTACTATCAATGCCATGCTATTTGTCTCGTTTCTTTCGTCATGTCTCGCTGCCTACCACCTATTAAATGTCAGCCTCCCAACATTGCTATGAAAACGTGTAACCTTTCCACAACATAGCAAACCACCGTTTGGCTATGTTACCGCTTGCTTAACCATTTTATAGCGTCGCTTGTTGCAGGTGTAGTTGCTTCCATGTGAAAACATGTGTTCCTTGTTATATCACCATATTAATGCTATTTAATTTAATGCACCTATATACTTGGTAAAAGGTGGAAGGCTCGGCCTTTCTAGCCTGGTGTTTTGTTCCATCTTTGCCGTCCTAGTTTCGGCTACCGGTGTTATATTCCATAATTAAGTGCTCCTAACACGCTCTGGGTTATTATGGGGACCCCCTTGATAATTCGTCTTAAGTTAAAACTGGTGAGGCAAGGCCCAACTTTGATACTATATTTGCCTAATTAACTAATGGACCACATAGGGTTTTATCACCCCATGGATAACTAATCAACCCCCGGGCCAATGCTCCTCGTGACTGTTGGTCCAAAATAGAGTCGTGTGCGGGGCCAACCTGGGGCAACTCGGGAGATCTTTATCAGGCCACTGTACGCTATGCTCATCCGGTCGTGTCCTGAGAACGAGATACGCGGCTCCTATCGGGTTCATCGAAACGTCGGGCGGCCTTGCTGGACTTGTTTTATCTTTTACAAAATATCTTGTGTATCGGGATTCCGGTGATGCTTTGGGTTATCTCAGAGTTGAGGTTTTCCTCTAAGGAATCCGAGAAGATCACGAGTTTCGTGATCGAGGCTTTCTATGCGGCTTGTGGTAATTTGTGATGGACTAGTTGGAGCACCCTTCTAGGGTTAAATCTTTTGGAAAGCCGTGCCCGTGGTTATGTGGCAACATGGAAATTTTGTTTAACATACAGTTCTAGATAACTTGAAGTAAGCTTAACTAAAATATGCCAACTTTGTGCGTAACAGTGACTGTCTATTTCGTGAGTTCCTTCTCCGACTAAGGACATAATGGGCTTATGTCTGACGTAAGTAGGTGTTCAGGATCATTCATTTGATCATTATTAATTGACGTCCGTTATGCGTAGATCACCCCCCTCTTTTGTTCTTGTACTCGTAAGTTATCCACCTCAAATAAATGCTTAGTCGCTTGTTGCAGCCTCACCAATTAACCATACCTCACCCATTAAGCTTTGCTAGTGTTGATACCTTCGGAAATGAGATTGTTGAGTCCCCTGTGTCTCACATATTACTACAACACCAGTTGAGGTACATGTAAAGTGATATTAAGACGTGAGCGCGATGATTGTGCTATTGGAGTTTCTTCTTCTTCTTCAACGATCTAGGTTGGGTTCTAGGCCGGCAGCCTTGGATAGCAAGGATGGACATCGTTCTTTTATCATTTATTTTCGTTCGTAGTCGGACCCTCCTCTTCTTCATGATGATTGTATATTGTTGTATTGATGTGAACTTGATGTAGCTTGTGGCGAGTGTAAGCCAATTCCATATACTCATCTATTCAGTACATGTATTTGTAACGATATCCATTCTTGCAAAACGACGAGATGCGCTTCTATCCTTGTCGAGGCCCCCGTGCCAAAATAAGGATAGGATCGCATCTTGAGCGTGACATCATGATCCTCGTGCTGTTTGAGCGTGAGTTCTTCTAGGGTTTGAGGTTTGGGCATGACATCATGATCCTCGCGCTGTTTGAGCGTGAGTTCTTCTAGGGTTTATGGCAAGGGCGCCGACGAGAGAGGCGGTGGAGGCGACAAAGACATCGCCGCCGGGATCGACGAGGAAGCTGATACCAAGTTGTCACATGCTGGTGGGTTTGAGTGGAGGTTGTAGTCGTTAGATACGGAGGCCAAGGGCGAACCCCTCGTCGGCCTATCGCGGAAGAAGGAGATGAGGAGAGGCGCCGGGGCGTAGGAGCATAAGGGTGAGAGATTAGATTATTTCTGCTCATGTTTATCGATCCAAGGGCTGAATATATAAAGCCTGATTACAAGATCACATTACACACTCCTACTCAAATTGGGTGTTGGCAGGGTAACCTTCTTCGAGACTAAACCTTTTCAAGTAGTACCCACACTCCTACTTTAACTAGGACTCCATAATTAAATAGGATAGCTTAGGCTGGTGCAGGCCCGGACCTCGTAGGGCCCTTGCTGCACCTATAGGGCTCGCCCCACATGACATGTGGTTATTAGTGCTAATATGCAGCCGTATCCAAGTGCTAATGCCCCGTAGATTGTACAGTAATTAGTTAGTAGTATTAAGGCCCAAGCTCAATTGTTGGTGGCTCTGTATGTCCAAAGCCCAATGGGAGACCATGCACACGTTGTTTAGCCATTCAGAGGTGAGTTGTGTGCGTGTCTGTGCCTCTGCGGATAGGTTAGATCTATTCGACGCCACCGGTCGTCGCTATTCGATGTCGCCTCGCTGCTAGCCGCTACTCCAGTTGCATGGATGCTACATAAGGTCACCACCGCGATGGTGTCATGCTAGGAGTGACGCCGCTATTGCTGCCTCTTTTCCAGTTATCGATACTACAGAAGTTCTAGTCGAATTTGGTAATATGGGTATTTTAGTTAGTATGGGTAACACGTTAGTGTAATAATAGCGTGAAAATGTTGGACAATATGAATAATTTGGGTAGTATGGGTATTTCGGGCTTTCCAGACTAGAATCCGAACCCTAACCCGAAAATGAATAGTCAAGAAATGAGAACCGAACCCTTACCCGATACCCGAATTACCCGACAATACGGGTCATTTGGTTGGGTTTGGGTTCGAGTAACCAAACGCCCAGGGTGATCAGAGCCTGCCTTAGGTGTTTAAACTTATCCATGATGATGACAGTGATGTGACGTTTCCTGGAAGGAATATTCCAAGAATTCTGGACACAGTCAAGGAATCCATCCATCTCCACCCAATAGTTTTCAAACCGAAACAGGTTACATTTGGGAATGAAAGTGTTTATTGTCACACCACAGGGGACATGATCAGGTGCAGATTTGGCTAAAGGAACAACCTGTGTCAATGGATAGGAGGATATCCAATTGGCAGAAGTGAAGAACTAGTCTAATTGTTCCAGCACAGGTGAATCTTGCATATTGGACCAAGTGAAAGACCTGCCCTTGAGTGGTAGTTCTAGTAGACCCAGATGACCAATAATCTCATTAAAGATAAACATATCATTCACATCAGCACCAGGAAGATTTCTATTAGAGGGTGAGCGAATAAAGTTGAAATCTCCAAGAAGGAGCCAATTATCATTGACAGAGATATTTAGGTTATACAACCAGTTGACAAGCTGATCTCTAGCCTCTCCTTGGCAAGTACCATAAACATTGACGAGGGTCCAAGTTTCAGAAATATGATTTGAGGTGAATGACACAATTAAACCAAAGGGTTGAGATTCAATCAAGGTGCCCGTTAAAATGGAGGAATTCCAGAGGGTGATCAATCCACCAGGGGCACCACGCGATGGACTATAAGCAAATTGATCAAACCTTTTGGGGCAAAAACTTCTGACAGTCTGAAAATCAATATGTTGCATTTTTGTTTCCTGGAGGCAAACAACCGAATCCAAACTTCCATCTATTTTGTTACGAACTGCCCTTTGCCGTGAGTCTGAATTTAAACCACACACATTCCAGCAAAGGACCCGCCAATTTCTTGTAGATCGACTATCCATAGCAACAAGATTTAATAACAAAGGTGCAGTTACATAATAACTGATACAACCATAGTTCAAAGAGTTGTGACATACATCAAGCAGTATCACACTACTAGGAAAAGGGCTATAGATGATATAGACACTAATGGCGCACTAGACAAGTAGTGTGCCACTACTATATAGTAGTGGCGCACCATGTGCAGGTGTGCCATTAGTGTGATGGATACTAATGGCGCACCACACACTCGGTGCGCCACTACTATATTTTTTTTTTGCAAAACTACTAATGGCACACCACCAGCTGGTGCGCCATTAGTAACCAGGGTTACTAATGGCGCATCTGTAGGTGGCGCGCCATTACTATAATTTTTTTTTGTTTGCAAAACTACTAATGGCGCACGACCAGCTGGTGCGCCATTAGTAACCAGGGTTACTAATGGCGCATTTGTAGGTGGTGCGCCACTACTATATTTTTTTGCAGAACTACTAATGGCCACCGCTCCACCGCCGCCGCCGACCCCCGCACCCTCCCCCGCTCCACCGCCGCCGCCGACCCCCCGCACCCTCCTCGCTCCACCGCCGCCGATGACCCCCCGCACCCTCCCCGGCCCGCTCCACCGCCGCCGCCGACCCCCCGCACCCTCCCCCGCTCCACCGCCACCGACGACCCCCCGCACCCTCCCCCGCTCCACCGCCGCAGACGACCCCCCGCACCCTCCCCTGTGTCCTCGCTCGGTTCCCCCGAACAGAATCGGCCGAGCGCACCACCCACCCCCTCCCCCCCCGAGCGCCATTGCTATCCAAAAAAATAATATTACTAATGGCGCACCTCTTTGGGGTGCGCCATTGCTATCCAAAAAAAAGATTACTAAGGGCGCACCTCTGTGAAATGAGCCATTGCTATATAAATTTTTTTTACAAATGGCGCATTGCATGGGATGCGCCATTGCTATAAAAAAGAATCTAATGGCGCAACGCTCCGGGGTGCACCATTGCTAACCGGCAGTGCCTGCCCCGGATCCCGTCCCCCGGATCCGCCCCGGATCCCGTCCCCCAGCCCCCCCCCCCCCGCTCCGTTGTGCCTGCGCGCAGCCAGCGCGCAGCCCCGGATCCCGTCCTCCAGATCCGCCCGCCTCTCCGGCCCAAGCTCTCCAGGAGGAGGAGGAGCATCCGTCCTCGGGCAGCGGGATGGAGGGTCACGGAGGAGGAGCACTGCTGCGGGAATCGCTGGGCCGGAGCCAGGCGGCCACGAACGCCGTCGTCTCCATCCTCGGCTCCTTCGACAGCCGCCTCTCCGCGCTCGACGCTGCCATGCGCCCCATCCAGCTCCACACCCACGTCGTCTGCACCGCCCACGAGAACATCGACCGCACCCTCCGCTCCATTACTTGTAGCCATCTCTCGACGCTTCGGCGCCTCCCACCTCGGCGCCCCCGCCTCAGCCGCCAGGACCTTCGCCGCGTCCCGCCGACAAGGATTCGGTGAGTTCCCAGTACCTTGGGTGATGATTGCTCGGCGATCTTTTCTCCAAAATCTCGCTCGTCTTGTGAGATTTGGCGCGTCTGGGTGTTCTTTATGCCGTTCTTGGCATGTTTCTTGTGCCCAGCTGGTGGGGATTTAGAGTTCTTGGTTGTAGGATCTCGGGCACCCCATTTGTGCTGGAGCTGGAAAGAACTTTTTACAAGTAATGCTCTGCCATTTTGCAGGATGAAGGACGGGACGATGAGGATTGGCAGGAGGTGGAAGATGATGAGGTGAAAATTTGTGTTCCCTTGCTGCTAGTTCACTTGAGTTGTCTGTCCAATTGCTCTGAACCTAGAGGATTGAAGGATGCGATGTGTCCTCATTGTCCCCTAGCATCTTCCTCATGTGCAAATGCAGACCTCTTTCAGCAGCAGCTTCTCCATATTTTGACACCTCTTATGCTCCACCTATCCTGCACATTTTCCTGGCTCTTTCATGAAGACCTAGAAATGGAAAAATCTGCTAAAAAACAATTCTCCTTGCCTATAAACAATATGATGTTTTTTATCTATTTCAGGTCGTCTTTTGAATTACATCAGATTGATCTTTGCTATTTATGGGCAATGTGCCAGAAGCCAATCTCTAAAAGAAATATGTATGGGCCATATGATTTTTATTTTTCTACGTATTTAATATTTGTAATGTCAATATATCATATAAAATCATTTTCCCTATGCAGAAGTAGGCCGGTTTATGCAAGTTTTCTTCGAATTTTCTGTATCCAAGCATGTTCTAACATGTAGAAATACCTGGCTTACAACTACAACCGCAGAGAAATAGCATAACAAATTCTGTCTTTTTTCATTGATCATGGTTCATATTCTTGCATCATTCTACTTTTAAGAAAAGGTACACAAGAAGCCCTCAGCTAGTTTGTGATCCAATTAGGACACTTTTGTGTGTGCAGGACAACCCCAACAATCAGTGTTCCCCATTCTATTTGGCAGCGTTTATCTTGAAGAACGGATGAGCCATATAACCTAAGTTGCTGGAGTGTGAGAACTATTAAGATGATTTTAGTTGATAAAGATCACCATGCACGGCTGTACAATGCGCACAACATCATCATGCACACGGGGATGGCAGCCCATAGCTCTACCTCCATGGAAAATGTGCAGGTGAGAGATAACTAATTTATGTGTGTGCTCAGTTGAAGCACGACAATCCAGAAACAACAGCATGAGGTGATGAGTTTTTCAGCTTTGTACTTCTAAATTTGCAAGTCTATTGTATACTGAGCATACCCATTTTGTTCCAACTTCACGTACTCCGGCGCGTCAACAACAACTTTGCTTCCTCCTGCTTGGGCAAGTGTTTTATCAACTTGCTTTTTTGTAGAAAGTGATATCTACTTTTTATTTCTTGCACAACATAATTTGTGGGGTTTTCATAGGGTATGCAAACTTATAATCAGAAAATAAGTGATATCTACTTTTTAGAATGCTGCTACGGAGATCCTAACTGAAGACCAGCCATTTTGGTGGCTACGCTCACTCCATCAGTTATATTATTTAAATCTACTATTGTATTTAGCTCTAAAAAGGTCGAGCGATATGCGATGGAGATACACTGTGCTCAATGCATCTACCTATCTGCTATTTTGCTGTATTTTCTTAAGTGTAGCAGAGGAAAAACTTTTGCCATATCAGTTCACTTTGTTCTAGAATGTTAGTACCCAAATCAACGATTTTCTAGCTCCTCTGCTCTTGCCTATAACTTATTAATCATATTTTGGATCTTAGTTTAGCAGAAGAAAACTTTTCTATGATGGATTAACTGTGCCCATTGTCTGCATACAGAAAATTGTTGTATTCGTAGAAGAGAAAGAAAATATCATCAGTTTTTGCAACACTTACACAAACATTATATAACACCATTTCAGCACCAATTTAATACTAAAGGTTACACAGCCATATGTAATGTATGCCAAGATAGCAATCACAGAACAATATCATATAGATTGCTTTTGCCTCTCTGCTTCATAATGCTAACATAGGGCAATTGAGTTTTTTTTGCTTAAAGTAGGCTGAAAATTGGTTTTCTTGGTTCAACTCAGCATGTTTGTGATATGCGGGTATGTCAGCTGTTCTCATTCCTCCTTTTTCATTTAGATCATTTTTCTCCACCAATTCACATTTTTATGTTCCCGTGTAGTATACACTCTATTTAATTGTTTTATAGCACTGTCAGTACTTTGCACTAGACAAAAATATAAACCGCACACTGAACAAACAAGGGCTGAAGAAATATGTTTATAGCACAACTAGCACATAGCACAACTAGCACTGATCTTCGTCCAAAGAGATTAAAACGACGTATGATCTTTGTCCAATGTATAACTTGAACTAAAAGCACTTCTCGTGTGACAGAACTTGTAAAGCTGTAGCCCTATTTTACTAGGATCAAGGGAAAACTATGGATTATGGTTGCACAACTGAAAACACAACGCAGACTTTAGTTTGTGCAGTTGTGGTGATCATATCCATGATTCAATGGTATAATTATACTTGTAGCTATAGTTGTTTAAGTCAAAGAGATTTCAAATAAGTAACATTTGTAAGCTAATTTTATAGTTGAGCATGTTTCTTTTACCAGTGCTGCATGGAAGTTTGGCACTACTGTAATTATGCAACATGATATTACTTAAATGTTAGGTTCCGGATGTTACCTGAATCTCTGCAGTGTTGCTATAGCTCCCTTGCATGGAATCTGTGTCGCTATATGTTCTGGTCAGTCCTTCACCTTCTATCATCCTCTGATACTCGCCGATGTCATTCATTATCTAACACCACCATACCATTGCTATTACCACCACTACCATTGAAGAATCCTAATTTTGATGCCTCTGTGTTGTAACTCGGGATCATTGCTCCTGTTTGTGGATACAGGGCACTATCCAGGCTCATGTACCCTCTGGTTAGTGCCGTCGTGAGGCACTCTTCATCACACCCTGGAGCAAGAGGCATCGAGATAGGCGTAGTGCTGCTCATTTGCATTGCCAGCAAGGGTTCATCTATGCTCTGGGAAGCCGTGGTTGGCCGAATTGCTCTATGCTAACCTCTCCATTAGCAGCTTGATAGTATCCTGGTGCTGCAAGTGTCTCATTGATTCGGGGAATGAGCTTGGTATCAGGACATACGTTTTGCTCTTCCTCAAGTAGGGCTGAGAGTGTAGAGTCAAAGCAGGGTAACAGGGAGAAGGCCATTTCTAGGATGTCATATATGGATGCCATGGAATTTTGGATGTATGGATGCTATGGAACTATATGTATATATGGATGCTATGGAATTTTGGATGTATGGATGCTATGGAATTTTGATATATGGATCATGAAATTTGTTATGCAACTTTGCATATATGTTATGTGTTGTGTATCAGTAAAACTATTAGGCACATATTATGTATTATATATATATGTTATGTGTTGTTGAATTTGTGGTTTTGAAACAAAACATATGTATGCTAGAATACCAGATACTAATGGAGCACCATGGGCTATACTAATGGCACACCTGGGAGGCATACTAATGGCGCACATGGGAGACATACTAATGGCGCACCTCGGAGGCATACTAATGGCGCACCTCAGAGGCATACTAATGGCACACCTGGGAGGCATACTAATGGCGTACCTGAGAGGCATACTAATGGCGCACCTGGGAGGCATACTAATGGCGCACCTGAGAGGCATACTAATGGCGCACCTGGGAGACATACTAATGGCACACCGTGAGCAATACTAATGGCGCACTGCCTGGTGCACCATTAGTATAACAGATACTAATGGCGCACTTGTGGTGCGCCATTAGTAAAAAATCTAATGGCGTGATGCTAGTGGCGCACCTATAGTGCGCAATTAGTAGCCAAAATAGGTGCGCCATTAGCAAGCCTTTTCCTAGTAGTGTCATGATAAAGGAAACAACAAATAAAGCGTAGGGACATAAACACTTGTCTAATCATCATTGGGCAGAGGCTTGGAAACAACAGGATCTTCCATAAGTCGATCCTCAGAGAGCTTCTCAGGAGCGATGCCAAGGCTTTGGCCAACAACTTGGATCACCCGAACTGGGTCGCCGGTGGGATGGGCTCCTCCTGTGATGGTGGCGGAGCCGCCTGAACCTCCGGTACTGCCATGGGTTTAGCGTGTGGCTTTCTCTTCTTGGGCACGTGCATCGGAAGCTCCTGCAAAATAGGTTTGAAGCCATCCTGCTTGACCGATCCTCTGGTGCATCTGCGGACCGATGAGTCCACAATTGGAGTGGCCTTCTTGCGTCGCACCTTCTTTGTGGTAGCTGGAGATTCAAAGGAGAAAAGATCCCCTGATGGTGCAAAGATGTTGTCAGTTGGTGGCATTACATCAGAGCTGGGGTAGGAGTGTAGTCCTTGTAAACAATGCTGGGCTCCCCACGGTCTTCATCAAATCCAATTGACTAGGAGCGCTCGGGGAGCACAAGAGGCATAGCCGCTGTCATCTAGAGGTGACGAGGGATATGCAGTGAACTGAACACCCCCATCAGAGCTTCAAAAGACCTTGCCCATGAGACAACCGGCGGCAACGGAGGACCATAAGCAACACGGACTGCTCCAATCATCAGATTGACTGGCCTAAAGATAGGCTGCTGATAAGGAACAATTGCTAGTGGATTGAACTCCTCAGGAGCATCAACGACAACATCATCCTCATTGAGGGCATGATCAGCAGTGGCAACATTGGCAGGGACATCATCAACATCGACAACATTGGTAGTGACATCATCAGCAGCTTCAGCATTTTCTGGCTGGGGGTCCACGACCACAATCTCCTGGACGGAATTAGAAGATGTTGCTTGATCGATGACCATGGACTCTTGATCCTGTTCAGGTGCGGCCGGTTCGGCATCAGGAGCTTCAGCGTGCCAACCCCAACCTCCCTCTTCCGGCTGAACTCGAGGCTCTAGCATTGGAGGTGGTGGCGGCACATCGTTCCACCCTAGAGCAGGGTAGGGTGGCATAGCAAAGAGCAGATTATCCTGCTCAAGCTGACCTGGCATCGGGTGGGGGTTGCCATTGAGGGGCATGCAGTCTTCATCGTTGGCATCTGCTCCGCAAAGGCCGCACCCAGGATGAATAGCGGCGCAGACCAAGAAACCCTTACTCCACCCCAAGCAGCATATTCAGAAAAAGTAACACTGCGAGGAACTAGAAAATCGTCCGGGAACGATGCAAACACAATGGAGCGGACAAGATATGGATCATCACTAACCCAATAGTGGAATTCACCAAACGTGTTCACCGCAACACGAAGATCATCAGTGTTACGGAAATCAAGTGGCACGCCCAAACACATCAGGCATCCCTGACGAAACCCAGCAGCACCATGAAAACCTGCGCCCTCATTGTGCCGCATGAATCTAACGAAAGAGTCATTCCCCAAGTCCCGAGGAACCATCTGAACAACAGCAAAGCTCTCTCCAGCATCTCTAAGCTCAAATAAACCTACCCCCGCAATCCAAGGCTGTGCGGAGCAGACATGGAAACCCCGGTTGTGCAAAAGATCAACAACATCCTGTCGTACCTGACCAACTTTATGAGCGGGTGGGGCATGCATCACCTCTGCGATGACGAACTGTTCATGTCTGCGGGCAATGGGGATCACCGGAGTGATGAACGTCCTTGGCAGGCGGTTGGGGCCAATGTCGATGATGTGATGGCCCGGAGGGACATACCGCTCACGGTCCAACTCAAAGTTGGCCATGTCAGGAAGCATAACAGGAGGAGGTGGTATCAATGGCGGTGTCTCAGATGGAGTCCTGGGAGATGATGAGTGCGCTGAGACACGGGAGAACTGTTTGGCAGGTTGCGCGGTTTCCCCAAGATCAGCAGAGGTTCCCAAGAAATCGGCGACAGGGGAGGTGGTGGGGCTCTTACATTTCCAAGTAAGACAATTATCACGCATAAAAGAAGCACAGTTAGATTTCGTATGGCCCACCCTGCCGCAAGAAGAGCATATCAGCGAAGTCGTGTAGTTGGAAGGTAGATGCCCACGATTCAAATAGATCGTGCAAGAAAATATCTCGTGAACCATGCCATTAATTAAATTGTCGAAGAGCCGACGGGCCTCTTGCGAGGAAGGTATATCTGGCCCGTTTGAAGTTGAAGCTAGTGACGGCCCATGATGATCAGAGAAAGCCCCACTGACTAAGCCATCAGACGACGCTAGTTTGAAAGAACCCGAAATCCCGCCCAAAGGGGAGGGGGAAACAGTATCTGCACGAAGAGAGGAAGAAATCCCGTTCATTCCGCTGATATGATTTTGAATGTCGGACAACGCGGAGGATGACACCGGCTAAGAAACTATCCCGAAAGTAATGTGAGGCGTCGCTGTCGTCCATCGGAGTTCAGCCGGCGGTGGTGCACTAATAATAACACGCTCTTGCTGAGGAATAGAATAGCCAGCATTTTGAAGTGTCGTAAGCTCATCTTGGGTGACAGGACACCTGTAACCTTTGCAAACCTCATATTGTTGAAGAGTTGCGGAAGATAGTTTCTTGCGTGTAGATGATCCAGATTTAAAAGAGGACTTGAGAGGTCTGGAATGCAGTGCTATCAGACCTAATGTTGCCCTCCTCTTAGACGGGCTAACCAAAATCCATTCAGCATCACACTGTTTCCTCCATAGGGTAAATTCACGACACCAATTCGGACCACCATTGCCCTAGAGATGAAAGAAACACTTAAAACTGCATCATTTATAAGAAGGCAAGGCCAGAATATGAAAACCAAAGTGCTTGCAAGAAACCCTGAACAAGAAAACCGAGTCCGTGACTTTAGTGACCACAAGATCAATGGTCGAACCCCCGATGGCAGACTCAAGCGTTGCAGCTACAGAATCCTCAGATAAACGGAAAACGTGTCGGCCAAAAGAGACCACCATGATGAAAGGCCGACGATGATCCATCGGGTGCACAGAAAAACCAGAGTGATCGAACACATCATCCGCAAAAGCCGCACCAGGTGAAAAATCCAGATCCAACGTGGAGCCACCCATGCAGGCCATGATGAAGAACACGTACAGGATCGTGAGAGTTCACCTGAGTTGATGAGCGGGGAGAGAGAGATGCACGCCGGCTAGAAATCCAGATCGCCATGGAGTCGCCAGTGTAGGAGGTGGGAGGAGGGAGTCGCCTTCTCGGAGTAATTACCCTCCTATTTGCACAATTCAGGATCCTAGCATCTCTCGAGATATCAATACTTTGTCCATTACCAACCCGCCAGATATAACCATTTTTAAGCGAGTTTACTCCCGCCATTATACTTTGCCAAGTGAAAGAGGAGCCCTTTCTTAATTTTGCATTCATTAGATGTCTATCCGGGAAATATTTAGCTCTTAAAATAGATGCACATAAGGACTCGGGATAATCAATCAGGCGCATGCCTGTTTTGCTAGCAAAGCCAGATTGAAACAATGTATGTCTCTAAAACGCATACCACCTTGATTTTTTGGTACGCACATCTTCCACCATGCCATCCAATGCATTCTCTTCTTATTGTCCTCGTCACCCCACCAAAATTGCGACATCGCATCACTGATTCCTTTACAAATTTTTTAGGAATTTGAAAGACGGACATGGCATAAGCTGGGATAGCTTGTACAACAGATTTGAGCAATATTTCCTTTCCTCCCGCAGATAACAATTTTTCTTTCCATCCACTAATTTTCATAATAATTCAATCGATCAGGAACTGGAAACAATCACTTTTATCCATCCCCACATTCGCAGGCAAACCCAAGTATTTATCATTTAATGCTTCAGTCATAATATTGAGGATTGTACAAATTTGCACCTTGCCTTCCACCTTTGTATCAGAGCTAAAGAAAATACTAGATTTTTGAGGACTTACCCTTTGCCCTAAGTAGGCACAGTAAGAATTCAAGGCTGAATTTAAAGCCTCCACATTCATAGCATTTGCTTTCATAAGAATCAAGGAGTCATCTGCGAATAGAAGGTTTGAAATCGCTGGTGCATCTTTACTGACCTTTATTCCAGATGTTCTTCTATTTTCCTCTGTGTTTTCTAAGAGAGCAGTTAGTACCTCCGTACATAATAAAAATAGATAAGGAGAGAGGGAATCTCCTTGTCTCAGTCCTCTATTGGGTTTAAAACTCACTGTTTCTTCCGTATTAAAACAAACCCGGTATTCCACAGATGAAACACATTGTATAATCAGATTTACCCAGTTCTCTTAAAAACCAAGCTTGAGCATAATTTCCTTCAGAAAAGGCCACTCAACTCGATCATACGCATTGTACATGTCCAATTTTATAGCGCATAGACCCTCTCTACCATTCTTTTTTTCTTTATTTTATGGAAACATTCATACGCCACTAGAATATTGTCAGTAATCATATGTCCGGGCACAAACACACTTTGGGTCGTGCTAATAATTTCTGAAAGGATAACCTTCAATCGTGTTGCAATCATTTTTGAGATTACTTTATAAACCACATTGCACAGACTAATAGGTCTAAACTGAGTAACCTTTTCTGGAGCATTAACCTTTGGAATCATAACTATTGCAGTATCATTCCAACCATCAGGTATAGAGCAAGTGTTTACCGCCTGAAGTACCTCTTTTGTCAGGTCATCCCCTAACATAGACCAGAATCTTTTATAGAAAACAGCATGCAGACCATCTGGTCCTGGTGCTTTTAAATCTCCAATATCAAATAATGCCTTTCGTACATCCTCTTTTGTAAAAGGAGCTAGAAGATCATTATTTATTTCATCCGTCACTTTCTTTTTCACCAGAGATATGACCTCCGGGTCCGGTTGTACAACTTCTGATTTGAATAGGTTTGTAAAATACCTCAAAATATGATTTTTCATATCCGTATCTTGTACCCATACACCATTCTCATCCATATTTTTTTTAAATGATCTATCTTCTTCCTAGCCGTTGCCGCATCTCTACTAATAAAAGCATGAGAGGGCATATCCAAATCACAATCTCAGCCGTCTAATCACTTAATCAAGGGTCTAAAAACATCGTTAACGAAATTAGACAGTTTTCGTTAGCGCTAATCAATCCCTTTGCTCGCACGCTCCACATCTCGCGGTCAGCGCCTCCTCCCCCGCTTGCCTGCCTCCTCCAACCTCCCGCCACCGCGCCGCCGCGACTCCTCCCCCTCCCCCCGCTCGCCCGACTCCTCCCCCCGCCACCGCGCCTCCTCCCCCGCTCGCCCGCCTTCTCCCCCGCTCGCCGCGCCTCCTCCCCCTGCTCGCCGCGCTGCGCCTCCTCCCCCTCGCTCGCACGCTCAACGTCTCGCGCCTCCTCCCTCAACGGTCGCGCACCCACCCTCCCACACCCTTTCTACCTAAGTCGGCCCCTAAATCGAGATCGGTCAGGAGATGCACATGGCGCTCCTGACCACACTGTGCTTCCTGATCGGCGTCGTCGTCAATGTGTTCGCGGTTGCGCATCGGGTGAGGAGGTCGCCGCGTGATATTGCACTGAGGTCAGCGACGGGGGACGCTCGACGTCGTCCTCCTCCTGTGCGTCCATGCCGCTCACCACGGGTGGTACCGCGCGCACCCTCTCGGCCTCTGCCACTGCAAATCCCACTACTTGTATCGATCTCCATGGCTCATGGTTGTCAGTACTCTGTTTGCCTATAGGAGAGGTGTTGCTGGAGCTCTATGTAGCCTTCAATGCAATTGTTTGGCCAACGGCCGCGTATCTTCGTAAGAGGAGGAGAGAGGGAGGAGAACGAGAGGCCTGGCGGTGGCTGAGGAGGTGCTCGCCAGCGAACGTGCTTCGACGGCCGTCTGGCGCGCGATGTTGAATCGGGGCGCTAGAGTTTCCATCCCGCCGCTCCACGACAAAAGGTTGACGGGGAGAAGCAATCGGCCGGCGATGGCTCGGATTATTGTTATGCGGCAACCATGGCTCGGGAGCGGGGAGTGGCTGATTTATCTCCTCCCCATTCCCTCGCCCTTCAAAGGTTCAAGATTTGGCGTCCTCTTCTCCTAGAAGCCGAGAATAAGGGGCCGATCCAGAAAACCAAGCCTGATGGATTGATTCTTCGTGAAGATCCGCGCATACACAAGAAGCAGACACACATCTGGATGGATTTGTGTTTGAGAAGCACACGCACAGAAGGAAACTACAAGCCGCCTGTGAAGACAGCTTCAGCCTCGCCGCCAAGGACGGAATCACGGAAAGGTCTGCTTCATCCGAACCGACCGCGAGGAGCACGCTCATGTACACACATACATATACCAAGATTGATACTGAGGATGAATGTTTTGTAAGTAACCTCTTTGCCCTGCCCCCTCTTATATTTACAGAAAATTAAACTGTGGTACACATGCGAGAATTCTCTGCTTCCCTCTGCTATACACATGTGGTAATTCATTATCACTAATTAAGAATCAAGAGTCGCTACATTCTTGAATATTGAGACTGTGTTAGTTGGTTGAGGTTAAACTTGATAAATGCAATTTAATTTTGTATTCCATCTGACAATTCAGTTGTATTATTGATTTTGACAGTTTTCAGGAATTTTAAGCCGTCTTTTGATTTTAGCTTCGTCAATCATTCTAAATTATTTAATGTTAGTATGAGATACATGTGTTCCCAAGATTAACCGTGAGAAATGTGTAGCTGACCACTTGGGTATGTTTGATTTCATTACTAGATGCAGCGACAACCACCATTGTTCGTGATCTATTCAAAGATACATTATTAGCAGTGCAACATCTCTACTGATTCAATCAAATAGTTTGGTTCTTACTAATACTAATAACAGTGCACATGCAACGCACGTGTCCACAAACATGAAGTTCAAGTGACTATAAAAATTTGAAATCATATTATTCGATGACCGCCTTATTATCTCTAAAGAAAAGAGGGAAGGGGGAATACAAACCTACCAATTATCTTTTCTGGATGTCATGTGAAGTTCGAGCACAAGAAGTAGAAATCACAATTGTATCGGTACATGTTAGAAATCACAATTATATCCTGACCTGACGCTCGTCTCATTCACCACCACCGCTGCTGCTCCTGCTGGATTTATCACAAGATGATTTAGAGCATCTCTAGTAGAACCCTCAAACCCCCAAACCCTTAAAAATAACCGCTTTTTTACAGTTTTCGTCCGAAAAATGGCGTAGACTAGAACCCTTAAACCCTTAAACCCGTAAATATTTTTAGAGGTCCAACCCTCAAACTAGTTTTGAGCCTGTAGAAGTGAGGGTTGGGAGGAGAAACTCCTCCCAACCCGCACTCCACTTCCCACCTCGCGCGGGAGGTAGTTGGTTCCCGTCCGCGCGAGGAAGTTGCCTCGGCCGCCGCCGCCCCGCCTCCACCCGCGCTCCGGCCGCCGCCCCGCGCTCCCTCCGCGCCCCGGCCGCCGCGCCCCCGCGCCCGCCCAGGCCGCCGTCGCGCCCCGGCCGCCGTCGCGCCCGCCGCGCCCGCCCCGGCCGCAGTCGCACCCCGCCCGCCCAGGCCGCCGTCGCGCCCCGCCCGCCCCGGACGCCGTCGCGCCGCGCCCGCCCCCCGCGCCTGCCCCGGCCGCCGCGCCAGCCGCCCCTCCCCTTCCCTCTCCCTGCCGCAGAAGGAGCTCGTCGCGGCGGCGCCACAGCAGCAGCAGCGCGAGAGCTCCAGCAGCCGGCGCGCGCGGTCTTGACTATATTTCGATTTTGAGGGTTGGATTTGAGGGTTCTAGTCTTTGCCCCTGTTTTTCAGCCCTTAAAAGTGTCAAAAATATGCAATTCTCAACCCTTAAAACTGGTTTTTGTTTTAAGGGTTTGAGGGTTCTACTAGAGATGCTCTTAGATATGTCAGTACGTTACGAAGGCAGAGAGAATCAGGAACGCCAATGGATGGATGGATCAGACATCAGAGTATTGATCAGTTGATGAACCTGCTGCGATGGGGGAGGCCGACGATGCAGTAGGAGAGGTCGGACGACGACGCGACGGAGGGGTACGACGCCATGTCGATCTCCTCGGCCTTCTGAGGCGACGACGGCACCGAGGCCGACTCCTTCTTCCTCCTCCCCACGCCGCCTCCGCTCCGCGCCTCGCGGTCTCCGCGGGAGAGAGACAGGAGCCTCTCGAACGTGTCCACCAGGTACCTGAATCGGCCCTCGCCATGCTCCGGGACGCCGACCATGGCCTCCTCGAGGGCCGCGCTCTTCCACGAGGCCGGCTCCCCGCGCCGCTGTCCTTGCCCGTGATCCTCCTCGACGACATCGCAGGGCGACAGGAGCCTCGCTCTGACCTTCTTCTTGCAGACCGTGCGCGGGGCGGGGGCATCGGCGAGCGGAGCGGCGGCCGTGCGCGGGGCGAGCGGCGCAGGGGCGTCGGCGGCCGTGTGCAGGGCGACGAGATCGGCGAGCGGAGCAGCGACGGCCGTGCGCGGGGCGAGCGGGGTGGCGGCAACGGCAAGCGGAGCGGCGGCTACGATCGTGCGCGGGGAGAGCGGGGCCGGAGGGGGCTTGCGGGAGCAGTTCGCGACCGATCGGGGCAGTATGTTTTTGTTAACGACGAGGGAGTTTTCGTTAGCGACAAGGATTTCATTAACATGATAATTAAGTCCGTTGATCAAGTGATTAGACGGCTCAGATTGCTAGTAGGATCTGCCCTCTCATGCTTTTAATAGTACAGATGAAAAAAAATCATATCCTATGAATCAAATGACATCTCTTTCCTTATAGGATTTGAGATGCCATGCATCTCAGTTCCTATGGTTATATTATTATACAACCAAAGGAGGACGAATTGTGCAAATCAATATACACACATGTAACCAGCAAAGGAAATTACAGTATCTGATTACCAAATATTCAACCACAAAAATAGTAGTGTGTCCCCACGCGCAACTTAATTGTTTCAGTACTGCAAACAGAGCTCCTCAAATCTGGCCAAGCTGCAGAAAACATTATCTGTATGCTCATTTTGAGTAAAATGTAGTTGAATGAAAAAAGGGGAAAGTAGAAGCAAAACAATATATCACTTAACTAAATGGGGAAAAGATCATCATGGTCACTGACCTTTTAAGGAGAGGCTTTGGATTGTAAGGGAATAAATCTTTCTTATGAAGATCTTCCAATGTTCTCTTGAACGAAAGGAGGCATACTTTAGCACTCAGGAAAAGTGGTTCTTTCCTCTTACTTTCCTTGTAATGAGCGGAACCTAACTTGGTGCCTTCCATTGAGCTACCAGTGAAACTATTTATATTTTTGAAGATTCTTTGCCTTTTACAGTTGAGTTTTTGTATCTGCGCCTCGTAAACTGAGTCGTCAACAAAAGCATCCCAACACCTGGATACCAGTCGTAGGCACCTGAGAATAGAGACATAGATATCACAATGGGGAGCCTACACGTGTCTGTCATTTGACTGTATCAGAAAGAAAATGGAAGCTAGCTGACCGTAATAGATATTGGGCATAATGCACACCTACATCTTTAGCTATGAGATAATCAACAAGTACAAAGTGATCATCATAGTGTAGCTGCAAAATAAATATAACAAACTATTAACGACTCAAATGGTATATTATACAGTCAAACAGGAGAATGGATTTGGATGTTCTATAGAAAAGAAACGACTAATGGGTCAGCAAAGGCAGGAATCCTAAATAACACATTTGGTAAGTCTCTTACAAATTGCCGAACAATCCATATGCTTGAAAGATCTAATAAAAAATATATTTATTTGTACTTACGTGCAAATTGCAACACATTCCTACAGTCTGAAGTTACGGACTATCCGTAATTTACCAATGCCTACAGTCTCACACTCACTTGGAAAACCAATATGCTTAAGTTGGGTACGAGATAGTAACAAGAGATGATTTACCTCTAGCTATGGTAGCTGATGTACACTTACTCGGACCTATTATCTTGATTGTTATTAGAGCCCTAATGAATTACTGCCAATTTACTCTATGAAGTGCAGTAACCAGAATTCCTCGGCCAAAAAATCATTATAGGATGGCATCTCCTATCCTGTACTGCATAAACTACTGGAAGTTTGTTGCTACATCTTTGATAACACAACACCAAGAAACCATGACAGTATGAAGCTATTTGCACAATCAAATGAACAAGAACTGATTGTCATAATACTGCTTTGCAAAGATCAATAAGCATCTAGCAACTCTAACAGAATAAGACGTATAACATGTTGACTGACTCAGCAATGAAAGCCATTGATGAAAAATATAAACTGGGTCAAAAATGGTGGAGAACAGTTTGGCACCAATCAGTTCAGACGTCCATTTAGTTTCCATCTTATCTCTGCAAATTTGGACAGAAGGTCATAACTATATAAACATACCTACAGTCTGGATAACTTTCCATTATGAAATGTTGCATGGTATATCTTCTGCTTACATTGCCAACGAAATAAGTGGAGCATCCAAAAGCTGCAAGAGAATGATGAATAACATATCGTCCTGCAATATGAAGGAGCATATGCCCAATACTATAAAAATTGCTCAAACACAAGGAATACATGTTAACACTAAAAAACAAAGCATTAAGAAGATAAAGGCTTCAGCATTTGGCCTGAAGTACAATTTACATTGTACAAACGGGGACAAGAGAGGAGAGGAACTGTATGTGAAAAGAAAAACATTAGCAAATCTGAGGTATAATGAGCATGATATCTGACTGATGCTCAAGATGTACTCAACATAGAAAGCAACTCCCTAGCAATGTGAACTAATATAGATCCAAATACTCTACTGTAAAGAAACAAACTACCTGCAAAAGGTGACAACAATCACTTATGAAGACAAACAGAAGCAGAAATGCATGAGTATGAAGATAAAACCCAAATTATCTAGTACCTACAAGACATAATGAAAATCGACCAACTCAAACAGAAGCTCGTTTTGCCATTGAACAATGAACAAAGTTAACAAGCTTTCTGGTATTTAGAGCAGAAGCATACCTCCTCCATATATAACTGCAGAAAGCATAAAACAATGTCTGTTGATGATTTTGAGTCCAAAATCTCGTCTAAGCAACATCTCTGAAACCAAACCGAGATTTCTGATAAGCCAAAATAGTTGCAATTATCAGTGCAGCCTTGCCCTTTGTGATCGCTCTTACATGAACAATTCAGTCTACTATCATTTCCACTGCAAGCCAAGAATATCGAACAACTAAGAAACAAATACATAGCCTGTCTTTGTAAGTGTCGGGTAGATTTATCCTGAAGCTCGCCCAAACCTACACCACTCAACAAAAATGGGGATCCTTCTAAACAATTCTCCAGTTTAGTGCTATGTTGGAACATAGGTTCATGGAGTAGACTCTGAAAGTGGTGTCGAAGTAATTTCAGCAAACAAACAATATGTGAGCAGTTCTGTTGTATGTGAGGCTTAAGCCTTATCATTAACATCTGCATTGAGAAAGCAATGGCTGATGAGTACTTGGTTACAGATTGTTTCACTTCGTAACAAAAGATTGTTGGATGTATGAAAACTACCAATATTTTGTGCTTTGAATACTGAGAGAGACTTTTTGGGATATGCTGTTGCTCTTGTAAGTAAGATGCTAATCTAGGAATGACATCTGCAAGTTTCACAAATACATCTCGTCGGTCCATGTCTTCCATGTCACTTTGCTCAACTAAAGAGCACAAGAGCTGGAGGAGACTGCCTGACACAATTCCAAACTGTGCAGAATCTTTACTCAAACTATGTCGGTCATCCGTGACAAGGCTTACAACTTTCCCCGCATTGAATTGGTAACCAGGATCCCAATGTAACTTCTGAATATGATAAATGGACAGGCAAATGAATTCATCTTTCAGTTCAGAGTCATTGAGTTTCAGAAGCTTCAGAATAATGTGTAGTACTCGAAAGAGGTCAAAAGGGACCAAAACATAAGCAACTGAAATCCGAAGCAATACCTGATCCGATGCGCACCCTTGCTCCCAATCGTCCACCTTGTCGTGGTCCCATCATCGAATTGCCTTATTTACCTATAGTACAATTAATAACGAACGGAAAGTCTAAAAAATCATGGGAAGAACGGGAGAACGGAAAATGTAAAGCAGCAGTAAATAAAATTCTAAAATCCAAGCTAGAGGATTACCCGGGAGAGCACGAGGAGTACGCACCGCTCTTCCTCCCGCGAGAGCTGCGGCCGCCGCGTCGCCAGCGATTCGGGTTCCTGCAAAGGAGGGCAGACAACGAAAGCGGCGTGAGAGGCTAGCTGGGATGCCGCAGTTACCAGATACGAGTGCCCGGCGTTGCTTACGAAGAGTAAGCAGGGAAGTGCGGCAGGCTCGCCAGAGTGGGGGATCGGACAGCGCCGCGGTGGCGGGGACAGCGGGGCACGCTGACGGGTGCGAGCGGCGGAACTGGCGGGGATGGGCCGATCCGGCGGTGCGGGGGAGAGCGCCGAGCGGCGGCTGCGCGAGGCAGGGGCAGGGCCGAGCGGGCGAGCGAGCGATGCGGGCGGAGGCGAGCGGCGACGGGCCGGGCGGGAGATGTGGACGGGTGCTAGCGGCGGGGGCAACGGCGGTTGCGCGAGGCGGGGGCGGACCGAGCGGCCTCTTGGCCTCTCCCACTGCAAATCCCACTACTTGAATCGATCTCCATGGCTCATGGTTGTCAGTACTCTGTTTGCCTGCAGGAGAGGTGTTGCCGGAGCTCTATGTGGCCTTCAATGCAATTGTTTGGCCAACGGTCGCGTATCTTCATAAGAGGAGGAGAGAGGGTGGAGAACGAGAGGCCTGGCGGTGGCTGAGGAGGTGCTCGCCGGTGAACGTGCTTCGACGGCCGTCTGGCGCGCGCGGTTGAATCGGGGCGCTAGAGTTTCCATGCCGCCGCTCCACGGCAGAAGGTTGACGGGGAGAAGCAATCGTTCGGCGATGGCTCGGATTATTGTTATGCGGCAACCACGGCTCGGGAGCGGGCAGTGGCTGATTTATCTCCTCCCCATTCCCTCGCCCTTCAAAGGTTCAAGATTTGGCGTCCTCTTCTCCTAGACGCCGAGAATAAGGGGCCGATCCAGAAAACTAAGCCTGATGGATTGATTCTTCGTGAAGATCCACGCATACACAAGAAGCAGACACACATCTGGATGGATTTGTCTTTGAGAAGCACACGCACACATGGAAACTAGAAGCCGCCTGCGAAGACAGCTTCAGCCTCGCCGCCAAGGACGGAATCATGGAAAGGTCTGCTTCATCCGAACCGACCGCGAGGACCACGCTCATGTACACACATACATATACCAAGATTGATACTGAGGATGAATGTTTTGTAAGTAACCTCTTTGCCCTGCCCCCTCTTATATTTACAGAAAATTCAAGTGTGGTACACATGTGAGAATGCTCTGCTTCCCTCTGTTATACACATGTGGTAATTCATTATCACTAATTAAGAATCAAAAGCCACTACATTCTTGAATATTGAGACTGTGTTAGTTGGTTGAGGTTAAACTAGATAAATGCAATTTAATTTTGTATTCCATCTGACAATTCAGTTGTATTATTGATTTTGACAGTTTTCAGGAATTTTAAGCCGTATTTTGATTTTAGCTTCGTCAACCATTCTGAATTATTTAATGTTAGTATGAGATACATGTGTTCCCAAGATTAACCATGAGAAATGTGTAGCTGACCACTTGGGTATGTTTGATTTCATTACTAGATGCAGCGACAACCACCATTGTTCGTGATCTATTCAAAGATACATTATTAGCAGTGCAACATCTCTACTGATTCAATCAAATAGTTTGGTTCTTACTAATATTTAAGCCAGCTTCATTTTTAGCCTGCTCGGTTTTTGGGTGCATGTCTTTAATAGAACAAGAAATTGATTTTAGGTGCTAAAATAAACATTGAAGGCTACTTCTTCATGGCAACTATTTGTAGAAAGCAATCCCGGTGGAGATCCCGACTATCGATGTGAAGCCAGGGTGGAAGAAGGACATGGAGATCACCTTCCTAAAAGGAAGGATCTGATTTTTCCGATACAGTTATGTGTTTCAAAAATTTATTGGGATGCTATTTTTATATTAACTCTATCGTCTATGAAGTTATATTTACAGATATTTCATTTTTCGCATAAGAAGACGCACCTTTTTTTGTTTTAAAATATTTTCTGGAGTAATTTTTTTGATTAAACTGCATGATGTTTCATGTGTGTGAATTGCATTTTAGCTAAAAAATAGATAACAAGGTGGAGAGGATATGAATGGTTGTGACTTCAAGAGTCGTACGGGGAGCCGACTTGATGAGATTGAGGGGAAGTTTTTTGAGGAAAGGGTCACCCTTGAAGCCAAGTACCAGAAGCTGTATGAACCATTGTACGCTAAGGTACGCTTACTCCGTGTTTATAATGTTTCAGGTGAATATATGAAAAGATATAACTTCTGTCCATTTCCTTGTGTGCAAATTGTTCCATTGTTTTGCATGGTTTCAGAGGTACAACATTGTAAATGGAGTTGTGGAGGTTGATGGCGTTGCTCAAGAACCTACGAGTGAAAATGCTGTAGAGGGGGGAGATTCAGATTATGAAATCAAAGTTTGCACTGCCTCTTAGAGATCACCATTCTGATGTTTTGTTAACCTTTTTTCAGCTAAAGGAATACCAGATTTCTGGCTCACTGCTTTGAAATGAAATGAAGTGCTGAGTGAGGAGGTAATTCATAGCGTGATGTATTTGTAGGTGTTCTTAGCTCCTCCCTTAATACATTTCTAACTATGTACTTGCTTAATTCTAGATCCAAGAGCGTGATGAGCCTATTTTGAAATATCTAAAGGATATGAAGTGGTCTAGAATTGATGACCCTAAGGGTTTCAATCTTGAGTTTTTCTTTCATGCAAATCCTTTCCTCAAGAACTCTGTCCAAACAAAAACCTATCATATGTTTGATGAAGATGACCCGATTTTGGAGAAAGCAATCAAGTTAGTATTTCTTTACCTATTAGTTGTTGTTTCGTGTATAGGATTCTCATGTTCTATTGTAATTGATGATTGTATGTGCATTGGTTATTAGACTAACACATCATGTGTGCTGGAGGACTGAAATTGAGTGGTATCCTGGAAAAAATGTGACACAGAAGATTCTAAAGAAGAAACCCAAGAAAGGTTCAAAGAACACAAAGCCTATTACTAAAATTGAAGAGTAAGAGAGCTTCTTCAACTTTTTTAGCCCCCCACAAGTACTTGACAGATTATGTGTTTTGTTTAGAGGAATTTCTTTTGTACTTGACAGATTAGGAGCTGCTGTTAGGTTCCACTGAATCAGTTTTTAGCCCTTGTTTCGTAAGATGATGAGGACATTGATGAAGATGTCGTATGTTCAAGATTCATTGCTTATTTCACAGAGAGCAAACTATGCATTCTTCACAATTCATATTAAACTTTTTCATTCAATCTGTGATGTAGGCTGATGAACTTGAGGGTCGAATGGAGCATGATTATGACATTGGGTAAGTGTTGTTCATGTTCCGATGCATGTTTTTTAATGGGAACAAGAGACCATTGCCCTGCATATAATGCCATGTCTACACATCGAGCTGTGTATTTGGGTCTGGCACAAGGCCCATATTGCTGATTTTGTGTTGCTGTTGAAATTTAACTTTTAGGTCTACAATAAGGAATAAGATCATCCCTCATGCTATTTCTTGGTTTACCGGCGAGGCTGTGCAAGCTGAGGATTTTGATGATATGGAAGATGGTGATGAGGATGACGATGATGAAGAAGATGACAAGGATGAGGACAAGCACGAAGATGAGGATGAAGACGAGGAAGAGCTAAGCAAGCCAACGAAGAAGGTAATCTTATCTTGCAGCCATAGAAGCACCTATTTCTGCTCTCTGCAACATTACTCTGTTCAACTGACCTTGCGAATACATTTCTTTTGTATTTGACTGGGAAGGTGGCTGGCAAACCGAAGGTACAAACTCTACACTCATTTGAGAAATTGGTTATTTGCTTTCTATGTGCTGCTTGGGGAAACATGTGTGTCCCCTGTTTTTGGATCTGCCTTTGTACTTGACAGATTATGTGTTTTGTTTAGAGGAATTTCTTTTGTACTTGACAGATTAGGAGCTGCTGTTAGGTTCCACTGAATCAGTTTTTAGCCCTTGTTTCGTATATTTTGTAGAGGTTAGAGGAGTAATTAGTATTCTATGTTTCTCTAACGAGTGTGTGTCTGGATGAATACATATTGATATAGTAGATGAGCAATTACCATCTGGATGTGCACAAAATGTTCTCCGTTTTTAGCGAGTACATGTGGATGTGCATAAAGTGTTTTTTTAACGAGTATATGCGATACATAGAAAATGTATATGGTGGTTTCCATTTTGGAGTACCTGGCCAGTACATGGAGCTTATTTAATTTCCCATTATTATAGCTTTATCCGTATTGCTTGACAGATCATGAGCTGGTGCTATGTTCCACCAGATCGAATTTTTACTCATATTTCTTAGGCTCTGCAGAGGGTAGAGGGGTAATTAGCATTCTTTATTTTTCTAATGAGTGTATGTGAATTCATTCAGAGAGCAGAGGAACAGTTACCATTCTCTTTGTGTCTTAGTAAGTATATGCCGATGAACATCAAGTGTTCTCTGTTTTGCAATGGGTCATATGTTGATGCATAGAAAATGTATATGATGATTTCCATTCCGGCTTACATGGGTAGTACATGGAGCTCATTTAGTTTGTCCGAACAGTAATACTTATTCACAGATTTTCTTGCCTCAGAATTTATTAATCCAGTTATGGTATGGTTGCCTATTACTCCAGATGATTTTATATTAGCTACAGAGGACACGTATGTTGTGTTTCCTTTGCCTAGAGAGCACACTAAAATAATGTTTGTATCGATATCATTAACCGAAACATCATGATTCCATTTTTGATCAATCAATGGATCTGACTAATGTAGATATATTGTAAGAGATATTATTCACGTGCCATTGGTGCATGCTTTAATTGTCAACCACGGGCCCGGCGCCGAATCTGGCAAACACGGGTGCCACACCTCCAGCGATTAGGTAACTGATTCTACCTATCAATTGCATTTGCCATCTTGATTCATTCCAGTTTTGCGTCGCTCCGCTAACCCTAACATTGCAATCGTGTCTGTTTCGGGCCGGCGTGCATGAAGGGACTCCATCTGACTAGATGTCCAGAACACGGATGAGAAAAGTTCATCCTTAATGATAGAAGTCCGACCAAGAACTGTCAGTGTAATGAAGGATTTTTTGTTATTTTTGTGGTACTGGATTTTATACAAAATGACATGGATGGGCCAAAAATCAAGGGTATGTTATATAGCCCTTGTTCATACTTGGAACTCCAATCTGATGGATTCTGCTTGCTATTACGAAAGATAACGATACTATTCTTTATTGTATTACAGACTATCAAGACATTGGTGATTATATTAAACCAACATAGTTAGATTTCTTAGTTATGCTGAAGATTAGAAATCATGTCATGGTTCCTTGCCTGCTTATTTTGCACTATAATTGTTTTTTGACAATATGATGTGATCACACATCATTACAAGATTCTTTAATACTACCTTTGTAGAACTCTGGTCTAGGAGTATTCAGCCAACCGTGCTTTCAAACCAATAGAAAATGTGAGAGATAATATGTTGCTCGATACTGGTGAGGATAGTGCACTATTTTGCTTGATATTGAAGCATCAGATCTTGTTCTATGCAACTAAGACTATTTCTTGCCCCTAAAGCCGTGAAACTCAACGGATACATATGTGCTAGACTTTGATGAGAAGTTAATTTGTATATGGTAATTCTACCTTATAGGAATACCTACATTATTCCTAGACAAATGGAAGTCATATACTCCCTTTGTTCTTAAAAAATTATCTTGCTGGAAATAGTTTGATGGTTTCCAATGCAGACTAAAATTTGAGTTGATGTTGCTTTCTGCAATTATCTTAATCTCAACCATAAGATTGAGAGAGATCAGTAGACATTAGATCTTTGAGTAAAAAAATTTGTAAATTAGAACCTTTGGTGAATTGTAGAAAGCAAGATTTCATCGTTTGATATTGTAAATGACCTAGACTTGATGGCAACATAATTATTTTATGCCGACCTATTGAACTATGGAACAACATTCCTGAGCTTTAATATTTAGGTATAATAACAATCACATCCGATCTCCGAGTTGCCAGTTTCATCACCAGTACTGCCATTTTAAACAATCTAGGACCTAGACTTGACGATCACATAGTTATTTAGATTGGTGTACTGAGCCATTTTTTAACAGGCGCCAATTATATGCCAAGCTTTATATAGTTGGAAGCCGAAAACTTTACTGACAAAAAGCGTTGTCACTAGCAGTTATTTGTCCAATGAATGTGTGCATATCATTCACTTGTCTTGATGTGTGCATATAATAAAGTTAGTGTGGGACATTTTGTTCAAAATAAGGCATGCTTGGTTTTTGGAGCTGCATCCATCACCTAACAAAAAGAAGTCATATATCCACCTCACGGGTGTTTGTTTTGCACAATCTTATACATTAGGACTTTGTACTCCTTCAGAAACAACACCCTGGCAATATATTCTTGCTACTTTTCCTCATTTCATAACCGTAGTTTCGGTCACAAATGTTCGAAATATATGCTTGTTCACAGGTGATGAATTAGATGGAAAAAGCTGAAAGTAAGTGATTACTTGTTCATGTGTTGATCAAGTGATCATGTTTGGACTTGAATGATAAATATGGATGGAGCTATTTTTATTATTAAAGATTGTTTTTCAGTTGGAATTATTGTTGTAAATAATATATTTATGTGTGTGCAGTTTGTGATTCTATATTAATGATATTTAGATAGATCTGATTTGTTCCTTTATACTACCTCCGTCCGGAAATACTTGTCCTAGAGATGAATGTATCTAGACTTATTTTAATTGTAGATACATCCATTATATGTATTTTCAGGACAAGTATTTCCGGACGGAGGGAGTAGCATAAATGGACTTGAATTATATTGTAATTAATGAATATGCACAATGTACTTTAATTTGTTGAGATTTCAAATGAGGTTGCACGAATCAGAATGGAACTCTCATGTGGCTGACATAGCTTTTATGTTTTATTTTTAGATGAAATTTCTATATTTACTTACCTCAAGATATATTTGATTTCCTTTTTGTGTGTTGAGACAAGGAGCAAGCAAACTGTTGATTTTGCGAAGAACAATTGTCACTGAATTGTTGATTTTGATAAAAAAAACATATAGCCTGGAAACAAGAAAGATATTCTATGCGCTAAATGATGCAAGAAAAGATGATTCAGCCTGCAGATTAATGTCAAAGAGAACAGACTCGAGGTGGTTTTTCGGGCAACATTGACGATGGTTTTAGCAGCTAAATAGTGGCGAACATCAGCTGTCGTAATATTGTGAATATATATTATGATTAATTCTACCTTGAATATATGATTTAGGAAAGTCGTGTTCAGTACATATCTCATCAAGATTTAAATTCATACAGTATGTGAAATGTTTGCTAAATCCTTGCTTGTGGAAGACTACATATCACTATATGTAAACCTAAAATGTAAGCTTCATATATTCAAATATTGTTTATTCATTAAATTTCAACAAAACGTGTGTTACACGTGCAAGCTTATCATCTTACTAATAAAAGCACGAGAGGGCAGATCCAAATCACAATCTCAGCCCTCTAATCACTTAATCAAGGGTCTAAAAACATCGTTAACGAAAGTAGACAGTTTTCGTTAGCGCTAATCAATCCCTTCGCTCGCACGCTCCACATCTCGCGGTCAGCGCCTCCTCCCCCGCTCGCCCGCCTCCTCCAACCTCCCGCCACCGCGCCGCCGCGACTCCTCCCCCCTCCCCCCGCTCGCCCGACTCCTCCCCCCGCCACCGCGCCTCCTCCCCCGCTCGCCCGCCTTCTCCCCCGCTCGCCGCGCCTCCTCCCCCCGCTCGCCGCGCCGCGCCTCCTCCCCCTCGCTCGCACGCTCCACGTCTCGCGCCTCCTCCCTCAACGGTCGCGCACCCACCCTCCCACACCCTTTCTACCTAAGTGTGACAGCCCGAGACCGACGTCCAGAAGATTCCCCCTTTTATTTCCGTTTCCGTCTTGTGATTAGTTTTATTTGTCGCATCATCATCGCATCATGCATGTCATCATTTCTCTTGGGTGCTTGTCTTGGTGTCTAGTTGCACCTTGGTGATTGTGAGTGTGAGTTCTTTGTGAGTGTGCCTTTGTGTTTGTTGTGTGATTGGGTGCCTAGGATTCTTCTAAAAACCCATTGTTGCACCAAAGCTCCAAAAACCCCTTCTTCCAATTTATTTAGTGGCTGAGTCTAAAGTCTCTATTTGGGGCCTAATAAAATGTTCCTCCTCTTTTAAAAATATTCCTATTATTTATGGGGCAACCCTCTGGTTTTAACTATTTTTTTCTCCTTTTGTGTTATTTAAAACACCAGCGCCTAATTTTATATAAAAAGGGTTTTATTTTTATTCTTCAAAAAAAAGACCCCAATCTATTTTTATAGTTGGAGCATGTTTTAAGGAGCCCAAAAGTATTTTTGTTTTAGTTAAACTCTTTTTCTTTTGGTTGTGGTTTCCTTTTTTTTTAAACCGGCTATTTTTTTGTGCAAGACATTTTCTTTTAGAGGGACAGGAGGCCCACTGGGGCCAAGGCCCAGCAGACCCCCTGCCCTAGCGAGCCTTGCCCGACCTCCTCGTCGCTCTCCCTCGCGTCCTCCCGAGCGCCGTCGCCTCCCGTGCTCGATCCCCTCCTCGTCATCCCCGTCCCAGCATCGTCTTCCTCCCCATGTCGCGCCGCCATAGACCACCAGTCCCCGTCGCCGCCTCCCTCTCCTGCGCCTCGGTCTCCCGAGCCCCCTGCCCCGCGCTGCTAGCTCCGGTCCGCCGTGCTCTTCCCTCCCCTCGCGCCGCGCTGGCCTGGACCTCGCCGCCCGAGCCGCCCAGCTCCTCTCGCCGGAGTCCCGCGCGCCGCCTCTTCCTCGCCGCCGGGATCCCCTCGCCCTAGCTCCGCCGAGCCGTCTCGCCGCGGTGCCTCGCCTCCCCACGCGAGCTCCTCGCCGCCGCGCTCGCCAGCTGCACCGCCTCCGGCAGCGCCGTGCGCCGCCGTTCCCCGTCGGTGCCCTGTTTGCACCGTGCCGCCTTGGTCCCGTGCCGAGTTGCCGCCGCTGCTGCCTTGCTGTGTAGCTGCTTGCTTGCTGCAGCCGCTGTGGCGTTGCCTGCATTGCTGCTCTTGCTTGTTGGCATGCTTGCTGCTTGCTGCTGTGATGGTCGCTGCTGCCTGTAGCTTTGCTGCTTGCTGCCCGTGCCGCTGCTAGCTAGCTTGCTTGCTTGCCTGTAGCTGCTCCTGCTAGCTAGCTTGCGCCGCTGTTGCCTGATGTTGTGTTTGCCTGCTGTGCTGCCATGTTGCTAGTAGCTGGTGCATGTTGTTGCTGCTCCTGCCACCGTTCCCCGCCGAGTGCTCGCGAATGGAACATTGTCGTTGCTTCCTGCGTGTTGCTGTAGCTGTTGCTATTAGCTGCTAGATAGCTGCTTGCGTGGCCTTGCTATCTCATGCTTGCTAGTTGCTTGCTGTTGTCGTAGCTTAGTGCGTTGCTGGCCGTTGCTTAGTTGATGTTGCTCTTGCTGCCAGGTGCTAGTTGCTGCTGTTACCGAGGTAGAGTGTTGGTGCTTGCTTATGTTGCCCTCGCCGCGTAGACCATCCCCGCCTACCATGAGTCGTCGACAAGATCGACGACAACGGCGTCCGCGACGACCCCCGGAACGGGTTCGACTACCGTCGCCGAAGACCATGACCCAACGCCAAAGGCCCTGTGCCGACGAGGAGAACCGTGTACAACTACCGTCGACGAGACCGTGTACGACTACTTCCACGACGACCGTTGGTCCGCTACGACCCGAACCGCTTCGAATAGCACGCTTCGAAGGTATACCGATGGGACGTGTCGTGTAACGAATGCATGTGTTGTATGAGATGAATATATGTATGCACCGTTTGTTGCCCGTTGCACGTGCACCTCTTTTGTTGTGCCCGACATATGGGAACCCGATATACGGGATCACCCCATCTTTATTTACCGTTCCCGCACACGCTCCCTATTCGTTGGCACGTTATCTCGACGAGTTATCGGGATAGGAACATTGTCGTGGCATTGTTTCCGATTTGCCGCCATGGTTCCCTCTCGCTCGCCGTGGCGACATATGCTTCTTACCCTTCTTGCCGTGATGTAATGAACTTGCATGCATAATGCATTCATGGCATAATATATTGTGTTGCATGTCTCTTGTGTCGTAGCTCCGTACTAAGTCCCGTGTGTTAGCCGTCTAGGATGCCATGTAGAACCGTCGCTTCACCCCTTGCCATGTTAACAACGTTTAATATTGCCGTGTAAATAATCGGGAGTGAATTAATTAATTAATCGTGGAGTTTCGTCGATATGCAACCCGTGGCATATCGAGCTTCACTTAATGTGTAGAGTTTGCGTGAGATGAATTGCCATGCCATCCCTTGCATCAATGAACTGATCATGCATCATAGTAGGTTATGCATCATGTTGTGCACCGTGTGGTGAATATTTGTGTTCATGTTTGTTTCCGGTTTGCCCGTCTCGATAGAGTTCCGCAAGCGTGTCGGAATGTGAGGACCCGTTCGACTACGTTGGTTTGCCGACTCCACCGAGTTGTTCTTCTTCCAAGTGGGATCTCAGGCAAGATGACCATTTCCCCAGATACCATTACTATCATTGCCATGCTAGTTTTATCGCTTCTATCGCTATGTCTCGTTGCCTACCACCATGAAACCTTCAACCTGTTCAACCTAGCAAACCACTGATTGGCTATGTTACTGCTTGCTTAACCCTGTGTTAGCGTTGCTAGTTGCAGGTGCAGTTGCTTCCATGTGAAAACATGGGTTCCTTGTTATATCACCATATTAAATGCTATTTAATTTAATGCAGCTATATACTTGGTAAAAGGTGGAAGGCTCGGCCTTTCTAGCCTGGTGTTTTGTTCCACCTTTGCCCCCTTAGTTTTTAGTTACCGGTGTGATGTTCCATAATTGAGCGCTCCTAACACGATCGGGGTTGTTATGGGGACCCCATTGGTAATTCGTTTTAGATTAAAGCTGGTCTGGCAAGGCCCAACATTGGTACTACATTTGCCTAATCACCTAATAAAATTGCATAGGGACTTTCCGGACCCCGAGCATAATTTAATCAACCCCCCGGGCCAGTGCTCCGCATGAGTGTTGGTCCACCCACCTAGCAGTCGGCGGTGCCACCTCGGGGCAACTCGAGGTTTGTCTACCGTCCACTATGCATAGACGATGTGTCCTGAGAACGAGATACACGGCTCCTATCGGGTTCGTCGACACACCAGATGGCCTTGCTGGATTAGTTTTACCTTTGACGAGATATCTTGTGCATCGGGATTCCAGTCATGCTTTGGGTAATCTCATAGTTGAGGTTTTCCACTAGGGAATCCGACGAGATCGTGAGCTTCGTGATTGAGGATTTCTATGCAGTTTGTGGTAATTTGTGATGGACTAGTTGGAGCACCCCTGCAGGTTTAAATCTTTTCAGAAAGTCGTGCCTGCGGTTATGTGGCAACGTGAAAACTTTGTTTAACACTGGTTCTAGATAACTTGAAGTTAACTTAATTAAAATATGCCAACTGTGTGCGTAACCGTGACTGTCTCTTTCGTGAGATCTTTCTCCGATCGAGGACACGGTGGGGTTATGTCTGACGTAGGTAGGTGTCCAGGATCATTCATTTGATCATCAGTAGTTCACGTCCGTTATTCGTAGATCTTCCCCCTCTTATTTCTTGTACTCGTAAGTTTAGCCACCAAATATATGCTTAGCCGCTGGTGCAACCTCATCACTGAACCATGCCTCACCTAATAAGCTTTGCTAGTCTTGATACCTTTGGAAATGAGATTGCTGAGTCCCCTCTGGCTCACAGATTACTACAACACCAGTTGCAGGTACATGTAAAGGTTACTTGACGCGAGCGCGTTGATTGTTCATTTGGAGTTGCTTCTTCTTCTTCTTCTTCATCGATCTAGGATGGGTTCCAGGCCGGCAGCCTGGGATAGCAAGGATGGACGTCGTTCTTCTTTTCTCGTTTGTTTTCGTCCGTAGTCGGACCCTTCTCTTACTCTTGATGATTATGTAATGTACTGATGTGACTCTGATGTAGCTTGTGGCGAGTGTAAGCCAATTCTATATATATATATATATATATATATATATATATATATATATATATATATATATATATATATATATATATATATATATATATATATATATATCTTCTTTTCAGTACATGTACTTGTAACGATATCCATTCTTGCAACACGAAGAGATGCGCTTCTATCCCTGACGAGGTCTTCGTGCCAAATTGAGGATAGGGTCGCATCTTGGGCGTGACACTAAGTCAGCCCCTAAATCGAGATCGGTCAGGAGATGCACATGGCGCTCCTGACCACACCGTGCTTCCAGATCGGCGTTGTCGTCAATGTGTTCGCGGCTGCGCATCGGGTGAGGAGGTCGCTGTGTGATATTGCGCCGAGGTCAGCGACGGGGGACGCTCGCCGTCGTCCTCCTCCTGTGCGTCCATGGCGCTCACCACGGGTGGTACCGCGTGCACCCTCTTGGCCTCTCCCACTGCAAATCCCACTACTTGAATCGATCTCCATGGCTCATGGTTGTCAGTACTCTGTTTGCCTGCAGGAGAGGTGTTGCCGGAGCTCTATGTGGCCTTCAATGCAATTGTTTGGCCAACGGTCGCGTATCTTCATAAGAGGAGGAGAGAGGGTGGAGAACGAGAGGCCTGGCGGTGGCTGAGGAGGTGCTCGCCGGTGAACGTGCTTCGACGGCCGTCTGGCGCGCGCGGTTGAATCGGGGCGCTAGAGTTTCCATGCCGCCGCTCCACGGCAGAAGGTTGACGGGGAGAAGCAATCGTTCGGCGATGGCTCGGATTATTGTTATGCGGCAACCACGGCTCGGGAGCGGGCAGTGGCTGATTTATCTCCTCCCCATTCCCTCGCCCTTCAAAGGTTCAAGATTTGGCGTCCTCTTCTCCTAGACGCCGAGAATAAGGGGCCGATCCAGAAAACTAAGCCTGATGGATTGATTCTTCGTGAAGATCCACGCATACACAAGAAGCAGACACACATCTGGATGGATTTGTCTTTGAGAAGCACACGCACACATGGAAACTAGAAGCCGCCTGCGAAGACAGCTTCAGCCTCGCCGCCAAGGACGGAATCATGGAAAGGTCTGCTTCATCCGAACCGACCGCGAGGACCACGCTCATGTACACACATACATATACCAAGATTGATACTGAGGATGAATGTTTTGTAAGTAACCTCTTTGCCCTGCCCCCTCTTATATTTACAGAAAATTCAAGTGTGGTACACATGTGAGAATGCTCTGCTTCCCTCTGTTATACACATGTGGTAATTCATTATCACTAATTAAGAATCAAAAGCCACTACATTCTTGAATATTGAGACTGTGTTAGTTGGTTGAGGTTAAACTAGATAAATGCAATTTAATTTTGTATTCCATCTGACAATTCAGTTGTATTATTGATTTTGACAGTTTTCAGGAATTTTAAGCCGTATTTTGATTTTAGCTTCGTCAACCATTCTGAATTATTTAATGTTAGTATGAGATACATGTGTTCCCAAGATTAACCATGAGAAATGTGTAGCTGACCACTTGGGTATGTTTGATTTCATTACTAGATGCAGCGACAACCACCATTGTTCGTGATCTATTCAAAGATACATTATTAGCAGTGCAACATCTCTACTGATTCAATCAAATAGTTTGGTTCTTACTAATATTTAAGCCAGCTTCATTTTTAGCCTGCTCGGTTTTTGGGTGCATGTCTTTAATAGAACAAGAAATTGATTTTAGGTGCTAAAATAAACATTGAAGGCTACTTCTTCATGGCAACTATTTGTAGAAAGCAATCCCGGTGGAGATCCCGACTATCGATGTGAAGCCAGGGTGGAAGAAGGACATGGAGATCACCTTCCTAAAAGGAAGGATCTGATTTTTCCGATACAGTTATGTGTTTCAAAAATTTATTGGGATGCTATTTTTATATTAACTCTATCGTCTATGAAGTTATATTTACAGATATTTCATTTTTCGCATAAGAAGACGCACCTTTTTTTGTTTTAAAATATTTTCTGGAGTAATTTTTTTGATTAAACTGCATGATGTTTCATGTGTGTGAATTGCATTTTAGCTAAAAAATAGATAACAAGGTGGAGAGGATATGAATGGTTGTGACTTCAAGAGTCGTACGGGGAGCCGACTTGATGAGATTGAGGGGAAGTTTTTTGAGGAAAGGGTCACCCTTGAAGCCAAGTACCAGAAGCTGTATGAACCATTGTACGCTAAGGTACGCTTACTCCGTGTTTATAATGTTTCAGGTGAATATATGAAAAGATATAACTTCTGTCCATTTCCTTGTGTGCAAATTGTTCCATTGTTTTGCATGGTTTCAGAGGTACAACATTGTAAATGGAGTTGTGGAGGTTGATGGCGTTGCTCAAGAACCTACGAGTGAAAATGCTGTAGAGGGGGGAGATTCAGATTATGAAATCAAAGTTTGCACTGCCTCTTAGAGATCACCATTCTGATGTTTTGTTAACCTTTTTTCAGCTAAAGGAATACCAGATTTCTGGCTCACTGCTTTGAAATGAAATGAAGTGCTGAGTGAGGAGGTAATTCATAGCGTGATGTATTTGTAGGTGTTCTTAGCTCCTCCCTTAATACATTTCTAACTATGTACTTGCTTAATTCTAGATCCAAGAGCGTGATGAGCCTATTTTGAAATATCTAAAGGATATGAAGTGGTCTAGAATTGATGACCCTAAGGGTTTCAATCTTGAGTTTTTCTTTCATGCAAATCCTTTCCTCAAGAACTCTGTCCAAACAAAAACCTATCATATGGTTGATGAAGATGACCCGATTTTGGAGAAAGCAATCAAGTTAGTATTTCTTTACCTATTAGTTGTTGTTTCGTGTATAGGATTCTCATGTTCTATTGTAATTGATGATTGTATGTGCATTGGTTATTAGACTAACACATCATGTGTGTTGGAGGACTGAAATTGAGTGGTATCCTGGAAAAAATGTGACACAGAAGATTCTAAAGAAGAAACCCAAGAAAGGTTCAAAGAACACAAAGCCTATTACTAAAACTGAAGAGTGAGAGAGCTTCTTCAACTTTTTCAGCCCCCCACAAGTAGCTGAAGATGATGAGGACATTGATGAAGATGCCGTATGTTCAAAATTCATTGCTTATTTCACAGAGAGCAAACTATGCATTCTTCACAATTCATACTAAACTTTTTCATTCAATCTGTGATGTAGGCTGATGAACTTCAGGGTCAAATGGAGCATGATTATGACATTGGGTAAGTGGTGTTCATGTTCCGATGCATGTTTTTTAATGGGAACAAGAGACCATTGCCCTGCATATAATGCCATGTCTACACATTGAGTTGTGTATTTGGGTCTGGCACAAGGCCCATATTGCTGATTTTGTGTTGCTGTTGAAATTTAACTTTTAGGTCTACAATAAGGGATAAGATCATCCCTCATGCTATTTCTTGGTTTACCGGCGAGGCTGTGCAAGCTGAGGATTTTGATGATATGGAAGATGGTGATGAGGATGACGATGATGAAGAAGATGACAAGGATGAGGACAAGCACGAAGATGAGGATGAAGACGAGGAATAGCTAAGCAAGCCAACGAAGAAGGTAATCTTATCTTGCAGCCATAGAAGCACCTATTTCCGCTCTCTGCAACATTACTCTGTTCAACTGACCTTGCTAGTACATTTCTTTTGTGTTTGACTGGGCAGGTGGCTGGCAAACCGAAGGTACAAACTCTACACTCATTTGAGAAATTGGTTGTACTTGACAGATTTTGTGTTTTGTTTAGAGGAATTTCTTTTGTACTTGACAGATTAGGAGCTGCTGTTAGGTTCCACTGAATCAGTTTTTAGCCCTTGTTTCGTATATTTTGCAGAGGTTAGAGGAGTAATTAGTCTTCTATGTTTCTCTAACGAGTGTGTGTCTGGATGAATACATATTGATATAGTAGATGAGCAATTACCATCTGGATGTGCACAAAATGTTCTCCGTTTTTAGCGAGTACATGTGGATGTGCATAAAGTGTTTTTTTAACGAGTATATGCGATACATAGAAAATGTATATGGTGGTTTCCATTTTGGATTACCTGGCCAGTACATGGAGCTTATTTAATTTCCCATTATTATAGCTTTATCCGTATTGCTTGACAGATCATGAGCTGGTGCTATGTTCCACCAGATCGAATTTTTACTCATATTTCTTAGGCTCTGCAGAGGGTAGAGGGGTAATTAGCATTCTTTATTTTTCTAATGAGTGTATGTGAATTCATTCAGAGAGCAGAGGAACAGTTACCATTCTCTTTGTGTCTTAGTAAGTATATGCCGATGAACATCAAGTGTTCTCTGTTTTGCAATGGGTCATATGTTGATGCATAGAAAATGTATATGATGATTTCCATTCTGGCTTACATGGGTAGTACATGGAGCTCATTTAGTTTGTCCGAACAGTAATACTTATTCACAGATTTTCTTGCCTCAGAATTTATTAATCCAGTTATGGTATGGTTGCCTATTACTCCAGATGATTTTATATTAGCTACAGAGGACACGTATGTTGTGTTTCCTTTGCCTAGAGAGCACACTAAAATAATGTTTGTATCGATATCATTAACCGAAACATCATGATTCCATTTTTGATCAATCAATGGATCTGACTAATGAAGATATATTGTAAGAGATATTATTCACGTGCCATTGGTGCATGCTTTAATTGTCAACCACGGGCCCGGCGCCGAATCTGGCAAACACGGGTGCCACACCTCCAGCGATTAGGTAACTGATTCTACCTATCAATTGCATTTGTCATCTTGATTCATTCCAGTTTTGCGTCGCTCCGCTAACCCTAACATTGCAATCGTATCTGTTTCGGGCCGGCGTGCATGAAGGGACTCCATCTGACTAGATGTCCAGAACACGGATGAGAAAAGTTCATCCTTAATGATAGAAGTCCGACCAAGAACTGTCAGTGTAATGAAGGATTTTTTGTTATTTTTGTGGTACTGGATTTTATACAAAATGACATGGATGGGCCAAAAATCAAGGGTATGTTATATAGCCCTTGTTCATACTTGGAACTCCAATCTGATGGATTCTGCTTGCTATTACTAAAGATAACGATACTATTCTTTATTGTATTACAGACTATCAAGACATTGGTGATTATATTAAACCAACATAGTTAGATTTCTTAGTTATGCTGAAGATTAGAAATCATGTCATGGTTCCTTGCCTGCTTATTTTGCACTGTAATTTTTTTTGACAATATGATGTGATCACACATCATTACAAGATTCTTTAATACTACCTTTGTAGAACTCTGGTCTAGGAGTATTCAGCCAACCGTGCTTTCAAACCAATAGAGAATGTGAGAGATAATATGTTGCTCGATACTGGTGAGGATAGTGCACTATTTTGCTTGATATTGAAGCATCAGATCTTGTTCTATGCAACTAAGACTATTTCTTGCCCCTAAAGCCATGAAACTCAACGAATACATATGTGCTAGACTTTGATGAGAACTTAATGTGTATATGGTAATTCTACCTTATAGGAATACCTACATTATTCCTAGACAAATGGAAGTCATATACTCCCTTTGTTCTTAAAAAATTATCTTGCTGGAAATAGTTTGGTGGTTTCCAATGCGGACTAAAATTTGAGTTGATGTTGCTTTCTGCAATTATCTTAATCTCAACCATAAGATTGAGAGAGATCAGTAGACATTAGATCTTTGAGTAAAATTTTTTGTAAATTAGAACCTTTGGTGAATTGTAGAAAGCAAGATTTCATCGTTTGATATTGTAAATGACCTAGACTTGATGGCAACATAATTATTTTACGCCGACCTATTGAACCATGGAACAACATTCCTGAGCTTTAATATTTTGGTATAATAACAATCACATCCGATCTCCGAGTTGCCAGTTTCATCACCAGTACTGCCATTTTAAACAATCTAGGACCTAGACTCGACGATCACATAGTTATTTAGATTGGTGTACTGAGCCATTTTTTAGCAGGCGCCAATTATATGCCAAGCTTTATATAGTTGGAAGCCGAAAACTTTAGTGACAAAAAGCGTTGTCACTAGCAGTTATTTGTCCAATGAATGTGTGCATATCATTCACTTGTCTTGATGTGTGCATATAATAAAGTTAGTGTGGGACATTTTGTTCAAAATAAGGCATGCTTGGTTTTTGGAGCTGCATCCATCACCTAACAAAAAGAAGTCATATATCCACCTCACGGGTGTTTGTTTTGCACAATCTTATACATTAGGACTTTGTACTCCTTCAGAAACAACACCCTGGCAATATATTCTTGCTACTTTTCCTCATTTCATAACCGTAGTTTCGGTCACAAATGTTCGAAATATATGCTTGTTCAGAGGTGATGAATCAGATGGAAAAAGCTGAAAGTAAGTGATTACTTGTTCATGTGTTGATCAAGTGATCATGTTTGGACTTGAATGATAAATATGGATGGAGCTATTTTTTTTATTAAAGATTGTTTTTCAGTTGGAATTATTGTTGTAAATAATATATTTATGTGTGTGCAGTTTGTGATTCTATATTCATGATATTTAGATAGATCTGATTTGTTCCTTTATACTACCTCCGTCCGGAAATACTTGTCCTAGAGATGAATGTATCTAGACTTATTTTAATTGTAGATACATCCATTATATGTATTTTCAGGACAAGTATTTCCGGACGGAGGGAGTAGCATAAATGGACTTGAATTATATTGTAATTAATGAATATGCACAATGTACTTTAATTTGTTGAGATTTCAAATGAGGTTGCAGGAATCAGAATGGAACTCTCATGTGGCTGACATAGCTTTTATGTTTTATTTTTAGATGAAATTTCTATATTTACTCACCTCAAGATATATTTGATTTCATTTTTGTGTGTTGAGACAAGGAGCAAGCAAACTGTTGATTTTGCGAAGAACAATTGTCACCGAATTGTTGATTTTGATAAAAAAAACATATAGCCTGGAAACAAGAAAGATATTCTATGCGCTAAATGATGCAGGAAAAGATGATTCAGCCTGCAGATTAATGTCAAAGAGAACAGACCGGAGGTGATGTTTCGGGCAACATTGGCGATGGTCTTAGCAGCTAAATAGTGGCGAACATCAGCTGTCGTAATATTGTGAAAATATATTATGATTAATTCTACCTTGAATATATGATTTAGGAAAGTCATGTTCAGTACATATCTCGTCAGGATTTAAATTCATACAGTATGTGAAATGTTTGCTAAATCCTTGCTTGTGCAAGACTACATATCACTATATGTAAACTTAAAATGTAAGCTTCATATATTCAAATATTGTTTATTCATTAAATTTCAACAAAACGTGTGTTACACGTGCAAGCTTACTAGTTATAGAAAAAAGAAGTGTTACGATCACCATGTAGCAGCCAGTTTGCACGTCCACGTTGTAACTAGTATATTTCTTCTTGTTCCAAAAGGTTTTTAATAAGAACTAGAATATCTTTTTGTCGTGCTTGATTTTCCACATTTATATGCCCCCTTCGCAATTTTTGTTGATCTTTTTGAGTTTTTTAATTCTAGTTTCGGTCCCTTGAGGACATCACGGTCCCAGGTATGTAAATCAGCATGGACTGCCCATGTACGTTCAGCAAGAGTCCGTCCAATGCCCAACATATTTGCTTTTTCCCATGCAGTACGTACAATTTCTACCACTGTTTCCTCCGCGAGCCAACGAGCTCCGAATTGTTTCACTCGTCTTACAGGTTGATTAAACATGTTTCTCTGGTAGTATACCGTATCCAAAATTAGAGGTCGATGATCCAATGAATATGTTCTTCGTTTATGATTGCAGTCGTGAGAAATTTATTTGCCCACTCCACATTACAAACGCCACGATCAAGTCTCTCCCTAATGTCACCTCTTCTCCAAGTGAAAGGATCACCGATATACTCCATATATTCTAATCCACATTCTCCAAGGCAGTTCCGAAATTCTCTCATCATTACATTAGAGCATGGTTAATAGTATATTCGACTGCTGACTATAAGTAATCTTATAGCCCATCTTATAGTTAGCTTATACAATAGTTAGCTATAAAAGAGTACTATTTTATCATATATGATCCACCTTTCATTCTCACAAAGCACCTAGGAGCACGTGCTAGAGCTGACTCTTCACGAAGAGCCCGCTTTCCTTTCTCTCCTCTGCTCTCTCATCCAACTAAGCAAAAATATAGTATTTTAATCCTTACAGCCTGCTGACTGTACCTTATTATACTTGCTCTTAGGCCTCACGTTTCCTCCTTTTTTCCGAAGACAATAGAATTTCATTGAAATCTCCTAACACTACCTATGGATGGACACCTTCACTATACAGATCGTGAATATCCTCCCAAGAACGATTACGCTTATTCCAATTCGGGTACCCATAAAAGCCCGTAAAACGCCACTGCACATCATTTTCATTCATGAAAAGAACATCAATAAAATGAGCTGACACCAAGGAAAAAAATAGCGCGCTATACAAAATAGCGTGGCCCCTCAAAATATGCTATTAGCGTGTTATAGCGCGCTATTAGCGAGACATTGTACACGGATCACTTTAGCGAGTCAATTCTCTACACGCTATAGAGCGCTATTAGCGGCGCTATAGCGTGCTAATTTTTTTCCGTGGCTGACACATAGTTCAAAGAAACTTTATTCGATTTATGATAAATTATAACAAAGCCACCGGCCCGATCATCACTTCCCACTACAAACATTGAATCAAAATTTAAGACACGACGTAGCTCATCGGCTTTACATTTATTCAAATGAGACTCCAAAAGGAAAATCAACTCCGCCTTAACACGACCTTGAAGATCCAAGAGCTCCCGAACTGCCGTGGGGAGAGCATGCCACGATGGTTCCAGTCTATGATTTTCATTTGGCCCGGCGGACCTCCTCCTGAGAGGCCGCCGATGCGCCATCATCTCCAATGGATTCCCTCCTCTGCTGCACGTAGACTTCTTCTTTCTCTTCTATTTATTTAGCCACATGTGAAGTAACACCATTTCCACCCCTCACAACTTCCACTCTCCCTTTACACATTCTCTTAGAAGAGATACTTGTGTCTCCATACAGTATGCGCTCATAGCTGTCCATCCTTTTTTCAAAGGAGAAATCTCCTTCACTGCCTGTTGGTAGTGCTTCGAAAAAATTCTTCCTTTTTTTACCTATTATATTTTTGCGCGCTTCGCCACACCTCTCAGATCCTCTGTTTCTCTTCCCCTTTCCTTTGAGCTTGACCTGCATGGTTTTATTTTTTGCACTGAACATGAATGCATTACCAGTATTTTCATTCGCTGTAGCTAGCCTTCCAGCCACGGCTCCCGAGAGTGCCTCCAGCACACCCGGTTTGAAGAGGAGGTTTTCTGGCTGCTCTTGAGCTTCAAATCCTGCAGCAGGCGCGCACACTGGTTTCTGCTGACTTTGAATCCCCTGGCTCTCCTGGTCAAAAAAGAACTGCCAAGATCCATCAGCTCTAGGGGTCAACTTGTAGTCTCCAGTTTCTTCCCCACGTACTTGTTCCTGACCCTCCTGGTCAGGCAGTACATGTTGAAAAGCAACTCCCCTCACCGCCAGAACAAGACCCTCCTGGCCTAGTCTAGCAGTGAGCTGTGGAGATGCAGCCCGGTCCACCTGACCAGGTGCAGCAGCAGATATAGCTTTCCTTTGCGTCATAGGATTTTGGCCCTCCTGGCCTAGCAACGACACACCTGCGTTTGATGCTCCTTTTTCCTCCAGCTCCATGCCCTCGTGGCCATGATTGGCCTGGACGAGCGGAACTGCGACCCAGTCCTCCTGACCAGGCACAACACCGGGGGGAGCTTGTTGTTGGGCAACAAGGGCCCGGCCCTCCTGGCCGAGCGAGATGCCCACCTGGGCTGTCATCGTGGACGTCTCAGCGCCCTTGTCCATCACCGTGAGATTCTTCACAACTTTGGTCACCTTGACCACCATTCCTTCTGTGGCTCTAGATAAGTTACTTTCTTTTGAAGCCATCACCGTGAGATTCTTCACAACTTTGGTCACCTTGACCACCATTCCTTCTGTGGCTCTAGATAAGTTACTTTCTTTTGAAGCGCCAAACATAGGAGCTCTCTTACTAGACACTTGACCCTTCCAATAAGCATCCACACTCAGGTTTTTTGGGAAAGAAGCAACTCTCCTATCCTTAGGGATCCTACAAAACCTCTCAGACATGTGTCCTACCAGCCCACAACACTCACAATACGATGGCCACTTTTCATATCTTACATCATACTGGATACTCTCATTGCTACCTAGGGGGGTGAATTCTACCTTATTTTTGAGCGGCTCATGTAATGGGATTTTAACACGCACACGTGTGTACTTTTCAACTATCATGTGGTTCCGATGAGAGACTGTAATCACCTCCCCAATTTGATCCCCTAAAGACCGACCGATACTCTCAGTTTTCAATTCGAACGGAAGGTCACGAACCTGAACCCATATAGCCATGACTCCAAGGTCGACATGGCCGGGGCACCCTTGCCATCAAACTCAGCAAAAATAATGTCGTCGCGCTTGTAATGCCATGGCTCGGCCATGAGGACGAACAACTTGTCCTCCTCGGAGGTGAAGTTGAGAACGAAACGTCCGTCCTTGCTAGCCACATCTTGAACAGTGACTGCGCCTTGCAGTTTCCATGCCGAACAAGCTCGAAGTTCATCCACGATGATTCGCGGGTTCACTTGGAAGGGCGATAGAAGACGCCCCACCACCAGGGATCCGCTAACAGCCCTTCTTGCTGCCTCCATGTCGATGATCAGCGGAGAACCACCCCCGGCGTGCGTCTCAGCATGCTCCTCCCCTCGTTGTCCGGCGTAGGAGGCAGAACAGGAGGTTCACCCCCCATGGAGTTCGCCGGTTCTCTTAGCTCCGACATTGGAGCCGGCACACACCCCAGGATCTCTCCCTTCTCTTTTATCCCCTCCCCACTCTTCTCCAAGTCTCCCCTCTCGGCCATATTGGAAGAGCCCGAGTGGTACAGAGAAGGAAAACTTCTATTATCCTCTATGGTATGAATTGAAGAAAGAAAACACCCCTCCCTGATGCTGAAATAGCTCTCATCCTCCTCCAAATTTGCAACAAACGGGACGAAATTTGTGCACTTAACGAAAAATAAAATGTCTTTAATGGGCAGTTTCCAAAAGACAATCCCCTTAATTTCTCCCTCATCCCTCAATCTACGGGCATTCTCAAATTCGTGCGTCCCATTCATCTCATTATTACCTCTGAAATAACTAAATTCTGATCAAACGTTACTCTTATTAAGGATACCTTTCAATCCCCTAATTACACCCTTTCCTCTAAAAGCACAAAGATCATCAATCTTTTGAGAGACGTTTCTTTCCTTGTTATAGAACAAAACAACCTTATCCTTATCAAGGAGGGAATTGCTCAAACCTATTTGTGTGTGGATCTCAAATCCGTCCAGATGCGAGGGCTTCACCTTCCCCGTTGGTTCCTCCAAAATCGACCAGGGATTTGCCATGGATTCCTTGCGCATGTCTGGTTTCTTCCCCATCCGATCGCCACCATTCACGCCTGGATTTCCGCTGAGGAGTTCATCTATCCGCCGCTTCATTTGTTCCCACACTTTCTTCTGATCCGGTGCCGCTCGGAGGATCCGCCTTGCCTCCGCCTTGAACATGCTCCAGTCCACCGCACCGGTGATCCCACCGTTGATGACCTCCTCTCTATCGGCCCCTCCTTCCGCCGGGCTGTCCATCGGACTCAACGCCTCCATTCCTCACTCTATCTCCGTCGCCGCCTGATCGCCAGGCGATCGCGGGAGCTATTTTTTTCTCTCTCTGTCGGTGCCCCCTCCTGTACCAGGGCCAACGAGTTATAAGGGCCCAAAAAAGAAGCGGGTTGTAAATTTATCGATTGGTGTAGCACGGGCTCCAACATCTTTTGTGAGAAAGAACTCTGGACCACATACTAGTATCTCTCCTTAATCTCTCCCTAATAATAAAGCAAATACGATTCTGGTCGTCCGTCTTGATAATCTTCCCTAATAATAAAGCACCTAACGCTTCTGCCGTCCGTCGTGGGTCATTTTACAGAAAAGCCCTCGCAGTTTCAGTTAATTAACCCGCAGTCCAACTTTAAGTTAAAACGAACCGTTTTCTGACGTTTTGCAGAAAAGTCCTCACAGTTTTAGATAATCAACCCGTGATCCATCTTTCAGTCAGAGACGAACCGTTTTTTTGCATTTTACAGAAAACTCCCTAATGTTTCAGATAATCAACCCGCCGTCCCTATTTAAGTCAGCCGAAACGTTTTTTGTCTAAAAAACCCTAACTTTTCAGTTAATCAATCCATATTTTATCTAAAACAAAATTATCCATATCTTTTAAACCGTAACTCCGATTTTAACATGTTATATATGAAATTTGATTGAAAAAATGTGTAGATTTTAAATAGGATGTTTTTTTTAACTGTTGAATACTTCTTAAATATTATTTTTGATGCAAACTTAATCTGTAGTGCACGATTTTTTTCTCTCTTTCTGACGACCATACGAATTGCAATAAATATCCATTAAACTAAAATCAAATTGAAAGGAAAGAAAACATCTTAACCACACATGCACACCTTTGAAAAATTTCATGGGGAGAAACAATATATTTCTCATCTTATTCCAAGTGATTGTACATTCAAACGCGTTTTCGTTGTGTGAGCACTGAGGCTATCGTCGACAACACAAATGTGATGCCATGTGAAAATATATTACGTTCAAAGCGTGTGTTATTTTCTCTTCCGTTGCAACGCACGGGCTTTTTGAAAATGTAAAGATTGCTTCAACTTGTGAATAAATTTAAAAAAAGAAACATTTTCTTGCATTTGTGTACAAAATTTCTTAATCAAGCGATGATATGTGAACATAATGTGTTCATCATCATTGGAGATTATGTTTTTTTTCTTCCGTGGCAACGCACGGGCCATTGCGCTAGTAATAATAAAGCAAATACGGTTTCTGGTCGTCCGTCATTTAAATTGCCTCCGAAGTTGGCTAAAATTACCCACCAATGTCACTCGTAAGTCAAAAACCGGTTCGTTTTTCGGATTTCTGAAATCGGCGCCGTTATTTGTTGTTATAGACACCTATACGTTAACAGAACAACAGTTGACCAGTGACGCGATGACTATCGGTTAAAGTCTCCACATGGGAGACCAGGGTTCGATCCCTGGTTCTCACCTGTGTTTTTCTCTTCTTTTCTTTACCTCTAAAGCATGGGCCGGGCCATGTGCAGGTCAGGGCGTCCTTGTTTTTGTTTTTAATTTCATTTTTGGTTTTTTCTTTTCTAAATTATTTCCAGATTTCAAAAGAACAAAATATCAAAAAGTTATGAGTATAAAAAATGTAGGAAAAAGGAAAAAATGTTTGTGTATTGGAAAAATATTTAGAAAGTCATAAAATATTCATGAGTTCGAAAATTGCTCACATATTATAAAACAAATCACGATTTCAAATAAATTGTAATGAAATACTAAATGTTTATGATTTTTTATAAAATCATCGAGTAATCAAAACATATTCGTGGATTTAAATAGCTTGTCCATCATCTTTTAGAAAACCTTCACAAAAATTAATACACATCCATAAATAATGAACAAAATTAATTGTCGCTTACGTAAAGGTTTTATTAGGAGATCTGTAAAGATTATTTTATGATTTTATTTAGACCCTTGCATATCAAAAAGTTGCGACTTTTACAAAAAATAGAAAAATGATAAACCATTTGTGAATTCAGAAAAATATTCGGAAAATCATAGAAAGTCATTAGTTCAGAAATTGCTCACACATTATAAAAAAATCACAAATTCAACTAAATTTTCATGAAATAAGAAATGTTCAAGTTTTGTAAAAATGATCCGGTATGCAAAGCATATTCAGGAATTTGAAAAACATCTCCATCAATTTTTAGAAAATGTTCGTAAAAATTAAAACACATCCGTAAATAATGAACAAATCAAATTGTTGCTTACATAAAGGTTTTATTACGAGATCTCTCGAGATCGTTTTATGATTTTATGTAGTCCCTCGCGTTAGGTAAAAAAAGATTTTCGTGTTTTGTACAACGCTGAGCCCCAACCAAATTGATACAACTTTTTATGAATTAGTTTTGTACACAATTATATTTATTCTCATACAAGAATACTGGTTATGGTAAGCATCGCTAAGCTAAGTTATGACGAGACACATCATTCATCATATAGCTCAGACAGGATTCGTACATGTAGTTTGCTCAGCTATAAAATATTATGTTGTGACGCCTTAAAAAATCAAGTCGCGATGAGCATCATATTTTTTGTTTATGAAATCATAATTTTTTATATCTACCACATCTATATAATCTAATAGTTTTTTCCGTTGCATCGCACGAGCATATTTGCTAGTAATATATAAGTACGATTAACTATTACTTCCTCCGTCTCAACATAAGTGACGCTCCTTTAACAGTAAGTCAGTATAAATTTTATACTAGTGCAACGACATTTATTTTGGGTCGGAGGGAGCATATGAGTGGCTATTAGTTTGACTTTAGGTGAGGTGGCAACGTCAAATAGTCGATTATTGACTATACTATTAACCATGCTCCAAAGAGCTTCTTCTGATAGTTTTCAAAGTTCCAACTATTACAAAACACTGCATTAAACCGACAATTAAGAACCTTACAATTCAAATAGCAAGTCCAAACTGGCATTGTGTTTCACCAAGTTGGCACTCGATCTATGTTCCACCCTCACGAGCTTCTCAAGTAGCTAGTCCTTGTCTTCTCGTTATTAAGATCCACACATATTTCTAGACCGGCAGTTTGACCAATGGAATACAAGTTATATTAGAAGGGTCGTGCGTGCTTTGCTGCGCCATTGAATTTGTTAGGATTTTTATTTTTTTTTACCCACTCTATTTTAAAAGATATGGTGTATTATTTTTTTTAAAAGTTAAACCTTATAAGTTTGATCATATTTATAGAAAAATATATCAAAATTCGTAATATCAAATCGGTGTTATAAGATTCATCATGAAATGAATTTTCATATCTTTTGTTTAATATTGTGGATGTTGATATCTTTGGCTCTGAACTTGGTAAAAATAAAAAAAAACTTTCCAAAAAACTAATAACCCTTATATTTTGAAACTGATGGAGTATTTAGTTTGGCCGGTGTGGGAGACAATGGAGTGTGTTTTACGTTAATTTATAATGATGTTATTTGGTGGGTCCTTCGCGGTGTGATTATGTGTTATTCGCTAATCAACCCATGTTTATGTGAAGATATTTTTTCATGGTTGGTTCCATATACTATATTGGTGCTATAGTATCACATGGTGGTGCTTTGTATTGGTGATAAGAGTCTGCGATGGGTTGATATGTTTTTATAAGTCAGTTATTGTTGATTGATTTGGAAAATCATTGTCCCGATCAAAATCTTAAACCAAATTCAAAATTGAATACCTGAATTGAATGAAAAGCTGTAAAATTGTGGAGCATATGGAATTAAAATAATTAAATAGGAGAGCTCTTTGAGAAATTGTTGACCCGGTGAAAATTAGGTGACCAAATTCTAAATTGAAGACTCAACTAATTTTGAAGATTTAAAAATTAGGAAGCATAGAGCATTGTATAAAAAATTAAATGAAAGGGTTTAGGAAATTGTTCACCCGGTCTAAATCGGATGACCAAATTCCAATTGGAGACTTCAATTGATTGTGACCCTCCAATCCTAGGGAGATTAGTCATATAGTTTATGTCATAAAAAATATACCATGAGACTCAATACTTGTGAATAATAATTCAATTATAATACTTTGTTGTGGCATATAACTCGTATTGGTTGGTTAAATTGCCGATCTAGGAATTCTAACCTCCCAAAAGTTCATATGACGATAGCCTAGCAAGATTCTCTAGATTTTTTCGAGAGAGATCACTGGAACTTATGCACCCATTGCTAATGGTACCCCCAATGAAGCATTGACCGAATTAAGCAGCAGATCCGGCAAGCCCGTCAATGTCGATACCAAATTATGAGGAAGGGACATGCCTTAGCAGCAGCACCGACAAGTACGGGATGCCTTTCAAAATCACGGTCATAAGGCACGGCGTCGTCCCTCCCGAGCCGCTCCTTGCACTCGTCGTCGTCGTCCCCGCTACCCGGAGGCGCGTCCGCGCCCCACGTTGAAGAAAGGCGGTAGCAGGAGGTGGTCCAGGTCTCGACCGCCACAACGTTCTTCGACATGTGAGGTGAGGAATGCGATATCGCCGAGAAAAGCAGCACCAACGACAAGCGGGAGCAGCCACCCGCAGCGCCGCCGACGGCTTGCCACCTTGGTCAGCGAGTGGGAGCCCATCTTGGGTGTTAGTGAGCCTCACTGGTCTTTCCGCACGGAGAATTGATTTTTAACCCCCTCCCCGAGCTCATGTGTCTTAGATCTTATGCCCCCTCTTCTCTTGCCGTCCCGTGAGACCCCCTCACGCGCGTTATCTCTTGTTTTGGCTGCTAAGAGAATGTGAAATTAACAAATTTGCAATTGCCAAATCTGCCCTCGTCCAGTTTTCCTTCCTTCCTTCCCACACAAGACACTGTTTGGACCGTTCCTCATTCCTCTCGCGAGCTAACCTAGCCGCCAGTCGCGATAGTCACTCCGCCCGTCGTCCCTCGTCCTGCTCCGCCGCGTTCCCCCCTCCTCCCCCTTCCCCCGCCTTTCATTGCTCGCCCAAGGTAAGGCAACCTCCCCCCTTCTATTTTCATAGATTTTGGCTTCTTTCTCTGGTACTGTTGCCGAATCGTTCAACCCGAGGTGTTGTGTGAGATTCACATGTGGATTTGAGTGAGAGGGGCTGGATTGACATAGGGGTGTCATGGATTTGAAAAGGTAACATCATATTCCTTTGTTCTAATTGATGTACACATGAGATTTGGTGCATTAAATATCTGAATTTTTTGTCTATATTGAATAGGGGACCTGTTGCAAATATGCCCTAGAGGCAATAATAAATTAGTTATTATTATATTTATTTGTTCATGATAATCATTTATTATCCATGCTATAATTGTATTGATTGGAAACTCAAATACATGTGTGGATACATAAACAAAACACTGTCCCTAGTAAGCCTCTAGTTGACTAGCTCATTGATCAAAGATGGTCAAGGTTTCCTGGCCATAGACAAGTGTTGTCACTTGATAACGGGATCACATCATTGGGAGAATGATGTTATGGACAAGACCCAAACTATAAACATAGCATATGATCGTGTCAGTTTATTGTTACTGTTTTCTGCATGTCAATGTATGTGTTCCTATGACCATGAGATCATGCAACTCCCAGACACCAAAGGAATACCTTGTGGGTTATGAAACGTCGCAACGTAACTCGGTGACTATAAAGATGCTCTACAGGTATCTCGAAAGGTGTGTGTTGGGTTGGCCGGGATCAAGACTGGGATTTGTCACTCCGTGTGACGGAGAGGTATCTCGGGGCCCACTCGGTAATACAACATCACAATAAGCCTTGCAAGAAATGTGACTGAGAAGTTAGTCATGGGATCTTGTATTACGAAACGAGTAAAGAGACTTGCCGGTAATGAGATTGAACTATGTACAGAGATACCGACGATCGAATCTCGGGCAAGTAACATACCGAAGGACAAAGGGAATAGCATACATGATTATATGAATCCTTGACATAGAGGTTAAACCGATAGAGATCTTCATAGAATATGTAGGAGCCAATATGGACATCCAGGTCCCTATTGGTTATTGACCGGGGAGTGTCTCAGGTCATGTCTGCATAGTTCTTGAACCCGTAGGGTCTGCACACTTAAGGTTCGGTGACGTTTTGGTATAGTTGAGTTATATGTGTTGGTGACCGAAGTTTTGTTCGGAGTCCCGAATGAGATCCCAGATGTCACGAGGAGTTTCGGAATGGTCCGGAAATGAAGATTGATATATAGGAAGTTGGTGTTTGGATTCCGGAAGATTTTCGGGCATTGCCAGCAGTGTACCCGGAGTGACAAATGGGTTCCGGGGGCCCACTGGGTGGGCCCACCACAACCCAAGGGGTCCACATGGGTTTATTGGATGCGCAATAAGGTATAATGGGCTGACAAAGTCATCCAAGGAAAGCCCATGAGGAAAAAGTGGAAAATCCAAAAGAGGTGGGAAAATAAGGAAGGAGTCCTAATCCAAGTGGGATTGGAGGAGGACTCCTCCCTTCCCCACTTCGGCCAACCGAAGGAGGCCTTCCTTGGCGCGCCAAGGCTGCCCCTCCCCTGATCCTATATATACTAGAGGTTTAGGGCTTTTGAGACACAACTTTGCCATGTGCTGCCCTCTTCGCTAGTTCGTAGTTCTTCCTCTAGATCGGTTTTTTGCAGAGCTCAGGCGGAGCCCTGCAGGAATAGATCATCACCATCACCGGCACACCGTCATGCTGCCGGAGAACTCATCTACTTCCCCGTCTCTCTTTCTGGATCAAGAAGGCGGAGATCGTCATCGAGTTGTACGCGTGTGGAACGCGGAGGTGCCGTCCGTTCAGCACTAGATCGGGACGGATCACGAGACGGTTCGTGGGACGAATCGTGAAGACGTACCACTACATCAACCGTGTTTATTAACGCTTCCGCTTAGCGATCTCAATGGTATGTGGATCCGATCTCCCTCTCGTAGATGATCAGCACCATGATAGGTCTTCGTGTGCGTAGGAAATTGTTTGTTTCCCATGCAACGTTCCCCAACAGTGGTATCAGAGCTAGGTTCATGGGTAGATGTAATCTCGAGCAGAACACAAAAGTTTTTGTGGGCATTGATGTTCGATTTGCTGCCCTCCTTGGTCTTTTCGCGATTTGGCGGTATTGTTGGATTGAAGCGGCCCGAACCAACCTTACTCGTACGCTTACGAGAGATCGGTTTCATCGACTAACATGAAACTTGTTGCATAAAAATGACTGGCGGGTGTCTGTTTGTTCAACTTTACTTGAATTGGATTTCACCGAGGCGGTCCTTGAACAGAGGTTAAATAGCAATTTGCACATCACCGTTGTGGCTTTGCGTCAGTAAGATGCAATCATACTAGATACCCATAACAGCCACGTAAAACATGCAACAATAAATAAGAGGACGTCTAACTTGTTTTTGCAGGGTATGCTTGTGATGTGATATGGCCAAAGACATGATGTGATATATTGGATGTATGTGATGACTATGTTGTAGTAGTTAATATCGACTTGCACTTCGATGCTATCGCAACCGGCAGGAGCCATAGGGTTGTCTTTAAACTAACGTTTGTGTTTGCAGATGCGTTTACTATATTGCTAGGTTGTAGCTTTAGTAGTAATAGCATAGATAGCATGACAACCTCGATGGCGGCACAATGATGGAGATCATGATGATGGAGATCATGGTGTGGCGCCGGTGACGATGAAGATCATGTCGGTGCTTTGGTGATGGAGATCAAGAAGCACAAGATCATGGCCATATCATGTCACTTATGAATTGCATGTGACGTTAATCCTTTTATGCACCTTATCTTGCTTAGAACGACGGTGGCATTATAAGGTGATCCCTCACTAAAATTTCAAGATAAAATTGTGTTCTCCCCGACTGTGCACCGTTCTGACAGTTCGTCGTTTCGAGACACCACGTGATGATCGGGTGTGATAGACTCAACGTTCACATACAACGGGTGCAAAATAGTTGCACACGCTGAACACTCGGGTTAAAGTTGACGAGCCTAACATGTGCACACATGGCCTCATAACACAAGGGACCGAAAGGTCGAGCATGAATCGTATAGTTGATATGATTAGCATAGAGATGTTTACCACTGAAACTACACTCAACTCACGTGATGATCGGATTTGAGTTAGTGGATTTGGATCATGCGCCACTCGAATGACTAGAGAGATGTCTATTTGAGTGGGAGTTCTTAAGTAATACGATTAATTGAACAAATTATCATGAACATAGTCAAAGGGTCTTTGCAAATTACCTTGTAGCTTGCGCTGTAGCTCTACTGTGTTTATATGTTCCTAGAGAAAATTTAGTTGAAAGATGATAGTAGCAATTTTGCGGACTGGGTCCGTGAACTGAGGATTGTCCTCATTGCTGCGCAGAAAGCTTATGTCCTTAATGCACCACTCGGTGTGTGCACCTCGAGCGTTGTCTGTGGATGTTGCGAACATCTGACATACACGTTTTGATGACTGCGTGATAGTTCAGTGCGTAATACTTAACGGCTTAGAAGTGAGGCGCCGAGGACGTTTTTTTGAACGTCACGGAACATATGAGATGTTCTGAGAGATGAAATTGGGATTTCATGCTCGTGCCCTTGTTCAGAGGTATGAGACCTCCGACAAGATTCTTTGTCTACAAAGTAAAGGAGAAAAGCTCGATCGTTGAGCATGTGCTCAGATTGTCTGAGTACAACAGTCGCTTGAATCAAGTGGTAGTTAATCTTCCAGATGAGATAGTGATGGTTCTCCAAAGTCACTGCCACCAAGCTACTAGTGCTTCATGATGAACTATAACATATCAAGGATAGATATGATGATCCTTGAGCGATTCACAATGTTTAACACTGTGAAAGTAGAAATCAAGGAGGAGCATCAATTGTTGATGGTTAGTAAGACCACTAGTTTCAAGAAGGGCAAGGGCTACAAGGGATACTTCATGAAACGGCAAACCAATTGTTGCTTAATGAAGAAACCCAAGGTTGAACCCAAACCCGAGACTGAGTGCTTCTGTTATGAGGGGAACGGTCACTGAGGCGGAACTACCCTAGATACTTGGTAGATGAGAAGGTTGGCAAAGTCGACTAAAGTATATAGGATATACCTGATATTGATGTGTACCTTACTAGTATTCCTAGTAGCACCAGGGTATTAGATACCGGTTCAGTTGCTAAGTGTTAGTAACTCGAAGTTATAGCTACGGATTAAAAGGATACTAGCAAGGGTGAGGTAACGATGTGTGTTGGAAGTAATTCTAATGTTGATATGATCAAACATCGCACGCTCCCTCTACAATCGGGATTGGTGTTAAACCTAAATGATTGTTATTTGATGTTTGCATTGAGCATGAACATGATTGGATCGTGTTTATTGCAATATGATTCTTCATTCAAAGAGAATAATGGTTATTCTATTTTCTTGAATAATTACCTTCAATGGTTTATTGTATCTCGATCGTAGTGATACACATGTTCATAATATTGATGCCAAAAGATACAAAGTAGTAATGATAGCACCACTTACTTGTGGCACTGCCACTTGATTCATGTCGGTATAAAATGCATGAAGAAGCTCCATGCTGATGGATCTTTGTACTCACTCATTTTTCAAAACGTTTGAGACATGCAAACCATACCTATTGGTATAAACGCATGAAGAAACTCCATGCAGATGGGTCGTTTGGACTCACTTGATTTTGAATCACTTGAGACATGCAAAACATACCACATGGGCAAGATGACTGAAGGCCTCATTTTCCAGTGAGATGGAACAAGAAAGTAACTTGTTGGAAGTAATACATTTTTGATGTGTGCAATCCAATGAGTGCTGAGGCATGCAGTGGATATCGTTATGTTCTTACTTCACTAACGATTTGAGTAGATACAGGAGTATTTACTTGATGAATCACAAGTCTGAAATATTGAAAAGTTCAAATCTATTTCAGAATGAAGATCGTCGTGACAAGAGGATAAACTGTCTATGATATGATCATAGAGATGAATATCTGAGTTGCGAATTTTGGTACATAGTTAAGACAATGTGGAAATTGTTTCGCAATTCATGCCACCTAGAACACCATAGTGTGATGGTGTGTCCGAACGTCATAGTCGCGCCCTATTTGATATGGTGCATACTATGATGTATCTTATCGAATTACCACTACCATTTATGGGTTATGCATTAGAGACAACCACATTCACTTTAAATAGGGCACCGCGTATTTCCATTGAGATGACACAATATGAACTATGGTTTGGAGAAACCTGAGCTGTCGTTTCTTGAATGTTTGGGGCTACGACGCTTATGTGAAAAGGTTTCAGTCTAATAAGCTTGAACCCAAAGCGGATAAATGCATCTTCATAGGGTATCCAAAACAGTTGGGTACATCTCCTATCTCACATCCGTAAGCAAAGTGTTTGTTTCTAGAAACGGGTCTTTTCTCGAGGAAAGGTTTCTCTCAAAAGAATTGAGTGGGAGGGTGGTGGGACTTGATGAGGTTATTGAACCATCACTTCAACCAGTGTGTAGCAGGGCACAGGAAGTTGTTCCTCTGGCGCCTACACCAATTGAAGTGGAAACTGACGATGGTGATCATTAAGCTTCATATCAAGTTACTACAAACCTCGTAGGTCGACATGGTCGCGTACTACTACATAGTGGTACAGTAACCATGTCTTGGAGGTCATGTTATTGAACAACAATGAACCTACGAGCTATGGAGAAGCGATGGTGGGCCCGGATTCCGGCAAATGGCTGGAGACCATGAAATCCGAGAGAGGATCCATGTATGAAAACAAAGTGTAGACTTTGGAAGAACTACTTGATGGTCATAAGACTATTAAGTAAAGATGGATCTTTAAAAGGAAGAAAGACGATGATGGTGAAAAGTCAATATTAAGAAAAGCTCGACTTGTCGCAAAGATGTTTCCGACAAGTTCAAACAATTGACTATGATGAGACTTTCTCACTCGTAGCGATGCTAAAAATCTGTTGGAATTATGTTAGCAACTTCTGCATTATTTATGAAATATTGAACATAGGATGTCAAAACGTTGTTTCCTCGACGGTTTTCTTGAGGAAAGGTTGTATGTGATACAGCCAGAAGGTTTTGTCGATCCTAAAGATCCTAACAAGTATGCAAGCTCCAGCGATCCTTCTATGGACTGGTGTAAGCATCTCGGAGTTGGAATATACGCTTTGATGAGATGATCAAAGCTTTTGGGTTTATACAAGCTTTATGAGAAACTTGTATTTCCAAGGAAGTGAGTGGGAGCACTATAGAATTTCTGATAAGTATATGTGGTTGACATATTGTTGATCGGAAGTAATGTATAATTTCTGTAAAGTATAAAGGGTTGTTTGAAAGGAGTTTTTCAAAGGAAAACCTGGACACAGCTACTTGAACATTGAGCGTCAAGATCTATAGAGATAGATCAAAACGCTTAATAGAACTTTCAATGAAATGCATGCCTTGACAAGTTTTTGAAGGAGTTCAAAATAGATCAGCAAAGAAGGAGTTCTTGGTTGTGTTGTAAGGTGTGAATTTGAGTAAGACCCAAAAGCCCGACCACAGCAGAAGAAAGAGAGAGGACAAAGGTCATCCCCTATGCCTTAGCTGTAGGCTCTAAAGTATGCCAAGATGTGTACCACACCTGATGTGTGCCTTATCATGAGTCTGTCAAGGGGTACAAAGAGTGATCCAGGATTGAATCATTGAACAATGGTCAAAGTTATCCTTAGTAACTATTGGACTAAGGATTTTTTCTTGATTATGGAGGTGATTAAAGATTTCATTGTAAAGGGATATGTCGATGCAAGCTTTGACACTAATCCGAATAACTCCGAGTAGTAAACCGGATTCGTATAGTAGAGCAGTCATTTGGAATATTTCCAAATAGCAGGTAGTAACAACATCTATAGGATGACATAAAGATTTGTAAAGCATACACGGATGTGAAAGGTTCAGAACCGTTGACTAAAACCTCTCTCACAAGCAAGACATGATCAAACCCCAGAACTGTATGGGCGTTGGATTCTTTAAAATCACATAGTGATGTGAACAAGATTATTGACTGTAGTGCAAGTGGGATACTGCTGGAAATATGCCCTAGAGGCAATAATAAATTAGTTTTTTTTATTTTGTTCATGATAACCATTTATTATCCATGCTATAATTGTATTGATTGGAAACTCAAATACATGTGTGGATACATAGACAAAACACTATCCCTAGTAAGCCTCTAGTTGACTAGCTCGTTGATCAAAGATGGTCAAGGTTTCGTGACCATAGACAAGTGTTGTCACTTGATAACGGGATCACATCATTGGGAGAATGATGTCATGGACAAGACCCAAACTATAAATGTAACATATGATCGTGTCAGTTTATTGTTACTGTTTTCTGCATGCCAATGTATCTGTTCCTATGACCATGAGATCATGCAACTCCCAGACACCAGAGGAATACCTTGTGGGTTATCAAACGTCGCAATGTAACTGGGTGACTATAAAGATGCTCTACAGGTATCTCCAAAGGTGTTTGTTGGGTTGTCCGGAATCAATACTGGGATTTGTCACTCCGTGTGACGGAGAGGTATCTCGGGGCCCACTCGGTAATACACCATCACAATAAGCCTTGCAAGCAATGTGACTAAGAAGTTAGTCACGAGATCTTGTATTATGGAACGAGTAAAGAGACTTGCCGGTAATGAGATTGAACTAGGTATAGAGATACCGACGATCGAATCTCGGGCAAGTAACATACCGAAGGACAAAGGGAATAACATACGGGATTATACGAATCCTTGACATAGAGGTTCAACCGATAGAGATCTTCATAGAATATGTAGGAGCCAATATGGACATCTAGGTCCCTCTGTTGGTTATTTACCGGGGAGTGTCTCAGGTCATGTTTGCATAGTTCTCGAACCCGCAGGGTGTGCACACTTAAGGTTCGGTGACGTTTTGGTATAGTTGAGTTATATGTGTTGGTCACCGAAGTTTTGTTCGGAGTCCCGAATGAGATCCCAAACGTCACGAGGAGTTCCGGAATGGTCCGGAATGAAGATTGATATATAGGAAGTTGGTGTTTGGATTCCGAAAGATTTTCGGGCATTGCCGGCAGTGTACTGGGAGTGACAAATGGGTTCCGGTGGCCCACTGGGTCGGCCCACCACAACGCAAGGGTTCCACATGGGTTTATTGGATTCACAATAAGGTATACTGGGCTGACAAAGTCATCCAAGGAAATCCCATGAGGAAAAAGTGAAAAATCCAAAAGAGGTGGGAAAATAAGGAAGGAGTCCTAATCCAAGTGGGATTGGAGGAGGACTCCTCCCTTCCCCACTTCGGCCGATCGAAGGAGTCCTTCCTTGGCGCACCAAGGCTGCCGCTCCCCTGATCCTATATATACTAGAGGTTTAGGGCTTTTGAGACACAACTTTGCCACGTGCTGCCCTCTTCGCTAGTTCATAGTTCTTCCTCTAGATCGGTTTTCTGCAGAGCTCAGGCGGAGCCCTGCATGAATAGATCATCACAATCACCGGCGCGCCGTCACGCTTTCGGAGAACTCATCTACTTCCCCGTCCCTCTTGCTGGATCAATAAGGATGAGATCATCATCGAGCTGTACGTGTGTGGAACGCGGATGTGCCGTCCGTTCGGCACTTGATCAGGATGGATCACGAGATGGTTCGTAGGATGGATCGTGGGATGGTTCATGGGATGGATCGTGAAGATGTACCACTACATCAACCATGTTTATTAATGCTTCCGCTTAGCGATCTACAAGGGTATGTGGATCCGATCTCCCTTTCGTAGATGATCATCACCATGATAGGTCTTTGTGTGCGTAGGAAATTTTTTGTTTTCCATGCAATGTTCCCCAACAGGTACCTCCGACATTGGTTGTTTGTACCGATGCTCGCAAAGGTCTTGAAAATTCTGTCAGCGAGAGTGCTTTAGGCATATGCGACATAATTTTCATAAATATTTTCATGGTGATGTGTTTGGAAGGTTGTGGCCTGCTGCTAGGACATATAGGCTGGAAGAATATCAACATCACATGGAAAATGCGGGGAGGTAGGACATAGAGAAGCTCGATGTCCTAAAAATGGAAGAAAGAAAAGGTACAAACTAGTACTTGTTGTTGTTTTTTATTTATAATACTATGGTTCTAATTACTTTTTGTGTAGGAAAAGTCAGGGAAAAAAGAATCCATGTCCATCGTTTGATGTTTCAGTTAGCAACGTCGTTCCATCTAGACCAACCAAGAGAAAGAATGATGCCACTTGTAGCAGTCCTGGAGCTGTCACAAGAAGCCAAGGTGCAGCTCAAGCTAGTCCTGAACATGTCACAAGGAGCCAAGCTCCTACTCCACCCCAAAATCTCCAACGAAAGGAAAGAAGAAGAAAATGACTCCTAAGAGGAAGAAATTAAGTGACGTGTGAACTTGTGAGTGGTTGAGATGAGCTCATGTGTGAGTGGAGACTCACTTTTATTGTTCGGTATGTGAGGTGCAAACTCACTTTTATTTTCTCTGTATGTGAGGTAGAGACTCACTTCCATTTGCCATGTATGTGAGGTAGAGACTCACTTATTTTGCTGTCATGAAGTCATGTAGAACATGGTTGCCTTACTATTTATGCTATCATTGAATGGATGTGAGACTATTATTCTTAGTCTATTTGAGTTCAAAGCTATTGATGGTTGCAAAATATTTTGTACAGAGTTGTGTCCTTCAAATTGAAGGGTATTTTGGAAGTTAATTGCATGGACATACCACATTTGTGCAGCATGTAACGAGTCAGTACCACCATCTGTGCATGTCGCAATTGAGTACCACTACTCGGCCTAATTGTTACAAAATAGACTGACAACCGTATAAACATGTATTGAACGTGTATCTGAAATGCCGGGCCCACCTGTCAGGCGTCACGCTGGCCAATCGGCGCGTGCTGGTGCGCTGACTGGGACGAGGTTGGCGCTTTCGGCCTTAACCGGCTCGGTCGAACCAAGCCGTCCCCCCAACGAACCCTAGCTAGAGTTCTTCCCTCCTCTCCCCTCTCCTCTCTCTCCGCGGATCTCAGGCGATGGTCGCAGCGACCCCGGCGGAGGCGGTGTCATGGGCGGCTACTCCGACCTTCCTGGCCTCGTGAGCGATGACCACGTGGGGCTGAACGACTCTAGTTCGTCCTATGGCACCGACGACGAGGAAGGGGAGGAGGAGCCCCCCTATCCATGGAGCAACAGGTGCCTCTAGCTGAGATGTGGTTGGCCAACCCACCACAAGCCATCAATGGACCAGTGGAGTAGGTGGAGTGATGTAAGTCCCTCCATTTTTTATTTTGTCATGTTCAAATCAGAGAGCTAGGGTTTGTGTTGTAAAGCACTGATTTTTTTCATTTTGTCGTGGATTGCAGGTTAGATATGCTACATGGGACGTTAGGATTCACTTTGATCCTGGGCATAATTTGGATAGGAAGATTTGCAGCTCAGATGTCACATTTCTGAATACGTATGCACGGTTGACAGCAGTAGGATTTAATTTCAATGATGAACTCTACCACATGAAGAATACTACTGCAGGAGCTGTCACGGAGCATGGACTTGAACTGATTGACACAAACATCAAACTGCAACAACTGAAGAAGCAGTATGAGGATTCATTAGTGTTGAATTTGTTAGTGAGGGCAACAACACCTTTCAGTTCAGGAGGGCAACATTAATCAGAGGGTAGATGATTTGGCTATAGTCTTATATGAACCACCTGTTGTGTATGATCTCAGTGATCTAGGTATTTTTGCTGTTGATGATAATGGTGTAGGTTTTCATAGTCAGGGCAACAACAGTAGTAGTATGCAACCTACTCAATATGCTGCTATGTGCACACAAGAGAGTAGAAATGTCAGTAAGGGGAAGCTGAAAGTTGTGTTTGAGGAAGAGGAGCAGGAGGGATATAAGAGTACTGATGAGGAGAATGCATATAATAGTGATAACAACCCTTTCAGCTTGGAGAATTACAAGATTCCTGATGCAGAAGATCAAGATTCAGATGAAGAATTAGAAGAGGAGCACTTACATTCCGAGGGTGACACTGATGTTGAGGATTTGTTTGAGGAGGAGGAGGAGGAGGAGGTGAATTGTGTTTCAGCAGAAGAACCACCCATGCACCAACCTACAAGGAAGAGACAGAAGCTACTAGTTAGGAGAGGTCCCACAACCAGGTCACACTCTATTGTTTTAGAGGAGGTGCAACCTGGTTTATTCCTTCATCAGAAGAGGAAGATCATGGGCTGTTGTTTGAATGTGAGGATTATGGATATGAGGAACCAACATTTGTCCTAAAAATGCAAGAAAAGTAGGGCCAAGAAAATAAAACCTAGGATATGGTACAGTGAAAAACTTGAGCAACCACATCAGCAATTGTGGTTGTACATGTGCTTTAAGAATCAACAGCAATTCACACAAGCATTGTTGAGCTTGCACATTACACATGCAAGGAATTTCAGGTACCACATAAACTCAGACAAAATGATAATTGCATGTTGCAAAAAAGTGAAGTGCCAGTTCTGCATAGTTGTTGTAGTGATCAAAGGGGAAAAGACATTTGCTATTAAGAAGATGAGGCTGCAGCACACTTGCCCTAGTAGTATAGAGTCATCTAGAGTTAGTGCTAAGTGGCTTGAAAAGACCTATGAGTCACTGTTCAGATCTGATCCAAGCACTAGTATAGCAACTATGATTGACAACTGCGAGGGAAAGTATGGTGTTGATGTGCCCAGGAACATGGCCTATAGGGCCACGAACCTTGCCGCGGAAGCTATATTAGGAGAGCACAAGCGGCAGTATCCCAAGATGAGGGACTATGCTTAAACCATCATGTACATAAACCCTGGAAGTAGAGTTGTTGTGACAACAATAACTCCAAAACTTACAACAAAAAGGTCACATCTTGGACCAAGGTCTCACGCTATGTTCTTGTGCATAAATGGATCAAGAGATGGATTTCTCAATGGATGGAGGCCATTCATTGGTTAGTAACATGTTTATTTCATTTATATAGAATGTTCGTAGATCACACCTTGTGAATGATAGATTTTGACTTTAAATGTTGCTTTTGTTGCAAAATTAGGTGTTGATGGGTGCTTTACTAAGCTGGATAATGGTGCTCAAATCCTAGCTGCCACTCGGAGAGATGGAAATAACAACATATTCCACTGGCATTTTCTATAGTTGGATAGGAGGACACATCAAATTGGTGTTGGTTTCTACACTAGCTCAAGATATGTATTGGAGGTGAATATGGGAAATATGGCCCTTACACAATCATGTGTGATAGACAAAAGGTATGCATGCATGTCCCTATTTATATTTATGTAATAGCGTCAACACTGCAATAGCTTAGAATGTTATATTATTTGAACATGGGCTACTAAATGCAGTAAATCAAGTTTTTCCAAACTGCCATCAAAGATTTTGCCTTAGACATATGTATGCACATTTCAAAATGTTGGGTTTAGGGGGGAAGATCTGAAGAAATGTATGGATAATGCAAGCTATGCTTATAATCAACACAAGTTTAACATTGCAATGAATCATTTGAAAAATGAGAGTGAGGAAGCTTGGAAATGGTTGAGTGGAATACCAAAACACACATGGGCTAGACATGCATTTGACAATTACTGCAAGACAGACTTGGTTGTTAACAACTTGTCAAAGGTGTTCAATAAGTACATCTTAGGTTTTAGAAAAAAACCCTATTAAGACTATGGTTGATGGTATTAAGGACAAGTAGATGGTGAGGTGGCATAGAAATAGAGAGAGAGGAAAAGTAGTTGTGTGGGAGATCACACCTCATTATGCTGAGAAGTTAGAGGTGGAAAAGGAGATGGACAAATTTTGCAAACCAATTCAAGATGGTGTTAATCTATGGCAAGTGATAAGTGGGCACCAAAGACATCCAGTTAACCATGAACAATACACATGTGGTTGCATAAAGTGAGACTTGTCTGGCATACCATGCAACCATGCTATATCAGCAATTAATAAGGCAAAAAGGTTTCTAGAGGACTATGTTTCAAAATTCTTCAAAAAAACCTATGTATCTCGCATCATATCAACCCATGATATACCCTGCTCCTGGTGAACTTGATTGGACAAAGACTCCTGGACCAGACATAGAACCGCCCGACTTCCATGTGAAGAGAGGAAGGAAGAAGGTAAAGAGGATTAAGGGCAGGTGTCGTGGGTATAAGTCTGACAGTAGATGTGTAGGGTACGAAAGGATGGGCAGAGCCTTAGCTACGGCGAGGTTGTATGAGTTCAGACCCCTCTACGGTGGAGGTAAAAGCCCTACGTCTCAGTGCTCTTGGGAGCTTGATGTCGAGTGGAATATGGATTACAGTGAAATGCTAACCCCTGCACCAGTGGGAAAGGGCGACTTATAAAGAGTGCGCTGCCCTTCACAATGGTTCGGTGCACAGGGGTGGTGTAGTGGCGAATAAATGCCTACGTTACAGGTAACGTATGCCTTAAATGCTAATAATGGTACATGAAAACGTATGACCGTTGCTCTCCAGGGGGTTACGATGTACAGAGTGGAATCCAGTCGGTAAGTTTGATACGTTCCGAATGCTCATCTCCGACTGGATGATGGAGGAATCGTCACCGACTGGATGATGGGAAGTCCTTAATTCAGTCGGAACTGACTAAGGGCCTTGTCCCTTATGAAGGGTAGTCCTTGGGTAGGACCTATAGGGCAGGCCTATGACCCTACCCTCGGACTATAACCCCATCATTAGTCCCCGAATGGATCGGGGTTGGAACGACGAGACGATGCTTGGAATACGGATCTGACTGGTATGGATGCGACTTCGGCATTGTTTGCCTCGATCCATTTTATCCTCTTGACCAGTGATTCGAGTGGATATATCTGTGAAACGAACCGTCAGAGACCGAGTGCTTCTGCGGAATCTTTTGACGTGACTGGTCAACTGACAGCAGCAGATTTTCCGGGATCCTCAAATTTCGGTTGCCGCGCGCTCAGCGGGGATGACGGCATCGTCATCGAGTAGTTTCTGCCGCCTCGATTACCGCGCCTTCATCTCCTCCACTAATATCACAACAGCCGGTCGGGGGATAAGATTTCGGGGCCACCTGTTAGTGACCCAGTCGGAAGCTTATTTAAACCTCCCCAGCGAGGGTTTCTCGTTGTGCTCTCCTCATTGCTCGCACTCGCCCCGCTTCTCCCGTAGCTTCCTGCGCACTCCACGCCTCCTCCTTCCTCTCCTCCCCTGCGGATCTGCAGCCTCCACCATGACGAAGTGGTAGACGAGCAAGCTCGAGTCGCAGAAGAAGAAGAAGAAGGCGACGGCTCCTGCTTAGCGGCGACAGCGTGCTGTGCCGGCAGGTTGGATCCAGGGGGATTTCCTCCCCTCCACGGTGACGAAGGATGACATGCTGGAGCTGGTGGAGCAAGGTATGATCGAGAACAGGTCGTGGAGGCTGCCGGCGGAGGGCGAGACGGAGCCGGCGCCCCAGGAGGGGGAGCGCGTCTTGCTGCTCAGTCACGTGTACCGAGGCTTCTCTCTGCCTCCTCATCCCTTCTTCAGAGGTATCATGAACCACTTCGGGGCGTAGCTCCACCATTTTCCTCCCAACGCAATAGCTCATCTTTCTGCCTTCGTCGTGCTTTGCGAGTGCTTTATCGGTTGCCCTCCCCATTGGGGGCTCTTTAAGTACATCTTCTCCGCTAGAACCCAAACCGTCAAAAGACTTAGCTAGTCGGACGACAAAACTCATATCCTCCAGCTCTGCGGAGGCTTAGGCTTCCAGAAGAAAACCAAAAGTAGCTATCCCGCTCTCCAGCTGTCCGAGTCCGTTAGGAACTGGCAGTCGACTTGGTTCTACTGCCAGGACGTTGCTTGCCCGAATGCTGTGACTGGACTGCCACCTTTTAGCCTAGACCGACCGGCTCCGCCCAGGCAGCTTGCGCTCACAAAGATGGAGAAGATCCAGATTCAGCCTCTCGTCGACGCGCTGATAGATGTCGTCCGCAAGGGAGTCACTGGCATGGATCTGCTGGAGATTTTTCTGGGTCGGCGCATCCAGCCTTTGCAAGCTCGACACCATGCCATGTGGCACTACACGGGGCCTGAGGACTCCACTCGGACTCACCCCGAATGCGTGACCGGGGAGGTTGTGACGGCGTGGGTCCGCAGCATCACAGGCGCCTGTGATAATCCCAGAGGAGCCCGGCGAGTGAAGCCCTACCGCGCTGACAACCCTCCTCCGAATGAGGTGTGTATATCTTGTCGAGTGCTTACAATTCTCTTAGATTTATCGCTTTTTCTTGCATCACTGTCTGACGTCTCATGTTGTCGACTGTATCTCGTGCAGGCGTGGACTAACTGGTTTTCTCCCGTCTCGAACGGGTATCCGGCTGAGGAAGAGGAAGGCAGCCAGGAGGGCAGCGTGGAGAGCGCCGAGTATGTCTCCGACAGTGGGGAGATGGAGGAGGAGTCCGAAGAGGAGGAGGGGGAAGATGGGGAGCAGAGCTCGCCACCCCCACCACCAGAGCCTCGAACTAAGCGCCGTCACGAACCCGTGACTCCGTCGGCTCCTCCAGCGGCCCCGAGTGCCCCGCCAGCTCCTCCTGTGGTTCCGAGCGCCTTGCCAGCAACTCCCGTGGTTCCGAGTGCTCGGAGCACAAAGAGGACCAGGGACGCTGCTGCTGAGCCCGCGGGCCAACCTTCCAAGGTGGCCAAACCGAGTGGATCCAAGCCTCGGAAGGCTTTGCCTCGGATGAGGATCGCCGTTCCCGTTGCCTCAGCGTAAGTGTCTTGTTCTCCTATCTTCTTTCAGTATTTGATTGAACTCATGTTTATTGGTCGAGTGGATTTTACTCGACAGAGTTGCTACCTCTGCCACTTCTCCGCCACGCCAGGAAGACGATCCCATGGATATGGACAACGTTGCCACATCCCAGCAAGGTACGTCGTGACGACTCCGAGAGCTTAAATTACTGTTTCGCGAATTCTGTCTTTGATCTTGCCCTTTTTTCTGTGGTTTCACGTCGTTCAGTCGGGCTTCCTTCAGAGGTGATTCATCTGGAGGAGGACGACCAGAAGGGGTTCGGGCAAGCTTCGGTGCCTGTCCTTGAGGTCGTTCCATCTGCTACCACTCCCGCCATGGACGCGCCGCCAACCGAGACGATGCCGTCGACTGAAACGGTGCTCATCACGTCTGAACCGACTGGAGCAGGACTTGGGATGCCCAAGGAGTCTCCCATGGTGCCGGGTCCGTCGACTGTCCAGTACGACGCCCGACATCTCCCGGAAGATCAAGTGGGAGCCGCCAAGGAGGCTATGGTGCAGGTGGAGTTGATGGCGGGTGATGCGAAGGGGGCGTACGACTCGCTCACATCTTTGTACAAGAGAAGCTTGGAGCTCCGGGACGATATCCGAGTAAGTACGCTAGTAAGTATTTTCTTTTCTCTTGTAACCCACTGGGGGTTTAAGCGATGCACTCGGATACAGTAGGATTATTTTGCAGTGGGTTCACTCTGAGTGAACCCAGTGGGTGTAGTCCCCGAGACTTCTGTCGAGTGCTTGCACCAGCAGTTGTCTTTATATGCATTGTCTTTGACTTGATCTGATGAAAACTAATCTGTCCGAATGGTGCCAGTGTGTGCACTCTGAGTGCACCTACTGGAAGTAGTCCCCGAGAGTAATTTTACTCAGGTCGGGTAGTAGTAGCCTCATAGGCTTGTTTTTTGTTATGTAGCTCAATACGGCGGACCTGTTTGAGCTTCATGCCAGTGGGGTCACTCTTAGTGAACCCACAGGGTGTAGTCCCCGAGACCGCTGTCGACTGCTTGCGTCGGCAGGGGTCTGAAGAACTTTGAGGTTTTATTGTTTTCCTTGTTGAATTTGTCTGATCTTCTCTTCGCGCTGATTTGCAGAAGACTTGCGAGATGGGGTCAGCGTACAACGCTCTGAAGGTTGAAAAGATTCAGCTTGCTGCGGAACTAGAGGCAGCTGTGCATGACTTAGCTGGCATGAAGGTTGCTCTTGCTGAACGAGAGAAGTCCTTGGAGGAGTCCCGTGAGGCAAACAAGGCATTGGTGGCCGAAATTGAGAAAATGGGCAAATAAAGGACTGAGCTGATGGGGCAGATGAAGGTGATGAACAGTCGGTGCATATCACAGGAGAAGTACGTCAGTGACTGGGCAAGGAAGATGATTTCTCTTCTCGGTGGTAAGTATTTTTTTGAGTGCTTCTTGACTTTGTATTTCATGCTGCGCTTACTTTCTGCTCGTCTTGTGTTTGCAGATTTTTGTATGGACGCTGAGGTTGAAGCAGCTGAAATTGAGCGGTCGGTTATTCCGAACGTTCCACTCGGCGACGACGCCAATCGAGACATGCTCCGAGCGCACATTCGCCTTGGCAGAGTGGGACCTTTCATCAGCCGCCTGAGAGAAGTTGTCGGCCGAATCGACAAGGAGCTATGGCCCGAAGACGAGTCCCGGCGGGAGATAGAAGGGTTGATGAGTCGGCTGGAGGATGTCCCGAACCGAGTGCACGCGTGGAAGAAGTCTGCTGCTCGCTGTGGTGCGGATGTGGCGTTGTCGCTGGTCCGAGTGCATTGCAAGGAAGCTCGCGAAGAGAAGCTGAAGGTGTTGCAGGTCGCCAACACCAAGAAGCTTTGATTCGAAGATTTCATGGAGACCTTCCTTGAGAGCGCCACTCGCATCGCAGACGGGATCGACCTCGACACTTTCGTGGAGCCTGCCAGCCCCAGTGCCAGTCCTGACGACGCTTGAAAAACTTAACCTCGGTATGTCGAGTGGTATTTGTATCAAACTTTGGCCACTGCTGTTGGCCGTCACATTCGTGGTTCGGTGTGGATAAGCTTGATCTACACCGAACCGACTATCGTTGAACCAACTTTGAATTCGAATCATATATTTTGCTCTTCCTTCGCCAAAAAATTCTTGACACGATTTTGGCTCGTGGTTTCTGTTTGGCGTTTCTTGGTGAAGCCAGTGGCAAACATGCGGAGCATGTAGTTGTCAGTTGTCTTGACATCTGCATGAGTCTCGATGAGGGTCTGCTAAGCCTCCGAGTGGATCTCGAGGATTCACTCGAAGGAAGCTTTTTTACTTAGGCGATTCTGGATCGCAGCTAAGTCCCCGAGTGTGACGTTTAGTGCACACTCGGAGAAAGTTTGTACTTAGGCGATTCTGGATCGCAGCTAAGTCTTCGAGTGTGACGTTTAGTGCACACTCGGAGAAAGTTTGTACTTAGGCGATTCTGGATCGCAACTAAGTCTTAGAGTGTAACGTTTAGTGCACACTCGGAGAAAGTTTGTACTTAGGCGATTCTGGATCGCAGCTAAGTCCCCGAGTGTGACGTTTAGTGCACACTCGTAGAAAGTTTGTACTTAGGCGATTCTGGATCGCAGCTAAGTCCCCGAGTGTGATGTTTAGTGGACACTCGGAGAAAGTTTGTACTTAGGCGATTCTGGATCGCAGCTAAGTCCCTGAGTGTGACGTTTAGTGCACACTCGGAGAAAGTTTGTACTTAGGCGATTCTGGATCGCAGCTAAGTCCCCGAGTGCGACGTTTAGTGCACACTCGAAGAAAGTTTGTACTTAGGCGATTCTGGATCGCAGCTAAGTCCCCGAGTGCGACGTTTAGTGCACACTCGAAGAAGGGTTTTTTTAAGACCGGAGTCTACCAATGCGGAAGAATTTTAAATCTGCAAAAACTCAATCTGCTTTGTATTACTTCAACGATACTTGTTCTTTACATTGCTTCAGTCGACGGTCACGTGTAGAAGCGCTTCAGGAGATCTCCGTTCCATGCTCGTGGCTCGTCCGTTTCCCTGTCGAGGTTGTATAGTCGATATGCACTATTGTTCAGCACCTTGGAGATGATGAAGGGTCCTTCCCAGGCGGGAGCCAACTTGTGAGGTATCTGCTGATCCACTCGGAGCACCAGGTCGCCTGCTTGGAATGTACGACTCCTGACGTGCCGCGCGTGAAATCGCCGCAGGTCTTGTTGATAAATGGTTGAGCGAGTCAGTGCCATCTCGCGCTCTTCTTCTAGAAGATCCACTCCGTCTTGCCTGGCTTGCTCTGCTTTGGCTTCGAAGAAGAGTTCGACTCGTGGAGCGTTGTGAAGCAAGTCACTCGGAAGGACTGCCTCTGCTCCGTAAACGAGGAAGAACGGGGATTGCCCTGTAGATCTATTTGGGGTTGTGCGGAGACCCCACAACACCGAAGGCAACTCGGTGACCCATGCGCCGGCAGCATGTCCCACTTCTCGCAGGAGTCAAGGCTTCAACCCTTGAAGAATAAGTCCATTCGCCCGCTCTGCTTGCCCGTTTGTTTGGGGATGCGCCACAGATGCAAAATCCACTCGGATACCTTGGCCTGTACAGAAACCTTTGAATCTGTCCGAGTCAAAGTTTGTGCCATTGTCAGTGATTATGCTGTGCGGTACCCCGAATCTGGAGATGATGTCCGTGACAAACTTGATGGCCGTAAGGGCGTCGAGCTTCTTGATGGGTTTGGCTTCAATACACTTGGTGAACTTGTCGACTGCCACCAACAGATGAGTGAATCCTCCTTGGCCAGTTCTGAATGGACCGACTGTATCTAATCCCCATACTGCAAACGGCCAAACAAGAGGGATTGTCTTCAACGCAGATGTTGGCTTGTGGGACTTGTTCGAGTAGAACTGACAGCCTTCACATCGGTCGACCATATCCTTCACCATTTCATTCGCTTGCAACCAGAAGAAGCCGGCTCTGAATGCTTTGGCGACGATTGCCCTTGAGGAGGCATGATGACCGCAGGTTCCCGAGTGAATTTCTTCCAGGATTAGTTGTCCCTCCTCAGGGGAGATGCATCGTTGAAGGACGCCTGAAACACTTTCTTTGTACAACTGGCCATCAATGACGGTGAACGACTTCGACCTGCAGACGATCTGTCTGGCTTGGACCTCATCTTCTGGTAATTCTCGCCTTAGGATGTACGCAATGAACGGCATAGTCCAATCGGGGATGATAGCAAGAATTTCCATAATCAGATCGACCACAGCGGGGACCTCGACTTCAGTCGGATCCGTCGAGCTCTTTGGTTGTACTCGTTCCTGTGTGAAGGGATCTTCTTTAACTGAGGGAAGGTGTAGGTGCTCGAGGCAGACATCAATCGGGACTGGTCTCCGAGTAGATCCAAGTTTCGCCAGTTCATCAGCTGCTTGGTTTTTCAGTCGCGGAACATGGTGGAGTTCCAGACCTTCAAACTTTTTCTCGAGCTTCCTCACCGCGTTGCAGTATGTAGTCATGGTGGGGTTCCTTACGTCCCACTCCTTCATCACTTGATTAACCACCAAATCTGAATCGCCATAGACCATCAGGCGACGGACGCCGAGTGCGATGGCCATGCGCAATCCATAAAGGAGAGCTTCATACTCTGCCTCGTTGTTGGAGGAATCGAAACGTATCTGCAACACATATTTGAGCTTGTCACCCTTTGGCGATATGATCACAACGCCAGCGCCGGAGCCATTCAACATCTTGGACCCATCGAAGAACATTGTCCAATGAGCCGAGTAGATGTGAGTCGGTTGCTGTTGTTCTACCCATTCTGCTATGAAGTCAGCCAGAGCTTGAGACTTTATAGCTTTCTTGGCCTCGAACTTGATGTCGCAGTATAACATCTCCATTTCCCACTTCGCCACTCGGCGTGATGCGTCCCGATTGTGGAAGATTTCCGACAACGGAGCATCAGAAACGACAGACACCGAGTGGTCTTGGAAATAATGAGCCACCTTCTTCGCAGTCATGTAAATCCCGTAAATAAGTTTTTGATAGTGGGGATACCTCTGCTTGGAAGGAGTCAGGACTTCGGAGACATAATACACTGGCCGCTGAACCTTGTATGCTTTGCCTTCTTCTTCGCGTTCGACTGTGAGAACAGTGCTGACGACTTGATTTGTAGCCGCGATGTACAGAAGAAGGGGTTCTTTACTGAGCGGAGCAGTAAGAACCGGGTGGGTGGAAAGTAGGACTTTGAGGTCGTCGAATGCGATTTGGGCTTCGTCTGTCCACTCGAAAGTATCTGATTTCTTCATGAGTCGGTACAGAGGTAGTGCCTTCTCTCCGAGTCGACTAATAAACCTGCTCAAAGCCGCTAGGCAACCTGTGAGCCTTTGAACATCGTGTATTCTGATCGGCCGCTCCATTCGGCCGATGGTCCCGATCTTTTCGGGGTTGACATCGATCCCTCGTTTGGAAACGAAGAAACCGAGTAACTTTCCGCCGGGAACACCGAATGAACACTTGGCTGGGTTGAGCTTGATATCGTACCTTCGAAGGTTGGCGAATGTTTTTGCCAAGTCAGTCAGCAGGTCGGAACCTTTGCGTGACTTGACTACGATATCATCCATATATGCCTCCACATTTCGACCTATCTGGTCAAGGAGGCATTTTTGGATCATGCACATAAAAGTTGCTCCTGCATTCTTCAAACCGAATGGCATAGTGATGTAGCAGAAGCACCCGAATGAGGTGATGAAGGCTGTTTTTAATTCATCGGGGCCATACAGACGGATCTGATGATAGCCCGAGTAGGCATCAAGGAATGACAAACGCTCGCAACCCGCAGTCGAATCGACAATTTGATCAATGCGGGGGAGCGGGAAATGGTCTTTCGGGTAGACCTTATTGAGATGCTTGAAGTCGATGCACATTCAGAGAGACTTGTCCTTCTTGGGCACCATGACAACATTGGTGAGCCACTCGGAGTGGTGTACCTCGCGAATGAAGTTGGCTGCCAAAAGCTTAGCCACCTCTTCTCCGATTGCCTTCCTCTTGTGCGCGGTGGACCGACGCAGGCGTTCTCGGACAGGCCGAGCAGCAGGATCCACATGCAGTCGGTGCTCAGCCAATTCCCTGGGTACACCTGGCATGTCAGCGGGCTTCCATGCGAAAATGTCCGAGTTCTCACGGAGGAATTGGATGAGCTCGGCTTCCTATTTTGGATCGAGGGTGGTGGAGATGTTCATCGGGGCAGCGGTGTCATCCGTCGGGTGGATGCTGACCTTCTTCGTTTCTCTCGCCGACTGGAATGCGGACTCCGAAGCTGGCTTCTTCGAACGCATCAAGTCAGCGGGGTCGGCTGTCTTCTTGTACTCGTCGAGTTCGAGGACAGCCATCTGCTGATCGGCGATCCTCGAACCCTGCTGCAGACACTCTTGGGCCCGCTGCCGATTGCCGGTGACAGTGATCACACCTTTGGGACCTGGCATCTTTAGCTTCAGGTACACGTAACATGGACGGGCCATGAAACGCGCATACGCCGGACGGCCCAGAATCGCGTGGTATGCACTCTGGAAGTCCACCACCTCGAACGTCAGCTTTTCCTTGCGGAAGTTCTCGTCGGAGCCAAAAACAACGTCCAACGCGATCTGGCCGAGTGACTTGGCCTTTCGTCCAGGGATGACTCCATGGAACTGCATGCTACTCTCGCTAACTTTGGACATCGGAATGCCCATCCCCTTGAGAGTGTCGGCGTACATGATGTTCAAGCCGCTGCCACCGTCCATGAGGACTTTGCGCAGTCGGACTCCTTCCACCACCGGGTCGACGACCAGAGCCTGCCTCCCTGGGGTGGGAAGTGTGCTGGATGATCCGACTGGTCAAAGGTGATCGCAGTCTGAGACCATTTGAGGAACGTGGGGTTGGTTGGGGTGGCCATGTTCACTTCCCTGTTCACCAGCTTCAGTCGACTCTTGCTTTCCACGTCAGCAAAAATCATTAGTGTTGCATGGACTTGGGGGAACGGATCCTCCTTGTCCTCCTCATCCTGTTCATTGTCCTTTTCACTCGGCTGCCCTTCGCCGAACCCTTGGATCAGGCGGCGACATTGCCGAGTGGTATGCTTCGGAAATATGGCGTTGCCTTCTTCATCCAGCTTCGTGTGGATTGGACATGGCTGATCCAGGATGTGGTTTCCGAACTGCTTCTTCTTGGGGGTGAACTGAGCCTTCCCCTTGCCCTTGAACTTGGCATTGGTAACGGCTGCGGCCTCTGCCTGCGGAGTGGACGGTGCTTTCTGCTTCTGCTTCCGAGTGCTGTTCCCATCTCCATCGGCGACTGCTTTATGCTTGCCGCTACTAATGCGATCCTCTTCTTCGCCATTGGCATAGCGTGCTGCTATCTCCATCATCTTTCTCATGGAGATGTCGCCTATCCGACCGAACTTCAGGTACAGATCCCTGTACCGCACGCCTACCTTGAAAGCGCAGACTGCTTGGTGCTCTGTGATGTTCTCCACCGTGTGGTAGAGGGTTGTCCAGCGCTGGATAAAGTCGCGCAGGGGCTCATTCTGCTTCTGGACACAGTGCTAGAGCTCCATGAGACCAGCAGGGCGTTTGCACGTCCCTTCGAAGGTCTTGATGAAGACTCGGGCCAGATCTGCCCAACTGTAGATGCTTGAAGGGGCTAACTGGTTCAGCCATGCCCGCGCTGAGCCGTCGAGCATCAGGGGGAGATGTTTCATGGCGACCTGGTCATCTCCGCCACCGATCTGGACTGCCACTCGGTAGTCGTCCAGCCACGTTTCTGGCTCGGATTCTCCTGTAAACTTGCTGATCCCCGTCACCAATCGGAAGTTGGGAGGGATGTCAGCCGAACGGATGGCCCGACTGAAGCACTCGGGACCAGAGACGATGGTCCTGCTTCCACTCGGACGGCCTCTATCGTGACCATCACGGTGGGCTCGGCTCATGTCGACCTTCCTCTGGGCGATGTATCCTCTTGCGTCGGGCCTTGGATCATAAGTGTCACCGACCGAACGCCGATCATCTTGATGTCGGGGCCCGTAGGGCCCACCCGGCGGAGGGGTGCATGAACGGCGACGATCTTCGGGATTCATGGAACGGCTGCCTCCTCAGTGTCACTGATGAGAATCGGGGCTGAAAACTGACCGTTGCGTGTTCGCGTGAACATAATCGTTGTGGATCCTATTGTGCGTCTGGGAGACCGCCGAATTCTGTTGTTGCGCCGTGTGCAGCAGGGCACGAACTTTCTCGATCCCTGTGCCAGCCTCTGAATCAGTCGGCTGGAGGGAGTCGGCTATCTTGGCGGCGGCAGCCAGGTTGAGGACGGGTGTGCGGAACACCTCCACGTTGCTCTGACGAGTGCGCCGACTGGCAGAACGGCGGGGCTGACGGCGAGCGCCGGATGTTTCGCCGACCTCGTGCTCGTTTCGACTGGTTTGGCAGGGACTTTCATGGTAATTGGCCATGTGCACTTCGGCTGCAGGCCCGCAACGCAAGTACTTGGAAGGCAACTCAGTCAGAACTGAGTCCGAGCGCTCGGACGGCGGCGCAACTACAACCGATTCGAGGACCGCCACTTGTGTAGACGCGTTCTGGCATGCCTGGGCGTGTTGCACCCAACGTTGGAACCACGGACGGCGAGACCGCTTGTTGCGGCGCGTGACGGGGGCGAAGATCGACACCGCAGCCGACTGCTGGAGAAGAAGGATGCCGCGGGCGCCGGCACGAAAGTGCGTAGCCCCACGACTGGGGAGCGCCTCGACGTCGAGAGGCGCATCCCGAAGGCATGCCGAATCGTCAACAATGAAGGAGAGTGCGCACAAGAGGATCTCACGACCCATGCACGAATCTCCACCGGACGACATGACGAAAGGATGTAGTCGCAAACTCGCCGGAAGTCGCTTAGACGCCTGCCCCACGGTGGGCGCCAACTGTCGTGGGTATAAGTCTGACAGTAGATTTGTAGGCTACGAAAGGATGGGCAGAGCCTTAGCTACAGCGAGGTTGTATGAGTTCAGGCCCCTCTATGGTGGAGGTAAAATCCCTATGTCTCAGTGCTCATGGGAGCTTGATGTCGAGTGGAATATGGATTACAATGAAATGCTAACCCCTGCACCAGTGGGAAAGGGCGACTTATAAAGAGTGCCCTGCCCTTCACAATGGTTCGGTGCACAGGGGTGGTGTAGTGGCGAATAAATGCCTACGTTACAGGTAACGTATGCCTTAAATGCTAATAATGGAACATGAAAATGTATGACCGTTGCTCTCCAGGGGGTTACGATGTACAGAGTGGAATCCAGTCGGTAAGTTTGATACGTTCCGAATGCTCATCTCCGACTGGATGATGGAGGAATCGTCACCGACTGGATGATGGGAAGTCTTTAATTCAGTCGGAACCGACTAAGGCCTTGTCCCTTATGAAGGGTAGTCCTTGGGTAGGACCTATAGGGCAGGCCTATGACCCTACCCTGGGACTATAACCCCATCAGCAGGCTTGAAGTTCCAAAGCCAAAGGACATTTCTAGAATGGCCACTATAACATGTGGTAATTGTGGGCTCTGATACGTCCATTTTGCATCATGTTTTCATGTTGTTATTTATCGCTTCTTGGCTGTTATTTCACTTGACGGTACTATTCTTATGCCTTTTCTCTCTTATTTTGCAAGGTTTACATGAAGAGGGAGAATACCGGCAACTGGAATTCTGGCCTGAAAGCGGAGCAAGTTTGAGATACCTATTCTGCGCAACTCCAAACACCGTAAAAATCAACGAGGATATGTTCCCGATTTATCAAAAATACTGGGCCGAAGAAGTGCCAAAGGGGCGCCAGGAGGTGGCCACAAGCCTGCACGGCGCGGCCACCCCCTAGGCCGCGCCATGGGGGCTTGTGGGCACCCTGATGGCCCACTTGCCCCCCTCTTTTGCTATATGGAGGGTTTCGTCCACGAAAAAAATCGAGGAGCTTTTTCGTGGTTTCGCCGCCGCCACGAGGCGGAACTTGAGCAGAACCAATCTAGAGCTCCGACACGACGATCCTGCCGGGGAATCTTCCCTCCTGGAGGGGGAAATCGTCGCCATCGTCATCACCAACACTCCTCTCATCGGAGGGGACTCGTCACCATCAACATCTTCATCAGTACCATCTCATCTCCAAACCCCAGTTCATCACTTGTAACCAATCTCCGTCTCGCGACTCCGATTGGTACTTGTAAGGTTGCTAGTAGTGTTGATTACTCTTTGTAGTTGATGCTAGTTGGATTATTTGGTGGAAGAGTTTATGTTCAGATCCTTGATGCTACTCATTACTTCTCTGGTCATGAATATGATTATGCTTTGTGAGTAGTTACTTTTGTTCCTGAGGACATGGGATAAGTCATGCTAATAGTAGTCATGTGAAGTTGGTATTCGTTCGGTAATTTGATATGATGTATGTTGTTTTTCCTCTAGTGGTGTTATGTGAACGTCGACTACATAACACTTCACCATTATTTGGGCCAAGAGGACGGCATTGGGAAGTAGTAAGTAGATGATGGGTTGCTAGAGTGACAGAAGCTTAAACCCTAGTTTATGCGTTGCTTCGTAAGGGGCCGATTTGGATCCACTAGTTTAATGCTATGGTTAGACTTTGTCTTAATTCTTCTTTCGTAGTTGCGGATGCTTGCGAGAGGGGTTAATCATAAGTGGGATGCGTGTCCAAGTAAGGGCAGTACCCAAGCGCCGTCCACCCACATATCAAACTATCAAAGTAACAAACGTGAATCATATGAACATGATGAAAACTAGCATGACAGAAATTCCCGTGTGTCCTCGGGAGCGTTTTTCCTCCTATAAGACTTTGTCCAGGCTTGTACCTTGCTACAAAAGGGATTGGGACACTTTGCTGCACCGTTCATACTTTTGTTACTTGTTGCTCGCTACGAATCATCTCACCAGACAATCACTTGTTACCGACAATTTCAGTGCCTGCATATTTTACCTTGCTGAAAACCACTTGTCAGATCCTTCTGCTCCTCGTTGGGTTCGACACTCTTACTTATCGAAAGGACTACGATTGATCCCCTATACTTGTGGGTCATCAAGACTCTTTTCTGGCGCCGTTGCCGGGGAGTGAAGCGCCTTTGGTAAGTGGAACTTGGTAAGGAAACATTCATATAGTGTGCTGAAATTTGTTGTCACTGGTCACTATGGATACTAATCCTTTGAGGGGCTTGTTTGGGGTATCTTCACCTCGAACGGAAGCACCAAGAGTTGCTCCTCAAGTTGCTGCACCTACTGAAAATATTTGCTTTGAATTTCCTTCGGGTATGCTTGAGAAACTGCTGGCTAATCCTTTTACAGGAGATGGAACATCACATCCAGACTTACATCTAATCCATGTAGATGAAGTTTGTGGTTTATTTAAGCTTGCAGGTGTGCCCGAGGATGAGGTCAAGAAGAAGGTCTTTCCTCTATCTTTGAAGGATAAGGTGTTGACATGGTATAGGCTATGTGATGATACTGGATCATGGGACTACAATCGATTGAAATTGGAATTTCATCAAAAGTTTTATCCTATGCATTTAGTACATCGTGATCGGAATTATATTTACAATTTTTGTCCTCGTGACAGAGAAAGCATCGCTCAAGATTGGGGGAGGCTTAAATCAATGCTATATTCATGCCCCAATCATGAGCTCTCGAGAGAAATTATCATTCAGAACTTCTATGCTCGGCTTTCTCATGATGATCGCACCATGCTTGACACTTCTTGTACTGGTTCTTTTATGAAGAGAGATATTGACTTCAAATGGAATTTATTGGAGAGAATTAAACGCAACTCTGAAGATTGTGAGCTTGAATAAGGTAAGGAGTCAGGTATGAATTTCACGTTTGATTGCGTTAAATCCTTTGTTGAGAAAAATACTTTTTGTGACTTTAGCGCTAAGTATGGACTTGACTCTGAGATAGTAGCTTCATTGTGTGAATCCTTTGCTGCTCATATTGATCTCCCCAAAGACAAGTGCTTTGAATATCATCCTCCTTTAGAAGTCAATGTAGTTAAACCCACTCCAGTTGAAGAGAAAGTCATTGCCTATAATGATCCTGTGGTTCCCAGTGCTTACATTGAGAAACCACCTTCCCGTGTTAGGATAAAGGATCATTCTAAAGCTTCAACTCTGATACGTAGAGGCTATATTAGAACACCTACACCCCCTGAGCAAATTAGAGTTGAACCTAGCATTGCTATCATCAAAGATCTTTTGTCTGAAGAAGTTGAGGGACATAATATTCACTTCTATGAAGATGCTGCTAGAATTGCTAAACCTCACGCTAGGGACAAACATAGGCCTGTTGTTGGCATGCCCGTGGTTTCTGTTAAGATAGGAGATCATTGTTATCATGGCTTATGTGACGTGGGTGCTAGTGTTAGTGCAATACCTCAATCCTTATATGATGAAATCAAAGATGAGATTGCACCTGTTCATATAGAGCCTATTGATGTCACTATTCAGCTTGCCAATAGAGATACTATCTCCCTTGTGGGAATTGTTAGGGATGTTGAAGTCTTGTGTGGTAAAACAAAGTATCCTGCTGATTTCCTCGTTCTTGCTACTTACAAGATAGCTTTTGTCCCATCATATTTGGCAGACCCTTCCTCAATACTGTCAATGCTGATATTGATTGTGAGAAGCAAACTGTCACTGTTGGCTTTGAAGGTGTGTCACACGAGTTCAATTTCTCTAAGTTTGGTAGACAACCTCATGAAAAGGAGTTGCCTAGTAGGGATGAAACTATTGCCTTAGCTTCTATTGCCGTGCCTCCTACCAATCCCTTAGAGAAATACTTGCTTGAGCGTGAAAATGATATGCATATGGATGAAAGGGATGAAATAGATAGAGTTGTTTTAGAACAATATCCTATTCTTAAGAATAACTTGCCTGTTGAACTGCTTGGGGATCCACCCCCACCAAAGGGTGATCCTGTTTTCGAGCTTAAACAGTTGCCTGATACTCTTAAGTATGCCTATCTTGATGAAAAAGAGATATATCCTGTTATAATTAGTGCTAGCCTCTCAGAGCATGAAGAAAAGAAGTTACTAAAAACTCTGAGGAAGCACTGTGCTGCTATTGGATATACTCTTGATGATCTTAAGGGCATCAGTCCTACTCTATGCCAGCACAAGATTAAAACTGATCCTGACTTCAAACCAGTTGCTGATCATCAAAGAAGATTGAATCCTAAGATGAAAGAAGTAGTAAGAAAAGAAATACTAAAGCTCCTCGAAGCCGGTATTATCTATCCTGTTGCTCATAGCGATTGGGTGAGTCCGGTGCATTGCGTTCCTAAGAAGGGAGGCATTACCGTTGTCCCTAATGATAAGGATGAATTGATCCCACAGAGGATTATTACTGGCTATAGGATGGTGATCGATTTTAGGAAATTGAATAAGGCCACTAGGAAAGATCATTACCCTCTGCCTTTTATCGACCAAATGCTAGAAAGGCTGTCTAAACACACACACTTATGCTTTCTAGACGGTTATTCTGGTTTCTCCCAAATACCAGTTGCACAATCTGATCAGGAAAAAACCACTTTCACCTGCCCTTTCGGTACCTTTGCTTATAGACGTATGCCTTTTGGCTTGTGTAATGCACGTGCCACCTTTCAAAGATGTATGAGGGCTATATTCTCTGACTTTTGTGAAAAGATTGTTGAGGTTTTCATGGATGACTTCTCCGTTTACGGGTCTTCCTTTGATGATTGCCTCAACAACCTTGATCGAGTCTTGCAGAGATGTAAAGACACCAATCTTGTCTTGAATTGGGAGAAGTGCCACTTTATGATCAATGAAGGCATCGTCTTAGGACATAATTTTTTTGAAAGAGGTATTGAAGTCGATAAGGCTAAGGTTGATGCAATCGAGAAAATGCCATACCCCACAGATATCAAAGGTATAAGAAGTTTCCTCGGTCATGCTGGTTTCTATAGAAGGTTCATCAAAGACTTCTCTAAGATTTCTAGGCCTCTTACCAATCTCTTGCAAAAGGATATTCCTTTTGTCTTTGACGATGATTGTGAGAAAGCCGTCGAAATACTTAAGAGGGCTTTGATAACTGCACCTATTGTTCAACCACCTGATTGGAACTTACCTTTTGAAATCATGTGTCATGCTAGTGATTATGCTGTTGGTGCTGTCCTAGGGCAAAGAGTTGATAAGAAGTTGAATGTTATTCACTATGCTAGTAAAACTCTAGACAGTGCCCAAAGAAACTATGCTACCACGGAGAAAGAGTTTTTAGCAGTCGTGTTTGCATGTGAAAAGTTCAGGTCTTACATAGTTGACTCCAAAGTCACTATTCACACTGATCACGCTGCTATTAAGTACCTCATGGAGAAGAAGGACGCTAAACCTAGACTTATCAGATGGGTTCTCTTGCTACAAGAATTTGATTTGCACGTTGTTGACAGAAAGGGTGCTGATAACCCAGTAGCAGATAACTTGTCTAGGTTGGAGAACGTTCTTGATGACCCACAACCTATTGATGATAGCTTTGCCGACGAGCAATTGAATGTCATCAATGCTTCACGTAGTGCACCGTGGTATGCTGATTATGCAAACTATATTGTTGCCAAATACATACCACCTAGTTTCACGTACTAGCAAAAGAAGAAATTCTTCTTTGACTTGAGACATTACTTTTGGGATGATCCTCACCTTTATAAGGAAGGAGTAGATGGTGTTATTAGACGTTGTGTACCTGAACATGAACAGGGACAGATCCTACATAAGTGTCACTCCGAGGCCTACGGAGGACACCATGCGGGAGATAGAACTGCACACAAGGTATTGTAATCAAGTTTATATTGGCCCACTCTCTTCAAGGATGCCCGTAAGTTTGTCTTATCTTGTGACGAGTGTCAAAGAATAGGTAATATTAGCAAACGTCAGGAAATGCCTATGAACTATTCACTTGTCATTGAACCATTTGATGTCTGGGGCTTTGATTATATGGGACCTTTTCCAAAATCCAATGGGTATACACATATCTTACTTGTTGTTGATTACGTCACTAAGTGGGTAGAAGCTATCTCCACTAGTAGTGCTAATCACAACACCTCTATCAAGATGCTGAAAGAAGTTATCTTCCCTAGATTTGGAGTCCCTAGATATTTAATGACCGACGGTGGTTCACACTTCATCCATGGTGCTTTCCGTAAAACGCTTGCTAAGTACGATGTCAACCATAGAATTGCGTCTCCCTATCACCCTCAGTCCAGTGGTCAAGTAGAGCTAAGTAATAGAGAGATTAAACTGATTATGAAAAAGACTGTTAACAGGTCTAGAAAGAATTGGTCTAAGAAGCTCGATGATGCACTGTGGGCTTATAGAACTGCCTATAAGAATCCCATGGGCACGTCTCCGTACAAAATGGTGTATGGGAAAGCATGTCACTTACCTCTTGAGCTAGAGCATAAAGCTTATTGGGCAATCAAAGAGCTCAACTTTGATTTCAAACTTGCCGGTGAGAAGAGGCTATTTGATATTAGCTCGCCTGATGAGTGGAGAACTCAGGCATATGAGAATGCCAAGCTCTTCAAAGAGAAGGTTAAGAGGTGGCATGATAAGAGGATACAAAAGCGTGAGTTCAATGTAGGTGATTATGTCTTGCTATATAACTCTCGTTTAATATTCTTTACAGGCAAGCTTCTCTCTAAATGGGAAGGTCCCTATGTTGTTGAGGAAGTATATCGTTCCGGTGCTATCAAGATCAACAACACGGAAAGTAATTGTCCGAGAGTTGTAAATGGGTAGAGAATCAAGCATTATATCTCAGGTACTCCCATAAATGTTGAAAGCAATATCATCAATACCATAACTCCGGAAGAATACCTAAGGGATATTTATCAGCCTCTTTCAGACTCCAAAAACGAAGAGGTATGTGATTCGGTAAGAAAACAGAGTACAAAACTTCTCCAGTAGGAAAATTTCTCCGTTTTGGAATATTTGAAAAAATACCAAAATTGGAAGTAGTCCGGAAAGTGCGCGAGGAGGCGACAAGCCTGCACGGCACGGGCCCACCCCCTGGCCGCGCTGTGAGGGCTTGTGGCCACCTCATGCGCCTCCCGGACTCCGTTTTCGTGCACGAGACTCCTTCTGGTCTGGAAAAAATCATTATATATACTCCCGTTTGGTCTGACCCGTGCATCACGCAGATTTCCTATGTTTTTCGTTTCGAGCCTGTTTCTGTTGCAGATCTAGATCGCTATGACTTCCCCAAAAGCTCAGAAGGACAAGATCTTCGAGAAGGTCATCAATCCTTACCTCACGGGAGTGTTGCAACACCCTCAATCTATCGAGATGCGTGAGGGGATGTTGCACATCCGTGATGTTGAGGGGCCTAAGAAGACCGGAAGCATGGAGACAAGGCTCGAAGCAATGGAGCAACAAGTCTTCAAGTGCCAAGGAATTGTGGAGCGTGGACTCAACGCCAACCACATGATGCTCACAGAGTTCACCAACAAGCACATGATTGATGCCAATGACATTCGGAAGCACCTCTCCAGGCTCTATGACAGGTTTGATCAACTCCAAGTCCAGATCTATGACCTACAGAACCAAAACTGTGAGTATGAGTATAGATTTAAATCCATAAGGTTGGCTGCAGATTTGAGGATTCCGGAGACTCGTTCATCTTTCCATGATGGAGCACATATGCCTTGGAAGACGGAGAATCAAACTCATGTTGCAACAACTCCACCATCACCACCAAAGGAAGACAACTGACCATTGGTATGGGCAATCCCCTTGGCTTGTGCCAAGCCTGGGGGAGTTGCCCCGATATCGTATCACCATCACATCTTTTGACTTTACCTTTGTTTTAGTTTTCCTTTTCAGTTTTCTCTTTCTCTAGTAGATTAAAAGTCTTAGTGTTTTAGTTTTGAGTTTTGCTTTGTGTCACCCCCGATGTATTGTTGCTCGTGAGCCATATAATAAAGAGTGTCTTAGTTGAAGGGCTTTGCCTCTTGCCATGATCAAAAGAGTGAGAATAGAACAAAAGCATGAAAGATCATGTAATGATCTTATGGGAAGTGATGGCTTCACATATAAAAAGAATGAGGATTGAAACTTGTTGAGGGTAGGCAAACGTAGACCTTGGTCATTGTTGCAATTAATAGGAAGTGATAAAGAAGGAGAGGTTCACATACAAATATATCATCTCTGACACCATCTATGATTGTGAACACTCACTAAACTATTACATGCCTAGAAGTAGATGTTGGACAAGGAAGACAACATAATGAATTGTGTTTGCTTGGCTCTGAACAATGTTATATGATTAGAGATCCCTTAGCATGTGACGATTGCTTCCACCTCATATTAGCCAAAACTCCCGCACCAAGTAGAGATAGTACTTGTGCATCCATAAACCTTCAAACCAGTTTTGCCATGAGTGTCCACCATACCTACCTATGGATTGAATAAGATCCCTCAAGCAAGTTGTAATCGGTGCAAGCAATAAAAATTGCTCTCTAATATGTATGATCTATTAGTGTGTGTAAAAAAAGCTTTGTACGAACCTGTGATGAGGAAGACATAAAAGCGACAGACTGCATAATAAAGTTCTTTATCACAGGAGGCAATATAAAGTGACGTTCCTCCGCACTAAGAGGACACACATACAAACCTCAAAAGCGCATGACAACCTCTGCTTCCCTCTGTGAAGGGCCTATCTTGTACCTTTACTTTTTGCCCTTGAAAGAGTCATGGTGATCTTCACCAATTCCTTAGTTTGCCTTTGTCTTGGCTACTGTCACATGCTTGGGAAAGATCTATATTCATATGTCAACTTGGAGGTAAGTATTCATGAATTATTATTGTTGACATTACCCTTGAGGTAAGCAGTTGGGAGGCAAAACTATAAGCCCCTATCTTTCTGTGTGTCCAGCTGAAACTTTCATCTCATGAGTACCACGTGAGTTGTAGCAATTGTAGAGAACGAAAGAATGATTGAGTATGTGGATTTGCTTTACAAGCTCTTATTTGACTCTTTCCGATGTTGTGATAAATTGCAATTGCTTCAATGACTGAAGGCTATTGGTTGTTACTTCTCGGTAAGGTTCTTGATCCATGCTTTACTTTGTGAAGGAATTATCACTTTAGCATGAGAGATTATATGTTGGTATTGCTGTTCTCATCATGATCATGATGCATGCATGTTTGTATCTTGTTTTGTCGACACCTCTCTCCCTAAACATGTGGACATATTTATTGAGCTAGGCTTTCGCTTGAGGACAAGCGAGGTCTAAGCTTGGGGGAGTTGATACGTCCATTTTGCATCATGTTTTCATGTTGTTATTTATCGCTTCTTGGGCTATTATTTCACTTCACGGTACTATTCTTATGCCTTTTCTCTCTTATTTTGCAAGGTTTACATGAAGAGGGAGAATACCGACAACTGGAATTCTGGCCTGAAAGTGGAGCAAGTTTGAGATACCTATTCTGCGCAACTCCAAACGCCGTAAAAATCAACGAGGATTTTTTTCCCGATTTTTCAAAAATACTGGGCCGAAGAAGTGCCACAGGGGCGCCAGGGGGTGGCCACAAGCCTCCACGGCGCGGCCACCCCCCAGACCGCGCCATGGGGGCTTGTGGGCACCCTGCTGGCCCACTTGCCTCCCTCTTTTTCTATATGGAGGGTTTCGTCCAGGGAAAAAAAATCAAGAAGGAGCTTTTTCGTGGTTTCTCCGCCGCCATGGGGCGGAACTTGAGCAGAACCAATCTAGAGCTCCGGCAGGACGATCCTGCCGGGGAAACTTCCCTCCCGAAGGGGGAAATCGTCGCCATCGTCATCACCAACACTCCTCTCATCGAAGGGGACTCGTCACCATCAACATCTTCATCAGCACCATCTCATCTCCAAACCCTAGTTCATCACTTGTAACCAATCTCCGTCTCGCGACTCCGATTGGTACTTGTAAGTTGCTAGTAGTGTTGATTACTCTTTGTAGTTGATGCTAGTTGGATTATTTGGTGGAAGAGTTTATGTTAAGATCCTTGATGCTACTCATTACTTCTCTGGTCATGAATATGATTATGCTTTGTGAGTAGTTACTTTTGTTCCTGAGGACATGGGATAAGTCATGCTAATAGTAGTCATGTGAATTTGGTATTCGTTCGGTAATTTGATATGTTGTATGTTGTTTTTCCTCTAGTGGTGTTATGTGAACGTCGACTACATAACACTTCACCATTATTTGGGTCTAGAGGAAGTCATTGGGAAGTAGTAAGTAGATGATGGGTTGCTAGAGTGACAGAAGCTTAAACCCTAGTTTATGTGTTGCTTCGTAAGGGGCTGATTTGGATCCACTAGTTTAATGCTATGGTTAGACTTTGTCTTAATTCTTCTTTCGTAGTTGCGGATGCTTGCAAGAGGGGTTAATCATAAGTGGGATGCTTGTCCAAGTAAGGCCAGTACCCAAGCGCCGGTCCACCCACATATCAAACTATCAAAGTAACGAACGCGAATCATATGAACATGATGAAAACTAGCATGACAGAAATTCCCGTGTGTCCTTGGGAGCGTTTTTCCTCCTATAAGACTTTGTCCAGGCTTGTCCCTTGCTACAAAAGGGATTGGGCCACTTTGCTGCACCGTTGCTACTTTTGTTACTTGTTGCTCGCTACGAATCATCTCACCACACAATCACTTGTTACCGACAATTTCAGTGCGTGTAGATTTTACCTTGCTGAATACCACTTGTTAGATCCTTCTGCTCCTCGTTGGGTTCGACACTCTTACTTATCGAAAGGACTATGATTGATCCCCTATTCTTGTGGGTCATCAGGCTCCAAGTCCATAGGTACACCAACTGCAAGCAACCTTTGAAACCAGATTTGGCAATGAGGAAAAATAAGCATGTGGTAATCCCCTTCCCAATGTAGTTTAAGTTTTTGTATTTATGTATTCTTTAGTAACTAACATGCTTGAGTATGAATCGATTTACTTTTTTGATTTCAAGGCACCTGCAAGAACATATACCCCAAGTTCAAGCTCACCTCCAGCTGCAAGATCACATCCAACTTCAAGCTCACCTCTAGCTACAAGATCACAGCCAGCCGCCAGATTTTCTAGGGGTAGAAGTTCTGCTATTGCAAGCTCTCAAAGACCATTATCTGCCCCAAGAGCTTGAACGTATGGTGCTCCTCCTACTACTGGTGGCCCAACAAAACATTCTGGATGGATGGCCTATTTTACTACCAGTGGAAACATATGAGTAGAATCAGTTCCGTGAAAAACTGTGTAATGTGTACTTGTTTGTGAACATCTATGTATTCTACTAAACCCTGGCACTATGTGTGCTTTTGAACCCTACTATTGTTAGCTACTTATTATGATCACATCTATGGCATGTCATGTGTTTACTATGGTTCAAATGATGTGACATTTTTAGGGTGGATTTCTATTTTTAGGGGATTCTTGACATCGAGAGACCCTAAATGGATAAATTTGCATGTTTAGCGGGTTCTCGGCATCGAGAGACCCTAAATGGATGGATTTCTATTATTAGGGGGTTCTTGGCATCGAGAGACTCTAAATGGATAATTTGCATGTTTAGGGGGTTCTCGGCATCGAGAGACCCTAAATGGATGGATATAACATAAAACATTATAGTAGAGTTCAACCAATTCTTAAACATCATAGTATAGCTAGTCATAGATAGCTTCGAGTAACATACTTAATAGATTCTTACATAATTCCAACTTAGGTCACCAGTACACAACCATAGAGTACATATACTACTTCTAAACAACAACACACTTCACAAAAGGACAACTAAGCATGCTTCTAGTTCCCCTTGCTCTTCCTCTTCCTCTACATCTTCTTCATTATGCCAAGATATGCTGGATCCCCTTGAGCTTCTGGTTGTTCCTCTCCTTTGCCCTTAGCAAATCAGCAATGTGAAGTTTCAGTTCGGCCCTACATGAAGTGAGCTTCTCATGCCCCTTCTTCAAATCACCCTTGTGAAGTTCCAACTTTGAGTTCTCCTGGGTGAGCTTTTCCTGGGACTTGTTTAGTTCATCACCCTGCAACTGCAATTTCACACCCAACTGCTGCTTCTCTTTCAAATGGTTGAGCTTAAGGTTCCTGATGACACTGCCTTGAGCTTCTGCCAGGTTCATCAGCACTTTGTACTTCTCTTGCAACTTGAATATCTCTGTGTCTTTCTTCTCCATCTGTGTCTTCAGATAGGAGACAACTGAGTTGGTAACCTCAGCACCCTTCACCTTAACATTCAAATAGCTGAAATCAATCATCCTTTCCACTTGGGTATTGAATAGTTCATGCACATCTTCAACCAATTTGTCATAGTTGCCCTCTAGCTTGTTTTTCTACTCTGTCAAATGGTGAATAATGAGTGAACTCTCAAGGTTATCCTTCCTCCTACCACTCCTGTTGTCTTCATACATCTCCCATAGCTTCAACAAAGCATTATGCAGTGTAGGAGGCCACTCTGGGTCAACCCATTGAACAAAACCACAGTTGTCAGAGTCCTGCAGTGTAAACAACATATTTGAATATAAGTAAAAATGAGAGTGAAACGGTACAATCATTTAGCTGGAATTAACAACTAACAACTAACAACTACCAGTTAACAAATGAACTATGAACATCACATCAGTGAGCTACCCAAGTAAACAATCAATAAGTTGGAATTTATATAATCAAGTACATTAATCAATAAACATGTGCACTCCAAACAATGAACAATCATTTAGCTATAAAATAAACATGTACTACAATAATTAAATATATATGGAAAACATCACCAACTACCTAAACAAGTAGACATTAAGATGCTCCCTAATTAAACAATCACACAAAATGCATCAACACATGGATATGCTAAAGATTGAACAACAGATTTGCCAACATAAAGAGTACTCCAACATTAACTATGGACTAGAACATGTGCTTTCTGTCGTTCTAAATACAAAAAGTTAAAGCTATTGTTTAGCATATGACCTTATTAGCACACACTAAGAACCGCCTTCCCATCTCAAATCCTTCAAATGCCACACGCCTTCGAGCTGCTAGACCATGCTGTTCGCAAGGAACCAACGGTGCTATCTCAACACCCATCTGCCCATGTAGTCATGGTCATCAATGCTAGCAGGGACTTGAAGGAGCAACAATTCCCCCCAAAAATCAGAAATCGCCCAAGAACACAAACCCTAACCCTAACCCTAGTTCAACAACTCACCTGGTATTGCATGCTGTCGGAGGAGGAGTTGATGTACAACAGGCTGGAGACGGTGTTGCTGCTCTTGTCCTCGTACACCATGGCATGACGATAGCGGCGGCCGTGGGGGCCGGTGACGGCGAATCGGACAGCGGAGGGAGAGAGCTCGAGGAGGAGAAGATAATGGACTGGCTAGGGGGCGGCTTGGTTCGGCCGAGCCGGTTAAGGCCGACCGCGCGAGCCTCGTCCGAGTAAGCGCACCGGCACGCGCCGATTGGCCAGCGTGGCACCTGACAGGTGGACCCGGCTTGTCAGATAGACGGTCAATACACGCTTATACGACTATCAGTCCATTTTGTAACAATTAGGCCGAGTGGTGGTACTAAATTGCAACATGCAGAGATGGTGGTACTCACTCGTTACATGGTGCGCAAATGTGGTATATCCATGCAATTAACTCCTATTTTGGTCTATTCATGTTTCTGTTTGATAGTTATATGCTAACATACTTGTTAACCATGTCAAACGGTGTGTATCAGCAAGAGTTAGACACAAATGGGGGGTTCAGAGGAAGGCAAGCGAAGAAGGGGGGGGGATAAGATCCAAGGCGCGTGAGCTGGGGGGTTAAAATCAATTTCCCCCTTTCCGCTGGCTCAAGGCGACTACAGTGAGCAGGTCAGAGCAAGAGAGGTATAGAGGCACGGGGATGAGCCAAAGGCGTAGTCAGTCGATGTTAGAGGGCCAAATTCACTGTTTTGACCCCTTATGTAAACTTTAGCACAATCTGATCCGAGTTAAAAAAAAGTCACAATCTGATTTTTTTCTACCATCATTGCCTTTGGCGATAGAGTAAACACATCCTACCCCAAGGACTATGACCATAGGACTTGACTACGCCGTTATGGCCGTCCAATATTAAAAGTACCCTAGCGCCATAGTCTATGGTGATAGGGCCGGGAAGGTATAAATTCCCTCTAGCCTCATGCAGTATCAAAGAACTCGACTGGAAAGTTGGCTAGCACATGCAATATTGCTTTGGTTGGTCTTGGGTTTGATCCTTAGTAAGCACATTTTTTGTTTATTTTTTCCCAGTAAAAGATAGAGAATTTGTCCAATTATTAATATTAGGGTATGGATTACTCGTATAAATATTTCTTTACTTATATGTAATTGTTTTATAAAAATCCTCACAAAGATATATGTTGGGATAAACAATTTATCCAATTAATGTTAAGGTATGGATTATTTATAGAACTTTTTTTTACTTATATGTAACTGTTTTTTCAAATTTCCGCAAAGATATAAACAACATCCATGTTGACAATAATGTAGTAACATTAATGTACAATTTGAGAACCGAAAATTTCAACTTCATTATTACTCAATATGCCATATATATGTCAAGAAATAGCATGACAATGAGAGGTGGTAATTTAGGTCGGTAGTTGCTACTGACAAGCGTACCACATTAATTCGACACATTAACTATTTATAAAATTTCCACAAAGAATTTTGTAAAAGCTTAAAGTGGGATTGAGAAATCATGATAACACGCTTTTGCTGTGTCTTAAAACCCTGGTACGCTATTTTGTTCATCTTTTGGAGCAGATTAGTGTCAAGGATGGACATGGAATTAACCTCAAATCAACTGTGGAAGCACCTCACGGATAAAGAAATACACAAAACCGCAAGAAACTTGCTCCAGGATGCAGGCCGCTGCTGAGCTCCCTTATCTGAAGAACACGTAGGCATGTCCAACATCAAATCTGACGGCCCGCACCACCGTAGAAAACATGGAGGGGAAGTCAAGTTCTCAGCCACCACTGTAATTAAGTGGTGTTTGCGGCTAGGTAAGCTCTGGCGTGAGGAGAGAAGAGAGAAGGTGCAGAAATTGTTTATCCCAACATATATCTTTGTGAGAATTTTGCAAAAAAATACATATAAGTAAAAAAAAAGTTTTTACCAGTAATCTATATCCTAATATTAATAACTGGACACATTATTTATCTTTTATTGGGCTAAAAAAATATAGAAATAAATGTGCATACTAAGGATCAAACCCAAGACCAACCAAAGAAATATTGCATGTGCTAGCCAACTTTCCAGCCGAGTGGTTCACTACTACAAGTGGCCGGATGAAATTTATACCCTCGCGACCCAGCCGTCATAGACTATGGCGGTAGGGTATTTTTATATTGGACTGCCGTAACGACGCAGTCAAGTCCTATCGCCATAGCCCTCGGCGGTAGGATGTGTTACCTTACCGTCAAAGACAATGATGGTAGAAAAAGGATGAGATGGCGATTGTTTTTTGAACCCGGGTCAGATTGTGCGAAAGTTTATAGAAAGGGTCAAAACAATGAATTTGGTCCTCTTAGTACATCTCCAACGGACGTGTCGTGTGTAAAAAATTGACGCCGAAATAGCGTCATATGATTATATGGTTGGGTAGTTGCACGGACATCCCAACCCGCTAAGGTTCAAGTTCTGATACTTACATTATTTTTGGATTTATTTCAGAATTTCCAACTATACATTTTCAGTGGGAGAAGACGTTTCCGTCGATAACAAGACGCCTACGATGACTTCGTAAATCTCAAGATGATATGTCTGCTCACTTTCTCGGAGGTGCTCATAGATAGGGTGCGTATGTACGTTTATAGGGGTGAGTGTATGCGCGTGTATATAAACATTTGCGTGTGTGCTGTGTTCAAATAAAAAAAGCGGACGCATGTGATAGCTTTTGTATACGGTGTACAATTTAGGGCGTCGCGCTATGCTTCAAGAGACAAGATAAAAATAGAATACACATGCCCAAACATACACAAAATAAAATCAATAAAAATATTTCATCTGCAAACATTAACTCAAATTCAAACTAACAAGCAAATTCAAATTCATAAAACATGCTAATAAAATAAAATTACACTAGACTACTCCTCCTCCTCAGTGGTGTAGTCCGACGACGTAATAAACACGTCCTCTTACCGAGGATCTTCGTGAGTCCCAACTCATCTTCGGGTCATCTAACTGAGAAATCGTCAGTGCCTTGTGCTTACGCTTGTGCCCACAATGCGCAACTCGCTGTGCCCTCCTCTGCGGCAATAACTCATTCTTGGCAACGACAACCTCCGGGGAGCGCACGCACCACTCCGCCATGACAGCCTTGCCCCTTTCGGCGATCATGAGGCAGTGCTCCCGATTCCGCTATCCTTGCAGTCCTCCTCGATGACGAGACGCGGGGGAGGCACGACATCCTACATCTGCTCGCGTGTGAAGATGTCGTTCAAGTTCATCTGCATCCCAGGCCGCGTGAGGTGCCACGTTGTCGCATCGTACGCGCGGGAAGACTTGTGGGCGATCTCGAATATGCCGAGGCCGAGGCGCGTATCATTGGAGCGGATCTCTGCGTAAAATATGCCGTAGGGATGAACACGAACGTCACGGTAGCCCGAGCTGCTCCAGGGACGTGACGACATGATGGGGCGCGGCGACAACGAGACGCTGGAGGAGGCGGGGGAGAAGACGCGGTGGTGACGGAGCGTGGGGAGAAAGCGCGATGGCGGCGGAGCGCGGGAAGAGAAAGCACCGGAGGGAAATGGGGCGGTTGGGAGCACGGGAACGACACGGGATCTATAGCACGTGCTTGCACACGCGCACCAAAATTGGTGCGCAGGCTGCCGTTTTTGCTCGCACGTGAAAAAAATAGTGCGTCGCCGTTTCGCACGTCTGCTGGAGCACGTCGCGATGCCGCTCGAGCACCAACATGGTGGATTTTACCGCACGTGCGATTTGTAACGTCGTTGTTGGAGATGCTCTTAGAGCAATGCATATATTGCTGCGAATTTAGAGATGTAAAACTAGAAGATAATTTATGTATCTTTAGAATGTATATTTTACATATTAAAAAAACAACTTTAATAGATAATGTATATTGAGAATGTAAAAGTGTAACTTCAATAGATGATGTATATTGAAGATGTAAAACCGGTCGTCCGGCCACGCAGTTGTATTCAGCCATATAGAGTCGTTGTACAGACAAACAAATTGAAATAAGAAAAACTGAATAAAACTTCAAAATTTCACATGTCCACGATATGACAATATTACGTAATTCATCAAATCCATAACATCAAATAAAGCATAAATAACACAAAATTGTTGCATAATACAACAACCCAATAATGAAACTAGGTGGCTCTTTCGTCATGCTATTTCTGTTGAGTATATTAGCAATTTCTCAATTAATTTAATCCAAGAAATAATCATGAACATGACATTAACAAGATTAAACACATGCTGATATTTTATCACACAAACACATACTACGCTGACAGCAGATACATCTACGTATAATGCTGGTATGGCTATGACAGAAATAAACATGAGCGGGATAAGTGGGTTATACCCTCTAATAGACCAGTTGGTTGTACCGGTAATGGCTGCGGCGATAGCCTCCTAGGTCGCTTTCTGGTCAGCAACAACCTTCTCGGCGTCGGTTTGTGCCGTGATTTGGCAGATGTCCTCATGGAAGGACTAAGTCTAGGAATCATTGCAATTAGGTGGTTGCTTGAATGGGGTTGGTCACGCACGAAAGACACGAGTTTACCCAGGTTCGCCCCCTCTGATGAGGTAAACGCCTACTCCTGCTTTGTGTTTGCTTATTGATGTTAAGATCTCAATTACAAGGGTTACTTTCGCTACGTTGCTCTTAAGGGTTCTAACTTGGATTTGTCCTTTTGGCGACCTAAGGCTTGCCTTTATATCACTGTTGGTGGAAGGTCCTAGGATGACACTTGTATCAGAGACCCTTCGACAAAACTGTGTACGATGCAGTTGTCGCAAAGGGTATAGTTCTATCTCCAACGCCAATGAAACAAACTATGTGTGATGGCTGATCCATCAACCATGAGTTAAACAATAGGTTTGTGTGCGATGCAAGGCAAGCAGCTGGTATTTACAAACTGTTTGTGATGAGGAAAAATAAGTCAAACGGTCAAAAACACAGGTGTGTGCGATGTATGGCATACGATTCACTGTGTTGAACTCTCTTCGCAGATCCAACGTAACACATGCGGTTTTCAGATCCGGGTGTGTGTGATATACGGCATACACGTCACTCTGATGAACTATTTGTGATGATCCGGAAGAACACAAATGGTTTGGTGTAACAAGGTTGGTGACCCACAAGTATAGGTGATCAATCGTAGTCCTTTCGATAAGTAAGAGTGTCAAACCCAACGAGGAGAAGAAGAAAATGACAAGCGGTCTTCCGCAAGGTATTTTCTGCGGGCATTGAAATTGTCGGTAACATATAGTTTGATAGCAAGATAATTTGTAACAAGCAAGTAATAGTAATGGTAACAAAAGTGCAGCACGGTAGCCCAATCCTTTTTGTAGCAACGGACAGGCCAGAACGGTGTGTGATAATAAGTAAAATGTTCTCTGCGACACATGGGAATTTCATCTAGTCACTTTCATCATGTTTGTTTGATTCACATTTGCTACTTCGATAATTTGATATGTGGGTGGACCGGTGCTTGGGTGTTGTTCTCACTTAAACAAGTCTCCCACTTATGACTAACCCCTCTTAGAATCATCAGCAACTACGAAAGAAGAATTAAGATAACATTTAACAACATATGGATCCAAATCAGCCCCTTACGGAATATCACATAAATTAGGGTTTAAGCTCGTGTCACTCTTGCAACCCATCATCTAATAACTACTCCACAATGCGTTCCCTTAGCCCCGAAGATGGTGAAGTGTCATGTATTCGACGTTCACATAACACCACTAAGGGAATCGCAACATACACATCATCAAAATATCGAATGAATACCAAATTCACATGATTACATATGAGAGAAAATACATTAGAATTACTCCGCAAAGTGTTATATTGAATGAAAATACTATATATAATAGTAGGAAAACATGATGCAAAATGGACGTATCAACTCCCCAAAGCTTAGAACTCGCTTGCCCACAAGCGAAAGCCGATATCGATAATCATGTCCACATGTTTGGAGAGAGAGGTGTCGATAAAATCAAAATATGGACATAGTAACATCATGTTCATTATTATAACAACAATAAACTCTATCATAGAACTTCTAATGAGCAAGTAACAATTCATCACAACATCAAAGTATAAGGAATAAACTTTCTTGAAAACTAACAAACTATATTCTTAGTCAGCAATGCAATTACAATTCATCATATTTCAAGAAGGGTCTCATGCCGGATCCTTTTTGGCAAGTACTCATACTCAACTATCATTTAGTATTCTATGATTGCTAACACTCACACCATATTATTGGGCAAAATGTTTCAGTGAGATACACAGAAAGATAGGGGCTTATAGTTTTACCTCCCAACATATTCACCTCAAGGGTGATGTCATTAATAATAACTCATGATCACTCATATCCAACGGGATATATGTGCCTAGATCTTTCCCCACGAGATGATGCTTGCAGAAGAGAAAAATAAAAAGGAACATAGGAGAAAACTATTGACTCTTGCATAAAAACTAAATACAAAAAGTAAAGGATAGGCGCTTCACAGAGGGAAGCAAAGACTCATGCTTTTTGTTTTTGGATGCACAAGCTCTTAGTGCAAATGAACATGATGTTATATTGCCCCTTGTGATAGAAACCTTTATTATGTAGTCCATCACTTTTATTACTTTGCCATCACAAGTTCGTACAACGCTTATTTTCCCTTACACTAAAAGATCATACATATTTAGAAGCAATTTTTATTGCCTTATGCACTAATGAAAACTTACTTGAAGGATATTATTCAATCCATAGGTAGGTATAGTGGACTCTCATAACTTGAAACTGGGTTTAAGGTTTTGGATGAACAAGTAGTGTCTCTACTTGGTGTGGATTTTTGGCTAGCAAATATATTCGGCAAGCACCACGTGTTGGAGGATCTATGACAATATAACTTATGTGTGAATATGAACAATCATAACTCATTACATTGTCTTCATTGTCCAACATCGACAATTTGACATAAAATACTTAATGGGGGCTCACAACCATAAAAGATGTCCAAGATAGTATATTTGCATGTGAATCTTATCTCCCCCTATTAATTATTTCGTGAATTGCATCATTGAAAAATGCTATGTTTGTCAACTTTCAATAAATTTGACTACTTACACCCTTTATTATGTAATGTCATTACCTTCCATGAGATTAACATATGATCTTTTTCATTACTTTCTTTATTTTGATTGAAACATAAACATAAAGAATAAGAAACTCAAACTAAACTTTATTATATAACTCTCACTCGATTACATAGATAGATAGATCACGGAACTAGCACTCGAAAAAAGATCATACTAAAATTTTATTCAACTAAATCACGGAATAACTAAGGATCAAATTGAAGATAGGTAAACATAGTAAGAGTGATGGTGATAAGGGATACGTCTCCAACGTATCAATAATTTTTGATTGTTTCATGTTGTTATATTATTATTCCATGATACTTTTTGAGTAATAATTTACCAATTTATATTATTTTTGTGACCTAGTGCCTAGTGCCAGTTGTTGTTTTCTGTCCATTTTTTACTTTTCAGGTTTACAGTACCAAAAGAAAACCTGGAAGCCTCAGGAGACGACCGAAAATCACACGAGGGAGGCACAAGCCAACAGGGTGCGTCGAGGGTGGGTCGGCACGCCCTGATGGCCTGTCCCTCCCTGGTGGCCCTACCTTCGTTCTCTGGCCTGTAAATTCACATATATTCCAAAAACCCCAAGGAACATTGCGAAACATATTTTCCACCGCAGAAAGTCTCTGGTCCGCGGCGATCTCATTTGGAGCTCCATTCTGGCACCCTGTCGGAGGGGGGATCTATCACGGAGGGCCTCTTCATAAACCTTGCTGCCGTCATGATGATGTGTGAGTAGTTCAGCACAGACCAATGGATCTGTAATTAGTACCTAGATGGCTATCTCTCTCTGGATCTTCAATACAATGGTCATTGCATCTTCCCTTTGATCCATGTGATGTTATACTTTTGTATGGTGCGTTTGTTGGGATCTGACGAATTCTGGATTTATGTTCAGATTATTCATGAAAAGTATTTGAGTCTTATCTGAAATAATTGTGATTCTTAATTGCATGATCACCATAGCTTCGTAAATCTCACCGATATATTAAATTGCTTTGGCCAAGTAGCTTGATAGTTCTTCAGTGAGAGGGGTGTGTTGTAGTGGGTTCAACTTGACGGGTTTCTATATCTGAGTGAAAAAAGCGGTCAAGATACGTCTTTGCGTTGTTGCCACTAAGGATAAAACGACGGGGTTTATTCATATTGATTGAGTTTACCATGTCTACATCATGTCACCGTTCTCCAAGCATTACTCTCTTTGTCACGAACTTAATACGTAGAGAGGCAAGCATAGAAACGCTCTTGAAGTGGAGTAATAGTAGTAGGCACAAGCAGGAGTTGGTCTATTTTCTTATGGACATGATGCGTATATACAAATGATCATTGTCATGAAAATCGCATAACTATCAACTTTTCTGTCAATTGCCCAACAATAATTTGTTTACCCACCGTATGTTGCTTTCATGAGAGGTGCCACTAGAGAGCACTATGGCTCCGAGTCTATTCACTTATATATTCACAAAACCTATCTTTACATTGCTTCCTTTATTTGTATTTTATTTTGCAATTTACAATTGTCTACAATTATCTACACACCTCATTTGATTGCAAATAACGAGATCAAGGGGATTGATAACCCTCTTGCCCATGTTGAGTGCAAATTGTTTGCTCTTTTGTGTGCAGCCGCTGAAGACGGTTGAGGATTGATATTCCAATTGGTTCGATAAACCTTGGTTTCTTAACTGAGGGAAATACTTGCTTGTATTGTGCTGCAATCATCTGTTCATCCTCACAGAAAACCCAACGTAGATCACAAGTATGAGGAAGGATTTCTGCGCCGTTGTCGCGAAATATCATCACCAACTATCAAGTAACTTCACACAAATTATCATTGACCTGTTCTTCTTTTTATTTGTTCTTATATTTTGCTTGCTTCATAAAAAAATCAAAAATGCAAAAACATTTCTATTTGCTTGCTTATCTAGTTATGTTATCTTTTTTTGTCTCACATAAACAGAAGGTAAAAAGCAAGAAAAATAAGATTAATGGATCCTCATCCACTTGCTAATCATTTCAAAAGACCCGATTATGTTGAACCAACTTCTAGTGAGTTGAGTGCACTAGATTATCTTTATGAGGTCTTGTTTGATAATCGTGAATGTGAAAATTGTGAAATTCATAAAGTATTTCATGATAGTTCCTTGAATGAAAAGCATGACTGCCATGTTGTTAGTATAAATTCTATGAATATCAATTGTGCTAATGATCATGATTGGGGTAATAAGCATGATGTTTCTTGTGATCTTGATAATCCCATGCTTCATGTTGAATCTATTATTGATTATGATATTTGCAACACTACTAAAAGTGGGTTTGGAAGAGCGTCAACTTTAGGTAATAATGATCCCACTACCTTGGAAGGTTATAAGACTTGCATGCATATGGATCATAAAGAGAATGTTTTACACGATAGCTATATTGTTGAGTTTTATTATGATCCTACATGTAATTATTATGAGAGGGGCAAATATGGTTATAGGAATTTGCATGTTACTCAATTATCCCTCTTTGTGTTGAATTATTAATGCTTCACTCTTCCTATTTGCATATGCTAAATTTCACTTTTCTTGAGAATTTGTTTTCCTATAAAATGCCTATGCATAGGAAGTATGTTATACTTAGATGTGTTTTCACATGCTTTATGATGCTCTTTTGTGCTTCAATTATTGTCTATTATGTTAGCATCATTGAAATTTCAAGCCTATCTTAATTGCTATAAAGAAAGAGCTTTGTCAGTGTGCTAAAATATGGGGGCTTTAGTACCCACACTTGTACACAGGTAATCGCGGCCTCCGGACCAGCAAGACCCTGTCAGCCAACGCCAACCTTCGGAAAACAATGAGTGAAGACCACAAACAAGGCCCCGACAAGCCACCTTGCTAGGAGGAGGAAAAAATGACAGCAACCACATCCGACAGGACCCCTCCAGATCTCCGCCGCTCCACCTCATAAGGTTGATTGTCAGCGTGAGTCAGGTGTCGAGCGGACATGCAGTTAGGTGGATCTAGTCAGAGGCATGCATCCACTTTAATGGCACCCATGCCGCGGCGTGTCAAGCAAATAGAAGGTAGCTAGGCAAATGACACAGAAGGAGAGGCAATTCTTGTCGGGAAACATCGCCAGCACACCACCTCATGGCACATTTAATGCGTCTCTCTCTGTCCTCGGGAGTTAGATATTTCCCACTGTTACTTGTGTTAGTAGTTTTGACAGTTAGCTTGTGGACTATTCTCGCATGAAAAGACCGATTTAGCCACTCTGGTAAACCCTTGGTGTATAAAAGGAGGTCCATGGCTACCTTTAGAAAGGTCGACACTAAGATTATTCCACACGCGTAGCTGCTACCCCCGAGCATCCTTGCTGGGCGAGCACACGTGTATTGTGATCATCCACATAATGCACGAGAACACAAGACGTAGGGTTTTACACTTCCAAGCGGCTCGAACCTGTCTAACCTTCATGCATGCAACTGTCGGTGATGCTCTTTGTGCGCGTGTAGTCCCTGTAGAACCATAACAAAAGGGAGTTTGCCGGTCCCATAGATCGTCGTACCCCGACATCTTTGGCGCGCCAGGTAGGGGGATTTTGTTGGAAATATGCCCTATAGCAATAATAAAGTGGTTATTATTATATTACCTAGTTCATGATAATTTTCTATTATTCATGCTATAACTGTATTAACCGGAAACCATAATACATGTGTGAATATATAGATCACAACGTGTCCCTAGTGAGCCTCTAGTTGGCTAGCTCGTTGATCAATAGATGATCATGGTTTTCTGATCATGGACATTGGATGTCATTTATAATGGGATCACATCATTGGGGAATGATGTGATGGACAAGACCCAATCCTAAGCATAGCACTAGATCGTATTATTCGTCTGCTAAAGCTTTTCTAGTGTCAAGTATTATTTCTTTAGACCATGAGATTGTGCAACTTACGGATACCGTAGGAGTGCTTTGGGTGTGTCAAACGTCACAATGTAACTGGATGATTATAAAGGTGCACTACAGGTATCTACGAAAGTATGTGTTGGGTTATATGAATCGAGAATGGGATTTGTCACTCCGTGTGACGGAGAGGTATCTCTGGGCCCATTCAGTAATCCATCATCATATTGAGCTCAATGTGACTAAGGAGTTAGTCACGGGATGATGTGTTACGGAACGAGTGAAGAGACTTGCCGGTAACGATATTGAACAAGGTATAGGGATACCGATGATCGAATCTCGGGCAAGTATCGTACCGGTAGACAAAGGGAATTGCATACGGGATTGATCGAATCCCTGACATCGTGGTTCATTCGATGAGATCATCCTGTAACATGTGGGAACCAACATGGATATCCAGACCCCGCTCTTGGTTAGTGACCGGAGAGGTGTCTCAGTCATGTCTGCATGGTTCCCGAACCCGTAGGGTCTACACACTTAAGGTTCAATGATGCTAGGGTTATATGGGAATAGTGTACGTGGTTACCGAAGGTTGTTCGGAGTCCCAGATGAGATGCCGAACGTCACGAGGAGTTCCAAAATGGTCCGGAGGTACAATTGACATATAGGAATTGATGATTTGATCGCCGGAAGTGTTTCGGGAGTCACCGATAATGTTTCGGGACCACGGGAAGGGTTCCGGGGGTCCACCGGGATGGCCCACCAGCCCCAAGGTGCTACATGGGCCAAGACTAGAAGGGAACCAGCCCCTAGATGGGCTGGTGCGCCTCCCAACTCATCCCAAGGCGCACAAGGGGTGAAGAGGGGAAAAAACCCTAGGCATGGAGGGGCAGCCTTTGGCCTTCAAGCCCACCATAGAGTGCCTCCTCCACTCTTGGCCGCCACCCCCTTGGCCATCTAGGGCTGCCGCACCCCTTAGGGTGGAAACCCTAAGGGTGGGCACCCTCCTCCCTCTCTTCCTATATATAGTGGAGGGTTTGGGGCTGATTTGAGACACAATTTCTCTCTCTCTCTTGGTGCAGCCCTACTCCTCCTCCTCCTCGTCCTCCGTAGTGCTTGGCGAAGCCCTATCGGAGTACCACACAGCTCCACCGTCACCATGCCGTCGTGCTGCCGGAGCTCTCCCTCAACCTCTCCTCCCTCCTTGCTGGATCAAGGCGTTTGAGACGTCACCGGGCTGCACGTGTGTTGAACGCGGAGGCGCCGTTGTTCAGTGCATAGATCGGAATCCACCGTGATCTGAATCGCTGCGAGTACGACTCCATCAACCGCGTTCTATCAACGCTTCCGCTTAGCGATCTTCAAAGGTACGAAGATGCTCTACCCCTTTGTTCGTTGCTGGTTTCTCCATCAATAGATCCTTGTGTGATGTAGGAATTTGTTTTAAATTACTACGTTCCCCAACAGTGGCATCCGAGCCATGGTTCTATGCGTAGATTCTATGCACGAGTAGAACACAAAAGTTGTGGGCGCTGATTTTGTCAATTGCTTGTCGTTACTAGTCTTATCTTGATTCGGCGACATCGTGGGATGAAGCGACCCGGACCGACTTTTCACGTACTCTTACGTGAGACTGGTTCCACCGATCGACATGCACTTTTTGCATAAGGTGGCTAGCGGGTGTCTGTCTGTCGCACTTTAATCGGATCGGATTCGATGAAGAGGGTCCTTATGAAGGGTAAATAGCATTGGCATATCAACGTTGTAGCTGTCATGTAGGTAAGAAGCGTTCTTGCTAGAAACCTTAATCATCAACGTAATCTTGGAACAACAATTAGAGGACGTCTATCTTGTTTTTGCAGGGTATGCTATGTGATGTGATATGGCCAAAAGGATGTGATTTTACATATGTGATGTATGAGATTGACCATGTTCTTGTAATAGGATTCACGACTTGAATGTCGATGAGTATGACAACCGGCAGGAGCCATAGGAGTTGTCTTAATTTATTATATGAGATGCAACGCCATGTGATTACTTTACTTTATCGCTAACCGTTAGCTATATTAGTAGAAGTAATAGTTGGCGAGACGACTTTGTGATGACACAATGATGGATATCATGATGATGGAGATCATGGTGTCATGCCGTGACAATGATGATCATGGTGCCCCGAAGATGGAGATCAAAGGAGCAAGATGATATTGGCCATATCATGTCACTATATGATTGCATGTGATGTTTATCATGTTTTTCATCTTATTGCTTAGAACGACGGTAGCAAAGATAAGATGACCCCTCATTAAAATTTCGAGATATGTATTCCCCTAAGTGTGCACCATTGCGAAGGATCGTTGTCTCAAAGCACCATGTGATGATCGGGTGTGATAGATTCTAACGTTCGCATACAACGGGTGTAAGCCAGTTTACACACGCAAAACACTTAGGTTGACTCGACGAGCCTAGCATGTACATACATTGCCTCGAATATGGGAGACCGAAAGGTCAAACATGATTCGTATGGTTGATACGATCAGCATGAAGATGCTCACCATTGATGACTAGTTCATCTCACGTGATAATCGGACACACGCTAGTTGACGTGGATCATGTAACACTTGGATGACTAGAGGGATGTCGATCTAAGTGGGAGTTCATTGGTAATTTGATTAGATGAACTTAATTATCATGAACTTGGTCTAAAATTGTCTTTACAAATATTGTAGATCCAATGGCCAACGCAAATGTCTCATTCAACTACAACGCGTTCCTAGAGAAAACCAAGCTGAAAGATGATGGGAGCAACTATGCGGATTGGGTTCGTAACTTAAAGCTCATCCTCACTGCTTCCAAGAAGGCATATGTCCTTAATGCACCGCTAGGTGATCCTCCCGTTCCCGCGGCAACCCAGGACGTTAGGAACGCCTGGCAGTCGCGGAGTGATGACTACTCTGTGGTTTAGTGCGGCATGCTTTACAGTTTATAAACGGGGCTCCAAAGGCGTTTTGAGCAACACAGATCATATGAGATGTTCGAGGAGCTGAAACTTGTTTGTCAAGATTATGCCCCGGTCGAGAGATATGAAGTCTCTGACAAGTTCCTTAGCTGTAAGATGAAGGAGAATAGTTCTGTCAGTGAGCACATACTCAGAATGTCTGGGTTGCACAACCGCTTGACTCAGCTATGAGTTGAACTTCCGGATGATGTGGTCATTGACAGAATCCTCGAGTCGCTCCCACATAGATATAAAGGCTTTGTGATGAACTACAACATGCAAGGGGTGGAGAAAACCATTCCGAAGTTGTATTCAATGCTGAAACCTGTGGAGGTAGAAATCAAGATAGAACATCAAGTGTTGATGGTCAATAAGACCACCCGCTTCAAGAAGGGCAAGGGTAAGAAGAACTTCAAGAAAGTCGGCAAAGAAGTTTCCGTGCCCGGTAAACCAGTTGCCGGGAAGAATCCAAAGAAAGGACCCAAGCCTGAGACTGAGTGCTATTACTGTAAGGGAACCGGTCACTGGAAGTGGAATTGCCCTAAGTACTTAGCAGACAAGAAGGCCGATAACGTCAAAGGTATATATGATATACATGTTATTGATGTGTACCTTACCAGCACTCGTAGTAGCTCCTGGGTATTTGATACCGGTGCTGTTGCTCACATTTGCAACTCTAAACAGGAACTGCGGAACAACCGTTGGCTGGCTAAGGACGAGGTGACGATGCGCGTTGGGAATGGTTCCAAGGTCGATGTGATCGCCGTCGGCACACTACCTCTACATCTACCTTCGGGATTAATTTTAAACCTTAATAATTGTTATTTAGTACCAACTTTGAGCATCAACATTGTATCGGGACCTCGCTTGATGCAAGATGGCTACTCATTTAAATCTGAGAATGATGGTTGTTCTATTTATATGAGTGATATATTTTATGGTCATGCCCCGCTGGTCAGTGGTTTATTCTTGATGAATCTCGAATGTGATGTTACACATATTCATAGTGTGAGTACCAAACGATGTAAAGTTGATAATGATAGTCCCACATATCGGTGTCAAGTAGATACGTCTCAAACGTATTGACTTTTCCAAACACTTTTGCTATTGTTTTTGCCTCATTCTTGCATGATTTGAATGAAACTAACCCGGACTGACGCTGTTTTCAGCAGAGTTGCATGTATGGTTTTCTTGTGTGCAGAAAAATGGATTTTTAGGTGTCCCGGAAAATTCCTATAAAAAATAGAGAAACTCCACGCATGAGGAGGAACCATTGGCCAGGAGATGGGCCACCAGGCCTCCAGGCGACCTGGTGGCGCGACCTGCCCCCTGGCCGCGCAGGGAGGCCACCTGGGAGGGCCCCACTTCCACTAGTTCCCTACCTTGGCTCCTATTTTTACCCGTGATGGAGAAATCCCAGAACAGAAGTCGTTTTGCAAGTTCTCGATGCGGAGACGCTGCCACCCTCGGTTCTTCTCCGGGAGAGCTAATCTGGAGGCTGCCTTGGCCTACGGAGAGGGGAAATCGACACCATCATCATCACCATCACCACTCCATCACCCTTCCATGTCTTCCCCTTTCATGTGTGAGTAATTCCCTGATGTAGGTGAAGGGGATGGTAGGGATTGGATGAGTAAGATCATGTAATAGTTCGTCGGATTGTTGGGGGCATGTTGTCTATCATCTACTAGGGTGTTTATCATCTTTGCTACTACTTGTTACTATTAATGCTTGTCACTTTGGGCCCGAGTGCCATGATTTCAGATCTGAATACCTTATGTTTCCTTGAATATATTTTTGTTCTTGATCCTATCTATGAGTAGTATGCACCTATTACAGTGCAGAATCGGTGATCCCAATGGTGACAACTTGGGACACCAAAGGGGATAGACTATAGTTTGAGGATTCCATGTATCCATTGATTGTTAATGCTTTGTTCTGGTGCTCTTTTACGGGAGCATCTTAATCTCCATAAGTTCCTTTTGGCCCCGTTGGTAGCGGTATGGTAGGACAAAAGATGTTGTGCAAGTTCTTATTGCAAGCACACACGACTACCTCGGGATACATGCCTAATGTTTGATATTTGCCTAGATGATCATTACTTTTCTGTATGCCTTGCCCCAAGTTAAATACTTGATATCTCTCATCCATGACCGACCATCCATTTCCCTAGCCTACATTGTTTTAATCCTGCTGGTTACAAGTTGCTTTACTTTTGTTGTTTTACTTTCGTTGCTTTGCCACTATTATTTCCGTTGCCACCATCACTTCCATATCACCGTTGCTACTAATATTTCGTTGCCAAGCAAGTATCTTTCAGGTGCGGTTGAATTGACAACTTAACTGTTAAAGCTTATAAATATTCTTTGGCTCCCCTTGTGTCGAATCAATAAATTGAGTTATCTTACCCGCAATGACTGTTGCGATCCCCTACACTTGTGGGTTATCAAGACTATTTTCTGGCGCCGTTGCCGGGGAGCATAGCTTTATTTACAAGCCTACTTGGAGTTATTTTGCTTGCTATGATTTATCCGCTATGGGTAATAAAGGAGACCCCAAGGTTCCGATTTTACCATCCACTACACGAAAAGGTACTTTTCTTAGCACTAGTGCTACACTTGATACACCTTTCGTTATGAGTAAGTTTGCTTCGCCACCACCACATGCTGCTTCTACCGAGTCCGTCACTATGTCTGATACTTTTGATGACGCTTCTACTACTAATGATGAGACTTGTTTACTTGGTTATTTTATTGAGTCTCGATTGCTAAGGCTGCGAAGCAGTCTAGAATTGAAATTCCTGTTACACGCTACCCCATTGGTAGATCCTTTGGTTACCCAGACTTGAGTGGTCTCAAGGAAAGAATTCTTGAAGATGATTATATTGAACTTGATGATGATTTATGCAGGGAGCTTACACAGTGTGCTCACGCTGACCCTGCTTCTGTTAAGAAGCTACTTGAACAACATTCTATGAAGAACAAATTATTCCTGATCCTAAATTTGCTTCATCTCCTATTTGCATTGAGGATGCTGATTTTGATTCCTTTGTCAATCTTTCACTTATATCCACAATTGAAGGTGACCCCTTTTATGGCAGAGAAAATCACGACGCTATTGCACACCTTACCAAACTCACTGAGTTGGGAGGCTTATTCACTACAGAGGACAAGAAGAGAAATTATTACGTTACTAAGCTACTTCCTTTCTCTTTGAAGGAAGATGCTAAAGCATGGTATGATGCACTACCATATGGTTCCATTAAGAGTCCTCAAGATTTAGCTCAATCTTTTGTTGCTAAATATTTTCCTGCTCATAAGCAACATGCTGCTTTTCAAAGAATATATAACTTTAAACAGTTGCAGGATGAGCACCTCCCTAAAGCTCGGGGGAGGTATTGCACTTTACTCAAGGCTAGACCGGGACATGGAGTCCCTAAGAATGAATTGCTTGATATTATTTATGCTGGTCTAACTGATGAATCTAGAACCTATCTGGATAGTTGTGCTGGTTGTGTTTTCAGGGAAAGAACACCAGACGATGCTCAAGAACTAATGGGCAAGATAGCTAAAAATCATGATGACTGGTCCGTTCCTGAACCACCCCACCACCAAAGAAGAGGGGTATGCTTTTCCTGAGTCCCGAAGTTATGCAAGAAGCTAAGAAGTCTATTAAAGAGAAAGGTATTAAAGCTGAAGATGTGAAGAATCTACCTCCTATTGAGAAATTATGTAAGCCTACCACTCATCCACCTATGGTAGAGGTGCACTCTCTTTTAGAATTCAATGCAAGTGACATCCCTCATGGTAGGCCTCCTGATCAATGTTTAGATGAGCTTGATAATTTCATTATCAAGCAAAGTCACTTTAATGAGAGGATTCAAAGCCAATTGCATGATAATTCCCTCGCTATCAAAAGTTTGCTTGATGTTTTAAGTAGAACTGTTAATGATGTTAAGGGTCTTGTTAAGTATTTTCATATGGTTCAAACTCAGCTTGAACAAATTTCTAATGTGCAAAAAGATTTGCTTGCTAACAACGCCAAACAAGTTGATACACACGCGTATGGCATAAAGACTCGAGGTGGTACACACACCCAGGACCCCCTCTATCCGGAGGGGCATCCAAAGAGGATCGAGCAAGATTCTCAATTGCAGGAAGAAGATGTTGTCAGCTCCCCGAAGAAGAAGAAGAAACACAAGGAAGCTGACAACTCCAATGATCCCATAATTGATGAAGAACCTATTGCTGCTCCTAATAGTATATCTATTTCCGATGCTGAAACTGAAGATGGTGCCGAACCTGATTAAGATAATGAGAAAAATGATCCTCCTAAAGTACAACAACAAGAAGAAGCACCCGACAAGCGCAAGAGATATACTAAAGAAGACTTTGGTGCAAGAAGACATGGGAAGGAAAGAGAACCATCGGTACAAAAATCAATGCCCTTCCCAGGTAAGTCTTTCAAAACCAAAGAAGAAGAGCATTAGAATAAATTTTGTGAATGGATGAAATCTCTTTTTCTTCAAATTCCTTTGAATGATGCTATTAAGTTGCCTTCGTACTCGAGGTATATGAAAGATATTGCTACTAATAAAAGAAAAGTTCCCAATGAGGCAATATCTACTATGCTTGCTAATTACTCTTTTAGTGGTAAAATTCCTAAGAAGCTTGGTGATCCACGTATAACCACCATTCCTTGCTCCATAAAAAATTATTATGTCAGAACTGCTTTATGTGATCTTGGTGCAGGAGTGAGTGTTATGCATTTCTCTCTTTACAAAAGGTTTTGTCTAGATAAACTAATCCCTACATATATCTCTCTTCAAATGGATGATAGGTCAACAACCGTCCCTGTTGGTATTTGTGAGGATGTTCCTGTTGAAGTTGCTAATTGCTTGATCCTTACTAACTTTGTTGTGCTTTACATGCCCGAGGATGGGAGCATGTCTATTATTCTTGGTAGACCTTTTCTTAACACCGCAGGTGCTATTATTGATTGCAATAAAGGAAAGGTGACTTTCAATGTTAATGAGAAGGAGCACACGGTATATTTTCCGAAGAAGATTGATAAAAGGCATGGACTTAATTCTATTGAGAATATTGAGACCATGAAGGTTTGAGAGTGGGATTGTCCTCTACATGTGCACCACAAATACAAAACCATTATGGTGGGGACAATGTCCATTAAAATAAAGGTAACATGATTGCATTATAAGAAGTGAAACGTTTGCTCGGTATATCACCTGTTTGGTAGTAAGACTTGATCAACCTTGCTAACAAACATGTTTTATATGAGTAAAAATAGAAGCTTGTCATGTTTTCATTTCCTTTATCTTTTATCCTCCTTGCTGTACCAAAATTTTATGTTTTTGAAGCTTTATATGTTTAACCATTGCTTCAAGCTTTCCGGAAGTTTTGCAGCTTTCGGTACTTCGATTTTTTTTCAAAACTGAAGTTGTTAGAAAATTTCCAGAAAAATTATAATCAAAATTTGCATCGAAAAAGAGACGCAGGGGCACCTGGGGCCAACCAGGGGCTGATATGTCCATTTTGCATCATGCTTTCATGTTGATATTTATTGCTTTTTGGACTGTTGTATTGCTTGTGGTACCATATTTATGCCTTTTTTCTCTTATTTTGCAAGGTTTATTTGAAGAGGGAGAATTCAAGCAGCTGGAATTCTGGACTGGAAAAAGGAGCAAATCCTAGTCCACTATTCTGCACATGTCCAAATGCCCTGAAAAGTTACGTGGATTTTTTCTAGATTATATAAAAAATACTCGGCGAAAAAACTACCGGAGGGGGGTTGCCAGGGCGCCACAAGTCCTGACACCGCCACCCCCATGGTGGCGTAGTGGGGGCTTGTGGGCTCCCTGACGGCCCACTAGCCCCCTCTTTTGCTATATGAAGCGTCCTGGTCCATAAAACAAATCAAGAGGGAGCTTTTTCGTGGTTTCACCGCCGCCACGAGGCGGAACTTGAGCAGATCCAATCTGGAGCTCCGGCAGGACGATCCTGCCGGGGAAACTTCCCTCCAGGAGGGCGAAATCGCCGCCATCGTCATCACCAAGACTCCTCTCGTCGGAGGGGAGGCATCTTCATCAACATCTTCATCAACACCATCTCCTCTCCAATCCCTAGTTCAACTCTTGTAACCAATCTTCGTCTCGCAACTCCGATTGGTACTTGTAAGGTTACTAGTAGTGTTGATTACTCTTTGTAGTTGATGCTAGTTGGATTACTTGGTGGAAGAGTTTATGTTTAGATCCTTGATGCTATTCATTACACCTCTGATCATGATTATGATTATGTTTTGTGAGTAGTTACTTTTGTTCCCGGGGACATGGGATAAGTCATGTTAATAATAGTCATGTGAATTTGATATTCGTTCGATATTTTGATATGCCGTATGTTGTCTTTTACTCTAGTGGTGTTATGTGAACATCGACTATTTGGGCCTAGAGGAAGGCATTGGGAAGTAGTAAGTAGATGATGGGTTGCTGGAGTGACAAAAGCTTGAACCCGAGTCTATGCGTTGCTTCGTGAGGGGATGATTTGGATCCACTACTTTAATGCTATGGTTAGACTTTGTCTTAATTCTTCTTTTGTAGTTGCGGATGCTTGCGAGAGAGGTTAATCATAAGTGGGATGCTTGTCCAAGTAAGGGCAGTACCCAAGCGCCGGTCCACCCACATATCAAACTATCAAAGTAACGAACGCGAATCATATGAACATGATGAAACTAGCATGACAGAAATTCCCGTGTGTCCTCGGGAGCGTTTTTCCTCCTATAAGACTTTGTTCAGGCTTGTCCCTTGCTACAAAAGGGATTGGGCCACTTACTGCACCGTTGCTACTACTTGTTACTTGTTACTTTTTGCTCGCTACATTTCACCTCACTACACCATCACTTGTTACCGCTACTTTCAGTGCTTGTAGTTATTACCTTGCTGAAATCTAATGCCCACAGATGATCATGGTTTCCTGATCTAGTGCTATGCTTAGGATTGGGTCCTGTCCATCACATCATTCTCCCAATGATGTGATCCCGTTATCAATGACATCTAATGCCCATGATCAGGAAACCATGATCATCTATTGACTAACGAGCTAGCCAACTAGAGGCTTGCTAGGGACACATTGTGATCTATTTGTTCACACATGTATTACTGTTTCCTGTTAATACAATTATAGCATGAACAATAGACGATTATCATGAACAAGGAAATATGATAATAACCATTTTATTATTGCCTCTAGGGCATATTTCCAACAGTTATTACCTTGCTGAAATCCGTTTATCAGAGCCTTCTGCTCCTCGTTGGGTTCGACACTCTTACTTATCGAAAGGACTACGATTGATCCCCTATACTTGTGGGTCATCAAGACTCTTTTCAGGCGCCGTTGCCGGGGAGTGAAGCGCCTTTGGTAAGTGGAAATTGGTAAGGAAACATTTTTATACTGTGCTGAAATTTATTGTCACTTGTCACTATGGAAACTGTTCCTTTGAGGAGTTTGTTCGGGGTATGTTCACCACGAACGGAAGCACGAGGATTTGCTCCTCAACCTGAGGTACCTGCTGAAAATATCTTTTATGAAATTCCTTCGTGTAGGCTTTAGAAACTGCTGGCTAATCCTTTTACAGGAGATGGATCTTCACATCCAGACTTGCATCTAATCTATGTAGATGAAGTTTGTGGTTTATTTAAGCTTGCAGGTTTGCCCGAGGATGAGGTAAATAAGAAAGTCTTTCCTTTATCTTTGAAGGATAAGGCGTTGACATGGTATAGGCTATGTGATGATACTGGATCATGGGGCTACAATCGGTTGAAATTGGAATTTCATCAAAAGTTCTATCCTATGCATTTAGTACATCGTGATCGTAACTTTATTTATAACTTTTGGCCTCGTGATAGGGAAAGCATAGCTCAAGTTTGGGGGAGGCTTAAACCAATGCTATATTCATGCCCCAATCATGAGCTCTCGAGAGAAATCATCTCTCAAAACTTTTATGCTCGGCTTTCTCATGAAGATTGTACCATGCTTGACACTTGTTGTGTCGATTCTTTTATGAAGAAGGATATTGATCACAAGTGGAATTTATTGGAGAGAATCAAATGCAACTCTGAAGATTGGGAGCTGGAGGAAGGTAAGGAGTCAGGTATGAATTTCTAGTTTGATTGCGTTAAATCTTTTGTTGAGACAAACACTTCTAGAGATTTTAGCGCTAAGTATGGAGTTGACTCTGAGATAGTAGCTTCTCTATGTGAATCTTTTGCTGCTCATGTTGATCTTCCAAAAGAGAAGTGGTTTAAATATCATCCTCATGTAGAAAGCAACATAGCCAAAACCAATCTAGTTGAGGAGAAAGTCATTGCTTTTAGTGATCCTGTTGTTCCTTGTGCTTACAATGAGAAACCACCATACCCTGCTAGGATAAAGGATTATTCTAAAGCTCCAACTGTGATACGTAGGGGTTACATTAGACCACTTGCACCCCCTGAGGAAATTAGAGTTGAACCTAGTGTTGCTATTATCAAAGATCTCTTAGCCGAAGACATAGATGGGCATGTTATCAAATTCTGTGAGGACTCTGCTAGAATTGCTAAACCTCACGTGAAAGACAAACACAGACGTGTAGTTGGCCTGCCCGTTGTTTCTGTTAAGATAGGAGATCACTGTTACCATGGTTTATGTGATATGGGAGCTAGTGTTAGTGCAATACCCCATTCTCTATATGATGAAATAAAATATGAGATTGCACCTGCTGAGTTAGAACCCATTGATGTCACAATTACGCTAGCTAATAGAGACACTATCTGCCCTCTGGGAATTGTGAGAGACGTAGAAGTCCTGTGTGGTAAGATGAAGTATCCTACTGATTTCCTCGTCCTTGGTACTGCACAAGATAGCTTTTGTCCCATCATATTCGGAAGCCCCTTTCTCAACACTGTCAATGCTCACATTGATTGCATTAAGCAGACTGTCACAGTAAGTTTCGAGGGTGTGTCTCATGAATTTAACTTCTCCAAGTTTGGAAGACAAACCCATGAAAGAGAGTCGTCTGGTAGAGATGAAATCATTGCTCTTGCCTCTATTGCCGTACCTCCTACGGATCCTTTAGAGCAATATCATCTTGAGCATGAAAATGATATGCATATGGAGGAGAGAGATGAGATAGATAAAATTGTCTTAGAACAATATCCTATTCTCAAGAATAATCTGCCTGTTGAACTGCTTGGGGATCCTCCCCCACCAAAGGGTGATCCTGTGTTCGAGCTTAAACAGTTGCCGGATACTCTTAAGTATGCCTATCCTGATGAGAAGGAGATATATCCTGTCATTATTAGTGCTCTCCTCTCAGAGCATGAAGAGAAGAAGTTACTAAAAACTCTGAGGAAGCACCGCGCTGCTATTGGATATACTCTTGATGATCCTAAGGGTATTAGTCCTACTCTATGTCAGCACAAGATTAAAACCGATCCTGACTTTAAACCAGTTGCTGATCATCAAAGGAGATTAAATCCTAATATGAAATAGGTCGTTAGAAAAGAAATATTAAAGCTTCTGGAAGCAGGAATCATTTATCCTGTTGCTCATAGTGATTGGGTAAGTCCAGTACATTGCGTACCTAAGAAGGGAGGTATCACCATCGTTCCTAATGATAAGGATGAACTAATCCCAGTAAGGATTATTACCGGCTATAGAATGGTGATAGACTTCGGGAAACTGAACAAGGCAACCAGGAAAGGTCATTATCCTTTGCCGTTTATCGACCAAATGCTAGAAAGGCTTTCAAAGCACACACACTTCTGCTTTCTAGACGGTTATTTAGGTTTCTCGCAGATACCTGTTGCACAATCTGATCAAGAGAAAAACACTTTCACCTGCCCTTTCGGTACCTTTGCCTATAGACGTATGCCTTTTGGCTTATGTAATGCACCTGCCACCTTCCAAAGATGTATGATGGCTATATTCTCTAACTTTTGTGAAAAGATCCTGCTGAAGTGTCATTTCGAAGCCTACGGAGGACACCATGCTGGAGATAGAACTGCCCATAAGGTATTGCAATCAGGTTTCTATTGGCCCAGTCTCTTCAAGGATGCTCGTAAGTTTGTATTGTCTTATGACGAATGCCAAAGAATAGGGAACATCAGTAAGCGTCAGGAAATGCCTATGAACTATTCACTTGTTGTTGAACCATTTGATGTCTGGGGCTTTGATTATATGGAACCCTTCCCGAGTTCCAATGGGTACACTCACATCTTAGTTGCTGTGGATTACGTTACTAAGTGGGTAGAACCTATCCCCACTAAAAATGCTGATCACCACACCTCTATTAAGATGCTTAAAGAAGTCATATTCCCAAGATTTGGAGTCCCTAGATACTTGATGACTGATGGCGGTTCACACTTCATTCATGGTGTTTTCCGCAAGATGCTAGCTAAGTATGATGTCAACCATAGAGTTGCATCTCCTTATCATCCTCAGTCTAGTGGTCAAGTGGAGTTGAGTAATAGGGAGATCAAGTTGATCCTACAAAAGACCGTCAATAGATCTCGAAAGAACCGGTCTAGCAAACTTGACGATGCACTATGGGCTTATAGGACTGCTTATAAGAATCCCATGGGCATGTCACCGTATAAAATGGTTTACGGTAAGGCCTGTCATTTACCTCTTGAGCTGGAACACAAAGCTTATTGGGCAATAAAAGAGCTCAACTTTGATTTCAAACTTGCCAGTGAGAAGAGGTTGTTTGATATCAGCTCGTTAGATGAATGGAGAGCCCAAGCATATGAGAATGCCAGGTTTTTCAATGAAAAGGTCAAGAGATGGCACGACAAACGAATACAGAAGGGAGAGTTCAATGTAGGTGATTATGTGCTGCTATACAATTCTTGTTTGAGATTCTTTGCAGGCAAGTCTCTAAATGGGAAGGTCCCTATGTTATCGAGGAAGTATATCGTTCCGGTGCCATCAAAATCAATAACACGGAAGGAAATTTTCCTAGAGTGGTAAATGGGCAAAGAATCAAGCATTACATCTCTGGTACTCCCTTAAATGTTGAGACCCATATCATCAATGTCATAACTCCAGAGGAGTACATAAGGGATGTTTATCAGCCTATTTCAGACCTTGAAAATGAAGATGTATCTATTTCGGTAAGAAATTGGACTCCTATACTTTTCAAATAGGAAATTTCTTCCGTTTTGGAATTTTTGGAAAATTAGAAAAATAAAAAGCAGTCCGAAGAGCGAACGAGGCGGCCACAAGCCCTGCCACCGCCCCCTCCCCCCTGGTGGCGGAGGGCAAGCTTGTGGGCACCTCGTGTGCCTCCCGGACTCTGTTTTCTTGCGGAGGACTCCTTCTGGCCCAGAAAAAATCAATATATAGTTGCCCGAAGGTTTTGATCTCCGTATCGCGTAGTTTTCCTCTGTTTTCGTTTCGAGCTTGTTGCTTGCTGCAGATTTAGAGCAAAGATGTCTCAGGAATCTGTTGGGGAGAATGATATTCACCAAGTTCATGAGGAAGTAGATGCTGATCTGAAAAGAGTAGAAGTCACGGAAGCGAGGGACCAAGCTAGGGAGGAAGTTCAACCTATGTTCAACATTGAAGACGTTGAAGGAGTAGATTTTCTCCAACGCTTCCTCCACGTGCTATCTCCATCCTTGATTGAACTCTTGAGGTTTTGCGAAACAACTCGTGCTCGCAATATTTCTCTTTCTCATGAAGTTGTTTTGCTGGAAAACCATGCCACATATCTCAAAGGTATAAATCAAAGATTGATAGCTCTCTTGGAATCAAAGGCGACAACAACACTACCATCACCACCAAAGGAAGACAACTAAGCATTGGTATGGGCAATCCCCTTGGCTTCTGCCAAGCTTGGGGGACTTGCCCTGGTATCGTATCACCTTTATATCTTTTGCTTTTACCTTTATTTTAGTTCTTTCCTTTTTAGTTTTTATTTCTTCTCTTAGAGGAATAAGTCTTTAGTTTTTAGTTTGAGTCTTTCGCTTTGGTCTCTCCCCCGATGTATTCGAGCTTACGAGCTATATAATAAAGAGTTTCTTAGTTAAGGGCTTTGCTTTGTGCACGAAAGATCATGAGCGATCTTATGGAAAGTGATAACTTCACTTTTGACACGGATGATGATTGAAACTTGTTGAGAATAAATCAACATAGACATTAGTCATTGTTGCAATTAATAAGAAGTAATAAGAAAAGAGAGGTTCACATATAAATATATCATCTTAGACACTTTTTACAATTGTGAGCACTCACCAAACTATTACATGCCTAGGAGTAGATGTTGGACAAGGAAGACAACATAATGAATTGTGTTTGCTTGGTTCCAAACAATGTTATATGATTAGATATCCCTTAGCATGTGACGATTGCTTCCACCTCATATTAGCCAAAACTCCCGCACCAAGTAGAGATACTACTTGTGCATCCATAAACCTCCAACCTAGTTTTGCCATGAGAGTCCACCATACCTACCTATGGATTGAATAAGATCCTTCAAGTAAGTTGTCATCGGTGCAAGCAATAAAAATTCCTCTCTAATATGTATGATCTATTAGTGTGTGGAAAATAAGCTTTGTACAAACCTGTGATGAGGAAGACATAAAAGCGACAGAATGCATAATAAAGTTCTTTATCACAGGAGGCAATATAAAGTGACGTTCCTCCGCACTAAGAGGACACACATTCAAACCTCCAAAGCGCATGACAACCTCTGCTTCCCTCTGCGAAGGGCCTATCTTGTACCGTTACTTTTTGCCCTTGTAAGAGTCATGGTGATCATCACCAATTCCCTATTTTTGCCTCTGTCTTGGCTACCGTCACATCTTTGGGAAAGATCTATATTCATATATCAACTTGGAGTTGAGTACTTATGATTTATTGTTGTTGACTTTACCCTTGAGGTAAATGGTTGGGAGGCAAAACTATAAGCCCCTATCTTCCTCTATGTCCAGCTGAAACTTTGACACCATGAGTACCACGTGAGTTGTAACTATTGTGGAAAATAAAAGAGATGATTGAGTATGTGGGTTTGCCTTACAAGCTCTTATTTGACTCTTTCTAATGTTGTGATAAATTGCAATTGCTTCAGTGACTATGGACTATTGTTGGTTACTTCTCGGTAAGGTTTTTTCTTCATGCTTTGCTTTGTGAAGGAATTGTTACTTTCCCATAAGAATCTTTATGATGTATTGCTATTCTATGTGTGATCATGATGACCTCATGTCCGTATTATGTTTTATCGACACCTTCGTCCCCAAACATGTGGACATGTTTATGGGACTTGGTTTTCGCTTGAGGACAAGCGAGGTCTAAGCTTGGGGAGTTGATATGTCCATTTTGCATCATGCTTTCATGTTGATATTTATTGCTTTTTGGGCTGTTATATTACTTGTGGTACCATATTTATGCCCTTTCTCTCTTATTTTGCAAGGTTTATTTGAAGAGGGAGAATTCAGGCAGCTGGAATTCTGGACTGGAAAAGGAGCAAATCCTAGTCCACTATTCTACACATCTCCAAATGCCCTAAAAAGTTACGTGGATTTTTTCTGGATTATATAAAAAATACTGGGCGAAAGAACTACCGGAGGGGGGCTGCCAGGGCGCCACAAGCCCTGACACCGCCACCCCCTCGTGGCGGAGTGGGGGCTTGTGGGCTCCCTGACTGCCCACTAGCCCCCTCTTTTGCTATATGAAGCGTCCTGGTCCAGAAAAAAATCAAGAGGGAGCTTTTTTGTGGTTTCGCCGCCCCACGAGGCGGAACTTGAGCAGATCCAATCTAGAGCTCCGGCAGGACGATCCTGCCGGGGGAACTTCCCTCCCGGAGGGGGAAATCGTCGCCATCGTCATCACCAACACTCCTCTCGTCGGAGGGGAGGCATCTTCATCAACATCTTCATCAGCACCATCTCCTCTCCAATCCCTAGTTCATCTCTTGTAACCAATCTTCGTCTTGCAACTCCGATTGGTACTTGTAAGGTTGCTAGTAGTGTTGATTACTCTTTGTAGTTGATGCTAGTTGGATTACTTGGTGGAAGAGTTTATGTTTAGATCCTTGATGCTATTCATTACACCTCTGATCATGATTATGATTATGTTTTGTGAGTAGTTACTTTTGTTCATGAGGACATGGGATAAGTCATGTTAATAATAGTCATGTGAATTTTGATATGATGTATGTTGTCTTTTCCTCTAGTGGTGTTATGTGAATGTCGACTACATAACACTTCACCATATTTGGGCCTAGAGGAAGGCATTGGAAAGTAGTAAGTAGATGATGGGTTGCTGGAGTGACAGAAGCTTAAACCCCAGTCTATGCGTTGCTTCGTGAGGGGCTGATTTGGATCCACTAGTTTAATGCTATGGTTAGACTTTGTCTTAATTCTTCTTTTGTAGTTGCGGATGCTTGCGAGAGAGGTTAATCATAAGTGGGATGCTTGTCCAAGTAAGGGCAGTACCCAAGCGCCGGTCCACCCACATATCAAACTATCAAAGTAACGAACGCGAATCATATGAACATGATGAAACTAGCATGACAGAAATTCCCGTGTGTCCTCGGGAGCGTTTTTCCTCCTATAAGACTTTGTTCAGGCTTGTCCCTTGCTATAAAAGCGATTGGGCCACTTGCTGCACCGTTGCTAGTACTTGTTACTTGTTACTTTTTTCTCGCTACGTTTGACCTCACTACACCATCACTTGTTACCGCTACTTTCAGTGCTTGTAGTTATTACCTTGCTGAAATCCGCTTATCAGAGCCTTCCGCTCCTCGTTGGGTTCGACACTCTTACTTATCGAAAGGACTATGATTGATCCCCTATACTTGTGGGTCATCAGGGGCCACCCCTGGTCCACGCGGCCAGGTGGCGCGGCCTGGCCCCTGGCCGCGTCCACAGGGCGCCTGGGCCCACCTGGTCCCCTTTCGAGGTACTTCTTCTTCCCTTCTCTCTCTCACTCTTAAAATCCCGATTTTTCTACTAGGGCACGAGTTCTTGCTATTCTTGGTGGTAAATTTCGATCTCTCTCGACAGCCCATTATTTGCATTGAGAATTTGACCATTTGCTCCTTGAAATGAGTTTGTTTGGAAAAGCAAAAGGATGACTTGGGAAGAAGACACCCGAGCCTACCGATAGGCTAACTAGAGCTGTAGCTTCACCCTCTACTGTGAGGATAAGTTACAATGATGATATCGTGCCACCAGAGTTGCTCCACGAAACGGACACGACACGTGCCATGGCATACCCGTGTTCAGATTTCCTTGCGGTGGCACGTATTAAGGATGAGTTTGATAACCTCTGTGGAGCTGCAGATTTGACACGTCTCGTAACATGACGTGTGCCACAATATCCAAAACTCACCTATTATTTTTTCAACTGGTTTAGATATAATCATAACACTTCCATGATTGAATTTAGATTATATGAGGATGTCTTTACCATGTCTTTGGCAGAATTTTGTGATGTTATAGGTGTGCGGAATGTCGGGAAGACGACCAAAAATGAAAGTTCAGCCCTACGGGCTGAAATCCCTATTCACTTCCCTTTGTAGCGAGGATCCATGAGACATTCATTGGGGGAAGATCTCCAACATCTTGTTTCCCCACATCAGGTATTTCGCATACTACATTGCTCGAGGGGTGTTAGCTCATGACAACACGAGCTACATTTCGGCTCCGGATCTTGCTATCTTGGCAGGCGCCCTCTTAGGAGATAACACGTATAATATTGGTGCTTTGATTGCTCGTCGCCTCGTCGCTAACAGCGGCAAATGGCCTCACTTTGGTGGCATTTATGCCATGCTTATCCTCGAGCATCTCGAGTGCACTGTACGCGCGAATGATACGCCATTTTCATTCATAAGCTTTAATCTTACCGCTATGAAGAGTCATGAGTTTGTTACGAGGACTTCTAAGTTTGGTAACCATGTTTATATTATGAGGTTTGGCGAGTTGACAACTCGCGAGATCCATCTTCCTGCACCACTTTTGTTTGATTATACTAGCAGGAACGAATGGTTCTTCACCGCGATTGAGCTGGACGAGTTCGTGATCCAGCAACAGTTTCACAACCCCATGGAGGGGATTCTTCCCGAGGAAGAGGAGCCTTCTTCTTGGGAGGACAGTCGGGCATCAGTCTATGCGCCCGAGGCCCCGTATGATTCTTGGAGCTACAGTACCACTCCGGAGCCGGAGGGAGCTCTAGGAGCCCGCAGTAACCAAGCCCAACTTAGGCCAAAAGCCTAAGCTTGGGGGAGTACGTACCCTTCTCCCCTTCCATTGTATCATCTGTGGTTTCCTTTTTAATCTTTTCAGAGTTTTTGCCTGTTCTTCTTTGTTCTTTCTTTGCAAAAACAACAAAAAAGTTTCCCTTTTCCTTTGCTTTCATTTAACCTTTGGAAAACCTAAAAAGATTTCCTTCTCTCTTTAGTTTGCTTTGTTTGCAGAATTCAGCTCACGTCCATGGTTGCAATTGCACTTGATTATATCTTTCTACGTTCGATCGTGCAAGTAACGATGAAATGATGAAGAAGATCGACGGAAGGGATGCAACAAGGAAAGCCGTATGAACTCTGTTTGTTTCTACTTTTGTACATATGCATGTACTTATGATCTAGAGACCAGCTTGTAGCGACATAGTGCTATGTTTACAATGCTTTCCCAGTAGTTCATGATTTCGTTGTGACTTGTCTCAAATAGTTGGAGTGCATAATGTGTTATTGAAATGATTTGGATGCATTGCATTGTTCATGGTTTGGCATATTGGAGTGGTATTTCCCTTCGGAGAGTGATGGGGTTATAGTCCCAGGGTAGGGTCATAGGCCTGCCCTATAGGTCCTACCCAAGGACTACCCTTCATAGAGGACAAGGCCCTTAGACAGTTCCGACTGAACTAAGGACTCCCCCATCATCCAGTCGGTGACGTGCATTCAGAGCATATTTAACGTACCAACTGGATTCCACTCTGTACATCGTAACCTCCCAGGAGGGCAACGGTCATACGTTTTCATACACCATTATTAACATTTAAGGCTTACGTTACCTGTAACGTAAGCATTTATTCATCGCTATTCCACCCCTATCCACCGGCCATTATGAAGGGCAGCGCACTCTATATAAGCCGCCCTTCCCCACTGGTGCAGGGGTTGGCATTTACTGTAATCCTATATTCCACTCGACACTAAGCTCCCAAGAGCACTGAGACGTAGGGCTTTTACCTCCATCGTAGAGGGGCCTGAACTCATACATCCTCGCCGTAGCTAAGGCTCTGCCCATCCTTTCGTACCCTACACATCTACTGTCGGACTTATACCCACGACAGTTGGCGCCCACCATGGGGCAGGCGTCTAAGCGACTTCCGGCGAGTTTGCGACTTCATCTTTTCATCATGTCGTCTGGCGGTGATTTGTGCATGGGTCGTGAGATCCTCTTCGGCGCACTCTCCTTCATCGTCGACGATTTGGCATGGCTTCGGGATGCGCCCCTCGATGTCGAGGCGCTCCCCAGTCGCGGGGCTACGCACTTCCGTGCCGGTTCCCGCGGCATCCTTCTTCTCCAGCAATCGGCCCCGGTGTCGATATTCGCCCCCGTCACGCACCGCAACAAGCGGTCCCACCGTCCGCGGCTCCAGCGTTGGGTACGACATGCCCAGGTGCGACAGAACGCGTCTTCTCAAGTGGCGGTCCTCGAGTCGGTTGTAGTCGCGCCGCCGTCCCAGTGCTTGGACTCAGTTCCAACTGAGTTTCCTTCCAAGTACTTGGGTCGCGGGCCTGCAGCCAAAGTTCTCATGGCCGATTCCCATGAAAGTCCCCTCCGAACCGGTCGGAACGAGCATGAGGTCGGCGAATCATCCGGCGCTCGTCATCAACACCACCGTTCCGCACACCCGTCCTCAACCTGGCTGCCGCTGCCAAGATAGACGATTCCCTCCAACCGACTGATTCAGAGGCTGGTAGAGGGATCGAGCATATCCTTGCCCTGTTGCATACGGCGCAACAGCAGAATTCGGCGGTCTCCCAGTCGCACAACAGGATCCACAACAGTTGTGTTCACGCGAACACGCATCGGTCGGTTTTCAGCCCCGACTCTCATCAGCGACGCGGGGGAGGCAGCCGTTCCAGGAATCCCGAAGATCGTCGCCGTTCATGCAGCCCTCCGCGGGGTGGGCCTTACGGGCCCCGGCATCACGATGATCAGCGTTTAGTCGGTGACGCGTATGATCCAAGGCCCGACGCAAGAGGGTACATCGCCCAGAGGAAGGTCGTCAGGAGTCGAGCCCACCGTGATGGTCACGATAGAGACCGTCCGAGTGGAAGCAGGACCATCGTCTCTGGTCCCGAGTGCTTCAATCGGGCCATCCGTTCCGCTGACATCCCTCCCAACTTCTGATTGGCGACGGGAATCAGCAAGTTCACAGGAGAGTCCAAGCCAGAAACGTGGCTGGATGACTACAGAGTGGCGGTCCAGATCGGTGGCGGAGATGACCAGGTCGCCATGAAGCATCTCCCCCTGATGCTCGACGGCTCGGCACGAGCGTGGCTGAACCAATTGGCTTCGTCAAGCATCTACAGCTGGGCAGATCTGTCCCGAGTCTTCATCAGGACCTTCGAGGGCACGTGCAAACGCCCTGCTGGTCTCGTGGAGCTCCAACACTGTGTCCAGAAGCAGAATGAGCCCCTGCGCGATTTCATCCAGCGCTGGGCGACCCTCTACCACACGGTGGTGAACGCCACAGAGCACCAAGCGGTCTGCGCCTCCAAGGCAGGCGTGCGGTACAGAGATCCGTACCTGAAGTTCGGTCGGATAGGCGACATCTCCATGAGCAAGATGATGGAGATAGCCACACGCTATGCAAATGGCGAGGAGGAGGACCACATACGTAGCAGCAAGCATAAGGCAGTCGCCGATGGAGATGGGAACAACAATCAGAAGCAGAAGCAGAAAGCTCCGTCCACTCCGCAGGCAGATCCAGCAGGCGTTACAAATGCCAAGTTCAAGGGCAAGGGAAAGCTCAGTACACCCCCCAGAAGAAACAGTTCGGGAATTCCATCCTGGATCAGCCATGTCCAATTCACACGAAGATGGACGAAGAAGGCAACGCCATATTCCCGAAGCACACCACTCGGCAATGTCGCCTCCTAATCCAAGGGTTCGGCGAAGGGCAACCGGGTGAAAAGGACAACGAGCAGTATGATGAGGACAAGGAGGATCCGTTCCCCCAAGTCCATGCAACATTGATGATTTTTGCTGACGTGGAAAGAAGGAGTCGACTGAAGCTGGTGAACAGGGAGGTGAACATGGCAACCTCAACCAACCCCACGTTCCTCAAATGGTCTCAGACTGCGATTACCTTTGATCAGTCGGACCATCTAGCACACGTGCCCACCCCAGGGAGGCAAGCTCTGGTTGTTGACCCGGTGGTGGAAGGAGTCCGACTGCGTAAAGTCCTCATGGACGGCGGCGGCTTGAACATCATGTACGCCGACACTCTCAAGGGGATGGGCATTCCGATGTCCAAACTTAGCGAGAGCAGCATGCAGTTCCACGGAGTCGTCCCAGGACGAAAGGCCAAGTCACTCGGCCAGATCGCGTTGGACGTCGTTTTTGGCTCCGACAAGAACTTCCGCAAGGAAAAGCTGACATTCGAGGTGGTGGACTTCCAGAGTGCATACCATGCGATTCTAGGCCGTCCAGCGTATGCGCGTGTCATGGCCCGTCCATGTTACGTGTATTTGAAGCTGAAGATGCCGGGTCCCAAAGGTGTGATCACGGTCACACGCAATCGGCAGCGGGCCGAGGAGTGTCTGCAGCTGGGGTCGAGGATTGCTGATCAGCAGATGGCTATCCTCGAGCTGGATGAGTACAAGAAGACAGCCGACCCCGCTGACTTGATGCGTTCGAAGAAGCCAGCTTCGGAGTCCGCATTCCAGTCGGCGGGAGACACGAAGAAAGTCAGCATCCACCCGACGGACGACGCCGCTGCCCCGACGAACATCTCCACCACCCTTGATCCAAAATAGGAAGCCGAGCTCATCCAATTCCTCCGTGGGAACTGGGACATTTTTGCGTGGAAGCCCGCTGACATGCCAGGTGTACCCAGGGAGTTGGCTGAGCACTGACTGCATGTGGATCCTGCTTCTCGGCCCGTCCGAGAATGCCTGCATCGGTCCGCCGCGCACAAAAGGAAGGCAATCGGAGAGGAGGTGGCTAAACTTTTGGCGGCCAACTTCATTCGCGAGGTACACCACTCCGAGTGGCTCGCCAATGTTGTCATGGTGCCCAAGAAGGACAAGTCTCTCCGTATGTGCATCGATTTCAAGCATCTCAATAAGGTCTACCCGAAAGATCATTTCCCGCTCCCCCGCATTGATCAAATTGTTGATTCGACTACGGGCTGGGAGCATTTATCATTCCTTGATGCCTATTCGGGCTATCATCAGATCCGTCTGTATGGTCCGGATGAATTAAAAACAGCCTTCATCACCCCATTCGGGTGTTTCTGCTACATCACTATGCCATTCAGTTTGAAGAATGCAGGAGCAACTTTTATGCGCATGATCCAAAAATGCCTCCTTGATCAGATCGGTCGAAATGTGGAGGCATATATGGACGATATCGTAGTCAAGTCACGCAAAGGTTCCGACCTGCTGACTGACTTGGCAGAAACATTCGCCAACCTACGTACGTACGATATCAAGCTCAACCCAGCCAAATGTTCATTTGGCGTTCCCAGCGGGAAGTTACTCGGTTTCTTCATTTCCGAACGAGGGATCGATGTCAACCCCGAAAAGATCGGGACCATCGTCCGAATGGAATGGCCGGTCAGAATACATGATGTTCAAAGGCTCACAGGTTGCCTAGCGGCTTTGAGCAGGTTTATCGCTCGACTCGGGGAGAAGGCGTTACCTCTGTACCGACTCATGAAGAAATCAGATACTTTCGAGTGGACAGACGAAGCCCAAATTGCATTCGACAACCTCAAAGCCCTGCTTTCCACCCAGCCGGTTCTTACTGCCCCGCTCAGTAAAGAACCCCTTCTTCTATACATCGCGGCTACAAATCAAGTCGTCAGCACTGTTCTCACAGTCGAGCGTGAAGAAGAAGGCAAAGCGTACAAGGTTCAACAGCCAGTATATTATGTCTCTGAAGTCCTCACTCCTTCCAAGCAGAGGTATCCCCATTATCAAAAGCTTATTTATGGGATCTACATGACTGCAAAGAAGGTGGCTCATTATTTCCAAGACCACTCGGTGTCTGTCGTTTCTGATGCTCCGTTGTCGTAAATCCTCCACAATCGGGACGCATCAGGCCGAGTGGCGAAGTGGGCAATGGAGATGTTATACTGCGACATCAAGTTCGAAGCCAAGAAGGCTGTAAAGTCTCAAGCTTTGGCTGACTTCATAGCAGAATGGGTAGAACAACAGCAACCGACTCACATCTAGTCGGCTCATTGGACCATGTTCTTCGATGGGTCCAAGATGTTGAATGGCTCCGGCGCTGGCGTAGTGATCATATCACCAAAAGGTGATAAACTCAAGTATGTGTTGCAGATACATTTCGATTCCTCCAACAACGAAGCAGAGTACGAAGCTCTCCTTTACGGGTTGCGCATGGCCATCACACTCGGCGTCCGTCGCCTAATGATCTATGTCAACTCGGATCTGGTGGTTAATCAAGTAATGAAGGAGTGGGATGTAAGGAACCCCACCATGACTGCATACTGCAACGCAATAAGGAAGCTCGAGAAGAAGTTTGAAGGTCTCGAACTTCACCATGTCCCCCGACTGAAAAACCAAGCAGCTGATGAATTGACAAAACTTGGATCCACTCGGAGACCAGTCCCGAGTGATGTCTGCCTCGAGCACCTACATCTCCCCTCAGTGAAAGAAGATCCTTTTACAGAGGAACCAGTACAACCGAAGAGTTCAACAGATCCGACTGAAGTCGAGGTCTCCGCTGTGGTTGATTTGATTATGGAGATTCTCGCTGTTGTCCCCGAATGGACTGTACCGTTCATTGCGTACATCCTGAGGCAAGAGTTACTAGAAGGCGAAGTCCAAGCTAGGCAGATCGTCCGCATGTTGAAGTCCTTCACCGTCATTGATGGCCAGTTGTACAAGGAAAGTGTTTCAGGCGTCCTTCAGCGGTGCATCTCCCCTGAGCAGGGACATTTAATCTTGGAAGAAATTCACTCGGGAACCTGCGGCCATCATGCCTCCTCAAGACCAATCGTCGCCAAAGCATTCAGAGCTGGTTTCTTCTGGTTGCAGGCGAATGAAATGGCAAAAGATATGGTCGACCGATGCGAAGGCTGTCAGTTCTATTCGAACAAGTCCCACAAGCCAACGTCTGCGCTGAAGACAATCCCTCTTGTTTGGCCGTTCGCAATATGGGGATTAGATAGAGTCGGACCATTCAGAACAGGCCAAGGGGGATTCACTCATCTGTTGGTAGCAGTCGACAAGTTTACCAAGTGGATTGAAGCCAAGCCCATCAAGAAGCTCGACGCCCTTACGACCATCAAGTTTATCAGAGACATCATCGCCAGATTCGGGGTTCCGCACATCATAATCACCGACAATGGCACGAACTTTGACTCGGACAGATTCAAAGGTTTTTGCACAGGCCAAGGTATCCGAGTGGATTTTGCATCTGTGGCGCACCCCCAAACAAACGGGCAAGCAGAGTGGGCGAATGGACTTATTCTTCAAGGGTTGAAGCCTCGACTCCTGCGAGAAGTTGGACATGCCGCCGACGCATGGGTCACCGAGCTGCCTTCGGTGTTGTGGGGCCTCCGCACAACTCAGAATAGATCTACAGGTCGATCCCCATTCTTCCTCGTTTATGGAGCCGAGGCAGTCCTTCCGAGTGACTTGCTTCACAACTCTCCACGAGTCGAACTCTTCTCTGAAGCCGAAGCAGAGCAAGCTAGGCAAGACGGAGTAGATCTTCTAGAAGAAGAGCTCGAGATGGCGCTGACTCGCTCAACAATTTATCAACAAGATCTGCGGCGTTTTCACGCGCGGCACGTCAGGAGTCACACATTCAAAGCAGGCGACCTGGTGCTCCGAGTGGATCAGCACAGACCTCACAAGTTGGCTCCCGCCTGGGAAGGACCCTTCATCATCTCTAAGGTGCTGAACAACGGAGCGTATCGACTTTACAACCTCGACAGGGAAACGGATGAGCCGCGAGCATGGAATGGAGATCTCCTGAAACGCTTCGACACATGACCGCCGACGGATACAATGTAAAGAACAAGTATCATTGAAGTAATACAAAGCAGATTGATTTCTTGCAGGTTCAAAATTCTTCCGCGTTTGCAGACTCCGGTCTAAAAAACTCGCTCCGAGTGCGCACTAAAAGCCACACTCGGGAACTTAGCTGCGACCTAGAGTCGCCTAAGTACAAACTCGCTCCGAGTGCGCACTAAAAGCCGCACTCGGGGACTTAGCTGCGACCCAGAATCGCCTAAGTACAAACTCGCTCCGAGTGCGCAATAAAAGCCGCACTCAGGGACTTAGCTACGACCCAGAGTCGCCTAAGTACAAACTCGCTCCGAGTGCGCATTAAAAGCCGCACTCGGGGACTTAGTTGCGACCCAGAATCGCCTAAGTTCAATCTCGCTCCGAGTGCGCACTAAAAGCTGCACTCGGGGACTTAGCTGCGACCCAGAGTCGCCTAAGTACAAACTCGCTCCGAGTGCGCGCTAAAAGACATGCTCGGAGACTTAGCTGCGATCCAGAGTCGCCTAAGTAAACAAGCTTCCTCCAAGTGTATACTCGAGATCCACTTGGAGGCTTAGCAGACCCTTATTGAGGCTCATGTGGATGTGAAGACAACTGACAACTACATGAGTATCAACTCACTCCGAGTGCGCACGAAAAGTCACACTCGGGGACTTAGCTGCGACTCAGAGTCGCCTAAGTAAAAAGCTTCCTCCGAGTGTATTCTTGAGATCCACTTGGAGGCTTAGCAGACCCTCATTGAGACTCACGTGGATGTGAAGACAACTGACAACTACATGAGTATCAACTCGCTCCGAGTGCGCACAAAAAGTCACACTCGGGGACTTAGCTGCGACTCAGAGTCGCCTAAGTAAAAAGCTTCCTCCGAGTGTATTCTCGAGATCCACTCGGAGGCTTAGTAGACCCTCATTGAGGCTCATGTGGATGTGAAGACAACTGACAACTACATGAGTATCAACTCACTCCGAGTGCGCACGAAAAGTCACACTCGGGGACTTAGCAGTGACTCAGAGTCGCCTAAGTAAGAAGCTTCCTCCGAGTGTATTCTTGAGATCCACTCGAAGGATTAGCAGACCCTCATTGAGGCTCATGTGGATGTGAAGACAACTGACAACTACATGCTCTGCATGTTTGTCATCGACTTCACCAAGAAATGCCAAACAAAAACCACGAGCCAAAATCGTGTCAAAAAAAAACTTAGCGAAAGAAGAGCGAAATATTCGATTCGACTTCAAAGTTGGAACCACGAATGTGACGGCCAACAGCAGTGGCCAAAGTTTGATACAGATACCACTCGGCATATAGAGGTAAATGTGCATTCACCGTAAAGTTTTTCAAGCGTCACCGGGACTGGCAGGCTCCACAAAGGTGTCAAGGTCGACCCCGTCTGTGATGCGAGTGGCTATGTCGAGGAAGGTCTCCATGAAATCTTCGAATCGAAGCTTCTTGGTGTTGGCAACCTGCAACGTCTTTAGCTTTTCTTCGCGAGCTTCCTTGCAGTGCACTCGGACCAGAGATAGCGCCACGTCCGCACCACAACGAGCGGCAGACTTCTTCCATGCCTGCACTGTGTTCAGGACGTTCTCCAGCCGAGTCATCAACCCATCTATTTCTTGCCGGGAATCGTCTTCGGGCCATAGCTCCTTGTCGATCCGGCCGATAACTTCTCTCAGGCGGCCAATGAAAGGTCCCACTCTGCCAAGGCGAATATGCGCTCGGAGAAAGTCCCGGTTGGCTTCGTCGCTGAGTGGAACGTTCGGAACAACCGACCGTTCAATGTCGGCTGCTTCAGCCTCAGCGTCCAGACAAAAATCTGCAAAGAAAAGACAAGCAGAAAGTAAGCGCAGAATGAACTCCAAAGTCAAGAAGCACTCAGCAAAAAGCTTACCACCAAGCAGTGCAACCATCTTCCTTGCCCAGTCGCTGACGTACTTCTCTTGCGCCATGCACCGAGTGGTCATCAACTTCAGCTGGCCCATCCGTTCGGTTCTTTGACTCTTCAATTTTTCAATTTCGGCTACCAATGCCTTGTTGGTCTCCCGGGACTCCTCCAAAGACTTCTCTCGGTCAGCAAGAGCCCCCTTCACACCAGCCAGGTCATTCACAGCCGCCTACAAGTCCGCAGCAAGCTGAATCTTTTCAGCCTTCAAAGCATTGTACGCGGATCCCACTTCACAAGTTTTCTGCCAAATAAGCGCAAAGGGAAGATCAGACACATTCAACAAGGAAAACAATCAAAGCTCAAAGTTCTTCAGACCCCTGCCGATGCAAGCAATCGACAGCGGTCTCGGGGACTACACCCAATGGGTTCACTCAGAGTGACCCCACTGACATGAAGCTCGAACAGGTCGGCCCTATTGAGCTACATGACAAACAGACAAATCTATGAGACTACCATTACCCGACCTGAGTAACACTACTCTCGGGGACTACACCCAGTGGGTGCACTCAGAGTAACCCCACTCGTACCATTCGGGCAGATCAGCTCTGATCTGTTCAGGTCACGGAAAATACATATAAAGACAACTGCCGGTGCAAGCACTCGACAGAAGTCTCGGGGACTACACCCACTAGGTTCACTCGGAGTGAACCCACTACAAAATCATCCTACTGTATCCGAGTCTATCACTGAAACCCCCAGTGGGTGACAAGAGGAAAGTAAACACTTTCTAGCGCACTTACTCGGATATCGTCCCAGAGCTCCAAGCTTTTCTTGTACAAAGACACGATGGAGTCGTACGCTCCCTTGGCATCACCCACCATCAGCTCCACCTGCACCATGGCGTCCTTGGCAGCCCCCACCTGGTCTTCCGGGAGATGTCGGGCGTCATATTGAACGGTTGACGGACCCGGCGCGACAGAAGACTCCCTGGGCATCCCGAGCACAGCTCCAGTCGGTCCCGCCGTGAGGGGCACCGTCTCAGTCGGCGGCACCGTCTCGGTCGGCGGCACGTTCATGGTGGGAGCAGCAGTAGATGGGACAACCTCAAGGACAGGCGCCAAAGCTGGCTCCGACCCCCTTTGGTCGTCGTCCTCCAGATGGATCACCTCCGAAGGAAGCTTGACTGAACAAAATGAAATTACACAAAAAGGACAAGATCAAAGACAACACTCGCGAATCAATAATACAAACTCTCGGAGTCGTGACAACGTACCTTGCTGGGACGTAGCAGCGTTATCCGTGTCCATGGGGTCATCGTCCTGGCGCGGCAGAGAGGTGGCAGATGTAGCAACTCTATTGAGTGAAATCCACTCGACAGGTAAGCATGAGTTCGATCAGATACTGAAGGTAGATAGAAGAACAAGACACTTACGCCGAGGCGATTGGAACATCGATCCTCATCCGAGGCAAAGCTTTCCGAGGCTTAGGCCCACTAGGTTTGGCCACCTTGGACGGCTGGTCCATGGGCTCGGCAACAGCGTCCCTGGTCCTCTTCACACTCCGAGCACTCGGAGCCGCGGGAGGGGCTGACGGAGCACTCGGGGCCGCTGGGGGAGCCGGCGGAGCAGCGGGATCGTGGCGCTTCGTTCGGTGCTCTGGTGGTGGAGGTGGCGAGCTCTGCTCCCCATCCTCCTCCTCCTCTTCTTCCGTCTCCTCCTCCGTCTCCCCACTGTCGGAGACATACTCAGTGCTATCCGCGCTGCCCTCCTGGCTGCCCTCCTCTTCCTCATCTGGATTCCCGTTCGAGACAACAGAGTACCAGTTGGTCCACTCCTGCACAAAACACAGTCGGCAATGTCAGGCGGCGAGACAAGAAAAGCGACAAATCTAAAGAGAGCAAAAGCACTCGACAAGATGCGCTCACCTCATTCGGAGGAGGATTGTCAGCGCGGAAGGGCTTCACCCGCCGGGCTCCTTCAGGGTAATCACATGCGCCGGTGATGCCGCGGACCCACGCTCTCACAGTCTCCCCGGTCACGCACTCTGGATGAGTCCGAGTGGAATCCGAAGGCCCCCCGTAGTGCCACATGGAGTGGTGTCGGGCTTGCAGCGGCTGGATGCGCCGACCCAGAAAAGTCTCCAGCAGGTCCGTGCCGGTGACTCCCTTGCGGACGACGGCTATCAACGCATCGACCAAAGGCTGGATCTGGATCCTTTCCCCCTTAGAGAGCGCAAGCTGCCTGGGAGGGCCCGGACGGTCTAGGCTAAAAGGTGACTTATACCCACGACAGAGAGTTTTTGGATTGACTTGGCACATGCTTACACATGTTTATGACTAGAAGTCTATCAAGCCTTGATGATCTTTCTATTCCAGAATAGTTATATCACTTTCATGCCCGATTTAATGTTGCTTTGTCGCTCTGCATGATTATGACCATTATTGCTCTCTAGTTGGTCGCTTCCCCGTCTTTTGCTAGCCTTCGCCTGTACTAAGCGGACCGATTGCTTGTGCATCCAAAATCCTTGAAACCAGTTGCGCCATATGAGTCCACCATACCTACCTATATGCGGTATTTATGTCCTGTCCTAAGTAAATTTGCATGTGCCATAATCTAAGTCTTCAAATAAAATTTTGTTTTGTATGCCCAAATGGCTCATGTAGCGACTAGGGGCTATCAATATCTTCCATGCTAAGTGGGTTATACTCAAGATATGTGTTGATTCACTGTCATTCACAAGAAAGTGGCTGGTAACCGGGATGCCAAGTTCCATGCTCAAAAGTCAAATCAAATTTAATGAAACAAAACTCCCCCAGGATTGTTGTTTGTATGGACGGTACCCGTGGATTCGGCCCGCCGTGGAGTGTGAACAATTGGTGGAGGGGGGGTAAAAACTTTACTATTCTGTTTGGGAACCGCCTATAATGTATTTAGCATGGAAGATATTGAGATCTCTTAGTTGTTATGTTGACAATGAAAGCATACCACCCAAAATTTTGATTCATCTTTGTTTTAAAAGCTCAAGTTCTGGCACCTCTGCAAATCAATGCTTCCCTCTGCGAAGGGCCTATCTATTTTACTTTACCGTTGAGTCATCCTCTTCTTATAAAAAGCACCAACTATTGAGAGCATAATTGTCATTCTGAGTGTACTGTGCATTGTCCCAAAGTACCACATTGTCTTGTGCATGATTATGATAATACTTATTCTGAAATATTTATTTCTATTCTCGTTTAAGACTCCGAAGGAGCGTCTGCATTTATGTTTTGCTTCACTCATGGGGGCTAGAGAGATACCACTCTAGTATGTCCAAGTCAGGTGCATTGTGATCTCGTCATGATTTTCAATTGCATATTATTCATTTTTAGTTGTTTGAAACTCTTCACATGATCGAAGGATTGCTTCGTGCATTGTCTTTGTAGCCTTGCTTCAATACTTGTTGGACTTGTTCGTAGTGCATGCTTATATACATCTAATGAAGCAAAAGAGTTTCTCAAAGTTTTCTTTGTCATGTCCAGTTCGTTGAACTGAATTGCTTGAGGACAAGCAATATGCTAAGCTTGGGGGAGTTGATACGTCTCAAACGTATCGACTTTTCCAAACACTTTTGCTATTGTTTTGGCCTCATTCTTGCATGATTTGAATGAAACTAACCCGGACTGACACTATTTTTAGCAGAGCTGCCTGAATGGTTTTCTTGTGTGTAGAAAAATGGATTTTTAGGTGTCCTGGAAAATTCCGATAAAAAACAGAGAAAATCCACGCATCAGGAGGAACCATTGGCCAGAAGATGGTCCAGAGGGGGGCCACCAGGCCTCCACGCGACCTGGTGGTGCGCCCTGCCCCCTGGCCGTGCAGGGAGGCCGCCTGGGTGGGCCCCACCTCCTCTGGTGCCCTACCTTGGCTCCTATTTTTACCCGTGACGGAGAAATCCCAGAACAGAAGTCGTTTTGCAAGTTCTAGCCGCGGAGCCGCCGCCACCCTCAGTTCTTCTCTGGCAGAGCTAATCTGGAGGCTGCCTTGGCCTACGAAGAGGGGAAATCGTCGCCATCGTCATCACCATCACCACTCCATCACCCTTGCATGGCTTCTCCTTTCATGTGTGAGTAATTCCTTGCTGTAGGTGAAGGGTATGGTAGGGATTGGATGAGTTAGATCATGTAATAGGTCGTCGGATTGTTGGGGGCATGTTGCCTATCATCTACTAGGGTGTTTATCATCTTTGCTACTACTTGTTACTCTTAATGCTTGTCACTTTGGGCCCGAGTGCCATGATTTCATATCTGAATACCTTATGTTTTCTTGAATATATTTGTGTTCTTGATCCTATCTATGAGTAGTATGCACCTATTATAGTCCGGAACCGGCGATCCCAATGGTGACAGCTTGGGACACCAAATGGGATAGACTATAGTTTGAGGATTCCATATATCCATTGATTTTGAAGTCTTTGTTCCGTTGCTCTTTTACGGGAGCACATTAATCTCCATAAGTTCCTTTTGGCCCCGTTGGTAGCGGGATGGTAGGACAAAATATGTTGTGCAAGTTCTTATTGCAAGCACGCACGACTACCTCAGGATACATGCCTAATGTTTGATATTTGCCTAGATGATCATTACTTTTCTATGTGCCTTTCCCCAAGTTAAAATACATGATATCTCTCATCCATGACCGACCATCCATCTCCCTAGCCTACAATGTTTTAATCCTGCTGGTTACAAGTTGCTTCACTTTTGCTGTTTTACTTTCGTTGCTTTGCCACTATTATTTCCGTTGCCACCATCACTTCCATATCACCATTGCTACTAATATTTCATTGCCAAGAAAGTATCTGTCAGGTGCGGTTGAATTGACAACTCAACTGTTAAAGCTTATAAATATTCTTTGGATCCCCTTGTGTCGAATCAATAAATTGGATTTTCTTACCCGCGAAGACTATTGCGATCCCCTACACTTGTGGGTTGTCATAAGCGCATGAAGAAACTCCATACAGATGGACTTTTGGAGTCTCTTGATTTTGAATCATTTGACACATGCGAACCGTTCCTCATGGGCAAGATGACCAAGACTCTGTTCTTTTGAACAATGCAACGAGTAACCAACTTATTGGAAATAATACATATCGATGTACGCGGTCCAATGAGCGTTGAGGCTCGCGGTGGCTATCGTTATGTTCTCACCCTTAGTTATGATTTAAGTAGATATGGGTATGTCTACTAGATGAAGCACAAGTCTGAAACCTTTGAAAGGTTCAAGGAATTTCAAAGTGAGGTGGAGAATCAACGTGACAAGAAAATAAATTTCTTACGATCTGATCGTGGAGGAGAATATTTGAGTCACGAGTTTGGCACACACCTAAGGAAATGTGGAATTGTTTCACAACTCACGCCGCCTGACACACCACAGCATAACGGTGTGTCTGAATGTCGTAATCGCACTCTATTGTATATGGTACGATCTATGATGTCACATACTGATTTACCGCTATCATTTTGTGGATATGCATTGGAAACTGCCGCATTCACTTTAAATAGGGCACCATCTAAATCCATTGAGATGACGCCGTATGAATTATAGTTTGGCAAGAAATCTATGCCGTCGTTTCTGAAAGTTTGGGGCCGCGATGCTTATGTGAAGAAACTTCAACCAGAGAAGCTCGAACCTAAAGCGGAAAAATGCGTCTTCATAGGATACCCTAAGGAAACTATTGGGTACAACGCAAGAAAATGTTTTTGAGGCGCCTGCACCGGCTAGAGAAAAAGTTAATGATGATGATCATGAAACTTTAGATCAAGTTGTTATTGAACCTCGAAGGTCCACAAGGGTACGTTCCGCACCAGAGTGGTACGGCAACCCTGTCATGGAAATCATGTTGTTGGACAAGAGTGAACCTTCGAACTATGAAGAAGCGATGGCGGGCCCGGATTCCAACATTTGTCTTGAGGCCATGAAATCCGAGATAGGATCCATGTATGAGAACAAAATATGGACTTTGGTGGACTTGCCCGACGGTCGGCGAGCTATAGAAAATAAATGGATCTTTAAGAAGAAGAATGATGCGGATGGTAATGTGACCATCTATAAGGCTCGACTTGTCACTAAGGGTTATCGACAAGTTCAAGGGATTGACTATGATGAGACCTTTTTACCCGTAGCGATGCTGAAGTCGGTCCGAATCATGTTAGCAGTTGCCACATTTTATGATTATGAAATCTGGCAAATGGACATCAAAACAGCATTCCTGAACGGCTTTCTTAAGGAAGAATTGTATATGATACACCCGGAAGGTTTTGTCGATCCTAGCAATGCTAACAAGGTATGCAAGCTCAAGTGCTCCATCTATGGGCTTGTGCAAGCATCTCGGAGTTGGAACATCCGCTTTGATGAGGTGATCAAAGCGTTTGGGTTTGTATAGACTTATGGAGAAGCCTGTATTTACAAGAAAGTGAGTGCGAGCTGTGTAGCATTTCTCATATTATATGTGGATGACATATTGTCGATGGGAAATGATATGGAACTATTGTAAAGCATAAAGGCCTACTTGAATAAGAGTTTTTCAATGAAGTACCTTGGAGAAGCTGCTTACATATTAGGCATCAAGATCTATAGAGATAGATCGAGACACCTCATAGGTCTTTCACAAAGTGCATACCTTGACAAGATATTGAAGAAGTTCAATATGGATAAGGCTAAGAACGGGTTCTTGCCTGTATTACAAGGTGTGAGGTTGAGTATGACTTAATGCCCAAAACGACAGACGATAGAGAAAAGATGAGTACTGTCCCCTATGCTTCAGCCATAGGCTCTATTATGTATGCCATGCTATGTAACATAACTGATGTGAACCTTGCCATAAGTTTGGTAGGGAGGTACCAGAGTGATCCAAGAGTGGATCACTGGACAGCGGTCAAGAACATCCTTAAGTACCTGAAAAGGACTAAATATATGTTTCTCGTTTATGGAGCTGCCAAAGAGCTCGTCTAAAGGGTTACATCGATGCTAGCTTTGACATAGATCCGGATGATCCAAGTCACAAACCGGATACGTGCATATTTTGAATAATGGGGCAGTTAGCTGGTGCAGTTGCAAGCAAAGCGTCGTGGCGACATCTACATGTGAAGCAGAGTACATAGCTGCTTCGGAAGCAACACATGAAGGAGTCTAGATGAAGGAGTTCATCACCGACCTAGGAGTGATTCCAAGTGCGTCAGGCCCGATGACTCTGTTCTGTGACAACACGAGAGCTATAGCCATTGCAAAGGAGCCCAGGTTTCACAAGAAGACCAAGCACATCAAGCGTCGCTTCAACTCCATTCATGGATACATCCAGGATGAAGATATAGATATTTGTAAAGTACATACGTTTCTGAATGTCGCAGATCCGTTAACTAAACCTCTTCCACGAGCGAAACATGATCAACACCAGAACTCTATGGGTGTTCGATTCATCACAATGTAACTAGATTATTTACTCTAGTGCAAGTGGGAGACTGTTGGAAATATGCCTTATCGGCAATAATAAAGTGGTTATTATTATATTTCCTAGTACATGATAATTGTCTATTATTCATGCGATAATTGTATTAACCGGAAACCGTAATAAATGTTTGAATATATGGATCACAATGTGTCCCTAGTGAGCCTCTAGTTGGCTAGCTCGTTGACCAATAGATGATCATGGTTTCCTGATCATGGACACTGGATGTCATTGATAACGGGATCACATCATTGGGGAATGATGTGATGGACAAGACCCAATCCTAAGCATAGCACTAGATCGTATTTTTTGTCTGCTAAAGCTGTTCTAATGTCAAGTATCATTTCCTTAGACCATGAGATTGTGCAACTCCCGGATACCATAGGAGTGGTTTGGGTGTATCAGACGTCACAACGTAAGTGGGTGCTTATAAAGGTTCACTACAGGTATCTCCGAAAGTATCTGTTAGGTTGTACGAATCGAGAATGGGATTTGTCACTCCGTGTGACGGAGAGGTATCTCTGGGCCCACTCGGTAATCCATCATCATATTGAGCTATGTGTGACTAAGGAGTTAGTCAAGGGATGATATGTTACGGAACAAGTAAAGAGACTTGCCTATAACGAGATTGAACAAGGTATAGGGATACTGACGATCGAATCTCGGACAAGTATCATACCGGTAGAACAAGGGAATTGCATACGGGATTGATCGAATACCCCACATCGTGGTTCATCCGATGAGATCTTCGTGGAACATGTGGGAACCAACATGGATATCCAGACCCCGCTGTGCATTATTGACCGGAGAGGTGTTTCGGTCATGTCTGCATGGTTCCCGAACCCGTAGGGTCTACACACTTAAGTTTTGATGACGCTAGGCTTATATGGGAATTGTGTATGTGGTTACCGAAGGTTATTCGGAGTCCCGGATGAGATCCCGGACGTCACGGGGAGTTCTATAATGGTCCGGAGGTAAATATTGATATATAGGAAGTGAGGATTTGATCGCCAAAAGTGTTTCACGCGTCACCGATAATGTACCGGGACCACCGGAAGGGTTCCGGGGGTCCACCAGGATGGGCCACCAGCCCCAAAGTGCTACATGGGCCAAGAGTGGAAGGGAACCAACCCCTAGATGGTATGGTGCACCTCCCATCTTAGCTCAAGGCGCACAAGGGGTGGAGAGGGGCAAAACCCTAGGCGTGGAGGGGCAGCCTTGGGCCTTCAGGCCCACCATAGGGCGCCTCCTCCACCCTTGGCCGCCACCCCCTCGGCCATCTAGGGCTGCGGCACCCATTAGGGTGGAAACCCAAAGGGTGGACACCCTTCTCCCTCTCCTCCTATATATAGTGGAGTATTTGGGGCTGATTTGAGACACAATTTCTCTCTCTCTCTCAGCGCATCCCTACTCCTCGTCCTCCTCGTCCTCCGTAGTGCTTGGCGAAGCCCTGTCGAAGTACTACACAGCTCCACCATCACCACGCCATCGTGCTGTCGGATCTCTCCCTTAGCCTCTTCTCCCTCCTTGCAGGATTAGGGCGTTGGAGACATCACTGGGCTTCGCATGTGTTGAACGCGGAGGCGCCGTTGTTTGGTGCATAGATCGGAATCCACCATGATCTGAATCGCTCCGAGTATGACTCCATCAACCGCGTTCTAGCAACGCTTCCGCTTAGTGATCTTCAAAGGTAAGAAGATGCTCTACCCCTTTGCTCGTTGCTAGTTTCTCCATAGATAGATCCTTCTGTGACGTAGGAGTTTTTTTTGAAATTACTACGTTCCCCAACAAAATTGTTTCGCGAATCTTGTCCAACACTACATGTCTTATCCAACATCTTCATCAGGCTCCCATGGCACCGAAGAAGGCTAGGAGCGCATCAGCACCCGTTCCATCTTTGTCCAAGATGCCCACGCCGGCCGCTATGAGCGACGGGGGTGTGATGGACATCTGATACGTCCAAAATGCATCACTATTTTGTATAATAATTTATCTCTATTCATTGATATATTTCACTTTTTGATGATGTACTTATAGTGTTTTGGCTTATTTTACACAATGTCCAACTTTCCGACGCCGAAACAGCAGACGCAGGATTCAGCGGAGAAAAGAGCACGAAGAGTTGCAATATCAGAACATCTCCAATTGAGCTGAAATTTTGAGGGAAGAAGTTTCCGCACGGGTCCTGAAGACAGGCCAAAGAAGGGCCGGAGGGGGGCCACAGGTCACCCAGGCGACCTGCTAGTGCGCCCCCCTAGGCCGCGCCAGGAGGCTACCTGAGTGACGGGCCCCACCTCCAGAACTCTCCTTTGGACTATATGTCTCTCTTGACCTAAACATTCTGGAGACACAGGAGTTTTTGCCATTCAGCCGCCGCTCCGCGGCGGAAACATACAAAGAAGAAAAGACCTTTCCGGCGGACAGATTCAGCCAGGGAGAACTCCTCCCGGAAGGGGAGATTGTCACCATCGTCACCGGCATCATCGAGATCATCATCACCATCATCACCAACACCAGCACCATCTCCACCTTCATCTCATCTACTTCACCATTGCAATCGGAGTTGTACCTTGCACTATTTATCACCTCTACTCTACCGATGTTGATTACTCTTTTGTAGTGAATGCTATTGAGTTTTGTTGGAGGATTATTGTTATGACCATATTGTTAATCATATTTTCATCACCTCTGATCATGATCTCTTTTATGTCTTGTGGGTAGTTCCATTAGTTCTTGAGGACATGGGAAAAGTCTAGATGCTAGTAGTCGTATGATGTTGAAGTAATATGTGTTGATTGATATTTAAGTTATGGTGTTATCCTTCTAGTGGTGTTATGTGAACATCGACTACATAACACTTAGCCTTTTTAAGGACCCAGGGGGATGCATCGTGTATAAAGAATGTTTATGGTGGGTTGCCGGAGTGACAGAAACCTGAACCCAGGTTTGCATACTTTTGCATGAGGGAGTATTGGATCCTAAAGCTTATTCCTATGGTTAGGCTTTGCCTTAATTTCTCTCTTGTATTTGTCGATGCTTGCAAGAGGGATTAATCATAAGAGCGTACTTGTCTTATCCTAGATGGTGCACTGGTTAAGATCCACCCACATAACACTTATCAATACAAAACATAGTACTAGACGAAATATGACGAAAGCACTTGACTATCTTTCCCGTGTGTCCTCAGGAACGCCATAGTCTTTATAAGTTTAGTCCCTCGGCTTATCCTTCATGTTCAAAAGGATTGAGCCACTTGCTGCACCTCGGCACCATTTACTTTACTTGCATTTATTTCCTTGTTTCTTATACTAGAAAACCCATAAAAAGTTACCTTTCAGTACTTGCAGTTATTCCTTGCTCAAGATCACTTGTCAATACTTTCTGCTCCTCGTTGGGTTTGACACTCTTACTTATCTAAAAGGCTACGATAGGTCCCCTACACTTGTGGTCATCAAGACCATTTTCTGGCGCCGTTGCCGGGGAGCGTAGCGCTATTGGTAAGGAAAGTTTTACACTGTACGTGCTGTTTTTGTTTTACTATTTCCAGTTTTTGTCGCTATGGAAAACTCTGCTCTTGGTTTGTTGCTTGTGGGGAACCGCCCCAACGTTATTGTGGTGGAGATGCCTCCCCCACCTACTGAAATTATGCCTTTTAAAATACCAACTGGTATTATTGATTGTGTTTTGGCTAATCGATATGCAGGCGATAGACATCCAGGTGACCACTTGCTATATCTTTCACAACCATGCTCCTTATTTAAGCTTGCAGGTATATCAATGGATTTTGTTATGAGAAAGTTATTTTCTCTATCATTAAAAGATAAGGCTTTGGATTGGTATAGGCTTCTTGATGACTATCATTTACTAAATTGGCAAGATCTTATGCCTCTCTTTTATGCAAAGTTTTATCCTCTTCATGAAATACATCGAGACATGAATTATATTTATAACTTTTGGTCTTGTGACGGAAAAAGCATCGCTCCAGCTTGGGGGAGACTGAAATCCTTAATGCTCAAATGTCCCAATCATGATCTCTCATAAGAAATTATTCTTACAAATTTTTATGCAAGGCTTTCTCGTCAAGATAAAGAGATGCTTGATACTTCCTCTAGTGGGGCATTCTCCAACAAAAGCAGTGAAGCTAAATGGGATCTTATTGAAAGGATCTAGAAGAAGACTGAAGAGTGGGAGATTGATAAAGGTATTGAACCCGTTATAAATTATGAACATGATTATATTGAGAGCTATGTGAAAACTGATTCCCAGCTTCTAATTGATTTTTGCAAAGACTTTGCCTCTCATATTGACTCTTCTGAGAAGAATAAGGATCAACATCATAAACCTTTTAAGGATTTACCTGTTGATATTAATGTTGTTGACCCTATCTTGCCTGCAGTTGAATATGAAAAGCCCCCTTTTCCCGCAAGGATGAGGGAGCATTCTTTTGCACATGCATCTTGAATAAAAGTGAAAGAACGACTGATGAGCATGAGGACCTGATTAAATTCGATCCTCAAGTTGCATTAGTCAAGGATCTTGTTACTAGTAATATTGAGGATTCCAATATAAATTTTTGTGCTGTTTCCACTAACCTTGTTACAACCAAGAATAAAGGCCCAATTTCAGGTACTCTAGTTGTATCTGTTAAAATAGGAGATCATAATTATTATGGGCTATGTGATTTGGGATCCAGTGCTAGTGCTAATCCTTTTTCACTTTATCAAGAGATCATGAATGAGATTCTACCATGTGAAATTGAAGAAGTTGATGTTACGATTCATCTTGCAAATAAAGAAACTATCTCTCCAATTGGGATTGTGCGAGATGTTGAAGTTCTTTGTGGAAAGGTAAAATATCCTACCGACTTTCTAGTACTTGGTTCAGTACAAGATAGTTTTTGCCCTATTGTCTTTGGTAGGCCTTTTCTCAAAACTTGTGGAGCTATTATACATTGCAGGAAAGGAAAAGTATCTGTTGAATGTAATGGTGAGCCATATGAATTTAACTTTTCTAAATTCTCAAAGCGAACTCGTGGTGCCGATCTACCCAGTAATGATAAAATTATTGAAGAGATTGCTTCTATTGCTATTCGTCCTAACGATCCTTTGCAGCAATTTATGGAAAACCACAAGAATGATATGCGTATGCAGGAAAGGAATGAACTAGATGATATATTCTTGAGACAACCTGCTATCCTGAAGCACAACCTTTCGGTTGAACATTTGGGAATTTTATCGAAACTAAAAGAAGACCCGGTGTTTGATCTTAAGCCTCTTCCCAGTACGCTTAAGTATGCTTATTTAGATGAAAAGAAAATATATCATGTTATTATCAATTCTAAACTTTCATGATATGAAGAAGAGCAATTATTGTAAGTCCTTCGTAAACACCAAGGCACTATTGGGTATACCCTTGACGATCTTAAGGGGACTAGTCCATCTATTTGTCAGCATACTATCAATCTAGAGCCTGATGCGAAACCAGTTGTTGATCATCAACGACGGTTAAACCCGAAGATGAAAGATGTTGTGAGGACCGAAATTCTCAAACTTCTAGCTGCAGGTATTATCTACCCTATAGCTGATAGTAAGTGGGTAAGTCCAGTACATTGTGTTCCCAAGAAAGGACGTACGACTGTGGTTCCTAATGATAAGAATGAACTAATACCTCAAAGAATTATTATTGGATATAGAATGTGTATTGATTACAGGAAGCTGAACAAGGCAACCAGGAAGGACCAGTACCCACTGTTGTTCATCGACTAAATGCTTGAAAGGTTATCCAAAAACACTCACTTTTGCTATCTTGACGGGTACTCCGGCTTCTCTCAAATTCATGTTAACACTGTTGATAAACAGAAGACCACTTTTACTTGTCCCTTTGGTACTTATGCTTATAGACGTATGCCTTTTGGTTTATGCAATGCTTCTGCTACTTTTGAAAGGTGCATGTCCGCTATCTTTCATGGTTTTTGTGAGGAAATTGTGGAGGTCTTCATGGACGATTTCTCCGTCTATGGAACCTCTTTTGACCATTGTCTCCACAACCTTAATAAAGTTTTGCAGAGATGTCAGGAGACGAACTTGGTACTCAATTGGGAGAAGTGCCACTTCATGGTCAATGAGGGAATTGTTCTTGGCCACAAGATTTCTGAAAGAGGAATCGAGGTGGACAGGGCAAAGATTGAAGCAATCGAGAGAATGCCTTTTCCAAAAGACATCAAAGGTATTCGTAGTTTCCTTGGTCATGCTGGTTTCTATAGGAGATTTATTAATGACTTTTCTAAAAATTTGAAACCCCTTACTAATCTCCTCTAGAAGGATATTCCTTTTGTGCTTGATGAAGATTGTAAGGAAACCTTCGAAGTTCTTAAGAAAGCCTTGATAACCGCCCCTATAGTCCAACCACCTGATTGGAATTTGCCTTTTGAAATCATGTGTGATGCTAGTGATTTTGCTGTTGGAGATGTGTTAGGACAAAGGGTTGATAAGAATTGAATGTTATCCATTATGCTAGCAAAACCCTTGACACTGCTCAAAAGAATTATGCTACTACTGAGAAAGTATTTTTAGCAGTAGTGTTTGCTTGTGATAAGTTTAGGCCTTACATTGTTGATTCTAAAGTTATCATTCATACTGATCATGCTGCTATTAAGTATCTTATGGAAAAGAAGGATGCCAAACCAAGGCTTATCAGATGGGTCGTTCTTCTTCAAGAATTTGATTTGCAGATTGTCGATAGGAAAGGAGCAGACAACCTTTCCAGGATGGAGGACATACCACACGATCCTATTCCGGTCAATGATAGTTTTCCTGATGAGAAGTTAGCTCTTTTGCAGGTGAAATCTAATTCAGATCCGTGGTATGTAGATTATGCTAACTTTATTGTTGCAAAGTTTTTGCCTCCAGGTTTAACATTCCAGAAGTGGAAGAAGTTCTTCCACGACTTGAGGTATTACTTTTGGGATGACCCACATATTTTAAGAGAAGGTGCGGATGGGCTTGTAAGGATATGCATACCGGAGCATGAGCATAAGGATATCTTGAGACAATGCCATAGCAGTCCTTATGGAGGACATCATGCCGGTGAGATGACCGCACACAAGGTTCTCCAATTAGGTTTTTATTGGCATACTATCTTTAAAGATGCTAGAAATTACGTTTTATCCTATGATAAGTGCGAGAGAGTTGGTAATATTAGTAGGAGGAATGAGATGCCTATGAATTATTCCCTAGTCACTAAGCCTTTTGATTGCTGGGTTTTTGATTTTATGGGTCCTTTCCCTCCTTCACACAAATACACTCACATCTTAGTAGCTGTGGATTATGTGACTAAGTGGGTTGAAGCAATTCCCACTGAAAGTGCTGATCATAAGACATCTTTTAAAATTCTCAAGGATGTAATCTTCCCTAGGTTTGGTGTACCTAGGTACTTCATGACCGATGAAGGATCACATTTTACACACGGTGCTTTTAGAAAAGATCTAGCCAAACATGATGTTAATCATAGAATTGCTTCACCTTACCACACTCAAACAAATGGGCAAGTTGAACTGACAAATTGAGAGATCAAGTTGATCTTGCAAAAGACAGTGAACAATTCTAGGAAGGCTTGGTCCAATAAGTTAGGAGTTGCCTTGTGGGCGTATAGAACCACTTACAAAAATCCTATGGGGATGTCTCCGTATAAAATGGTTTATGGCAAGGCATGTCATCTACCTCTAGAGTTAGAGCATAATGCTTTCTGGGCTGTTAGAGAGCTTAATGTTGATCGAAAGCTTGCGGGTGAAAAGCGTCTCATGAACTTGACTTCTCTAGATGAGTGGAGAAGTGAAGCTTACGAGAGCGCAAAAATGTTGAAAGAAAAGGTTAAGAAGAGGCATGACAAGAGAATTTTGAAGCATGAATTTAATGTTGGTGACAAAGTTTTGTTGTATAGATCTCGTTTCAGGTTTTCTTCAGGTAAATTACTTTCCAAGCGGGAAGGACCGTGCCATATCGAAGAAGTCTACCTCTCTGGTGCAATCAAGATTAATAATTTTTAAGGCACAAAACCACATGTTGTGAATGGGCAAAGACTCAAGCATTACATGGCTGGAGACCCCATCAATGTAGATGTGGATGTGATACAAGTGGCCACTTGTGAAGAACATATTACAACACTGTATCCGACACCGGCAGAAGCAGAATAAGAAAAGGTATGAAATACGGTAAGGAAACTTCGTGAACATCAATAAAAGTTCCATATTATGTGTTTTTGCAAAATTAGGAAAATTGTGAGCCTAAGCGGGGCCGGGGAGGAGCTCCAGGTCACCCAGGAGACCTGCTGGCGCGGGCTAGGCCCTGGCCATGCCAGGAGGCCGCCTGGACTTCCGAGAGCCCGTCTCCGACTCCACTTTGGCTTGTTACCTTCTTTTCGGTGCAGAAATTTTTCCTATATATTTTCCCGGATCGTCCCGGCGTTGTATCTTGCGATTCCCTGCGTTTTGTTTTCAATCTGTTTGTGCCAGGAGAACTTTCACCATATTTAGGTGCCATGGCTTCCCTAGAGTCTCCCAAGGACAAGTTCCTTGTCCACGTCATCAACCCTTATCTCGTAGAGGTAAAAAGACACCCTCAAACCCTTTGGGTGGAGGATGGTGTCCTCCACAAAGAGGATTTGAAGGGACCTGTCAAGGAGGGGAGCACCAGGGCTAGGCTGGAAGAAGTGGAGCAAGAAGTCTTCAAGTACAAGTTGATGATCGAGCGTGGTGTCGAGGCCAACTATGATATCATCACTGAGGTGAAAAGGGAACATGAGGAGGATATGAAGGAAGTGTGATCAATCAAATCCGCACTAGAAACCAAAGTGTTTGAGCTTCAAGGGCACATCTATGACCATCAGAACATGAACTGTGAGTATGAACTTAAGTTTTTTGCGCATGGGCTTAGCTGCCGAAAGCAGGATTGTAAGTGCATCTAGTGCCCCTTAGTGATTTTGGTGGTTTGAAGACTTATAGGTTAAGTATCTAATGTGTTTATAAGTGTACACAAGATCTATAAGTCATTGAGGAGTTTGAGATATTTGAAGAATATCGACCCCTAAAAATATATGTCTTCAGTTGAAGAAATTGGTCTGAAGCTGAAGAAATGAATCGCGAAGAATTTGCGATGAAATTGATATTCCTCATGAAGATATTGATATTGAGAAGATCGGTGGTTCCTGAAGAAAATCGTTCTGAAGAAATTGAAGCATGAAGATTTACGTTTTCTGTTTTACTTTCTTCGCATTTGATGAATAGGAACACCGTACTGTTAAAGGGGGTCAAAGTAACGCTATGGAATGAATTTCCTCATGATGCTCAACCCAAGCCAGATCCTACCAAAAGCCTCAAGTGAGGAATATGAGTGACATGAGGACTCTCACAGTTGAGGGTCCCGACCGTTTCGATAGCCACACCAAGTCACTGGTCTTATCCACTCCAACGGTCATATTATTTAAGGGCATTAATGTCAAATCATGTCGGGATGCTCCAAGGCTATAAATAGCCGCCCCCACAACCACTAGCTGGTTGGCTGCTCCGTTAGAAACTGACACTTGTCATAAGAGCAACCCAAATTCCTCAGAGCTTTCGAGAGTAAATCATCAGTGAGGAAATACACCACCCACCGAAACCACAAACCAAAACTAGTGGTTGAGCATCACTGAAGAAGTTGTTCCTGTGTGGGACTAAAGCCTTTTACCTTTGAGGACGATGCATCCTCCAGACGGTTAGGCGTCATGGTCTAGAGCAATCCAGCAGTCAATTGTGGATCGTCTGGTGACCAAGTTTGTGAGGGTTTGGAAGTCTGCCCTGAAGACTTACCACGAGTGTTGGGCGAGGACTGTGTGTCCTTAGCTCAAGGAGAATACGGTAGGGACTGTGTGTCCCGGGACTGGGTGTCCTTTGGTTTCAATACCAAGCCGCTCCAAACCAGATGTACAACTGTCACAACAGTTGGAACTGGGTCATCAACAACAGTCTTCACCAAGAATCGGGTTCTAATTCCTCAACTCTTTACTTTCTCTGTATTATGTGTTGTTGACTTTCACTGTGTCTGATTTGAAGAATTTGTTGAAGACTTTCTCTGAATTTCCTCAACCCCAAATTCTTCACTTGAGTTAATCATCATCTGTATTCTGCGTGCCTGCTTACTGTGCAATCTGTTTTCACATTCTTCACTCTGTAATACTGCTATTGTGAAAGTTTGCACGTCTGATCCGTAACCGTTTCCGCTGTAAGTTAGTCATCAGTGAGGAATTTCCTCAAACGGAATTTCCTCAGTGATGAAATTCTAAAAATCTTCTATTCACCCCCCCTAGTCGATATAACGCACTTTCAATTGGTATCAGAGCAAGGTACTCCCTTGTTCTGTGTGATTTTGGTTTAACCACCTGGAGTTTTAGTTATGTCGACTGCAGGCATGTTTAAGGTGACTGCAGCATGTCCTACCTACGAGGGAAAGAACTTTCCCTTCTGGAAGAACAAAATGCAAATGCATCTACAAGCTATTGACAATGATCTCTGGTATATTGTGGAAAATGGTGTCCCCATCATTTCTGCTAGTGTCACTGCAGCTGATGTGAAGAAATTCAAGCAACTTGATTCTCAAGCGAAGAACATGATCTGTTGTCATCTGAGCCCTGGCCAGTTTGGAAGAGTAAGTGCCTTAGGCTCTGCAACACTGATCTGGGAGAGACTGTGCAAGGTAAATGAAGGAGTATCAACCCAACGCGACTCTCGTGTTGATATTCTTCGCAATCTCTTCAATCGCTTCAAGAGACATGACAATGAAAGCTGCCAAGACACCTTTGATCGCCTCACTGACATATCAAATGAACTGCAAGCACTGGGAGCTCGAGACATCACTGATCACGAAGTTGTGGAAGAAACTGCTGAGATCTTTGGATTCTTCATTTGACACTTTAGTTCTGATGATCCAAGAAAGACCAGACTACAAGATGCTAGATCCTGCTGATATCCTTGAAAGGCTAAATACTCATGAATTCCATCTAGAAGAAAAGAGAGATCTATATGGACAAAGCTATTCCAGACCACGTGCACTGAAGGCAAGAGCAATTTCCTCATCTGAAGAAGAAGACACAGATGACAGCAGTTGTGACCCTGAAGAATTTGGTCAGGAACTTGCAATGCTTGTGAGGAAATTCCAGAGATTTACACGACGAGGCCAGTTCGGTAAATCATCAAGAAGAGACATGAGGAAATCAGAATCTGCATCTGAGGACTACAAGAAACGGACCTGTCACAAGTGCAAGAAATCAGGTCATTACATTGCTGATTGTCCTCGCTGGGGAAAGGAATCAAAGAAGAAGAAATACAAGGATGACAGTTCTGATGACTCAAAGAAGAAGAAGAAATCTTCAAAATCCTCATCTTCAAAGTCCTCCTCACACAAGAAGACCAGCTTCAGAAAGGCTCGGGCACTTATTGGCAAGGAAATGGATTCCGAGGCAGAATCAGAAGAATGTGATGATGAAGAAGGCTCTGGAGAAGATTCAGAGTCCGGACAGGCTAGTCTTGCACTAGCAACCAATTTCGTCAGCAAGTCAATCTTCAATCTTGAAGAAAATGAGTGCACCATCCATACTGATGACTATGCTGATGACTTCGCTCCAACCTATTGCTTCATGGCAAAAGGTTCAAAGGTATCACATAATGCCTCCTCATCTGATTCAAGTGACTGTGAACATGATGATTACAAAAAACCCAGTTACAGTAAACTTGCCATCATTGCCACTAAACAACAAACTGCTCTGGAAAAGCTTCAAAAACTGCAAGACAAAAGTGATGATCTGTTGAATGATGAAATGAATATTAATCAAATCCTCACTGATGACATGAAAAATCTTCAGTCTAGATTTGATATTCTTCAGGATCGTTATGATACACTCCTCACTGATCATGAGAAGCTTTCCTATGAATTTATTCAAAGGAAGCTTGATCTTGAGAAGCTGAGGATGTCTTATGATGATCTTCGTATGGAAAATGATTCATTACTAGCTCAACAGATCAGTGCTAGTCAAGTTGAATTTATTCCTCCATGTCTTAAATGCATTGATCGTGAAACTGCTAATTCTTCACCAGAATCTTCAAATGCTACCACTGCTACAAATACTTCAACTGCACCTGTTGTGTCTATTTCCTCACTTGAGGAAAACACAAATGTCACTGATGAAAATGCAGGGTTGAAGGAATTGTACGTAACAGGCATGTACAAAAGCCTCAAAGGACATCAAATCCTTTTTGATGTGCTCAAAAAGCAGATCTTGAACAGGAACCCGAGGAAAGAAGGAATTGCCTTTGAGAGGAAATTGAATGCCGATGGATCTTATTGGAAACCTGAGCAATATCCCAAAACCTCATGGGTTGCTGCTACTGGGCCTCCTTTTGATCCATCTAATCTAACTGGCTTCTCATGTGAATTATCCTATTCCTCGGATGAGTCATTTGATTCCAACTATAAACTGTTCAAAGATCAATCTGGTGAAGTATTTGCTCGATATGTTGGAACTAACTGCAGGAATGGCCCTCCTCTGAGGAAAATCTAGGTTCCCAAAAGTTGTCATGAAAATCTTCAAGTAAATGTCCTCATGACATCACCTCTGTAGAATCTGAACCCCAGATCAAATTCCTCAGGAGGACCAAAGTCTTCAAGAGGATCAAAATCCTCAACTGGTCAAAACTATGCTCATACCCGTGCTTATGCGTCTAACATGCAGGGAAACTACAAGGAATATGATTATGAGCTCTATTCTTCAAGTCATTATGTTCATAAGCCCTCAAAACAGTTCTCTGCATACTCATATGAGTACTTTAACCCCCCTACTGTTAAGAGAAGTGCATTAGCTTCAATGCCACCTTTCTCATATGGTGCTCGCAGGATGATGAACGCTTTGCCACCCCTTCAGATGTGGGTGGTGAAGAAATAAAACTAATCACTTCTGCAGGTCAGGTCTCCAGATGAATATCATCATCTGAAGAATTTGCTGGAGACCTGAGGAAATGCTTGATAGGACGCACGCTAATGATTGATGAAATAGAAATATTTCACACGTCCTTACATTTCTGTTATGATGAAATAAGTATCATATTCTTCAAATTTGAAGCATATGAGATGGTAAGCTGTACTAATTCATCTGCAGGATGACAAACCCAAAAATACTGAGTGGGTTCTCGATAGTGGCTGCACACATCACATGACTGGTGATAAAAGCCTACTGATGAATATGCCACTAACTCCATCACCTCTGAAGCAAATCACATATGCTGATAAAGGTAAAAGCAAGGTATTGGCACTTGGCAAAGTAGCTATTTCCAAGGATAGGCATATGGACAAAGTGATGCTTGTTGAATCCCTTGGTTTTAACCTCATGTCAGTCTCGATGCTTTGTGATCTTGATATGATTGTTATCTTTGGTAGATATAGATGCGTAGTCATCATGGAATCTGACAGATCCAAAGTCTTCGAAGGTGTAAGAAGAGGGGATTTGTACATTGTTGACTTCTCTACAGGTCCTCAACCAGCCACTTGCTTACTAGAAGAAACCTCAGAAGGATGGCTATGGCACAGAAGACTAGGTCATGCAGGCATGAGGAATTTGCACACACTTGCAAAGAAGAAGCATGTCATTGGCATCGAATCAGTCAAATTCCTCAAGGATCATCTCTGCGGTGCTTGTGAATCTGGGAAAATGACCAGATCCAAGCATCCCTACAAAACCATCATGACCACTACACGTCCATTTGAATTGCTTCATATGGATTTATTTGGACCTACACACTATGCAACACTAACCAATGCAGCATCTCTATATGGCTTTGTCATAGTTGATGATTATTCCAGATACACTTGGGTGCATATCATAGTGTATAAAACTGAAGTGCAGGAAATCTTCAAACGATTTTCTTCAAGGGCCTCGACGAACTTTGGCATCAAGATCAAACATATAAGGAGTGATAATGGAACCGAGTTCAAAAACACTGGTCTTGATGATTATCTTGATGAACTTGGTATTACTCACAAATTGTCTGCTCCTTATACTCCTCAGCAGAATGGTGTCGTCGAAAGAAAGAACAGGACTCTGGTTGAAATGGCAAGAACTATGCTTGAAGAATATCGGACTCCTCGTCGCTTCTGGCCTGAAGCAATCAACACTGCATGTCATATCATCAACAGGGTATATCTTCACAAATTCCTCAAGAAAACCTCATATGAACTCCTCACTGACAAGAAACCCAATGTAAGTTATTTCAAAGTCTTCGGTGCAAAATGCTGGATTAAAGATCCTCATCATAGCTCGAAATTTGCACCTAAGGCACATGAAGGATTTATGCTCGGTTATGGAAAGGACTCGCACACCTACAGAGTCTTCAACAACTATCACAACAAAGTTGTTGAGACTGTAGATGTGCGTTTCGATGAAACTAATGGCTCGCAAAGAGAGCGATTGCCTTCTGATCTAGATAAGCTGTCTCCTGAGGAAGCAATAAAGCTTAAGCCTACTGAAGACATTGTTCCCACTGAGGAAATTGGTGAAGAAACAATCCCTATCGCTGATGAAAGTCAAGAAGATGCTCCTGAGGAAATTGCAACAGCACCACTTCCTCAGCCCAGACAAAATCCTCAACCAGCTCATCCGAGAATTGCAAATGAAGTAGAACTTGAAAAAATCCTCAAAGACATCAACGCGCCAGGTCCTCTCACTTGCTCAAAAGCTTCACACTTAGTTAACTTTTCTGGGCATTTTTCTTTTGTATCTATCACAGAACCCTCAAAAGTAGCTGAGGCTTTTCTGGAACCGGAGTGGATCCAAGCCATGCAAGACGAACTTCTTCAATTCAAGCTGAATGACGTATGGGAGCTCGTCAAACGACCAGATCCTCGCAAGCATAACATAATCGGCACCAAGTGGATTTTCCGAAACAAGCAAGATGAGGACGGTCAAGTGGTGAGGAACAAGGCACGACTTGTAGCCCAAGGCTACACCCAGGTTGAAGGAATAGATTTCGATGAACCTTTTGCACCTGTTGCTAGACTTGAAGCTATTCGAATCCTACTTGCTTATGCTAATCATCATAACATCATCTTATATCAAATGGATGTGAAAAGTGCATTCCTCAATGGTAAGCTTGAGGAAGAAGTATATGTTGCTCAGCCCCCAGGTTTTGAGGACCCAAAGAATCCAGACAAAGTCTTGAGACACAAAAAGGCTCTGTATGGCCTCAAGCAAGCCCCTCGGGCATGGTATGATACATTGAAGGAATTCCTCATGAAGAAAGGCTTCAAACCTGGTTCACTCGATCCAACTCTTTTCACAAAATCTTATGATAATGAACTGTTTGTATGTCAAATATATGTTGATGATATCATATTTGGCTGTACTGACAAAAGACACAGTGATGAATTGGCCTATATGATGAGTGAACAATATCAGATGTCTATGATGGGGGAGCTGAAATTCTTCTTAGGTCTTCAAATTCGTCAACAAAGCAATGGAATCTTCATATCACAGGAGAAATACCTCAAGGATGTTCTGAGGAAATTTGACATGCATGAATGCAAAGGTGCCAAGACTCCAATGCCTACCAACGGTCACCTCGGCACTGATGAAAATGGTAAAGATTTCGATCAGCAGGTATATCGTTCTATGATTGGCTCTTTATTGTATCTATGTGCATCTAGGCCAGACATAATGCTTAGCATTTGCATGTGTGCACGTTTTCAAGCAAAACCGAAGGAATCACACCATAAGGCTGTGAAACATATTCTTCGATACCTAGCTCACACACCAACACTAGGATTATGGTATCCCAAGGGCTCCAATCTTCATCTGGTAGGGTATTCTGATTCAGACTATGCCGGTGACCGTGTGGATCGCAAGTCAATTTCTAGCACATGCCATTTCCTCGGAAGATCATTGGTTTGCTGGTCCTCAAAGAAGCAGAACTGCGTATCACTCTCCACTGCCGAAGATGAGTACATTGCTTCTGGTTCTTGCTGTGCTTAATTACTATGGATGAAGCAAACCCTCAAGGACTACGGCATCAACATGAAGAATGTGCCTCTCTACTGTGACAATGAGAGTGCTATCAAGATTGCCTACAACCCAGTACAGCACTCGAAGACCAAGCACATCCAGATTCGTCATCATTTTCTTCGGGATCATGTCCTCAAGGGCAATATCCTCATCGACCATGTGAAGACTGATGATCAACCGGCTGATATCTTCACTAAGTCCTTGGATGAGAAAAGGTTTTGCAAGTTGCGGTGTGAGCTAAATATCTTAGAGTCTTCAAATGTTTTGTAAAAACATGCACACATCCTAACACTTATGCAAAGTTGATGACTTAGATGTGCAACACATGATGAAACGATTTTCTTCAACCCATGAAGAAAGTCACTCTGAATGTGAAGAAATTAACGAAGAAATTGATCCTCAGGGCCCTACGACAATTGTACGCGGCGTCTGTAATCAACATTCTTATATGGTGGGCAACGCCACCGCCCAATGTGAAATTCCTCAAGTTGATTTTCTTCAAATGATCAAATTCCTCACAATGCATTTTTCTTCAAAACAATTGTTCTTCATTATGATGATCTATTGTAAAATCTTCAAAAACACTTGATGACTTTCATTTGCCTAGGTAGACTGTGATTTCTAGTCCTCAACAGCATTCACTTATTGCTATTTCTTCAAGTTGATGTTTCTGCTAAGTGAATGTGATCAGACCCTATTTCCCCTCTATGCTATACTTATCCAGTCTATTCAATTCTTCATATGCGTTCTACTTGAAACTTTGTTCAAAATCCTCACTGCATCCTTGTCAGCTGATGATTTTGTAACAAAAATCCTCAAATCTTCGAAAAATTGTTTTCTTCAAAGGAACAGTAACTGAACCCCCACTTCCCACGATTGGATAGCCACGATCTCCACTATCTCCACCGCATCGTACGAGAGCTACACGTGTCCCGCGGAGACGTAGAGGCAAGGGCTATTCGGTCCGAAACTTTCGCGCCAAACAGTAACTTTCGGGCTATAAATATGTCCCTATCCCCCTCGGTATCATCTTCTTCGCCTCATCGCTCTCCTGCCACAGCACACCGAATCCTAGCGCCACCGCTGGTAGTCTTGTCGCCGGCAAGGAAGAGCTTCACTGCCTCAACCTTCTAGCCGCCAGGATCACGCCGGAGTCGGAACATCTACGTCCGCCGCCGCCATAGACGTCCTCTGCTGCCAAGTTAGGGTGCATTGGACACTTGACCGAAGAACCTCTCCAACACCACCTTTTTGTGTTCTTCGTTCGCACCTTCCAGGGTAATTATATCCCATTTTTACAACATATTAGATCTGAAATTTTACCTCTCCCATGTGAAATCTGTTTTTCCTCAAGATACGATGCGCACATGATTCCTCAAACACTATCCATCACCACAATCATTGATGAAATAGCTAAGCATCTAAGATTTTCACGAGATTCCTCAATTGTTTGAATTTTCGGATCTGTACAACTCTGGAACCCAAGAACAGAATGCTTAAGCAAATTCCTCAACCACTGGTTATATTCCTCAAACTGTCAAACTTTTCCATTTTCTTCAAATCTGAGAACGCATATGACCTCTCCAAATTCCTCGCAACTATACTCTGTTCACAGGTACATACATGTCAGCTGATGAATCTCTCGGTTCTCATCACATTAACTCATTTGCAGCGTTTCTGGAAGAAACTCTTCAAGGCTCATCAGAATCCTCAAGAGTTCAAAATCCTCAGAAAGTTCCTCGTCTGAAGAAAATGGAGGAAGAAAGGAAACAGAAGGGAGGAAAGAAACTGGAGCAGAACACAGCTGTTGATATTCCTGATGACATATACCTGGACTATTGCACGCCTGATGATGAACCTGAGACTATGCCTAAAAGAAAGATTAGGCTGCAGAAAATTGAATGCAGATGGGCAAAGGAGTGGAAGGAGTACAGGTTTGTGACTCCAAAATATGCGAAGAAATTCGCTTTGAAGCCCCCTGGCAGAAGGGCCCCACTTGAGGATCATCAAATAGCTCATCCCTCAAGTCTTATGACACTTGATGACTACCCAGATGAAAAAGAAAGGCATCTGGCCAAGCTCAAGAAGCAAGCAGAAACAACAGTGAAGCAATTTCATGAATCCTCAGCTGCTGCCTCCGGTGCTGCTCATTCCTTAGCAGCAGAAACCTCAGGCTCCGAGATTCCTCAACCAAAGTCTGTGCCAACAAAGCCAAAAGCTTCAAAGCCCCAAGAGAAGTTTGCACAGACTTCTGTCACCAAACCCTCAGCTCCAAAACCCTCGGTTCCAAAACCGTCAACACCAAAACCATCAGCGCCAAAACCCTCAGCACCAATCGCATCTACACCAAAGTCCTCAGCTCCACCTCCAAAGCTAGTACAGAAGAAAGTTGTGAAGACTACGACTGCCAGCTCTAGCTCCTCACTCCCAGCTGCAACAAGCTCGAAGACGAAGTCTTCAACACCCCTTTTGAAGACTTTGACAACAACTGAACCTGCACTCTGCCCAGCCCCAGCAAAATCATCACAGTCCCATCTGCATTAGAGGGAAGTGATGAATATGATGATGAAACTCTGGAAGCCATCATCAGGAACAAGCAAGAAAGGGTAGCACAAGCATCAGACAGTGCTATTCCTCTGGCGATGGACCCCAAGGTCCTCCTCGACTTCATCAATGTGTGGTATGAAGACCCAAACACACCCATTGATGATTTGAAACTTCTCCTGGTGTCAGCCACATGGTGGCTACCTTCATAAATGAAGCCAAGTGGAAGGAACAGAAGGCCAAGCAGGCAAAGATTGCAAAGGCCAGAAAGGAGAAATTCCTCAGGCAAAATGTTCTCAAGCTGACGCCTGAAGCATTGGTGTCCACCCAGGCAAAGCTGTAAGTCTTGACTGACAAGTGTGAGAAACTGTCAAACCGTACAAGCATCAAACGCAATTTCATCAAGCTAGCCACTAGTGCTGTTGATGACTACAACAAACGTCACCCCCACCAGCACCGACTCCTCAGCCCCTGGTTGAACAGCCAGAAGATGCATCTCCTGATGATGAGGAAATTCCTCAAGCTGAGGAACAACACCAACAGCGCCGTGCTGATGAGCCGGCTATTGAAGAAATCATCACTGAGACCGCTCCTGATGAATCTGCAACCCCTGATGAAACTGCTCCTGATCCAGCTGCTTCATCAAAGCAGGCTGGTGACTCTGTTCCAGCTGGTTTCTCACTGCCAGCTGAAGAATCTGTTGTGAAAACTCCTTCACCAAAAACTTCAAAGGTGAAGAAATTAATCCCGTCTACATCAGATGCGAAAAAGACAAGAGCTGCTGAGAAGGAAGCAAAGAAGAGAAAAGCTTCCTCAGCAGAAGAAAAGATTGAGGCAAAACACCTCAAGGAAACTGAAGAATCTGCCCCTTTGGACCCGGTGCCTCTTAATGTTGCACCCTCATATGAAATGGTCATCCTTGGTGACCACACTACAAGGGCAGATGAGGAAATGAAGAATGCTGCCTCTGAGGAGCATACTGATGAGGAAATACAAATTGATGACAGTCCTCAACCTCATATTCCTCAGAAAGGGACTACTGAAGCTTCAGCTGCAGCAGCTGATGAATCTGCTTCTGCCACAAAGTCAGCTGATGAAAATCAAGCTGAAGAAAATGTCCAGTCTGAGCTGGCTCCTCCCACTGAACAGGCTGACCAAACTCCTCAAGCTGAGAAGGAAGAAGAAATTCCTCAGCCAGATGCTCAGCCTGAGCAAGAAATTCCTCAACCTGAGGAAACTGCTGAAGAAAATGTTCCCACCCCTGACAATGAATTCATTGTTCTCAACCCAGAGACTGCCATGGTTGTTTCCCCTCCCATTCCTCAGCACAATCTCAATCCAGTTCAGCGCCTACCATTCTCAAAGCGGCCAAAGTTTCAGAAAGAGAATTTCTTTGAGGAACGCATGTACTTCATCGGAGAGAATCCTTATGACAAGCCTCAAATGAGGTATCTGAAGTTTTGGACAAGGACTCAGATGAACTGCTATGCTTCTGTGCTCTGTGGCCGCAACAAGATATTCCAGCACAGGCACATTCCTCATGATGAACTTGAAGAGATTCCCTGCATGGAACCAGTCCTCAGTGTACTACATGATGCAGGTTTGCTCCCTATGTGCTCCGACATATCAGATTGGAATAGTGAGCTAATTCTTCAGTTCTATTCAACTCTGCACATCTCGGGCAACGCTGATGACATCAACACTTGGGTGTTCGACTGGATGACCCAAAATACTCACTACAAGGCTCCAACGTCTGAATTCCTCAGAGAACTGCCCGTACCAATTCCTTCAGAAGGGGCAGTGAAACTTTATGGTGAGCGTGAGCTGCCAAATGGAATGATGGAAGTCCTCATGAAGCCTTTGGCTGCAGGAAAACCCTCAAGAACCACATTCCTCGTCCATGAGCTCAAGTACACACCCCGGTCTGTCTACCGCATTCTCTGCAGTGTGCTAGCGCCAATCAAAGGCCATGATGATGACGAAGATGTCGTCGGCCTCATGAAGAATATACTCTTCAACATCATTCACGGTATCCCCATGAAGATCCATGCTTTCTTCTTGAGGACTTTGGCTGACAATGCAATGTGCCCATATGATCACAAAATTTATGCACCATGGATCATGAGATTCCTCAGGACAAGGACAGGCATCAACTTTCACGCAGATTTCCAGAACCATGTTGGTTATATGCCTCCTATCCGGGTCAACAAGAAGACTTTCGAGCCCATTGAGGGAAAAGGAAAGTCTGTAATTGATGAAGGAAGCAGGCCTCTTGATGGTCCATTTAAAGAGCCAGATGCATATTCCTCATGGGACGATACTGAGACTCGTCCACCAAGCCCAGTTCCTCCTCGCGTGCTAAACACCAGAGAGCTTCTTCTCAGTCTTCTCAGTCTTCAATCTGATGAGGAACAACTCGACACCGCAACAGGCCCAAGGAAGAAGACTACACCCAAGAAGCGCCAAGGATCTTCATCAACCGCCAAGAAATGAAGTCTTCACGGGCGTTAGTCCTCAGTTTGTCCCTTTTTTTCACTTGATGACAAAGGGGGAGAAACTTGAGAGTTAGTCTTCAAACGGGAGTTATTTTTGGGGCTTATGAACTATATTTAAGTTACAAACTCTTGGCTCTTCTGAAGTTTTTATGTAATGAGTTGTAACTTAAGCCCGATGGTACTCTGACGCTTTTTGAACGTTTTTCTTCGCATGCTTATTCCTCAAGTTTTAATGCACGCATGCTGGAATTCGTCAGATACCATTTTCCATCATGCATCCTCATTTTTTTCATATGATATGTTATATGTATGCATGATTTACAAGATTCAGGGGGAGATCTCCATGATATAAATCATCAATGTGCATATGCTATAAAAGCAAAATCCTCAAGGTATGCACATCTTCAGGGGGAGTCTCTGTGAATCTTGTCTTCAAATTCCTCAATTAAGTATTTACACTTCACATGTTTATTCCCTGCTGAAGACTTAACCTAATTGTCATCAACCACCAAAAAGGGGGAGATTGTAAGTGCATCTAGTGCCCCTTAGTGATTTTGGTGGTTTGAAGACTTACAAGTTAAGTATCTAATGTGTTTATAAGTGTACACAGGATCTATAAGTCATTGAGGAGTTTGAGATATTTGAAGAATATCGACCCCTAAAAATATATGTCTTCAATTGAAGAAATTGGTCTGAAGCTGAAGAAATGAATCGCGAAGAATTTGCGATGAAATTGATATTCCTCATGAAGATATTGATATTGAGAAGATCGGTGGTTCCTGAACAAAATCGTTCTGAAGAAATTGAAGCATGAAGATTTACGTTTTCTGTTTTACTTTCTTCGCATTTGATGAATAGGAACACCGTACTGTTAAAGGGGGTCAAAGTAATGCTATGGAATGAATTTCCTCATGATGCTCAACCCAAGCCAGATCCTACCAAAAGCCTCAAGTGAGGAATATGAGTGACATGAGGACTCTCACAGTTGAGGGTCCCGACAGTTTCGATAGCCACGCCAAGTCACTGGTCTTATCCACTCCAACGGTCATATTATTTAAGGGCATTAATGTTAAATCATGTCGGGATGCTCCCAGGCTATAAATAGCCGCCCCCACAACCACTAGTTGGTTGGCTGCTCCGTTAGAAACTGACACTTGTCATAAGAGCAACCCAAATTCCTCAGAGCTTTCGAGAGTAAATCATCAGTGAGGAAATACACCACCCACCGAAACCACAAACCAAAACTAGTGATTGAGCATCACTGAAGAAGTTGTTCCTGTGTGGGACTGAAGCCTTTTACCTTTGAGGACCGTGCATCCTCCAGACGGTTAGGCGTCATGGTCTAGAGCAATCCAGCAGTCAATTGTGGATCGCTGGGTGACCAAGTTTGTGAGGGTTTGGAAGTCTGCCCTGAAGACTTACCACGAGTGTTGGGCGAGGACTGTGTGTCCTTAGCTCAAGGAGAATACGGTAGGGACTGTGTGTCCCGGGACTGGGTGTCCTGTGGTTTCAATACCAAGCCGCTCCAAACCAGATGTACAACTGTCACAGCAGTTGGAACTGGGTCATCAACAACAGTCTTCACCAAGAATCGGGTTCTAATTCCTCAGCTCTTTACTTTCTCTGTATTATGTGTTGATGACTTTCACTATGTCTGATTTGAAGAATTTGCTGAAGACTTTCTCTGAATTTCCTCAACCCCAAATTCTTCACTTGAGTTAATCATCATCTGTATTCTGCGTGCCTGCTTACTGTGCAATCTGTTTTCACATTCTTCACTCTGTAATACTGCTATTGTGAAAGTTTGCACGTCTGATCCGTAACCGTTTCCTCTGTAAGTTAGTCATCAGTGAGGAATTTCCTCAAACGGAATTTCCTCAGTGATGAAATTCTAAAAATCTCCTATTCACCCCCCTCTAGTCGATATAACGCACTTTCAAGGATCCTCGAGACTAAAGAATCCTGTGTGGAAGGAGGAGCTCCGCCATGGAAGCGTTTCACTAAGGATTACCTAAGGACCAAGAACAAGGATGAAGAGGGAAATCTTCATGGGTAATGGCATTCCCTTAGCTTGTTCCAAGCTTGGGGGAGTGCCCGATATCTTTATTTTTTATCCTTTACTTATTTTTGGTCAGGTTTAGTGTCGTATCATGTCTAGGAAGTTATCTTATGAAATAGGTGTTTGCATTGAGGTCTATCACTCCTTTGTGGAGAGTTTGTATCCGTGAGTGTGCAGTGTCTATGATGGAATATTAATGAGAAGTCTATTGGTTTCTTTGCTGCACTTGGTATTCTCTTCACGCAGTCGATCTTATATGCTGATTCTTATGGGAGTATTGATCTTACATATCAGGTATGGCTTTCAAAACTTTATTCAATCTCGGCAAACATAGCATTGGTCATAACAACAAGCATGAGTTTTTCTAGTAGCGACTTAGCCAAAACCATTATGTTCTTATGCTTGAAGTTTTATGCTCACAAGGAAGACAACTTGATGTTTTATGCCAATTCTTTATGTTAAACTTTATATTGTTTTGCATCAAAGTCAACATTATTTGTTTGCTCTTCAAAGAGTTTGCTAGCCAACCCTTGCACTAAGCGGGAATACTGCTTGTGCATCCATATCCTGAAACCTCAACCTTCCCTAGAGTCCACCATATCTTCCCTATATGTGGTATTTCACCGCCACTCCTAAAGTATATTACTCATGTGCTATCTTTAAAGCTTCAAATATTACTCCCTGTTTTGTGCCTCTGCTTTAGATCATGAGGAAGTAGTAGGTAATTCATGATCTTCTCATACTGGATAAGTTTTATCTTGGGTTTGCATGTGATCTGCGAACCCCTAATACGAGGAGGGACTGACATGAGCGCGCCCAGCTCGTAAAAGATAATAACAACAAACAAAACCTCCTTCACACTTTGTTAATGAGAAATAAGAAAACTTTAGTAGTGATAAACAAAGGAGACTAAGGGGATGTGATCGTCCCCACTTTGGGATCCGTTCCTCAAAAATTGTCCAGCATGAGAAGTATTGGGCTATCTATTAGCATTCTTGACAAATTGGGCACCTCTCAAAAGCTTGTTTTACAATCTTGTTGCTTTCAAACTGTCTAAAAATCTCTAGCACATGAGTTTTCCCTACTTCCCTCTATGAAGGGCCAATCTTTTACTTTTATGTTGAGTTAGTAAAACCTACTTCTTTCTATCCTGAAAAGAGCAGACACTTTATGTTGACAAAGATGCATGCAATTATATTGTTTCACTGAGAATTGCCATATCACACCTTTGTTGACGTTACCGTTAAGATAAGTGAGTTGTTTGTTGAGCCTAGCTAAAGCAAACATCTTCCTTTGTGTTAGCTTTTTCACTTCTTGACTAATAACACGTTCTTTCAAAAAGCTTCAATTGATCTCATCAAAATATAAGAGGAAGAGCAAAAGTTAAAAGTTATCAGTGGTTCTTTGACCAAGGACATGTTTGCCATGGTTTGATGAGTTTTCTTAGCTCTACTTTTGATTGTAATTGATATTACTCTTTCATAAGAGCCTTATGAGTTGAGATTGATGTTGAGGATGGTTGAGTTTAGTAGAGAAATTATGATGCTTCTTGTCCGTATTTTTATTTATCGACACTTCACTCTCTAAACTTGTGGACAGGTTTACCGAGCTCAGTATTCACTTGGGGACAAGTGAGGTCTAAGCTTGAGGAAGTTGATACATCCAAAATGCATCACTATTTTGTATCATAATTTAGCTCTATTCATTGATATATTTCACTTTTTGATGATGTACTTATAGTGTTTTGGCTTATTTTACACAGTGTCCAACTTTCCGGTGCCGAAACAGCAGACGCAGGATTCAGCGGAGAAAATAGCACGAAGAGTTGCAATATCAGAACATCTCCAATTGGGCTGAAATTTTGAGGGAAGAAGTTTTCGAATGGGTCCCGAAGACAGGCCAAAGAAGGGCTGGAGGGGTGCCATAGGTCACTCAGTCGACCTGCTGGCGCGCCCCCTAGGCCGTGCTAGGAGGCCGCCTGAGTAACGGGCTCCACGTCCGACACTCTCCTTTGGCCTATATGTCTCCCTTGACCTAAAAATTCTGGAGACAGAGGAGTTTTCGCGATTCCGCCACCGCTCCGCGGCGGAAATCTACAAAGAAGAAAATACCTTTCCGGCGGGCAAATTTCGTCGGGGAGAACTCCTCCCAAAAGGGGAGATCATCACCATCGTCACCGATATCATCGAGATCTTCATCACCATCATCACCAATACCAGCACATCTCCACCTTCATCCCATCTACTTCACCGTTGCAATCGGAGTTGTACCATGCACTATTCATCCCCTCTACTCTACCGGTGTTGATTACTCTTTCGTAGTGAATGCAATTGAGTTTTGTTCGAGGACTATTGTTATGACCAGATTGTTAATCATATTTTCATCACCTCTGATCATAATCTCTTTTATGTCTTGTGAGTAGTTCCATTAGTTCTTGAGGACATGGGAAAAGTCTAGATGCTAGTAGTCATATGATGTTGAAGTAATATGTGTTGATTGATATTTAAGTTATGGTGTTATCCTTCTAGTGGTGTGATGTGAATGTCGACTACATAACACTTCTCCTTTTTAAGGACCTGAGGGGATGCATCGTTTATAAAGAATTCTTATGGTGGGTTGCCAGAGTGACATAAACCTGAACCCTAGTTTCCATACTTTTGCATGAGGGAGTATTGGATCCTAAAGCTTATTGCTATGGTTAGGCTTTGCCTTAATTTCTCTATTGTATTTGCGGATGCTTACAAGAGGGATTAATCATAAGAGTGTACTTGTCTTAGCCTAGACGGTGCACTGGTTAAGATCCACCCACATAGCACTTACCAATACAAAACATAGTACTAGACGGAATATGACGAAAGCACTTGATTATCTTTCCCGCATGTCCTCGGGAACGCCTTATTCTTTATAAGTTTAGTCCCTTGGCTTATCCTTTGTGTTCAAAAGGATTGGGCCACTTGCTGCACCTCAGCACCATTTACTTGCATTTATTTCCTTGTTGCTTATACTAGAAAACCCATAAAAAGTTACCTTTCAGTACTTGCAGTTATTCCTTGCTCAAGATCACTTGTCAATACCTTCTGCTCCTCGTTGGGTTCGACACTCTTACTTATCGAAAAGGCTACAATAGATCCCCTACACTTGTTTTTGTGAAACTCTTGAGGCATCAAATTAATACTTTGTATTGCTATGCATCAAAATAATACTTTGTGTTGCTATGCATCAAATTAAATTAGTAATTCAAATGATATAAGTGAAGCACATGAAGCATTCTATGAAGCCATACTCAAAATATATAAATGAAGTGCAATGAGAATAATATAAATCAGCCATGGACTATCTCATACCAGCATGGTGCATAAAACAAAAGTGAAAACACAAAAGACGCTCCAAGATTCAGACATATCAGATGGATGAAACGAATTGAAAAACATACCGATACTTGTTGAAGAAAGATGGGATGCCTTCTGGGGAATCCCCAAGCTTAGACGCTTGAGTCTCCTTGGATATTTACTTCGGGTGCCTTGGTCATCCCCAAGCTTTAACTCTTGCCTCTCCTCCTTCTCCTCATACCGAGACCTTCTCGATCTTCAGACAGTTCATCCACACAAAACTTAACAAAAGACTGGTAAGATCCGTTAGTATAATAAAGCAAAATACTACTTTAATTACTATTGCAAACCCATTAATATTTTATATTTGAATTATTCCTGCTGTATTATAACTTTTTTGTGGCTTATACCACCGATAAAATCGATAGTTTCATCAAAACAAGTAAAACAACGCATCAAAAACATAATCTATCTGAAAGAAGACAACGTGTAGTAATATGAACTTTGACCATACTTCTTTAACTCCAAACATTTTTGAAAATTAGGAAAAAATAAAAAAATTATATTTATATTGTGTAATTGTTTTAGAAACTTTTGACATTCCAGTAAAAAATGTAAAATCACGCACTACAACCAAAGTTTCTGTTTTTACACCGCACATACGAACAAACAATCTATTCATCGTAAAGGTAAATCTTGGTACAATGTAATACAATGGATTTGTACATGGGGATAATTATTTTTGTTGGAAAAGTTTCTGTAATCAAGATTCACAAAGTTTCCATGGGCATGAACAAAAGTTCAAGGACATCCCCCACTTCAATGATGATCATCATCTCTCTCACTTTCCCCTTTCCTTTTGTGAAGTTTTAGGTCCCCCTCTATATTTTTTTTGTTTTTAAACTTTATAAGAGAACACAACAGAATAAAATGACTCTCTAAAACTTCCGGGTTGTCTCCCTGGTTGCGCTTTCTATAAAGCCATTAAGCTAGGCATAAAGTGCTCAAGTAATGGATCCACCCGGATCCCAAAGTATATCAAAGCCTATTTTAATTCACAATGATTTGAAATTTAGTAGTGACCACAAAGTGATATGTATCATGTGACAACAAAGTCTAACTCTCTTCCTATCAAGTGGCATGTCATACAACAACAATTCATTCACACTAAGTAAAGGCCAACGCATAGTATAAATAGTTTCTTGCAATTTTATAGTATTAGAAACATAGAGAGGTGAAGATGTAGTTCCTCTCTCATAATAATTGTAAGTAGGAGCAGAAAACACATGCATATTATACTCATCAAAATCATCGTGTGTACTAGGAAAACGCAACCCATCAATATAATCCTCAACAAGAGCAAACTTCTCCGATATAGTGTGGTTGGGAGAATTCAAAAAGGTAATAGGACTATCATGTGTGGGTGCAATAGCAACAATTTCATGATTAACATAGGAAACTATAGCAAGTTCATCTCCATAAGCATAATTCATATTGGCATCATGGCCACAAGAATACCAAGCATCAATTTCATCAAAAAGAGATATTTCAAACAAATCCAAGGGATCATGGCAATCATCATAGCATTCATCCTTCGGTATGTGCGAAACGTAATTAAACAATGTACGAGTTGAAGGGTTACTCTCATTAGAAGGTGGGCACGGGTAGCTAATCCGCTCTTCCTCCTTTTGTTCTTCTCTCTCCTCCTCATCTTTTTCATCTAATGAGCTCACAATTTTAGCAACTTCGTCTTCCATAGATTCCTTAATTGTTTAACATACGCATTAGAAACATTAGTAGCAAAATACTAGTCTCTTCCAAGGTAGTAGACATTCTCTCCATGAATTCTTTAACATAAGCATTAGAAGCATAGTTTTCATAGCAATATTCCAGTACGACATAATTTTCAGATTTGTAAAGAGTAGCATCATACTTTTCAATCAAAGAAGCAATTTCATAAGAACCTTTAAAAGCAACAAATTCTTCCATTTGTTCAACATCATAATAAATATAGGCTTCATTGGCATAAGAAGATAGTATTTCATTATCATTAAACACACATTGGTAGGGAAGGTATTTTTTAGTTTCTTCACAACAACAAGTAAAATCATGTAATTCACATAAATTCCGAGCATAGCAACACAAAGTATTAATTTGATGCCTCAAGAGTTTCACATAATAGGGTTGAAGGTAATTCACATAAATTTGGAGCATAGCAACACATTGGATTTTAGATTGAAGCATAAACCCTAAACCCTATCGACCACCCATACAACTCAATGCACACTTAATATTTGCTTTACCTAGAACAAGTAGGAAACTATTTTGTAGGTGATAGGATATTTTGCACGAATAAAATTAGAAGTACTTTGCGACAATAAGACTACGAGTAAATTGCAAGATAATATAAGTTAGTTGTCTAGTAAAAGCTTTTGTCAAACAAGAAGGTTTTTGTTCCCTAGGAAATCGATAACCAGACCGGTAAACATTCTTGCAATTTTACACGAGGGAGAGGCATGAGCTAACATACTTTCTCTACTTGGATCATATGCACTTATGATTGGAACTCTAGCAAGCATCCACAACTACTAAAGATCATTAAGGTAAAACCCAACCACAACCTTAAGTATCAAGTCCTCTTTACTCCCATACACAACAACCCCCTTACTAGGGTTTATGCTTCTCTCACTCAAGCAACCCACTATAAGAGAATCATGAGCATATTGTAACACCCTACAACGGGTACCCCTCACGTTTGCGCGATACGGAGGGCACCATCGGACAACACCATAATAAATTATACACTCAAACCAACCACGATCATTGATTAGCCCACATGACAAATTGGATCTATTCAAACATCATAGGATAGCCACATATCATTAAAATAATATATGGAGTTGAGCACTGATACGTCTCCAACGTATCTATAATTTTTGATAGTTCGATGCTATTATCTTGTCAAACTTTGGATGTTTTGTATGTCTTTTATATCTTTTTTTGGGACTAACTTATTAACTCAGTGCCAAGTGCGAGTTCCTGTTTTTTTCGTGTTTTTAACCCTTTTCAGAGGAGGATTTTAAACGGTGTCCAAACAGAATAAAACTTTTGAAAAGAATTTTTCCGGAACAGAAGATAAGCGTCAAACTTGAGAACCAAGGCAGGGGCCAGCAGGGGATCCCACAAGCCCCCTAGGCGCGGCTAGGGGGGCGCCTCCCAGGCTTGTGGGCTCCCTCGGCCTCCCTTGCCTAGCTCCTTCGCCTATATATTCCCTAAAATCCCAAAAAAATCAGGAGATCATCGAAAACACTTCTCCGCCGCCACAAGCTTCTGTCTCCGCAAGATCCCATCAGGGGCATGTTCTGGTGCCCTACCGGAGGGGGATTCGGATACGGAGGGCTTCTTCGTCAACACCATGACCTCTCCGATGATGCGTGAGTAGTTCACCATAGACCTACGGGTCCATAACTAGTAGCTAGATGGCTTCTTCTCTCTCTTGGATCTTCAATACAAAGTTCTCCATGATCTTCATGGAGATCTATCCGATGTAATCTTATTTGCGGTGTGTTTGTCGAGATTCGATGAATTGTGGATTTATGATTATATTATCTATGAATCTTATTTGAGTTTCTTCTGATCTCTCTTATGCATGATTTCATATCCTTGTAATTCTCTTCGAGTTGTGGGTTTTGTTTGGCCAACTTGATCTATGATTCTTGCAATGGGAGAAGTGCTTGGTTTTGGGTTCATACCGTGCGGTGACCACACCCGGTGACAGAAGGGGTAGCGAGGCACACATCATGTTGTTGCCATCAAGGGTGAAAAGACGGGGTTTTCATCATTGGTTTGAGTTTATCCCTCTACATCATGTCATCTTGCTTAAGGCGTTATTCTGTTCGTCATGAAATCAATACACTAGATGTATGCTGGATAGCGGTCGATGTGTGGAGTAATAGTTGTAGATGCAGAAAGTATCGGTCTACTTGTCTCGGACGTGATGCCTATATGTATCATCATTGCCTTAGATATCGTCACGACTTTGCGCGGTTCTATCAATTGCTCGACAGTAATTTGTTCACCCACCGTAATATTTGCTATTTTGAGAGAAGCCTCTAGTGAACACTATGGCCCCCGGGTCTACTTCACACCATATTTTCAGCCTTACTTTTTTTACTTCGTTGCACTTTCCGCCTTCAGATCTCACTTTGCATTCAATCTTGAAGGGATTGACAACCCCTTTATAGCGTTGGGTGCAAGCTCTTTTGTGTTTGCGCAGGTACTCTGGACTTGATGAGATTCTCCTACTGGATTGATACCTTGGTTCTCAAACTGAGGGAAGTACTTACTGCTCCTATGCTGCATCACCCTTTCCTCTTCAAGGGAAAAACCAACGCAAGCCAAGTCTCCGTCAACGTGTCAATTTCAGGCATTGTTGTTTGAGAAGTAGCAGAAGGTTTTTTGGCGCCGTTGCCGGGGAGGATCAAGTCAAGAACTCATCCAAGTAAGTGTCACAAACTCATCTCTTGCATTTACTCTTTTGCCTCTTGTTTTCCTCTCCCCCACTTCTAAAAAACAAAAATTTACAAAAATATTTTCCTTTTTCGTTTGCCTTTTTCGTTCGCCCTTTTCTCTCGCTTACTTTCTCTTCGTTTGTGTGCTTGCTTGCTTGCTGAAGTCACCATGACTGAAAACACCAAACTTTGTGACTTCTCGAATACTAATAATAATGATTTTATTAGTACTCCGATTGCTCCCGCCACTAGTGCGGAATCATACGAAATCAATGCTGCTTTGCTAAATCTTGTTATGAAAGAGCAATTCTCCGGCCTTCCTAGTGAAGATGTCGCATCCCATCTTAATACCTTCATTGAGCTTTGTGACATGCAAAAGAAGAAAGATGTGGATAATGATGTGATTAAATTGAAGCCTTTTCCTTTCTCGTTGCGAGATCGAGCAAAAACTTGGTTTTCGTCTTTGCCCAAAAATAGTATTGATTCTTGGAATAAGTGCAAAGGTGCTTACATATCCAAGTATTTTCCGACAGCTAAGATTATCTCTCTCCGTAATGATATCATGAATTTTAAGCAACTTGATCATGAACATGTTGCACAACCTTAGGAGAGAATGAAATTGATGATTAGAAATTGTCCCGCTCATGGCTTGAGTCTTTGGATGATTATACAAATCTTTTATGCTCGCTTGAATTTCGCTTCTAGAAATATCTTGGACTCCGCCTCAGGTGGAACGTTCATGAAAATCACGTTAGGAGAAGCCACAAAACTCCTAGACAATATCATGACGAACTACTCTCAGTGGCACACTGAAAGGTCACCTACTAGTAAAAAGGTACACGCTATAGAAGAAATTAACTCGTTAAGTGCTAAGATGGATGAGTTAGTGAATTTGGTTGCTAGTAGAAGTGCTCCTTTAGATCCTAATGATATTCCCTTGTCTTCCTTGATTGAGAGTAGCAACGCTAGCTTGGACGTTAATTTTGTTGGTAGGAATAATTTTGGCAACAACAATACTTTTAGAGGAAACTATGTTCCTAGGCCTTTTCCTAGTAACCCCTCTAATAACTTTGGCAACTCCTACAACAATACTCATGGAAATTACAATAGATTACCCTCTGATCTAGAGAGTAATATCAAAGAGTTTATCAACTCGCAATTTTTTTTCAATGCGTCCATAGAGGAAAAACTACTCAAAATTGATGATTTGGCTAGGAGTGTTGATAAAATGTCTAGTGATATTGATGCTTTGAAAGTTAGATGCGCTCCTCCCAAGATCAATATGGATGAAACTTTGAAAGCTATGCGTGTTTCCATGAGTGAGAGCAAAGAAAGAACCACCCAAATTCGTGCTAGACATGAATGGCTTAAAAGGGCGTGTTCTCGTCATAAGAATCACGAAGATCTTAAAGTGCTTGGTGTGACTCCCATTGAATCTTTGTTTTCTTGTGTCAAATCTAATGATGATGGGGCTGGATATGAATCCACTTTGGTTGAAAACCCACCCAATGATTCAGAGTCCATCTATCTTGATGCTAAAAGCATTGAAAGTGGAGTAGAAGATATTAAAACTTTGAATAGTAATGAAATTACTACTTTGGATTTCAAGGAATTCAATTATGATAGTTGCTCCGTGATTGAATGCATTTCCTTGATGCAATCCATGCTAAACTCTCCACACGCTTATAGCCAAAACAAGGCCTTTACCGGTCATATCGTCGAAGCTATGATAAAATCTCTTGAAGAGAAACTTGAATTGGAAGTTTCTATCCCTAGAAAGCTTCATTATGAGTGAGATCCTACTATCAAAATCAAAATCAAAAACTATGAATGCAATGCTTTGTGTGATTTGGGTGCTAGTGTTTCCGCGATTCCAAAGTCTTTATGTGATGTTCTGGGTTTTAATGAGATTGAGGAGTGTTCTCTTAATTTGCATCTTGCGCATTCTAGTGTCAAGAAACCCATGGGAAGGATAAATGATGTTCTTATTATTGCAAATAGCAACTATGTACCCGTGGATTTCATTATGCTTGACATTGATTGCAATCTACATGCCCTATCATTCTTGGTAGACCTTTCCTAAGGACTATCGGTGCTATCATCGATATGAAGGAAGGGAATATTAGATTTCAGTTTCCTTTAAAGAAGGGCATGGAGAATTTTCCTAGAAAGAAAATAAGATTGCCTTATGAATCCATGATGAGGGATACTTATGGTTTGAGCACCAAAGACGACGATACGTGATTCTATCGCCTTATGCCTAGCTAAGGGCGTTAAACAATAGCGCTTGTTGGGAGGCAACCCAATGAATTTATCTTCTTCTTTCTATTTTTTGCGTCCACACTATCATAATTCTGTTATGATTGTGTCTTTTGTGTTTCTTTTTGTGTTTGAGCCAAGCAAAACCTTTATGACTAGTCTTGGTGATGGTTGTTTGATCCTGCTGGAAAAAGACATAAACTTTTTGTTCACGAGATTATTTTTCATTTTTATTCAGAAAGAGCATTTGAGTTGATTCATTTTGCTGCTGGTTGATATGCCTTTTTCCCAGGCAGTCGTAATTGTTCAGAAGTTTTGAGGTACCAGAAGTATGCGAAGTATACATATTTCTACAGACTAGTCTGTTTTTGACAGATTCTGTTTTTGTTGAGTTGGTTGCTTGTTTTGATGAAATATGGATAGTATCGGGGGGTACTAGCCATGGAAAAGTGATAATACAGTAATCTAACACCAATATAAATAGAAATCAAGATTGCTACAGTACCTAAAGAGGTGGTAGTTTGTTTTCTTGTGCTAATGATATCACGAGTTTCTGTTTAAGTTTTGTGTTGGGAAGTTTTCAAGTTTTTGGTGATGTTCTCATGGACAAAGGGATAAAGAGTGGAAAGAGCTCAAGCTTCGCGATGCCCAAGGAACCCCAAGCCAAATTCAAGGACACCAAAAAGCCTAAGCTTGGGGATGCCCCGGGAAGGCATCCCCTCTTTCGTCTTCAATCCATCGGTAACATTACTTGGAGCTATATTTTTATTCACCACATGATATGTGTTTTGCTTGGAGCGTCTTGTATCGTAGGAGTCTTTTCTTTTTGTTGTGTCACAATCATCCTTTCTGCACACCTTTTGAGAGAGACATGCACTCATCGTGATTTTTCTAGAATGCTCATTGTGCTTCACTTATACCTTTTTGAGCCTAGATAATTTTGCTCTATGTGCTTCACTTAGATCTTTTAGAGCACGGCGGTGCGTGACTTGGTAGTTGGTTTGTGCTATGAAAGTAGTCCCAAAGGTGATAGCAGGATACAAAAACCTCCATCTTCATGTGCATTGAGTAGAAAGAGAAGTTTGATTCCTCTCAATTAGTTTTGAGGCGTGGATTTGGTAATATTAAGAGTTATGTTAGTAGGGTGTTGTGAATCTTGAAATACTTGTGTTGAAGTTAGTGATTCCCGTAACATGCACGTATGGTGAACCGCTATGTTAGGAAGTCGGAGCATAATTGATCTATTGATTGTCATCCTTTGTGTTGAGGTCGGGATCGCGTGATGGTTAACACCTACCAACCCTTCCCCTAGGAGTATGTGTTTAGCAATTTGTTTTGAGTACTAATAAAAACTTTAGCAATAAGTATGTGATTTCTTCATGACTAATGTGAATCCATGGTATATATTCACTTTCACCTTCCGCCATTGCTAGCCTCTCTAGTGCCGCGCAATTTTCGCCGGTGCACAAACCCACCATATGCCTTCCTCAAAACAGCCACCATACCTACCTACTATGGCATTTTCATAGCCATTCCGAGATATATTGCCATGCAACTCCCACCGTTCTGTCTCATGACTTATTCCGTCACTCTCATATTGCCATTGCATGATCGTAAGATAGCTAGCGAGATGTTTCAACGTCATACGCCAAGCTAGATCGTTGCACATCCCGATACACTGCCGGAGGCATTTCCTATAGAGTCATCATCATTCTAAGCTTTGAGCCGTGAGTAAATAAAAGTGTGATGATCATCATTATTAGAGCATTGTCCCATGTGAGGAAAAAAGAGAGGCCAAAGAGCCCAAATAAAAAAAGAGGCCAAAGAGCCCAAATAAAAAAAAGAGAAAAAGAGAGAAGGGACAATGCTACTATCTTTTTCCACACTTGTGCTTCATAATAGCACCATGTTCTTCATGATTGAGAGCTCCTTGCTTTGTGACCACCATATACTAGTGGGAATCTTTATTATATAACTTGGCTTGTATATTCCAATGATGGGCTTCCTCAAATTGCCCTAGGTCTATGTGAGCAAGCAAGTTGGATGCACACCCACTAGTTCTCCTTTTGAGCTTTCACATACTTATAGCTCTCGTGCATCCTTTGTATGGCAATCCCTACTCATTCACATTGATATCTATTATTGGGAATCTCCATAACCCTTTGATACGCCGAGTCAATGTGACCATCTCCTCCTTTTTTGTTTCACAACCACGACCACACTCTATTGCACCTATAGTGCTATATCCATGGCTCACGCTCATGTATTGTGTGATAGTTTAAAAATGTTTGAGAAAGTAAGAGTGCGAAAACAATTACTTGGCCAATACCAGGGTTGTGCATGATTTACATTAGTTGTGTGAGGATGATGGAGCATAGCCAGACTATATAATTTTGTAGGGATAACTTTCTTTGGCCTTTTTATTTCGAAAGTTCATGATTACCTTGCTAGTTTTATTGAAGTATTATTGTTTTCATGTCAATAGCAAACTATTGTTTTGAATCTTACGGATATGAACATTCATGTCACATGAAAGAAGTTACAAAGGACAACTATGCTAGATAGCATTCCACATCAAAAATTCAGTCTTTATCACTTCCCTACTAGAGGATGAGCATGAGTTAAGCTTGGGGATGCTTGATACGTCTCCAACGTATCTATAATTTTTGATAGTGCCATGCTTTTATCTTGTCAAACTTTGGATGTTCTGTATGCCTTTTATATCTTTTTTGGGACTAACTTATTAACTCAGTGCCAAGTGCCAGTTCCTGTTTTTTCCGTGTTTTTGTCCCTTTTCAGAGGAGGATTTGAAACGGTGTCCAAACAGAATAAAATTTCCGAAAAGATTTTTCCGGAATAGAAGATACGCATCAAACTTGAGAAAAAAGGCAGGGCGAACAGGGGACCCCACAAGCCCCCTAGGCGCGGCCAAGGGGGCCCACGCCTCCCAGGCTTGTGGGCTCCCTGGGCCTCCCCTGCCCTAGCTCCTTCGCCTATATATTCCCTAAAATCCCAAAAAAATCAGGAGATCATCGAAAACACTTTTCCGCCGCCGCAAGCTTCTGTCTCCGCAAGATCCCATCTGGGGCACGTTCTGGTGCCCAGCCGGAGGGGGGATTCGGATACGGAGGGCTTGTTCATCAACGCCATGACCTCTCCGATGATACGTGAGTAGTTCACCATAGACCTACGGGTCCATAGCTAGTATCTAGATGGCTTCTTCTCTCTCTTGGATCTTCAATACAAAGTTCTCCATGATATTCATGGAGATCTATCCGATGTAATGTTCTTTGCGGTGTGTTTGTCGAGATCCGATGAATTGTGGATTTGTGATCAGATTATCTATGAATCTTATTTGAGTTTCTTCTGATATCTCTTATGCATGATTTCATATCCTTTTAATTCTCTTCGAGTTGTGGGTTTTGTTTGGCCAACTTGATCTATGATTCTTGCAATGGGAGAAGTGCTTGGTTTTGGGGTCATACCGTGCGGTGACCTCATCCAGTGACAGAAGGGGTAGCAAGGCACGCATCGTGTTGTTGCCATCAAGGGTAAAAAGATGGGGTTTTCATCATTGGTTTGAGTTTATCCCTCTACATCATGTCGTCTTGCTTAAGCCGTTACTCTGTTCGTCATGAACTCAATACACTAGATGCATGCTGGATAGCGGTCGATGTGTGGAGTAATAGTAGTAGATGCAGAAAGTATCGGTCTACTTGTCTCGGACGTGATGCCTATATGTATCATCATTGCCTTAGATATCGTCACGACTTTGCGCTGTTTTATCAATTGCTCGACAGTAATTTGTTCACCCACCGTAATATTTGCTATTTTGTGAGAAGCCTCTAGTGAACACTATGGCCCCCGGGTCTACTTCACACCATATTTTCAGCCTTACTTTTTTACTTCGTTGCACTTTCCGCCTTCAGATCTCACTTTGCAATCAATGTTGAAGGGATTGACAACCCCTTTATAGAGTTGGGTGCAAGCTCTTTTGTGTTTGTGCAGGTACTCTAGACTTGACGAGATTCTCCTACTAGATTGATACCTTGGTTCTCAAACTGAGGGAAATACTTACTGCTCCTGTGCTGCATCACCCTTCCCTCTTCAAGGGAAAAACCAACGCAAGCCAAGTCTCCGTCAACGTGTCAATTTCTGGCACTGTTGTTTGAGAAGTAGCAAGCACCATGCTGAAGTAGAGATTATAGAGGGGAAAAGGAGAGTTACACCACTTCATAGAGGGGGATAGAGTTGGTGTTGACAACGGTGAAGTTGTTGGTGTAGATTGCCGTCATGATGATTGGCTCAAAGGCGATCCGATGCCACCAGAAGAGAGGGAGAGAGCCCCCCATACTTATTCTTCTACCTTGCCCCCCTAGATGGGAGGAGAGTTCCCTCTATGGTCAATGCCCGCCATGGCGGCAGAGGGACAGGAGCCCTCCTAGATTGGATCTCCCTCTCTGTTCTCTTCCGTTTCTCGTTCTTTGTTTTCTGGCCGAAAACCATTTCTTATATTCCCGGAGATTCGTAAATCAGATTGCGGTGAGATACTAACACGATTCTTTTCCAAATATTGGCTTCGTTGCTTCCAAAGGGTATCTCCCACCAACTTATGAGGTGAGCATAAGTCACCACCACGCGCCTCGTCCCTGGGGCGCACCCTGGTGTATCGTGGTGGCTATGGGCCTCATTTTTCGTTGATTCCAACTCCCAAAAATCCCAAATATTCTACAATAATTTTCTATAAAGTTTTATCATGTTTGGGCTTTGTTTAATATGGATATTCTACGAAACAAAACACACACAAAAAACAAGAACTCGCACTGGGCACTGGATCAATAGGTTAGTCCGATAAATCAAATAAAATGTTGCCAAAAATATGTGAAAGTTGTATAATATTGGCATGAAACAATAAAAAATTATAGATACGACGGAGACATATCACAGTCTGTCTTACGAGGTTTGTTGGCCGACATTCACCCACGAGGTGCGGCATGTCCGCTCGCCTTCTACCAAAGCCTTCAAGCCGGAGCTGCCGGAGAAGTGCAATGGCAAGATCAGCCCGTGAGAGTTCCTTGGCATCTACACCATAGCGGTTGAGGCTGCCTGGGGATGCAATGATAAAGTGCTCACAACCTACTTCCCGTTGGCGTTCAACCTCAATGTGGGGAGTTCACTGATGAACTTGTCAGAGGCGTCTATTTCCTCGTGGGCAGATCTGTGCAACCAATTCGTTTGTGCATACCACGGGAGTCACAAGCTCCCGAGGCAGCCATGTGATTTGCATGTGATTCCTTAGAGAGACGGTGAGACCCTCCACAAGTATATCCAGAGATTTAGTCGTGTACATCAAAACATCCGGGACATCCACTCTGCCACGACGATCACTGTGTTTCACATGAATGTACGCAATCGCCGGATGCGCGATGATATAGAGCATCCCATGATCATCCCCATGGATACACCCCAACACCTCAAGTTGCAAGTGGTCCCGTGAAAAGAGCCTGCACACGTGCCATTGATACCAATGTGACACCTCTCTCTAATGACTATTCCTTTGATACAAATAGGATCTGGATGCTACCTCAAGCGGAAACTCTGTGCATGGTTAGGTATGAGGATCAAGGTATCCAAGTCGCTATGGAAATGGACTCGAAGATGACCAAGCAAGAGGACCAAAGGAACGGCAAGTTTTCTGTAGCCTGGAACTTCGAGAGACCGGAACATCTAGCATTCCCAAAACTTCCGGCCGTGTGCTGCTCGGCAACTGTGGGCTTCGACAACTTCCTGTCCAACCCGGAACCGGCCCGGAACTTGCGCCCTCGAAACACTCGGCTTGCCTCGAATGTGAGGCCCATGCTCGTCCCTTGGGCCACGAACTGCTCAACACTCGGGAAAGCCCGAAACCAGCCTGGAGCCTGCCAGAAACTTTTGACGCCCGAAACTTCTGGCCTGACCCGAAACATCTAACCTACCTGCGCGCAGCCACTCGGGCCTTAGTGCCCATGTACCCCTTCAGCCTCTACTTTCGATCTAGACTATAATTACTCTTCCCCTACCTTCATTTTAGGGTTAGCTAATGTTTGGACAAACTCTTGTTGAGCTTAGCTCCATCTACTATCCTCCTCCCATTGAGATGTCCTCCACGTGAGAAGATACATAGTGATGCCAAGGCCCCTATTAAGGGAAGATCCCCTCGTGGATACAAGGACCCTCTCATAGGGAAGACTATCATTACGTGTATCCTTTCGTTGACCTTAGATCGTGTATCCCCATGTGTTTATGTGGATCTAGTGGATGTGTGATTTGAGGATTGTTCTTGAGTTCTTGTGTTTCTCTTGATTTTCCCTATCTTTCTCCCTCCAAGTGTGAAAAGATCGACCACCGTGGGTGTGCCCCATATCATATTGGTATCATGAACGAGGTTGATTCACACCTTCGAGTCTCATCCCCCACTTTATAGCCAATTTTAGTTTGATTTAACCTAATTTAGAAAATTCCCCACAAAAATAGTCATACCAAAATATCTTGGATTCGTTGGATTTGAAGAGATTTTGTTGATTTCGATCCGTGGATTTTGTTGTGGGCAAGTGGATCTAGATTTCTATGCAGCCAACTTTCATCAATTTTTCATTTTTCACTGCAGGATTTGGGTTTTAATGCCAGTTTTTCTGTCCAAATCTCATATTTGGAAATTAGGGTTCATACCCAGTTTCTCGACCCCCGAAACTTCCAACTCCGCCCTGAACTTCCGACCGCCAAATGTTCCGGCCACACTGGACGTTCCGTCCTCCGGAACCTCCGGCCTTCCCGATTAAGTAGAACGTTTTCATTTCCGCAACCTCTGACAATATGTTCTGCAACCCATTTGCATTTGAGATTTTGAGTCGCGAGCCCCGCCACTTCCTAAGGTGTTTCGGCTAATTACGACTGGTTATACACCAACATCGCCACTCATCATCGCCCCAGATTGTCATCAACCAACTCTTCATTGACACCTCACCATAAGCAAGGATGGTAAACACAACGACACTCTTGACATATACTCTTGCCATCGCATTGTTACCTTGTCACGCCCGAGATGCGACCCTATCCTCAATTTGGCACGAGGGCCTCGTCAGGGATAGAAGCGCATCTCGTCATGTCGTAAGAATGGATATCGTTACAAGTACATGTACTGAAAATAAGATATATATATATATATATATATATATATATATATATAGAATAGGCTTACACTCGCCACAAGCTACATCAGAGTCACATCAGTACAATACATAATCATCATGAAGAAGAGCAGGGTCCGACTACGGATGAAAAAAACGATAAAAGAAGAACGAGGTCCATCCTTGCTATCCCAAGCAGCCGGCCTGGAACCCATCCTAGATCGATGAAGAAGAAGAAGAAGAAGAGGCAACTCCAAATGAACAATCAATGGGCTCGCGTCAAATAACCATTACCTGTACCTGCAACTGGTGTTGTAGTAATCTGTGAGGCACACGGGACTCAGCAATCTCATTTCCAAAGGTATCAAGACTAACAAAGCTTAATGGGTGAGGTATGGTTAAGTGGTGAGGTTGCAGCAGCGGCTAAGCACATATTTGGTGGCTAATCTTACGAGTACCAGAAATAAGAGGGGGAAGATCTACGCATAGCGGACGTGTCTACTGATGATCAAATGAATGATCCAGAACACCTACCTATATCAGACATAACCCCACCGTGTCCTCGATCGGAGAAGGAACTCACGAAAGAGACAGTCACGGTTACGCACATGGTTGGCAAGTTTTAATTACATTAACTTCAAGTTATCTAGAACCAGTGTTAAAAAAAGTTTCCACGTTGCCACATAACCGCGGGCATGGCTTTTCGAAAAGATTTAACCCTGCAGGGGTGCTCCAACTAGTCCATCACAAATTACCACAAGCCGCATAGAAATCCTCGATCACGACACTCGCGATCTCGTCGGATTCCTTAGTGGAAAACCTCAACTCTGAGATTACCCAAAGCATCACCAGAATCCCGATGCACAAGATATCTCGTCAAAGTTAAAACTAATCCAGCAAGGCCGCCCGATGTGTCGACGATCCCGATAGGACCCGTGTATCTCGTTCTCAGGACACGACGGATAAGCTACGCGTACGGTGGCCTGATAGAAATCACCAAGTTTCCCTAGGTTGGCCCCACACAGTGCTCTGTTTGGGACCGGCACCATCAGCACTGACCCCCATGTATTATGTAGAATTACTCCTCGGGTAGCGCTAACTCCCTATGCATTTCAATTTAACAGAATTATTATGTTGGGCAAAATGTAGTACCAATGTTGGGCCTTGCCAGACTAGCTTTAATCTAAAACGAATTATCAAGGGGGTCCCCATAACAACCCCGATTGTGTTAGGAGCGCTCAAATATGGAACATAACACCGGTAGCCAAAACTAAGGGGGAAAAGGTGGAACAAAACACCAGGCTATAAAGGCCGAGCCTTCCACCTTTTACCAAGTATATAGGCACATTAAATTAAATAGCATTAATAGGGCGATATAACAAGGAACCCGTGCTGACACATAGAAGCAACTGCACCTGCAACTAGCAACGCTAACACAAGGTTAAGCTTGCGGTAACATAGCCAATGAGTGGTTTGCTAGGTTGAACATGTTGAGGGTTTTCATGGCATTGTTGAGAGGCTGATATTTAACATGTGGTAGGCAACGAGACATAATAGAAAGAACCTATAAAACTAGCATGGCAATGATAGTAATGGTATATAGGGAAATGGTCATCTTGCCTGAGATCCCGCTTGGAAGAAGAATGGCTCCGTGAAGCAGACGAAACGATGTAGTCGAACGGGTCCTCACAATCTGACACGCTTGTGGAACTCTATCGAGACGAAGCAAACCGGAAACACAAATCAACACACGATATTCACCACACGATGCACAACACATATGATGCATGAGCATCTGAACACATGCAAGACACGGCATGGCAATCGATATCACTCAACACTACACATTAAGTGAAGTTCAATATGCAACGAGTTGCATATTGACGAAACTCCACGTTTATTTGTTTAGTTCTATCCCGATTGGGTACACGGCAATATTAAATGTGGTTACACATGGCAAGAGGTGAAGTGCAATTAATCTACCTATATAGTATATAGGCATTTTAAATGAGGTCGGAAATGACATATAGCACCTCCGAATCGACCTCACATGTTAATTTACAATTCTGTCCAGATCTGAACTAACACATTTAATTAGTTGTTAAAGAGCAAAACAAATAGGTTCATGTGATTCTACGCGTCATTACAAGCAATTTACACATAGAGATCATCTCCAACGGAGCTACAGATCAGAAGATACGGACACCGCAAGATATGATGGCATGAATGCAAATATGTGTGCAACGACGGTCACGAGCACTTCAAAACATATAACCAGCAATAGAAAATGAAACAACACGAGATTCTAAGCAAGTTTCATATAGGACATGATCAAAACGGAGCTACGGATCAAAAACTACGAGCTAAACAAGAAATCACTACAATGTGCCAAAATCAGCCACATAGCATTTCCTACACCCCACAACTACGAGCTACACAACTCCAATCTACTCAACCAAGGCATGAAACGATAGAGGGCAAGAAGCACTACAACAAACAACTAACAACAACTAGCATGGCATCATGGATCACTAGGGAAAGAAGTCATAAAATGGCATCTCACTCACTATTTCGGACTTAGTGAAAATAACACTTCATGAAAGTGCAGTTTTCGATCTGAAGGCATATGGACAGCAGCAAAACCATAAGCTACAGGACTCCAAATACCATGAAAATTCACAGCATGCTAGAGAATCACAAGGTCTACAACTAACTCCATTGCACCAACCTCAAAAGAGCTACAGAACACAAGATATAAGCAAGACAAGACAACAACAAAATATAACAGATCTCAGACTTAGAAATATTCCAGCACCTCCAAATCAACACTATTTCTAGCAACTTGAGAGCAAGCAAACCTCACCTAAACATGCATTTCTATTGCAACCAAAAATACCAGGGGCTAGAGTAAACATCAAAGGGCATCTCTCTAGTTGACATCTCCTTCAAATGAAGCACGGATTAAATCCTACGAAATAGACAAGAGGGCAACATGGCAAAATATGCGCGAACTAACTTGCTCAAAAGCTAAAACTAACCCGAGAACATATACAACATGTGGGGTTGCAACACAAAAGTATTACCACACGTAAATGCGAGATAATGTCCAAAACACGGAAAATAAACTAGCGGCAAATCCCTACACGCAAAAATACCAACGACTACTCTAAAATACATGGAAATGTGGTTCCTAAAACATGGACATTTTATCTAAGGCATTCGAGCAATCCGGGCGCGCGCGAAAAAATAACTACGGGCAAGAACATTATAGACATCACACGATTCTAGGCATACGGCACGCTAAACGACGTCAAACAAATATGCAAGTTGCACAAACGTAATCTACGCGCAAAACTACACGAAATCCATATACTACACGTCGCGAACCGATTTACGGTTTAAAAGTTACGGGAGTTTTGTTATACGTCTATTTACTGGAATTTAATTTACTTCCGAAAATAACCTAAAAAGAAAAAATAACTACCAGGCCTAATCAAAATACTAATGGGCTACAAGGGCATGGGCGCTACATAATTAGAAATGCACGCGGGCGAGGGTTAGGGAACAGGGGGCAAGGGAGGCTCACCTCGGTTGGGCCGGCCTGGAGGTGGGCCTAGGGTCGGTGGAGAGGAGGCCGAAGGAGGCCTCGGGGCGAGGCAGTGGGGAGCTCGCGTGGAGCTGGTCGCTGGGCCGAGGGCGAGGGAGTCGGCCCAGGCGAGGCGGGAGACCGGCCTAGGAGGGCACTCGGGAGCGGGCGACGGGCGGTTACGGGAGCGGGGCGACGCTCCCCGACGCTCCCGACCAGGGGCTGCTAGCGGCGGCTCTTGCCGGCGACGGGCAGTTGCGGTAGTGGCCGAGGGACTGCGGGGACCGACCGGATCTGGCCGGACCTCGCCGGATCCGGCCACCGGTGGGACGAGGGAGCAAGGGCAACGAGCACCGGCTGCCGGCGAGGTGCTGCGCTCCGGCCGACATCGAGGGGCGGCGGGAGGCCAGCGGCTCGGCTGCTCGGCGCTGGTGGCTAGCGGAGGTGAGCGGGGCCACCGACAGCATGCAGGAGGCAGCGGCCGATGGGTCTCCGGCGAGGGTGGTGCTCGGCAGGGGAGGCGGCTGCCATGGAAGGCTCTGCTCGGTGCCAGGGCACGGGAGCACGGACGGCGGCGGCGGCGGTTCGGGCGCGGCCGGCCTCGGATGGGCTCGGCGGGCCCGCGGTGGCTGGCGGCTGGTGGGAGAGAGAGAGGGGATTAGGTTAGGCACGAATTTCTAGGTGGAAGAAGAGGGTTGTCTAAAAATAATACCCGGGGGTCTATTTATAGACAAATGGGGGGCTAGGTTAACCGGAATTTTGTTCCGGATCCAACCGTACGGTCGGATTCGAACGATTCCGCATGCTGGAACTGGTACGTGGCTATGAAGAGTGGTTTACCAGAGACAAGAGGGAAAACGGGCGGCGCGACAACGATTTTAATACACCGACAAACGTCCTACGGTAGACCTAATACGGTGCCGCTACGGTCGACCGTTCGGGTACTAGACGGACTCTGATTGCGACGAAACTTGACAGGCGGCCTAGCTATAAGTAATTACAACCGCATGCCAAGTTTCACCTCGATCATAGAATGTTTTAAACACACTTTTGAAAAACAAGATTTGAGGATGCCGCGACGCGTGCGAGTGTGATCGGGCTCAGAACGGACAACGATGAGAACCGGCAACTACAACGGATGCAAGTTTTGAAAACTGGCGGCAACGGAGATGTCGATGCAATGCAGATGAAGCGCATGATGCGATGATGATGCGACAAAAGAAAATAGACACACGACGAAAACAGAATAGAAGGGGAATCTTCTGGAACGTCGGCATCGGGCTCTCACATATCTCGAGCCTACTTGTGTAACTTGCCTATCGAGACTAGCCATCGAGTATTGCGGGACATGCTACTTGTGCACATTAGTGATACATACGCTGCTTAGCTACAATTGCATGTAAATGCCATAAGTATCATATTGTGGTATCATACTAGTATATTTCGTGTTTGAATAGTACCTGCATACAGAATTGCTATCTTGGTGTGCACATCCCTCATAGTGACTATACAAAATATCATCGCCAAAAGAAAGAAAAGCAACGCTTTTAAGCAAGTGCAAAGAGCAATAGCATCGCCAAATTGCATCACATTGATATCATATCATATACTTGATCATCTTGGATCACTTGAGCGAGAGACATTGTGCCTCATACATATAGAAAAAGTCAAGAATATGAAGACGACACGTCTTGTTTCTTATAGCTTGTGCACAAGTTCGTATCACTCCCATTTAAGCAATCGAGCTAGCATCTCTCTAGTGTTGTGCAACACAAGCGTTTATGTGGAAACCACATTTTGTGCTTATATTTTGGTTGCACGACCCCAGTTTTCTATCTGTGTGTGTGTTTTCGTGTACACTCATTGCTATTGATCTACCTTGTCTTACGTGCGAATTTGCGAATTTCTTTAAACATTATTGAATCTCATCTTTGAATTGCTTAAATTTTGTGCCACCATGCTAACCAAGCTCCTCCATAAGCTTTATTTGTGTAGGTGCGAGAAGGACAATCTTCGGTACCAATTCTACTATTTCCATAATTGCACATCAGTTGATCTTGTTTTATTTTCATCCTTTGGATCAACAATTGATATTGTCTTCTCACTATTCCACTTATATCGACTTGAGTGCTACGGATAGGACTACCATGTCGAACCCAGCCTTCGAGGAGCAAGACGACGACGAGAACAACTACGTCACCAAATTATAGTTCTTAGGCGCCCAAAGAGGAATGTGCCAAGAACAACATGCTATGAACGACCGCATTGAGCAACTCGCCACCAACTTGCATGAATCCTAGGTGCGCGTGAGGGACTACCTCGACGACAAGCTATATAGACACATGGACAAGATCCGCGCATTGGTGGTGAACCGCGCGTCCTGAAGCTCTACTTCATCGGGGCGACGCCACTCAAGTCTCTACTCCCACGAGTACTCCTTCAGCGCAAATCCTCCACGAGTTTGACATAATCAACATGACGACCGTCACCAAAACCAAGATTCAGACAATCCTTTCCATGGTAATGGATCACAAGATCGACTTCGCGATCGTGATGCCATCGACAAGAACAAGAAGCTTTGGAGGAAGCACGCATTCAACAATTCTATGAAGACAAACGAACACATGAAGAACAAGCGGTTGAAGCTCAACGTGCTCTCCGAGAAACAACAGACACTATGCAAGAACACAACCGCCAAGCGTGCGAAGAACAAGAAGCACTCCAGCGTGCCCGTTGATACGTCCATTTTGCATCATGCTTTTATATCAATATTTATTGCATTATGGGTTGTTAATACACATTATGGTACGATACTTATGCCTTTGCTCTCTTATTTTACAAGGTTTACATGAAGAGGGAGAATGCCAGCAGCTAGAATTCTAGACCACAAAAGGAGCAAATCTGGGAGACCTATTTTGCACAACTCCGAAAGTCCTGAAAACTTATGGAGAATTATTTTGGAATATATAAAAAATATTGGGCGAAAGAAATACATCAGGGGACCCACCAGGTGGCCAGTAGCCAGGGGCGCGCCCTACCCCTTTGGGCGTGCCCTGCAGGCTTGTGGGTGCCCTGGTAGGCCTCTGGTTCCCATCTTCTGCTATATGAAGGGTTTTGACGTGGAAAAAATCTTATAAGACCTTCCGGGCCAAAGCGCCGCCCTCTCGAGGCGGAACTTCGACAGAACCAATCTAGAGCTCCGACGGAGCTATTCTGCCGGGGAAACTTCCCTCCCGGAGGGGGATATCGAAGCCATCGTCATCACCAACGATCCTCTCATCTTCATCAGCACCATCTCCTCTCCAAACCCTAGTTCATCTCTTGTATCCAATCTTTGTCGTAAATCTCAGATTGGTACCCGGGGGTTGTCAGTAGTGTTGATTACTCCTTGTAGTTGATGCTAGTTGGTTTACTTGGTGGAAGATCATATGTTTAGATCCTTAATGATTATTAATACTCATTTGATTATGAAAATGAATATGCTTTGTGAGTAATTACATTTGTTCCTGAGGATATGGAATAAGTCTTGCTATAAGTAATCATGTGAATTTGGTATTTGTTCGATATTTTGATGAGATGTATGTTATCTCTCCTCTAATGGTGTCATGTGAACGTATTCTACATGACACTTCACCATTGTTTGGGCCTAGGGGAAGGCATTGGGAAGTAATAAGTAGATGATGGGTTGCTAGAGTGACAGAAGCTTAAACCCTGGTTTATGTGTTGCTTCGTAAGGGGCTGATTCGGATCCATATGTTTCATGCTATGTTTAGATTTATCTTAATTCTTCTTTCGTAGTTGCGGATGCTTGCGAGAGAGGTTAATCATAAGTGGAATGTTTGTCCAAGTAAGGTCAGCAGCCAAGCACCGGTCCACACACATACCAAATTATCAAAGTAACGAACGCGAGACATATGAGAATGATGAAAACACGCTTGACAGAAATTCCCATGTGTCCTTGGGAGCGCTTTACTTTATATAAGAGTTTATCCAGGCTTGTACTTTTCTACAAAAAGGATTGGGCCACCTTCCTACACCTTTGTTACAATTGTTACTTGCTACCTGTTACAAATTACCTTATCACAAAACTATTTGTTACCGATAATTTCAGTGCTTGCAGAGAATACCTTACTGAAAACCGCTTGTCATTTCCTTCTGCTCCTCGTTAGGTTCGACACTCTTACTCATCGAAAGGACTACGATAGATCCCCTATACTTGTGGGTCATCAAGAATATTTTCTGGCACCATTGCCGGGGAGTGAAGCGCCTTTGGTGAGTGGAACTTGGTAAGAAACTTTGTATATACTGTGCTGAAATTTACCGTCACTTGTTACTATGGTAAATAATCTTTTGAGGGGCTTGTTTGGGGTATCTTCACCCCGACGGCAAGCACAAAAATATGCTCCTCAACTCTCTGCACCTACCGAAAATATTTATTATGAAATTCCTTAGGGTATGATAGAAACGCTGCTAGCTAATCCTTATGCAGGAGATGGAACACTACATCCTGATTTGCATCTAATCTATGTGGAAGAAGTTTGTGGATTATTTCAGCTTGTAGGTCTTCCCAAGGATGATGTCAAGAAGAAGGTCTTTCCTTTATCTTTGAAGGAGAAGGTGTTGACGTGGTATATGCTATGTGATGATATTGGATCACGGAACTACGACCGACTGAAATTGCAATGTTATCAGAAGTTTTATCCTATGCATCTGGTTCATCGTGATCGGAATTATATTTATAGTTTTTGTCCTCGTGAAGGAGAAAGAATCGCTCAAGCTTGGGGGAGGCTGAAGTCAATGTTATATTCATGCCCTAATCATGAGCTCCCAAGAGAAATTATTGTTCAAATTTTTTATGATCGACTCTCTCGTAATGATCAATCAATGCTTGATACTTCTTGTGCTGGTTCCTTTATGAAGAAAGATATTGAATTCAAGTGGGACTTATTGGAAAGAATTAAACGCAAATATGAAGATTGGGAACTCGATGGAGGTAATGAGTCAGGTATAAGCGTTAAGTTTGATTGTGTTAAATCCTTTATAGACACCGATGCTTTTCATGATTTTAGCACAAAATATGGACTTGACTCTGAGGTAGTAGCTTCATTCTATGAATCTTTTGCTACTCATGTTGATCTCCCCAAGGAGAAGTGGTTTAAATATCATCCTCCCATTGAAGTTAAACTTGTTGAACCTATTAAAGTTGAAGAAGAAACTATTATTTATAATGCTGATCCTGTTATTCCTACTTCTTATATTGAGAACCCACCCTTTCCTGTTAGAATAAAGGAACATGCTAAAGATTCTACCGTGGTTCATAAGAGTTGTACTAAAACACCTATACCTCCTGAACAAATTAAGGTTGAACCTAATATTGCTATGTTTAAAGATATCCTGGTTGATAATATTGATGGGCATGCAAATCATTTCTGTGATGAAGCTGCTAGAATTGCTAGACGTGATACTAAAAGTAAACATAGACCTATTGTTGGCGTGCCTGTTGTTTCTATTAAAATAGGAGATCATTGTTATCATGGATTACGTGATGTGGGTTCTAGTGTGAGTGCAATTCCGTTTACCTTATTGCAAGAAATTATGAATGATATTGCACTAGCTGAATTAGCAGAAATTGATGTTACCACCAAGCTTGCTAATAGAGATACTATTGCACCAGTTGGGATTGTTAGATATGTTGAAGTCTTGTGTGGGAAAATAAAGTATCATACTGATTTTCTTGTTCTTGGTTCCCCACAAGATGATTTTGTCCCATTATATTCGGTACACCCTTCTTGAATATTGTTAATGCTAAGATTGATTGTGAGAAAGAAACGGTTACTGTATGTTTTGGGGATGTGTCTCATGAGTTCAGTTTCTCTAAGTTTTGTAGACAACCCCATCACAAAGAATTGCCTAGTAAAGAGGAAATTATTGGTCTCGCTTCTATCGTTGTGCCTCCTAATGATCCCTTAGAACAATATTTTCTAGACCATAAAAATGAGATGCATATGAATGAAAGGAATGAAATAGATAAGCTTTTCTTTGATCAACAGACTATTTTGAAACACAACCTGCGTGTTGAAATACTTGGGGATACTCCTACACCCAAGGGTGATCCCGTGTTTGAGCTTAAACAATTACATGATACTCTGAAGTATGCTTATCTTGATGAGAAGGAGATCTATCCTGTTATTATTAGTGCTAACCTTTCAGAGCATGAAGGAAAGAGATTATTGAAAACTTTGAGGAAGCACCGTGATGATATTGGATATACTCTTGACGATCTTAAGGGCATTAGTCCCACTTTATGTCAGCAGAAAATTAATATGGAGCCTAATGCTAAACCAATTGTTGATCATCAATGACGGTTAAATCCTTAAATGAAGGAAGTGGTAAGAAATTAAATACTAAACCTTGTGGAGGCAGGTATAACTTATCCTATTGCTGATAGTAGATGGGTTAGTCCCGTTCATTGTGTCCCTAAAAAGGGAGGTATTACCGTAGTTCCTAATGATAAAAATGAAGTGATCCCGCAAAGAATTGTTACAGGATATAGAATGGTAATTGATCAAATGCTAGAAAGACTATCCAAACATACACATTTTTCCTTTCTAGACGGTTATTCTAGTTTCTCTCAAATACCTATGTCAAAAGAGGATCAAGAGAAGACCACTTTTACTTGCCCTTTCGGTACCTTTGCTTATGGACATATGCCTTTTGGTTTATGCAATGCACCCGTGTAGGACCAAAATTATGTCTAGAGGGGGGGGGGTGATTAGACTACTTGACAAGATATTTTATTTGCCTTTTCCCAATTTTACTTGAAGGGCAGCTATGTCAGATATAACAAGTCAAGTACACCCTAGACATGCAGTTTTAATAGTATAGGAGCGGAAAGTAAACATGCAAGTGGGAAGTAGAGGAGTAAGGTAGGGAGATCAAACGCATGAGGTTGACACGTCAATTTTTCGAATGGTTCCGATAGTAGTCGCTATCGTATTTCCATGTTAGTGGAGACTTCAACCCACGAAGGGTAACGACCGCGAGAGTCCACGGTGGGCTCCACCCACGGAGGGTCCACAAAGAAGCGGCCTTGTCTATCCCACCACGGCTTCCGTCGACAGAGGACTAGCCTTACTCATGGTAGATCTTCACGAAGTAGGCGATCTCCTTGCCCTTACAAACATCTTGGTTCAACTCCACCACACGAAGTAGGAGGCTCCCAAGCGACACCTAACCAATCTAGGAGGCACCACCCTCCAAAAGGTAATATATGGAGTAGATCAATGAACTCCTTGCTCTTGTGCTTCTAAATATAGTCTCCTCAACACAAATCACTCTCTCACAGAATATGCATGGGCAGGAGAGGTTGATTCAGTGGCAAGCAGTTTGGGGAGGCTAGAGTTCAAGTTTTAAATGATTGGATTGGAATATCTTGGTCTCAACACATGAGTAGGTGGTTCTCTCTCATAAAAAGGATCTCGAAATGAAGTGTGTGTTCTGAGTGCTTCTCCCATGAATGAGAGGTGGGTGAAGGGGTATATATAGGCAGCACCCAAAATCCAGTCATTACACACAAAAGAGCAAACTCGGTGACACCGAAGTTGGAATCTCGGTGGTACCGACTAGCACTAAAGGTGTGAACTTTCGAATCTCAGTGAGACCAATATACACAACTCGATGGCACCGAAAAGTTGACTAATGGTCAGATGGCCAAACTCGGTGGCACCGATAGTCAAACTCGGAAATTCCGATTTTGTGTATCTTGGCAACAGAATGTTGGTCACACTGAACTCGGTAGCACCGATGTAGTTTCAGTTGCAACGACTTGGTGGGAATGGCTAGGGTTTTGTCTGAGGTTCAAAACTCGATGGGTCTGATATGGAAATGTTGGTGGCACCAAATTTGTGAATGTGGAACTTGATAGAGTGGATATGTGGGGAAAATGACTCAGTGTTTTGGTGGCTAGATTTGAGCATTTGAGCAATCACTTCATTTTACTACCTCACCCCTTTTAATAGTATTGGCTTTCCTATGGACACAAAAGTGTTTTCCCACAAATATAAAATGAAGAGTCTTCTAGCTTGAAGCTTGAGCTAATATTATTTCTTTCTTGCATCAAGGGGCATCTCCACATAAACCTTAAACCATAGCATCTTTTGAACATTTCTGAAATATACTTGAAAAACACATTAGTCCAATGATGCATATGTTGTGATCAATTATCAAAACCACCCTAGGGAGCAATTGTGCTTTCAATCTCCCCCTTTTTGGTAATTGATGACAACATATAGATCAAAGCTTCGACAAAACATATAATCAATGATTATCATTGACACTTTGAGAAGTATACAGAAAGCAAGAGCTCCCCCTAAATTTGTGCATTATTTAAAATTTGCGTTTGAATGAAAATGCACAATCGATTAGGATCATGGGTTATTCTTCCATGTCACATACATCTTGGTGGTGCGTAAAATAATAATAGCAATGCACATGACACCAACAAGATAACTGAGTGATCATCAGAAGCATAGCTAAGAGATGATATCATAGCATCACACAGGATAAAGCGTATGATCAATCACACAGATAAGATAAAGTCATCCAAAACCAAAGTTTTTTCTAAAACCAAACGAGAGCAAATAAAGTCAAAAGCTCTCTCTCACACGAAGTCTATGATCTATACATTCCCCCCCCTTTGGCAACAAGTTACCAAAAAGTTCAAAAGTTTAGAACTACTCGTCTGTGTAGGCAGCTGATGATGGAGTCAATAGAACAACGTCTGCGAAGGCTTTTGCTGAATGTCCTGGAGCTGGAGGAGTTGATACTGAAGGATCTTGAGCTGGAGCTGGTGCTGAAGGTGCTGAAGCTTGTGCGGAAGATGTCTGTCGTGTCTCTGGAGCTGGAACAACAACTGACCGAGGCTTGGCGCTGAACCTAGTAGTAGTGGGAGGAGGAGACTCATCGTCGTCATCATCATCGTCTGCATCTTCATCTTCATCGTCTAAGCATGAAATCTCCGCAGAGTCAACTTCCTGTTGAAGTTGTGTGACAATAGTGGTCAACTTAGTTACCTTCACATCCATGTTGTGGAATATTGTCTCCAAATCTCTCAAGACTCTTCTGATTTTGCATGATCTCTTGGAAGTTCTTCTCCATGCCTTGAACAGTGCTCACTAGAAATGCCATTTGTAGAGCTTGAGTTCTGAGTTGTAGAACTAGAGGTGGCCTATTTCTAGTAGCTTCAGAATCGGCCGCCTCTGCTGCCATTCTTGCTGCAGCTGAGTTTGGATCATTGTCATCCATCACAACCTCATTATCTTCAATTTCATGCTGAAGAGGTAGATGGGGACGATCAAGTAGATATGCATGCTTGCCTAGCTTGGCATTTATGAGCATCTGAATGTAAGGTGCATATCCACAAGATCTCTTATGATCCACATCAGTCCTTTGAATAGTCTCAACTATCAAGTCCATCACTCTAAATCAGGTATGGGAATCAAGCTGGTGTAGCAGGTTGATAAATATCCTCTGATCATCTTCTCATCACCTGACTTAGGCATGAGGGTCTATCGCAGTAGAGTGTTTGTCGTAGGAATGCCAGCTTGAAGAAAATACACTGAACCAAACTTGTGACTGGCCAAATACTGATATGGAATGGTCTTGCACATATTGGCCATGGAGTTGTGATTCTGCTTAGCTTCTGCATACACATCTACATCTGATACTTCCTGCCTGGGGGCGCCAATGATAGCAGCCGATTCAACAATTGTAGCTTCGTACTTGTGACCATCAGTCATCTAGACTAAAGAGTCATCACAAAAATGAACAGTTGCATAGAATTGCATGATCATCTCATCATTCCATGGGGTCATCTCTTTCCCAACAAATTCTTCTATGTCAACTAGTCTGAAGTTCTCTTGAACATGTGGAAAGAAATTCTCATTTTCCTTGACATATGCCAGTCGACATACCTCATATCACTGACAGCAGGACTCTTGTCATACAAGACAGTCTCATAAAAATCTTGTTGTTCCTTGGTGTGAAACCTTGGATCAACAATAGTTCTTCTTGTGACAACATATGGATCATTAGCTCTCCACTTTCTTAGTCCAGCATCCTTCCTCTTCTTCATATCTTCTGGTCTAGGATGAGAAACATTGTGGAGTGGAAGGGTTGGTCTGAGCTTCCTGAGAATTGGTGCATTCTCATCTTCTTCTTCCTCTGCAGCATGGGCACTAGATGCACGACCTTTGCTCTTGGCAGCTGCAGGTATGTCCTTGGTGGTCTTCCTGGAAGCTGGAGCCTTCTTTACTTTAGCAGCAGACTTGGGAGAAGACTTCATTGCATCAGACATCAGTTTCTTCTTCTTGGGAGGAACCGGGATCTCCTATGGAGCTTCTTCCTCAGCGTCTTCTGGATCTTCAAACATTGAAGTCTTCCTGCCAACAAGATGAATAGTTCTCTTCCTCGGCCTCTTCACACCAGCCTTGTTTGCATGTGCATCCTTGGAAAATGCTTTGCCCTTCTTGGCATATTCACATGCTCTCAGGTCAGCAGCACTAGCAGATATCTTCCTGACAAGTTTCCTTGGAGGAGCCTTAGGAGGAGCTGAAGTTTCATGTGGCATGAAATCTGAGTCCTCTTCATCAGAAACTAGCTTCCTTCTCTGCCTGGTGGTTGCCTTGGGCAAGCCATGAGAACTGGGAGAACTTGGGTCTGAAGCACACTTCTGTGGACTAGTGCCTGAGTCCATCTCAACACTCTGCTCTCTGAAGTCATTCTGGCTATCATCTGAACCTAACATACTGACAGACATGCTCAACAGCAAACAACAGAGCCTGTGAAGTGGATATAGGAAAGACACAATGGATGAGCATCACAGAATGCAGATGTTTTTGAGAATTTGAAGTTTGAAACTTAGGGTATGATCTTCTGCACGATGTAAATCGGTGGCACCGAGTTGGCAATTTCGGAGTCACTGAGAAAGCTTACTCGCTTAATAAAGACTTGGCAGTCATTTTCGGTAGCACCGAAAAGAGCTACTCGATCTCACCGAGTTGCTTCTCAGGAACCCTAAAAAGAAAATCGGTGGAACCGATTTTGCAAACTCGGTCTCACCAAGTTGCATGCTGCGGCAGATCAGATCCAAAATTTCTACTTCTTCTACACTACGAGATTCATCTCGTGGAAGGAAGAGTTTGCACATGGTGGCTCGAAGAAAATCTTTCCCAATGTGTAAGAATCAGATAGGGGAACGCAAAAGGAAACTGGATCCGTACCCTAACTTGGTGGTGGTCCGGCTACGGCGACGAGACGGAGTTTATTGCGTCGACGGCGGTGAATCTCGGAGGCGGAGGCACTCGGGGAGACAAATGCGATGACCTGGGGTCTCGGAGGCAGCGAGAGTTTTGCAAACGAAACAATTTTGACGAAGTGAAGTCAAAAGATTTGGTCCATGGATACATATACCCGTGCTCTCTCGGTGTCACCGAGATGGCAAAATCGGTGTCACCGAGTTCCTCAACTGTCAGTAGACAGGGAAACTTGTTGCTATCGAGTTAGCCATTTTGGTGGTACCGAGATAGGAAAACCTGATCAACTTTGAAAAAAATCTGTGGCTGCGGGTTTGTGGAGTTGGTCACACCGAGTTTTTCAAAGAGGTTTTGGAAGGCATCCTTTGACCATACGGAACTCCGAATGCACCTTCGCACAGAGGGATCGACAAGTGCTTGTTCAAGTTTGGTGATGAAGCATGAATAGAACTTGAGATGAGAAAGCATAGATAGCTAGAGAAGGTCCTTGGCATTCTTGTCCATCCAACTGGCGAAAGATAAATCAAAAGCCAAATAACAACAATTGGATGTGCTCAAATGATCAAACACATGCAAACCAACATGCTCACACAATAATAATGATGAATAAAACATGGTGAACATGCAGAAACATCCTAGCAGCTATCATGCACTCGGGCGATGACAAAGTCATCTATAAATGAGTATATTGACATAGGAGCCAAGTAAGAATACTTGATCATAGGTCATACTCATCGTTAAGCACATGTGGGGTTACCACTTATACATAAGCATTAATGTGTTCATATCCTTAGGAGATGCTTATACTCAAGTCTTAGAGTAAAGCTCCCCCTTGATATGATATCCCCACTAAGAAGGATCAAGTAACCTTGGGTTTTGTCGTAGAAGACTTCAAGTACGTGAAGTCGTGGTGGATGCTCAATGTTAATGAAGATCATCTTGAGTTGGGAGCAATCATTTTTGTTTTCTTACTCTTCTGACCTACATGGGTTAGTCCCCAAGCAAAAGGAACATATGCAAGAATATCTATGGACATGGAGTGAAGCACACATGGGATACTGTCCAAAGATGCAGTAGTTACCTTGTTACTTTCTTACCTTTGAGGGAATGTGTGACTCCTTGAACTAATGCATATGGTTGAGGTTGATTGCATATAGTTCTTGCCAAAATGAATAAGAGTTAATTTCATTGGTCGAGTCACCCCTCAAGAACTTCTAGTTCTTCCTCTTGGGAATCCACACCAAATTGATGGGAACCTTTGGAGTTGTGGTAGCACTTGTTGAGGTAGAGCTAGTAGTATCCTTGGGAATCCACTTGACCTTGGCTTGGGGTTCTTCTTCAAATAGAACAATGTCATCTTGAATCTTTCCATTGCCTTTGTGGTCTTGTGGTAGAAGGCCATCTTGTGAACTCATTCCTTCAGAAGGAGTGACCTTCTCCTCTTGGGGAGAAAACTTGGGAGTGGGATATGGACCTTCTTCCCAAACATCTCTGTTGATGCTGAAGTAGCCAACACCTTGTTTCTTCCGACGTCCTCCTTGCTTGCGCACAATTTTCTCAAATTGCTTACTTCCGGCAAGACTCTTGAAGACACCTCTCTCTATAATCCCTTTCAATAGATCATTTTCTTGCTCAAGTGTAACTTGGCTAAGAGAATCGTTAGTGGAATTAATAGGGTTACTAGCAACAACATTATTGGTTTTAGCTTTAGCATTGTTGTTACTAGATGAAGAAACCTTCTTGCCTTTGTTACTAGTGTTCCTAGGTTTAAATTGTGGAACAATATCAGACAAGAGTAATCGTTTGGCTAGATAAGAAGAACTCTTCTTCCGAAGATCATCATTGATTGCTTTTAAGAACTCATGCTCTTGCACCAAGTTGAGGTTCTCGAAGCGTAGCTTCTCATGTATTCTTGCAAGCTCTCTATGATATTCGAGAGTAGTCTCGTGAGCTAACTTAATTTTTTTTAATTCTTGAGTTAGTCGTTCAATTTCTTTATCATCATCATCATGTGATTTCTCTTGACTAGCATGATAAATAGCAAGTTCATTTTCAGTGCATTCACTAGTTTTATCTAGAAGCAAGTCATCTCCTCCTAACAAGTCATCCTCATCACTATTGAAATCAAGATACTTAGGATGTTATACCTTGGGGCCTCTAGCCATGAAGGAGTTTCCGACTCCCTCATTCGGTGAATCAAATAAGTCGTAAGAGTTGGTGGAAACAAGCGCAATCCCGACAACACCTTGATCATGACTATAGTCGGAGTTGGAGTGATAACTTCTCTCAGAGTGGTGATCAGACTTGGAGCCTGAGACCCATTCACCAACATGAGCTTGATTTCTTCTTCTTGAATTGCTCTTGGTGTATTTGTCCTTCTTCTACGATTCCCTTCCTCTCCGTGAGTGTATTCATTCATAGTGATCTTCTCTACTCCTTCTCTCTCTACGAGTTGACTCATCTCTTGAGCTTCGTCTTCAAGGCGACTCTTCTCTTCTTTTGTAGGGAGCCGAGAACTTATTTGAGTAGTGTCCGAGCTTCCCACAATTGTAGCAATTTCGGTCATGACTGGACAAACGCCTCTCATCGTGTCTTGAACTTGAGCTTCTATCTTTGACTCTACTCTTGTAGAACTTGTTGAATTTTCTGTCCATGAGGCTTATCTCTTCATCACTGACAAGACCGTCTTTTGAAGTAGTGGGATCATCACATGAAGCTTTATAAGCACCACTTGACTTGTTGTGCAGCTCATCTTTGTCCTTGAGTGACATCTCATGAGCAACAGTCCTACCACTGACTTTAGTTGGCTTGAGATCTTTGTAATTTGGCATCATTTGGATCAATGTGCACACCGTGTCATACTTGCCATCAAGAGGTCTAAGTATCTTCTTGATGAGGAATTTGTCGGTCATCTCTGTGCTTCCTAAGATGGCAATCTCATTGGTGATGAGAGCTAGCCTAGAGTACCTTTCAGTAACGCCTTCACCATCCTTCATCTTGAACTTGTCAAGCTGACTTTGAAGCACATCCAACTTAGATTCAGTGACAGAATCAGTACCTTCGTGCATAGCAACCAAAGTATCCGAAATTTCTTTTGCATTCTCAAGACGACTGATTTTGTTGAATTCTTCGGGGAAAAGGCAATTGAGGATGATATCGCAGGCTTGAGCATTAAGCTGCAACATCTTCAGTTCATCAGTTGTCGCATCAGGATCTGGTTCATGCCCTTCTCCAAAGAAGTTACCTTGCACGCCAACACGAATAACAACCCAAACATGAGTACTAAAGCCAAGTATATGCATTTTCATTTTATGCTTCCAACTAGCAAAATTAGTACCATTTAAGTAAGGATCTCTACGATGATAATTTCCCTCACTAGATGCCATACTCTCCTAGGTTGCTAAACCAATGAAATGGAGACCAATACTCTAATACCACTTGTAGGATCGAAAGTATGTCTAGAGGGGGGGGGGGGTGATTAGACTACTTGAGATGATAATTTTTTTGCCTTTTCCCAATTTTACTTGAGAGGAAGCTATGGCAGTTATAACAAGTCAAGTACATCCTACACATGCAGTTCTAATAGTATAGTAGTGGAAAGTAAACATGCAAGTGTAAAGTACATGAGTAAGGTAGGGAGATCAAATGCATGAGGTTTACACGGTGATTTTTGGCATTGTTCCGATAGGTGGCGCTATCATACATCCATGTTAGTGGAGACTTCAACCCACGGAGGGTAACGGCTAGGAGAGTCCACGGAGGGCTCCACCCACGATGGGTCCACAAAGAAGTGGCCTTGTCTATCCCACCACGGCTTCCGTCCACGGAGGACTAGCCTTGCTCATGGTAGATATTCACGAAGTAGGCGATCTCCTTGCCCTTACAAACATCTTGGTTTAACTTCACAACATGAAGTAGGAGGCTCCCAAACGACACCTAACCAATCTAGGAGGCACCACCCTACAAAAGTTAATAGATGGGGTAGATCAATGAACTCCTTGCTCTTGTGCTTCTAAAGATAGTCCCCTCAACACAAATCACTCTCTCACAAAATATGCATGGGTAAGAGAGGTTGATTTGGTGGAAAGAAGTTTGGGCAGGCCAGAGGTCAAGTTTCAAATGATTGGATTGGAATATCTTGGTCTCAACACATGAGTAGGTGGTTATCTCTCAAAAAATGGATCTGGAAATGAAGTGTGTGTTCAGAGTGCTTTGTAACGCCCAAGATGCGATCCTATCCTTATTTTGGCACGAGGGCCTCGACACGGATAGAAGCGCATCTCGTCGTTTCGCAAGAATGTATATTGTTACAAGTACATGTACTAAAGAGAAGAGTATATGGAATTGGCTTACACTCGCCACAAGCTACATCAGAGTCACATCAGTATAATACATAAATATCACGAAGAAGAGCAGGCTCCGACTACGGACGAAAACAAACGAGAAAAGAACGAAGTCCATCCTTGCTATCCCAGACTGACGCCCTGGAACCCAACCTAGATCGAAGGTGAAGAAGAAGAAACTCCAAACGAACAATCAACGCGCTCGCGTCAAGTAACCCTTTACCTGTACCTGCAACTTGTGTTGTAGTAATCTGTGAGCCACAGGGACTCAGCAATCTCATTTCCAAAGGAATCAAGACTAGCAAAGCTTAATGGGTGAGGTATGGTTAAGTGGTGAGGCTGCAGCAAGCAACTAAGCATTTATCTGAGGTGGCTAACTTAAGAGTACAAGAATAAAAGAGGGGGGATGAACTACGCATAGCGGACGTGAACTACTGATGATCAAATGAATGATCCTGAACACCTACTTACTCCAGACATAACCCCACCGTGTCCTCGATCGGATAAGGAGCTCACGAAAGAGACAATCACAGCTATGCACTCAGTTGGCAAGTTTTAGTTAAGTTAACTTCAAGTTATCGAGAACCGGATCTTAAACAAAGTTTCCATGTTTCCACGTAACCGCGGGCACGACTTTCAGAAAGATTTAACCCTGCAGGGGTGCTCCAACTAGTACATCACAAATTACCACAAGCCGCATATAAATCCTCGATCCCGAAGCTCGCGATCTCGTCGGACTCCTTAGTGGAAAACCTCAACTCTGAGATTCCCCAAAGCATCACTAGAATCCCGATGCACAAGACATTCGTCAAAGGTAAAACTAATCCAGCAAGGCCGTCCGACGTGTTGATGATCCCGATAGGAGCCGCATATCTCGTTCTCTGGACACGATGGATTGTCCAAACTTCCGGTAGGCCAAACACAGAGTTACCCCTGGTAGCCACCGGCGGTTGACAAGTTGGACCAACACTCATGTGGAGCACTGGCCCGGGGGTTGTTTAATTACTCCCTGGGTGCCCGCGGGTCCCTATGCATTTTTATTAGGTTATTAGGCAAATGTAGTACCAAAGTTGGGCCTTTCCAGACTAGTTTTAATCTAAGACGAATTATCAAGGTGTCCCCATAACAACCCCGATTGTGTTAGGAGCGCTCAATTATGGAACATAACACCGATAGCCGAAACTAAGGGGCCAAAGGTGGAACAAAACACCAGGCTAGAAGGGCCGAGCCTTCCACCTTTTACCAAGTATATAGGTGCATTAAATTAAATAACATTTAATAGGGTGATATAACAAGGAACCCGTGTTATCACATGGAAGCAACTGCACCTGCAACTAGCAACGCTAACACATGGTTAAGCAAGCGGTAACGTAGCCAATGAGTGGCTTGCTAGGTTGTGAACAGGTTGAAGGTTTTCATGGCAAAGTTGGGAGGCTACTATTTAACATGTGTTAGGCAGCGAGACATAACGATGGAAAAGATACAACCAGCATGGCAATGATAGTAATGGTATCTAGGGAAATGGTCATCTTGCCTGAGATCCCGCTTGGAAGAAGAATGACTCCGTGAAGCAGACGAACCGATGTAGTCGATCAGGTCCTCACTTTTCGACACACTTGCAGAACTCTATCGAGACGAAGCAAACATGAAACAAGAATCAACACACGATATTCACCACGCGATGCACAACACAAATAATGCATGAGCGGTTTCATTTATGCACGGTATGACATGGCAATTCACAAAATCAAACACTAGACATTAAGTGAAGTTCAATATGCAATGAGTTGCATATTGACGAAACTCCACATACGAATTATTTAGTTCTATACTGATTAGGTACACGACAATATTAATTGTGGTTAAACATGGCAAGAGGTGAAGCGTAATTAATCTACCTATCTAGGCATTTTAAATGAGGTAGGAAACGACTTATAACATCTCCAAACTGACCCCATACATTTATTTATAATTTTGTTCAGATCTGAACTAATACGTTTTAATATTTGTTAAACAAAAAAATAAATAGGTGCACGTGAAATTACACGTCGTTCCAATCAATTTACACATAGAAATCGTTGCAAACGGAGCTACGGTTCAGAAGATACGAACACCGCAAGATATGATGGCATGAATGCTATATGTATGCAATGACAGTCAGAAGCATCCCAAAACATCCAAACAGCAAGATAATATGAACCAACACGAGATTCTAAACAAGTTTCATATAGGACACGATCAAAACGTAGCAACGGTTCAACAAATACAAGCTACACAAGAAATAGTCCTAATCTGCCAAAAACAGCAAGATGGCATTTTCGACACCCCAAAAGAACAAGCTACACAATTCTAAAATGCTCAAACAAGAAATGAGGCATTAGTAGTCAAGATGCACTACAACATCCTACTAATAACATCTAGCATGGCAGCATGAATCACTAGGAAAAGAACTCACAAAATGGCATTTCACACACAATTTCAGACTTAGTGAAAATACCAGTTTTTGACAGTGCAGTTTTTGATCTGAAGGCATATTGACAGCAGCAAAACTATATGCTACGTGGCACCGAATGGCATGAAATTTTACAGGATTCTAGAGAATCGTAAGGAATACAAATAAATCCATTGCAAAAATCCCAAAGAAGCTCTAGATCACTAGCAAATCTCATGGCAAGACAACAACAAAATATAACAGATTTCAAACTTAGAAATATTTCAGCATCTCCAAATCAACACTATTTTCTAGCAAGTTGACAACAAGCAAACAACACCTAAACATGGATTTCTCTAGCAACCAAAATTACCAGGGGCTAGCCTACATACCCAAGGGCATATCTCTAGTTCACAACTCATGCATATCACGCACGGAATAAAACCCACAAAATAAGAAAAGGGCAACAGGGCCAAATATCATGCATGCAAACTTACTCAGAAGGCAAAACTAAATGCACAGTTAAATTCCATTGATTTTTCTACCCTGAAAACATATATAATATGTGGGGTTCAATAAATAAACTAGCGCCACACATATATACGAGAATATGTCCTAAACACGACATAGGAAATTTTTGATAGCTCCTACAGGCAAAAAATGCAAGTAACTACTCTAAAATACATGGCAAAGGGTCTGAACAACGTGAACATTTGATCTATGGGATTTAAATAATCCAGATGCGCACCAAAATATCTACGCAACAAATAACCTATTAGGACAGCACATAAATCTAGGCAAACGGAGAGTCAAACTACACCAAACATGCATGCAAGTTGTAAAATAATAATCTACGCAAAAATCTACACGACTTACATATATAATACGTCGCGATCTGATGCATGGTTAATTATCTACGGGCGTTTGAAAATATGTAATATTTTCTGAAATAACTAAATTCGCGAAATCTAAAAAAACTAAACGGGCCGAAACCAGAGGCGCAATTTAACTATACTGAGGACGGGCGGGATTTAGAGAAGGCAGGCGCTCACCCATGGGCTGGATTCGGTTGGTGAGGAGGCTGAGGCAGGCGTGGGCCTCGGTGGGGCGCTGGGTCGCGGCTCGAGGCTCGGCTAGCTGGGCGCGTGCGGGGAGCAGGCCCGCTTGGGCCGGCACGCAAGAGCTGGCCCACGTGGGTCAACAGCGCCAGCAAGCGGGAGACGTAGCGCTGCAGTCTGGGTCACGCGGCAGTGGCTGCAGACGCCGGCGAGGGCCGACATTGCCATGGTGGTGGCGGGGCAGACTCTGGGAGGCGAGGGGACGGCGGATCCTCTCGGATCCATGGCTGGAGGTGGTAGGGAGAGGCCGGGTCGAGCGCCATGGCCGGCTGCGGTCGAGGAGACAATGCGGTGGCGGTTCCTGGCGACGGCTGTAGCTCGAGGGAGCCCGGGAAACATGCTGCCAGCGCGGCGGCGGGATCTGGCAGGAGGCTTTTCCGGGCGGCGGGATCCGGCGGCCAGCGGGGGCTGTTGGGCGGGGCTGCGCGCGGGAGGAGCACAAGAGGCGAGGCGGCACGCCATGTGAGCTCGGGGAGAGGCTGGCGGCGGCTGACCCGTGTCCAGATGGGCTCGGGTGGGCCTCTCTCGGGCCCGAGCGGTCCTCGCTCGAGGTGGGAGGAGGCTGTCTGCTGAGGTTGGTGGCTGTTGAAGATGAGAGGGAAATGGTGCAGCGCGGCAATGCGATTTAAAACACCGAAACACGTCCGACGAATAACCGAAGACGATGCCCCTACGGTCGACCGTTCGGATACCAAACGGACTCCGGTTGCAACGAAAACTGGCAGGCGGCCTACCTATATAAGTATAAGACCGCACACCAAGTTTCAACCCAATCCAAGAATATTTTAAATGCACTTTTAAAAACAAGATTTTGATGATGCCGCGGGCGCGTGCGAGTGTGGTTGGGCTCAAACGGTCAACGACAAACACGGAAAGAACCGGCAACTAATAACGGATGCAAGTATTAAAAACTGGTGGCAACATAATGCCGATGCAATGGAGATGATGCGCATGATGCGATGATGAGTGCGACAGACAAATAAGCCACATGACAAAAACGTAATAAAAGGGGAATCTTCTGTGGCATCGGTCTCGGGTTGGCACAACTCTCCTACACTACAAGAGGATCTCAACCCGAGATCCAAGAATGAAAGGGGAAGAGGAAGAGAAAAACAAGAGGTGAAACTTAGTTGCTTCTTTGACAAACAAGTGAAACCAATGACTATTGAGGGTTTCAAAGAGATGAAGAATGACAAAAGAAACAAGGAAGAATTCACACAAAATTTCGTCAGTACTTCGGTAAGAAAAGGGGACAAAAATTAGATAAGATAGGAATAACTAGACAAGATTCACAACAAACAAACTAAATTGATAAGCAAGGGGAAAATATGATCTTGAAAAGAAAAAATGATAGATTGAAGAGAGCAACATCACAAAGCCTCTGTTACAAAGAATAGAAACTAGATCTTGGCAAGAAAGAACAAAGAAGAAAATGAGAACTACTACCACAAGAATCTTTAAGAACACCTTTAGAATGAAGAGATCTTAAGCCGCCTAACCGAAAGCTTGAATGAGGCACCAAAATAATTGCGAGACGAACGAAGAGGAAACAATTGAGAAGAATTTGAGAACGAAAGCCGAAAGCTGAGAACGAAGAAATCTTGTGAAATGCTAGCATTCAGAGGATCAAGAATGAAAACCATTCAGAAATGCACCGGATAGTAAGAAAGGGATTCTTATGATTGGGAACAATTCAAGATGATGCTAGAAAGCTGAAATGATGAATCTTCAAGAGAATGGACCAAGATTTGAGTGAAACACTCCTTCGGTCTTCCAAGCTGAAATGATGAGGAGAAAACCACCAAGCGTAACCAAGACACTCCGAAATAAAGAAGAATGAAAGGTTGAGCCAAAGACGAGAATTAATTCAAATTGATCTTGAAGAAGGAATGTGACTGATGAAATTCATACTTACGTCATAGTTGACAAGAATTAGAGAACTCTAGAAAGATTAGAAGAGACAAATAAGATCCTGGGAAAAAGCTGTGGGTTATGGGCCCACTCAAAGAAACCACCATTGAAAAGATTTCTAAGCAAGATATATTGCCCAGGTACCAATGGAAACTTGATGAGGTTGAGCACCTCGAAATAATTGAAAGAATTGAAAATAAGGAACTTCTAAGATATCTTCAACACACCGGGTAGAACACAGATGGATGAATAAACAAGAGGGACTAAATAAGAATTTTAACATGATAAAGCATTACAGGATGAAAAGGACATGATCAGCACAAAAATCTTGAATAGAATCCACCGGGGAAGAAAACAAGAATGAAGAATGATGAACACGAAACTCCTGAGAATCTTCACAATGAATCACCGGATAGGAGAGAAAAGAAAAACATAGCGGAAGCTATAATGAAATGGAATACACTTGGATGATAATGAATCACTGAAGAAAAAGGGTGGGAGGGAGGGGAAAAACAAAGACAACTTGGGACAGATGATAGGAACTCCGGAAAGAAAAGAGAGATTGATCTTGGAAATTGGAACGATCGAATTCGCTTGAAGGAAGCACACTAGATGAAAAAGAATTGATAGGACGACCCGTGTTGAAAAGAATTGATAAGATAATTGATTGAGCAAAAGGATTAGCACTCTCATAAAAATATGAGAACACTTCTTAGGAAAGATCTGAATTCACCCCTTGACATCGAAGCAACTCGAATTACCATACTCGAACAAACAAAGGATGAGGCTTACGGAACAAATTCATGACAGAGATTCCGTCCGATATTTACGTGGATAGATTCACACGGGCTCGATCTTACTGTAGCCATCATGTACAAGGTAGTGCACACGACATACGAAGTGTCCCCGAGTTGTAGCAAACTACAAGGCTCTTTAAGACACAATGAGAACCGCTGTAAGACGACCGTGAACAAACGAATCCACTAGATGTCGAACCCCAACCTCACATCATTCATCTGTTGGAAGATTGATCTATAAGTAACTACTTGAATTCCCACCTAAGAACTCCCGAAATTTCTGGTCATGCAATCTGGTCCACGGATACAAGGAGTAATATATCACTCAACTCCTATACTAACCCGTCCAGTGTATCACATCCGTGAACACATAACCAGAGATCTCGGAAACTCATCTATCTCAGATCCTCGTAATCACAACGATACTAGGTACGGAAATACATCCAGATCTATGTGCACCAGTACTGGGGAAGCCGGACTCCTCTCGCCACTACTACTATTGAAGCAATTTCGAACATCCTTCATCCTAAGATACTAAGAAATCTGAATGATAACGATGTGCTCAAGAATGCCCTGGAGCTCAACTCCCCGGAAGAAATCAAGTCAGACAGGAGGCACCAAGACAAAACTCCGTCACATCGACATTATATAGATTCCAAAAATATCCGCGTGATCCTAAAAAAATTGTGTGGGAAGAGGAGTAGAATTAAAATTCCTAAGTTGTAAACCTCACTTGAGGATAGAAGAGGAGAAAAAATAATCCTACTCTCCGATATATAAGTACACTCAAAGCAGTTTTTCACTAGACTCGACCTGGCCGAGTTCAATCAATCAAGGGGGCTCCTAGGTCGATACTACTATGATACCAACTTGTAATGCCCAAGATGCGATCCTATCCTTATTTTGGCACGAGGGCCTCGATAGGGATAGAAGCGCATTTCGTCCTTTCACAAGAATGGATATCGTTAGAAGTACATGTACTGAAGAGAAGAGTATATGGAATTGGCTTACACTAGCCGCAAGCTACGTCAGAGTCACATCAGTACAATACATAAATATCACAAAGAAGAGCAGGGTCCGACTACGGACGAAAACAAACGAGAAAAGAACGACGTCCATCCTTTCTATCCCAGACTGCTGGCCTGGAACCCAACCTAGATCGATGATGAAGAAGAAGAAACTCCAAATGAACAATCAACGCGCTCGTGTCAAGTAACCCTTTACCTGTACCTGCAACTGATGTTGTAGTAATCCTTGAGCCACAGGGGACTCAGCAATCTCATTTCCAAAGGTATCAAGGCTAGAAAAGCTTAATGGGTGAGGTATGGTTAAGTGGTGAGGCTGCAGCCAGCAACTAAGCATTTATCTGAGGTGGCTAACTTACGAGTACAAGAATAAAAGAGGGGGGATGAACTACGCATAGCGGATGTGAACTACTGATAATCAAATGAATGATCCCGAACACCTACTTACGTCAGACATAACCCCACGGTGTCCTCGATCGGAGAAGGAGCTCACGAAAGAGACAGTCACGGTTACACACTCAGTTGGCAAGTTTTAGTTAATTTAACTTCCAGTTATCTAGAACCGGATGACAAACAAAGTTTCCACGTTGCCCCATAACTGCAGGCACGGCTTTCATAAAGATATAACCCTGCAGGGGTGCTCCAGTTAGTCCATCACAAATTACCACAAGACGCATAGAAATCCTCGATCACGAAGCTCGCGATCTCGTCGGACTCCTTAGTGGAAAACCTCAACTCTGAGATTACCCAAAGCATCACCGGAATCCCGATGCACAAGACATTCATCAAAGGTAAAACTAATCCAGCAAGGTCGCCCGATGTGTCAACGATCCCGTCAGGAGCTGCGTATCTCGTTCACAGGACACGACGGACTGTCCAAACTTCTGGTAGGCCAAACACAGAGTTGCCCCTGGTAGCCACCGACGGTTGACAAGTTAGACCAACACTCATGCGGAGCACTGGCCCTGGGGTTGATTAATTACTCCGTGGGTGCCGGCGGGTCCCTATGCATTTTTATTAGGTTATTAGGCAAATGTAATACCAAAGTTGGGCCTTGCCAGACCAGTTTTAATCTAAGACGAATTATCAAGGGGGTCCCCGTAACAACCCCGATCGTGTTAGGAGCGCTCAATTATGGAACATAACACCGGTAGCCGAAACTAAGGGGGCAAAGGTGAAACAAAACACCAGGCTAGAACGGCCGAGCCTTCCACCTTTTACCACGTATATAGGTGCATTAAATTAAATAGCATTTAATAGGGTGATATAACAAGGAACCGATGTTATCACATGGAAGGAACTGCACCTGCAACTAGCAACGCTAACACATGGTTAAGCAAGCGGTAACATAGCCAATTAGTGGTTTGCTAGGTTGCGAACATGTTGAAGGTTTTCATGGCAATGTTGGCAGGCTAATATTTAACAGGTGGTAGGCAGCGATACATAACAATGGAAACGATACAACTAGCATGGCAATGATAGTAATGGTATCTAGGGAATGGTCATCTTGCCTGAGATCCCGCTTGGAAGTAGAATGACTCCGTGAAGGAGACGAACCGATGTAGTCAAACAGGCCCTCACTTTCCGACACGCTTGCGGAACTCTATCGAGACGAAGCAAACATGAAAAAAGAATCAACACACAATATTCACCACGCGATGCACAACACAAATGATGCATGAGCTGTTTCATTTATGCACGGTATGACATGGCAATTCACACAATCAAACACTACACATTAAGTGAAGTTCAATATGCAACGAGTTGCATATTGAAGAAACGCCACATACGAATTCTATAGTTCTATCCCGATTAGGTACATGGTAATATTAATTGTGGTTAAACATGGCAAGAGGTGAACCGTAATTAATCTACTTATCTAGGCATTTTAAAAGAGGTCGGAAACGACTTATAACGACTTATAGCATCTCCGAACTGACCCCATACATTAATTTATAATTCTGTTCAGATTTGAACTAACACGTTTTAATATTTGTTAAACAGCAAAATAAATTGGTTCATGTGGAACTACACGTCGTTCCAATCAATTTACACATAGAGATCATTTTAAACGGAGCTACAGTTTAATAGATACAAAGACTGCAAGATATGATGGCACGAATGGTATATATATGCAATGACAGTCACAAGTATCCCAAAACATCCAAACAGCAAGATAATATGAACCTACGCAAGATCCTAAACAAGTTTCATATAGGACACGATCAAAACGGAGCAACGGTTCAACAAATACAACTACAGAAGAAATATTCATAATCTGCCAAAAACAACAACATGGCATTTTCTACACCCCGAAACAACAAGCTACACAATTCTAAAATGCTCAAACAAGACATGAGGCATTAGTAGTCAAGATGCACTACAACATCCTACTAATAACATCTAGCATGGTAGCATGGATCACTAGGAAAAGAACTCAAATGGCATCTCACACACAATTTCAGACTTAGTGAAAATATCAGTTTTTGACAGTGCAGTTTTTGATCTGAAGGCATATTGACAGCAGCAAAACTATATGCTACGGGGCACCGAATGGAATGTAAATTTACAACATGCTAGAGAATCTTAAGGACTACAAATAACTCCATGTCACAAACCCCAAAGGAGCTATAGATCACTAGAAAATCTCATGGCAAGACAACAACAAAATATAACAGATTTCAGACTTAGAAATATTTCAGCATCTCCAAATCAACACTATTTTCTAGCTAGTTGACAACAAGCAATAAACACCTAAACATGGATTTCTCTAGAAACCAAAATTACCACGGGCTAGCCTACATATCCAAGGGCATATCTCTAGTTCACAACTCATGCGTATCACGCACGGAATAAAATCCACAAAATAAACAAAAGGGCAACATGGCAAAATATCATGCACGCAAACTTACTCGAAGGCAAAAATAAATGCATAGTTAAATTCTATGGATTTTTCTACCCCGAAAACATATATATATATAATATGAGGGGTTCGAAAAATAAACTAGCACCACACATATATGCGAGAATATGTCCCAAACACGACATATGAAACTTTTGATAGCTCCTGCATGTAAAAAATGCAAGCAACTACTCTACAATACATGGAAAACGGTCCCGAACAACGTGAACATTTTATCTACAGGATTTAAATAATCCGAATGCGCACCAAAATATCTACGCAACAAATAACCTATTAGGACAACACACATATCTAGGCAAACAACGAGTCAAACTACTCCAAACATGCATGCAAGTTGTAAAATCATGATCTGCGCGAAATTCTACACGAGTTACATATATAATACGTTGCGATACGATGCAAGGTTAATTATCTATGGGCGTTTGAAAATATCTAATACTTTCTTAAATAACTAAATTCGCAAAATCTAAAAAAATAAACGGGCCGAAACCAGAGGCGCAATTTAACTATACTCCGGACGGGCGGGATTTAGAGTTGATACGTCTCTGTCGTATCTACTTTTCCAAACTCTTTTGCCCTTGTTTTGGACTCTAATTTGCATGATTTGAATGGAACTAACCCGGACTAACGCTTTTTTCAGCAGAATTGCCATGGTGTTGTTTTTGCGCAGAAATAAAAGTTCTCGGAATGACCTGGAAATTTACGAGGATTTTTTGTGGAATATACAAAAAATACTGGGGCAAGAATCAACCGGAGAAGTGGAGCATGGAGCCCACAAGCCCACCAGGCATGGGCCCCCTGACCGCGCCTAGCAGGCTTGTGGGGCCCACGGAGCTTCGCTGCCTCCAATTCCAGCTCTGTTTAGTCCGTTTCGTTCGAAAAAAAGTCGAAGGAGAAGAGTTCATCACGTTTTACGATACGGAGGCGCCGCCACTACCTATTCTTCCTTTGGAGGGCAGATCTGGAGTCCGTTCTAGGCTCCGGAGAGGGGAGATCGTCGCCATCGTCATCACCAACCTTCCTTCATCGCCAATTCCATGATGCTCTTCATCGTTCGTGAGTAATCTCATCGTAGGCTTGCTGGACGGTGATGGGTTGGATGAGATGTATCGTGTAATCGAGTTAGTTTTGATGGGGATTGATCCCTAGTATCCACAATGTTCTGAGATTGATGTTGCTACTACTTTGCCATGCTTAATGCTTGTCACTAGGGCCCGAGTGCCATGATTTCAGATCTGAACCTATTATGTTCTCGTCAATATATGTGTGTTCTTGATCTATCTTGCAAGTTGTAGTCACCTACTGTGTGTTATGACCCGGCAACCCCGGAGTGACAATAGCCGGAAACACTCCCGGAGATGACCATAGTATGAGGAGTTCATGTATTCACTAAGTGCTAATGTTGTGTTCCGGTTCTCTATTAAAAGGAGAACCTTAATATCCCGTAGTTTCCATTAGGACCCCGCTGCCACGGGAGGGATGGACAATAGATGTCATGCAAGTTCTTTTCCCTAAGCATGTATGGCTACATACGGAATACATGCCTACATTACATTGACGAACTGGAGCTAGTTACTTATCTCTTCGTGTTATAACTCTTGCATGATGAATATCGTCTGACCTAATTATCCATCACCGATCCAATGCCTACGAGTTTTTCCTTCTGGTCCTTGCTACGTTACTTTGCCGCTACTGCTGTCACTGCTGCTACGTTACTTTGCTGCTACTGCTGTCACGGCTGCTACTGTTACTCTCTTACTACTGCTGTCACTGGTGGTACTGTTACCGTTGCTACTGTTGCTATTACTACTCTGCTACTGATACTTTGCTGTAGATACTAAGTCTTTCAGGTGTGGTTGAATTGACAACTCAACTGCTAATACTTGAGAATATTCTTTGGCTTCCCCTTGTGTCGAATCAACAAATTTGGGTTGAATACTCTACCCTCGAAAACTGTTGCGATCCCCTATACTTGTGGGTTATCAACGTACTCCGATTGGGACGAAAAACTAGCAGGCGGCCTACCTATATAAGAATAAGACCACACGCCAAGTTTCAACCCAATCAAAGAATATTTTAAACGCACTTTTAAAAACAAGATTTTGACGATGTCGCGAGCACGTGCGAGTGTGGTTGGGCTCAAACAGTCAATGACGAACACGGAAAGAATCGGAAACTAATAACGGATGCAAGTATTAAAAACTGGCGCCAACGGAATGCCGATGCAATGCAGATGATGCGCATGATGCGATGATGAGTGCGACACACAAATAAGCCACATGACGAAAACGGAATAAAAGGGGAATCTTCTGGGGCGTTGGTCTCGGGTTGTCACATGCTTCTCCCACGAATGAGAGGTGGGTGAAGGGGTATATATAGGCATCAACCAAAATCCAACCGTTACACACAAAAGAGCAAACTCGGTGACACTAAAGGTGTGGACTTTTGAATCTCTGTGAGACCGATATACACAACTCGGTGGCACCGAAAAGGTGACTAATGGTCAGATGTCCAAACTCGATGGCATCGATACTCAAACTCAGAACTTCCGATTTTGTGTATCTTGGCAATAGAATGTTGGTCACACTGAACTCGGTAGCACCGATGCAGTTTCGGTTGCATCGATTTGGTGGGAATGGCTAGAGTTCTGCGTGAGGTTCAAAACTCGGTGGGTCCGATATGGAAATGTTGGTGACAACGAATTTGTGAATGTGTAACTTGACAGAGTTGATATGTGGGAAAAATTACTAAGTGTTTTGGTGGCTAACTTTGAGCATTTGAGCAATCACTTCATTTTACTACCTCACCCCCTTTTAATAGTACTAGCTTTCCTACGGACTCAAAAGTGATTTCTCACAAATATGAAATGAAGGTCTTCTAGCTTTAATCTTGAGTCAATATTATTCCGTTCTTGCATCAAGGGGCATCTCCACATAAACCTTAAGCCATAGCCTCTTTTGAACTTTTCTGAAGTATACTTGGAAAACACATTAGTCCAATGATGCATATGTTGTGATCAATTATCAAAACCACCATAGGGAGCAACTGTACTTTCAACCTGCTACCTTTCAAAGATGTATGATGGCTATACTCTCTGACTTTTGTGAAAAGATTGGTGAGGTTTTCATGGATGATTTTTCCGTTTACAAAACTTCTTTTGATGATTGCTTGAGCAACCTTGATCGAGTTTTGTAGAGATGTGAAGAAACTAATCTTGTCTTGAATTGGGAGAAGTGCCACTTTATGGTTAATGAAGCCATTGTCTTGGGACACAAAATCTCCGAAAGAGGTATTGAAGTTGATAAAGCTAAAGTTGATGCTACTGAAAAAATGTCGTGCCCAACGGATATCAAAGGTATAAGAAGTTTCCTTGGTCATGTTGGTTTCTATAGGAGGTTTATTAAAGACTTCTCTAAGATTTCTAACCCTCTCACTAATCTTTTGCAAAAGGATGTCCATTCGTTTTTGATGATGATTGTGTAGAAGCTTTGAAATTCTTAAGAGAGCCTTGATCACTCCACCTGTTGTTCAACCACCTGATTGGAACCTACCCTTTGAAATTATGTGTGATGCTAGTGATTATGTTGTTGATGCTATTCTAAGACAAAGGGTTGATAAGAAATCAAATGTTATCCATTATGCTAGTAAAACTCTAGAAAATGCTCAAAGAAACGACCCTACCACTGAAAATGATTTTTTAGCAGTTGTGTTTGCTTGTGATAAGTTTAGATGTTATATTGTTGATTCCAAAGTAACTGTTCACACTGATCACATTTCTATTAAATACCTTATGGAAAATAAAGATGCTAAACCTAGACTTATTAGATGGGTTCTTCTGCTACAAGAATTTGATCTGCATATTATTGATAGAAAGGGTGCTGATAACCCTGTAGCAGATAACTTGTCTAGACTAGAGAATGTTCTAGATGACCCACTACTTATTGATGATAGCTTTCTTGATGAACAATTAGCTGTCATAAATGCTTCATGCAGTGTTCCTTGGTATGCTGATTATGCTAACTACATTGTTGCTGAATTTGTACCGTCTAGTTTCACATACCAACAAAATAAAAAGTTCTTCTATGGTTCAAGACATTACTTTTGGGATGATCCACATGTTTATAAAGAAGGAGTTGATGGTATTATTAGACGTTGTGTACTTGAGCATGAACAGGGACAGATCCTACACAAGTGTCACTCCGAGGCCTACGGAAGACACCACGCTGGAGATAGAACTGCACACAAGGTATTACAATCAGGTTTTTATTGGCCTACTCTCTTCAAGGATGCTTGTAAGTTTGTCTTGTCTTGTGATGAATGTCAAAAAATTGGTAATATTAGTAGACTTCAGGACATGCCTATGAATTACTCTCTTGTTATTGAACCATTTGATGTTCGGGGTTTTGATTATATGAGACATTTTCCTAAGTCCAATGGGAATACTCATATTCCAGTTGCTGTTGATTATGTTACTAAGTGGGTAGAAGCTATTCCAACTAGTAGTGCTGATCATAACACTTCTATTAAAATGCTGAAATAAGTTATTTTCCCTAGATTTGGAGTCCCGAGATATTTAATGACTGATAGTGGTTCACACTTTATTCATGGTGCTTTCCGTAAATTGCTTGCTAGGTATGATGTTAATCATAGAATTGCATCTCCTTATCATCCTTAGTCTAGTGGTTAAGTAGAATTGAGCAATAGAGAAATTAAATTGATCTTGCAAAATACCGTTAATACATATAAAAAGAATTGGTCTAAGAAACTTGGCGATGCATTATGGGCTTATAGAAACACTTACAAAAACCCTATGGGTATGTCTCCGTATAAAATGGTTTATGCTAAAGCATGTCACTTACCTTTAGAGCTAGAACATAAAGCTTATTCGGCAATTAAAGAGCTTAACTATGATTTCAAACTTGCCGGTGAGAAGAGGTTATTTGACATTAGCTCGCTTGATGAATCGAGCACCCAAGCCTATGAGAATTCTAAGTTGTTTAAAGAAAAGGTTAAGAGATGGTATGATAGAAGGATACAAAAGCATGAATTCAATGTAGGTGATCATGTCTTGTTATACAACTCTCGTTTAAGATTTTTTGCACGAAAACTTCTCTCTAAATGGGAAGGGCCTTCCATTATCGAGGAAGTATATCGTTTCGGTGCCATCAAGATCAACAACGCTGAAGGTGGTAAATGGGAAAAGAATCAAACATTATATATCAGGTACTCCCATAAATGTTGTAACCAATATTTTCAATACCATAACTCCGAAAGAGTACATTAGGGAGGCCTATAAGAATGTTTAAAACTCCGAAAAGTAATAGGTATGTGTTACGGTAAGAAAACCAACTCCAAAACTCTCAAGGAAAATTCAAAGCAGCCCGAAAAGTGCATGTGGAGTCGACAAGGCAGGGGGCATGCCCTACCCACGTGGGCACTCCCTGTAGGCTTGTGGACACCTCGTGTACCCTTCGGACTCCGTTTTCTTGTGTAATACTCCTTTGGGTTGGTAAAAATTCATTATATAATCTCCCAGAAGTTTTGAACTTCCTATCATGACAATATCTCCTGCTTTCGCCTTGAGCTATTTTTGCAGCAGATTTAGATCAACATGACGTCTACAAGCGCTTTGAAGGACAAGTTCTTCGAGGGGTCATTAAACCCTACCTTGCGGAGGTGCTGCAACACCCTCAAACCATTGAGATGCATGAGGGGGTGCTGCACATCCGTGATGTTGAGGGGCCAAATAAGACCGAAAGGGTGGAGACAAGGCTCGAGGCAATGGAGCAACAAGTCTTCAAGTGCCAAGGGATGGTGGAACAAGGACTCAATGCCAATCACATGATGATCGTGAAATTTACCCATAGGCACAAGCTAGACGCCAAGGACATTTGGGATCACATGTTCTAGATTTACGAAAAAATCGAGCATCTCTAAGCCCAGATCTATGACATGCAAAACCAAAACTGTGAGTATGAATACGTATTTAAGAGAATGACTTTGGCTGCAGATTTGAGGATCCCGGAGACTCGTTCATCTTTTCACAATGGTGAGCCCATGCCTTGGAAGACGGGGGATAAGATTCCAACCTCACCAACAACTCCAACATCACCACCTCCGAAGAAGGACAACTAAAAACATGGGTATAAGGCACTTCACTTGGTTGGTTCCAAGCTAGGGGGAGTTGCCCCGGTATCGTATCACCATCACATCTTTTACTTTCTTCATTTTTCTCAGTTCGATCTTTTTGGTAATAGCTTGATCTAGTAGAATAAAGTTTTATGGAGAGGTTCACATATAAATATATTATCTTGGACATCTTTTATGATTGTGAGCACCCGTTAAAATATTATATGTTAACAAGTTGATATTGGACAAGGAAGACAACATAATGAGTTATGTTTGCTTATTTCTGAATAGAAGTTATATGGTTATAGATCCTTCAACATGTGTCGCTTTCTTCCACCCCATATTAGCCAAAAACTTCCACACCAAGTAGAGATACTACTTGTGCATCCAAACACCTTTAACCCAGTTTTGCCTTGAGAGTCCACCATACCTACCTATGGATTGAGTAAGATCCTTCAAGTAAGTTGTCATCGGTACAAGCAACAAAAATTGCTCTCTAAATATGTGTGATCCTTTGGTGAGAGGAAAATAAACTTCATACGAACTTGTGATATGGAAGAAATAAAAGCGACATACTGCATAATAAAGTTCTTTATCACAAGGGGCAATGTAAAGTTACGTTCTTTTGCATTAAGCGATTGTGCATCCAACTATAAAAGCGCATGACAACCACTGCTTCCCTTTGCGAAGGGCCTATCTGTTACGTTTACTTCCTAGTACTTACCTTTATGTAAGAGTCATGGTGATATTCATCATTTCCGTTATTTCGCCTTTATCTTTTGGCAAGCGTCATGTGTTGGGGAATGATCTAGACAAATATATCCACTCGGATGTGTGTAATCATGAGTTATTATTGTTGACATTACCCTTGAGGTAAATAGTTGGAGGCAAAACTATAAGCCCCAATCTTTCTCTGTGTCCGATTGAAGCTTTGACATCATAGGTACCGCGTGAGTATATTGACTCTTTCATATGTTGCGATAAATATGATTGAGTATGTGGATTTTCTTTACAAGCTTTTATATTGAGTATGTGGATTTTCTTTACAAGCTTTTATATTGACTCTTTCCTATGTTGCGATAAATAGGAATTGCTTCAATGACTGAAATCATAGTTTGTTAGTTCTCAATAGTGTTCTTGATTCATATTTTACCTTGTGAATGAATTCTTACTCTAGCATAATATATTCTATGTCAATATGTGTTACTGTTCTAAAGATAACCATGACGCCTTCATGTGTGTATTTTAGTTTATCAACACCTCTATCTCTAAAAATGTGGGCATATTTATCAATCTCGGCTTTCGCTTGAGAACAGGCGAGGTCTAAGCTTGGGGGAGTTGATACGTCCATTTTGCATCAGGCTTTCATATCGATATTTATTGCATTATGGGCTGTTAATACACATTATGGTACAATACTTATGCCTCTTATCTCTTATTTTACAAGGTTTACATGAAGAGGGAGAATGCTGACAGCTGGAATTATGGACCGGAAAAGGAGCAAATCCGAGAGACTTATTCTGCACAACTCCAAAAGTCCGGAAAACTTACAGACAATTATTTTGGAATATATAAAAGATATTGGGCGAAAGAAATACATCAGGGGACCCACCAGTTGGCCAGAAGCCACGGGGGCGCGCCCTGCAGGCTTGTGGGCCCCCTGGCAGGCCTCCGGTCTCCGTCTTCTGCTATATGAAGGGTTTTGACTAGGAAAAAAAATCATATCAGAACTTTCGGGGCGAAGCGCCCCCGTCTCGAGGCGGAACTTCGGCAGAACCAATCTAGAGGTACGGCGGAGCTATTCTGCTCGGGAAACCCCCCCCCCCCCCCGGAGGGGGAAATCGAAGCCATCTTCATCACCAACGATCCTCTCATCGAGAGGGGGTCAATCTCCATCAACATCTCCATCAGCACCATCTCCTCTCCAAACCCTAGTTCATTTCTTGTATCCGATCTTTGTCTCAAACATCAGATTGGTACCTGGGCGTTGCTAGTAGTATTGCTTACTCCTTGTAGTTGATGCTAGTTCGTTTACTTGGTGGAAGATCGTATGTTCAAATCCTTAATGATTATTGATACTCCTCTGATTATGAACAAGAATATGCTTTGTGAGGAATTGAATTTGTTACCAAGGACACGAAATAAGTCATGCTATAAGTAATCATGTGAATTTGGTATTCGTTCGATATTTGATGAGATGTATGTTGTCTCTCATGTGGTGTCATGTGAACGTCGAGTACATGACACTTCACCATTATTTGGGCCTAGGGGAAGGCATTGGGAAGTAATAAGTAGATGATGGGTTGCTAGAGTGACAGAAGCTTAAACCTTAGTTTATTCGTTGCTTCGTAAGGGGCTGATTTGGATCCATATGTTTCATGCTATGGTTAGATTTATATTAATTATTCTTTCGTAGTTGTGGATGCTTGTGAGAGAGGTTAATCATAAGTGGGATGTTTGTCCAAGTAAGTGCAGCACCCAAGCACCGGTCCAACCACATACCAAAGTATTGAAGTAACAAACGCGAATCATATGAGCATGATGGAAACTAGCTTGACACAAATTCCCATGTGTCCTCGGGAGCGCTTTGCTTTATATAAGAGTTTGTCCAGGCTTGTCCTTTGCTACGAAAAGGATTGGGCCACCTTGTTGCACCTTTGTTACATTTGTTACTTGTTACCCGTTACGAATTACCTTATCACAAAACTATCTGTTATCGATAATTTCAGTGCTTGCAGAGAATACCTTACTGAAAACCGCTTGTCATTTCCTTCTGCTCCTCGTTGGGTTCGACACTCTTACTTATCGAAAGAACTAGGTTAGCTCCCCTATACTTGGGAGTCATCAAACGTCAAGATAAAGCCGTGCACCAAGAGGATCACCAAGAGCTACGACACCGCGCAAAAAGACCTCGCCAATTACCTCAAGCAAATCATGATGATCCAATGGATGAAGAAACTCCAAGGCAAGAACATCAACATCACATCGACAACGACATTGAAGACCCTTCGCCGGGACAAGGTCATCTCTGAAACAATAATGATGAAGTTCATCTCCTCGGAAATCTCAAGTTCACCATGCCGAAGTTCTCCAGAAGAAATGATCCCGAAGATTATCTTTCACGGGCACTCAAAGTTGATAAGATCTTCCATCTTCAAAACTTTTATGAAGAGAAGAAGATTGCCATGGCCTCACTTGAGTTCTAAGATTATGTTGTCATTTGGTGGGAACAAGTGATAGAGCGAAGAAGAGAAAAGGGTGATCCTCCTATTACCACGTGGGCCCAAATGAAGGATATCATGAGAGATCGCTTTGTGCCTACTCACTATAACCGTGACCTCTTCAAGAAGCTACAACTACTAAAGTAAGGCACCAAGTTGGTCGCAGAATATTTTCAAGACATGGAAATGGCCATGATCTAAGACAATGTCAAGGAAGATGAGGAGCAAACAATGGCACGTTTCTTGAATGGTCTCAACTACCAAGTCTAGAAAATTGTGGATTTCAACCCCTACGCCACCTTACTCGAGCTAGTGTATCGAGCATAAAAAGCAGAATGCCAAGTGCAAGATGACTATAAGTACTCCGAGTTCTCTTCCAAGAAATACGTCTAGAATGCACAAACTTCTACGACCATGACGCCTTCGACTACGAAGCCTTCTACAACAACCGACGACAAGTCAAGCTACAAGGACAAGATGACTTCGTTAAGCCGCAATCCTATAACAAGAAAATACAAGCCAAGAGCTTCATGCTCTACTCCAACACCGTATGCCACCACTAAAACAAGCTCCATAAAGTGCTTCACGTGCCAAGGCCGCGGTCACAAGACATTCGAATGTTCAATTGGACGCACAATGATCCTCCAAGATGACGACACCTATGACTCTAGAGCGAAGAAGAGATATATGCATTGGAACATGTGGCAATGCATCGACAACTCAATGAATATGAAGATGCACAAATCTAATGCGACAATGATTCGAGCCGAGTTCTCATTGTTTCAAAGGTGTTCACTCTTGAACAACGAGAAGACGAAGACCAAGGTTGCCACATATTCCACACCTAGGCGGGCATTCAAGTAGAATCCTTCAAGGTCATCATCGACGGTGGAAGTACCCACTATTTGGCAAGTGAGGAAATTTGCTCCAAGCTACAATTGGTTAAGCATAAGCATCCATGCCCCTACAAGGTACAATGTCTTAGTGACTTCGGCACACCCCAAGTCGAACACACCATGCAAATATCCTTCAATATTGGCGGTTATGATGATACATTAGAGTGTGATGTGGTTTGCATGTCCGTTTGCCATCTCCTCCTTGGAAGACCTTGTCAAATCCATCGCGGCGCCATTCACAACGGCCGGACAAATCAATATAGCTTCAAGATGAAGGGAAAGGAGTATGTGCTTTGACCAATGACTCCAAGTCAAGTCACCGCCGACAAACAAAATACATCCCATCATGGACATAAAAAGTGAGAGAGCGACCCACCTAAAAGAGAATGAGCGCCACAAGCCAAAATAGAGTGACTTCATGATGAGAGACAAGAGAGATCTTGTTCTTTTAGCCACCAAAAGAGATTTGAGGGATGTGAGTGAGAGCCCATCAACCGTTCTTCAGTTTGTACTTGTGTGCATAGATGAGGTCATAAGGACTAATGCTTCACAACATCTACCTCTTGTGTTATCTCGTCTATTGCAGGAATTTCAAGACGTCTTTCCTGATGAGCTACCTCTGACACTACCTCGAAAATGAGTGATCGAACATCCAATCGACCTCATACCCAGAGCACCGCTTCCTACCAAGTCACCTTACCATGTCAACCTCGTATAAACTAAGGAGATACAAAGGCAAGTCCAAAAACTCCTAGATAATGGGCATGTGCCGAGAGCCTAAGTCCTTGCGTGGTTTTGGTTATTCTCGTTCCTAAGAAATATGGTAATATGTGCATGTGTTCGGATTGCCGCCCCATAAATGCGATCACCATTCATTATAGACATCCTACACCTCGCCTTAATGATATGCTAGATGAACTTAGTGGTGCCACTATATTTTCCAAAACTAATTTGAAAAGTGGTTACTATCAAATGCATATTCAAGAGGGCGGTGAGTGGAAAACAACGTTTAAGACTAAATTTGGCCTTATATGAGTGGCTAGTGATGCCTATGGGCTTATCCGAAGCACCAAGTACTTTTATGTGTGTCATGCATTATGTCTTACGCCATATCATTGGTGATTGTGTTGTGGTCTACTTTGATGACATTCTTGTTTTTAGCAACACTCTAGACGAGCATGCTAAACATGTTAGGGAAGTATTGCAAGTTCTTCAAAATGAACAACTTTATGCAAACACGGGAAAATGCAATTTTGGTGTTGACAAGATTATTTTCCTTGGATTTGTAGTATCTTCTAAGGTGTGCAAGTTGATAAAACTAAAATTTCTTCTACTAAAACTTGGCCCACACCCACGAATTTGCAACAAGTGCGTAGTTTCCTTGGTCTAGCCAGCCTTTACCATCACTTTGTTAAGGATTTTAGCACCATTGCATCTCCTCTACATGCTTTGAGAAAGAAAAAGCACCATTTGTTTGGGGACCATCGCAAACACCGCTTTTCATGAGCTTAAAAACTTGCTTACTCAGGCACCATTGCTTGCCTTACCCAACTTTGATAAAACTTTTGAAGTGCATTGTCATGCTAATGGTAATGGTATAGGTGGAGCGCTTATGCAAGACAAACGCCCAATTTCTTATTTTAGTGAAAAACTTTCGGGTGCCCAACTCAACTATCCCATATATGACAAAGAAATGTATGCTTTAGTGAGAGTCTTGCATGTTCAAAAACATTATTTACGACCTCATGAACTTCTCATTCATACCGACCTTGAAACATTGAAATACATTAAGCGTCAAACCTAGTTGAACAAGCGGTATGCTAAATGGAGTGAATTCATTGAATCTTTTCCTTATGTTATCAAATACATTAAGGGTAAAGAGAATGTAGTAGCTGATGTGCTTTCACGCAAATGCATCATCATCATGCAACTTGAATTAAATGTGATTGGATTTGAGCACATCAAATATTTATATGAGCATGATCCTTTCTTTGTGACCTCATGATAGACCTTGTTGGGAAAAATATTACATGAAAGATGGCTATCTTATGCGTGCTAACAAATTATGCATTCCCGAGTCTTCTCTTTGTTTGTTGCTTTTGAAAGAAGCTCGCGACGGAGGACTCATGGGTCACATTGGACGCGACAAGACATATGCCACACTCTCCAACAAGTACTTTTGGCCAAAGATGTTTCGTGATGTTGCATGCTTCACCAACCAATGCTCTACATGTCGCAAAGCTAAGTCAAAAGCTCAATCCCATGGTCTTTACGTGCCCCTTCCTATACCTTTTCAACCTTGGGAAGACATTAGCATGGACTTTATGCTCGGTTTGCCTAGAAAAAATAATAGCCATGATTCCTTTTTTGTTGTTGTGGACCATTTTTCCAAGATGGCGCACTTCATTCCATGTCACAAGATAGACGATGCTTCACATGTTGCGATTTTTTATAGGGACATCTTGAGACTACATGGCGTCCCAAAGACCATTTTGTCGGCCCACGGTGTCAAGTTCCTTAGCTACTTTTGGAAGACTCTATGCGCCAAGCTCGGAATCAAGCTCCTATTTGATACGTCTCCAATGGAGTGCAAATGTCATGAAACTTTTTGGAGATTTTTTTCTGCCCACAAGACATCTAGGGAGTCAAGGAGGCACACGAGGGGAGGCCCGTGGGGTCCACTAGGCACATGGGCGCGCGTGCCCACTAGCATGCCTTGTTGGGTAGTGGGCATCTTGCGGCCAATCTTGGCGTGATTCCAATGCCCAAAAATCCTATAAATACAGAAACCTCGAGAAATAACCCGAGATCAGAAGTTCCACTGCCGCAAGCCTTTGTAGCCACGAAAAACTAAGGGAGCCCATTCTGGCACCCTGCCGGAGGGGGAGATCATCACCGTAGGCCATCTTCATCATCTCTATGGCCACCATCATGAGGAGGGATTAGTCCACCCTCGGGGCTGAGGGTTTGTACCAGTAGCTATGTGTTTAATCTCTCTCTCTCTCTCTCTCTCTCTCTCTCGATGGCATGATCTTGATGTATCGCGGGCTTTGTTAATATTGTTGGATCATATGGTGTTTATACCTCTCTATCTTGTTGTGATGAATTGAGTTTTCCCTTTGAGATTTCGTTTTATCAGATTGAATACTTTTATGGATTTAAGAGCACTTGATTTTTAGTCTTTCTATGAATACCCGTGGTGACAATGGGGTATCATATTGATTCACTTGATATATGTTTTGGCACTCAACTTGCAGATTCCCTAGGTGAGATTGGGGTAATCTATGCATAGGGGTTCATGCATGTTCTTGTTTTTGTTTCTCTGGTATAAATCTTGGGGCACTCTTTGAGGTTCTTTGTGTTGGATTGAGTATCATGAATCTGAATTTTTTATGGTGTTATTTCAGTGCAAACTCTTGGAAAGATCGATCGGAAATGATAACTTGTTATTTTAGTACGAACTCTTGGAAAGATTGATCGGAAAGAATAACTTTGAGGTGGTTTTGTACCCTACAAACAATATCTTCTTATGTTCTCTGCTAGATAGGAACTTTGGAGTGATTCCTTATCGCATGTTAAGGGCTTTTTTGTGATTGAATTATAATAGCATTGTTGAGAGATTGCACTTGCGAAAGTATGGACCCTAGGCCTCATTTTGAAGCATTGTAATACCGTTTGTGCTACATTTTATGAATTGGTACCTTTCTGTTTTTATTTTTTCAGATTATAGAAATATATTTCTACCATCCATATTACACTTTTATCACCATCTCTTCGCCGAACTAGTGCACCTATACAATTTACCATTGTATTTGGTGTGTTGGGGAATGGGGACACAAGAGACTCTTTGTTATTTGGTTGCAGAGTTGTTTGAGAGAGACCATCTTCATCCTACACCTCCCACAGACTGATAAACCTTAGGTCATCCACTTGAGGGAAAATTGCTACTGTCCTACAAAACTCCACGCTTGGAGGCCCAACATGAGTCTACAAGAACAAGTTATGTAGTAGACATCAAGCTATTTTATGGCGACATTGCTGTGGAGGTGAGTGCTTGAAGGTATATCTTTAGCTTTTGCAATTGAATCTTTTAGTTTGTAGTTTTATCACTAGTTTTGTTTATAAAAAGAAAATTTCAAGAAAATGGAATTGAGGTGGTCTCATATTGTTCATCTTTATAATGTCTTTCGTGAAAATGATGGTTTGGAAAATTGTGCTCAATTGTTAGAGGAATAATTTATGAAAATGCTTAATGTGAAATCCTTGAATAATGAGCATGATAGCAATAGTGTTGGTATGAATTCTTCGAATATCCATGATGCTAATGATATGCAAAACCACAAGCTTGGGGATGCTATGTTTGATGATGATATTTTTAGCCCCCTACTTGTGATAATGATATTTACTATGATTATAGTTTGCCTCCCATGAATGACGATTATTGTGATGACATTTATGCTATAAATAATAAGGATAACCATGAAACTTGTCATCATGATATTAATTTTCACATGGATTATATCAATCAAGTATCTCATGATAGTTATTCTGTTGAGTTCGCTCCAAGTACTATGAATGTTAAGAATTTTGCTTATCACTACAAGAAAAACTGCATATAGAGACGTCATATTCCATAGCTACAGACGTGTTATTTCATCTCTAGGCAACTATAAAGACGACTTAGTAAAGCGTCTTTGAAGCGTCTCCCTATGCACCGTCTCAAAACATGTAGAGACGCTAGCTAAGCGTGTGTACATGGCATGAGACTCTATATTGGGACGTCCAAAAGCGTGTGTAGATATGAGACGCTATATTGGGACATCCAAAAGGGTCCTTTGACACGAGACTCTATATTGGGACGTAAAAAGCGTATCTAGGTATGAGACAATGTATTGTGACGTTTAAAAGCATATCTAGATATGTATAGTCGTTCTATTAGTATCACGTCTTTACTCATAGTCGTTTCATTCATCATGGGCCTAACCCCATTCTTATACACACTATGTAGAGACGATATATTTATCTCGAAATATACACAAGCTTCTTTGTAACTACATATATTTAACTTTAAAAAAAATTGATTTATTTTGAATTTGTGTTACATCATTTCAAATTGAGTTACTTTATCACAACACACGCTTGTGCAGAAGGAATAACAAATATTGTTGTGTAAAGACATGCACTCATATCACAAGCCACATTCTTAGGCAAGAAATATCATATAAAGGGATCCTTCCATATCACCAATTGTATTCACAAGCATCTCATTAGCACAATTTCAATTAGTAGGAACAAACATCTTGAGTTCAAAACTTTATGAAATCAAATATTCATACGAAAGATGCAAATAATTATGAAAATATCATACAACCAGAACCAAATTTTCCTATGAAGCTCGAAATCCTTTATATATAATACAAAATATTTGTCCATTTAAAAACTAATTCTTCTGGAGTTGCTTGTCGCTCGTGCAATGCACTCCTTTTCAAATCTTGGGCTACACTGAAAAAGGAAGATAACAGAGAACATAGTAGTATGTAAGTTTTAAGAGTAGTGTGAGAAGGAATGTACTTTGATGAATTTGTAAGAGTTGTACCAGTGTTTGGTGGCTTGTTTTGCCGCTCTGTAGGAGTGGTTGGGATTGGGTTTTTCACCTAAAAACACAAAGATTCTTCCTAAATAATAAACCTGAAGTATGTACATTGGAGCATAATCAGTCATTATATGGAAGTGTACTTACCTGTGATAGAGGCCATGCAATAAGATGACCAATAGCATCCCTTATACTGTTTGGAACTTGTCATAAGGTCTAACCAGTGTCTCATCTCCAAGTCTTGAAACAGCGGAAACAAAAACTGTTGCATATTGATCTGCAAGCATGCTTTCTCCAATCACATATTTTTTTATCGCTACTCACTAAAGTTCCTTCAGCCACATATTTGTTTTTGCTTCTCAGGTTCAACGAAAATAACAAGACTTTCATTTTATCCTATATGTTTTCAAGAAATGAAACATTCATTATCACAAACCATGGAATATTTCACTTAATGCAAAAATGGACGATTGCACATGGAGTTAGACCAACTAACTATTCTAACAATTGTCATCTGATATATATATTACTCCCTCCGTCCCAAAATAACTGTCCTAACTTTGTACTAACTATAGTACAAAGTTATACTAAGATTAAGACAATTATTTTGGGATAGAGGGAGTATTACATAAATGGTTAGAATAGTTATATATATACCTTCTTAGGAGCTGTTCGGAGATGCTCCAGCTCCGTCAAATCTGAGGCTCTGCGGAGCACCTTTTCCTCCACTCTACAATTTTTAAATGCTGCTCCACCAAGTCCGAGAGTGGGATTGCGGAGCGGACGACCTCCGACCAGGCCCTTAGTGACGCGATTCAGCTGTACACTTGGTTGAGGACCACCTTGCTTGGCCGCATTGATACTTTCAGTATGATGATCCTTTGATTCACGATCATCATGAGCTTTCTGCAATTGAGGTCCAGTTCATTTTGATCTTATACAAAACATAGACATTGTTTGATAACAAAGAAGAAATTTATGTTGGGGAACGTCGCATGGGAAACAAAAAATTTCCTACGCGCACGAAGACCTATCATGGTGATGTCCATCTACGAGAGGGGATGAGTGATCTATGTACCCTTGTAGATCGTACAGCAGAAGCGTTAGTGAACGCGGTTGATGTAGTGGAACGTCCTCACGTCCCTCGATCCGCCCCGCGAACAATCCCGCGATCAGTCCCACGATCTAGTACCGAAAGGACGGCACCTCCGCGTTCAGCACACGTACAACTCAACGATGATCTCGGCCTTCTTGATCCAACAAGAGAGACGGAGAGGTAGAAGAGTTCTCTGGCAGCGTGACGGCGCTCCGGAGGTTGGTGATGATCTCGTCTCAGCAGGTCTCCGCCCGAGCTCCGCAGAAACGCGATCTAGAGGAAAAACCGTGGAGGTATGTGGTCGGGCTGCCGTGGAAAAGTCGTCTCAAATCAGCCCTAAAACCTCCGTATATATAGGTGGGAGAGAGGGGACCTTGCCTTGGGGCTCAAGGAGCCCCAAGGGGGTCGGCCGAGCCAAGGGGGGAAGGTCTCCCCCCCCAAACCGAGTTGGACTTGGTTTGGTGGGTGGGAGTCCTTCCTTCCCTTCCCACCTCCTTTTTTTTTCTTTCTCTTTGATTTTTCTTCCAATGCGCATAGGGCCCTTTTGGGCTATCCCACCAGCCCACTAAGGGCTGGTGCGCCACCCTCAAGGCCTATGGGCTTCCCCGGGGTGGGTTGCCCCCCCGGTGAACTCCCGGAACCCATTCGTCATTCCCGGTACATTCCCGGTAACTCCGAAAACCTTCCGGTAATCAAATGAAGTCATCCTATATATCAATCTTCGTTTCCGGACCATTCCGAAAACCCTCGTGACGTCCGTGATCTCATCCGGGACTCCGAACAACATTCGGTAACCAACCATATAACTCAAATACGCATAAAACAACGTCGAACCTTAAGTGTGCAGACCCTGCGGGTTCGAGAACTATGTAGACATGACCCAAGAGACTCCTCGGTCAATATGCAATAGCGGGACCTGGATGCCCATATTGGATCCTACATATTCTACGAAGATCTTATCGTTTGAACCTCAGTGCCAAGGATTCATATAATCCCGTATGTCATTCCCTTTGTCCTTCGGTATGTTACTTGCCCGAGATTCGATCGTCAGTATCCCCATACCTATTTCAATCTCGTTTACCGGCAAGTCTCTTTACTCGTTCCGTAATACAAGATCCAGCAACTTACACTAAGTTACATTGCTTGCAAGGCTTGTGTGTGATGTTGTATTACCGAGTGGGCCCCGAGATACCTCTCCGTCACACGGAGTGAAAAATCCCAGTCTTGATCCATACTAACTCAACGAACACCTTCGGAGATACCTGTAGAGCATCTTTATAGTCACCCAGTTACGTTGCGACGTTTGATACACACAAAGTATTCCTCCGGTGTTAGTGAGTTATATGATCTCATGGTCATAGGAACAAATACTTAACACGCAGAAAACACTAGCAACAAAATGACACGATCAACATGCTACGTCTATTAGTTTGGGTCTAGTCCATTACGTGATTCTCATATTGACGTGATCCAGTTATCAAGCAACAACACCTTGTTCATAATCAGAAGACACTGACTATCTTTGATCAACTGGCTAGCCAACTAGAGGCTTGCTAGGGACAGTGTTTTGTCTATGTATCCACACATGTAAATGAGTCTTCATTCAATACAATTATAGCATGGATAATAAACGATTATCTTGATACATGAATTATAATAATAACTATATTTATTATTGCCTCTAGGGCATAATTCCAACAATTTATGCACGTGCAGACACACACCTTAGCAACTATGTGTTCATGTGGTGAAGATAAACTGGTGCAACCCTCTTTTGTTCTTGCGCATTCGCTAGGATGCAATTCCTGGTTAGTGAATTGCTTGTCTAGTAAATTTGATTCTTCACAGCCTTGATTGACCTTATCATTTTTCTAGATGTGTGCTTTCTACAATCACTACCGAAATAACCAGCGTTGCCGACGAAGGCCGTCGGCGTAGGTCTATATCACGTCGGTGTAGCGGTATGCCGATGGCCACCATCGTCATAGGGCCATCGGGATTGCGAATGTCGGTGTATGTGGCCGCTTTTGTCGGCATAGGAATGACATCGGCATAGGTACCTACGCCGACGACTGTCGCACAGCCGTCGGCATAGATAGACCGTCGGCAACCTTTGACACATGATGGTAGATGATAGCACCATCGACGGGTGACGCCTAACCGGAGCAAGCCACGTGGCACCCCTATGTCGACGGTTATGCCTTCGGCATATATCCAGAGCTAACTCGACGGGGAGGTTGTCGGCATAGATCGGCCATGTGGCGATTTCTGGTGTTTCCTGGCTCATGGCTACGCGACGGCATTGCCGTCGGCGTATCTCTACCATGTGGCGGCTTTTGGTACTTCCTGGCGCATGGCTACGCCAACGGCATAGCCGTCGGCATATCTCCTGTTAATAATAATAAAAAATGCACCTGCAGGAATCTACTTTGAATTGATTACCATACACGCGAAAATTGTCCCAATTTTGTAAGTGCACATCAATGTCTTGCATTTGAGGAGAAGGGTTGAGAACAATTGTGCTGAAACTAAACCAGATTAATTGGGAGTACATAAACAAATAGTTTGTACTTAGTTTATAGAAAAGGATATATGGAGAGGTCTGGTTAGAGGCATCTCCATGAGCTGTCTTTACCTCCAGATATTTATAAAAATTGTTACCGCACACAATCTAGCCTCAAAATAAGATAGCAAAAAATGCTACATATCAGATATACCTAATAACAAGCTTTGTATGTGTGTGCGTGTGAGAGAGTGTGTGAGTTTGAAACAAAGAGAACTTTCATGCCCGCAGTGCATACCTGCCATTTAATGCTTTTACAACCGGTGAGAAGCTCTTTTATCGGATGAACTCTCCCGTGTTTGAACCAACTTGCTCCCACAAATGGATATAGTAGTCTGCAGCTTACCAATCTATGAAATAAAGATGATATTTATCCTCAGGGCCACTGGAAGAACACAGATACATGCAGTTTAATGATGCACTGAAGCTATGGGAGTAAAGCAACACATACATATGTGTTTTATCCTAGGGGTTAATAGAAAAAGGACGCATGAAGCATGTGTTCCTGAAACTATAAGAGCATTGGGAATACACATACAGTAAATATTGATCTCTTCAGCTATCCAGTCTAAAAGGCCACTACAAAATGAACCATGTATAACAGCTACTAAGCTCTGCATCAGGACTAAGCAAACAGGAGCCTAATGACCTTAGAATACCAGACAAAGAGGAGTAGTTACAGAGGTGTGCAGTTATCAGATATACAAAAAAACATGCTTAAAATCCAAATTTGCTCATTTATGTACAATATCCCCATGGAACAGAGTTGGTACTAAGCAAACTAGCAACCAATAACTTGAAAACCTGCCCTGGACAGTCTTACTCCCTCGAGTAACCCCCATGCCACAAGCATGGTAGACATGCAGTGTTTAAATTGGATAGAATTTTTTCTCAGAAGCATACTTAAATCCCACACATAAATACCTACACATATATTATAGCCCCCATACAACATAACCAAAATAGCCGTGGTTCGAACCCACGTGCCCAAAGCAAGGGGAAGAAGAGAAGGTGAGAGATCTCACCTCTAATGTCTGTAGCGGTCGGTAATGGTGGTGAGCTGGACGAAGACAACGAGACTGAGCCCAACCTACACGACTTGAACAACACAAATAGTTGAGTGACGCTATTGACATGTAAAAATATCGCTCCCAATAATAACAGTATAGCCTCAACGCATTCCAATTGTAAAGATTTAACCTTTCATCAATAAATGAACTAAGCAATGAACATCATTGTGGAGTTACAATTCATTCTATTTCATGAGAAGCAAACAAATCCCCCAAAATGACAAGTTATAATCACGCAACTGTAATTAAGCACCAGATTATTGACAATGGAATTAGGATATTAAGCAGCAAGTTGATTTTTTATTCTCTAGTGAAGAATGAGAAATGTGCTCCTAAACAAAATACCATGCCAAGTAATTTACTTCACAGATTATTGCCATGTCAGGGAGCTTATGTTGCAGGCTGAGGTCGTCGTCGCATGCCGCCGCATTGGGCTCGAAGTTGCTCAATGACTCCTCCATGCTGCAGTCGAGCGCCGCCTTGACTTAGGCCCTGACCATCCATTGAAGCACACAACAGAGGGCAGGAAATCATGAGCAAAACAACATATAAAAGCATCAATGGCACAGAAACAGAATGAGGATCTATTATATCAAGTAATCCAAGCAACCAAATATTCCACCATGGAAAAAATAAAGGGACGATGCTAGTGATGTTGCTAGACTTGGGGTTGGGTTGAATAAATGACACGCCATAATAAAAACAACAAGAGCAGAGTGACTACAGAAGCTATGAAGTGGCTACAGTGAAGACGAACCAGAGTGTGTGTTATTTTCAGTAGAGTCGGACCCGTTATTAAAAGGAAAAATGAGAGAAATAAGAAACCCCATGACCGGAACCTTAAATAGACCAGGCCATGGTTAACAACATCAACAGAGAGGGAAACAAACCTGAATCCGGCTAGCAGAGACGTCACCGGATGTTTGCCTGCTCCTCCACCTGCTCTGGCACATTCTCCTCTGACCTGCGCACGCCCATGCATCAGAGGAAGAAGAAGAAAAGGTAAGGAGGGATACATACTGAGGCTCTTGAGGGGATCCTATGGATTTGACCTACAACGCCATGGGTGGTGCTGTGTGGCTAGGGTTTTGGGCGGCGGCAGGGGTGGAAAGAGGAGGAGTCCTCCTTTGCTGGTGCTTCGTAGTGGAGAGGGAAGGAGATCTAGCCGAGCCGGCGGCGGTCCTGTGCTGGTCATTGCAGCCCGAGCACTGCCACATCCCTAAATACCCCTTTGATGAATAGCAAGGTTGTGCTCATATCTTCATTATTGCATTAGAAGTGAAATGGAAAAACAAGAGAAAAACCCTAGCAACTCTATATGCAAAACAATTCAAAGTGGTGACAAATCAATGAACCCAAAATGGCCTCCATAAAAGTCCATCATTTTTGATAAATCTTGGAAAACAGAATTTAGGATTGGTTTTCTTTTTAAAAAAACTTTTGGCATTTTATTTTAAACTCAAAAGCCACTGAAATCAATTAATTAATTGATTTCCATTACTTCTTAGTTTTACAAAATGTTGAAACTATTATGTGGCATTGCTTATTTTTGTCACTGTCCCATAACACTAACTTAGGGTTTACAAAATATCCAAATATTTTACTTTAAAACCTAAACCTAAAATGCCAGAAAGAAATAAAAATAAAAATAAGGAAAAGAGAGAGAGAGAAACTTATCTTGTGCTCACCTGCGGCCCAGCCCACCAGGGACACCGCTGTCTTCCTCCTCCTGCCAGGAGGAGAAGCAGCTGCGTGCCCGACGCATCGCCGGGCACCGCCACGTCCCCTGGCCACCTCCTGCTCGCCCCGTCCTTATTACCTCACGTGGAAGCCCCAGACCCCCCCTCGAGCTCATCCTCCTCTCCTCTCTCCAGTTTCCCCATCTCTCTCTGCTTCCCTCGTTGCCTCCATTGCCGAGCTAGAACTCGAGCTCGCCTCTCTGGTCTCTGGCCGTCCCTCGCCTCTCCGAGAAGCCCAGAAAAACTGCCTCGACGCCCCGCTCCTCCTCGCCATTGGAATCGAGCCGGACGACCCCTGTCATCGCCATCGCCGTTGTCTTCCCCACCTCCGGCCGCCGGCCCCCTTCCGTCGATTCACCGCCTCCGGCGCGCCCCCGACCTCGCCACCGGTGCCACGAGGTCCGCAGTGAGGCCCTCTCTCCATTCCCCTCCTTCCCCATCGAGCTTCCCTCCCCTATCTCCCTCTTGCCGCCGGAGCCCGAGCTCCGTCCTGTCGGCAATGGCCGTCGCGGCAGAGCCTCTCTCTCTCGCCTGTTTGGTGGTTGCCGGCGTGCTCCTAGGGGCCCGTAGGTGCCGCCCCGGCCCCCAGTTCCTCTTCCCGCAGCCTCTGGAGACGAGCCCGAGCTGGCCGAGCTCCGGCCGCCGCCCCGTCGTTGCTGTCGTCGTCTCCGGCGACCCCCTCGCCCTAAAAACCCCCGGAATGGATGCGGGCGAGCTCGGGCTACGCCCTAGTGGCCTCCTGTGTCGCTCCCATGGCCGGAGTCATGGACTCCGCCGCATGCGGTGGTCGCCGGCGTTGAACCTCGCCGGTGAGCCACTGAGTGATGGATCCACATCATCAGGTGATTAGCTTAGAGCTAATCAAATGTTAGTTTAACCCAGAGCCAATGACAGACGGGCCCCACTACTAATTAAGTCATTAGTTAGCTAAAAAGAACCCTGTTATTTAACTGAGTCACTGACGTGTGGCCCCCACATGTCAGGTTTGACTCTGACCAAGCCAGTTGACTGCTGACGCAATGCTGATGCAGTGCTGACGCAGTAATTGATTTTCAATTATTAATTTAATCCAGGAAATTACTAGAACTTGTAAAAATCATAGAAATTAAAATATAACTCGGATGAATATAATTTATATATGAAAAAGTATCAGAAAAATCCAAGGAATCTGATTATGGCATTTTCATGCATGTTTGAAAAAGTTAACAACACCAAATAGGAAAAATGATGAATAGGGTAAATTTAATAAATAGTTTGGAGTTGGAAATTGATACTTATTTGATTTCCACTTCAATTACTATGCTCAAACATTGGTCAATGCAAATCAGTACCCCAAAATACTAACTCCGTACATGTGGAAACAATTTGTTATGAGCATCAGGTCAAATCAATTAAAAGGCTACCCGGGGAAATACCCGGCTTGAAGTGATGTTTGGATCTTAATTCAAACCCAGCTTCACCTTAAGAAATGATAGCCACATTAGCCCTTCCACCTTTCATTTCATGTCTTGAGCATGCATCATAGTGTTGCATTTCCGTGAAGTAATTGTTGTTCTTTCTTGTTTGCCGGTGTTGTTCCCCCCTCGCTAAACGATGTTTCCGACGATGTGATCGTTGACATTGATGAAGACTCATTGCTATCTTCAGACGTGTCAGGCAAGCAAACCCCCCTTGAGCATATTGAAATAAACCCACTCTCTCGCTCCTGCTCTGTTTTACTGCATTAGGACAAACACGATTCAACTATGCATGTTATCGGTAGTTGAACCCATTCCTCTGCATGACCTGATTTTGTCACAGTAAATAGTTGAAACCACTTAGCATGAGTAGCAACTTCTTGAGCCTTGTTGTGCTTACTCATCCATGCTTGTTTACAATGCCTGCTATGCTTAGAGTCGTGTCGGGTCTGATCCATCTGGATGATGAATCGGAATGGTTGTGATCATGTTCTACAGTGTGAGAGTAAAGGTGTGAATCTGATTTGGTAAAGGTAGCGATGAGAGGACATGTAGGAGTACATGGTGGGTTGTCTCATTGGGACCGTCCTTAAGAACTGAGTTCTGTGTGTGTTATCCAAGACAAGATACTACCATGCATTGGGCCCTGAAATATGACCCCGCTCGGCTTATTAATTGCCTATATCTCTGTCGAGGAGTTGCAATTAGTTTCTGGTGTTTGTAGGAAAAGTGTTGGCGGCCGTGTTTAGCTCTGCCCGACGGGGTAGGCTTCACTACGGTAGATACACAGTGGCACGGTGTACCAAGTGGCACCCGAATGGTGGGCTTGGGAACCCTGCGCGCATCGTTTGGGGCCGTAGAGGAAACCTCGGCCGGATTTCCTTGCGGGTTCAGTCTCAAATAGGCGATAAACCTGGACTAGGGTCTTGTGTGGTTAACGGTCGTGGCCGACTCCCACGCCAGTGCTTCCGCTTGAAGGTTGCCGAGATGCATGACGTGCATATGGTGCTAAGTGGTGGGAGCATGTGTGAAGAAGTATACCCCTGCAGGGTGATTCAATCTATTCGAATAGCCGCGTCCTCGGTTATGGACTACTTGGAAATATTACGTGGTACGTAGACAAATTAAATGGATACTCTAAAACATGCAAGATAAGTGTGAGTGCTTTGGAAGGCCTTCTCGTAGGGAGACGAGAGTGGATCCATAGTGGTGTATTGAGTTGGTGAATATGTGGACTCGTGTGCGCTATCCCACCTCAAAGAAAGAGCTTGTAGTGGTAGTACAGGTTAGCCAAGAGTCAAAGCTGGCTTGCTGCAATCAAACCCCACAATCCTTTCATTGAAACATGATGCATATGTAGATAGTTCTGATGTAAGACTTGCTGAGTACTTTCGTACTCACGGTTGCTTTATATATGTTTTGCAGAGAAGATTTAGTCTCATTAAAAGGTTCTACGCGATGTGTTCGATGTTGACCGGAATAGCTTGGAAATCCCAGACAGAGGTCTGGCTCCTTTGGTAGGGTCGTAGTAGCTTTTCAGGCTCTTCCAGCCACTTTTAGTAGATGTCTGTACCCAGACATGAATTGCTTCCGCTTGTTATTTGTATGACTTGAGTGTCGGGTCACGAGACCCCTGTTTGTAATATCATACTATGTTGACTTTTATGAGTCTTTAATAAATGCTTGAGTCATAGAGTTATGTTGTGATGCCATGTTGTATCTACACATATCGTGCATAATGTGTGTATGTTTGAAGTGCATTATATGTGTGGGATTCGACACCTAGTTGTTTGCCTTTAGTAGTACTCCTTACAGGGAAATGCCTCTTTGTGATTCCATCGAGCCTTGGTAGTTTGCTACTGCTCGGGACACATTGATTGACCGGCATGTATCCTTCTTTGCTGCTGTGTCTGTCCCCTCGGGGAAATGTCACGCGATGTAATGGAGTCCTTGTAGCTTGCTACGACTCGTCTACACACGCTGATGACCGACACCTGCTTTGCTGGGTTATGTATGCATGTCCCTGTACGGTTGTACCGCTGGGGTTTATAACTAGTCATGTCGACCCGGGTTCTTTGTCGTTTGAATGCTAGCAACATATTCATATACGTGAGCCAAAAGACGCAAACGGTCCCGGCCAAGGTAAGGTGGCAGCCGTGGAGTTTACCGTGCGTGAGGCCGCAAAGTGATGTGATGTGTTACAGGCTGGGTTCTTATGACTTAGGATCGGGGTCCAGACAGCTTTGGTATCAGAGCCTGACTGCCTGTAGGATAACCAAGCCAAATTGGTCGATGTTGAGTCTAGCAACTCTTTAGTTATATAAGGGAATTGTTTGTGGAAGGGAACGTAAGGCTCTTTTTACTCCTTTCCTTGTGTCATTCTTATTCTGAGTCACCCTCATCTTTATTCTACGGGGTTTAAGAATTAGGCTTTCTCATCTATTCATTAGGATGACGAGTTACTATGTTGGAGACTTATAGAAAAGTTGTTGTCTTCCTGGATCAGTGTCTCCCTAAGAATTCAATTGTTATGTTGTTAGTTTTCTTGCAGGTTGCCTCATATTTCATGCTCGTACAGCCGTTATGTTGTCCGAGTTTTCCAAAGTTCCCAAATAGTCTGATGCAATTGCAAATTCCCTCCTCCTGAGCTAATGTCTTTTGGCGAGACAAAGCACACTAATAATTGTGTTGAGGTACTTTATTACCTCGACATTTTGTTGAAGTGCTAGGAAAACCTGTCACCTCGAAAGCTACCCAATAGTCTAGATGTGTTTTGGTTTTCAGTGTGATAACTCTGGCCATCATTTTTGAAAACATCCCATGATGTTAATTAGCTAGTAGGTATTCTATTTCTGGGTTCCTGGATCCAATGATCAATCTGCTCATCTCTGTTAATCGTGTTGCTAGTTCCTTTAGCATGATTAGTAACCTTGTTTTAGTCCTCAAGGTGCGTGGTATATCATTCTTCCAATACCATGGACCATCTCTGTCAAAAGTCCTTCGTGAACTTAAGATCATAATAGGAGTGCTCGTGATGAGTTCCGCACTCCATATTGTGACTCTGTCAACTCCGCCTTTCTGCATGGGTTATCTGGAAGAATTATGTTGAACTCGTTCGACATTCTAATCCATGCATCCATAACTCAAGAAATCATGAGCTTCTGAGTTGCCCCTCTTTAGTTGGATTTTGACCTTCATCTATGAGAGGATAGTTAAGAGTAGTTGTGCATCCATGTCATCGATGCCTATTATTCTTTTAGTTTATCAAGTTGTTCTATTCTCGAATGACTGGGAGAAGAAAACTCCAGTACTTTATCCATTTCTTGGATTGGGTCAAAGTAGTTGCATTCCGCACATCGAAATGCTAACCCAGCTTTTGTTCTGTTCTATCTTGGAGCATTATCTCCTCTTGTCAAGATTGTCGTGAGAATTGCACCATCTCTTATGAGCTCTTGATGTAGCGGTACTTCTCGCTATCATTGTTCATCCCTCGGTTTTCGTGTTGGTTGTAACCGGAATATCGACAAGTGAACCATGATGTGTGAAATGAATACTCCTAGCAATGCCTTTGTTTAGTAGTTAATGGACAAGAAATTCATTGTTATGGTGATGGTGATTGAATCGTCATTCTAAGATTGACCGTGCTACCTAGTCCATGTTTCATGGTGCACCTTTTGATCAATGAGTTAGGGTTTTGTCAAATCCCTCGTTCTATTGATCACATCACCTTGCCCTGAAAAGCAAGATTGTTCTCGAGCTTAATACTATATCGGTGGTTCGTGATTTTCCGAATATCTTCTCGGAAGTATTACCAGGTTGTTTCCTGACTGTTATGATAGAGCTCGCGATCAAGTGGGTTTTTCTATAAACCAACCCCTTCTCCAAGAATCTGTATTGGATATCCCGAGATAGTTGGTTAAGCTAAACAACAACTTGGAGAGTTGGAAGATAAAAGCTTCGCCTAAACTCAACTCATTTAAAAGGGATATCTTTCTGTTGTGTGCGTGTGAAGAAAGATGATATTTTCATCGGTTGATTCGTGTGATAAGTTGTTGCATATATTATCTTGCTCAATTTGATTTGAGCATGGGCTATCGTCAAATCAAATTCAGAACCAAAGATTTTCGTAGCGGTGTTTACTCATGGATTTCTCTGAGCATACACCATTATACTCTTTGATCTGACCAATGCTATTATCTTGCTCACATAGTTGTGGAAATCCATTTATATGGGTGTCTTGATGAATTGTTGTTGAGCCCATCGGCAACATTCTAATTTGTTCCATGATCTATGTTGGACATTAAGCTAGTGCTGGAAACTTTGTAGACATTGTCTTCGTGTCTTGTGCACGAGGTATATGTTAGGTGTAAGAAGCGAATTCCTCTAATTCATGTGCATCTGATGCAAGTTGCCGCTGTGAATTCGAGAAAAGTTAAATTGTTTCTTTGGAATCATCCCAATGTCAATCATGCACGTGCGAAGTATTCTATGGTTTGATAGACTGATCATCTTCACTCCATATGTATCTCCTAGCACACCAAGCCACTGATTGATTTGTTCAAGGAAAAGAAGGTAAGTGCCATTCCTGAAGGTACCAGACGGACTTGCACATGGCTTCGTTATCCGCAATGATGGTTCCCATCCCGAACTTGGTAGTGTTTTGTTGTAAGACTTTTCATATGTTCACAGTTGTCTTGGGCAGTGTGTTCACGTGGGTCTTGCGATCCAACTCATGTTTTGGAGTTGTCTTCCGTAGTTCATTTCCTGAGAATCTCGCAACGTTATCTCGTCGCTTTGTGTTGCAAACTTTCTTTTTGGACATGCTGAGGCTGAAGCATCGTGTCACCAACCGGAGCTGAATCTCGGGCAGTTATAATGGTTGGAACTTCCCCAAGAATTATAATATTGGTCTCTATGTAACCCGGTAAAGTGGTGAAATGGCTAACACACCTAGCCGGAAGACTTGATATTATAATATCTTGCATCAACAATCTTAGCCATCTTCCGTGTGGTTTTTGTATGATCTATTTTATAAGTTGTTCCTCATGGATCCCCTTTGGTCCCGAAGTCCGACCTATATTTGATGCACTAGATATCAAGCACGATCTATAATTGGGTTGTGCTAGTACATCAAGGAGAACATTAGAAGCGGAGTGCTAAATGTCTCTCGGTCGATCAACCAGATTTCGTTCCTTTGGCACAGCTAAGGTGAAATCTGAGAAAGTGTTCTCTTCCTTTGCATCTGCATCCTCCATCACTGTTCATCATGATAGTATGGGGTGTCACCAGGATCCTTGGCACGGATGTTGGTAAATCTTGATGAATATGGAAATGCTCAAGTTCTTGAGAGCACGCTCAGACACTAGGTTATATCCTCGGTAATACTTGGAATGTGCCTTCCGTTCGCCGAGTTGTTCTATAACCCTAGTTTCTTTCCACCCTGAGTATGCCATTCTTTCAAATTGCTTCAAACAATCATTGTGAATTGTCTTTCCTGATAGGAAGAGTTTCAATGATCTTGGATCAAAAGTAATTCTTTTTTCCACTTAAGGGAATAACTCTATGAGTCACCTTCCTAAGGTGCCCCATTGTGGTATGAAGGGTAACTTAATCCTCGCTACTTTGAAACCTCGCCACCATCTGAGTTAAGCATGGATTTGTTGCCTACCAATCGCACCGCTGTTATATGTCTTTTTTTCTCATCCATGTTTTGGTGTTGTGTCTCAGCTCAAGGGACGTTCCTACGTCTCATTCTATGAGTTGATCTTGAGTTGCGCGATCTTCGAGGAGATTGAATCTTGTGTAGTCTCCCTGTTCCTTGTCGTCAAGCTAGATGAAGAACTCAAGGACAAAGACGTCAAGATCAACATGGTGCGATGAATCAACGTCCTCGAGAGGAGCAAATGGATCATGAAGATTGTGATAGTTTAGTGTTCCCTCTTCCTCCTTCCGACTACGCCTGAATCTCGGGACGAGATTTTTTTTAGTAGGGGTGAGTTGTCACATCCCTAGATACCCCTTTGATGAATAGCAAGGTTGTGCTCATATCTTCATTATTGCATTAGAAGTGAAATGGAAAAACAAGAGAAAAACCCTAGCAACTCTATATGCAAAACAATTCAAAGTGGTGACAAATCAATGAACCCAAAATGGCCTCCATAAAAGTCCATCATTTTTGATAAATCTTGGAAAACACAATTTAGGATTGGTTTTCTTTTTAAAAATACTTTTGGCATTTTATTTTAAACTCAAAAGCCACTGAAATCAATTAATTAATTGATTTCCATTACTTCTTAGTTTTAAAAAATGTTGAAACTATTATGTGGCATTGTTTATTTTTGTCACTCTCCCATAACAGTAACTTAGGGTTTACAAAATATCCAAATATTTTACTTTAAAACCTAAACCTAAAATGCCAGAAAGAAATGAAAATAAAAAAAAGGAAAAGAGAGAGAGAGAAACTTATCTTGTGCTCACCTGCGGCCCAGCCCATCAGGGACACCGCTGTCTTCCTCCTCCTGCCAGGAGGAGAAGCAGCTGCGTGCCCGACGCATCGCGGGGCACCGCCACGTCTCCTAGCCACCTCCTGCTCGCCCCGTCCTTATCTCCTCGTCGTGGAAGCCCCAGACCCCCCCCTTCGAGCTCATCCTCCTCTCCTCTCTCCAGTTTCCCCATCTCTCTCTGCTTCCCTCGTTGCCTCCATTGCCGAGCTAGAGCTCGAGCTCGCCTCTCTGGTCTCCGGCCGTCCCTCGCCTCTCCGAGAAGCCCAGAAGAACCGCCTCGATGCCCCGCTCCTCCTCGCCATTGGAATCGAGCCGGACGACCCCTGTCATCCCCATCGCCGTTGTCTTCCCCACCTCCGGCCGCCGGCCCCCTTCCGTCGATTCACCGCCTCTGCCGCGCCCCCGACCTCGCCACCGGTGCCACGAGGTCCGCAGTGAGGCCCTCTCTCCATTCCCCTCCTTCCCCATCGAGCTTCCCTCCCCTATCTCCCTCTTGCCGCCGGAGCCCGAGCACCGTGTTGTCGTCAATGGCCGTCGCGGCAGAGCCTCTCTCTCTCGCCTGTTTGGTGGTTGCCGGCGTGCTCCTAGGGGCCCGTAGGTGCCGCCCCGTCCCCCAGTTCCTCTTCCCGCAGCCTCTGGAGACGAGCCCGAGCTGGCCGAGCTCCGGCCCCCGCCCCGTCGTTGCTGTCGTCGTCTCCGGCGACCCCCTCGCCCTCAAAACCCCCGGAATGGATGCGGGCGAGCTCGGGCTATGCCCTAGTGGCCTCTTGTGTCGCTCCCATGGCCGGAGTCGTGGACTCCGCCGCATGCGGTGGTCGCCGGCGTTGAACCTCGCCGGTGAGCCACTGAGCGATGGGTCCACATCATCAGGTGATTAGCTTAGAGCTAATCACATGTTAGTTTAACCCAGAGCCAATGACAGACGGGCCCCACTACTAATTAAGTCATTAGTTAGCTAAAAAGAACCCTGTTATTTAACTGAGTCACTGACGTGTGGCCCCCACACGTCAGGTTTGACTCTGACCAAGCCAGTTGACTGCTGACGCAATGCTGATGCAGTGCTGACGCAGTAATTGATTTTCAATTATTAATTTAATCCAGGAAATTACTAGAACTTGTAAAAATCATAGAAATTAAAATATAACTCGGATGAAAATAATTTATATATGAAAAAGTATCAGAAAAATCCAAGGAATCTGATTATGGCATTTTCATGCATGTTTGAAAAAGTTAACAACACCAAATAGGCAAAATGATGAATAGGGTAAATTTAATAAATAGTTTGGAGTTGGAAATTGATACTTATTTGATTTCCACTTCAATTACTATGCTCAAACATTGGTCAATGCAAATCAGTACCCCAAAATACTAACTCCGTACATGTGGAAACAATTTGTTATGAGCATCATGTCAAATCAATTAAAAGGCTACCCGGGGAAATACCCGGCTTGAAGTGATGTTTGGATCCTAATTCAAACCCAGCTTCACCTTAAGAAATGATAGCCACATTAGCCCTTCCACCTTTCATGTCATGTATTGAGCATGCGTCATAGTGTTGCATTTCCGTGAAGTAATTGTTGTTCTTTCTTGTTTGCCGGTGTTGTTCCCTCCTCGCTAAACGATGTTTCCGACGATGTGATCGTTGACATTGATGAAGACTCATTGCTATCTTCAGACGTGTCAGGCAAGCAAACCCCCCTTGAGCATATTGAAATAAACCCACTCTCTCGCTCCTGCTCTCTTTTACTGCATTAGGACAAACACGATTCAACTATGCATGTTATCGGTAGTTGAACCCATTCCTCTGCGTGACCTGATTTTGTCACAGTAAATAGTTGAAACCACTTAGCATGAGTAGCAATTGCTTGAGCCTTGTTGTGCTTACTCATCCATGCTTGTTTACAATGCCTGCTATGCTTAGAGTCGTGCCGGGTCTGATCCATCTGGATGATGAATCGGAATGGTTGTGATCATGTTCTACAGTGTGAGAGTAAAGGTGTGAATCTGATTTGGTAAAGGTAGCGATGAGAGGCCATGTAGGAGTACATGGTGGCTTGTCTCATTGGGACCGTCCTTAAGAACTGAGTTCTGTGTGTGTTACCCAAGACAAGATACTACCATGCATTGGGCCCTGAAATATGACCCCGCTTGGCTTATTAATTGCCTAGATCTCTGTCCAGGAGTTGCAATTAGTTTCTCGTGTTTGTAGGAAAAGTGTTGGCGGCCGTGTTTAGCTCTGCCCGACGGGGTAGGCTTCAATACGGTAGATACACAGTGGCACGGTGTACCAAGTGGCACCCGAATGGTGGGCTTGGGAACCCTGCGTGCATCGTTTGGGGCCGTAGAGGAAACCTCGGCCGGACTTCCTTGCGGGTTCAGTCTCAAATAGGTGATAAACCTGGACTAGGGTCTTGTGTGGTTAACGGTCGTGGGCGACACCCACGCCAGTGCTTCCGCTTGAAGGTTTCCGAGATGCATGACGTGCATATGGTGCTAAGTGGTGGGAGCATGTGTGAAGAAGTATACCCCTGCAGGGTGATTCAATCTATTCGAATAGCCGCGTCCTCGGTTATGGACTACTTGGAAACATTACATGGTACATAGACAAATTAAATGGATACTCTAAAACATGCAAGATAAGTGTGAGTGCTATGGAAGGCCTTCTCGTAGGGAGACAAGAGTGGATCCATAGTGGTGTATTGAGTTCGTGAATATGTGGACTCTTGTGCGCTATCCCACCTCAAAGAAAGAGCTTGTAGTCGTAGTACAGGTTATCCAAGAGTCAAACCTGGCTTGGTGCAATCAAACCCCACAATCCTTTCATTGAAACATGATGCATATGTAGATAGTTCTGATGTAAGACTTGCTGAGTACTTTCGTACTCACGGTTGCTTTATTTATGTTTTGCAGAGAAGATTTAGTCTCATTAAAAGGTTCTACGCGATGTGTTCGATGTTGACCGGAATAGCTTGGAAATCCCAGACAGAGGTCTGGCTCCTTTGGTAGGGTCGTAGTAGCTTTTCAGGCTCTTCCAGCCACTTTTAGTAGATGTCCGTACCCAGACATGAATTGCTTCCGCTTGTTGTTTGTATGACTTGAGTGTCGGGTCACGAGACCCCTGTTTGTAATATCATACTATGTTGACTTTTATGAGTCTTTAATAAATGCTTGAGTCATAGAGTTATGTTGTGATGCCATGTTGTATCTACACATATCGTGCATAATGTGTGTATGTTTGAAATGCATTATATGTGTGGGATTCGACACCTAGTTGTTTGCCTTTAGTAGTACTCCTTACAGGGAAATGCCTCTTTGTGATTCCATCGAGCCTTGGTAGTTTGCTACTGCTCGGGACACATTGATTGACCGGCATGTATCCTTCTTTGCTGTTGTGTCTGTCCCCTCGGGGAAATGTCACGCGATGTAATGGAGTCCTTGTAGCTTGCTACGACTCGTCTACACACGCTGATGACCGACACCTGCTTTGCTGGGTTATGTATGCCTGTCCCTGTACGGTTGTACCGCTGGGGTTTATAACTAGTCATGTCGACCCGGGTTCTTTGTCGTTTGAATGCTAGCAACATATTCATATACGTGAGCCAAAAGACGCAAATGGTCCCGGCCAAGGTAAGGTGGCAGCCGTGGAGTTTACCGTGCGTGAGGCCGCAAAGTGATGTGATGTGTTACAGGCTGGGTTCTTATGACTTAGGATCGGGGTCCCGACAAGCACGATGGCTCCTCCACAACGACTAGAGAGGGGGCGAGCAGCTCGTTGGTGGGGAGGAAGAACGCGGGCGCGGGAGGCACCGTTGTCATCGCCGAAAGTAATGACGAGGGAGGCGGCGCGGCGGCCGTTGGGTTGAGATCGACTATGAGGAAGATGAAGGGGGCGGCACGGCGGTCTCCTCGGAATAGAGGGGGGCACGAGGTGGGGGCGGGGCAGCGTGCGGTGTGCTCGATTTGGAGGCGGGGCGGCGCGCGCTCGATTTGGGGGCCAAAATAGAGCGCCCGCGCTGCTCGATTTGGGGGGTGAAAACACAGCATGCGCGCGTGATTAAGAAGTCCCGTACGCTGCGTGCCGGCGAAAACAGAGCGCCCGCGCCGCACGTATTTTTTTGTATTTCCCTATTATTTTATTGTATTGTATTTTTTATATAATTTATTTTATATTTTTCAATGTTTTTTAATATTTTATCTTTTATAATTTCTTTTAGATTCTTTTTTGTAACCTATGCAAACACACGTATGATCCTATTCGGCGCTCCCGCTAGCTACAGCTAGGGTTCCCTCCCGCCTCCACCTCATCGTCCGCTAGGGTTCCCTCCCGCCTCCACCTCGTCGTTGCTGGCCGCCCTCGCCCGGAGTCCCGTCCCCTGCCCCTCTTAAAATCCCATTGGAAATCCTCGAGACCTGACACGGTGTTCATGATAATCGTTTATTATCCAATGCTATAATTGTATTAATTGGAAACTCAAATACATGTGTGGATACATAGACAAAACACTGTTCCTAGTGAGCCTCTAGTTGACTGGCTCGTTGATCAAAGATGGTTAAGGTTTTCTAGCCATAGACAAGTGTTGTTACTTGTTATGGGATCACATCATTAGGAGAATGATGTGATGGACAAGACCAAATTATAAACGTAGCATATGATCGTGTCAGTTTATTGCTACAGATCGTGATGAGATCACGGGACGGGCTATGATTTGGATCGCGAATATGTTCCACTACATGAACTGTTATATACGCTTCCGCTGAGCGATACACAAGGGTATGTAGATTCAATCTCTCCTCTCGTAGATGATCATCACCATGGATAGGTATTGCGTGCATTATATGAAATTTTTGGTTTCCCATGCTACGTTCCCCAACAATTTTAATAATCAGTTTAGTTGCATTATATGAAAATTGTGGAAACGGGTTAAAAGGAGCAAATCATCAAAGTTTCGGCAAAAGTGTGGGAAAAACGTAGTATTGATGAAAATAGGGGCAAATCATCAAAGTGCAAAGAAAGTCATGGAAAAACATCCAAGTTTTGATAGAAGAATATATGGAGAGGAGATCGTTAAGGTGACAATCAAATAAGAAATCACATTTTTTCAAAGTTTAGTGCAGCTAATTTTAATAGCTATCTGAGTTTTAGAAAATATAATTATTTAATGTTTTCTTAAGTCTAAGATAAGAAAAACCGCACATCTAAACATCTCATGAATGTTCTCTAGTGTCTCACATACGTCTCATAATTCCTCTCACATTCATCTCTAAGAATAGAGCAGCACATTACAACGTCTCACAAATCGTCTCTAAGAATAGAGTCGCACATTAAAACGTCTCACAAATCGTCTTTAAGTTAATTAAAATAGAAAAATTAATTTCTTGAAGGTTGTTTATAAGAAAAAGCTTGTGGTGCTTTGTAAACGTCTTAAAAACGTCTTTAGGTTGGTAGTGTTCATGGGCGTAGGGGCGAACAAAAAAGCAACCCAGAAAAAGCGACCATACATGACGTTTTTGTTGTAGTGTATGTGGGTAGTAATAAAAATTCTATGCTTGTTCATCATGAAAATAATTCTTTATGTGATAGTTATACTTTTAAATTACTTCATAATGCTACTGAAAGTTATTATTAGGGAGGAACATATGCTTGTAGGAATTGCAATAATACCAAGTTTCCTCCCTATGTGTTCAAAGTTTCAAAGTCATGCTTGTTTTGCCTTCCTATGCAAGTTTGTTCTTGCTACAATAAATTATTTTCTTGAAAAATACCTATGCATAGGAAGTGGTTTAGACTTAAATGTGCTTTTCATGTGCTTCATGATGCTCTCTTGCATGTTTCAATTACTACTTTTTATCCGAGCATCATTGAAATCATCATGCCTAGCTAAAAGGCATTAAAGAAAAGCACTTGTTGGGAAGCAACCCAATAATTATCCTTACTGTTTTTGAGTTATCACATGATTAAGATATTGTGTTATTTATGTTTTATAGCTTTTATTTCAATAAAGTGTCAAGTAAAGCCTTTGGGATAGTGTGGATACTTGCTTGTTTGACTCTGTGCAAAAACAGAAACTTTTACGTTCATTGTGGAATTTCTCTGATTTTACTGGAGCATAAAGAAATATGAAACTTTTACACAACTTTGGTATATAAATTCTATGAGATTTTACTAAGTTTTGTGATTTTTTTAGAGTAAGGTAATTAAGGTTTTCATTGAGATCTTCACAAGCTGTTTTGTTTTTGACGGATTCTGTTTTGCATGCATAGTTTGCTAGTTTTAGTGTTTCCATGGCTTATATTTAGTGATATAAATTATGGTAATAATAGAATACATTAGGTATTAAGTGAGAGCAATTCTGATTCTTGTCTTTACAGTACCTAAGTGAATGATCTATATTTATCATACTAACCCATCTCACGAAGTTCCGTTAAGTTTTGTATGATTGAAGTTTTCAAGTTTGGGGTGAGATGCCAATTTGAGGAGAATAAGGAGCAGAAAGGACCTAAGATTGACCAAGGCACCCCCAAGGTAATATCCAAGGAATACTCAAGCATCTAAGCTTGGGGATGCCCCGGTAGGCATCCCCTCTTTCATCTCCAACATTATCGTTACATCTTACTTGGGGCTATATTTTTATTCATCACATGATATGTGTTTTGCTTAGAGCATCATTTGAATTTTCTGTTATCTTTTAAATGTTATTTATAATTTTTTCCTTTTTTCAATAAAAAGTTCCAAGAATTGCCTTTAGAATGCTTGAATTGCATGTGTGATATGTGATGTACAAAAAGAGAAACTTTTGTTGTAGTATTTAAATTATTGGATCTTACTGAAATGTGGAAACTTTCTGAAATTTGTTACAAAATACTTCTATACAAATTCTTTAGCCTGTCCTAAATTCTCAGAATTGTTTGAGATACAGAAGTACAAGTTTTAAGTAGATTTCTACAAATTGTCCTATTTAGACAGGTTGTTGTCATAGTTTTATTATCTACTTATCCTATAGTTTCCTTAGCTTATATAGGTAGATGTAAATTGTGGAAAAGATAGTATACAATACCTAATGTTTGAAAATTATTATGCAACTTGTCTTGGCAGTACCTGAAGTGTTGATTTACTTTTATGTGCAATAACCTATCTCACGAGTTCTTTTCAAGTATTGTGTGGATGAAGTTTTTGAGACTTAGGTGAAACCGAGATATGAGAGGATTGAACGAGATACATAATCTAAAGATTGGGGATGCACAAGGCACCCCAAGTAAATATTTCAAGAAGTCTCAAGCATCTAAACTTGGGGATGCTACGCATCCCACCTTTCTTCATCAACAACTATCAGTTAGCCTATGTTGAGCCTAAATTTTTATTTGTCCACATGATATGTCCTATTCTTGGAGTGTCTTTTGTTTTATTTGTTCTTTGAAATAAAATATCAGATATGAAAAATTTATTGAGAGAGAGTCCTCACATAGCTACTTAATTGTTTGACTACTCATTGATCTTCATTTATATCTTTTGTGAGTAGTTTGATTGAATTGCTCTAGTACTTAACTTATATATTTGTGAGCACGGTGGTGCTATTATTCTGAAGAAATATTCTCTAATGCGTCACTTAGATTGTTGTGAGAGTTAGTATAAACTTTGAATAAACCCTCTCTTGCTTCACTTATATTATTTTGAGAGTTGAACGTTTTAAAGAAACTTGTGCTCTCGTTCTTCACATATATTTATTTGAGAGCTTGTTATTAGCAATGTCAATTTGCTTTAAATGAAATTGGTACCAAAGTGATAGATATCCAAGGGAGATATAATAAAAAATTCTTGAAGATCATTGGATGTTAAACTTGATTATTTGCAATAGTTTTGCGATATGTAGATAGTGATATGTGAATTGTGTTGATGAGTAATTATGCTTTAGTAAGAATGTTGGTGTTAAGGTTTGTGATTACCTATGCATGCATAGTAAGTCAATAATTATGCTATGAAATTACATTCTACTCGGTTTCATTATTCCGTGTTAGTTATGTTTAATGTTCACTTATGATGGTTTTCATTCCTTGGTTGGGGGCTTCTCAATCTATTTGCTAGCCTTCACTTGTACTAAGCGGAAATGCTGCTTGTGCATCCAAATCCTAAACCCAAAGGTGTGACAAATGAGTCCATCATACCTACCTATATGCGGTATTTCATTGTTGTTCTAAGTAAATTTGTATGTTCCAACTCTAATGTTCAAAATAAACTTCTGTTTTGTGTGCCCCTACAGCTCATGACGCGGCGAGGGGTGGACGGTATCTTCCATGTTAAATAGGTTATTCTCAAGATGAGTGTTTATTCACTTGTCATTACACGAGAGTATGGAGGTAAAAGGGATGCCAGTCCTGAAATGCAAAGAAAATTTATTTTATGTTGTCAAATAGTAAATTCCTTGGAAAGTGTTGGTGTGGACGGTACCCGTGGATGTAGCTAGCCTGGAGTGTGAAAGAATGGTGCAAAAAGGAATAAAATTTATTTTCTGTTTGTGAACCGCCTATGATTTGTTTACCATGGAAAATATTGGGAACTCTTAGTCGTTTTCGTTGACAGGAAAAGCATGCCACCAAAAATATTTTTATCTCTCAATTTAAGCTTTGAGTTGTGGCACCGTTACGAATCTCTGCTTCCTTGTGTAGAGGGCCTATCCATAGACTTTATGGTTTTTTTTATTTGAGTCTCCATATTCTCTTATAAAGAACCAACTACGGAACACTATAATCATACTTGCGCATTGGATGTAGCTAATTTTTGGGTCTTGCATGAATGGATCAATGATTGAGCATGATGGACTAGGGATAGTGTTCTTTAGCGTTGCTATTTTGAAAGACTTGGTTGCTTATTGATATGCTTGAGTATTAAATTTTACATATCAAATTATAGACTATTGCTTTGAATCATCTACAAGTCCATATGTCCATGCTACAAACGAAAAGAATATGATGAAACTGTTAGGCAACATTCCACATAAAAAAATCTGTTCTTATCATTTACCTACTCGAGGACGAGCATGAATTACTATTCCTTTCGGCATATCATCCACAAGTCAATGTCCACACAGAGGCGACGAACCAGACGCTCTCAACTCTTCTACACATATTGATCAAGAAGGATCTCAAAGAATGGGAAGATTGCATCCCATCGCCAAGTGCGCCTACAACAGGGCACAACACTTCACCACTGGCAAGTCTCCTTTTGAAGTGGTCTACGGCTTCAACCCCTTGCCACCATTGGACATACTTCTGCTACAACTTCAAGAGCGAGTGAACATGGACACAATGCATGGGCAAGCTATATCCAGAAGTTGCATGAAGATACAAGGCACACGATCGCAACATCAAGTGGAACGCGTCACCAACAAGCGCAACATCAACAAACACCCCATGGTGTTCAAGACCGGTGATCTTGTGTGGCTACACCTTCATAAGGACCGCTTCCCTAACGATCGCAAGTCCAAGTTACTACCTCGAGCGGATTGACCTTTCAAGGTGTTGGCATGCTACAACAACAATGCCTACAAGATCAACATTCCATGACAAAAGTACAACGCGAGTGACACATTCAACATCAAGGACCTATCTCCTTTTCCATGGTGATGAAGAACTTGATCCGCGGACGGATCTTTACCAAGGGAGGGGAGATGATATGGAGCATCCCATGATCATCCCCATGGATACCCCCAACACCTCAAGCTGCAAGTGGTCCCATGAGAAGAGCCCATGCACGTGCCATTGAGACCAAGGTGGCATCTCTCCTTATTGACTATTCCTTTGTTACAAATGGGACGTGGACGCTACCTAAAGCGGAAACTATGTGCATGCTTATGTACCAACATCAAGGTCTCCAAGACACTATGCAAATGGACTCAAAGATGAACAAGCAAGAGGACCAAAGGAAGGGTAGGTTTTCCAAAGATTGGAACTTCCAGCCCATGTGCTGCTTGGCAACAGCGGGCTTTGATAACTTTGTGTCCAGCTTGGAACCCACTCGGAACCGGCCCCGAACATCCCTCAGAACACCCAGCCTAACTGAAACATCCATCCCCTGCTCGTCCCCGACGCGACGAACTACGTCAACACTCGGGAAAGCCCGGAACCATCCCGGATCCTGGCCGGATCTTCCGGCGCCCGGAACTTCCGGCCTCACTCGGAACTTCTGGTCTGTCTGCATGCAGTCACTCAGGCCCAAGTTCCCATGTAGCCCTTCAGCCTCTATTTTCTACCTAGACTATAAATACTCTCCCCCTACCTTCGTTTTAGGGTTAGCTAATGTTTCGACAAACTGTTGTTGAGCTTAGCTCCATCTACTATCCTCCTCCCATGGAGATGTCCTCCATGTGAGAAGATCCATAGTGATGACAAGGCCCCTATCTAGGGAAGACCCTCTTCTGGATACAAGGCCCCTCTCATAGGGAAGACTACCGTTACGTGTATCCTTTCATTGACCTTGGATCGCGTATCACCATGTTTTTATGTGGATCCAGTGGATGTGTGATTTGAGCATTGTTCTTGAGTTCTTGTGTTTCTCTTGATTTTCCCTCTCTTTCCACCTCCAATTGTGAAAAGATCGACCAGTGCGGGTGTGCCCCGTTTCGCACGAGGATATGAGTATGAGCAAGATACAATATGTCGCCAAGCTTTACTCTCTAGATGATAGATGTGCACGGGCTGAAGAAGGAAGAAGGCTTCCAGGGGAGGACACCGATGCGGAAGTCGATTCACACGGCGAAGGCAACACATCCGCCTCCAAGGGAAAGGGCCGTAAGCACAACAAGAAGCGCGAGGGCAAGGTAGTTATGGTCGTCGAAGGCGCCAATAACTCCATTGACAACAATAAGGCCAAGTCACATGGGTCTGACAAGGATGCTGCTGCCTGCTTCGGAGACAAAGCAGACGCAGCACGGGAGAAACTGGGAGGCAATACTACAAAATTCACCTCACCAAAGGCCACGACATCACCCAGTGCAACCAAGTAGAGAAACTTGTTGGGAAGCAGAAGCAAGAGTATGAAAGGCGCGACAAGGAGAAGGGCGAGGATGGTGCGGGTGGGTCGAGCAAGAAGAACCATGGCAACCCTCACAGCAAGGCCAAGAAGAAGAAGGAGAAACCTGCTCGAGGCCGAGACAAGAAATCTGACGATGAAAAAGCAGATGATGATGAGGACGAAGAAGGATCTGATGGCCAGGGGTTCGAGAAGGCTGTAGATGCGATGTGTGTCGACGGAGGTTCGTCCTTGCCCTCCTCCCACAGGAAGCTCAAACAGTCGTCTTGTGAAGTCAATGCGACAGAACCAAGGGCAGCGGCAAGGAAACCCCTCAAATGTTCCAACACTCCCATCATCTTTGACACCGAGGATCACCCTGACTGCACCACTCTCGTCGGGTGTGTGTGCCATTGTTGGTCTCGCAAACAACTCGCCACCCTGACAGAACCAATGTCGCCATTTTCAGGAATGGACGAATCGGGAGGATCTCGTCCAGATTTTCTCCCCCTTCGCCCCTCCCACTAGCTTGCATCGAAGCCCCATGGCGCCACCGCCATTGCTGTTGGTGGGAGGAGTACGAGACCCTGGCTACGGCTGTCGCTCGCCTCCCGTGCGTTGACCACCCGTGGCCAACCGCATGCAACCCCGTGGGCCGCTCTAGGCCTAGATCCGGATAGGCGCACATTGGCCTCCCTCTGCCAAGGCCGGCCTCGCCCCGACCGAGCAGTGCCCCGATGAGGCCCGCGACCACCAAGGCCGAGTTGCGCCCATTGACCAGGCCAGCTAGGTGTTGCCCCACCATCTTGGGCTCGGCCTGCAAAGTGAGCGCCCAGTCACCCTAACCCTTGCCTATGAGCAATATTGTATCCATCGCCCATGCTATCGTTTGGCCAGCTATTCTAATTTACCCCGTGTTCGTTTTTCACCGCGTGCGAATTTGTCTAATTAGCGTGAGATTTTTAAAATTGTAGAAAATATGCTAGATTTTAGAATGTCCATCACTTTTTATCCGTGCACCATATGAAAAGAAATTAGATATGTAAAATGTCTAGAATTTTGTGTAGATTAATAATATGCCACTTTCATGCATGTTAAAAATATTTAAATGTGCCGTTTAATTAATTTGTATAGATGCCATATTAAAACGATTTAATTCATATCTAAATAACCGTGCGTCGGATAAAAATGATTTCAACATGAAAAGTGCTTAGAATATTTTGGAGTGTCACAATATCCAAATTCCATCCATGTTTGAAATAATTAACTTGCTATTTTAATTTAATTTGCATTAGGCCATGTTAAAAATGATTTATTTCATAACTATTGGACCGTAGCTCCGATTAAAATGTTATATATATATTACTTGGCTAGAAAATGTGTAGAATAAATTGGTAGTATTTACTTTCCTATTTAACAACTTATTTAAAATTCAAATTTAGAGTTTCAAATTTGTGTAGATCTATAGCAAATTTGTGTATTTAGAATAAATTGGCAAATCTGTAGCAAATTCAAAATTCTTGTTTGTTGCTCTGGCCTCATTTAAACTTGCTTAGAATTCAAGTAGATCCACGATGTCTTGCTGCACCCATGTAATAAAATGTTGTGGTTGTCATTTGCACACATGTTGCATTCATGGCATAATATCTTGCGATGACCATATCTTTTAAACCATAACTCCGTTGGAGATGAACTTTATATGTAAATCGACTATAATGACGTGTAGAATCATACGAACCACATTATTTTACTGTTTAATAAACATAAAAATATGTTAGTTCAGATCTTGGAAAATTTCAAAATTAACATATGGGGTCATTTCGGAAATACTATAAGTTGTTTCCGACCTCATTTAATATGCCTAGATAGGTAGTATAATTTTGTTGCACCTCTTGCCTTGTTTAACAACATTTAAACTTGCCGAGTAAATAAATGGGCGTGAAGTAAATAATTAAAATGTGGTGTTTCGTCAATATGCAACTCGTTGCATATTGAGCTTCACTTAATGTGTAGTGTTTGATTGTTGAGAATTGCCATGCCGTTCCTTGCATAATTAAACCCGACATGCACCATATTCGATTGTGCATCATATCGTGCATATGTTGTGGTATCATCGTGTGTTGGTTGTTGTTCCAGATTATTTCTTCTCGATAGAGTTCTGAATTTCTTTGGAGTGTGAGGATTCGTTCGACTACGTTGGTTCGTCTGCTTTACAGATTCGTTCTTATTCCAAGGGGGATGACATGCAAGATGACCATTTCCCTAGATAACATTACTATCATTGCCATTCTAGTTGTTTCCTTTCTACCGGTATGTCTCGCTGCCTACCACTTAAATGTCAGCCTCCCAACATTGCCATGCAAAACCTCTAACCTTCCACAACCCATCAAATCACTGTTTGGCTATGTTACCGCTTGCTCAGCATTTTTATAGCGTTGCTAGCTGCAGGTGTAGTTGCTTCCATGTGAAAACATGGGTTCCTTGTTATATCACCATATAATCTCTATTTAACTTAATGCACCTATATACTTGGTAAAAGGTGGAAGGCTTGGCCTTCTAGCCTGGTGTTTTGTTCCACCTTTGCCGCCTTAGTTTTGGGTACCAATGTTATGTTCCATAATTGAGCGCTCCTAACAGGCTTGAAGTTGTTATGGAGACCCCCTTGATAATTCGTCTTAGTTTAAAACTGGTCTGTGAAGGCCCAACTTCGGTACTACCTTTTCCTAATAACTAACGAAAATGCATAGGGACCCGCCGGTACCCGCATAGTAATTAATCAACCCCCGGTCTAGTGCTTCTCATGAGTGTTGGTCCAAACTAGAGCACTGTGCGGGGCCACCCCGTGGAACTCGAGCAATGTCTATCAGGCCCTGTACACTAGCTTATCCGGTCATGTCGTGAGAACGAGATCCGCGGCACCTATCGAGTTCGTGGACACGTCGGGCGGCCTTGCTGGATTTGTTTTAACTTTAACGAAATATCTTGTGTGAGGGATTCCGAGGATAATTTGGGCTATCTTGAGGTTGAGGTTTTCCAATAGGAACCCGATTAGATCACGGGTTTTCTATGATTGAGGTCATTCCGGCACAACGTGTGGTAGTATGTGATGGACTAGTTGGAGCACCCTTGCAGGGTTAAATCTTTCAGAAATCCGTGCCCACGGTTATGTGGCAAACTTGGAAACTTTCTTGAACACCCGGTTCTAGTTAACTTGAAGTAATCTTAATTAAAAAACTTGCCAACTGTGTGCGTAACCATGACTATCTCTTCTCATGAGTGTTGTATCCGTAAGAGGACACGTTGGGGGTTATGTTTGACGTAAGTTGGTGTTCAGGATCATTCATTTGATCATTATTAGTTCACGTTCGTTTATGCGTGGATCACCCCTCTATTTCTTGTACTTATAAGTTAGCAACTCATACAAATGGTTAGTTGCTTGTTGTAGCCTCACCACTTAACTATACCTCACCCATTAAACTTTGCTAGTCTTGACACCTTTGGAAATGATATTGCTGAGTCCCTGTTGGTCACAAATTACTACGAAAACAGTTGCAGGTACATGTAAATTGATACTTTGACGTGAGCAAGATGATTATTCTATATGGAGTTTCTTCTTCTTCATCATCGTTGAACTAGGATGGGTTCCAGGCCGACATCTTGGGATAGCAAGGATGGATGTTGTTGTTCATTCGTTTGTTTTCTTTCGTAGTCGGACCCTGCTCTTCTACTTGATTTTTGAATGTATTGTTGTATTGAGATGTTTATGTTCTAGCTTGTGACGAGTGTAAGCCAATTCCATATATTCATCTCTTCTATACATGTACATGTAACGATATCCATTCTTGCAAAACAACGAGATGCGCTTCTATCCCTGTCCAGGCCCTTGTGCCAAAATAAGGATAGGATCGCATCTTGGGCGTTACAAGTTGGTATCAGAGCAGTACAGACCTAGGAGCTCCCTTTATTGAGCGAACTTGGCCGAGTCGAGTCTAGTGAAAAACTACTTTGAGTCTAGTTATATATCGGAGAGTAGGATTATATTTACTCCTCTTCTATGCTTTGGTGAGGAATCCTGGTGTAAGAATTTTAATTCTACTCCTTCTCTCACGCAAATATTTTTTATGATCACGTGGGTATTTAGGAATCTATATGATGTCGATGTGACAGAGTTCTGACTTGGTGCCTAATGTCTTACTTGATTTCTTCCGGGGAGTTAAGCTCCAGGGGATTCTTGAGCACATCGTTATCATTCTTAGTATCTCAGGATGGAGGATGTTCAAAATTGCTTCAATACTAGTAGTGGCAAGAGGAGTCCGTCATCCTCGATACTGGTGGAGGGAGTTGGGATGTACTGCCATGCTTAGTATCATTGTGTTTTCGAGGGTCTGAGGTAGATGAGTTTCCAAGATCTCTGGTAGTGTGTTGACGGATGTGATACACTAGACAGATAGTGTTATTGCTAGGAGTTGAGTGATGGATTTTACTCCTTGTATCCGTGGACCCGATTGCATGACCAACAAATTTCGGGTGTTCTTAGGTGGGAATTCAAATAGTGACCTAGGAAATCTTCAACAAATGGATGATTTGAGGTTTGGGTTCGACATCTAGTGGATTCGTTTGTTCACCATCGTTCTTATAGAGGACAGTCTCGATATATGTCATCAGATATGCTTCGTCAAGCCTTGTAGTTCGCTATGTCTAGGGAGCATACCCGAGCGTCATTTCAATATGAGAATGCAATGTATAATCAATCTCTCGAACAAAATCTCTTTCATGAATTTGTTCTGGCTTGTTTCATAAGCCTCATCCTTTGTTTTTTTTGGACTATGGTAATTCGAGTTGCTTCGATGTCAAGTGGTGAGTTCATATCTTTCCGAGAGGTGATCTCATATTTTTTGGGGAATGCAAATTCTTTTGCTCATTCAAATTGTCTTATCAATTCTTTTCAGCCGGAGTCGTCATGTCAATTCTATTCCAACCGATGTGCTTCTCTTCAAGTTAATTTTATCATCTCCAATATTTGCAAGATCAATCTCTCATTTCTTTCCGGAGTTTGTCGCATCTGTCCCAAGTTGTCTATGTTTTTCCCACCCTACCGCCCTTTTTCTTCCGAGATTTAATTCTCATCCAAGTGCATTCTTTGAATATTGCTTCCGTTTTCTTTTCTTCCATATTGTGTCCGGTGATTCATTGTGAAGTTGCTCAGCTATTAAGGTCATAATTCTTCATTCTAGTTTTCTTCTCTGGTGTATTGAATTCAAGCTTTCAGTGTTCATCACATCCTTTTCATTTGTTAAATGCTCTCTCGTGTTGGAGATTGTCATTCCAGCCTCTCTTGTTTTCTCATCTCTCTATTCTACACGGAGTGCTGAAGATATCTCATCAGAAGTCTCATGTTTTCATTCAAATCCATTCAATTATTTTGAGGTTCTCACCTCATCGAGTTTTAAGTTGTACGGGTGCGATATCTATCTTTCTTAGCAATCCATTCAACGATGTTTCTTTTGAGTGGGCCCATAACCCATAGGGTTTTCCGAGGATCTTACATGGCTCTTCTAACCTTTTCTCGAGATCTGTAGCTCTTTTCCTACGTGATGTAAGAATGATTCCATTAGTTTTATTCCTTCCCCAAGATTGTTTTTCAAATTATTTTCATCATTGGCTCAACTTTTCCTTATTCACTATTCCTGAGTGTCTCAATAATTCTTGATGGTGATTCTTGCCATCATTCTCTGCATTTAAGACCGAAGAAGTGTTTCTCTTAAATATTGTCCATTCTTTGAAGATTTTTATCTCAGCTTCGTGCTACCCTCTCAAAGTTTTTCGATAATGAGAAATTCCTTCCATATCTATCTGGTGCATTTCAGTGTTGTGTTTATTTCTCGATCCTCCGAAGGCCATCATTTCAGAAGATTTCTTCATTCTCGGCTTTCAGCTTTCATTCTCAAATTCTTCTCAATGGTCGTTCTTCGTTCGTTGCTAATTTTTTTCGGTGCCTTGTGCAAGTTTACTCTGAGGTGGATCATAGTCCCTTTGTTCTCATGTATCTCAATTCATTCTTGGGATTACCATTCATTTGTATTCTTAACGATGGTTCTTTAAAGACTTGCTCAAGTTTGTGCTCTCTCTCTCCAATGTTTTTAGGAAGAATAAGTGGTAGGCTAAATCCATTGCTTGTCATCAATTTAACTTGATGAAGGATAAGCATAACGTAATTCTTATTCTTGTTCCCTTTAAGTGATTTTAATTCTTTCCTGGATTTGTTCTTGATATCAAATTCCTGGTACTAAGTTGTTCATTTTCTTTTCCGGAGTTCCAAGTTTTCCCTCAAGTATCTCTTCGTGAAGCTTCATATAAATCTTTAGAAGGCCATTATCTTATTCTGTTCAACCTTCATTTCTTTTTATCATCCAGTTGTTCCGGAGTCTCTTCATGGTAGTTCATCAATGATTCAATTCTTTTTCAAGGTGTTCTTCAAGATTCTTGTTGGAGACCTCAAGTATTCTTTTCTTGCATTTCAAAGTACATTCGTCCTTCATTTTTCTCTGATGTGGTATTATATCATTCTTGATTCATGAGGTGTTTTGAAGAGAATTTGATTCAAGAATGAGATATTTAAACCCACCAATTCTTTGATCATGAGTTATTTTCAACCCATGATTTCTTAATTGAGCTATCTTGGTTTAGATTTCACCTAAACCTTTGTCTAAGGATTGATGCTATTATAGTGATTATCATTCATCCAAGTTCTCAATGTTTCCTCTTGGTGTAAGAAGTTTTGCATATGTTGTTGTTCCCAAGCAATCCTTGTTTTTTAGTTGCGGGTTGTCACCTTATTAATTGAGATGCTTTTCATAAGTCCACTACAAGCATCTTATTTTCGTTGTTGATTTTCCAACAACCCAGTTCAATTCTTCTTTTAAGGATGGTCTTCAATTCAATTGTGGTAGAAGTTGTCTTTTTTCTTCTCCGTTCTCTTCTTCTCAATGATCTAGTTTCTGCTCTTTTGTTTCCGAGGCTTTGTGATGTTTCTCTTTTTCATCCACCATCTCGTCTTTAAAAATCATGTTATTCCTTTGCTTGTCCATTCAACTAGAGTGTTGTGTTCTCTTTTCAAGTTCTTTCCATCTTATAAATTTTGCCTCTATTCCCTACCAAAGTGGTGCCGATATTTCTTTTGAATTCGTGCTTGTTCCTCATGTCATTCTTCATATCTGTGCAACCTTCAACGATCGTTGGTTTGACTCGTTTGTCAAAGAAGCAACTAAGTTTTACCTCTTCCTTTTCCTCTTCCTCTTCCCATTTTCATTCTTAGATTTTGGGGCGAGATTTGTTGTCAGTGTAGGAGAGTTGTAGCAGCCCGAAACCGACGCTCTAGAAGTTTCCCCTTTTATTCCATTGTCGTCGTGTGATTTATTTTGTTTGTCGCATTCATCATTGCGTCATTCGCATCATCCGCATTGCATCGACACTCTGTTGTTGTCAGTTTTAAAAACTTGCATCCATTATTAGTTGCCGGTTCTCTCTATTTTCGTCGTTGACCGTTTTGAGACTAAGCACACATGCACGCACCCGCGACATCGTTAATATATTGTTTTGAAAAGCGTTTATAAAATATTCTCTCATTGGGTTGAAACTTGGCGTGTGGTCTGATTTACATGTAGGTAGGCTGCCTGCCAAATTTCGTCATAATCGGAGTTTCTCTAGTAACCCAACCGTTAAATATATAGCAGCACTATAGCTGGTTAAATTCTCAGACGTTCTAGTGTTTAAAAATATTGTCACGGACCACAACCTTTCCTCCCATCTCCACATAGCCCAACTACAAAACGCACAAGACCCACCTAGTCCCTCCCTTCGTTCGTGGTCATCGGATCGCGATCGGACGGACGAGGTCCCATCCATCCCACCATAGACAATTCCCTATATAAACCCACACCATGGAGAGAGCTCTCTCACTCCACTAGGGTTTCCCCCTAGCCAAACTTGTAGCCACCCCCTCCAAAATCCCACCTGCTAGCTCCACCTCCTCTCTCCCCCGAAATCCTGCCCACGTCCAAATATGGACCATTGGATCTCCATCCAATGGCCCCAAACCGCCAAGAAATCCAACCTACCGGACATGTCCGTGGTCAAACTAGATACGCCCAAACGACCACAGCCCACCTCGCCCCCGCAGCCACACCCCTACCCGCAGCCGCTCGCCTCGCCCCTTATCGGCCGGTTGCCGGAGGACATCGCCGTGCAGGACCCCGACAAGGACAGACCCGCACCGTCCCTCTCTTCCTTCCTCTCTTCTTCGAGTTTCTCTCGCTCATCTCTATCTCAATTTTTTCTCTCGTACGAGATAACCGTGGCCTTCCTCGAGCTCCTCCTTCGCTGGATCGATCGAACCGAGCGTTGTCGTTGTTGGGAATGGACAGATTGGGAGGATCCTGTCAGAATCTGCTCCCCCTTTGTCCCTCCCCTAGCCTGCATCGAAGCCCCATGGTGCCGCCACCATTGCTGCTCGCGGGAGGAGTGCGAGCTTGTGGCTGCGGCTGTCACTTGCCTCCCGCGCATTGACCGCCTGTGGCCAACCGCGTGCAGCTAGATACAAATTCGATTGTGCATCATATCATGATTTGAAAATTGCACCATATTCATGATTTTAAAACATCAGGTCCTTGTTATATCACCATATTATTGCTATTTAATTTAATGCACCTATACACTTGGTAAAAGGTGGAAGGCTTGTCCTTCTAGCCTGGTATTTAGTTCTACCTTTGTCGCCTTAGTTTTTGCTACCGGTGTTATGTTCCATAATTGAGCGATCCTAACATGCTTGGGGTTGCTATGGGGATCCCCTTGATAAATCGTATTAGTTTAAAACTTGTCTGGCAAGGCCCAACTTTGGTACTACATTTGCCTAATAACAAATAAAAATGCATAGGGACCTGACGGCACCCGGGGAGTAACTAATCAACCCCCGGGCTAGTGCTCCTCATGAGTGTTTGTCCAAACTACAGAATTGTGTGGGGCAACCCCGGGCAACTCGGGCGAGGTCTATCAGGCCCTGTATACTAGCTTATTTGGTCGTGTCCTGAGAACGAGATATGCGGCTCCTATGAGGTTCTTCGACACGTCGGTCGGTCTTGCTAGATTTGTTTTAACTTTTACAAAATATCTTGTGCGGGGGATTCCGAGGATTCTTTGGGATATCTCGAGGTTGACATTTTACAATAGGAACTTGATGAGATCACAGGTTTTCCGTGGTTGAGGTCATTCCACCGCAACGTGTGGTAGTTTGTGATGGACTAGTTGGAGTACTCCTGCAGGGTTAAATCTTTCGGAAAGTCATGCTCGCGGTTATCTAGAAAACTTGGAAACTTTGTTTAACATCTGGTTGTAGATAACTTGAAGTAAACTTAAACTAAAATCTTCCCAAATGTGTGCGTAACCGTGACTGCCTCTTCTCGTGAGTTATGTATCCGGAAGAGGACAGAGTGGGCTCATGTTTGACGTAAGTAGGTGTTCGGGATCATTCATTTGATCATTATTAGTTCACGTCCGTTTATGCATATATCACCCCCTCTATTTTTCTTGTACAGGTAAGTTAGCCACTCAAACAAATGCTTAGTTGCTTGCTGCAGCCTCACCACTTAACCATACATGTGGAAAAGAGATTGCTGAGTCCGTGTGGCTCACAGATTACTACAAAAATAGTTGCAGGTACATGTAACGTGATATTCTGACGTGAGCGCGATGATTGTTCTATTTGGAGTTTCTTCTTCTTCTTCTTCACCAATCTAGGATGGGTTCCAGGCCGACAGCCTGGGATAGCAAGGATGGATGTCATTCTTTTATCATGTGTTCTCGTCCGTAGTCGGACCCTGCTCTTCTACTTGATGTTTGAATGTGTTGTTGTATTTAGATGTTTATGATGTAGCTTGTGGCAGGTGTAAGCCAATTCCATATACTCTTCTCTTCTATACATGTACTTGTAACGATATCCATTCTAGCAAAACAACAAGATGAGCTTCTATCCCTGTCGAGGCCCTTGTGCGAAAATAAGGATAGGATTGCATCTTGGGCGTTACAAGGTTTTGGTTTCGTATCGATGGGGATGATCATGGGATTTTCCGCATCATCTCCCCTCCCTTGCGAAAGATTCGACCTTGCATCGAATTTTTCATCACCATGGAAAGGAGATGGGTCCTTGACATTGAATGTATTGCTTATGTTGTACTTGTAGCACGAAATGTTGTAGGCCTTTTTATTGTAGCATGCCAACACCTTGAAAGGTGCATCCACTCGAGGAAGTACCTTGGATTTGCGTTCAATGGGAAAGCGATCCTTACGGAGGTGTAGCCACACAACATCACCGGTCTTTAACACCATGGAGTGCTTGTTTATGTTGCACTTGGTGGTGACTCGTTCCACTTGACATTCGATCGTGTGCCTTGTATATTCATGCAACTTCTTGATATAACTTTACCTTACGCTTGCGTCCATGTTCACTCGCTCTTGAAGTGGTACTGGAAGTATGTCCAATGGTATCAAGGGGTTGAAGCCATAGACCACTTCAAAAGGAGACTTGCCGGTGGTGTAGTGTATTGCGTCGTTGTAGGCGTACTCGGTGATGGGGATGCAATCTTCCCATTCCTTGAGATTCTTATTGAGCAACACGCATAGGAGAGTTGAAAGCGTCCGGTTCATCACCTCCTTTTTTCCATCGGTTTGTGGATGATAGGCCAAAGAGAATAGCAGCTTGATTCCGAGTTTGGCGCATAGAGTCCTCCAAAAGTAGTTAAGGAACTTGATGTTGCGGTCCGACACAATGATCTTGGGGATGCTATGTAGTCGCAAGATATCCCTACAAAAGAGATTCACAACATGTGAAGCATCATCTATCTTGTGACTTGGAATGAAGTGAGCCATTTTGGAAAAAACGATCCACAACAACAAACACAAAATCATGACCATTTTTTGTTCTAGGCAGACCAAGCACAAAGACCATGATATTATCTTCCCAAGGTTGAAAAGGTATAGGTAGAGGCATGTAAAGACCATGGGATTGAGCTTTTGACTTAGCTTTGCGACATGTAGAACATCGGTTGGTGAAACGTGCAACATCACGAAACATATTGGCTAAAAGTACTTGTTGGAGAGTGTGGCATATGTCTTGTTGCATCCAAAGTGACCCATTAGTCCTCCACCCCGAGCTTCTTGCAAAAGCAAGAAACAAAGAGCTCACTCGGGAATGCATAGTTTGTCAGCATGCATAAGATAGCCATCTTTTTGGTAATAGTTTTTCCAACAAGGTTTAGCATGACATTTAGCATATGGGATTGCAAAGAGAGTCTCATGCTCATATAAATCATTTATATGCTCAAACCCAATCACATTCAATTCAGGTTGTATAAAGAGCATGCACTTGCGAGAAAGAGCATCCTCTACTACATTCCCTTTACCCTTAATGTATTTGATAACATAGGAAAAGACTCAATGAATTTACTCCATTTAGCATCCCTCTTGTTCAACTTGGTTTGACCCTTAAGGTATTTCAATGTTTCATGGTCGATATGAATAACAAATTCACGAGCTCATAGATAATGTTCCCAAACATGCAATACTCTCACTAAAGCGTACAATTCTTTGTCATATATTGGATAGTTATATTGAGCACGCGAAAGTTTCTCACTAAAGTAAGCAACTGGGCATTTTTCTTTTATGAGCACTCCACCTATGCCATTACCACTAGCATCACAATGCACTTCAAAAGTTATATCAAAGTTGGGTAAGGCAAGCAATGGTACATGAGTAAGCAGTTTTTTAAGCTCATGAAAAGCGGTGTCTTGCGACTGTCCCCAGACAAAAGGTGCATTTTTCTTGCTAAAAGCATGCAGAGGACATGCAGTTGTGCTAAAACCCTCAACAAAGCAACGGTAAAAGATGGCAAGTCCAAGGAAACTACGCACATTTTGCAAATTCGTAGGGGTCGACCAAGTTTTAATAGCATCAGTTTAAGTTTCATCAAATTTCACACCCTTATAAGATACCACAAATCCTAGGAAAAAAACCTTGTTAACAACAAAAGTGCATTTTTCCATGTTCCCATAAAGTTGTTCGTTTCTAAGAACTTGCAATAATTCCCTAACATGAGTAGCATGCTCTTCTGAGTGTTGCTAAAATAAAAATGTGATCGAAGTATACCACCACCCAATCACCATTGAGATGACGTAAGACATAATGCATGGCACGCATGAAGGTACTTGGTGCTAAGGATAATCCCATAGGCATCACTGGCCATTCATAGAGGCCAAATTCAGTCTTAATTGTTTTTCATTCACCGCCATGTTGAATGCATATTTGATATTAATCACTTTTCAAATCAATTTTACAAAATGTAGTGGCACCGCTATGTTCACCTAGCATATCATCAAGGCGAGGGATAGGATGATGATAACGCATGGTGATATAATTTATGGGGCGGCAATCTGAACACATGTGCATACAACAATATTTCTTAGGCACTAGTATCACCGAAATCACGCAAGGACTTAGTCTATTGGGTACATGCCCATTATCTAGGAGTTTTTGGACTTGCCTTCGTATATCCTTAGTTTCTTTGGGGTTGACGTGGTAATGTGCCTTGTTAGGAAGCGGAGCGCCGAGTATGAGGTCGATGTGGTGTTCAATCCCTCGTTTTGGTGGTAGTCCCAGAGGTATCTCACTAGTAAATACGTCTTGGAATTCCTGCAATAGACAAGAAAACACAAGAGGTAGATTTTGTGAAGCATTAGTCCTCACAGCCTCATCTTTGCACACAAGTAAAAAGTGAAGAACGGTTGATGGGCTCTCACTCACATCCCTCTTGTCTCTTTTGGTGGCTAAAAGAACTAGATCTTTTTTGTCCCCCATCATGGAGTCACTCCATTTTGGCTTGTGGCGCTCTCTCTCTTTTAGGTGGATCCCTCTCTCACTTTTATCTCCATGATGGGATGTAGTTTATTTGTCGGTGGTAACTTAACTTGGATTCATTGATCGAAGCACATATTCCTTGCCCTTCATCTTGGAACTATAGTAATTGTTCTAACAATTATGGATGACACCATGGTCGAATTGCCAAGATCTCATAAGGAGGAGATGCCAAACGGACATGTGAACCACATCACACTCCAATGTATCTTCATAATCACCAATCTTGAAGGATACTTGCATGGTGTGTTCCACTTGCAGAGTGTCGGAGTCACTATGCCATTGGACCTTGTAGGGGCAAGGGTGCTTCTTCTTGACCAATTGTAGTTTAAAGCAAAGTTCCTCACTTGCCAAATAGTGGCAACTTCCGCCGTCGTTGATGACCTTGATGGAGTTTCCTTGGATGCCCGCCTTGGTGTGGAAGATGTGGCAACGTTGGTCCTCGTCTTGTTGTTGCTGGAGAGTGATACGTCTCCATCGTATCTACTTTTCCAAACTCTTTTTCCCTTGTTTTGGGCTCTAATTTGCATGATTTGAATGGAACCTGGACTGACGTTGTTTTCAGCAGAATTGCCTTGGTGTTATTTTTGTGCAGAAATCAAAGTTCTCCAAACGTCCTGAAAATCTACGGGGAGCAGTTTTGGAAAATATAAAAAATATCTGCGCCAAGTTCCACCTGAGGGGGTGGGCCAGTGGGCCACAAGCCCTAGCTCGGCCACCACCCCCCTGGTGGAGGTGGGCAGGCTTGTGCGGCCCACACAGCTCTGCCGCCCCCAACCTCAGGTCTATAAGTTCACTTTCGTCCCAGAAAAAATAAAAAGAAAAGTTTTTGTCGCGTTTGCGATACGGAGCCGCCGCCACCACCTGTTCTTCATCTGGAGGGCAGATCTGGAGTCCGTCTTGGGCTCCGGAGAGGGGAAATCGTCACCATCGTCATCATCAACCTTCTTGCCTCTCCAATTCCATGAAGCTCTTTCTCATTCGTGAGTAATCTATTCATAGGCTTGCTGGGCGGTGATGAGTAGGATGAGATCTATCATGTAATCGAGTTAGTTTTGATGGGGATTGATCCCTAGTATCCACTATGTTCTAAGATTGATGTTGGTACTACTTTGCCATGCTTAATGCTTGTCACTAGGGCCCGAGTGCCATGATTTCAGATCTGAAATTATTATGTTGTCACTAATATATGTGTGTTTTAGATCCGATCTTGCAAGTTGTAATTACCTACTATGTGTTATGATCCGGCAACCCCGGAGTGACAATAACCGGAACCACTCCCGGTGATGACCATAGTTTGAGGAGTTCATGTGTTCACCAAGTGCTAATGCATTGGTCTGGTTCTTTATTAAAAGGAGAACCTTAATATCCCGTAGTTTCCTTTTGGACCCCGCTGCCACGGGAGGGATGGACAATAGATGTCATGCAAGTTCTTTTCCCTAAGCACGTATGACGACACACGGAATGCATGCCTACATCACATTGACGAACGCGAGCTAGCCATATATCTCTTCGTGTTATAACTGTTGCATGATGAATATCATCCAAACAAATCACCGACCCATTGCCTACGACTTTGTCTTACTGTTGCTACTGTTGTTACTTGTCTTGCTCTGCTGCTGCTACTACTGTTGCTACTGCTGTTACTTGTCTTGCTCTACTGTTACTGTTGCTACTACTGTCGCTTGCTACTGTTGCTACTTGCTACTGCTGTCACTACCTCTATTCCTTGCCACTGCCGTTACTCGTTACCTTGCTAGTACTACTTTGCTTGCAGATACTAATCTTTCAGGTGTGGTTGAATCTGACATATTCAGCTGCTAATACTTGAGAGCATTCTCTCACCTCCCGTCGTGCGAATCAACAAATTTGGGTTGAATAATCTACCCTCGAAAACTGCTACGATCCCTCGCGCTGGTGGGCGTCAACAACATTCTTCTAGTTTCGATTGCCGGAGAGTTCTAACAACATTCTTCTGGTGCCGTTGCAAAGGGGAAGAACAGTTGACATCAAGCATTTTTCTGGCACCGTTGCGGGGGAGGTATTGCTATATTCTCTGAGTCACTTGGGATTTATATCTGCTGATCACTATGAAGAATCTGAAGGATCCAAAGACCAAAGCTTGCCCTCAACTACGAGGGGAGGTAAGGAATTGCCATCTAGCTCTACACTTGATTCACCTTCAGTTATGAGTAAGTTTGCGACATCACCTCCTGCTAGAAATCTTGATATGTCACCTAAGCTTGATACTATGCCTGATACTGCTAGAGATGCTATGCTTGATACTATGCCTGATGCTATGCCTGATACTGCTAGAGATGCTATGCTTGATACTGCTTTGCGTGATGATGCTAGAGATGCTATTTTGCCTGATGATGCTATGCTTGATACTGCTAGAGATGCTACTTTGCCTGATGTTCCACTAGGGGTATTCCTTGATGCTCATATTGCTAGAGTTACTGCCAATGCCCGTGATGCTTCTAATACTGCCGATACTATTGAGATAGAACCTGCTTTTGCTCCTGCTAGATCTTGCTCTCCTAGATATGAATTGCGTGATATACTTGAGGGTTACGTTATGGAGGGAGAGATAGCTGAGGATTTTCTTGCGTGTAAGGATGCCTATGACGCTGAGAAATTAATTCTCAAGTGGAAGGAAAAATCTCGGGAAACTAAGATGAAATACGACCCGAAGTTTGCCACTTCACCTATCTTTATCACCGATAAGGATTATGAATTCTCTGTCGATCCTGAGATAATCTCTCTAGTCGAATCTGATCCTTTTCATGGTGATGATTCTGAGACGGTCGTAGCTCATCTTGCCAAACTACACGATATAGCCACCCGTTTCACTAATGAGGAGAAGATCTGCCACTATTATATCCTTAAGATGTTTCCTTTCTCTCTAAAGGATGATGCTAAAGCCTGGTTTACCTCTCTTGCTCCTGGATGTGTGAGTAGTCCCCAGGAGATGGTCTATTACTTCTATGAGAAATATTTCCCTGCCCATAAGAAGGAAGCTGCCTTGGAGGAAATATACAACTTTGCTCAACTCCAAGAAGAGAGTCTTCCACAAGCTTGGGGGAGGCTCATCCAGCTACAAAATGCTTTGCCTGATCACCCTCTTAAGAAGAACGAGATACTTGATATCTTCTATAACGGACTTACCGATGCCTCTAGAGACCACCTAGATAGTTGTGCCGGTTGTGTTTTTAGGGAACGAACTGTAGAACAAGCTGAGACCCTACTGAATAACATCCTGATCAACGATAATGCTTGGACTATTCCCGAACCACCTCCTAAGCCAACTCCTAAGAAAAGAGGTATTCTATTCCTCAGTCCCGAAGATATGCAAGAAGCCAAGAAATCTATGCAAGAGAAAGGCATTAGAGGTGAAGATGTCAAAAATCTACCACCTATCGAAGAGATCCATGGTCTCGATAACCCAATATAGGTAGTAGAAGTGAATTCTCTGTGTAGGTTTGATGAGAGTGATATTCCTTTTGATAAACCTGCTAGCCTATGCTTTGATGAATTTGACAAATTTGTTGCCAAACAACAGAGTTTGAACGATTATGTTAGCAGACATTTGGAACAAAGTACTTGTATTCTTAGCCATTTAAGTGCTTGCGTAGACAGAAATGTCAATAATCTGAAGCTTCTGAGTAGACATGCCTCTATGATTACTACTCAGGTAGAACAAGTACTTAAAGCTCAGAATGACCTGCTCAATGAATTAAATGACAACTCTGTGAGAGTCATTACTAGAGGAGGCAAAATGACTCAGGAACCTTTGTATCCTGAAGGTCATCCTAAGAGAATTGATCAAGATTCTCAAGGAATCAATGCTGATACACCCAGTCATCCTAAGGAGAAGAAGAAGGATGACAGAAACCTACATGCTAGTTCACCAAATACGGTCACACCTGAAGAACCTAATGATATTTCTGCATCTAATGCAGAAACACAATCTGGTGATGAACATGAACCTGGTGACAATATGGACAGTGATGTTCATAATAATACTCAACCTAGCAATGATGAGGATGTGGCGATTGAACCTTCGGTTAATCCTGATAACCCACAATCAAAGAGATACGATAAGAATGACTTCACTGCTAGGAAGCATGGTAAAGAAAGGGAGCCATGGATTCAGAGATCTATGCCCTTTCCTCCTAAGCCATCCAAGAAAAAGGATGATGAGGATTTTGAGCGCTTCGTTGAGATGATAAGACCCATCTTTCTGCAGATGCGGTTAACTGATATGCTCAAGATGTCTCCGTATACCAAGTAAATGAAAGATATCGTGACTAATAAACGGAAGATACCAGATCTTCAGATCTCCACCATGCTTGCCAATTACACTTTCAAAGGTGGAACTCCTAAGAAACTTGGTGATTCCGGAGTGCCCACTGTACCTTGCTCTATTAAAGGAAACTACGTAAGAACTGCCTTATGTGACCTTGGAGCCGGTGTTAGTGTTATACCGCTCTCTCTCTATCGTAGACTTGAGTTGGATAAGTTGACACCCACTGAAATTTCTCTGCAGATGACCGACAAATCAACTGCTTTCCCTATCGGCATTTGCGAGGATGTGCCTGTTGTGGTTGCTAACACCACTATCTTAACAGACTTTGTTATCTTGGATATTCCCGAGGACAATGCCATGGCCCTCATCCTCGGAAGACCCTTTTTAAACACGGCAGGGGCTGTTATAGATTGCAACAAAGGCAATGTCACTTTCCATGTCAAAGGTAAGGAGCACACAGTGCACTTTCCGAAGAAATGATATCAAGTACATTGCATCAATGATATCGAAGAGACTTCATCGATTCTCATTGGGAGCTTTGAATGCCCTATTCCTCGTGTCAAGATGAAGTATGATTTGCTTGTTGGGGAGATACATATCCCCATTGAGGTGACTTAGTGGCTATTCGAAAATTCTCCGTTCTCTCTTGCGATTCGAGAAGGTTTTGTCATAAGGACTTGATCAACCCCATTGACGGATTTCTTTCGATGACCATGAAACGGATGAATCAAGTAGTCAGATACCTCTGTTTTAAGCTTTCATTTTCTGTTGCTTAGAAGAAAAATGATAGAATTAGTTTAGCTTTTCCCATTTTCTGTTTTAGCGTCCCGGAGAAAAATACCTCGAAAATAAAAGTTCTCCGATGGTCCTGAAAATTTAGTATGATTTTTTCTAGAATTTTTGAAAATTTCTGGGCCTGAGAGCTGGCCTGGGGCCCACACCAGTGGGCCACAAGCCCTGCCACTGACACCTACCCCCCTGGTGGCGGAGTGCAAGCTTGTGGGGCCCACAGGGACCCCCTCCACTCATTCCAGCTCCCAGCCTCTTCTTCCACCTCCAGAAAAAAATTGTTTCACAGCTCAAACCCGTGTTCTTACTCATTTGGCTGTGATTTTCGATCTCCTAGCTCAAAGCACCATTCTCCGAACCGTTTTGGGGGAAATTACTCCTTGGTAAGTGACTCCTCCATTGGTCCAATTAGTTTTTGCTCTAGTGCTTTATCCTTCGCGTATTCTTGCTACCTTGGTGACCCTGTTATTGAGCTAGAAATGTTGATTTTAGCTGGTCCAAAGTAGTTTTAGCGCGTGATACGGTCTCTAGGCACTAGTAGGAGTAGTTGCTACAAGTTGGGTTAATCTTTACTCACTTTTCTTTCGAAGTCTCTAAAAATTTCAGAATTTTTCAGAGCTAGAAAAAGGAAAAGATGACGAGGTTCTTCAGAGGCTCTTCAAGCCGTAACCCCAAGGAGGATGAGAAGAACCACCCCAAGTACGTAGTCCCTCGATTCACAGAAGTTCGAGCATGCGAGTGGCCAAGTGATGAATTTTTGCGCGCCGCCTGACTTTATGAAGACTTTTATTACTTGGTGGAGAACGCAGGTCTTACTGCATTCGTTGAAGATAAGTGCTCACAATACCTCCTCCTCACCAATATTTTCTTTCAAAGCTTCAACATTTATCTGAGGAAGAATCCTCCCATGATTGAGTTCATGATATACGATGTCCCCCAGTGCATGACGCTGCAGGATTTTTGCAATGTATGCAAATTACCTTATGTTGGGGATATCCGTGACCCTCGTCCACGGGACTTGGAGGATTTCATTGGTTCTATTGCTGTTGGAGAGGAGAGAGGAGTGTCTCGCGCTAGAATTGCTAGCATACATTTTCCTGTGCTTCGGTACTTCTCACTATTTGTGGGAAAATGTTTGATTGGCCGTGGGGAGGCTGGATCACTTAGTTCTCCAGAACTTGCGGTTTTGCGCGAAGGCCTTTATAACGATAAGACTTATAGCTTGGGCGCTATAGTATCTCAATGGTTGAACCTCAACCGTTCTAAAGGTGTTGTCTATGGAGGTATCTATGCTACCCGTCTTGCCAGACACTTTGAGATACCCATTAGACTGGGAGAGGAAGGAGAGATGCTTCTCCCTGAGAAAAATCTGGATTATGATAGTATGGTTCGCCATGATTCTGGATAGAGATGCTAGTAGACGGATGATTTATAACCTGGTATTTAGTCATGGTACTCGAGAGACTATTACTTTGCCTGCTCCTGGTTTGTTCGATCTTCATACAAGCAGGTACACTATTATGCCCTCGGACATCTACGCATATTGGGGCTTGCCCCAACCACACGCGCCCGTGCCCGAGCCGCCAGTTGAGTACCAGACGCTAGTTTATCAGTGGGAGCCAGAGTTGCTCACACAGCAGTGGCATCCACAGTCTTCTCCGGAGTATCCTGGAGCTGGTTATTTCTCACCTTGGGAGTAGACCAAGCTAGGCCAAAAGCCTAAGCTTGGGGGAGTCACGCTTATGCTTTCACTTTGTTAGACGGTGTTTACACTTTGCCACTATATTATCCATGCTAGTTTATTTTCATTTTCTTGTTTTCTTGTTTTGTGTCCTTTTGAGAAAACCCAAAAAGATTTTTCTTTCTCCTTTTGCTTGTTGGGAGCTTTCCCGTGTAAATAGTTTTCTTTTTCTTCGGGTCAAGGTAGAAGGTATTGGTTACAATGTTTATTGGTTCTTACATGCTTACATGTTTAGCTTTCAAAGAGCCATATTACTTTGTCTTCTCCTTTGTGTTTGCCTGCAGATTCAGCTTAGTCCAATGCGCTTATTATTGTTCACATCGTTCGATCTTGCAAATGAAAGGCAACAATGATGATATATGATGAAGTGACTGAGACTGAAAAGCTGGTATGAACTCTATCTATTTTTTTTGTAAGTTTGACTAGCTTGTCGACCCAGATTTAGCTTTGTTGTGACAGAACCATGTTTGCAATGAAAACTTAGAGATCATAGTTTCTGATGCCATGCTTATTTAGCTGAGAGCTTATAATGGTTTCTCTTGATTGCCAACATAGATTTTGAGATGACTATGATGTAGTATGATAGGATGGTATTCTGCTTTGAATGTTTCAAGTGGCTTGACTTGGCACATGTTCATGCATGTAGTTGAAACAAAATCAACATAGCCTCTATGATGTTCGTGTTCATGGTGATTTATATCCTGTTCATGCTTGCATTCAATGTTAGTCAAACTCATTGCATCTTGATGACTGTTGTCGCTCTCTAGTTGGTCGCTTCCTAGTATTTTGCTAGCCTTCACTTGTACTAAGCGGAATGCTGCTTGTGCATCCACCATACCTACCTATTTGCGGTATTTACCTGCCGTTCCAAGTAAATTAGCATGTGCCACTCTCTAAACCTTCAAGAAATAATCTGTTTTGCATGCCCGAACCGTTCATGTGGTGACACGGGGCTATTGGTATCTTCCATGCTAGGAATGTTATCCTCGACATGTGTTTATTCACTGTCATTCACGAGAAAGGGGCCGGTAATTGGAGTGCCCAGTTCCACGCTTAAATCGAAATCATAACTGTAAAACAAGACTCCCCCCGGATTGATGTTAGTATGGACGGTACCCGAGGATTCGGCTAGCCGTGGAGTGTGATTGATTGGTGGTGGGGGAGTTAAAACTTTACTTTTATGTTTGGGAACCGCCTATAGCATGAGTATAATGGAAGATATTGAGAACTCTTGGTCATTGCTTTGACAATGAAAGCATGCCACCCAAAATTATTATCTCTGTTTTCAAAGCTTGAGCTCTGGCACCTCTGCAAATCAATGCTTCCCTCTGCGAAGGGCGTGTCTATTTATTTTCTTGTTGAGTCATCCTCTTCTTATATAAGCACCAATTAGAGATCACCTCTGTCATTTTTATGCTTTGCTTTTGATTGATATTGAGTATGACTATGACTGGATCTTCGTTGCTATGAATTACAATGTTTAGTCAGCCCTTGATCTTTGAAAGTGCTCTGCATTTATGTTTTGCGGTCTCAGAAAGAGCTAGCGAGATACCACCTATTCATATTGCTTCATGCTTGTTTTAATTGAATTGTTGGTATTTTAAACTCATTATTATTTACTCGTTAGCTGATTATGCCATTGATATTAGTTTACCATGAGACCTTTGTGTCACTTGCTTATGTGGTTAACTTGTGATCTTGCTGAAATTCTGGTTATGAGTTAGACATAGTTGCAACAACAAGATCAAACAGAGTTTGTCAAAGTATTTCTTTCTCTCTCAGTTTGTCAACTAAGTTGATTGAGGACAAGCAAGGTTTTAAGCTTGGGGGAGTTGATACGTCTCCATCGTATCTACTTTTCCAAACTCTTTTGCCCTTGTTTTGGACTCTAATTTGCATGATTTGAATGGAACTAACTTGGACTGACGTTGTTTTCAGCAAAGTTGCCTTGGTGTTATTTTTGTGCACAAATCAAAGTTCTCCAAACGTCCTGAAAATCTACGGGTACCAGTTTTGGAAGATATAAAAAATATCTGCGCCAAGTTCCACCTGAGGGGGTGGGCCACAAGCCCTGGCTCCGCCACCACCCCCCTGGTGGAGGTGGGCAGGCTTGTGGGGCCCACACGGCTCCACCGCCCCCCAACCTCAGGTCTATATGTTCACTTTCGTCCCGGAAAAAATAAAAAGAGAAGTTTTTGTCGTGTTTGCGATACAGAGCCGCCGCCATCACCTGTTCTTCATCTGGAGGGCAGATCTGGAGTCCGTCTTGGGCTCCGGAGAGGGGAAATCGTCTCCATCGTCATCATCAACCTTCTTCCCTCTACAATTCCATGAAGCTCTTCGTCGTTCGTGAGTAATCTATTCGTAGGCTCGCTGGGCGGTGATGAGTAGGATGAGATCTATCATGTAATCGAGTTAGTTTTGATGGGGATTGATCCCTAGTATCCACTATGTTCTGAGATTGATGTTGCTACTACTTTGCCATGCTTAATGCTTGTCACTTGGGCCCGAGTGCCATGATTTCAGATCTGAAATTATTATGTTGTCACCAATATATGTGTGTTTTAGTTCCGATCTTGCAAGTTGTAGTTACCTACTATGTGTTATGATCCGGCAACCCCGGAGTGACAATAACCGGAACCACTCCCGGTGATGACCATAGTTTGAGGAGTTCATGTGTTCACAAAGTGCTAATGCGTTGGTCTGGTTCTTTATTAAAAGGAGAACCTTAATATCCCATAGTTTCCTTTTGGACCCTGCTGCGACGGGAGGGATGGACAATAAATGTCATGCAAGTTCTTTTCCCTAGCATGTATGACGACACACGGAATGCATGCCTACATCACATTGACGAATGGGAGCTAACCATATATCTCCCCGTGTTATAACGGTTGCCTGATGAATATCATCCAAACAAATCACCGACCCATTGCCTACGAGTTTGTCCTACTGTTGCTACTGTTGTTACTTGTCTTTCTCTACTTCTACTACTACTGTTGCTACTGCTGTTACTTGTCTTGCTCTACTGCTACTGTTGCTACTACTGTCGCTTGCTACTGTTGCTACTTGCTACTGCTGTCACTATCGCTATTCCTTGCCACTGCCGTTACTCGTTACCTTGCTAGTACTACTTTGCTTGCAGATACTAATCTTTCAGGTGTGGTTGAATCTGACATATTCAACTGCTAATACTTGAGAGCATTCTGTCACCTCCCTTCGTGCGAATCAACAAATTTGGGTCGAATACTCTACCCTCGAAAACTGCTACGATCCCATGCGCTGGTGGGCATCAACAACATTCTTCTACTTTCGATTGCCGGAGAGTGCTAACATCATTCTTCTGGTGCCGTTGCAAAGGGGAAGAATAGTTGACATCAGAGAGTCAATACCTTTCAGACAACAAGAGTGAGGCTTGAATCGTTGTCACCATAGATTTGCGAATCTTCATCTTCATTCACTTGTCGGTGCATGGACAAATGTTCTAAAGCTTCCATTTCATCCTTCCTCATAGAATCATAGGTGCCATCATCTTAGAGGATCATCGTCCATCTTGCTGGACACTAGAATGTCTTGTGGCCGCAGCCTTGGCACATGAAGCACTTCATTGAGCTTGTTTCAGCGGTGACATCCGTTGTTGGTATAGAGGATGATGCTCTTGGCTTGTTGTTGCTTGTAGTAGGAAAGCGGCTTGACGAAGTCATCTTGTCCTTGTAGCTTGACTTGTCGCCGTTTGTTGGGGAGGGTTTCATAGTCGAAGGTGTCGTAGTTGGAGAAGTTTGTGCACTTGAGCCGTAGGTCTTGGAAGAGAACTTGGGGTACTTGTAGTCATATTACACTTGGCGTTCTGCATTGGATGCTTGATGCACTAGCTCGAGTAAGTTGGAGTAGGGTTGGAAGTCCGCAATGTTCTTGACTTGGTAGTTGAGACCATTCAAGAAACATACCATTCTTTTTTCAACATCTTCCTTGACATTGGATCAGATCATGGACATATCCATTTCTTGTTAGTATTCTTCTATCGACTTGGTGACTTGCTTGAGTAGTTGTAGCTTCTTGAAGAGATCACGATTGTAGTTGGTAGGCACAAAATGAGCTCTCACGAGAACCTTCATTTGGGCCCAAGTGGTGATAAGAGGTTCACCTCTTTCTATGCTTCACGCAATCACTTGTTCCCACGAAATGAGAACATAATCTTGAAATTCAAGTGAGGCCATGTCAATATTGTTCTCTTTGTGAAAGTTGTGAAGAAGGGAGATCTTATCAACTATGAGTGCCCATGAAAGATAATCTTTAGGATCATTTCTTCCAGAGAACTTAGGCATGGTGAACTTGAGATTGCCGAGGCGATGCTCTTCATTGTGGTTATCTTGGCGATGCCTTTGTCGTAGGGGTGGTGCATCATAGTCATTGTTCACTTGACATTGTTGTTCTTGCCTTGGAGCTTCAGAATCATGCGGCTCATCATGATGTCGGGTGATGTCGGGGTCCTCGCGCCTCGTGTCGTAGCTCTTGGTGCTCCTCTTGATGCGTGCTTCGTCTTGACGTTCATGCCAGAGTGCTTCTTATTCTTAGCATGCTTCGCGGTTGCATTCTTATATAGCACGTGTTGCTTCACGGAGGGCACATTCATCTTCAAGTGATTGTTCTTCATGATGGCGCCGATCGCGCTCGTGAAGTCGATCTTGTGATCCATTTTCCATTGCCATGGAAAGGATTGTCCGATTCTTGGTTATGGTGACGGTCGCCACGTTGGTGATGTCGAGCTTGTGGTGGTCTTGCGGCGGAAGAGTACTCATCGGAGTGGTGACTTGAGTGATGATGCTGGGATGAAGTTGAGGTTGAGGATGCAAGGCTCACCATCAAGGCACGAATCTCATCCATTTCGCTTGATAGCTTGTCGTTGAGGTAGTCCCTCGTGTGCACCCCGGATTCACGCAAGCCGGTGGCCAGTTTGTCAATGCAATCATTCATGGCATCTTGTGCTTGGTGCATTGCTCTTTGGGAGCTAAAGAAGTGTAGTTTGGTGACATCGTTGTTCTCGTCGTCATCTAGCTTATCGAAGTCCAGGTTTGTCATAGTAGTCCTATCCAAAGCACTCAAGTGGATATAAGTGGAAGAATGATAAGACAATACCAATTACCGTTACAAATGTTGAAAATGGATCAAGATCACTCAGTGTGCAAGTATGGAAATAGTGGCATTGGTACTAGAAATCGTCCTTCTCACACCTATACAAATAAAGAGTATGGAGTAGCTTGGTTAGGGTTGTGGCACAAAACTCAAGCAATCCGAAGATGAGATTCAATAACATTGAAAGAAATTTGACAATTTGCAAGTAAGACATGCTAGATCAATAGCAATGAGTATTCACGGAAACACACACACAGATAGAAAAGTGAGTTCATGCAACCAAAGAATGAGCACAAAATGTGGTATCCATGGAAAACGCTTGTGTTGCACAACACTAGTGAGACGCTAGCACAATTGCTCAAATGGGTGTGATATGAACTTTTGCACAACCTATAAGAAACAAAACGTGGCATCTTCCTATTCCCAGCTTTTGCTATATGTATGAGGCATGATGTCACTCGCTCTAGTGATCCAAGATGATAAAGTATGATATGATATGATATGATATGATATGATATCAATATGTTATGCAATTGTGCGGTTTTATTTCTTTTGCTCTTTGCACTTGTTTAAAAGCTTTGCTTCTCTTTCTTTTGTCGATGATATTTTGTATGGTCATTATGCGATACGTGCACACCAAGATAGCAATTATGTATGCAGGTACTATCAAAACACAAAAGATATGAGTATGAAACCACAATATGATACTTATGGTGTTTGCATGCAATTGAACCTATGCGGCGTATGTATCACTAATGTGGACAAGTAGCATAGCCCACAATACTCAATAGCAAGTCTCGATAGGAAATATACGCTAATAGGCTTGAGGTTACAATGCAATGGCAAGGGTATATGAAAAGAGTGTCGTCGCGGTTACCATCCTTGCTAGCGATGAAGCGTGAATGAAGAGTCAGTTGGCGATGATCTGAGGCGATGATGAGCGGCGCTGTCGGTGTGAAACCACTCCTAATTAGCTGAAACACCTTTGGAATTAGCAGGGCTCGCGACTCAAAATCTCAAATGCAAATGGTCTGCGGAAGAAATGGCAGAAGAATCAAAGAAAAACTACGAAACAAGGCGAAGATGCCTCGTTGTCCTTCACAGGCCGGATGTGCGGGCCAAGTGGACGGATGTCCGGGAGTCAGTACGGATGTCCGGGATTCGTGATCCAGATCAAATGTGGGGATCCCACGAGATGGTGGATGAACACGTTTTTTCCGTCAAAATTGGGCGATTTGGCGGAGGAAGATGATTAGGATGATGGGGAAAAACTAGATCAAAGAAACTACATACTTGTTGCAAATTTGTGGGTGTGGGCCAAATTTTAATAGCATCAATTTTAGTTTCGTCAACTTGCACACCCTTAGAAGATACCACGAATCCAAGAAAAAAAACCTTGTCAACACGAAAAGTGCATTTTTCCATGTTCACATAAAGGTATTCTTTCCTAAGAACTTGTAATACTTGCCTAACATGATTAACATGCTCCTTAAGGTGTTGCTAAAAACAAGAATATCATCAAAGTATAGCACAACACAATCACCAATGAGATGATGTAAGACATAATGCATTACACGCATGAAAGTATATATGCTTCAGGTAAGCCCATGACATCATTAGCCATTCATAGAGACCAAATTTAGTCTTAAACGTTGTCTTCCACTCAATGGCCTCTTGAATCTGTATTTGATAGTAACCACTTTTGAAATCAATTTTGGAAAATATAGTGGCGCCGCTAAGTGCATCTAGCATATCATCAAGGTGAGGTGTACGATGTAGATACCAAACGGTGATAACATTTATCTACATTGTATACCTCGCCTTGATGATATGCTAGATGAACATAGCGGCTCCACTATATTTTCCAAAATTGATTAGAAAAGTGGTTACTGTCAAATACGCATTCGGAAGGGCAATGAGTGGAAAAGAACGCTTAAGACTAAATTTGGTCTCTATGAATTGCTAGTGATGCCATGGGCTTATCTGAAGGACATGTACTTTCATGCATCTCATGCATTATGTCTTATGTAATCGCGTTGGTGATTGTGTTGTGGTATACTTTGATGACATTCTTGTTTTTAGCAACACTTTGAGGAGCATGGTAATCATGTTAGGGAAGTATTACAAGTTCTTAGGAAAGAAAAACTTTACGTGAATATGGAAAAATGCACTTTTCATGTTGACAATGTTGTTTTTCTTGGATTCGTGGTATCTTCTAAGGGTGTGCAAGTTGACGAAACTAAAATTGATGCTATTAAAACTTGGCCCACACCCACAAATTTGCAACAAGTATGTAGTTTCCTTGGTCTACCTAGCTTTTATCGTCGCTCCGTTAAGGAGTTTAGCACCATTGCATCTTCTCTACATGCTTTAAGCAAGAAAAAGTCACCCTTTGTTTGGGGACCATCGCAAGACACCTCTTTTCATGAGCTTAGAAACTTGCTTACTCAATCACCATTAATTGCCTTCCCAAACTTTGATGAAACTTTTGAAGTGCATTGTGATGCTAGTGGTAACGACATATGTGGAGTGCTCATGCAAGAGAAGCGCCCAATTTCGTACTTTAGCGAGAAATTTTCATGACCTCAACTTAACTATCCCATATATGAAAAAGTATAGTATGATTTAGTGAGACTCTTGCATGTTTGGGAACATTATCTATGACCTTGTGAATTTGTCATTCATACCAACCATGAAACATTAAAATACCTTAAGGGTCAAACCAAGTTGAACAAGAGGCCTCCTAAATGGACTGAATTCATTGAGTCTTTTCCTTATATTATCATATACATTAATGGTGAAGAGAATGTAGTGGCCTATGCTCTTTCCCGCAAATGCGTTCTCGTTATGCAACTTGAATTGAATGTGATTGGGTTTGAGCATATCAAAGGTTTATATGAGCATGATACTTCCTTTGCGATCCCATATGCTAAATGCCATGCTACACATTGTTGGAAAATATTACATGAAATATTGCTATCTTATGCGTGCTAACAAAGTATGCATTCTCGAGTCTTCTCTTCATTTTTTGCTTTTGCAAAAAGCTCACGGTGTAGGACTAATGGGTCACTTTGTACGCGACAAGACATATGCCACAGTTTCCAACAAGTACTTTTGGCCAAAGATGTTTCGAGAAGTTGCATGCTTCACCAACCGATGCTCTACATGTTGCAAAGCTAAGTCAAAATCTCAATACCATGGTCTTTACATGCCTCTCCCTATACCTTTTCAACATTGGGAAGATATTAGCATGGATTTTGTGCTTGGTTTGCCTCGACAAAAATGGTCATGATTTCGTGTTTGTTGTTGTGGATCGTTTTTCCAAGATGGCTCACTTAATTCCATGCCACAAGATAGACGATGCTTCACATGTTGCAAATCTCTTTTGGAGGGACATCTTGTGTGTACATGGCATCCCCAAGACTATTGTGTCAGATTGGGACGTCAAGTTCCTTAGTTGTTTTTGGAAGACTCTATGCGCCAAGCTCGAAATCAAGCTCCTATTCTCTTCGTCCTATCATCCACAAACTGATGGCCAAACGAAGGTGACAAATTGGACGATGTCAACTCTCCTACGTGTGTTATCAAGAAGAATCTCAAGGAATGGGAACATTGCATCCCCATCGCCGAGTACACCTACAACCGTGCAAAACACTTCACCATTGGCAAGTCTCCTTTTGAAGTGGTTTACGACTTCAACCCCTTGTCACCATTGGACATACTTCCACTACCACTTCAAGAGAGAGTGAACATGGACGCAAGTGCAAGGGCAAGATATATCAAGAAGATGCATGAAGATACAAGGCACACGATCGAGTGTCAAGTGGAACGCGTCACCAACAAGTGCAACATCAAGAAGCACCCCATGGTGTTCAAGACCAGTGATCTTGTGTGGCTACACCTTCGTAAGGAGCGTTTCCGCACGGAACGCAAGTCCAAGTTACTCTCTCGAGTGGATGGACCTTTCAAGGTGTTGGCACGTGACAACAACAATGCCTACAAGATCGACATTGCATGAGACAAATACAACGTGAGCGACACGTTGAACGTCAAGGACCTATTTACTTTCCAAGGTGATGAATAACTTGATCCAGGGACGGATCTTTCCCAAGTGAGGGGAGATGATACAGAGCATCCCATGATCATCCCATTGGATACATGACCAAAACCTCAAGCTCCAAGTGGTCCTATGACGAGAGCGCATTCACGTGCCATTCAAATTGAAGTGACATCTCTACTTACTTATCTATCGTTTGATCCACTCAAGACATGGTGACTACCTCAATAGGAAACTCTCTGCAACTCAGGTACTCGGAAGGAGGCCATGGATCAATCGCGAAGGAACACGAAGATGCTGAGATTAATGCTCCAGCGGCCATACGACCAAGGCTGTTTGGGCGTCCGAGACATCCCAACATCCGGACGTCCGAGCTCGTCCGGACGCCCGACGCCCGCAGCCTCTCTGGGCCACATGCTACAGCGCCCTGGGAAACCGGCCCCTCACGGACGTCTGACCTCACCAAGACAGAACCGAACTCTCATAAATCCAGATCTCGCCGGATGACTGAGTGTCAAACGTCTGACAGCCTCCGGAAATCCGGCATCGTCGCACCCGATTCAAAACCCTCACACGACTGGACCACGCCAGACGTCCGAGACCTCTTGAGCCTCCGGACGACTGACACTTCTCAAGCGTCTGAGCCCTGTCTATGCACACGTTGTTGGGCCACATCCCATGTACACCTCTATTTCTCCTAGTACTATAAATACTCCTCCCCAATCTTCATCTAGGGTTAGCTAATGTATTGACAAACACTTGTTGAGCTTAGCTCCATCTACTATCCTCCTCCCATGGAGATGTCCGCCATGTGAGAAGATACATAGTGATGCCAAGGCCCCACTTGTCGGAAAGATCCCCTCGTGGATACAAAGCCCCTATCATAGGGAAGACTATGAGTTACATGCAACCTTTTGTTGACTTTGGATCTATGTATATCTTGTGTTTGAGTCGATCTAGTGGATGTGTGATCGAAGATCGTTCTTGAGTTCGTGTGTTTCTCTTGATTTTCCTCCCTTTTCCCCCTCCAAGTGTGAAAAGATCGACCACCACAGGTGTGCCCCGGATCAGGAAGTTGCAAATAAAACATTAATAACCTTGTGGGTGATGATCCTTCTAAAGGAGAACCTACTACACAAACAAAGAATTTCTGTATAGGTAGTGGTAATATTATTGGAAAACGTGCAATTGAAGACTTTTTGACTTATGCTGGCTCATTACCCTTGATAGGAGGATCTATTCTTGCTAGAACTACTAGTGATGCAGATGCTATATCTTTGCTCATAGTTTAATTGCAAATACAAATTGTTTGTATGCATCCCTTCATATAATGGTTGTTTCCAGAATTCTCTAATATTCAAAATGCTCCTACTAAACGTCTAGCAACTATATTTATCGCTCATGAGTTAAATCACATTATGCAGCAAGCTAGAGACATATTTGCTCATTATAGGGTTAATGGTGAGTGCCCACCTATAGAAGGGATCCTTTATGATTGGGAAGAAATAAGGAAGTTGAGATCAATGGATTATGTTGCTTATGATGAGAACCTTAGAAAAGGGATTCCACCTAATGCCTTAGTTGATAAAATTTCTGAACATAATGATGAATTTGTCATACCAATTCTTGGTTGGGTCATGTTATTGAGAAACAATTGAGGAACTACCTTTTTGGAAACCTATACAACGAAGAGTTGAGTGTTACTTATTAAAAGCCTAAGGAGGAGCCTCCTTTTCCTCCTGAGATAGATCTCACGAATCCTTATGTTGTGAAGTATAGTACCTTCGATTAATTTTGCTTAGCTATTATAAAACTTGATGCGGAGAGAAGGGAATATGATCATAGCATGATTAATTTTTCTCAGGATTATTACAACACGTGAGACTATGCATTATGCCTAGCTAGGGGCGTAAAACAATATCGTTTGTTGGGTGGAAACCCAGTAGTTATCTTATTTTTATATTTCTACTTTAAGTTTGTGTGATATAACATGATGGTTGATACTATAATGATTGATTTTTTATGTTTGAATTAGTGTTTGTGCCAAGTAAAGCCTTTGGGATGATTTGAATGATGACTAGAATTGATACGGTGCAAAAATAGAAATTTTGTGTCCAATGCAGAATTTCTCTAATTTTACTCGAATGTCTTTTTTATCTAATTTTTTACACATAATTGCTACAAATTACTCTGGTTGTCCTAATGTTCCATAATTTTCATAGTTACAGAGGTAGGGTGTCTTGTTGATCACTACAAATTGTTCTGTTTTAGGCAAATTCTGTTTTTGCTTGCATATTTTGCTTGTTTTGATAATGTTATGTATTATATCGGGGGGTATAAGTCATAGAGAAGTTAGAATACAATAGCTTACGCAATAATAAAATATGAATCAATTTATAATAGTACCTAATTTTATGGTTCACCTATGCTACTAACGAATCTTACGAGTTTTTTGTTCAGTTTTGTGTGGTGCAATTTCCAAGTTTTGGGTGTTATCACGATGGATGAAGGGATAAGGAGACGCAAAGAGTCTAAGATTTTGGATGCCTAAGGCAACCCAAGTCAAATTCAAGGAATAGTCAAGCGTCTAATCTTGGGGATGCCCCAAAAGGCATCATGTCAGGGATATAATCCCAGGATGTAACCCGCCCTATGGGGCCGGTTCAAGGTGCAAAGAAGCAGGAAGAATGTGGGCTGCCATGGGCTATGACTTAAGCTGCCATACAGCCCAACAGTAGAAATGGTGAGTTTTACATACAAGGCAAAAGACGTTGAAAGCCTTCCTAACTTGGGAATAAGATATAGTAGATTTGTAGTAAGTCACGGGTGTTTATTCGACCTGGACTCTGCTGTAAACTTGGGGCCCTCTACCTATATATAAAGGAGATCCCTCGAGTTCGAAAGATCAAGTAAGAAACCCTCGAGAGCTAGATTAGCGCTTCTGCATCCTTGTAATCGAGATCCCTATCAATATATACACAAAGCAGAACGTAGACTTTTACCTCCATTGGAGGGGCCGAACCTGGGTAAAACTATCTCTCGTCCCCAATCAACCCCTTCGAGTCGGCACACCATGATGATGGTGTCACCACTAAGTACGTTCATGAGGACATCTGTCATGAAAAAACCATGACAGTTGGCGCCCACCATGGGGCTCACGCAAGGTCGAGTTGACTTCTCGGAGGGAACCTGCCCGGGGTTTAGTAGTCGCGCGATGGCTATGATGATCAAGAATCGCTAGGAGAGTCACCACATCAACAATATAGATTGGGGCTCTGAAGCCGGCTTAGTCAAGACCGATTTACAGGTCCCCTTTGTCCAAATCTATGCAACAACACCTGGGTCAGATATCTACACCACCATCGTCGAGCCGACTCAGCACGCCCGATGTGATCGGTTTTTAGCCGGTTGTCATCACGACTTCGTTGGATTCACCCAAGGGCTCAGCCTTCCTGATGAGCCGGTGAGCAGTCAGGATATACTCGACAGCCATGAAGGCGGGTCTTCCATAGGTTACACCAAGTCTATCCTTCCTCCCCATGATGGATCTGTAAGTCCTCCAGAAGTAGAAGCTGCCGACCCATTCGAAATGCCCGATGAGCTGCCTCGTCAGGTCACGGTCTACATGGCTGGAGACCCGCGGGCTCCAGCTTCATTTGTAGAAGGAGCCACCAACAGCACTGGCGGGTCGGAAAAAACGCCGAATCAAGCTACGGGGGATTTGGTGGCTGAAGTGGCCAAACTTATTGAGGGTCCGGTCACGGTGGAAAACCGGGAAGAGCGTAACGTGGAATTAGAAAAACTCCGCACAGATATTGCCAAGGTCAAGCAGGAGATAGACACTGAGAATACCTGGATGGCTGAGTTGCAGGATCGAATCCAAGATGAGTCGGATCATTTGAGAGTAGACGCCTGGCGACTAGAGCTTCGACAAAAAGCTCATCAGGTAGTTCACCAAAAGGAGACATCTGTCCCGGATGCCATAGAACTGAATGCCGACCCATTTATTCACCACTCCACACATACCTGGTAAACCTGGTGCTGCCAAAAATCCACCGCCTGGACAGGTAGATCCGGCTCAACTGCCACTGTCCCACCCTTCTCCGGCTCAAGCGTCACCACTATCCCACACCACATGGTCATTTTTCCAACCCAGTTGACAATATGCCGGCTGGAACATGCAACTTGTCGGCACTTCCCATACACGGAAACACCCTGATTGAGATTGAAGCTAGAAACACTATTGACATGTTGAAGACAGTGGTGTTCCAGCAAGCCCAATTCTCATACAGTCAGGATCGGATGCATTCTAATCCCTATATCAGCCGTCATGAAGAATCACCGGATGTTTTTAGTAACGGGCGGCGATAGCAGCCCCGGGTTTCCCGAACCCGGTCAGGATTATATAACGCACAAGACTTAGTTGACGCAGCAACAACCACCCAACAGATGGAGGCAGAAGAAGCCGCAAGAAGGTCGGCTCAACCGCATGCGGCGGGATTTCAGTCAGGGACACAGGGAGCTAGAAATAGTACCAGGATGATCGATGTTCCCTTCTTATCCCCGACTCTTCGCAGCGAGCCCACGCTTAAGGATTTCAAAGGACCTCGCAAGGTGCCTAATTACATAGCAGATCTTGAGCCGGTAGCATGGATTGAAAGTTATGAGCTCACCATGGATATGCTCAACGTCAGTGACACGGTGTGTGGAAATATTTGATGATGATGTTAGAAGGTCTGGCTTGAACTTGGTTGAAAAACCTGCCGCCCAATTACATTAACACTTGGGTAGAGCTGAGGGAACGGTTCATCAAACATTTCCAAGGAACGTGCAAGCACCAATGACAATTGTGGATCTGCAGCATTGCGTTCAGCGCACGGGCGAGTCAGCGCATTATTGGACTCGCCGGGTTGCAGAAATCATCCATTCATCGGATAGTATAACAGCCTCACAAGCCATCCTAATACTGGAGAAAGATTGTCACTTCCAGCCACTGGTTCTTAAGTTGGGTAGTCTGAAGCGGAAGACTCAAGATATGTGCGACTTGATAGATGTACTGACAAGGTATGCCGAGTCAGATGGCATGAAGGATCCCGGCTGAGACGAGGACAAGGTCGGCAAGGGCAAGAAAGGTGAAGGTGGTAAGGATAACCAGCAAAGTGGAAACTAGGGAAACCACAATAATAAACGAAAATAGCCTGACGGAGGTTCAGAGTTTGTGGCTAATGCCAACACTGGGTTCAAGCACCAGCGCTGTTCCGGAGGGCATTATTACGGGAATAAGCCATATAATTATGAGGAAGCACTCAAAGCACCCTTCCCAAACCGTAGTACCCAAGACAATCCATCTAATCATTCAAGGGAGAACTGCTATATCATGAAGGAATTTAGGGATCAAGGTTTCCAATGCCATCAGAGGGCTAATGGTGGACATCCGGGTCAATATGGACAACTTGGCTCGCAAGGCGGCTCATTTGGAGGTTTCCAAGGGTCACGGTTTAACAAACCAGATGACTCTAGATCAGATTATCAGCATCAAGGAAATACTAGTAATAGGCAGCGTTCTGACCAAGGAAATCAACAAAACAACAACCAATCTAGATTTCAAAGCAATCCTAAGCAACTGAATAATGGTCAATACCGCATCTTTACCACCAACAGTTGCAAAGAGGACATGAAACGTAAGAAGAAATCCATCAGCATGATTGAACCGACAGTCCCTAGATATCTCAAATGGTCCGAGCAACCAATTATTTGGAGCAGAGAGGACCATCCACCCCGGGTTGACAAGCCGGGAGATCTAGCCTTGGTAGTAGAACCTCAGGTTGGCAGTTATACCCTCACAAATGTCCTCAAGGATGGAGGGAGTAGTTTCAACATTTTATACTATGACAGTTTCCGGCGAATGAACCTGCGCGACAACAGTTTGCAAACCTTGTCTACAATTTTTCATGGAATTGTTGCTGGAAAGTCAGCATACCTAGTAGGGTGGATTAAGCTTAACGTTGCTTTTGGGGACAAGTATTCCATATGTGAGCCCCTAATGTTTGAGGCAGTAAAAATAACAAGACATTATCATGTTGTCTTCGGAAGGCCAGCTTACACTCGTTTCATGGCTCACCCTTGTTATATGTACCTCAAACTCAAGATGTCGGGTCCAAATAGCACTATAATAGTGGAGGCAGTAGGAAGATAGCCCAAGAGTGCGAGGAACAAGACGCAACTTATGCTGAATCGACATGCGCCGCCAGAAAATTAGAATCCCTCACATATTATGTTGGTAAATCCCCCCTCAAGTAAGCCACCACATGAGTAAGTCAACCATGACAGTTTTTTTGCCCTATCACATTAAGAGCTACCGGCTCATTATCTTTGTATCGACCCCCAAATTCTTTACATAATTCTAGGATGTTTTGAATCTTATAAAGCTCGTTTTAGCCATAAATTGAGCATGAGTTTTTACCATCTAGTATGTTATCTGGGGGCTACAAAGTCCAAATACATTATCATGGTCAATGGAATGAAGCCGGCTTATCTAGGCCCCGGGGTTGTTTAGTAGTAATAGCATTGTCTTATGAAATCCTATGTGAGGCCTTTCTATTTGATCAAAGGTCACTTGGGGGCTTCTAACTCATTGAGTTTAGCTTTCTCATCCTCTTGATCGCCAAAAATGCCACAAAATGGTTAAACCTGCATGTATGTTTTGGCGACTCCGATCAGGTGACTCAATGTACTCTTGACTGATCAATCCATTATGGAACCTGAATCAACAAGGTTAAAACATTGGTAGGTCACGTGAGAGCCGACATTTTTAAAGCAAGGATAAACCATGGGTTATTATGCCTGCTTCGTTGAAGCAAGACTTGAGCCTCGAAAGCCGAACACTTTTTTTTTACCACGTCTCACTGGGCCAGCCTATGAATCATGTATAATACTTGTTTCTACTACAACAATGTTGTGAGAAAATGATGGGTTGTGCAACTCAAGCTCATTACCGACTTAAAAGGCTCTATCTCGTTACCGCGTCTCATTGAGCCAGCCTATTAAATATACCTGACTCTTTGCAAAGTATTACAAAATTTTCAGGGACAAACCATATCAGATTGCTCATCACTAGAATACCAGGATAAAGGAATATCATAACAAGGTTTTGTGCGGCAAGCTAAAAAAGTAAAGACAAACATGCTTGATGGCACGACCAAGAGCATTCCAAGGTTTTTACTACTCATATTACAAACTCGCATCGGGAATTGATAAAATTCAAAGTTGTTTTAACACGTGGGACCAGTTGTTCTACTAGGCGAGGTTTGTTGACCGGCCCTCAGTTTTCTTCCTCCGCTGATTCGGTGTCAGATTCTTCCGCGTTATCGCCGTCTTTGATGTCTTGCTGGTCGTGTTGAATCCACCGAATTGACCTTAAAGACTCAAAGTTTGAAGTTGTTCCAGTTGAAGTAGAAGAACCAACGTCAGGAGCGGCCTTCTTCTTGTAGTGATGCGGGACTAGCTCAGAAGGCTCATCTTTTGGCAGTGGAACACATTCATTATGAGCAGTATATGCCGAATAATATTGGGATGTGTCGACCTGCTCTGCAAGAAGAGTCGCCAGAGGCCGGGTCTCCTTCATGACATCAGCAAAGTCTTGGATATCTTGGATGGTCTGTGGTGGAAATATGATTTAGCATATCTTGGATGGTCTGTGGTGGATATTTTGGATTTTTTGCAGCCATGATAGAGTTAAGAAACCGTCTGTATAGCTTTTCTACATAAGAAAAGATTTCTTTCAACTTCATCAAAGGCAGTCGTACCAGAGACTGATCAGTTCAGCCTGCAGGCAGAAGGACAAATCTAAAACCTTTTTTGAGTTGCCCTTGAACATTAAAACTAAGGAGCACAAGGAAATATAAGTTGTGATACTTACCAAAGATGACGGTCAGCACCTCATTAATTTACTTCACTAGAATGGAGTAATTCTCTTTTAGAGGGCCAAGTTTCCCCTCAGCTTTTTCAGCAAGGGCTAAGAGGACAATTCTCTCTTTTTCAAAATCTTTATTGACTTGATCAAGATGATCCTACACTTGATTGACAGAGCTTTGGAAAAGAGACGCCGTATATTCTGCTTCAGCCCGAAGCCTTTTTCCGCCTTAAGAAGCCTTTGCAAATATGCACCCGTGGATTCCGCATTTCCTACGAGTTTCTGGCAAATATACAAATTTATAAGAAATTGGAAGTATGACATGCATTAAGGATGGTTTATTAGACACAACAGATAAATAACAAAGAATATAAACAAGTCAGAGGCAGGGCAAAGATAAATAACAAAGAATATAAACAAGTCCCAAGGAGATTGCAAGCAATATACTTGGCCCTTGGAGGCTAATATGCGTCAGTTCTTTAAAGTATCATATAATAGACCGGACTCATCTCAAAGAGATGAGCATACCCTTGGGGGCTACAGGTCGAATTTATTTTCAAACTTTGAACACCCGACTCATGTGAAGGACATGAGCCGGCCCTTGGGGGCTGAAGGTCGAATTCATTTTCAAAACAAATTAAAGACCCGACTCATCTCAAGGAGATGAACCGTCCCTTGGGGGTTACAGGTCGAATTCATTTTCAAAATTTAAGACCCGACTCATGCTGCCACAACAAAAGTCCTTCCTTAGCGCTAGGAATTTTTCTTGTTACTTCTCTGGTTTGCGTCGGTTTTTCCCTTGAAAAGGAAAGGGTGATGCAGCACACGTGCAGTAAGTATTTCCCTCAGTTTGAGAACCAAGGTATCGATCCAGAAGGAGGGCCTCGTCAAGTCCAAAGTACCTGCGCAAACACAAACAAGCTTGCACCCAACGTTTCAAAGGGGTTGTCAATCCCTTCAAGATTGTTTACAAAGTGAGATCTGAAGGAGGAAAGTGCAACGAAGTAAAAAGTGTAAGGCTAAAAATATGGTGTGGAGTAGACCCTGGGGCCATAGAGTTCACTAGGGGCTTCTCTCAAAATAGCAAATATCATGGTGGGTGAACGAATTACGGTATGAACCCAAAACCAAGCACTTCTCCCATTGCAAGAATCATAGATCTATTTGGACAAACGAAACCCACAACTCGAAGAGAATTACAAGGATATGAAATCATGCATAAGAGAGATGAGAAGAAACTCAAATAAGATTCATAGACAATCTGATCCTAAATCCACAATTCATCGGATCTTGACAAAACATTGCAAAAGAAGATTACATCGGATAGATCTCCATGAAGATCACGGAGAACTTTGTATTGATGATCAAAGAGAGAGAAGAAGCCATCTAGTTACTCGCTATGGACCCGTAGTTCTATGGTGAACTACTCACGCATCATTGGAGAGGTCATGGTGTTGATGGAGAAGCCCTCCGTGTGCGAATCCCCCCGCCGGCAGGGCACCGGAACGTGCCCCAGATGGGATCTTGCAGAGAGAAAAGCGTGCGGCGGCGGAAAAGTGATTTCGATGATCTCCTGATATTTTTGGGATTTTTAGGGAATTTATAGGCGCAACCCCTAGGTCGGGGGGCGCTCAGGCGGCCCACAAGCCTGGGTGGCGCGGCCTACCTCCCTGGCCGCGGGGTGGGGGCTTGCGGGGCCCCTGAGGCTCCCCTGCCTAGGCTCCCAAGCTTCCCGATCTTCTTCTGTTCCGAAAAACATCTTTTCGGGGATTTTCTTCTGTTTGGACTATGTTTCAAAATCTCCTCTGAAAGGGGTCAAAAACATGGAAAAAACAGGAACTGGCACTTGGCACTGAGTTAATAAGTTAGTCCCGAAAAATATATAAAAGGCATGCAAAACATCCAAAGTTTGACAAGATAATAGCATCAAACCATCAAAAATTATAGATACGTTGGAGACGTATCAAGCATCGCCAAGCTTAACTCCTGCTCGTCCTCAAGTAGGGAGGTGATAAAGAATGAATTTATGATGTGGAATGCTACCTAGCATAGTTGTCCTTTGCAACTTCTTTCACGTGACATGAATGTTCAGATCCGTAAGATTCGAAACAGTAGTTTGCTATTGACATGAAAACAGTAATACTTCAAGCAAACTAGCAAAGTAATCATGAACTTTCAAAATAACAAGGCCAAAGAAAGTTATCCGTACAAAATCATATAGTCTGGCTATGCTGCATCATCCTCACACAACTAATGTAAATCATGCACAACCCCGGTATTGGCGAAGTAATTTTTTTCGCACTCTTACTTTCTCAAACTTTTTATAACAATCACGCAATACATGAGCGCGAGCCATGGATATAGCACTATAGGTGGAATAGAGTGTGGTGGTGGTTGTGAGACAAAAAGGGAGGAGATAGTCACATTGACTCGGCGTATCAATAGGCTATGGAGATGCCCATTAATAGATATCAATGTGAATGGGTAGGGATTGCCATACAAGAGATGCACTAGAGCTATAAGTATGTGAAAGCTCAAAATGAGAACTAGTGGGTGTGCATCCAACTTGCTTGCTCACGAAGACCTAGGGCAATTTTGAGGAAGCCCATCATTGGAATATACAAGACGTGTTATATAATGAAGATTCCCTCTAGCATATGGTAGTGACAAAGCAAGAAGCTTTCAATCATGAAGAACATGGTGCTATCATGAAGCACAAGTGTGGAAAAAGATAGTAGCATTGTCCCTTCTCTCTTTTTCTCTTTTTTTTCATTTGGGCTCTTAGGCCTCTCTTTTTTGGGTTTTTGTTTTTGGTTTTTGTTTTTGGGCTCTTTGTCCTCTTTTTTTATTTCCTCACATGGGACAATGCTCTAATAATGATGATCGTCACACTTTTATTTACTCACAGCTCAAAGATCACAATGATGATGACTCCATAGGAAATGCCTCCGACAGTGTACCGGGATGTGGAACGATCTAGCATGGCGTATGACGTCGAAACATCTCGCTAGCTATCTTACGATCATGCAATGGAAATATGAGAGTGACGGCACAAGTCATGAGACGGAACGGTAGGAGTTGCATGGCAATATATCTCGGAATGGCTATGAAAATGCCATAATAGGTAGATATGGTTGCTGTTTTGAGGAATGAATTTGGTGGGTTTGTGCACCGGCGAGAATTGCGCGGCACTAGAGAGGCTAGAAATGGTGGAAGGTGAAAGTGCATCTATACCATGGGCTCACATTAGTCATGAAGAACTCACATACTTGTTGTGAAAGTTTTTATTAGTAATCAAAACAAAGTGCTAAACGCATACTCCGAGGGGAAGGGTTGGTAGGTGTTAACCATCGCGCGATCCCAACCTGAACACAAAGGATGACAATCAATAGATCTATTATGCTCCAACTACCTAACATAGCGGTTCACCATACGTGCATGCTACGGGAATCACTAACTTCGACACAAGTATTTCTAGATTCACAACACCCTACTAACATAGCTCTTAATATTACCGAATCCACGTCTCAAAACTAATTGAGAGGAATCGAAACTTCCCTTTCTACTCAATGCACATGAAGATGGAGGTTTTTGCATCCTCTTTAGGTATCTATCACTTTTGGGACTACTTACATAGCATAAGCCAACTACCAAGTCGTGCACCGCCGTGCTCTAAAAGATATAAGTGAAGCACAAGAGCAAAAGTATCTAGGTCAAAAGATATAAGTGAAGCACTATGAGCATTCTAGCAAAATCACGATGAGTGCATGTCTCTCTCTCTCAAAAAGGTGTGCAGCAAGGATGATTGTCACACAACAAAAGGAAAAGACTCCTACGATACAAGACGCTCCAAGCAAAACACATATCATGTGGTGAATAAAAATATAGCTCCAAGTAATGTTACTGATGGATTGAAGACGAAAGAGGGGATGCCTTCCCGGGGCATCCCCAAGCTTAGGCTTTTTGGTGTCCTTGAATTTGGCTTGGGATGCCTTGCGCATCCCCAAGATTGAGCTCTTTCGACTCCTTATCTCATCATCCATGAGAACATCACCCAAAACTTGAAAACTTCACAACACAAAACTTAAACAGAAACTCGTGATAACGTTAGTACAAGAAAACAAACCACCACTTCTTTTGGTATTGTAGCAACTTGAATTCCATCTATATTGAAGATGGCTTACTGTATTCTCACTTTTCCATGGTTAGTACCCCCCGATACTAACCATAGTTTCATCAAAACAAGCAACCAACTCAACAAAAACAGAATCTGTCAAAAATAGACCAGTCTGTAGCAATCTGTATACTTCGTATACTTATGGTACCTCAACAAATCTGAAAAATTACGACGGCCTGGGAAAAAAGCATATCAAACAGCAGAAAAAAGAATCAACTCAAAAGCTCTTTCTGAATAAAAATGAAAAATCATCTCTTGAGCAAAACGTTTCTGTCTTTTCCAGCAGGATCAAACAACCATTACCAAGACTAATCATAAAGGCTTTGCTTGGCTCCAACACAAAAAGAAACACAAAAAACACAACCACTACAGAATTATGAAAGTGTGGACGCAACAAAATAGAAAGAAAAAGATAAATTCATTGGGTTGCCTCCCAACAAGCGCTATTGTTTAACGCCCTTAGCTAGGCATTGATAATTCAATGATGCTCACACAAAAGACAAGAATTGAAGCACAACGAGAGCATCATAAAGCATGTGAAAATCACATCTAAGTCTAAGATACTTCCTATGCATAGGCATTTTATAGGAAAACAGATTGTCAAGAAAACCAATAGTTACCATATGCAAGGAAAAAGAAAGAGACAATAGCAATCTCAACATAACGAGAGGTGATTTAGTGATATGAAAGTTTCTACCACCATATTTTCCTCTCTCATAATAATTACATGTGGGATCATATTCGAATTCAACAATATAACTATCACATAGGATATTGTTTTCATGATCCACATGCATGCAAAGTTGACGCTCTTCAAAAATAGTGGGATTATCATCAACTAAAGTCATGACTTCTCCAAACCCACTTTCAATAATATTGCAAATATCATATTCATCATGAGGCTTAAATAAATTTTCATGATCATAAGAAAAATCATCGCCCCACTCATGATCATTGCAACAAGTAGTGGACAAAGCCAAACTAGCATCCCCAAGCTTAGGGTTTTGCATATTTTTAGCACGATTATCACTAATAGAATTTATAGTGAAACGATTGCAATCATGCTTTTCATCCAAGGAGCCCTCGTGAATCACTTCATAAATTTCTTCCTCACAATTTTCAGATTCACGCATCTCAAGCAAAACTCCAAAAAGGTAGTCAAGTGCACTCAACTCACTAGCAATTGGATCAACATAATTTGATCTCTTAAAGAGATTAGCAAGTGGATGAGGACCCATATCACTAGATTTTCAGCAAGCGAAGATGCAAGCATATTGAAGGCACATGGCACACAAGCGAATAGAAAGGAAGCGAGAGAAAAGGGCGAACGAAAAAGGCAAACGAAAAAGGAAAATTGGTGAAGTGGGGGAGAGGAAAACGAGAGGCAACTCGCAAACAAAGTAAATGCAAGAGATGAGTTTGCGACACCTACTTGGATGAGTCCTTGACTTGATCTTCCTCCACGGCAACGGCACCAGAAATTCTTCAGCTGCGGCAACAAAAGTCCTTCCTTGGCGCTAGGAATTCTTCTTCTTATTTCTCGAGTTTACGTTGGTTTTTCCCTTGAAGAGGAAAGGGTGATGCAGCACAGGAGCAGTAAGTATTTCCCACAGTTTGAGAACCAAGGTATTAATCCAGAAGGAGGGCCTCGTCAAGTCCAACGTACCTGCGCAAACACAAACAAGCTTGCACCCAACGCTTCAAAGGGGTTGTCAATCCCTTCAAGATTGTTTGCAAAGTGAGATCTGAAGGTGGAAAGTGCAACGAAGTAAAAAGTGTAAGGCTGAAAATATGGTGTGGAGTAGACCTTGGGGGCCATAGTGTTCACTAGAGGCTTCTCTCAAAATAGCAAATATCACGGTGGGTGAACAAATTACTGTCGAGCAATTGATAGAACCACGCAAAGTCATGACGATATCTAACGCAATGATCATACATATAGGCATCACGTCCGAGACAAGTAGACCGATACTTTCTGCATCTACTACTATTACTCCACACATCGACCACTATCCAGCATGCATCTAGTGTATTGAGTTCATGACGAACAGAGCAACGCCTTAAGCAAGATGACATGATGTAGAGGTATAATCTCAAACCAATGATGAAAACCCCATCTTTTTACCCTTGATGGCAACAACGTGATGCGTGCCTCACTACCCCTTTTGTCATTGGGTGAGGTCACCGCACGGTATGAACCCCAAACCAAGCACTTCTCCCATTGCAAGAACCATAGATCTAGTTGGCCAAACAAAACCCACAACTCGAAGAGAATTACAAGGATATGAAATCATGCATAAGAGAGATCAGAAGAAACTCAAATAAGATTCATAGATAATCTGATCATAAATCCACAATTCATCGGATCTCGACAAACACACCGCAAAAGAAGATTACATCGGATAGACCTCCATGAAGATCATTGAGAACTTTGTATTGAAGATACAAGAGAGAGAAGAAGCCATCTAGTTACTAGCTATGGACCCGTAGGTCTATGGTGAACTACTCACGCATCATTGGAGAGGTCATGGTGTTGATGGAGAAGCCCTCCGTGTCCGAATCCCCCCTCCGACAGGGTACCAGAACGTGCCCCAGATGGGATCTTGCGGAGACAGAAGCTTGCGGCGGCGGAAAAGTGATTTCGATGATCTCCTAATTTTTTTTGGGATTTTTAGGGAATTTATAGGCACAACCCCTAGGTCAGGGGGCGCTTGTTGATGTGCAACTATTCCTGACTTGATGCCTCCCCGGCAACGGCGCCAGAAAAAAGTTGCTTCCAGTTGCTCAATAATTAGCAATTGTCTTGCAATGGCCCACGAGCGTGTGGGATCGCGATAGTTTTTGACGGTAGAGTATTCAACCCAAATTAGTTGGTTCGACACGATGGGAATGAAAGGATATTCTCCAGTATTAGCAGTTGAGGTGTCAGCTCAACCACACCTGAAAGATTAGTATCTGCAAGCAGGATATAAGCAGCAATGGTAGTATGATAGCAACGGCGCGAGAAACGATCTATTGACAAGGCAGACTATTCCTAACAATTGTATCAATGGCGCCAGAAAAGTATTGTAGCAGGCAGCAGCAGTGTAACGAGTAACAACAGTGGCAAGGAACAACAATAGTGACAGCAGTAGCAAGTAGCAACAGTAGTAGGACAAAGCAAGTAACAGTAGCAGCAAGTAATAGTAGCAGAGCAAAGCAAGTAACAACAGCAGCAAGTGACAGTAGCAGCAACAGTAGTAAAAGCAGTAGCAGCAGAGCAAGTAACAGTAGCGGCAAGTAAAAGTAGCAACAACAGTAGTGACAACAGCAGTGGGACAAACTCGTAGGCAATGGATCGGTGATTCGTTGGATGACATTCATCATGCAACAATTATAACACGAAGAGATATGTGACTAGCTTCCGTTCGTCAATATGATGTAGGCATGCATTCCGTGTGTAGTCATATGTGCTTAGGGAAAAGAACTTGCATGACATCTATTGTCGATCCCTCTCGTGGCAGCGAGGTCCAAATGGATACTAAGGGATATTAAGGTTCTCCTTTTTTAAAGAACCGGACCAACGCATTAGCACTTGGTGAACACATGAACTCCTCAAACTATGGTCATCACCGGGAGTGGTTCCGGTTATTGTCACTCCGGGGTTGCCGGATCATAACACATAGTAGGTAACTACAACTTGCAAGATCGGATCTAAAATACACATATATTGGCGACAACATAATAATTTCATATCTGAAATCATGGCAATCGGGCCCTAGTGACAAGCATTAAGCATAACAAAGTAGTAGCAACATCAATCTCAAAACATAGTGGATACTAGGGATCAATCCCCGTCAAAACTAACTCGATTACATGATAGATCTCATCCTACTCATCACCGCCCAGCGAGCCTATGAATAGATTACTCACGAACGATCAAGAGCTTCATGGAATTGGAGAGGGAAGAAGGTTGATGATGACGATGGCGACGATCTCCTTGATCCCGAGCCCAAAACGGACTCCAGATCTGCCCTCCAGATGAAGAACGGGATGTGGGGGCGCCTCTGGATCATGAAACGCGATGAAATCTTCTCTCTTGATTTTTTCCGGGACGAAAGGGAATATATAGAGCTGAGTTTGGAGGCGGCGGAGTCTCGTGGGCCCCACAAGCCCTGAGGGCGAGGCCTGGGGGGTGGCCGCGGTCACAGGGCTTGTGGCCCACTGGCTCACCCGCTCCGGTGGATCTTTGCGCAGATATTTTTCATATTTTCCAGAAATATTCTCTGTAAATTTTCAGGACGTTCCGAGAACTTTCATTTCTGCACAAAAACAACACCATGGCAATTCTGGTGAAAACAGCGTCAATCCGGGTTAGTTCCATTCAAATCATGCAAATTAGAGTCCAAAACAAGGGGAAAAGAGTTTGGAAAAGTAGATACGATGGAGACATATCAACTCCCCCAAGCTTAAAACCTTGCTTGTCCTCAAGCAACTCAGTTGACAAACTGAAGGAGAAAGAAAAACTTTGACAAACTCTGTTTGATCTTGTTGTTGCAACTATGTTTAACTCATAACCAGAATTTCAGCAAGATCACAAGTTAACCACATAAGCAAGTGACACAAAGGTCTCACCGTAAACTAATATCAATGGCATAATCAGCTAGCGAGAAAATAATAATGAGTTTTAGATACCAACAATTCAATCAAAACAAGTATGAAGCAATATGAATAGGTGGTATCTCGCTAACTCTTTCTGAGACCGCAAAACATAAATGCAGAGCACTTTCAAAGATGAAGGGCTGACTAAACATTGTAATTCATAGAAACAAAGATCCAGTCATAGTCATACTCAATATCAATCAAAAGCAAATTATAAAAATGACAGAGGTGCTCTCTAATTGGTGCTTATATAAGAAGAGGATGACTCAACAAGAAAATAAATAGACAGGCCCTTCGCAGAGGGATGCATTGATTTGCAGAGGGGCCAGAGCTCAAGCTTTGAAAATAGAGACAATAATTTTGGGTGGCATGCTTTCATTGTCAACGCAATGACCAAGAGTTGTTAATATCTTCCATGCTACTCTTGCTGTAGGAAGTTCCCAAACAGAAAAGTAAAGTTTTAACTCCCCCACCACCAATCAATCACACTCCACAGCTAGCCGAATCCTCGGGTACCATCCATACTAACATCAATCCGGGGGGGAGTCTTGTTTTACAGTTATGTTTTCGATTTAAGCGTGGAACTGGGCATTCCAATTACTGGCCCCTTTCTCGTGAATGACAGTGAATAAACACATGTCGAGGATAACATGCCTAGCATGGAAGATACCAATAGCCCCCTGTCACCACATGAGCGGTTCGGGCATGCAAAACAGATTATTTCTTGAAGGTTTAGAGAATGGCACATTCAAATTTACTTGGAACGACAGGTAGATACCGCAAATAGGTAGGTATGGTGGACTCTCATGGAAAAACTATTGGGTTTATGGAAGTGAATGCACAAGCAGTATTCCGCTTAGTACAAGTGAAGGCTAGCAAAAGACTGGGAAGCGACCTACTAGAGAGCGACATCAAGCCACTTGAATCATTCAAAGGAGAATACCATCCTATCATACTACATCATAGTCATCTCAAAATCTATGTTGGCATTCAAGACAAACCATTATAAGCTCCTAGCTAATTAAGCATGGCATCAGAAACTATGATCTCTAAGTTGTCATTGCAAACATGGCTCTCTCTCAACAAAGCTGAATCTGGGACAACAAGCTAGTCATATTTACAAAAAGAAAATAGATAGAGTTCATACCAGCTTTTCCAGTCTCAGTCACTTCATCATATATCAACATTATTGCCTTTCACTTGCACGATTGAACGATGTGAACAATAATAAGCGTGGTCATGCATTGGACTAAAGTTGGAATCTGTAGGCAAACACAAAGGAGAAGACAAAGTAATATGGCTGTTTGAAAGCTAAACAAGTATGCATGCAAGATCCACTAAACATTGTAACCAATATCTTCTACCTTGACCGAAAGAAAAAGAAAACTATTTACACGGGAAAGCTCCCGACAAGCAAAAGAAGAAAGGAAAATATTTTTGGGTTTTCTCAAAAGGACACAAAACAAGAAAACAAAAATAAACTAGCATGGATAATACAGTTCCAAAGTGTAAACACCGACTAACAAAGTGAAAGCATAAGCATGAATCTAAAGTTGGTGAAAACACGTACTCCCACAAGCTTAGGCGATTGGCCTAGCTTGGTCTACTCCCAAGGACGGTCCTGGCGAAATCCAAAATCATAATCGGGGTTATACGGGAGCGCTGCAGCCACTGCCTGAATAGCTGCCTCACGGAGAGAGAAGCCATCGGCTCCCTCTCATACTCCTCTGCCTCTCCTCTGGTTATGTAGTATCTCTGTTTTACCTGAAAGTCAAAGAAAGCAGGAGAAGGAAGGGTAATATGGAAAACAAGCTGTCGGTTAAATATCCATCGGTATAGGAGGGATTCATCATCCCTCTCAAGGAACTGGTAGCGTGTCATAGCGACACGGTCAAGGAAAGCTGTATGGAGCGGGGGATCTCTTGCGCGGATGGGTACTCCAAGAAAATTTGCTATGCGAGTGGCATAGATGCCGCCAAAGAAATCCCCATCAATAGCATTCTTATTCAGCCTCCTTGCTATAATAGCTCCCATGTTGAATATTTTGTCACCCGTCACTGCGCTCTTAAGGATACTAAGGTCGGATGCGCATAGGTGACAATGTTCAACCTTGCCGTTAATGCATCTACCTATGAAGAGGGCAAAGTAGTGCAAGGCAGGGAAATGAATGCTTCCTATGGTAGCTTGCGTGATGTCTCTAGTTTCTCCAACAGTTATACTAGAGACAAAATCTCTAATCGAAGACTTAGCAGGATCATTAAGACTACCCCCATCGGGTATCTTGCAAATTCTATTGAAATCCTCCGAATCCATGGTGTAGGATTTATCATGCAGATCAAACAGTATGGATGAGTCACGGCCAACTGAAAATTTAAATCTACGCACGAAAAAGGCAGTGAGCATAGCATATTGTTCACATTTGTCTGAGAGGAATTCTTCTAACCTGGCATTGCGGACAGGTGTATCAAACTCATCCTTGAAACCTGCTTCGATCATGAACTCATCGGAAGGCCATTCACATGGTTGTACCGGTGCGTCCCTTAGTTGATAAGGATCGGGCTCCTGAATAGAAAGACGGGGACCCTTCTTACTTGAGGAACCACCATGAAACTTCCTCCTGAACATAATTTCTTTTTGCTGAAATTTTTGAAGTTCAAGAGAAAAGTGAATAAAGACCAACCACACCTAGTAGCAACTACTCCTACTAGTACCTAGAGACCGTATCACGCGCTAAAACTACTTGGGACAACCTAAAATCAACATTTCAAGCTCAAGAACAGGGTCACCAAGGTAGCAAGAATACGCGAAGGATAAAGCACTAGAGTAGAAACTAATTGGACCAATGGAGGGGTCACTTACAAAGGAGTAATTTCCCCAAAATGGTTCGGAGAATGGTGCTTTGAGCAAGGAGATCGAAAATCACAGCCAAATGAGGAAGAACACGGTTTGAGCTACGAAACGATTTTTTCAGGAGGTAGAAGAAGAGGATGGGAGGTGGAATGAGTGGAGGGGGGTCCCTATGGGCCCCACAAGCTTGGCGGCCGCGACCAGGGGGGATGCCGCTGCTACGGGGCTTGTGGGCCACTGGTGTGGCCCCTAGGCCAGCTCTCAGTCCCAGTATTTTTCAAATGTTCCAGAAAAAAATCATACTAGATTTTCACAGCGTCGGGAGAACTTTTATTTTCTTGGTACTTTCTCCGGGACGCTAAAACAGGAAACAAGGAAAACTAAACTAAACCTATCATTTTTCTTCTAAGCAACAGAAAGTGAAAGCTTAAAACAGAGGTTTGTGACTCTTTGATTCATCCATTTCATGGTCATCGAAAGAAATCCGTCAATGGGGTTGATCAAATCCTCATGAAAAAACCTTTTCAAATCGCAAAAGGAAACGGAGAATTGTCGAATAGCCACTAAGTCACCTCAATGGGGATATGAATCTCCCCAACAAGCAAATCATACTTCATCTTAACAAGAGGAATAGGGAATTCCAAGCTCCCAATAAGAATCGATGAAGTTTTTTCGATAGCATTGATGCAACGTACTTGATATCGTTTCTTCGAAAAGTGCACTGTATGCTCATTACCGTTGACATGGAAAGTGACATTGACTTTGTTGCAATCTATAACAGCCCCTGCAGTATTTAAAAAGGGTCTTCTGAGGATGACAGCCATGGCATCGTCCTTGGGAATATCCAAGATAACAAAGTCTGTTAAGATAGTGGTGTTAGCAACCGCAACAGGCACATCCTCACAAATGCCGACAGGGAAAGCAGTTGATTTGTCGGCCATTTGCGGAGAAATTTCAGTGGTTGTCAACTTATCCAGTTCAAGTCTACGATAAAGAGAGAGAGGCATAACACTAACATCGGCTCCAAGGTCACATAAGGAAGTTCTAACGTAGTTTCCTTTAATGGAGCAAGGTATAGTGGGCACTCCGGGATCACCAAGTTTCTTAGGAGTTCCACCTTTGAAACTGTAATTGGCGAGCATGGTGGAGATCTCAGGATCTGGTATCTTCCGTTTATTATTCACAATATCTTTCATGTACTTGGCATATGGAGACATTTTGAGCATATCAATTAACCGCATCTGCAGAAATACGGGTCTTAACATTTCAATAAAGCGCTCAAAATCCTCAGCATCCCTTTTCCTGGATGGCTTAGAAGGAAAGGGCATGGGTCTGTGAACCCATGGCTCCCTTTCTTTACCATGCTTCCTAGCAGTGAAGCCATTCTTGTTGTATCTTCTGGTCTTAGGTTGTGGGTTATCAAGATCAACACTATGTTCAATCTCCACATCCTTTTCATTGCTAGGCTGAGCATCTTCATGAATATCACTGTCCATATTGTCACCAGGTTCATGTTCATCACCAGATTGTGTTTCTGCATCACACGCAGAAATATCATTTGGTTCTTCAGGTGTGACAGTATTTTGTGAACTGACATGTAGGTTTCTATCATCCTTCTTTTTATTCTTAGGATGACTAGGTGTATCAGCATTAATTCCATGAGAATCTTGATCAATTCTCTTAGGATGGCCTTCAGGATACAAAGGTTCCTGAGTCATTTTGCCTCCTATAGTAATGACTCTGACAGGATTGTCATTCAACTCATTGAGCAAGTCATTTTGATCTTTTAGTACTTGTTCTACCTGAGTAGTAACCATAGAGGCATGTTTACTCAGAAGTTTAAGATCATTGACATTTCTTTACACACAAGCACTTAAATGACTAAGCATACGAGCATTCTGTTCCAATTATCTGCTAACATAATCATTGAAACTCTGTTGTTTGGCAACGAAGTTATCAAATTCATCCATGCATAAGCTAGCAGGTTTATCAAAAGGAATACCACTCTCATCAAACCTACGCAGAGAATTTACTTCTACTACCTGTATCGGGTTATCGAGACCATGGATCTCTTTGATAGGTGGTAGATTTTTGACATCTTCAGATCTAATGCCTTTCTCTCACATAGATTTGTTGGCTTCTTGCATATCTTCGGGACTGTGGAATAGAATACCTCTTTTCTTAGGAGTTGGCTTAGGAGGTGGTTCGAGAATAGTCCAAGCATTATCGTTTATCAACAAGATGTTATTCAGTAGGATCTCAGCTTGTTCTATAGTTCGTTCCCTAAAAACACAACCGGCACAACTATCTAGGTGGTCTCTACAAGCATCGGTAAGTCCATTATAGAAGATATCAAGTATCTCGTTCTTCTTAAGAGGGTGATCAGGCAAAGCATTCTGTAGCTGGATGATCCTCCCCCAAGCTTGTGGGAGACTCTCTTCTTTGAGTTCATCAAAGTTTTATATTTCCTGCAAGGCAGCTTGCTTCTTATGGGCAGGGAGATATTTCTCACAGAAGTAATAGACCATATCCTGGGGACTACTCACACATCCAGGAGCAAGAGAAGTGAACCAGGCTTTACCGTCATCCTTTAGAGAGAAAGGAAACAACTTAAGGATATAGTAGTAGCGGATCTTCTCCTCAGTAGTGAAAAGAGTGGCTATATCGTGTAGTTTGGTAAGATGGGCTACGACCGTCTCAGACTCATAACCGTGGAAAGGATCAGATTCGACTAGAGAGATTATCTCAGGGTCGACAGAGAATTCATAATCCTCATCGGTAATAAAGATAGGTGAAGTGGCAAACTTCGGGTTGTATTTCATCCTAGCTTTCAAAGATTTTTCCTTCCACTTGATAAGTAATTTCTCAGCGTCATAGGCATCCTTACACGCAAGAAAATCCTCAGCTATCTCTCCCTCCATAACATAACCCTCAGGTATATCAGGCAATTCATATCTAGGAGAGCTAGATCTATCAGGAGCAAAAGGAGGTTCTATCTCAATAGTATCGGCAGTTTCAGAAGCATCACGAGCATTGGCAGTAACTCTAGCACTATGAGCATCAAGGAATACCCCTAATGGCATATCAGGCAAAGTAATATCTCTAGCAGTATCAAGCATAGCATCATCAGGCAATATAGAATCTCCAGCATCATCAGGCAAAGCAGTATCAAGCATAACATCTCTAGCAGTATCAGGCATAGCATCTCTAGCAGTATCAGGCATAACATCTCTAGTAGTATGAGGCATAGTAGCATCATAAGCATCATCAAGCACATGTGACATATCAAGATTTCTAGCAGGAGGTGGTGTTGGAAACTTACTCATAACTGAAGGTGAATCAAGTGCAGAGCTAGATGGCAGTTCCTTACCTCCCCTCGTACTTGAGGGCAAGACTTTGGTTCTTAGATCTTTCAGATTCTTCATAGTGATCAGCAGATATAAATCCCAAGTGACTCAGAGAATATAGATATCTTTCCCTGGAAACGGCGCCAGAAAATTGCCGTTGACGTGCAACTATTCCATACTTGATGCCTCCCCGGCAACGGCAACAGAAAATAGTTGCTTCCAGTTGCTCAACAATTAGCAATTGTCTTGAAATGGCCCACCAGCGTGTGGGATCGCGACAGTTTTCGAGGGTAGAGTATTCAACCCAAATTTGTTGGTTCGACACGATGGGAATGAAAGGATATTCTCCAATATTAGCAGTTGAGGTGTCAGCTCAACCACACCTAAAAGATTAGTATCTGCAAGCAGGATATAAGCAGCAAAGGTAGTATGATAGCGACGGTGCGAGAAACGATCTATTGACAAGGCAGACTATTCCTAACAATTGTATCAATGGTGCCAGAAAAGTATTATTGCAGGTAGCGGCGGTGTAACAAGTAACATCAGTGGCAAGGAACAGCAGTAGTGACAAAAGTAGCAAGTAGCAACAGTAGTAGCAGCAGCAGGACAAGTGATATGTGACTAGCTCCCGTTCGTCAATGTGATGTAGGCATGCATTCCGTGTGTAGTCATACGTTCTTAGGGAAAAGAACTTGCATGACATCTATTGTCCATCCCTCCCGTGGCAGCGGGGTCCAAATGGATACTACGGGATATTAAGGTTCTCCTTTTAATAAATAATTGGACCAACGCATTAGCACTTGGTGAACATATGAACTCCTCAAACTATGGTCATCACCGGGACTGGTTCCGGTTATTGTCACTCCGGGGTTGCCGGATCATAACACATAGTAGGTAACTACAACTTGCAAGATCGGATCTAAAACACACATATATTGGCGACAACATAATAATTTCAGATCTGAAATCATGGCACTCGGGCCCTAGTGACAAGCATTAAGCATAGCAAAGTAGTAGCAACATCAATCTCAGAACATAGTGGATACTAGGGATCAATCCCCGTCAAAACTAAGTCGATTACATGATAGATCTCATCCTACTCATCACCGCCCAGTGAGCCTACGAATAGATTGCTCACGAAGGATGAAGAGCTTCATGGAATTGGAGAGGGAAGAAGGTTGATGATGATGATGGCGACGATCTCCTTGATCCGGAGCCCAAAACGGACTCCACATCTGCCCTTCAGATGAAGAACGGGATGTGGGGGCGCCTCTGGATCGTGAAACGTGATGAAATCTTCTCTCTTGATTTTTTCCGAGATGAAAGGGAATATATAGAGCTGAGTTTGGAGGCGGCGGAGACTCGTGGGCCCCACAAGCCCTGACGGTGCGGCCTGGGGGGGGGGGGGTGGCCACGGCCACAGGGCTTGTGGCCCACTAGCTCACCCCCTCCGGTGGATCTTTGCGCAGGTATTTTTCATATTTTCCAAAAATATTCTCCGTAAATTTTTAGGACGTTCCAAGAACTTTCATTTCTTCAGAAAAACAACACCATGGCAATTCTGCCGAAAACAACATTAGTCCGGGTTAGTTCCATTGAAATCATGCAAATTAGAGTCCAAAACAAGGGCAAAAGAGTTGGGAAAAGTAGATACGATGGAGACGTATCAGCGCTCAGGGGGCCCACAAGCCTGGGTGGTGCGGCCTACCCCCCTGGCCGCGGAGTGGGGGCTTGTGGGGCCCCTGAGGCTCCCCTGCCTTGGCTCCCAAGCTTCCCGATCTTCTTCCGTTCCAGAAAAAAGCTTTTCGGGGATTTTCTTCCGTTTGGACTACGTTTCAAAATCTCCTGTGAAAGGGGTCAAAACATGGAAAAAACAGGAACTCGCACTTGGCACTGAGTTAATAAGTTAATCCCAAAAAATATATAAAAGGCATGCAAAACATCCAAAGTTTGACAAGATAATATCATGAAACCATCAAAAATTATAGATACGTTGGAGACGTATCAACTCATCTCAAGGAGATCAGACGGCTCTTGGGCGCTACACGTCGAATTCGTTCTCAATTTGTCTAAAAGACCAGACTCATCTCAGGGAGATGAGAAGACCTTTGGGGGCTACATGTGATATATAGAAAAGAGAGACTAAAATTGATATTGGGAAAAGGTAAACACGAGTCTTTACCTCATATTTTTCCTTAAGAGTGTGAATCACTACTGGAAACAAAGAATTTGCCATGTGCCTAATCTTTGTCGTCAGCTAGCAGTCGGGAAAGAAGATCTTCGCCGCCAGCTTACAACTGGCAGGCGATAAAGAGAAGGCCGACGGCATAGAGATTGTTTGCTATCTACCTTTTATTAGGCGTCTGCTGGCAGATGGCAAAGAGCCCAAAGGCAGACGGCAAATAAAATCAAGGCACACGGCAAAGGGCTCCGCCATGCGCTCCTAACGGCCTTTTCCACCCCAACCCCCCACCTCTTTGCCGTCCGCCCCCACACGGGAAAGGGATCCCCCCATGCGCTCCTAACGGCCGACGCTCGGCCCACCCCCAACCCCCACTCACTCACTCCACCCCCTCTCTCTCTCTCCCAGCCACCCGCGTCGTCGCCCCCTCCCAGCTTCTCCCTCCAAGTCGCCACCCAGGTCCACCTCCCTTGCATCGGCAACCCCCTCCCCACGTGCCCCCTGCCCAGCCCCACCCCCTCGCGGCCGCCGTCCCCTCCCACCTGCTCCCTCCCGGCTGCCGCCCCAGCCCCACCTCCCTCGCGATGCCAACCCCCTCCCTCCTTCTCTCTCCCGGCCGCCGCCCCAGCCCCACCTCCCGTGCGCCGGTGACCCCCTTCCCCGTGTGCCCCTGCCCAGGGCCGGCGACCCCCTCTCCCTGTGTGCCCCTGCCCAGCGTCGGCGACCCCCTCCCCGACACCTAGGCACCCTCCTTCGCACCTTGCCGCCCCGACACCCCGGCTCCCTCCGGTGAGGTTTTTTCTTCTTTTTTTTTGTTTTTGTGTTTCTTGTTTTTTGTTGTTTAATCGTTAGATTAGATTATGTATGTAGTTTAGTGCTAGGTTTAGTGTTAGATTGGATAACTTAGTGCTAGGTTTAGTGCTAGATTAGTTTAGTGCTAGGAAGAATAAGTAGTAGGAGGAAGAAGAAGATGAAGGAGAAGAAGAAAAATAAGAAGAAGAGGAGAAGGAGAAGGAAGAAGAAGAAGAAGAAGAAGAGAAAGAAGAAGAAGAAGAAGAAAGAAAGAGAAGAGTAGAAGAAGAGGAGAAGAGGAAGAGGAGGAGGAGGACAAAAAAGAAGAAGAAGAAGAAGAGGAGGAGAAAAAAGAATAATAATAATAATAATAATAATAATAATAATAATAATAAGAAGAAGATAAAGAGGAGAGAGGAGAATAAGAAAGAAGAGGAAAAAGGAACCCCAGCACCCCGGCACTGACCCTCGACCCCCGAGGCCTGACGCCACTGACCCTCGACCCTCGACCCCCGACCCCCGACGCCACTGACCCCTGACCCCCGACGCCCGAAGCCACTGACCCTCAACCACCGACGCCACTGACCCTCGACCCCCGAACCACGACGCCACTTACCCCCGAACCCCGCCCCTGGCCCCCGACCCTCGACCCCCGACGTTAGACGCCACCGACCCCCGAACCCCGACACCCGATGCCACTGACCCCCGACCCCCGACCCCCGATCCCCTACGCCCGATGCCACTTACCCCCGACACCCGACCCCCGACCCCCGACTCCCGACCCCCGAAGCCACTGACCGCCGACCCCCGACGCCACTGACCCTCGACCCCCGACGCCACTGACCCTCGAGCCCCGACCCCCGACGCCACTGACCCTCGACCCCCGACGACACTGACCCCCGACTACTGACGCCACTAACTCCCGACCGCCGACACCACCGACACCCGACACCACTGACTCCCGACGCCACTAAGCCCCGACCCCCGACACCTCTTTTGCCTCCTATTGAACGAGAAGGTGCTTTTCGGCCTTCCAGAGGCTAACGGGGTCAAAGTTTTGTAAATTATGACTTAGGTCACATATTTTCCGATTATGATAATTATAAAAACATCATATTTGTGTTGATCGAATGAATTTCAATGTGTACTTGTTCGACGACCTCCACGTGCGTTAGACGAGCTCCGCCCCTACATTTATTGGTGAGCACAAATGACTTCTCCTCCTACCCCCTTAATTTGCTCTGTTCCGGTGTTTGTGCCGATGAAACTTGCTAGCTATAGGTTTCTGCAATCATGAGTATGCGTGACCAGTATGTGTCTCTCGTTCGAAAGGGCGACATCTATAAATATGCATGTCTTTGCATATTTATAACCGCCATCCTTTCGAATTGTCCAATGTTATCCATGGATAGCCCGAGGATGTGTAGATTGGGTTCGTTTTCCCGTATGTTGTGCTCCGGATCTGATGCGGAATTTCGTCAATGCCTCCCTGTTGTTCTCTGGGTACACATCCTCTCTGCTTATTGCCGAGACGTGTATTAGGAGAACAACGGGGAGGTGCTGCCAAAATTCTGCGTCGATCTGGAGCAGCGCATGGGAAAACGAACCCAATATACACATACTTGGGTGGGATTAGGACCTATCTTTACCTATTAGCCTGTAGGTTGCATGGACGTAATAAAACTGAAAAACTTGATTAGCAAATGAATATAGATGATGAATTATATATTTATTTCTTGTGTGCCCATAGGTAGCTAGGCAAGATGAGTGATCGTGCTTGGATGTACACTGGTCACCCTAGTCAGAAATACATGACCCATTAATGGTTAACAAAAACCAAGGGGTTTGTGAGAGCCGCATTTGCAAATGGCCAGAAAAAAACATGGTGCCCCTGTCCCAATTGCGACAACTGGAAAAAGGAGACTGAGTATGAAATGGGTAAACACCTGCAGAAGTGGGGTTCTACGCCTAATTATACGGTGTGGGCTTTTCATGGTGAGTCTGACCAACGTGCCAGAGCTGAGGTGATTCGTCGTCGCACCAACGAGCATGGTACCGGGATCAAAGACATGGTGCAAGACTTTGATGATGCTCGGGATTCACACGATGAGATGGAGGAATCTGCAAAGGCCTTCTATGAAATGTTGGAGTCTTCAAAACGTCCTCTCCACGAGCAGACTGAGCTTTGTCAGTTGGATGCCATCGCGCAAGTAATGGATCTGAAGGCTCAATTCAGCTTAGGCAGAGAATGCTACGACGCGATGATGACGATATTTGGACGCTTTCTACCCAAAGGCCATGTACTGCCTGCAAACTTGTATCAGTCAGAGAAAATCTTCCATGTACTTAAGATGCCCTATGAGAAGATACATGCATGTGAGAATGTATGTGCCTTATTTAGGCTTGAGTATGCGGCCTTGAACTATTGCCCCATTTGCAATTCTTCCAGGTATATTGTGGTGGACAACGGTATGGGTGAGAAGAATCAGACCAAAATCCCCATTAGTGTTCTTCAGTATCTGACAATCGTACCTAGACTTCAACTTCTTTTCATGGTCGAAGAGATAGCCAGACAGATGACATGGCACAAATTGGGCAAAAGAACCGAACTAGATGCGGATGGGAACAAGATGCTGGTACACACTTCGAAGAGACGGAATGATGCGTCTAACAGGGCCATGTACGAGCTCTTCGTGGTAAGTTTCTTCTTCATATTTTGCCAAATCTTGGATTTTAATGTCCGTTTCATTAATAACTAAAAAGTTTGACTTGTTGAAACCAAATGTACAGTCTATGCGCGAGAAGACCGGCCACGTCCCTTCGGCGATGCCAATCATTAACATGGCGGGGACGGTGAGTTTCATTTCAATGGAGTGATCTCAAGAGTGTCATCATGCTAACGACACATGGCAAATGTTGTTTGGTGCAGAATATCTCCCGAAACGCATCGCACGACCCTTCTACAGTGGAGCCTTCTCCAGGGCAGCCTTCTCCAGGTGAAACAAGCCAGAACCAGCGTGCTTCACCGCCATGATGACGATAATGGTATGTTATTTCTAGTGTTTTGCTTAACAACCGCATAATGGTCTTTACTTACCTTACCTTAGCTTCAAAATGACCTATAATTAGCTAGGGTTCCTCCTAAATGACATAATTAGCTTAGTTAGCTCCAAAATGGCCTATTTAATAAAAACAATGACCTATACTTAGCTAAGTTCTCTCCTAAATGAAATAATAAGGCTTACATAGATCCAAGATGACCTATTCCCCCTAACTTAACTATTTAATTGCCTATAATTAGCTTAGCTAGCTCCAAAATGGCTTAATAAGCATAGTTAGCTCCAAAATGACCTATTTTACCCAAGTTAGTTCCGAAATGACATATAGTTAGCTAGGCTTCCACCTAAATGACATAATTAACTTAGTTAGCTCCAAAATGGCCTATTTAATAAAAAAAATGACCTATACTTAGATAAGTTCTCTCCTAAATGATATAATAAGGCTTACGTAGCTCCAAGATGATCTATTCCCCCTAACTTAGCTATTAAATGGCCTATAATTAGCTTAGTTAGCTCCAAAATGGCTTAATAAGCATAGTTAGCTCCAAAATGACATATTTAACCAAAGTTAGCTCCAAAATCACTAATTTAGCTCCAAAATGACGTAATAAGCTCAAAATGGCATAAGAACCTTGGTTAGCTCATGAATATTATATACTTAGCTTGTTTTCCTCTAAAATGAGATAATTAGCCCATTTAGCTCCAAAAAGACATACTCAGCTAATTTAGCTCCAAGAAGAGGAGAAGAGGAGAAATGAAAAGAAGGAAGAAGAAGAAGAAGAGAACAATAAGAGAAGGAGAAGGAGAAGAAGAAGGAGAAGGAGGAGAAGAAGGAGAAGGAGTCCTACTTCTCCTCCTTCTTCTCCTTCTTCTTCTTCTCCTTCTTCTTCTTCTCCTCCTCTTTCTTCTCCTCTTTCGTATTCTCCTTACCTTATTTTCCCCAACAATGACATAATTAACCCATTTAGCTCCAAAAAGGCATACTTAGCTAATTTAGCTCGAAGAAGAGGACAAGAGGATAAGAAAGAGGAAAAATGAAAAGAAGGAAGAAGAAGAAGAAGAGAAGAAGAAGAGAAGAAGAAGGAGAAGAAGGAGAAGGAGCCCTCCTACTTATCCTCCTTCTTGTCCTTCTTCTTCTCCTTCTTCTTCTTCTCCTCTAGTATTCGTTTCGTCCGAAATGATGTATTAAGCTAAATTAGCTCCGAAATGACCTATACTTCTCTTCTTCATCTAGTCTTCTTCTAACTTACTTATTTCCCATTTTGCAGATTACATTCACTTCACGGAAGCTTGGATTATATTGATGGAGTGCTACAATATGGTTTCTTCTAAAATGGCTTCACGGAAGCTTGGATTGAAATATTGTAGTAAATGGATATGAAACTTTTTATGTATGGATGAAACTAGTGTAATATATGGTTTGGTACGGATGAAACTTGCATAATATGTATGTATTATGGATGAACTTATTTTAAGTATGGGGCAGTTTGTGTGAAATATATTATGTATTATGGATTACGGATGAACCTCTCATATATATATATATATTCCTGATTTGTGTGAAAATTGCTGGATATTATTAAAAATAAAATAAACACGAGCATTTGGACCCATTTCCGTGTGCCCACCGACGGTAAAGGGGCTACACGAGATGGTAAAGGGCCCAAACTGGCCGTGTTGAAGCAAACTGGGTGCCCCCTTTGCCGTCTGCCCACAATCATGGCAGACGGAAAAGTGGCAAAGGGCAGACGGCAAAGGCTCCAATGAAAGGGGCTGGGTGCCACCCTTTGCCGTCTGCCCACAAGCATGGCAAACAGCAAAGGGGGGGGCAGGGCAGACGGCAAAGGTTGTGTGGGCCCAGCAGGCTGCCGTTAACACTTGACGGAGGTGCCCGTGGATCTGCCATCCCATATTCTTTGCCGTCTGCCCCCATGACAAAGATCCAGCAGACCCAATGCAGACGACAAAGAGGCCCTTCACCGGATTTTTGTTTTCCGTCTAGTTTGCCGTCCGTAGACGAACGACAAAGGCCTTTGCTATTCGGGGTGTCCCCCTTTGCCGTCAGCCATGGCAGACGGCAAAGTATCTGATCCCTATAGTGAATCATATCGGCTTTAGTATCCCGGTTTTCAGATAACCGGGTTAAGTATTGCCGGTGGACCTCTTCAACACCCAATAAAGATACATTTGAAAGCTCCAATTGGCTCTTCTCTTTGTCAAGGCTTACCATCACTTCCTTAGCCACAATCTTGGAAAGAGTGGTGGAAGCAACAGTATCTTGAAATTGTTCTTTAACCAAAACAACCTATGGAGTACTCTCATGAGCCAATGGATTGGGATCATCCACATGAATTGCCGGTCTAGGATCTTGAACCGGATTCATTGGATTGGTAGGAGGAGCTGTTAGGGGACTTGTAGTTTTTACTGGGTCGTCCATTTAAATGCTCTCATTTATTGAGGTCATTTCAACAACGGTTGCCGGAACAATAGAAGCATCTCGAATATGTTCTTCAGGAGTATCAACTTCGACGGATGTCTTTTCAGTTTGAGAACCAAAATATCTTGTTTCTTAGCACCAGAAATTGACCCGACAAAGCATCTGGATAAAACAACTTTGACCCTGCTCAAACCAGAAGTCAAGAAGTACATTAAGAAAGTTAAAACAAGCAATCAAGGCATGATCGAAAAACTTACCCATGGTTGATGTTGAAAGTCGGAAGTTGAGGTGTCGACAAGGCGCCCGAAGACGTGGAAGATTCCTGAATTTAAGAAAAGTTGAAGATTGAGAGGCTACTTTAAAATAAAGATACCAGTTTGAAAAAAGAATTGGACTACTACATCAACACGAGGCTTGCGAGCCGGTGGAGCATACAACGCGCCAACGTCACTCCGGGTCTTGCGTTTTGATTGGTCAATAAGCTACATTTTCTTCAAGGGAAAATTGGTAGCTAAATGAGCGGCTTGTTTTGACATCTTTACTTTCCAAATGGCTTGCCTAGGCCTTCTTGCAACAAATGTTTCTAAAGAACTGGAAGAAATAGGAATTACCTCAGCATCGCCGGCTTTGTAGGCTTCAGAGTCGCCCTGAGGAGAAGTTATGTTAGCGAGGTCAGTAAACAAGCGGCCAAGTCAGTCAAGTGATACCTTAAATTGTTCTTGTGAAGATGAACCAAGGGCCAAGTCACCATGAGCCGAATCGTTCCCGTGGCTCATGGAAGGAACATGCATTTGGGGTGTAACTTTCCAAAAGTTAGAACCTTCCTGTAAACACAAGGATACAATAAAGATGGCAGGTCAAGGCGAATTTAGTGAAGGAACAAATTATGCATAATGGAGAAGGACTAATATTGTTGGAGGGGGATTCGGCAGATAAAACGGGCCCAAACCAGTGATACTGCACCTTCCTTTCAAGTTTGAAAAGAATTTCTTCGCCTCTTTGTTAAGAGCGTCATTGGAAAGATCCTTAATGAATAAGCACCGAACGTCCGATGAGTCGCCCGAATAGTCACCCATTAAGCCGGGCCTCACACTGATGGTTGGATTCGTCATTTTAACCAGCAGTGAATCAAGTCAATTCCAGTAACACCATGGGCAACCAAGGCCCTCAGATTGTTATGAACGGGGCTATTTTATCCCTCTCTTCCTCTGTTGGCCAACCAAGAAGCACCACATTATTGCTGTTCCTCTCTAATCTAAAACCCGATAGTGGATTCTTGTCTGCATGAGCGGTATTCTTAAAGTAAAACTAGGTCTTATTCCATCCCTTTGGATGACTCACCTATTTTGTTTCACGGAACAGGTTGTTTTCCCTCTTCTGAAAGGAGATTCCGCAAAGTTCACAAGAAGGATTGTTTTTACTCCAGTTTGGCGGTTAACATACAAGAACTCCTTGAACAGAGTCACAAACGACTCGATTTGGAGATATACCTCACATAGGACTTGAAATTAGCATATATTGATCATGGAATTGGGGGCAATATCTTGGGGCCTGATATTGAAGAAATATAGGAGATCCCTAAAGAATTTTGAGCCACGAAGGTGAAATCCTCATCGCAAGTGATTAGCAAAGATGATGACTTCCCCTTGCCGAGGCTGAGGATAAGGTTCTTCCTTAGGAGCCCGCCAACTTGTATACTTCTGAGACAACAAAACCCCTTGAGTCACCAGGTTTTCTAAAGTAAGTTTGGACTCTTGAGACTTGGCCCAGCTGCAGGCCTTGGCATTCTTGGGAGCCATTTGTGGTTTGAGATATCCATAGAGGGAAATGAGGAAGAATAACCTAAAGTACGAGACACGAGCGGCCTACCATTGACAGTTGTTAAAAGAATACTCAAGCCACCAAAACGATTAACAAAGACATCTTAAGCCGTCTGCTACTTCTCAAACAATAGCGCCAGAAATTGACACGTTGATGGAGACTTGCTTGCGCTGGTTATTCCCTTGAAGAGGAAAGCGTGATGCATCACAGGAGCAGTAAGTATTTCCCTCAGTTTGAGAACCAAGGTATCAATCCAGTAGGAGAATCTCGTCAAGTCCAGAGTACCTGCCCAAACACAAAAGAGCTTGCACCCAGCGCTATAAAGGGGTTGTCAATCCCTTCAAGATTGATTGCAAAGTGAGATCTGAAGGCGAAAAGTGCAACGAAGTAAAAATAGTAAGGCTGAAAATATGGTGTGGAGTAGACCCGGGGGCCATAGTGTTCACTAGAAGCTTGTCACAAAATAGCAAATATCATGGTGGGTGAACAAATTACTGTCGAGCAATTGATAGAACCGTGCAAAGTCATGACGATATCTAAGGCAATGATCATACATATAGGCATCACGTCCGAGACAAGTAGACCGATACATTCTGCATCTACTGCTATTACTCCACACATCGACCGCTATCCAGCATGCATCTAGTGTATTGAGTTCATGACGAACAGAGTAATGCCTTAAGAAAGATGACATGATGTAGAGGGATAATCTCAAACCAATGATGAAAACCCCATCTTTTTACCCTTGATGGCAACAACGCGATGCGTGCCTCGCTACCCCTTCTGTCACTGGGTGAGGTCACCGCACGGTATGAACCCAAAACCAAGCACTTCTCCCATTGCAAGAATCATAGATCTAGTTGGCCAAACAAAACCCACAACTCGAAGAGAATTACAAGGATATGAAATCGTGCATAAGAGAGATCAGAAGAAACTGAAATAAGATTAATAGATAATCTGATCATAAATCCACAGTTCGTCGGATCTCGACAAACACACCGAAAAAGAAGATTACATCGGATGGATCTCCATGAAGGTCATGGAGAACTTTGTATTGAAGATCCAAGATAAAGAAGAAGCCATCTAGTTACTAGCGATGGACCCGTAGGTCTATGGTGAACTACTCATGCATCATCGGAGAGGCCATGGTGTTGATGAAGAAGCCCTCCGTATCCGAATCCCCCTCCGACAGGGCACTAGAACGTGTCGCAGATGCGATCTTGCAGAGACAGAAGCTTGCGGCGGCGCAAAAGTACTTTCGATGATCTCCTGATTTTTGATGGAATTTTAGGGAATATATAGGCGCAAAATCTAGGGCAAAGGAGCCTCAGGGAGCCCACAAGCCAGGGGGCCGCGGGCCACCTTGCTGCGCCAGGAGGGCTTGTCGGGTCCCTGGTGCCCCGTGCCCTGATTCTCCGGCTTCCCGATCTTTTTCTGTTTCGGAAAAAATATTTTTGGCAGTTTCATTCCGTTTGGACTCCGTTCAAAATCCTCCTCTGAAAGGGGTCAAAAACATGGAAAAAACAGGAACTGGAACTTGGCACTGAGTTAATAAGTTAGTCCCAAAAAATATATAAAAGGCATGCAAAACATCCAGAGTTTGACAAGATAATAGCATGAAACCATAAAAAATTATAGATACGTTGGAGACGTATCACGGTCCGATGCTAAAGCTAAGTGACTATGCCGGCCAGAAACCAGCACAGGATATCCACGAGGGACTTAGTAGAAAACGTTGTGACAATCAAGTTTACAATGAGTGGTCTTCCTCGCAATAGATCAAAGCATGCATAGAAATTAGGAAAAATACATGTTCTAAAACTAGCGGACAAGCTGACGCTCGTGGTATTGTACAAAGCTATTCTAAAGAGGATTTTGTCCAGATTGGCCGCAACAAGAATATATCCATGCTAGGCTATAGATCTATGAAGCATTTTTTTGTGTTGATTCAAAGAACATGATATGAACACGCTAAGAAATCCACAATCCCTCGACAAGAAGTATGTGTACCTGATGTTACTCAAAGAGAAGATTGACGGCCTTGAGTAGTTCGACGAAGAAAGTGGAGGATTTGTTAAACATGCGGCACGCTCGGAGAAGTTTGTCTGTCGCAACCGAGATCTGACGCGTGCAGCAATGCAGGAGGATGCAAGGAGGAAGAAGGTGGAAACGATAGCGTGGGGGGTCGCCCACCTATTTGTAAGGAAAAGGGGACTGAAACAGAACGGTCGGAGGAAATAAGCGGCTGGGTTTGCGCCTAGATTTTCACGCTAGACCAGTTTCAATGTTGTTTTCAAAACGATTCACCATGATGACCTAGGACAACAACAGTCAGCTTGGTGACGTCATATCACTAAAGGCTGAAAAGATGTTAAGTCTCTAAGAAGGAGCAATGAGATGGCAATACTGTTGTCTGTTATCTATGAAAAACTTAGATTCGGGTTCAAAGGCATGCCGGCTCATTACCTGATCAAGATAGCTTGATGTGAACAAGTTCAAGTCAACCTCGGGCCTAATGTGGGGGATATAATCCGAGGATGTAACCCGCCCTATGGGGTCGGGTTAAGGTGCAAATAAGTAGTAAGAAGGTGGGCCACCAGGGCGTGTGACTTAGGCCACCATACGGCCCAACCCTAGAAGACGGCGAGTTTTACATACAAGGCAAAAGATGACGGAAGCCTTCCTAACTTGGGAAGAAATATATAGTAGATTTGTAGTAGGTAACGTGTTTTATTTGACCCAGACTCTGTTGTAAACATGGGGGCCTCTACCTATATATAAAGGAGATCCCTCGAGTTAGAAAGATCAAGTAAGAAACCCTCGATATCTAGGTTCTGCATCCTTGTAACTGAGATTCCTATCAATATAGACACAAAGAAGGACGTAGGCTTTTACCTACATTGGAGGGGCCGAACGTGTGTAAAACCGTCTCTCGTACCCAATCAACCCCTTCGAGTCGCCACACCGTGATGATTGCCTCACCACTAAGTCCGTTCACAAGGACATTGCCGTGACAAAACCACGTCACATCCCCTCTTTCGTCTCAATCCATCAGTATGTCAATTGGAGCTATATTTTTATTCATTACATGATATGACTTTTGCTTGGAGCGTCGTGTATTATTGTTTGCTTTTGTTTTTGTTTTCCACGATCATAGTTTGTTGGATACACCCACTTGAGAGAGAGACATGTTCATCATGATTTCTTAGAATACTCTATATGCTTCACTTATATCTTTTGAGCTAAATAGTTGCTCTAGTGCTTCACTTATATCTTTTAGAGCACACTGGCATATAGATTTTATAGAAATAATGAAACTCTTGTTCTTCACTTAAATTTATTTCAGAGTTAATAAATCGTGATGGTAATTTGCATGGGTTATAAGACTAGTCCAAAAATAATAGGTATTCAGGGAGTGCATAATCATAACCACATGTAGCACATAAAACATAAAATGTGGGTTAATGATATAGATGTGGTAATATGAAAGGGTGTGAGTGCATGGTTGTTGGTTAGTAAAAATATTGATGGTTAAAGGATGTTAATTTTCTATTCATCTAAATATTGGTTATGGCATGGTAATGATGCGCGAGCATTCTTATTCCTCGTTGATATCGTTGTGCTGATTTGGTCGGGGCGCGCACGATGGTTAACTCCTACCAACCTCCTCCCTAGGGGCGTAAAAGTAGTACTTTGCTTTGAGAGAGATAATAAAACCTTTCGATAAGTATGTAAGTTCTTTATGACTAATGTGAATCCATGGATGTATGCACTCTGATCACCTCATATTTGCTAACCTCTTCGGTACCGTGTATTTCCCATTCTCACCTAGAGGATTAGTGCGAACTTCGCGGGTGCATCCAAACACCGCGACATGATATGCTCTGTTGCACATAAGCCAGCTGATATATCCCTCAAAACAGCTATCATACCTACCTATCATGGCATTTCCATAGCAATTCCGAGATATATTTGCATGCAACTTCCATTGTCGCATCATATGACTAGTACACTCATTGTCATATTTCTTTGCATGATCATGTAGCTAGCATAGTATTTGTGGCAAAGCCACCATTCCTCGTTATTATACATGTTACGCTAGATCATTACCCATCCCGATACACTGCCAGATGCATTCATATAGAGTCATATTCTTTGGTAGTTGTTCATATCGAGTTGTAAGTAAATAGAAGTGTGATGCTATTCATTATGAGGGCACTGTCTTAGTGAGGAACGATGATGGAGATAATGATCCCCCCACAAGTCGGGATGAGACTCTCGATGAAAAAATAAGAAAAAAGGAAAAGAAAAAAGAAAAGGAAAAGAAAAAAATAAATGAGAGAAAAGAGAGAAGGGACAATGCTACTACCTCTTTTTTCGCACTTGTGCACAAAAGTAGCACCATGTTTTTGTATAGATAGTCTCATGTTTTGTCACTTTCATATGATAGTGGGAATTTTTCATTATATAACTTGACTTGTATATTTCGATGACGGGCTTCCTCAAATGCCCGAGGTCTTCATGAGCAGGCAAGTTGGATGCACACCCACTTAGTTTTAGTCGAGCTTTCATACACTTATAGCTCTAGTGCATACGTTGCATGACAATCCCTACTCCTCACATTGATATCGATTGATAGGCATGTCCATAGCTTCTTGATCCACCTAGTTGATGCAAGACTTTCTTCTTCTCCACTTTTACCCCTTTGTAACCTACCACCATATTCTATTCCACCTATGTGCTATGTCCATGGTTCACGCTCATGTATTGAGTGAGGTATAAAAAGAGGAAGCGTGTTAAGAAGTATGATCTAATTGCCTAGCTTAACACCATGGTACTTGACATTTGTATTTATGTGGTGCACACAGAGCCATGCAATGCTAATATGAGAAAATTAATGGGGGGGTATTCTTTAAGGATCGTATTTGTTGAACATTGGTGAGTATGTTACTTATGTATATGGATATTACTACATTTATGTTTGTTCATTCATCGTTTCTCAATGATCATACATTCAAGAGATTACATGTAAGATGTCACATCAAAAATTCTGTTTGTATCATTTACCTACTCGAGGACGAGCAGGAATTAAGATTGGGGATGACGATATGTCTCCAACGTATCTATAATTTTGTATTGATCCATGCTATTATATTATCATTCTAGGATGCTTCTTAGGCATGTACTTGTTGTTTTATATTATTTTTGAGTACTAATCTATTAACCTAGTGCTAACTGCCACTTGCTGTTTTCTGCCTGTTTTTTTTTGCTTTTCAAGAATACTACAGTAAAGGAAGTCTGAATACCCTGAAACTTTTTGATGATTTTTCTGGACAAAACAAGGACCTGGAAGATTCGAAAGGAGGTCGAAGGCCCCACGAGATGGTTTGGGGTCACCTCCCTTGGACTCCAGTGCCCCTCTCTGTCCTATAAGTTCTCAATTATCCCAGAAACCCTAGAGAGCCTCCCAAAACACTTTTTTTGTTGCCGGAAGTCTTCGTTCCATCGTGTGCCCATCTGGAGCCCTATTCCGATGCCTTGCCGGAGGGGGGATCGATCATGGAGGGCCTCTACATAAACCTTGTTGATCCCAAGGGGATGTGTGAGTAGTTCACCACAGACTGACGGGTGTGTAGGTAGTACCTAGATGGCTATCTCTCTCTCTCTATGTTCTTCATTGTCATGATCACAGCGATTTTCGAGTGATCTCTCTTATCTAATCACTTTATGTGGTGCATTTATTGGGATCCGACAAATTGTGGGTTTATTTTCAGATTATTTATGAAATTTATTTGTGTCTTCTATGAATTCTTATATGCATGGTTGTGATAGCTTCGTAATTCTGTCCAATCTATTGATTTGGTTTGGCCAACTACATTGATCTATCTTTAGTGCGAGGGGGGTGCATTGTAGTGGTTCAATCTTGGGGTGCTCTATATCCTAGTGACAACGTAGGGTACGAGCCACATATTTGTATAGTTGCCACTAAGGACAAAATGATGGGGTTGATTCATAGTAATTGGATTTTCTTTGTCTACATTATGTCAAATTACTTTGTTTCACTTAATACTCTAGATGCATCCTAGATATCGGTCGATTGGTGGAGTAATAGTAGTAGATGTAGGCAGATTTGGTCTACTTGCTTATGGATGTGATGCCTATATGTAATGATCATTGCCATGAATAAATATTGCATAACTATCCGCTTTTCTATCAATTGCCCAAGAATAATTTGTTTACCCATTATATGCTTTCTACGAGAGAGAAGCCTCTAGCGAAAACTATGGCCCTAGGATATATTCACGAATATATTTACAAAATACTAAATACCTCACTGCCTTTTATTATTATTATTTAATTTTTATATTTAATATATTTCAGCTATCTATGTATCAGTACTTATTTCTTCCAAGTAATGAGTTCAAGGGGATTGACAACCTTCTTGCCCGCGTTGGGTGCAAGTGTGTGCTCTTTTGCGTGTAGGCGCTGAAGATAGGAAATTGCGTGGTTCTCCTACTAGTTTGATAAACTTGGTTCTCAGCATGGAAATTACTTATCTATATTGTGGTGCATCATCCCCTCCTCTTCGGGCAAAAATCCAATGCATATCACAAGTATCAGTGCTCAACCCCACCATGTACCTGCTTCCCAGCGTCAATCCTACCCTTGAGCGCCGTTCCGAACATGCGACTGACAATTCCTCACCGTCTTCATTTGCCTACAAGTCGCCCTCAAGCATATCGATCCTGTACCCTCTGTTGGGGAACGTTGCATGGTAAACAAAAAATTTCATATGCACACAAAAGATCTATCCATGGAGATGCATAACTACGATAGGGGATGTGTATCTATGTACTCTTGTAGTCTGTTATGCGGGAGCGTTAAAAACGCGGTTGATGTAGTCATACGTCTTAACGATCCAATCGCGATCCATCCCGATCAAGTGCCGAACAGATGACACATCCACGTTCACCACACGTGCATCTCAATGACATCTCCGCCTCCTCCATCCAGCGAGCAAGCCGGAGCATTAGATGGGATCTCTGGCAGCATGACAACACGGGGACGGTGGTAGTGGAGCAATCTCGGCAAGCACTACCGCAGATGCAATCGGAGGAAGAAAAAAAGTTGGGAGAGAGGGAGGGCTGCTCCTAGTGCTTGGGATGGCGACTTCCCTTGCTCCCCCTCTTTATTTATAGGAGGAAGGGGTAGGTAGGGAGCCGACCCAAGACCTTCTCCAAGGGAGTGCTGGCCCGCCAAAGGGAGGAGTCCTCCTCCCACGAGGGAGGTCAACGCCTAGGGGAGGAGTCCCTCCTCCCCAAGGCACTTCCTCACCTACCACCAAGGCGCATGGGCCCTTAGTGGAGGGGCACCCAGCCCACCAGGGGCTAGTGCGCCTCCCTCTTCAGCCCATGTGCCCTCCGGGGTGGGTGGAACCCCACCCAGTGGACCCCCTAAACCCTTTCGACACGCACGTACACTTTTGGAAAAACCTCGAACCTTTTCGGAACCCGAATACCACTTTCCCATATATATAAATATTCACCTATGGACCATTCCGGAACTCCTCGTGACGTTTGAGATCTCATCTGAGACTCCGAACAACATTTGGTCACCAACATACATATGCCGATAATATAATATCGTCATTGAACATTAAGAATGCACACCCTATGAGTTTGAAAATCATGTAGACATGACCGAGACATCTCTCCGGTCAATAACCAATAGCAGGACATGGATGCCCATATTAGTTCCTACATATTCCACAAGGATCTTTATCGGTCGAACCACGATGTCAAGGATTCAGCCAATCCCGTATGAAGTTCCCTTTGTCCATTGGTATGTTAATTGCCCGATATTCGAGCATCGGGTATCTCATACCTAGTTTAATCTCTTCATCGGCAAGTCTCTTTACTCATTCCATAATATAATATCCCATGAATAACTCTGTAGTTACATCGCCTACAAGCTTCTTGTGATGTTGTATTATCGAGACGGTCCAGAGATACCTCTGTGTCATATGAAGTGACAAATCCTATTCCGTGATGAGGACATGGCTACATTGGATATGATCACAAATATTGCATATGTGTATTTGTTTGATGTGATTTCTGATAAAGGTGATGCAATATTTTATTTATGCTATACAGAACAAAGTTACTTCACCTCTTTTAGTTTCATACGTAATTCCACAACTACCGGACACTTGTACAATCAAGATATGAAGATTGTTGCAAAATAGACGTTTAGGTGTTGTTCAAGAAGTTCCATAACGTCACTTTTAGCCAAAGACAAGATAGAGTCCAAGTATATCCCGTTGTGGACTCAGATTCAAACTTCATAGACATACGTGTCTCAAAGTGCCAATAACTTTTGCATCCAAAATCCAAATTTTGTGATTCTTTTTTATTTGAAAGTAGATTTCATGTACTTTCTAACACAATTGGATTCACCTTCAAATTTGTCTGGGGCATGGAGATATTGACGATACAATCTCATGCTGTTGTAGAATCCTAGTTAGACAATAAATCTGAAGGTGTTGCGTCACCTCTACTTAGGCCCATGGGCCTTGTACGACCTAAGGTTAGTTTTATGCCGCTTTGAGACATCCTCCCACCTCCTTGGCCACATCCCTTGCTCCTATATAAGTAGATCAATCTAGTAGCTTTTTTTGCTTGGGATTTGTTTAGTTAAAAGTTAGCCATTGCAACTTTATGTAGTTCGATTGTGTCCATTGACCATACCAATACTACTTTCATATCCCCACCTTTATCAATAGTTCATCTATATTCTAAATATACATATTGCTTTATCATATTCTTGCTTGTTCTTGGATTGCTTGTAGGAAGAGACCTTCATGGTCATGTTGATCATGCTCCCGTGAGGTCAATACCTCTTGGATTTGGTTTAGCGATTGCTAAGGCGCAACGTCGTGCATGTTTATAGTCGAATTGTCAAGGTTGCCTCCACCAAATCGTAGTTATCATCTCATCAAAATATTGGAACTCTCGTCTCTATTAGTCTCGATCCATGTTAACCCAATAGACATCCTCAAAGATACTTGTAGAGTACCTTTATGATCACCCAGTTACGAAGTGATGTTTGATAGACACAAGGAATTCCTTCGGTATTAGGCGGTTGCTTGATATCACTATCTTAGGAACACAGACTTGACTTGAAGAAAGCAGTAGCAAGAAACTAAGTGATACGGTCAAATGCTATGCTTACGGTTGGGTCTTATTCGTCACATCATTCTCCTAATGATGTGATCCTGTTATCAAATGACAACTCATGTCTATGGTTAGGAAACCATAACCATCCTTGATCAATGAGCTAGTCTAGTAGAGGCTCACTAGGGACACCATGTTGTTTATATAACTACACATGTATTTAAGTTACCGGTCAATACTATTCTAGCATGAATATTAAACGTGGTTAAGGGACTAATGTGTTTGTGAGTGTTCAAAGGTTAAAACCTGTAGAAGTCCAAGGAGATTTGGTTGAACTATCGAAGACTACCCCTAAAAATGTCCAAAGACAATGATGATGGCTAAAACCATTGGTTGTTCGTGAAGATAATAATAGAAGATAATTAAACTCGGAGACAAAGTCTTTTGGTTGTTTTGTTTCTTCTTTCCTGAGTCATTGGAATCACCGCATTATTAAGTGGGGTCAAGGTGATCGAAGTCAGATGCTGACGTGATGCTCAACCCAAAACACCTATGTCTTCGAGTGAAGACAATGAGAGGAAATCTCTTCCAGAGTTGCTTGAGTCAGCATTTCTTGCAGCCGAAGCAATTTTGCCATGTGAATCTTTGAAATCCGACCATTGGAACACGTGTCGGTTGGCCATTGACCCAGGGTCATTTTGGTCATGTCATGTCGTGTTGCGTGTTGCCTATAAATAGCCCACCCCTTCCACCATAAGTTTGTGGCTACTCCGAGTTAAATACAACTATTGTCGTTTTGGATCAACCCACCTCGAAGATATTAAGAGAGAGCTATCCCGCGAGGATAAACCCGAACACCTAGAGCCAGAGTGTTTGAGCATCATTGAAGTCATTCTATTATGAGTGAACTGAAGAGTTGTTATACTTGAAGACTGTCATCTTCGAGACGGTTAGGTGTCGTGGTCTAGAGCATCCAAGAGTCATTGTTGATTGTTGGGTGATCGAGTTTGTAAGGGTTTCAAAAGTCTCCCCTGAAGACTTACCGGAGTGATTGGACATGGTCTAAGTGACCTTGTATCAAGGGGGACAAGGTGAAGACAAGGTCTTCAGAATTTAATCTCAGCCTCCCCAACCAAACTTACAATTGTCACGACAACTATAACTAGTCCAACAAATCATGTGTCTTCGTCAAGCTACTAGTTCTAACATTCAGTATCTTGCTTTCTGTACTGTACTATTAAGACACTGCTTGATCATCTCAATTGAAAGACATACAACAAAGACATTCTTTAACTGCCATTTATCTTCATTCTACCTAAGTTTATCTTTGATTCATCTTCCTGTACATGATGACTATGCTTTCCCTGCCTGAATATCTTTGTAGTATTCCATGCTTTGCTTAGATCCTTGATTGACATCCCTACTTGATCCTATTTTGCTTCCGCATACTTTGGATACATTTACTGTTTTGAAGCTTTTCATAAAAATTGCCTATTCACCCCCCTCTAGCCAATAACTAGCACTTTCAATTGGTATCAGAGCAAGGTACTCCCTTGTTATGTGTTCCGGTTTAACTACCAGGAGTTTTATCTATTGTCTACTGCAGGGATAATCAAGGTCTGTGCCGCGTGCCCTGTCATTGATTGCAAAGACTACCCGTACTGGAAGAACAAGATGCGGATACATCTCAAAATCATTGACATTGAACTCTCGTATGTCGTCATGGCTAGCATTCCCAAGGTTATTGAAGGTGTCATTGCTGCTGATGTGAAGTGATTTGCTCAACTAGACTCGGCAGTCAAAAACACCTTCTATGGTTATCTCACCAAATGACAGTAGGTCCATGTGAGTGCTCTTGACACTATGAAGCAAATTTGGGAATGGCTGCCCAAGGTAATGAAGGTGTTTCATCTGAGAGAGGCTCATGTGTAGATGTGCTTCACAACCTGTTCAACAGCTTCAATAGGCTTGACAATGAAAATTTATAGCTCATGTTTGATTGACTTACTGATATCTCAAATGAGTTGAATACTCTCGGCACCACTGATAACACCAAACATGAAGTTGTGAAGGAGCTATTGAGATCTCTTGACAGTTCCTTTGACACTCTTGCTCTCATGATCCAAGAACGTCGTGACTTCAAGGATTTAGAACCTATTGATATACTTGAGAGGATGAACACCCATGAGTTCCAACAGACTGAAAAGAGGGAAATTTATGGTTCCAATTATGGTCTCTCTCATGCCCTAAAGGCAAAGCTTGTGTCTTCAACTGAAAAAGAAGAATCTGAATGCAGTTCCGATGGTGCAGAAGACATTGGCAAATAACTTGCTTTGCTCGTAAGGAAGTTTCAAAATTCGCCAAGTCAAAGATCTTTGGAAAATCTTCAAGGCGTGACTCCAAGAAGTGTGGAGAATGTCTTCACGTGACAACAAGAGGCAAACTTGTCACAAATGCAAGAAAGTAGGTTACTTCATCGCTGATTGTTCTTGATGGGAGAAGGAAACCTAGAAGAAGAGCAAGGACTATGGTTCTGATGATAGGAAGAATAAGAAGAAGAAGCATCATAAGTCTTCATGCTAATCTTCATCTCATGAGAAGATATCTTCTCACAAAGCTCATGCTTCCATTGGCAAGGAGATGGACCCTGACTCTAAATCTGGGTCTGAAGCTGAAGGGGAATCTGAGGAGGACTCTGACTCTGAAGTTGCTGGTTTGGCTATGGATTATGCCTTCGTTGCTTCATATGTCTTCTACCCCAAAGATAATGGCCCCCTCATAAACACTCAAACCAATGACGACGACTATGCTCCAGCCTACTGCTTCATGGCAAAATGATCTAAGGTATCCTCAAAATCTTCACGTTATGACTCTGATAGTGAAGATGAATCTGATGATGACTTGAAACCTAGATATTCTCAACTTGTCAAGATTGCCACTAAACAAAAAAATCCTATAGAGAAAATGCAAAAATATTTAGAGAAAAGTGATGACCTATTACGTGACGAGATGAATCTGAATGAAACTATGGCTGGTGACATGCAAAGTCTTCATTCATGGTTTGAAGATCCCCAAAATCGTCATGATATTCTCACAAGTGACCATGAGAAGATTTATTATGAATATCTTCCAAGAAAGCAAGATCTTGAGAAGTTGAGAGAAGCTCATGAGGATCTTCAAAAGGAAAACGAGTCAGTCCTAGCAGAACACATCAATACGGCTCAGGGTGAATTTAATGCTTCATGCCTAAAATGCCTTACTCATGAAGCAAATGATTCACCTGCTGAATGTTCAAATGCTTATAAAAATGCATTATCTTCAACTGTATGTGTGTTATCTAACCCCTCGTCTGAGGAAACCACTGCTACCACTGATGACAATGACATGTTGAAGACAGTGCTTGAAAGAGGCATGTACGAAAGTCTGAAGGGGCATCAGATTTTGTGTGATGTCCTCAATAAGAAAATCTTGAACAAAAACCTTAGGAAAGAGGTTGTTTGTTTTGAAAGAAACATCAAAGTCGATCGATCTTACTGGAAGCCTGAGAAGTACCCCAAAACCACATGGGTTGCTGCAAAGGGTCCCTCAGTTGATCCATCCACACTATCTGGCTTTAACTGTGCCAATCCTATCATTATTGCTGAATATTTTGGCTCCAATTATAAATTGTTCCAATCTTAGAATGGTGAAGTGTTTGCTAGATTTATTGGAGCTAACTGTAGGAATGGTTCACCCATGAAGAGGATCTCGGTTCCCAAATGTCTTCTTGAGAAGCTTCATGTGAATGTCATGACGATATGTCTTAGGAAGAAGACATATCCCAGATCATATCCTTTGAGAAGACAAAGATCTTCATATGATCATGCTAACAACTATGTTTCGCTGGGAAGTACCGAAATGACTCATAAATAGGAGCACTATGGCATGAACTGTTATGTTCATACCACTAAGAACTTTTATACATATTCATTTGAGTATACTAACCCTCCTGTGAAACACGCTATTAGGGAAACAATTTCTAATTTATCTGATGCTGCTTTACGTCTCATTACTTGTAAGCCACCCCTTCAGATGTGGGTGGTTAAGAAGAACTATCTTCATGCAACATCGGGTCTCCAAATCAAACATGATATAACTTGAAGATTATGTCTGCATTCTTGTCTGGAGCCAAGAAAACTAATGAAAATAGTGCTACCATTTATATCGTCCAATGTTAGTGTTACCACTTCAATAACTTCACTAATGCATGATATTGTTGCATGCCTTGGTGAACAAGACTAATTTTCAATACAGGAAGATAAATCCAACACCACTGAATGGACCATGGACAGTGGATGCACTAGTCACAGGACTCATGATCGAAGACTATTGATGGAGTCAACTCTTCTATCTCCAACGAAAGATCACATTGTCTTTGCCTATAAAAGTAGGAGCAAAGTATTGGGACTAGGTATAGTTGCTATCACAAGGGATCGACAAATGGATAATGTGATGCTGGTCGAAACCCTTGGTAACAACTTAATGTCTGTCTCAATGCTTTGTGATCTTGACATGCTCATTATATTAGGCAAATTACAATGCGTTGTACTAATGGCCTGTGACACCAAAGTTTTCGAAGGTTTTTGAAGAGGTGATCTATACATGGCAGCCTTCTCTGCAGGACCACATGTTGCCATATGTCTTCTAGCAAACACATTAGAGTGATGGCTATGGCATAGAAGACTAGGACAAGCTGGCATGAGGAACTTGCACACACACACCAAGAAGAAGCTTATCATCGGCGTGGAGGGAGTCAAGTTCAAGAAGGATCACCTATGTGGTGCCTTTGAAGTCGAGAACAAGACCATGGCCAAACATCCCTCAAAGACAATCATGACAACCTCTCATCCATTCGAGCTGCTCCTTATGGACTTATTCGACCCGACTTAGTACTCCACTTTTTGTACCTCTATAAATCTATATGGCTTCATGATTATTGATGATTAATCTAGATATACATGAGTGCACATTTTACTCTACAAAAATGAAGTGTAGGTTGTCTTCAGACGCTTCGTGAATAGGTGCATGACCAACTATGACATCAAGTTCAAGCACATCAGGGGTGAAAATGACACAGAGTTCAACAACACTGGTCTTGACACATATCTTGACACTCTTGGTGTCACACATGAGTCATGTACTCCATACACACTACAACAGAACGACATCATGGAACGCAAGAAGAATAGTCTCATAGAGATGGCTCGCACTATTCTTGATGAATAAAAGAAACCTCCAAAACTATGGCCTGAAGCCATTGACATTGCTGGCACATCATCAACCGGGTATATCTTCACAAGTTTTTCAAGAAAACCTCATATGAGCTGCTTACTAGTAAGAAGCCCAATGTAAGTTATTTCATAGTTTTTGGTTCAAGATGTTGGATTCGAGATCCACACCACACGTCCGAATTTGCACCAAAAGCACATGAGATTTTCATGCTTGGTTATGGAAAGGATTCACACACCTACAAAGTCTTCAACACTTTTCACAATAAAATTGTTGACACTGTAGATGTACGGTTTGATAAAACTAATGACCCGCATAGAGAGCACATGCCTCCTATGCTAGATGAACTTCCACTGAAGAAGCTATTAGGCTGATGGGCACTAGTGACATCATGCCCGAGGAACCAGAAGTTTTGTGGGCACTTTGCTTTTATATCTATTTAAGATCCCACCAAAGCTGATGAAGCCTTCAAGGAATCAGAATGGATTCAAGCAATGCAGGAAGAGCTTCATTAATTCGAGCTCAACAACATATGGGAACTCGTCAAGTGACCAGATCCACGCAAGCATAACATCATTGGTACGAAGTGGATCTACCATAACAAGAAAGATGAATCTGGCCAAGTGGTCAGAAACAAGGCTCACCTTGTAACTCAAGGCTATACACAAGTTGAGGGTATTGATTTCGATGAAACATTTGAACCTGTTGCTAGACTTGAAGCCATACACATACTGCATGCTTACGCCAACCACTATGATATATGATTATATCAAATGGATGTCAAAAGTGCATTCCTCAATGGTATGATTTAGGAAGAAGTATATGTTGCTCAACCACCGGGATTTGAAGATGCAAAACATCCTAATATGGTTTACATGCTCAACAAGGCATTATATGGCCTCAAGCAAGCACCAAGGGCTTGGTATGACACACTCAAGGAATTTCTCGAGGAGAAAGGCTTCAAACTTGGTTCACTTGATCCTACTCTCTTCACTAAATCATATTCTGGTGAACTATTTATATGTCAAATCTATGTGGATGACATTATGTTCGGCTGTACTAACAATCAATATAGTGATGAGTTTAGCTTCAGGATGGAAGATCAATATCACATTTCGATGATGGGAAAGCTGAAGTTCTTTCTAAGGCTTCAGATTCGACAACAAGAAAATGTCATCTTTATATCATAGGAGAAATACCTCAAGGTATATCTCAAGAAATTTGTCATGCAAGATTCCAAGGGATACAAGACCCCAATGCCGACAAAAAACCACCTCTGGACTGACAAAAATGGTAAAGATTTCGGTCAGAAGGTATATCCGTCCATGATTGGATCTTTATTGTACATATGTGCATCTATGCGAGATATAATGCTTAGCGTATGCATTTGTGCCTGATTCCAGGGACACCAAAGGAATCGCATCACCTCGACGTGAAGCGAATACTTTGATATTTGGCTCACACGCCAATGATAGGATTATGGTATCCAAAGGGCTCGAAGTTTGATCTCATTAGCTATTCATATTCAGATTTTGTTGGTGATAGAGTTGATCGGAAGTCTACAACAGGCACTTGTCACTTTCTTGGTCGATCTCTTGTAAGTTGGTCTTTGAAGAAGTAGAACTATGTATCATTCTCCACTACTGAAGCCGAATACATTGCGACTTGCGCGTGCTACACTCAGCTTCTCTGGATGAAGCAAATGCTCAAAGACTACGACATAAACAAGAATGAAGTACCACTCTATTGTGATAATGAGAGTGCTATGAAGATCGCCAACAAGCTAGTACAACACTCAAAGACAAATCATATTTAGATATGTCATCATTTCCTTTGTGATCATGTGTTGAAGGGAGATATTGTCATCGATCCTCCGAAGTCAAAAGAGCAATTGGATGATATCTTCACAAATCTTTTGGATGAGAAGAGGTTTTGCATGTTGTGCTGTGAGATAAATATCTTAGAATCCAAAAATGTCCATTGAATGGACACACATCCTATTACTTATGCACTTTGCTGATTTTGATGCACAACACACAATGTAACGTATGTCTCCCCCTTAAGTTACAACTCATTACATCATGCACCATCGGGCTTAAGTTACAACTCATTACATCAAAACACTTCAGAAGAACCAAGAATTTGTAACTTAATAAAGTTTATAAGCCCCAAAATAGATCCCGCTTAAAGACTAACTCTTAGATTTCTCCCCCTTTGTCATGAAGTGACGAAAAGGGACAAAACTGAGGACTAACGCCCTTTGAAGAAATTCACTTGTTGGCTGATGTAGAGGCATAATGATTCTTGGAGATAGGCTTCTTCATTGGACTAGTCGCATTGTCTTCTGGTTCTTCATCTGACTCAGCAGTGGAGATTGAAGAAAACGAACTGTCATCCAAGTCGGGACCTGGAATTGGCTTGAATTTATTCTTTGGAGGCCATGACCAGTCGAAGTCTTGAGTAAACTCCAATTCCTCAAGTTCCTCTTGAGTCTTCAGATGAGCCAAGGTGGCCCAAGTGCTATCAAACACCTCATGAACATAATTGTTATTTTTCTTCACTTCATTGTGAGTTTTGTTGAGGGTTTTCACAATGGCACTAAACTGTCATTTAACCCACTTGTGATTCCGATCGACTTTCTGATGAAGACCGAGGAGTAGCTCTCTGTTATTCATCACTCTCGGGGCTGTTGGGCTTGGAGGATCTTGGGTAGCAATGTCATCATATGAAGAATAAGAATCTACCTTACGAATTTGGCCATCAAGGGGCTGATTTCCTTCATCAATTACAGACTTGCCTTTGCCTTCAACAAGCTCAAATGATTTCATGATGACTTTGATCGACGGCAGATATCCGAGGTGATTCTGAAAATCAGCTTGGTAGTTGATGCCTGACCTGTTTCTGATGAATCTCATCATCCATGATGCATAAATCTTCAATTCAAATGGCGACACGGCATTCTCAGCCAAAGTCTCCAAGAAGAAATCATGAAGGTTCATATGTATGCCATGGATGACCTTGAACATGATATTCTTCATGATGCCTACGGCATCTTCTTCATCATCATGCCCTTTTATAGGAGGAATGGCATAAGACAAGATTTTGTAGACTGTTCTTGGTTCATACTTCAAGTCTTGTACCAGAAATCGAGTCCTTGGAGGTTGGTCCTTGGCCAAAGGCTTCATGAGGACTTCCATCAGCCTGTTGGGCAGTTCACGTTCATCATACACCAGAACTGCATCCTCTGAGGGAATTGATATTGGAAGAGCTTGAAGAAATTCACTTGCAGGCGCTTTGTAGTGTGTGTCCTGAGTCATCCAATCCAAAACCCAAGTATTAACATCCTTTGGATCGCCAGAGATGTGTAGTGTGGCGTAGAATTGAAGAATGATGTCACTATTCCAATCTCCGATGTTAGTGAAGAATGATGTCACTATTCCAATCTCCGATGAACATTGAGGACTGGAGCAAAGCAAGGTATTTCCTCCATATCACAGTAAGGAATATGGGTATGCTGAAATATCTTGTTCCTCCCACAAAGCACAGAAGCATAATAGTTAAGTTGATTTCTATTCCAAAACTTCCTATGTCTGATGCGAAGCTTGTCATATGGATTTTTGCCAGTGAAGTATATGCGTTCTTCATAGAATGCATCTTACTAAAATTTTGGCCTTTGGGAGAATGGCTGATTCTGCCGCGGTTGAAGATTATGCTGCTGTTCTTGAGGAGTAGCGACTACCATTGTTGTTTCTGTGTTTACCACAACAATAGCGGTTTCAGTGTTTGGTGCAGTAGCATTTTCTTCAGTCTGAGCATTTTCCTTAGTTTAAGGATTTTCCCCAGTTTGAGGATTTTCTTCAGCTTGAGGAATTTGCTTGTTGGAAGAGGCAGTTGCAGTATTCGTCGCTACATTGTCTTCAGCTGATGCAGCTAATTCTTGAGCAGATTCCTCACGAATGCTTTTCCCATCAGATCCAGTGAGGATTTCAGTTGCAGCAGGTGTCAGAGGAATTTGAGTTGACCTTGGTGAGTGAGGATGAGTTTCTTCCCAGAAATCATCATGAATTATTGGAGTGTTGCACCCAGTGTCATCATCACCCACTTGTTCTTCAGTGGTCTTGGGAAGAATGGTGGACTGAGGAGTATCGTCTATCTGTATTTCCTCATCCATTATTTTTTCATCTTCAACATCATCCATTTCATCATCTTCTTCAGGAATGACATAGTCATGTCCGAAGGGAATGATCAAGTATGATGGTGCTACATTCAGAGGAGTAGCATCCACTGTGTCAGTTGAAGACTCTGACTGAGTGACCTTCACGCGTTTGGCCGCTGAGGTTTCTGAGATTAGTGAAGCTTTTCTCTTCTTTGCTTCTTTCTCAGCCGCTTTAGTCTTCTTCACGTCTAATGCAGATGGAGTCAATTTCTTTACCTTTGAAGGTTGTGGTGAAGGAGCAGCTTCCTAAGGCACTTGTGCAGTGTCAGGCCTGTCATTTTCGTTAGCTGGAGCATTTTCTTCAGTTGGAGTATCTTGAGGAATTTCCTGAGCAGCTGGTTCATCGGTTTCATCTTCCTCAGGCAGCTGAACAATGTAGCTTGACTAAGGTGATGTTTGTTGCTTTGGAGGGGGCATTCTCTTGTTGTATTCATCAACTGCAGCTGATGCAACCTTGATGAAATTCATCTTGATGCCATGACGGTCAGTGTGAAGACTTGTATACTTGTCTGTTAGGGTTTTAAGTTCAGCCTGAGTTGATACAAGTGCTTCTGGCATCATCTTGAGGAGATTCTGCTTGAGGAATGTCTCCTTCTTTAGTTTTGCAGCCTTAGCTTGCCCGGCTTGCTGCACTTTCCACTTTGCCTCATTGATGATAGTGGCCACCATGTGGCTTACACCACGGGGAAGCTTTAAGTCATCAACGGGGGTGTTTGGATCTTCATACCAGAGGTCGATGAAATCCAGCAAAACCTTAGGGTCCATGGCTAGAGGAATGGAGTTGCTGGAGGCTTGTGCAACCCGTTCCTGTTTGTTTCTAATGAAAGCTTGAAGTGTCTCCTCATCATATTCTTCACTTCCTTCTGATGCAGAAGGAACGTTGATGACTTTGCTAGGACTTGGCATGATGCCTCTTCCAGCAGTCATTTTAGTCTTCAATAAAGTTGGTGAAGACTTTGCAGCAGAGCTAGTGGCAGATGACAATGAGGAATTGATTGAGTAGGCCGATGCTTAATGAGCTACTTCTGTTGAGGTTGTGAAGACTTTGATGATGTTGAATTTTTTTCTGCCGTTGCGGCCTTCTGAGGCAACTGCTCTTTTGGCACTATGGCTTTGGGTTTCTTCAACAAAGTCTTCTTCTGAGGAATTTCTATAGCAGAGGCCTCAGTAGCTGAAGAGGTGGCCGTAGTGGCTGCAGCAGCAGAGTCATCATTGAATTTCTTCATGGATGCTTCTGCCTTCTTCTGTAACTTACACAGATATTTGCTCTTCTCATCTGGGTAATCCTCAATAGTTTCAACACTTGAGGGATGAGCAGCTTGTTGATCACCCCGAGGAGGCCTCTTGCAAGGTGGCTTGAGGGAGAATTTCTTCGTATACTTAGGAGTAACATATCAGTACTCCTTCCACTCCTTAGTCCACCAGCGTTTAATTTTCAGAAGCTTGATCTTGCGCTTTGCCATGGTTTCTTTGCCATGAATTTCCTCATCTGGAGTGCAGTAGTCAGCACATATGTCTTCAGGTATTTCAAAAGCTGTGTTTTATTCAAGCTTCTTTCCTCCCTTCTGCTTCCGGTCATCCTCCATTTTCTTCAACTGAGGCTTTTGTTAAGGAATATAAACTCTTGAAGATTCTGATGACACACGTAAAGTTTCTTCGAGGAATGCTGCAAATGAGTTACGTCGATGAGAACCTAGTGATTCATCAGCTGACATTTTTGTACCTATGAACAGAGTATAGGTGCGAAGAATTTGGAGAGGTCATATGTGTTCTTATATTTGAAGAAATTTAAAAAAATTAGTAGTTGAGGAATTTAACCAGTGGGTTGAGGAATTTGACTAAGCATTCTGATCTTGGGTTCTAGAGTTGTGGAGATTCGAGAATTTACACAATTGAGGAATCGCATGAAGAATTTTATTGGCTTAGTGAAATTCATCAAGTGTTTGAGGAATGAGTGTTCATCGCTGATAGACACTCTGAGGAAAACAGATTTCGCGAGTCTAAAGTGAATTAATAGATGAAGAGAGGCAGTAAAATAGGATTTTAATTACCCTGAGCGAAGAACACGAAGAATTGGAGCAGTAAAAGAGGGAAGTTCCTTGGTTCAGCTCTTTAGCGCCCTAACTTGGCAACTGAAGTCAGCTACGGCGGGGTGGAAGACGAGTTTCCGCACCCGGCGTGAGTCCGGCGACGGCGTGGGCAAGACAACGAAGCTTTTCCTCACCAGCGACGAGATTGTTAGCGGTGGCGCTAGGGTTGAGCTCGAGTGGAGAAGACGAGAGAACGAAGAGTTTTTACTGAGGGGGGTAAGGCCTATATATAGCTCAAGTGAAAAATTGTTCGGCCAAAACTTTCGGACTGAACTGCCCTTGCCCATTCGTCTCCGCATGACACATGGAGCCCACGACTAAAGCAGTTGAGTTCGTGGTTATCCGATCGTGAGAAGTGGGTCCAGTTACTGTGTAACATTATAAAAATGATTTTTGAATCTTTGAGGAATTCGTTGCAAAGTCCACAGCTGATAAGGACAGATTGAGGATTTTGAACAAGTGTCAAGTAGAACGCATATGAAGAAATGAATAGACTGGGTTGAGGTAAGCATATAGGGGAGTCGGGTCCGATCACATTCACTTAGATGAAATATCAAATTGAAGACTAAGCTATAAGTGAATGCTACTGAGGACTTTGAAATTTCAGTCTATATATATATATATATATATATATATATATATATCTATGGAAATGATAATCATCAAACGTTTTGAATAATTTGAAGATTTTGAAAAACTTGAGGATTTTGTGACAAAGTGTCAGATTCATGAATTTCAACTTTGAAGAAAAACAACTTGATGAATTTCAAAGTTGGGTGGTGGTGTGACCCACCGTATAAGAATGATGATTTCAGGAGCCGCGTACAATTGTCGTAGGCCCCTCAGAACTAGAGTGATATTCACACTAATTTCTTCACACTAAGAGTGAGATTCTTCATTGATCGAAGAAAATCGATTGTTCGTGTGTTGCACTTCTAAGTGATCAATTTTGCATAAGTGTTAGGATGTGTGCATGTTTTAACAAAACATTTGGAGACTCTAGGATATTTAGCTCACACCAAACTTGCAAAACCTTTTCTCATCCAAGGGCTTAGTGACAATATCTGCTAGCTGATTGTCAGTCTTCACATGATCGATGATGATATTGCCCTTGAGGACACTGCCCCAAAGAAAATGATGAAGAATCTGAATGTGCTTAGTCTTCGAGTAGGCGATCTTGATTGCACTCTCATTGTTGCAATAGAGGGGCACATTGTTCATGTTGATGTCGTAGTATTTGAGGGTTTGCTTCATCCATAGCAGTTGAGCACAGCAGGATCCAACAGCAATGTACTCAGCTTCGACAGTGGAGAGAGAAACACAATTCTGCTTCTTTGAGGACCAACAGACTAATGATCTTCCGATGAAATGGCAAGTGCCAGATGTTGACTTGCGATCCACACGGTCACCAGCATAATCAGAATCAGAATATCCAACGAGATGAAGATTTGATCCCTTGGGTACCATTATCCTACTGTTGGTGTGTGAGCTAAGTATCGAAGAACATGCTTCATGGCCTTATGGTGTGATTCGTGCGGTTTTGCTTGAAAACGAGCACACATGCAAACACTAAGCATTACATCTGGCCTAGATGCACATAGATACAATAAAGAGCCAATCATCGAGCGATATACCTACTGATCGAAATCTTTACCATTTTCGTCAGTGCAGAGGTGGTCGTTGGTAGGCATAGGAATACTGAGGCCTTTGCTTTCATGCATGTCGAATTTCCTCACAACATCCTTGAGGTATTTCTCATGTGATATGAAGATGCCATTGCGTTGTTGACGAATTTGAATACCTAAGAATAATATCAGCTCCCCCATCATAGACATCTGATATTCTTCACTCATCATGTAAGCAAATTAATCACTGTAAAGTTTGTCAGTACAACCAAAGATAAAGTCATCGACATATATTTGGCACACAAATTGTTCATTTTCATAGGATTTTGTGAAAAGAGTTGGATCGAGTGAACCAGGTTTGAAGCCTTTCTTCATGAGGAATTCCTTTAATGTATCATACCATGCCCGAGGGGCTTGCTTGAGGCCATAGAGTGCCTTTTTGAGTCTGAAGACTTTGTCTGGATGCTTCAGATCCTCAAAACCTGTGGGCTGAGCAACATATACTTCTTCCTCAAGCTTACCATTTAGGAATGCACTTTTCACATCCATTTTATATAGAGTAATGTTATGATGATTAGCATAAGCAAGCAGTATTCGAATAGCTTCAACTCTAGCAAAAGGTGCAAAAGTTTCATAGAAATCAATTCCTTCAACTTGTGTGTACCCTTGGGCAACAAGTCGTGCCTTATTCCTCGCCACATGACCATCCTCATCTTGCTTGTTTCGTAAAATCCACTTGGTGCCGATGATATTGTGCTTGCGAGGATCTGGTCGTTTGACGAGTTCCCATACGTCATTTAGCTTGAATTGAAGAAGTTCATCTTGCATGGCTTGAATCCATTCAGGTTCCATGAAGGATACATCAACTTTTGAGGGTTATGTGATAGACACAAAAGTGGAATGCCCACAAAAGTTAACTAAATGTGAAGCTTTTGAGCGAATGAGAGGACCTGGCGCATTGATGTCATTGAGGATTTTGTCAAGTTCTACTTCATTTGCAATCCTTGCATGATCTGGTTGAGGATTTTGTCTGGGCTGGGGAATTTGATCTGGAGAAATTTCCTAAGGTGCACCTTCTTGAGTTTCATCAGTGCTCGGGATGATTTCTTCAGCAATTCCCTCAATAGGAACGATGTGTTCAGTATCCTTGAACTTGATAGCTTCCTCAGGAGATAATTTGTCTAGCACAGGAGGCAATTGCTCTCTTTGCGAGCCATTAGTTTCATCGAACGGCACATCTACAGTTTCAACAACCTTGTTGCGATAGGTGTTGAAGACTTTGTAGGTGTGCGAGTCCTTTGTGTATCCAAGCATAAAACCCTCATGTGCTTTAGCTGCAAGTTTTGAGCTATGGTGAGGATCTCTAATCCAGCATTTTGCACCGAAGACTTTGAAATAACTTACATTGGGTTTCTTGTTAGTGAGGAGTTCATATGAGGTTTTATTGAGGAATTTGTGAAGATATACCCTGTTGACGATGTGGCAAGAGTGTTGATTGCTTCAGGCCAGAAACGACGATGATTCTGGTATTCTTCAAGCATGGTCCATGCCATTTCAACCAGAGTCATGTTCTTGCATTCAACGACGTCATTCTGTTGAGGAGTATAAGGAGCAGACAATTTGTGAGTATAATCATCAAGACCAGTGTTTTTGAATTTTGTCCCATTATCACTCGTGATGTGTTTGATCTTGGCGCCGTAGTTCGTCGAGACCCTTGATGAAAAACATTTGAAGACTTCATACACTTCAGTTTTATACAGTATGATATGTACCCAAGTGTGTCGAGAGTAGTCATCAACGAGGGCAAGCCATATCTGGATGCTTCATTGGTTAGAGTTGCATAATGAGTAGGTCCAAACAGATCCATGTGAAGCAATTCAAACGGACGAGTAGTAGTCAAGATAGTCTTCGAGGGGTGTTTGGATCTGGTCATTTTTTCAGACTCACAAGCACCGCACATGTGGTCCTTGAGGAATTTGACTGATCCAATGCCAATGACATGCTTCTTCTTCGCCAGCGTGTGCAAATTACTCATGCCTCCATGACCAAGTCTTCGATGCCATAGCCAGCCTTCTGAGGTTTTTGCTAGTAAGCATGTGGCTGGTAGAGGACCTGTGGAAAAATCAACAATGTACAAATCTCCTCTCCTAAAGCCTTCGAAGACATTGGATCTTTCGGATTCCATGATGACTGCACATCTGTATTTTACAAAGATAACAAAGCATTGAGACTGACATGAGGTTAAACCCAAGGGATTCGACAAGCATCACTTTGTCCATGTGTCTGTCCTTGGAAATAGCCACTTTGCCAAGTCCCAATACCTTGCTTTTACCTTTGTCAGCATAAGTGATTTGCTTCAGTGGTGATGGAGTTAGTGGCATATTCATCAACAAGATTTTATCACCAGTCATGTGGTTTCTGTAACCACTGTCAAGAACCCACTCAGTATTCTTGGGTTTGTCATACTGTAGATGAATTAGTACAACTTACCATCTCATATGCTTCAGACTTGAAGAATATGATTTCAATTCAGATAAGAATTTCATCATAAACAGTAAATTTGAGGACGTGTGAAATGATATCATTTCATTAATTTTAGCTTGCGTCCAATCAAGCATTTTCCTCAGGTCTCTAGCAAATTCTTCAGATGATGATTTTCATCTAGAGACCTGTCCTGCAGAAGTGATTAGTCGAAATTCTTCACCACCCACATCCGAAGGTGTGGCAAAGAGTTCATCATCCTGCGAGCACCATATGAGAAAGGGGGCATTGAAGCTAATGCACTTCGTTTCACAGTAGGGGGTTATAGTACTCAAATGAATAGGCAGAGAAGTTCTTTGAGGATTTATGAACTTAATGATTTGAGGAATAATGCTCATATTCATATCCCTTGTAATTTCCCTACACATGAGAAGCGTTAGCATGAGTACGAGCATAGTTTTGACAAGTTGAGGATTTTGATCCTCTTGAAGACTTTCGTCCTCCTGAGGAATTTGATTTGGGGTTCAGGTTCTTCACATGTGGTGTCATGAGGACATTCACGTGAAGATTTTCCAACTAACTTTTGGAGACCCAGATTTTCCTCAGGGGTGGTCCATTCCTGTAGTTAGTTCCTACATATCGAGCAAATACTTCACCAGATTGATTTTTGAATAGTTTATAGTTGGAGTCAAATGATGCATCTGAGGAATAGAATAATTCACATGCAAAGCCTCTTAGAGTAGATGGATCAACAAAAGGTCCTTTAGTAGCAACCCATGAGGTTTTGGGGTACTACTCAGGTTTCCTGTATGATCCGTCATAATTCAATTTCCTCTCGAAGGCAATTCCTTCTTTCCTCGGGTTCCTGTTCAAAATCTGATTTTTGAGAACATCGCAAAGGGTTTGATGCCCTTTGAGACTTTTGTATATGCCTGTCACATACAATTCCTTCAGCCCTGCATTTTCGTCAGTAACATTTGTGGTTTCCTCAAGTGAGGAATTTGCTACCACAGGAGCAATTGAAAATTTTGATCAATAGAAGCATTTGATGATTCCGGTGAAGAATTAGTAGTTTCACGCTCGATGCATTTGAGACATGGTGGAGTGAATTAAACCTGATTTGCACTGATCTGTTGAGAAAGCAATGGATCGTTTTCCACTCGAAGATCATCATGACACATCTTCAACTTCTCAAGATCAAGTTTCCTTTGAAGAAAATCATAGGAAAGTTTCTCATGATCAGCCAAGAGTGTGCCATAACGATCTTGAAGACTATCAAATCTAGACTAAAGACTTTTCACATCTTTAGTGAGGATTTGTGTACGATTCATTTCATCATAAAACAGATCATCGCTTTTGTCTAGCAGTTTTTGAAGATTTTCAATGGCACTTTGGTGTTTAGTTGCAATGTTGGCAAGTTTACTATAACTGGGTTTTTTATAATCATCAGTTTCACAGTCACTTGAATCAGAGGAGGAAGTGTCATTCGGTACCTTTGAACCTTTTGCCATGAAGCAATAGGTTGGAGCGAAGCCATCAGCATAGTCATCATTGTAGATGGCGTTGTCATTTTCCTCAAGGTTGAAGATTGACTTGGCGACGAATGTGGTAGCCAGTGCAAGACTTGCCACACCAGAATCTGTGTCTTCTTCAGAACCTTCCTCTTCATCACATTCCTCAGATTCTTCCTCGGAATCCATTTCCTTGCCAATGAGTGCCTGAGACTTTCTGAAACTAGTCTTCTCGCTACAGGAATCTCAGAATTGCCGTCTACCATGGCTGAGGGCTAAGGGGTGAACCCGGGACGACAAATGCTTTGCCGTCCGTCAGTTGACGACAAACTAGACGGCAAAAAATATATCTGGTCAAGAGGTTATTTGTCGTGTGCTTTTGTAAGGCGGACGACGAAGAATCTTTGCCATGAGAGGGCAAACAGCAAATAAAATGGGACGGTAGATCCACAGACGCTCCCGTCAAGTGCTAATGGTAGGCTTCTCCTCTTTGCCGTCTGCCCTACCCTCTTTGCCGTCAGCCATGTTTAGGGCCGACGGCAAAGGGGGGCACCCAGCCCCTCTCTCCCTCCCACCTTTGCCGTCAGCCCTCCTCCCTTTGCCGTCTGCCCTCCTCTCTTTGCCGTCAGCCATATTTGAGGCCGACGGCAAAGGGGGCACCCAACCCCTCTCTCCCTCCACCTTTGCACCTAGCCCCTCCCACCTTTGTCGTCTGCCCTATGGCCTTTGCCGTCGGTGGGCGGACGACAAAGGCTCAAAACAGCCCCTGTTTATTTTATTTTCTATTATATCTAGCAATTTTCACAATAATCAGGATATATATATATATATGACAGAAATAAATTTGTTTCCATACTCATAACCATATTAAAATAACTTTCATCCATAGTACATACATATTATGCAAGTTGCATCCGTACCAAACCATATATTACACCAGTTTCATCCATGCATATACAAAGTTTCATATATATCCATATACTACAATAGTTTCAATACAAGCTTCTGTGAAGCCATGGTACAAGAAACCATATTCAAGCATTCCATCAATGTAATCCAATCTTCTCGTGAAGTGAATGTAATATGCAAAAAGACAAATAAGAAAGTTAGAAGAAGAATACTAGATAAAGAAGAGAAGTATAGGTTATTTCGGAGAGAACTTAGCTAAGTATAGGCCATTTAATAGCTAAGTTAGGTGGAATAGGTCATCTTGGAGCTACATAGCATTATTATGTCATTTAGGAGATAACTTAGCTAAGTATAGGTCATTCTTGAGCTAACTTGGATAAAAGTTGTCATTTTGTAGCCAACTATGATTATTAATCCATTTTGACCTTATTATGTCATTTTGGAGCTAAATTAGTCATTTTAATGAGCTAACCAAGGTTCTTATGATGTTTTTACCTAACTAAGCTAATTATGTCATTTTGGAGGATAATTAGCTAAGTATGTCTTTGTTGGGGAAAATAAGCTACGTAGAAGAAGAAAGAGAAGAAGCAAGAAGAGAAGAAGAAAGAGAAGAAAAAGAAGAAGAAGGAGGAGGAGGAGGAGAAGGAGGATGAGAAGGAGAAGGAAGAAGATAAGAAGAAGGAAAGAAGAAGGACAAGAAGAAGGAGAAGGAGGAGAAAAAGGAGAAGGAGCTTCTCTCCTCCTCCTCCTTCTCCTTCTTCCTCCTTCTCCTTCTCCTTCTTCTTCGCTTCCTCTTATCTTCTTCTTCTTCTTCCTTCTTTTCATTTTTCCTCTTTCTTCTCCTCTTGTCCTCTTCTTCGGGCTAAATTAGCTAATTATGCCTTTTTTGAGGTAATTATGTCATTTTGGAGGATAATTAGCTAAGTATAGGTCATTTTTTTTAAATAGGCCATTATTAGCTTATTATGTCATTTTGGAGCTAAATTAGTCATTTTAATGAGCTAACCAAGGTTCTTATGATGTTTTTACCTAACTAAGCTAATTATGTCATTTTAGAGGACAATTAGCTAAGTATGTCTATGTCTATGTTGGGGAAAATAAGCTATGTAGAAGAAGAAAGAGAATAAGCAAGAAGAGAAGAAGAAGGAGAAGAAAAAGAAGAAGAAGGAGGAGGAGGAGGAGAAGGAGAAGGAGAAGGAGAAGGAAGAGGAGAAGAAGAAGAAAAGAAGAAGGAGAAGAAGCAGAGAAGAAGAACGAGGGGGTTAGCTCCTTCTCCTTCTTCTCTTCTTCTTCTCTTCTTCTTCTCTTCTTCTTCTTCTTCCTTCTTTTCATTTTTCCTCTTCTCCTCTTGTCCTCTTCTTCGAGCTAAATTAGCTAATTATGCCTTTTTGGAGCTAATTATGTCATTTTAGAGGATAATTAGGTAAGTATAGTTCATTGTTTATTAAATAGGCCATTATGAGCTTATCATGTCATTTTGGAGCTAAATTAATAATTTTAATGAGCTAACCAAGTTTCTTATGATGTTTTTACCTAAGTAAGCTAATTATGTCATTTTGGAGGATAATTAGCCAAGTATGTCTATGTTTATGTTGGGAAAAATAAGCTACGTCGAAGAAGAAAGAGAAGAAGCAAGAAGAGAAGAAGAAGGAGAAGAAAAAGAAGAAGAATGAGGAGGAGGAGGAGAAGGAGAAGGAAAAGTAAGAGGAGAAGAAGAAGAAAAGAAGAAGGAGAAGAAGGAGGAGAGAAGAAGAAGGAGGGGGCCAGCTCCTTATCCTTCTTCTCCTTCTCCTTCTTCTTCTCTTCTTCTTCTCTTCTTATTCTTCTTCCTTCTTTTAATTTTTCCTCTTTCTTCTCCTCTTGTCCTCTTCTTCGAGCTAAATTAGCTAATTATGCCTTTTTGGAGCTAATTATGTCATTTTGGAGGAAAATTAAGTAAGTATAGGTCATTGTTTATTAAATATGCAATTATGAGCTTATTATGTCATTTTGGAGCTAAATTAGTCATTTAATGACCTAACCAAGGTTCTTATGATATTTTTACCTAACTAAGCTAATTATGTCATTTTTTAGGACAATTAGCTAAGTATGTCTATGTTGGGGAAAATAAGCTACGTAGAAGAACAAAGATAAGAATCAAGAAGAGAAGAAGAAGGATAAGAAAAAGAAGAAGGAGGAGGAGGAGGAGGAGAAGGCAAAGGAGAAGGAAGAGGAGAAGAAGAAGAATAGAAGAAGGAGAAGAAGGAGGAGAGAAGAAGAAGGAGGGCTAGCTCCTTCTCGTTCTTCTCCTTCTCCTTCTCCTTCTTCTTATCTTCTTCTTCTCTTCTTCTTCTTCTTCTTTTCATTTTTCCTCTTTCTTCTCCTCTTGTCCTCTTCTTCGAGCTAAATTAGCTAATCATACCTTTTTGGAGCTAATTATGTCATTTTGGAGGATAATTAGGTAAGTATACGTTATTTTTTTCTTAAATAGGCCATTATAAGCTTATTATGTCATTTTGGAGCTAAATTAGTCATTTTAATGAGCTAACCAAGGTTCTTATGATGTTTTTACCTGACTAAGCATATTATGTCATTTTGGAGGACAATTAGCTAAGTATGTCTATGTTGGGGAAAATAAGCTACGTAGAAGAAGAAATAGAAGAAGCAAGAAGAGAAGAAGAAGGAGAAGAAAAAGAAGGTGGAGGAGGAGGAGGAGAAGGAAGAGGAGAAGAAGAAGAAAAGAAGAAGGAGAAGAAGAAGGAAAAGAAGGAGGAGAGAAGAAGAAGGAGGATAACATACCATTATCATCATCATGACGGTGAAGCACGGTGGCTCTGGCTTGTTTCACCTAGAGAAGGTGCCCTGGAGAAGGCTCCACTATAGAAAGGCTCATGCAATGCCTTTCAGGAGATATTCTGCACCAAACATCGTTTGCAATGTGTCGTTAGCATGATGACACTCTTAAGATCGTTGCATTGAAATGAAACTCACCGTCCCCGCCATGTTAATGACTGGCATCACCGGAGGGACTTGGCCGGTCTTCTACACATAGACTATACATTTGGTTTTGAGAAGTCAAACTTTTTGTTATTAATGAAATGGACATTAAAATGCAAGATTTGAAATAATATGAAAAAGAAACTTACCACAAAGAGCTCGTATATGGCCCTGTTAGACGCATCATTCCGTGCCCTCTCCGCCTCCACCAATGCAGTCGTCCTCTCCTCCAGCTCCTTCATCTCCTTATCCTTCTCTGCCAAAAGCGCCTACATTGCCTCTCTCTCTTTCTGAATAGCAGCCTGCAACACAACTCATTGTTAGCATTGTAATCATATTGGTTCCAACGCACAACATAATGTAGAAAGATAGTTGAGTCCATTAAACTAACCTCGATGGTGAGCTCGACTGGCCGTGGACGAGGTGTTATCTCAGGACAGGAGCTCGTTTCACGTGCCTTTATCTGCCAGAGAGTGCTAGGTCTTGATCCCATTATCCAAGGCTTCTTGCAACTCATCCTTAAGCGGTTGCATGTACACATTCATATTATTCCCCGGATAGTTGGGCCCTGGAATTTTCAACGTTAGGAAAATGTTCTTTCTTTTCATAATCTGCCCGGGTGGGAAATTGAGTGGAATGACAAATACAGGCCAACAACTGTATTGTGTTTCCGTCATACCATACACATTGAACCCATCCGTGTTGATGGCAACTCTAGGATGCCTTGGATCTTCCGATTTATCCTTATGTAATGCATCGAAGTGCCTCCACGCAAAACCATATGAAGTATGTACAAGCATCTTGTTCCCTTCCGCATCTAGTTCGGTTCTTTTGCCCAATTTGTGCCATGTCATCTGTCTGGTCGTTTCTTCGACCATGAAAAGACGTTGAAGTCTTGGTACGATTGGCAGATACCGAAGAACGCTAATGGGGATTTTGTTCTGATTCTTCTCACCAATACCGTTGTCCACCACAATATACGTGCAAGAATTGCAAATGGGGCAATAGTTCAAGGCCGCATACTCAAGCCTAAATAAGGCACATCCATTCTCACAGGCATGTATCTTCTCATAGGGCATCTTAAGTACATGGAGGATTTTCTCCAACTAGTACATGTTTGCAGGCAGTACATGGCCTTTGGGTAGAAAGCGTCCAAATATCGTCATCATCGCGTCGTAGCATTCTATGCCTAGGTTGAATTGAGCCTTACTTGCACGATGGCATCCAGCTGACAAAGCTCAGTCTACTCGTGGAGAGGACTTTCCGAAGACTCCAACATTTCATAGAAGGCCTTTGCATATTCCTCCATCTCATCGTCTGAATCCCGAGCATCGTCAAAGTCTTGCACCATGTCTTCGATCCGAGTACCATGCTCGTCGATGCGATGACAAATCAGCTCAGCTCTGGCACGTTGGTAAGACTCGCCATGAAAAGTCCACATCGTATAATTAGGCGTAAAACCCCACTTCTACAGGTGTTTACCCATTTCAAATTTTGTCTGCTTTTTCCAGTTGTCGCAGTTGGGACTGGGGCACCATGTTTTTTGCTGGCCATTTGCAAATGCGTCTCTAACAAACCCCCTGGTTTTTGTTAACCATTCATTGGTCATGTCTTTCTGACTAGGGTGACTAGTGTACATCCAAGCACGATCACTCATGTTGCCTAGCTACCTATGGACGCACAAGAAATAAATATATTATCCGTCATCTATACTCATCCGCTAATCAAGTTTGTCACTTTTATTACGTCCATGGAACCTACACGCTAATAGGTAAAGATAGGTCCTAATCCCACCCGAGTATGTGTAGATTGGGTTTGTTTTCCCATGCTCTGCTCCAGATGCGACGCGGAAGTTTGGCAGCACCTCCCCGCTGTTCTCCTGATACACGTCTCAGCAATAAGCATAGAGGATGTGTACCCGGAGAACAACAGGGAGGCACTGACAAAATTCCGCATCGGATCCGGAGCACAGCGTACGGGAAAATGAACCCAATCTACACATACTCGAGCTGTCCATGGATAACGTCGGACAATTCAAAAGGATGGTGGTTATAAATATGCAAAGACATGCATATTTATAGATGTCGCCCTTTCAAACGGGAGACGCATACTGGTCACGCATACTCATGATTGAAGAAACCTATATCTAGCAAGTTTTATTGGCACGAAGACCGGAACAGACCAAATTAAGGGGGTAGGAGGAGAAGTCATTTGTTCTCACCAACAAACACAGGGGCGGAGCTCGTCCAACGCACGTGGAGGTCGTCGAACAACTGCACATTGAAATTCACACGATCAACACAAATATGATGTTTCTAAAACATAATCGGAAAATATGTGACCTAACTCATAATTTACAAAACTATGACCCCGTCGGCTTGTGGAAGGCCGAAAAGCACCTTCTCGTTCAACCGGAGGTAGAAGAGTTGTCGGGGGTCGGGGGTTAGTGGTGTTGGGAGTTAGTGCCGTCGAGGGTCGGTGGTGTCGGGTGTCGGTGGCGTCGGGGTTCGGGGGTTAGTGGCGTCGGTGGTCGGGGGTCAGTGTCGTCGGGAGTCCAGGGTCAGTAGCGCTGGGGGCCGGTGGTCGGGGGACTTTTCGGTCAACAAGAGGCCGAAGAGGTGTCGGAGGTCGGGTGTTGGGGGTCAGTGGCGTCGGGGGCGGCGTATTAACAGCTGCGCGGAGTTTTCTGCCAGGGTGTCGTCAGGATGTCGTGTCCGGGTTTCGGGCATCGTGTCGGGGTGTCAGGGTATCATTTTCTTCTTCACGATCTTATTTTTTTCCTCCTCTTCCTTTTTTTCTTCTTCTTCTTCCTTCCTTCCTTTTCTTCTTCTTCTTCTTCTTATTCTTCTTGTCCTTCTTCTTATTCTTATTCTTCTTCTTCTTCTTCTTCTTCTTCCTTCTTTTCCATTTCCCTCTTCTTCTTCTTCTTCCTTCTTTTCCTTTTTCGTCTTCTTTATTCTTCTCCTCTCTCCTCTTTTTCTTCTTCTTCTTCTTCTGCTTTTTATCCTCCTCCTCCTCCTCCTCTTCTTCTTATTCTTCTTCCCTTATCTACTTATTCTTCTTTTATTCTTCATCTTTTTTCTACTTATTTCAGTAAATTAACAAATAACAAATAACTTTGCACTAATTAACAAAATAGAATCTACCTCTAAATTAACAAATAACAAATAACCTAGCACTAATTAACTAAACCTAGGACTAAATCTACTATTTAACTAAATCAACTAACTAAACTACCACTAAATCAAATAAGTAAATAAACTAACTAAATCTATTCAAAAAACAAAAAACGAACTCACCTACTAGGAGGAGGGCAGTGGGCAGCCGGGGAGGAGGGGCCGCCGGGGCAGTGGGCAGCCGGGGCGGTGGGCAGCCGAGGAGGAGGACCAGCCAGGGCGGTGGTTAGCCGGGGCGGTGGGCAGCTGGGGAGGAGGGGCGGGGAGGAGGGGAGGCCGAGCTCCGGGGAGGAGGGGTGGCGACAACGCTGGGGCGGGCGGAGGGGAGGCGGCACTGGGGCAGGCGGAGGGGAGGCGGCGCTGGGCGGGCGGGGGGGCGGGGGGGGGCAGAGAGAGGGGGCGAGGAACTGGCCTGTCGGAGATAGGGGGACGTGGGGTGGGGGAGACAACCGTTAGGGGGGCCCTCTCTTTGCCGTCCGCCCCCCGACGGCAAAGAGGAGGAGGGCAGACGGCAAAGAGAGCGCCCGTTATGGGGTGGGAGGGGGTGTGTGGTGGGCCGCCCCATGCTCTTTGCCGTCTGCCCTCTTGCTCTTTGTCGTGCTCCAGCAGACGGCAAAGACAAGACTGATGGCAACGAATATATTTTCCATTAGTCTGCTCTTTGCCGTGTGTTTTTTGGTGACTAACGGCAAATAGGGTCTTTGCCATCAGCCAGAAGACGATAAAAAAGAGGCTGACGGCAAATAACTGAATTCCAGTAGTGTCTTGTGCGATGAGGACTTTGAGGACGAGGATTTTGAAGATTTCTTCTTTTTCTTCGAGTCATCAGAACTTTCATCCTTGTATTTCTTCTTCTGTTATTCCTTCACCCAGCGAGGACAATCAGCAATATAGTTACCAGATTTCTTGCATTTGTGGCAAGTTCTTTTCTTGTAGTCCTCAGATGAAGATTCTTATTTCCTCATATCTCTTCTTGAAGATTTACCAAACTAGCCACGCCTTGTAGACTTCTAAAATTTCCCCACGACCATTGCAAGCTCCTGTCCAAGTTCTTCAGGGTCACCAATGCTGCAATTTAAGTCTTCTTCTTCAGATGAGGAAATTGCTTTGGCCTTGAGCGCACGAGGTATTGAGTAGCTTGGTCCATACAGATCTCTCTTTTCTTCCTGTTGGATTCATGATTATTGAGTCTTTCAAGTATATCAGCAGGATCAAGCATTCTATAGTCCCCTCTTTCTTGAATCATCAGAACGAGTGTATCACATGATGGATCTAGAGATTTTAGCAGTTTCTTCACAACTTCATGGTCAGCGATGACTCGAGCTCCCAGTGCTTGCAGTTCATTTGAGATGTTAGTGAGACGATCAAAGGTATCTTGGCAGCTTTCATTGTCAAGCCTCTTGAAGCGATTGAAGAAATTGCGAAGAAGATCAACACGAGAGTCACGCTGAGTTGAAATTCCTTCATTGACTTTGGACAGCCTATCCCAGATAAGCTTTGCAGTGCCCAAAGCACTCACTCTGCCATACTGACCTTTGCTCAGATAGCCACATATGATATTCTTCGCTTGAGAATCAAGTTGCTTGAATTTCTTCACATCAGCGACAGAGATAGTAGAAGTGATGGAGGGAATACCATGTTGCATAATGTACCAGAGATCATTGTCAATAGCCTGAAGACGCATCTGCATCTTGCTCTTCAAGTAGGACATCCTGCAGTAACCTTGATCATACCTGCAGTCGACATAACTAAAACTCCAGGTGGTTAAACCAAAATCACACAGAACAAGGGAGTACCTTGCTCTGATACCAATTGAAAGTGCGTTATATCGACTAGAGGGGGTGAATAGGAGATTTTTAGAATTTATCGCTCAGCAAATTCCTTGTGAGGAAATTCCTCAATGATGAATTACGTGAAGCGTAAATATCTGAGGATCAGAAGTGCAAAGACTACTACAACAGATTAATTGGTGAAGATTATGAGAATCGTTTTGCACAATATGCAGGTACACAGAATGCAAGTGAAGATTAACTCGAGTGATGAATTTGAGGTTGAGGAAATTTAGAGAAAGTCTTGAGACAAATTCTTCAAACAGTACACATGGAAGTCTTCAACATACAATTTTGAGGAAATGAAAGAGTTGAAGAAATAGAACCCATAGCTCGATGAAGATAGTGGTTGATGACCTAGTTCCAACTGCTGCGACAGTTGTACGTCTAGTTTGGAGCGGCTTGGTATTGAAACCGAAGGACACATAGTCCCTACCGTATTCTCCTTGAGCTAAGCACACACAGTCCTCGCCCAACACTCATGGTAAGTCTTCAGGGTAGACTTCAAAACCCTGACAAACTCGGTCACCCGTTGATCCACAATTGACTGCTGGATGCTCTAGACCAAGACACCTAACCGTCTCAAGGATGCATAATCCTCAAAGGTAAAAGCCTTCAGTTCCACACAGGAACAAATTCTTCAGTGATGCTCAATCACTTGGCTTTTGGTTTGGGGTTCGGTGTTTGGGGTATTTCCTCACTTGATGATTTTCTCTCGAAGACTCTGAGGAATTTGGGTTGCTCTAAATAACAAGAGTGAGTTTCTCTCGCAGCATCCAACCAGCTAGTGGTTGTGGGGCGCGGCTATTTATAGCCTGGGAACATCCGGACATGATTTGACAAAAATGCCCTTAAATATTGTGATCATTGGGTGGATAAGATCAGTGAGGTGGTGCGTTTCGCGGCAACGGTCGGAACTTTCAACTATGAATGTCCTCATGTCTCTCATATTCTTCACTTTGAGGCCTTTGTAGGTTTAGGCTTGGGTTGAGCATCATGATGAAATTCATTCCGTAGTATTACTTCGACCCCCTTTAACAGCATGGTGTTCCTATGACTTAAGAGTAAAGAAAATGAAATTGAAAGAGTAAATCTTCACGCTTCAAAGTTTTCAAACAGATTTTCTTCAGGACACACCGAGTTCCTCGTCTTCAATATCTTCATGAGGAATATCAATTTCATTGCAATTTCTTCGCGATCAAAGTCTTCAAGTTTAGACCAGTTTCTTCAGCCGAAGACATACATTTTTAGGGGTTGATATTCATCGTATACATTTTTACGACTTAGAGAGCCTGTGAATACTCACAAACACATTATTTCCTTAACCTATAAGTCTTCAAAACACCAAAATCACTAAGGGCACTAGATGCACTTACAAGGGTGCCTCCTCCACCCCCTTGCTCCTCGTTGTTGTGCAGGGGGGTATAGAGCACGCCCCCCAGAGCGTTGGCCCGGGAAGGTGTCGGCATGACACGCCCCCAGCTGGTGGTGGTACCACGGCGCACCGGGGCCGGTGCGTCATGGTGTGTATCCTAGATGGAGCCCAGGTCCCAAACGATGGCCAACACTCCAAGTCGTCCTTCTGCGAGGCGAGCGTGGCCCTCGGGGGAGAGAACGTTTGTGGCTCCCGGGGCGTTGCACGACGTCACCTTCGACAAGGGGGACCACCCTGGGTCTACTTGCCGCGGACGCTCTCCCCATGGTGTGCACCCCCACCATTAGTAGTGCCGCTGTCACCAAGACCCTCATCGACGGGGGGCGCTGGGCTCAACATCATCTCCATCGCGATCTTTGAGGTGCTTCAGGTTCCTTACGACTGTCTGAAGCCTACCAGGCCCTTCTCGGGGGTGGTCGGTAAGGTTGTGGCCCCTCTTGGCCAGATCCACCTCCCCGTCACCTTCGATACCCGCTCCAACTACCGCACCGAGCTCAGAGATTTTGATGTGGACCACATCAGCCTCGCATACAATGCCATCTTGGGTTACCCCGCACTCGCCAAATTTATGGCAGCGACCCATTTGGGGTACAACATCATCAGGATCCTTGGCTGTAGTGGAGTCCTGACCGTCAAATGCAATGAGACGGATGCGGTGAGCTACCTCACGAATGCGTACAAGGCCCCTATGGTTGCGTGCGCAATTGATGGGGGCGAGGTAGTGTCTCCCAATAGCCTTCCCATGGTAGCCCCAGCGAGAAGGAAACTGCACTTCTCTCAGGACCGAACCAAGACAAAGAAGGTGTCTCTAGATGAGAGCAACTCACGCCCCACCTTCACCATCAGTGCCGACCTCCCGACGGAGCAAGAAAGTGCGCTCGTTGCCTTCCTCAAGGCGAACGCAAATGTATTTGCGTGGAAGGCAATCGATCTAACCGTGGTTCTCAGGGACGTCATTGAGCATCACATAGCGGTGTGCCCCAATGTGCGGCCCATCAATCAGAAGGTGCGGCGCCAAGCACCGGAAAAACAATGCTTCATCGTTCAGGAAGTACATAAGCTGCAAGAGGTCGGGGTCATCCACGAAGTGCACCATGCAGCGTGGCTTTCCAACCCTATCATCGTCCCCAATAAGGGTGGCAAGGAGATGATGTGCGTCGACTTCACTAATCTCAACAAGGCCTGTCCGCTGGACCCCTTCCCTCTCTTGGGGAACGTTGCATGGGAAACAAACATTTTCCTACGCACACGAAGACCTTTCATGGTGATGTTCATCTACGAGAGGGAGATCGGATCCACATACCCTTGTAGATCGCTAAGCGGAAGTGTTAATAAACGTGGCTGATGTAGTGGTACATCTTCCCGATCCGTCCCACGAACCGTCCCACGATCCGTCCCACGAACCGTCGAACGATCCGTCCCAATCAAGTGTCGAACGGACGACACCTCCGCGTTCCGCACATGTACAACTCGATGATGATATCCGCCTTCTTGATCCAGCAAGAGGGGCGGGGAAGTAGATGAGTTCTCCGCCAGCGTGATGGCGCACCGGTGATGGTGATAATCTATTCATGTAGGGCTCCGCCTGAGCTTCGCAGAAAACCGATCTAGAGGAGAGGGCAGCACGTGGCAAAGTTGTGTCTCAAAAAGCCCTAAACCTCTAGTATATATAGGAGGAGGGAGGAGGCAGCCTTGGCGCGCCAAGGGAGTCTCCCTTGGGTCAGCCGAAGTGGAGGAGGGAGGATACCTCCTCCAATCCCACTTGGATTAGGACTCCTTCCTTAACTTCCCACCTCTTTTGGATTTTCCACTTTTCTTCATGGGCTTTCCTTGGATGACTTTGTCAGCCCATTATGCCTTATTGCGCATCCAATAAACCCATGTGGACCCCTTGGGACGTGGTGCGCCCACCCAGTGGGCCCCAGAACCCATATGTCACTCCCGGTACACTGCCGACAATGCGCGAAAATCTTCCGGAATCCAAATACCAACTTCCTATATATAAATCTTCGTTTCCGGACCATTATGGAACTCCGCGTGACATCTTGGATCTCATCCGGGATTCCGAACAAAACTTTGGTCACCAACACATATAACTCAACTATACCGAAATGTCACCGAACCTTAAGTGTGCAGGCCCTGCGGGTTCGAGAACTATGCAGACATGACCCGAGACACGCTCTGTTCAATAAACAACAGCGGGACCTGGATGTCCATATTGGCTCCTACATATTCTATGAAGATCTCTATCGGTTGAACCTTTATGTCAAGGATTCATATAATCCTGTATACTATTCCCTTTGTCCTTCGGTATGTCACTTGCCCCAGATTCGATTGTCGGTATCTCCATACCTAGTTCAATCTCGTTACTGGGAAGTCTCTTTACTCATTCCGTAATACAAGATCCCGTAACTAACTCCTTAGTCAAATTGCTTGCAAGGCCTGTTGTGATGTTGTATCACCGAGTGGGCCCCAAGATACCTCTCCATTACACGGAGTGACAAATCCCAGTCTTGATCCATGCCAACCCAACAGACACCTTTGGAGATACTTGTGGAGAACCTTTATAGTCATCCAGTAACGTTGCGACGTTTGATTACCCACAAGGTATTCCTCCAGTGTCCGGGAGTTGCATGATCTCATGGTCATAGGAACAGATACATGGACATGCAGAAAACAGTAACAGTAAACTGACAGGATCATATGCTACGTTTATAGTTTGGGCCTTGTCCATCACATCATTCTCCTAATGATGTGATCCCGTTATCAAGTGACAACACTTGTCTATGGTTAGGAAACCTTAACCATCTTCGATCAACGAGCTAGTCAACTAGAGGCTTACTAGGGACAATGTTTTGTCTACGTATCCACACATGTATTTGTGTTTCCAATCAATACAATTATAGCATGGATAATAAATGATTATCATGAACAAAGTAATATAATAATAACTAATTTATTATTGCCTCTAGGGCATATTTCCAAATAGTCTCTCCCACGCATCGACCACATCATAGAATCTACCGCCTACTGCGATTTGTTGTGATTCTTGGAAGCCTTCTCAGGCTACCATCAGATCCAAATGGCAGCGGGGGGTTCGAAAAAACGGCCTTCTTCTCCCCTTGTGGAGTGTTTTGCTATGTAAGCATGCCCTTTGGCGTTAAGAGCATTGGTGCCAACTTCCAGTGGCTAATGCAGATCGCGTTGGGCCCCATCTTGGAAGGAACGCCGAGGCCTACGTTGATGACATCGTGGTCAAGACATGTGAGTCCACGACGCTCATCAAAAATTTGAAGGAAACTTTCGCCATACTATGCAAAGTCAATCTGAAGCTCAAGCCCGACAAGAGCGTCTTAGGGGTCCCTTCTCGCAAGCTCCTGGGCTTCCCCGTATCACATCAGGGGATTGAAGCGAACCCAGAGAAGGTCAAGGCCATCGACCATATGAGCCCTCCCCAAACCCTCAAGGAGTTTCAGAAGTTGGTGGGGTGCCTAGCCTCCCTCGGACGCTTCATCTCCAAATTCGGTGAGCGGGCATTGTCGTTCTTCAAGTTGATGAAAAGGACATGTCCGTTCACATGGCCCCGTGAAGTGGACACAACGTTCGTAGATCTTAAACGATACCTCAAGAGCCCTCCTGACATGGTCACGTCGTGACCCCGCGAGCGCCTTCTGCTGTACCTGGCGGCCACCCTCCTTATAGCCACTGTGGCCCTTGTGGTGGAGCGGGAGGGCCATGCCCGCTTCAAGAAGGAGCCGACGGCCACACAGAAGGTGTCGCACGAACTTATATAGGCTCTGTCGGGGCCAAGTACGGACGCCCCTCGGGAGGCCACCCATGCTCAGGAGGACACCTCCCCTCAGGAGGCCAACGCAAACCATGGCTCCGTGCCTCCGTAAGTCCCTGCGGCCTTGCCCCATGAGCTCCTCGATGGTTGCGATGACGACACCATGGTCACGAGGCACGTGGACCACCCCATATACTATGTCAGTATGGTGTTGACAGATGCACGTGAGCATTATCCCATGCAGCAGAAGTTCCTCCTCGTGCTCCTCCTCTCCTCGAGAAAGCTGCACCACGAATTCAAGGGCACGCAATCAAGGTTGTCTCTGCCTATCCCCTAGAGCAGATCTTACGCAGCCCCAACGCTGCTGGGAGGGTTGCTGAGTGGAACATCGAGTAACAAGCCTTCGAGCTAAAATTCTGCACTACTAGGGTCATCAAGGGTGCGGCCCTGGAGGACTTCGTCAAGGAGTGGACAGACCCCAGTGCATAGGAGGCTCACAAAGGCGAATCCTCCCTGCCAGGAGACGAAGCGCCTTGCGGCTGGGTCATGTGCTTCGACGACACTTTCTCCATGCAAGGGGAGGGGGCTGGCGTGGTGCTCGCTTCGCAAAAAGGAGACAAGCTTCGCTATGCCGTAGAGTTGTGCTTCAGGCAGGACATGAAGGTCTCCAACAACATTGCAGAATAGGAAGGCCTGATCGCCGGTCTCAAGGATGCCTTGGCTCTCGGCATCAAGCGTATCATTGTGAAGGGCAACTCCTAGCTCCTCGTCAACTTCTCCAAAAAGAAGTACAAACCTAAGGACGAGCATATGGAGGTTTACCTAGAGGAGGTACATAAGCTCGAGAAACGGTTCTTTTGTTTAGAATTGCAGCACATTACGCGTGACGCCAATCACGAGGCCGGTGACATCACCAAGCGGGAGTCGCACCGGGAGCCCGAGCGGCCAGACGTCTTTGAAGAACAGCTCCTCAAGCCGTCGGCCATGCCGCTCGTCTCCAGCACCGTGCCACTTCCTGAGGGGCTCCCACCCGCGCTGCTAATAGGCATGCCGGACTATCGCCCGCCCTCGGGAGATTGGTTGCTGCTGGCACTAGAGCCCCAAGAAGGCGATTGGACTGCCGAGTTCAAAGCCTACCTGCTTCGTGGTGACCTCTCCGTGGAAGATGAGGGATCGGAGCGCGTCATCCAAAACGCCACCGCATATTGCCCATGAGACGGGTAGCTATATCGGAGGCGGCCCAACAACGTCTCAACGTGGTGCATCTCGGAACATGAAGGGAACGAGCGGCTCGACGACATCCACGGAGGGCATTGTGGGCACCAGTCCTTGTTGCAGACCCTCATTGGTAAGGTGTTCTGCAGCGGCTTCTACTAGCCCACGGTGCTTCGCAACACCACCAAGCTGGTCTGGTCTTGCGAGGCGTGCCAATTCCATGCCAAGCAGATCCATCAGCCCATGCAGGGGTACAAACAGTTCTGCTCTCCTCGCCCTTCACGGTATGGGGGCTAGACATAATGGGCCCCTTCCCCGTGCATCCGGTGGATATCGCTAACTCTACGTCGCAGTCAACAAGTTCACCAAGTGGACAAAGGTCGAAGCCGTTTGCACCATCCCAGCCAGCTCAGCCGTCAAGTTTATCAAGGGCCTCGTATGTCGATTCAGTGTCCCCAATTGCATCATCACTAACAATGGGTCCCAATTCACAAGTGGTCTCTTTAAGTCATATTACACTAACCATGGTATGCACATATGCTACGCCTCCATGGCACACCAGTGCAGGAATGTCCAGGTTGAGCACAACAACGCCGAGGTCCTCAAGGGACTCAAGGCCAGGAGCTTCAAGAGGAAGCTTTAGGATTGTGAAAAGGGTTGGCTCGATGAGCTACTGTCTGTGTCGTTGTCCATCTGTACCACCGCGACTAAGCCCACCGGCGAGACCCCCTTCTTCCTCGTCTACGGGGCTGAGGCGGTCCTCCCCAGGGATCTCAAGTATGGTTTCCCATGGGTGTTGGCTTTTGATGAGAAACATCAAGACGACTCGCAGGAAGCCGACCTCCTCCTTCTCGAGGAGGCCTACCACCGGGCCGCCCTCCTCGCCGCGAGATACCAGCAGGCCTTGTGGCGTTACCACAGCTACGATGTCCATCCTCGTACCCTCGAGGTCGAGGACCTTGTCCTAAGGCGGGTCGTCTCCATGAATGTCCTTCACACGCTCTTGCCCATGTGGGAGGGCCCCTTCAGGATCGCCCATGTCTCCAAGCCTAGCGCCGCGTGCGTGGAGACAGAGGGTGGGATATTTGTGCCAAACGGCTAGAACATTCAGCACCTCCGGAAGTTCTACCCATGACACTCTCATCTAAGAATGAGTGGGTTGTATATGCATGTAGCTTCCTGAGTGAAAGCCCACGACGAGCCGCATCGTGGCCTCGATTGAGGGCTCCTGCCTACTCCCAAGTGGAAGTCCCTATGCTCTGCGCTTGCGGAATCACTGTCGAACCACGACTATGCCCATGCCCAAGTGGAAGCCCCTTGCATCGCCTTTGGGGAACTATCAATGAAGACGCGCCACGGGACGCAACTAACCCCAGACTGACCCTTGCTGGACACGACAATCACACTTCTTTTAGGCTGACCAGTGCTGGACACGGAAGCCACATTTCTTTCTAAGTTCACCCGTACTCGATACATCAATCGCTTTTCTTCCCTAATTTTTTTTACTTGTAAGCAAGATCACCAAGCTGACCTGTGCTGGACACGGCAGCCACAACTCCCCTTTTTGGCTTGTAAACAAGTTTGTCTCTGGTTCAAAAAAATATTGGTCTTGTAGTTTTCGGAGTTTCATTGGTTTCTCTCTTATCACCAGGCGCGCTTCGCACCTCCCTCTTGGACATCACACTAGTGGGGGCTGGGATACGGTGCCCACACCCGAGATACATGCTTCGTCCACGGGCCAATTCCCCCGCGCACCACCTCACCAAGGCCTCTAGTGCATAATTCCCTCATACGATGTGCAAGAGAGAGCCGACAAGCATCCGTCATGTCCCCGAGGCATAGCATCCGTGAAAGCACAATTGCTCCCTAGGGTGGTTTTGATAATTGATCACAACATGTGCATCATTGGACTAATATGTTTTCCAAGTATATTTCAAAAAAAATTAAAATATGCTTTGGCTAAAGGCTTATGTGGATATGCCCCTTGATGCAAGAAAGGAATAAGATTAGCACCAGCTTGAAGCTAGAAATCTCTTCATTTTATATTTGTGATAAATTGCTTTTGAGTCCATAGGAAAGCCAATAATATTAAAAGGGGGTGAGGTAGTAAAATGAACCGGTTGCTCAAGTGCTCAAAGTTAGCCACCAAAATATCAGCCATTTTTCCCACATAACCATTTTGTCCAATACCACATACTCAAATTTGGTGTCACCAACTTGCACACTTCGGACCCACCGAGTTTGACCTTAGACAGAAACCCTAGCCATTCCCACCAAATCGGTGCAACCGAATCCATATTCATGCTACCGAGTTCAAGGTGACAAACTTTCTGTTGCCTCGGTACACAAAATAAGAATTTCCGAGTTTGAGTATCGGTGCCGCCGAGTTGGGCCAGCTGACCGTTAGCCACCTTTTCGGTGCCACCGAGTTGTGTATATCGGTTCCATCGAGATACAAAAGTTACTGCCTTTTGTGTGAATCGGTACCACCGAGTTTATGACTTCAATGTCACCGAGTTTGCCAATTTAGGTGTAATGGTTGGATTTTGTGTGCTGCATATGTATACACATTCACCCACCTCTCATTCGTGGAATAAGTACCCAGAATACACACTTCATTGCCAGATTCATTTTGTGAGAGAGAACCACCTACTCATGTGTTGAGACCAAGATATTCCAATCCAACCATTTGAAACTTGATCTCTAGCCTCCCCAAACTGCCTTCCACCAAATCAATCTCTCCTACCCATGCCTATTCTATGAGTGAGTGATTTTGTGTTGAGGAGACTATCTTTAGAAGCACAAGAGCAAGGAGTTCATTGATCTACCACATTTATCACCTTTTGGAGGGTGGTGCCTCCTAGATTTGTTATGTGTCGCTCGGGAGCCTCCTACTTCGTGTTGTGGAGTTGAACCAAGTGTGGGTACCCCGACTTATAAGTCGTGATCACCGAATGTACGTGCTTAGTGATCCCACAGATCAATGCTCATTGAACAGAGAGAAACTAAATAACAAGAGTCTTACATCCATACATACCATCTGATACAAATAATGACCATTGCGGTCAAGTCTTACAAAGATAGGGCGTTGAAGGCCAACACACCAAACTCGGCCAATAGCGGAATATTGGTCGGAAGCGTGAACCCATGCCATCAACCTTAACCTAGAGGCATTCTGACTGGGAAGTGTCCTAGCTCGGCGGTACGTCATCAACATACTCTTCATCATCTCCTGCTCTCTCTTACCTGGTCAATGAAATAACCCGTGGAAAGCCAATGAGTACTTTGAATGTACTCGCAAGCAACCCATCATGTAGAACAACATAATAATGGAACATGAACTAGTACCCATGCCAAGTTTTGCGGAAAGCAAGCTTTTCCCTGAATGCAGCAACATGATCAAATACTTGTACGGATATGCATCATAAGGTAAGCGGTAACCACGTGAACAGGTTACATATAACAATATCATCCGAGGACTGAACATCCCATGTTCAACCTCCATGCTAAGTCACCCAACTTGACCAAGTACCATCTTCCTCATACACACACACACTAACACTTGGTTTATGCGAAAACGACTGGACGTAGTTTAAGAAGGATTTCCCAACTGTCCTTGACCGTGGACACGGCTATTCGAATTGTTTTACACTATGCAGAGGTTGCGCGCTATACCCACAAGATTCGGGAAACTTCCGTGTCAGCCACGACTCAGGTATATAACATACCCGAGGTAAGTACCCGATCATTGCATTTCCCATGGTGACACTAGACAAAGAGTCCACTCGATTGGTACGTAGCCCACATGATGTACGTCTTACGAGCACCAACTCTGGATCGTATCATCCATGCAGGGACCAACGGTGTGCCCGGAACCTGTAAAAAACAACATAATCGCTCTTCCCGAGAGTGATCATATCACTCCTATCACTAGTAATGCGGGCTCTTTGCTAGCACTGACCAAAGTAATCTACAAAGCCCCGTCCCATAAAGGGGTATTGTGGTCGCGAATGTAAGGTTGGGACGGTCGACACATCTTAAATCTCTCCTTGTTTTCGAAATCACAAACACACCAAATCTTTCTTGGTACACCACTTCTTTCTCAAGTGGTCACCCATCTCACACCGTCACCCTCGGGCATTAGTGGCACCCGATGGTGTTTTCGTTAAGCCTTTGTAATCACCTCTGTGTTACTATCACAATGTATATGGACATCATATGCGTAGCACTACTATCAACGTATCTACTTTCCTCTGCATGACCCTCATAGGTGGTAAGGTCATGTTCAAATGCAAGTTCTCTCAAGGAGCCATCGGAAACACCTTGCCGAGGGTTACCGATTTAATCATGATCATATGCATCAGAATAAAGTAATCAACATGTCATGCATAAACTATTTTCTCAGACATGGTCAAAGGGCTACTTGCCTTACTCAAATAGGTCTTCGGGGTCTTCGAGGTCTTCTAGTCCAACTCCGAGTACTGCGTCTATTTCGCCATCTATCGTGGGAAACAACCACAGTAAGCCTCACAGCATGCAGGAAAAAGTGCTTTATAAATAGGAATTTTATTTTTGTAGGACATCTGTGCTTATAAGAAAAATTCCTAAAGCTGTTCTCAGGGGTTTGGATCACCAAAGAATTTTGAATTTGTGGGAATGTAGGCATTACTGGCCACATAAGAAGTCTACAGAAAATATCCTGCTAAAAATGAGTGGAGGCACTCATTTAATAGGTCATGAATTTAGAAACATTTAGGAATTGGTTTCACTTGATTTGGAGTTGGTATGAATTTCCTATGGATGTTCTAATATGGAATAAATAGCAAAAAGGAGCCATCTATTTGATGCGATAGAAATATGACACATAAAAATGTTGACTAATGCTGCAAAAATAGTGCATGGTACTATAAGTCTCTTGAAATTGGAATCACTCCATTTGTAGTTGATTTGAATTTTGTAGGAATTTTTCAAGGTGGGGTTTCAAATATTCAAATTTGAAGTTGAATAATAACACCACAGAAAATTGCTCTAGAAAAATGTGCAAAGGACACATTTGGATAGATAGTGATTTTAGAAATCTACAGAAACATCAATCATCAGATTTGAAGCGGAAATGAAATAAATATGGATTTTTGAAGTTTCTGACAAAAAGGAAAAAAGGGGTAAAAGGGCTTACCCAAAGGCCTATATGGCGAACCGACGAGGGATAGCTACTGGGCCGGGCGAGTAGCTTAGCTCAGCCTAAAGAGCTGCCATGTCGAAAGTGTACCGTCTGAAAGATGCCTTCAACGCAGGCAGGAGCAAAACGCCGAAGGGCGCGTCCACTTAAGTAGTGCGGCCCACGTGGCTGCCTCACTCGCCGGCTGACAGGGGGACCCGCCAGCTGATGGGGTCTTCTCCTACCTCCCACTGAGGGAGGCAAAGGCCGCCTCGCCGGTGCATGCTGGCGCTACCAGCCACCGAATTGAGTGCCCCACCCACCGCAGGGTGCAGGAAACAGCGGCGGCTCCACCACCGCATGCGCAGATGTTGAGGCCCATGGGAGAGCACTCGTGACGGTGGCAGGTGGAGAGTGGCAATGGTGAGCATGGGTACGGCAACACAGCAGGGGAGAGCGGGGATTGCAATGAGGGGAGGCTCGTGGGGAGTGATGTGGTGCTCAGGTGCATCTTAGAAGGAGAGAGGAGCTCGAGAATGCACGGATTTTGGATATGGCCGACGGGAGGGCTCCGGCCACTTTCATGGGTGGAGAGCCCGAGAGGAAAAATTAACGAGTCTGGGGGCCTGGTGAGGGGTGGAGAGGGAGAGGGAGCAAGAGGGGTCAAGGAGGGGTGCACATGTACGCTTAAATGGCGAGGCCGAGGTGCCCCGTGGACTTCGCCCATGGCCATGGCTTGGGCAGCGCCTAGAGGCAAATGGCTGCCCTGGTCCTTGTATACGGCTTCTAGGGCATGGTCCGGGAAGGGGAGAGAAGAGAGAAATAGCGGAGCAAGGTCGAGGAGGGACCCCCGCGCGGGCAGTGAGTGGCGGAGCTCTGCATCGTCGGTCACGCACGAGCAGGGCGAGGAAAGGTCCAAAGGAGGATGGATGCGACCGCATGTCGCGTTGAGCACACAGATGGGAATCTTCTAGCGAGCGAGGGCTGCCTGAGGTGGTCAGGGCATGGGGTTGAGCATCGCTACAGTGCTCTAGTGCGCTTTGGCATGCTCCACAACGTGCCCTTTGCATGCCAGACTGAAACAAATGGTGTGGGGTCGCGGCCAACCTTGTCTATTAGCTGCAGGGGCAAGAAATAAGTTGGGGATGGCATTGGATGCTCTGAATACTCGAGAGAGAGGAAGAGGAATGGAGAGAGGGGTGAGAATCTGCTGTCTAGGAGGGTAAAATGATTGAGCTTTGGCCATGGGAAAGCTACTCGGTTGTGAAGCATCACAAGGAGGAGCTCTGGTAGAAAATTGAAATGCAGGAGATGAGAAAAAGTGGTGAAACCAGTAACTTTAGCAAACTACTAGAAGGTGTTTGATGATTTCTTGGGCTAGAAAATGGAGTCCACTTGCTATGAAACTCAACACGATCATAATTTAGGATAAAATGAGGTTGTACACAAATTTTGGAATTTGTTGGAGAAAGTCTCCAATGTAGATTTGAAAAACCTTAGAAATAGGCAGGTATGGCATTCTGATTATAAACCCCTGGAAATTAATTCCCACAAATACACCACTTGGTGTGGTGATATTATTTGAGTATGAGAGCATTCCCAAAAAGTTTTGGATCAATTGGAGAAACTTTACAATGTAAAGTTTCCCAAAGCTAAAAAATCAACAAATAAGGTTTTGAGGGATTTGTCACAAGTTCATCTATTCTCCTTGATGCACCACATGGTGTGGATGCACGATTAGGGTATAAGAACATGTCCATAAAATATGAGCACAATTGGAGACACTTGGCAATGTAGAGTTGCTCAAATTTGGATCTGGACAGATAGGGTTTTGGAATATTTAGCTCGATCAAATTAACTTGGATTTTAGTTGGATCAAATTAATTTGGATTGAGATGGAACTTGGCAAGATCATCACATATATCATGTACGACATGCTATAATTTTACTGGAATTTAGGGAGAATATTTCTTATAGAAATATTCCAAAATCTTGAAATAGGCAAGAAGGGTTTTGCAGAATGTTTTGAACATGACCATGTGTTGAAACCTTCATATATGGAATACATATGTCTACTAAGATTCCCTAAAGTTTCTCAAATATTTAGAAATTTCTGGCCTGAGAAAAAGGTATTTAAATAAAATAGTAAAATAACTTTTAAAATAATAATGTTGTGATTTTGGGAATACATTTTGTTAATAAGATTTAAATAAAATGTTTGGTGCAAAACAACTTCCCTAATTTGAGGACTTGTAGTGCAAATCCCAACTCAGGGGTTTTTGAAAGCTTAAATTAAACAAATGCCTTTTTGTCCAAATAATATTTGGGTAAAAATAACTCTTGGTCCTATACACACGGTGTGGTCATTGGACAATGGTTTTGGTCAAGGAGGTGAGTCTAGAGGGTAGCAGGAACATTGTGATTCAAACACAAGCAACAAGCAAGCAAGCAACAATCACATCAAGCATCACAAGCACTCACAAAAATTTTAATTGGTCCTGACTTTTGAGATAAATTAATTTAGTCAGGAGAGTCAAATACCAGGGTGTGACAGACCTTATCCCCTTAAGAAAATCTAGTCCTCAAGATTTCTAGGCTAGGCATTCGAGAGATACAAAATCTTGGGTTGGAGGTAGTCTTCACGTCCCCATGTTGCTCCTTTTTCAATGTGGTTGCTGCGGTGGGTCTTGAAGTTCTCGACGATAGAGCTTTGAGTGCTTCACTCATCTTCAATTGAACACGAATGGGGTTTTGGAAATATGTTAGGCTTGACTTAGGGTAAAGGGCTTGGTGAACTAAGTTCCTGCAAGGTTCTGCCTTGCATGTGTATTCCGAAGTCCGAATACATGGAAAGGTAGTGCGTCTGGGTGTTGGTTGTGGGACTGCTCATGTAGGTTAGTGACACCTAGATGTCTAGTGTTAGAATAGAAGGGTCAAGGTATTCGCATAGCTCCCCGCTCATGGGGAAGTCCTTGAATCCCTTAAAGCAGGTGATCTAACGTTGTAGGTGGTCTGCACCCTCGAGAGCGTTGAAGTGTGTCATTGCAGGATTTTTCGTTGAGATATTCTGCTTGAGTAAGTTGCCCTTGTACGTGCTTCGTTCATCTCTGGCCGTTTATCATTGTCGTTACGGGCGCATGCTTCCAGCGTGTCTTCAGATGTTTGGCCTTCTAGCCTCTTCGTAGCTTCTCGTGATAGGGTTCGGGTTGGGTCTCGCCCATGAGTCTAAGCTTGGAGACTCGTTGTTTTAGAATGGGTTCTACCATCTCGGAAGGTTCGTGTGGGGTTCTGGATGAGCTCGCTGTTGGAAATATGCCCTAGAGGCAATAATAAAGTGTTTATTATTATATTTCCACATCATGATAATTGTCTATTATTCATGCTATAATTGTATTGACTGGAAACCATAATACATGTGTGAATATATACATCACAACGTGTCCCTAGTGAGCCTCTAGTTGGCTAGCTCGTTGATCAATAGATGGTCATGGTTTACTGATCATGGACATTCGATGTCATTGATAACGAGATCACATCATTGGGGAATGATGTGATGGACAAGACCCAATCCTAAGCATAGAACTAGATTGTGTTGTTCGTCTGCTAAAGCTTTTCTAGTGTCAAGTATCATTTACTTAGACCATGAGATTGTGCAACTCCCGAATACTGTAGGAGTGCTTTGGGTGTATCAAACGTCACAACGTAACTGGGAGATTATAAAGGTGCACTACAGGTATCTCTGAAAGTGTTTGTTGGGTTGTACGAATAGAGACTGGGATTTCTCACTCCGTGTGAAGGAGAGGTATGTCTGGGCCCACTCGATAATGCATCATCATATTGAGGTCAGTGTGACTAAGGAGTTAGCCACAAGATGACGTTTGAAGGAACGAGTAAAGAGACTTGCCGGTAACGAGAATGAACAAGGTATACAGATACGGACGATCGAATCTCGAGCAAGTATGATACCGGTAGACAAAGGGAATTGCATACGGGATTGATTGAATCCCCGACATCGTGGTTCATCCAATGAGATCATCGGGGAACATGCGAGAACCAACATGGATATCCGGACCCCGTTGTTGGTTATTGACCGGAGAGGTGTCTCGGTCATGTGTGCATGCTTTCCAAACACGTAGGGTCTACACACTTAAGGTTCGATGACGATAGGGTTATAGGGGAATAGTGTATGTGGTTACCGAAGGTTGTTAGGTGTCCCGGATAAGTTCTCAGACGTCACGACAAGTTCTGGAATGGTCCGGAGATAAAGATTCATATATAGGAGGTGAGGATTTGGTCACCGGAAGTGTTTCAGGCGACACCGTTAATGTACCGGGACCACCGGATGGGTTCCAGGGGTCCACCGGCAAGGGCCACCAGCCCAAAGGTGCTACATGGGCCAAAAGTGGGTGGGAACCAGCCCCTAAATGGGCCGGTGCGCCTCCACAATCAGCGCAAGGCGCAACAAGGTGTGGAGGGGCAAACCCTAGGCGTGGGGAGGCCGCCTTCGGCCTCAAGGCCAACCCTAGGGCGTCTCCACCACCTTGGCCGCCGCCCCAAAGCCATCTAGGGCTACCGCACCCTTAGGGTGGGAAACCCTAAGGGTGGGCACCCTCCTCCCTCTCCTCCTATATATAGTGAGCGTTTTGGGGCTGATTTGAGACAACTTTTCTCTCTCTCTCTCGGCGTAGCCATACTCCTCCTCCTCGTCCCCCATAGTGCTTGGCGAAGCCCTGTCGGAGTTCTACATAGCTCCACAGTCACCATGTCGTCGTGCTGCCGGAGATCTCCTTCAACCTCTCCTCCCTCCTTGCTGGATCAAGGCGTTAGAGGCGTCACTGGGCTGCACGTGTGTTGAACATGGAGGCGCTATTATTCGACACATAGATCGGAAACTACCGCGATCTTCCGCTGTGAGTACGACTCCATCAACCGTGTTCGAGCAACGCTTCCGTTTAGCGATCTTCAAAGGTATGAAGATGCTCTACCCCTTTGCTCGTTGTTGGTTTCTCCATAGGTAGATCCTTGTGTGACGTAGGAATTTTTTTGAAATTACTACGTTCCCCAACAGTGGTATCAGAGCCAAGGTTCTATGCATAGATTCTATGCACGAGTAGAACACAAAAGTTGTGGGAGCTGATTTTTTCAATTGCTTGCCGTTACTAGTCTTATCTTGATTCGGCGGCATCGTGGGATGAAGTGCCCCGGACCGACTTTACACGTACTCTTATGTGAGACTGGTTCCACCGACCGACATGCACTTGTTGCATAAGGTGGCTAGCGGGTGTCTGTCTCTCCCACTTTAGTCGGATCGGATTCGATGAAGAGGGTCCTTATGAAGGGTAAATAGCATTGGCATATCAATGTTGTGGTTGTCACGTATGTAAGAAGCGTTCTTGCTAGAAACCCTAACCAGCCACATAAAACTTGCAACAACAATTAGAGGACGTCTAACTTGTTTTTGCAGGGTATGTTATGTGATGTGATATGGCCAAAAGGATGTGATGTATGAGATTCATCATGTTCTTGTAATAGGATTCATGACTTGCATGTCGATGAGTATGACAACTGGCAGGAGCCATAGGAGTTGTCTTAATTTATTGTATGAGATGCAACGCCATGTGGTTACTTTACTTTATTGCTAAACGTTAGCTATAGTGGTAGAAGTAATAGTTGGCATGACAACTTCATGGAGGCACAATAATGGAGATCATGGTGTCATGCCGGTGACAATGATGATCATGGTGCCCCGTAGATGGAGACCAAAGGAGCAAGATGATATTGGTCATATCATGTCACTATATGATTGCATGTGATGTTTATCATGTTCTTCATCTTATTGCTTAGAACGATGGTAGCAAAAATAAGATGACCCCTCATTAAAATTTTGAGATATGTATTCCCCAAAGTGTGCACCGTTGCGAAGGATCGTTGTCTCGAAGTACCACATGATGATCGGGTGTGATAGATTCTAACGTTCCATACAACAGGTGTAAGCCAGTTTACACACACAAAACAATTAGGTTGACTCGACAAGCCTAGCATGTATAGACATGGACTCGAATACGGGAGACCTAAAGGTCAAACATGAGTCGTATGGTTTATACGATCAGAATGGAGATGCTCAGCATTGTTGACTAGTCCGTCTCAAGTGATTATCGAACACGGGCTAGTCGACGTGGATCATGTAACACTTGGATGACTAGAGGGATGTCGATCTAAGTGGGAGTTCATTAGTAATTTGAATAGATGAACTTTATTATCATGAACCTAGACTAAAATTGTCTTTACAAATATTGTAGATCCAATGGCCAATGCAAATGTCTCATTCAACTTAAACGCATTCCTAGAGAAAACCAAGATAAAAGATGATGGGAGCAACTATGCGGATTGGGCACGTAACGTAAAGCTTATCCTCACTGCTTCCAAGAAGGCATGTGTCCTTAATGCGCCGCTAGGTGATCCTCCCGTTCCTGCGGCAACCCAGGACGTTAGGAATGCTTGGCTGTCACGGAGTCATGACTACTCTCTCGTTCAGTGCGGCATGCTTTACAGTTTAGAACCGGGGCTCCAAAGGCGTTTTGAGAAATACATAGCATATGAGATGTTGGAGGAGCTGAAACTTGTTTTTCAAGCTCATGCCCGGGTCGAGAGATATGAAGTCTCCGACAAGTTCTTTAGCTGTAAAATGGAGGAAAATAGTTTTGCCAGTGAGCACATACTCAGAATGTATGGGTTGCACAACCACTTGACTCAACTAGGAGTTGAACTTCTGGATGATGCGGTCATTGTCAGAATCCTCCAGTCGCTTCCACCTAGCTATAAAGGCTTTGTGATGAACTACAACATGCAAGGGATGGAAAAGACTGTTCCCGAGTTGTATTCAATGCTGAAATCTGCGGAGGTAGAAATCAAGAAAGAACATCAGGTGTTGATGGTCAATAAGACCACCAGTTTCAGGAAGGGCAAGGGTAAGAAGAACTTCAGGAAAGATGACAAAGCAGTTGCCGCGCCCGGTAAACCAGTTGCCAGGAAGAAGTCAAAGAAAGGACCCAAGGATGAGACTGAGTGCTATTACTATAAGGGAACCGGTCACTGGAAGCAGAATTGCCCCAAAGACTTAGCACACAAGAAGACTGGCAACTTAAAGGTATACGTGATATACGTGTTATTGATGTGTACCTTACCAGCGCTCGTAGTAGCTCCTCGGTATTTGATACCGGTGCTGTTGCTCACATTTGCAACTCTAAGCAGGAACAACGGAACACGCGTAGGCTGGCTAAGGACGAGGTGACGATGCGCGTCGGGAATGGTTCCATGGTCGATGTGATCGCCTCGGCACACAACCTCTACATCTACCTTCGGGATTAGTTTTAAACCTTAATAATTGTTATTTAGTACCAGCTTTGAGCATGAATATTGTATCGGGATCTCACTTGATGCAAGATGGCTACTCATTTAAATCTGAGAATAATGGTTGTTCTATTCATATGAGTGGTATGTTTTATGGTCATGCCCCGCTGGTCAATGGTTTATTCTCGATGAATCTCAAATGTAATGTTACACATATTCATAGTGTGAGTCCCAAAAGATGTAAAGTTGATAATGATAGTCCCACATACTTGTGGTACTGCCGCCTTGGTCATATCGGTGTTAAGCGCATGAAGAAACTCCATACAGATGGACTTTTGGAGTCTCTTGATTTCGAATAATTTGACACATGCGAACCGTGCCTCATGGGCAAGATGACCAAGACTCCGTTCTTCGAAACAATGGAGCGAGCAACCAACTTATTGTTAATAATACATACCAATGTATGCGGTCCAATGAGCGTTGAGGCTCGCGGAGGCTATCGTTATGTTCTCACCCTCACTGGTTATTTTAGTAGATATGTGTATGTCTACTTAATGAAGCAAAAATCTGAAACCTTTGAAAGGTTCTAGGAATTTCAGAGTGAGGTGGAGAATCAACGTGACAAGAAAATAAAGTTTCTACGATCTGATCGTGGAGCATAATATTTGACTCACGAGTTTGGCACGCACCTAAGGAAATGTGGAATTGTTTCACAACTCACGCCGCGTGGCACACCACTGCGTAACAGTGTGTCTGAACATCGTAATCGCACTCTATTGGATATGGTACGATCTATGATGTCTCTTATCGATTTACCACTATCATTTTGGGGATATGCATTGGAAACTACCGCATTCACTTTAAATAGGGCACCGTATAAATCCGTTGAGACGACACCGTATGAATTATGGTTTGGCAAGAAACCTAAGCTGTCATTTCTAAAAGTTTGGGGCGGTGATGCTTATGTAAACAAACTTCAGCCAGAGAAGCTCGAACCCAAAGCGGAAAAATCCGTCTTCATAGGATACCCTAAGGAAACTATTGGGTATACCTTCTATCTTAGGCCCGAAGGCAAAGTCTTTGTTGCTAAGAACGGATCCTTTATAGAGAAAGAGTTTTTCTCGAAAGAAGTAAGTGGGAGGAAAATAGAACTTGATGAGGTAATTGTACCTCCTCTCGAACTGGAGAGTAGCGCAACACAAGATAATGTTTCTGAGGTGCCTGCATCAGCTAGAGAAGAAGTTAATGATGATGATCATGAAACTTCGGATCAAGTTACTATTGAACCTTGAAGGTCCACAGGGTTACGTTCCGCACCAGAGTGGTACAGAAACCCTGTCATAGAAATCATGTTGTTGGACAACGGTGAACGTTCAAACCATTAAGAAGCGATGGCGGCCCGGATTCCAACAAATGGCTTGAGGCCATGAAATCCGAGATAGAATCCATGTATGAGTACAAAGTATGGACTTTGGTGGACTTGCCCGATGATCGGCGAGCCATAGAAAATAAATGGATTTTTACGAAGAAGAATGACGCGGATGGCAATGTGACCATCTATAAGGCTCGACTTGTCGCTAAGGGTTATCGAAAAGTTCAAGGGATTGACTACGATGAGACCTTCTCACCCATAGTGATACTAAAGTTAGTCTGAATCATGTTAGCAATTGCCGTATTTTATGTTTATGAAATCTGGAAATGGACGTCAAAACGGCATTCCTGAATGACTTTATTAAGGAAGAATTGTATATGATACAGCCGGAAGGTTTTGTCGATCCTAGCAATGCTAACAAGGTATGCAAGCTTCAGCGCTCCATCTATGGGCTGGTGCAAGCGTCTCGGAGTTGGAATATTCGTTTTGATGAGGTGATCAAAGCGTTTGGGTTTATACAGACTTATGGAGAAGCTTGTATTTACAAGAAAGTGAGTGGGAGCTCTGTAGAATTTCTCATATTATATGTGGATGACATATTATTGATGGGAAATGATATAGAACTATTGGAAATCAAAAAGGCCTATTTGAATAAGAGTTTTTCAATGAAGGACCTTGGAGAAGCTGCTTACATATTAGGCATCAAGATCTATAGAGATAGATTGATACACCTCATAGGTCTTTCACAAAGCACATACCTTGACAAGATAAAGAAGTTTAATATGGATAAGGCTAAGAAGGGGTTCTTGCCTATATTACAAGGCGTGAGGTTGAGTACGACTCAACGCCCGACCATGGCGGAAGATAGAAAAAAGATGAGTATCGTCCCCTATGCTTCAGCCATAGTGAAAGTGTGTTATATCGACTAGAGGGGGTGAATAGGAGATTTTTAGAATTCCATCACTGAGGAAATTCCTATTGAGGAAATTCTTCACTTATGAATAACTTGTAGCGGAACATCAAAGGATCAGGGGTGCAATGTATCACTACAGCAGTTTTGAAGATGAGGAATATGAAAAACAGTTTGCATAGTACGCATGCATAGAGTAAGCAGGTGATGATTAACTCGCGTGAAGAATTTGAGGTTGAGGAAATTCAGCATGCGTGCATTAATATTTTGAGGAATAAGCATGTGAAGAAAAAACGTTCAAAAAGCGTCAGAGTTCCATCGGGGTTAAGTTACAACTCATTACATAAAACACTTCAGAAGAACCAAGAGTTTGTAACTTTATAAAGTTCATAAGCCCCAAAATATACCATGTGCGAAGACTAACTCTCAGATTTCTCCCCCTTTGTCATCAAGTGACGAAAAGGGACAAAACTAAGGACTAACGCCCCTTGAAGACTTTCACTTCTTGGCTGATGAAGAAGACGCGTGAGGATTCTTGGCGACGGGCTTCCTCCTTGGGCAAGTGGTAGTGTCTTCTTGTTCTTCATTAGATTCTGCAGTGCGGAATGAAGAAAAGAGTTGTCCTCAAGGTGTGGAACTGGAATTGGCTTGAATTTCTTCTTGGGAGGCCACGACCAGTCGAAGTCCTGAGTAAACTCCAATTCATGAAGTTCTTCTTGAGTCTTCAGATGAGCTAGAGTGGTCGAGGTGCGATCAAAAACCTCATGAAGATAGTAGTGATTTTTCTTCACTGCATTCTGGGTCTCGTTGAGGGTTTTCACAATGGCACTGAATTGACATTTTACCCATTTTTTATTCTAATCGACCTTCTGATGAAGACTGAGGAGTAGTTTTCTGTTAGTCATTACCCTTGGGGCAACAGGGCTAGGCGGCTCCTGAGTTTCAGTTTCATCCCATGAAGAATATGCATTTGGTTCACGAAACTGCCCATCAAGGGGCCAACTTCCTTCATCGATGACAGATTTTCCTTTCCCTTCAACAGGCTCAAAAGTCTTCTTGTTGACCCTGATAGGAGGCATATATCCAATGTGATTGTTGAAATCAGCACCATAGTTGATGCCTGAACCGTGTCTCATGAATCTCATGATCCATGGAGCGTAAATCTTCAGGTCGAAGGGTGACATAGCATTGTCAGCCAAAGTCCTCAGGAAGAAGTCTTGAAGGTTTATGGGGATGCCTTGAATGATGTTGAAGAGGACATTCTTCATGATGCCTACAACATCTTCTTCATCATCATGGCCCTTGATTGGAGCGATGACACTGCACAGAATCCTCTAGACAGTCTTGGGTTCATACTTCAAGTCTTGAACCAGAAAAGTTGTTCTTGGTGGTTGACCCTTAGCCAAAGGCTTGATGAGGACTTCCATCAGTTTGTTGGGCAACTCCCGTTCATCATTCATAATCACAGCTTGTGCTGAGGGAATTGAAACCGGAAGCACTCACTGCAGCTCAGTAGAAGGGGCTTTTTAATGTGTGTGCTGAGTCATCCAGTCCAGCACCCAAGTGTTGATATCCTTCGGGTCTCCAGAGATGTGCAAAGTTGCATAAAACTAAAGATTGATATCACTGTTCCAATCACCGATATCAGTGCAGAGAGGCAGCAGTCCGGCTTAATGAAGAACGTTAAGGACTGGGGCGAAGCAAGGAATTTCTTCCAACTCAACATGAGGAATATGTGTGTGCTGAAATATTTTGTTTCTTCCACAGAGCACAGAGGCATAGTAGTTGAGCTGAGTCCTTGTCCAAAACTTCCTATGCTTGATGTGAAGCTTGTCATAAAGATTGTCGCCGATGAAATACATCCGTTCTTCATAGAACGCTTCGTTCTGAAACTTTGGCCTCTTTGAAAAAGGCTGATTTTGCATTGGCTAAAGATTATGCTGCTTTTGTTGAAGAGATACTATCATTGCTGTTTCAGTGTTGACCACAACAATAAGAGTTCCAGTATTGGGTGTAGGAGCATTTTCTTCAGCATGTTCCTCAGGGTGAGGATTTTCTTCAGGTTGAGGGTTTTCCTTAGGTTGAGGATTTTCCTCCGGTTGAGGATTTTCCTCAGGTTGAGGATTTTCCTCGGGTTGAGGATGTTACTCAGCTTGAGAAATTTGCTTGGTGGAGGAGGCAAAATCTTGAGCTGTTGCAGCTGATCCTTGAGCAGGTTCATGAGACGTCTTGTGATGAATGAAGGACTGAGGAATATCATCAACTTGTATTTCCTCATCCATGGTTTCTTTAGCATCAACATCTTTCATTTCCTCATTTATCAGAATTCCCTCATCTTCTTCTGGAATGACATAGTCAATTCCGAAAGGAATCAAACTATATCATGGAGCTACCTTCAGAGGCACAACATCGAGTGGAGCAATTTCATCAAGTGTTTTGAGGCTCTTGGCCTTAGATGATTCTGGGTTTAAAGAAGCTTTTCTTTTTTCGCTTCTTTCTCAGCAGCCTTGGTTTTCTTCATGTCTGATGTAGACAGAATAATTTTTTCACCATTTAGGATTGAGGTGAAGGTATTTTCTCTTCAGGAGCTGGTGCATTATCTGTCCTGGCAGTTTCCTCAGCCGAAGCATTTTCTTCAACTGGAGCAGATTCATCAGCTGGAGTGCCTTAAGGTATTTCCTCAATCAGAGGTTCATCAACTCGACTATCTTGAGGCATTTCCTCAGCAGGAGATTCTTCTTCTTCATCTTCGAAAGTGAGCTGAACAGAATAGCTGTGTCACACCCTGTTTTTCACCCCAAGTTTTCTGTGTTGCAAAAATCAGAGTTTGTTAAAACTTTTTCAAATAATGTTGTGAGTGCAATGTCAGCCCTTGTTTGAGTGTATGCTTGCTTGTTTGATGACTCAAACTCATGAAAAACTTATTATTTTGCTCTCATCAAAAACCCTTTTTCCTTTACATCAAGATCACCTTCATCATGTTGGGATACACTACTAGCTCATGAAGCCAAGTGGCACTTCCAACCAAAGTTGGTGATCTGATCCTAATATCATTTTAATTCATTAAAAACATTATTTGGTGATTTAAAATATTATTTTCCTATTTTATATATGTGTCTATTTCTAAGGCCAGTAATGATATTTCCACAAGGAAAATTACTTTCCTGCCTTAGAAAATTCTGAGTAGATTCATGGAAGCTCAGAAGGACATATATTTTCCATACATAAGATTTTCAACCCTATTTTATATTAATATTATTTGAGTAAAACCCTGAAAACCATTTCGGTCTGTTTTAGCTTTTTGAGGTGTTTCCAAAGGAAATTATCTCAGTAAATTCCCATAAAATTACGCGAGCCCTCCCAAACCATATTAGGTGCTCACTTAAAATCTCATGTTGATCCAAGGTGAGGAAGTGCACTTAAAGAGCCCAAAACCCTCTCTGTCCAGAGTAGAGTTGGAACAACTCTACATTGCAAAGTTTCTCCAATGGAGCTGAAACTTTGCAGAGGTGTTTAACATCCCAAATGAGGACTCCACACCAAAAATGGGATTTGTGAGACTCTGTTTGGCCACACTTCCTTTGTAAAGGACAGTACTGGTCACTTTGAGACATTTTCAAGTTTGCAAAGCCAAACTTGTTCAATGGAGCTCAGATTTGGTGGAACCCCATGTTTTTACCCCAAGACTAAACCTGTTAAGTTTCATTTACAGTGGTGGAGTGGAAGCACCCCAAGTCACTGTCGAACACCTACTGACAGGAAGGTAAAAACCTACCTAGCCACTATTTTACCCAATGTCAAGGCCCCATACTTGGTGGGTTAGAGCACCAGAACACCCTGAACACCCAGTCAACCAACCCTCCCCAACTCCAAGCACAAGTGACAAGAACTCCAATTTGAGCTGCAGGACAGTACTGGCAACACTAGTGTTCCTTGCTCCCTTGACCAGCTCGAGCTCCCACTAAACCACAACGGCTAGGCACACTCCCAGCATCACTCAGGACATGGAGGACACGTCCCAAGTGCCCCAGAGCAAGCCAGCATGCCGTGGCATGCCAAAACTGCGCTCTGGGCGCGCTGCAGAGAGCCACCCGCAAGGGGCCGATGCTCCGGCCGGTCCCAGCCTCCCTAGTTATGTCGAAGCGCTCCCCCGACAACCATTCAGTGCAAAGCTACCCCAGGGACCCTCTCCCCCTCGCGCAAGAGCTCAGGCGACGCGTGCCCGTGCGTGCCCGACGCGGCCGAGCATGCACGGTCGCTGCAGCTCGTCCCCACTCGCTTTCCCTCTGCGGCCGTCGCACCAGGACGCCCTAAACCACGTTCCGAACCCGTGGTTTCGCGGCCAACACCTCACTGTGCTTGCACGCATGCCACGGTGAGTCACCGGCGTGCCCGAGTCGGGTCACCGTCGCTGGCCTATAAATAGACCCCCCCGGCACTCCAGCACCCTCCAAGCAGCTTCAGCACAACTAGTATACACTCCCTAGCAGCCCAGTCGAGCTCGTAGAGCCCCGGTGCTCGAGATCGACCGAGGCCCCTCTGCCTCGGAGCTCCGGTCGATCTCCGGCTACACGTCCGCTCTTGCGCTGCCCGACCTCTCATTACACTCCCCTCGACACCAGGAACGTTTCCCCTAACTCTCCCGAGCGAATCCATACCCCTAGCCCCTAGTTCATCACGAAACAGAAACCCTTCCGCCACGAGCACCTCGTCGCGGGCAACCCAAACCACCTCCGTTGACGTCCCGACCACGAGCAGGTAGGCGGAGGAACGAGGAACCCGTTCCTGTTCCTAGCTAGGCCTGAGGACAACGACAGCCTCGCCGGCGTCCATCTCCACCTCTCTGGCCGGAGGTAGGAGAAGGACCCGACAGGTGGAGCCCACCTGTCGGTGTCCTGGGGCAGCCAGCGCGCGCAGCCGCTTACGCTGACCCCAGGGGCCCGCAGGTCAGGTTTGAACCTGGCCCGCGCGCGCGTGGTGGCCAGGCCTGCTGGCTGGGCCGGTTGGATCTGTTTCCCCTGGCCTTTTCTTTTGTTTTAATCCAGCAAACTAAATGATTTTTATAAAAAGATTTAGCGAGTAGAAAAATATAATTCTTCCACCAGTATTTTTCTAAAAATGAGTAGTATTTGATTCTGTAATAGTTGACATTTATCAAAAACAGAAACTATTTTGGTATAATAAAATGATATTAAAAAGCACTTGTTTGCTTCTGTTTGCTTTTAAATAAATATGCTTAGCTAATAAAACAATAGGAAATTTTTTCAAAATAATATCCTGAATTTATTCAAGCCTTGCAACATTTTTAAAAGCACGTTGTGATCTGTTTTAGTGAGAGCTACTATTTATTTATTCCTTTCTCGACGGTAGAGTTACCGAGTGACGGAGGATCCGGAGCGGAAGACCTCGAAGACCCCGGATACCTAGCTGACCAAGGCAAGCATGCCCTTTTGCCATGACTTAAGTAATTAAAATGATGCATGCTAGAATAGCAAGTAATTTCTGTTGCATGTGATCACGATGCCGGTTCATCATTGACGTGATGGTACCGAAGGCTTCTTCGAATTACTTGCATTTATAGTAGTGATATTCACATGGCTCCTCGGAGCACAAACATGATGAGCTCATCCTACCACCTACGAGGATCATGCTACTGCCATGTTTACTAGTAAAGTAGAATCACTGCATTGATCTTGACCCTACCCCGTGAGGGTCACGATATTATCTTGTTGACAAGTAATAATAGAGCATTTTATCATGAGCATAATGATGAGTTAAATAAAGAGTTTATGAAAACCCCGTCGGGTGCCACTAATGCCCGAGGGTGATGATGAGTTGGTGATCACTTTTGGTGAAGTGATGCACCGGTGATTTTGGTGTGAGTATGGTTTCGGAAATGAATTAGATTTAAGATTTGTCGACCGTCCCAACCTTACCAGTACGACCACGATACCCCTTTATGGGACTAGGCTTTGTTGATTACTCTAGTCGGTACTAGCAAAGAGCCACATTACTAGTGGCGGGAGTGATCGGTGTCACTATCATGATGCGGTCATGCCAGGTAGGACGACTATGCCATTATTATGAGTTCCAGGCACACCGTTGGTCCCTGCATGATTGTTATAGTCCAGAGTCGGTGCTCGTAAGACGTACAACATGTGGGCTGGGTACCAATCGAGTGGATCTCTTTGTCTAGTATCGTCAGGGGAAAGATGATGATCGGGTACTTACCTCGGGTATATGTGATATACCGCGAGTCGTGGATGACACGGAAGTATTCCATTTCTCGTGGGTCCAGCATACTACCTCTGCAGAGTGTAAACTATTCGAATAGCCATGTCCACGGTCAAGGACAGTTGGGTGGTGCTGCTTAAACTATGTCCTGAGTTTCCGCATAACCCAAGTGTGTGTGCGTGGTGTTAAAAAGGTGTTGTTATAATCATGATGATCACAATACTATGATCAAGTTCGGTGACTTTACATATAGGGTAAACCCGGATGGTTTAGCCCTCATTAATATCTTGAGGATATGACAAGTCCGATGACTTGGCATATAGGGTGAACTCGGTGTGTTCAACCCTTGACAGATATGTCAATATCTGTAACCTGTTATTCACAAGTAGTTCTTTAACTTGTTGCACATACTTTATCATACCACCACATCGCATTCCACTCGAGATATCTATTACTGTTATTCATTACCATATATATGTCATGGGCTATTTGCGAGTACATTCAAAGTACTCATTGGCTTGCCACTGGTTATGTTATTGACCAGACATGGAAGGACCGGAGTTTAGCGATGAGTACGCCGTCGGAGACGGACCTACGATCTAGGACGCTTCCGAGTCAGAATGCCTGTCGGTGTATGCTTGATGGCATGGGCACCGCTTAGCCCTTTCGAGTTTCTGCTACTCGATGTATCCCTTTTATTTGGCTTTAGGCCTTGCTCTTGAACCCGACCTTCTGGTCATTTGATGTAATAATTTGGTACTTGGATGTAAGACTCTACTATTCAGTATCTGTGTTCAGGGAACATTGATCCTTGGGGTCGCTGGGCACGGCGAACTCGACTTGCTAGTCGGGGTCCCCACAGAACTGGTATCAGAGCTAGGTTGACTATAGGAAGCCTTAGATAGCATGGACGTTAACCAAGAACGTTAGGACGCCAGCCTTGCACAAGACTCTTGCACATACAACCTCCTGACTTCTCTCCTATGCCTTGTAGATGGCTGGTGTACCTGAGACGCTTCTGGAGACCGGCTTTCCACTACTTCTGGTGGATTGTCTCGAGAAGTGCCACGTATGACGCACGCCCATCTTCCTCTACCACGAGCACTGGGTCAACGCCGACACCAAGGAATATCACGTGGACGTGATAGTGAAGGCTAATGACTCCCCGTCTAGTTGGTTCTTTGAAGGACCACAGATGGGAGAGCTGATGTTGGCAGTGGAGACGGCTGCACGAGAGGCGCTCGTGCAACTCCGCAGCATCCTCCCTGAGATGGCTAATGAGCCTGTCACTCGTCATCTACCTTTCATTAAGGAAGGAGTGGATGGGAGTTGGACACTCACCCCAGCCACGGAGGATGGGATGCCACTGAGGTTTCAGACCTACTTCAGTCTCTCGTCAGACACCCTCACACACTTCCTGGTTAAGGAATCAGTCAAGCTTCGCGAAGAGCTACACCTAGTCAAAGGCCTGCTCCACACTGATAAGATGCAGAACCGCAAGGTAAAGAAGGCAGGCGCACCTGAAGGGAGGGCAGCTGTTGCCACTAGGGGTGGTGTGTTACCCATCCAGGCAGTCCCTCTTCGGAGTCCCCGCCTGACAGCAGAAGAGTACACTGAGATCTTCGCCGCCTCGCGCAAGAGACACCGAGACGTGCGGATTCTTTCTTCCACTCCTCTAAAGGAAGAGGATGTTGATGAAGATGAGGATCCCGTTGAGTCCGCCTTTGAGACCGAGCATTCCGCCGCGTTGGTTTTAGTGTAGGCAATTCGGAGTACCCGAGTATAGGGTATCCTTGTATCCGTTTTTAATTTGTGTATGTGTGCTTGATGTAAGTCACCTATTGCCTTGGGCAGCCTGTAGGTGACTACGTCACCTAGTTGTCATGAATGCAATTTCCAGTTTGTCAAAAACTTTGGTTTTAAAAACTTGGCACATGCACGTATTGGACCCCCTCTTACTAGGAGCAAATCCTTGTACTCCCGAGCAAGGTGGCATTTTGACCTGTCTGTTTCTATGATAGGATGGTGAACGTAACCCGCAATAGCACCTTCGGCAACCCCGGCGCCGTCTCCTCAAGGACGCCGCAGGGTACCGAAGGAGAAGCTCACGCTGGAGGTCACCACGAGCAGCCTAGAGACCTTCCGCCACCTCCTCCTCCTGAGAACTTGACGATGGCTCAATTCCTTCAAGCTCTTCGAGAGGAGCGTCAAGCCAGCAATGCCGCTATCCAGTAGCTGACCCAAGTCCTGGTGGACAACCCGCCGCGGAATGAGTATGGCGGTGGTCGCTCTACTCTTTCTGAGTTCATGCGGACTACGCCCCCCCATATTCACAGAGTCGACTGAACCCCTGGATGCTGATGACTGGATTCGCACCATTGAAGACCTCCTTGCGCTGGTCAAGTGCACTGATGATCATGAGAAGGTCCTTTATGCTTCTCACTGTCTCGGAGGCACCGCCAGGGCATGGTGGGATGGATTCCAGATCATGCGGGCAGGGCAAGTCATCACGTGGGATATGTTCAAGGAAGGATTTCGCGCGGCTCACATTCCGCCTGGACTAATAACCATTAAGAAGCGAGAATTCCGAGCCTTGAGGCAGGGCAGTGGAACTGTTAAGGAGTACCTGCAGAAGTTTAATCTCTTGTCAAGGTACGCACCTGAAGATGTTAACACTAAGGCCGCTAAGGTGGAACGCTTCATGGAAGGGTTACAACAGTCCCTGTAATACCAGCTGGTGGTTTGCGACTGCCAGACTTTTAGCGAGTTGGTTAACAAAGCGCTTATGCTGGAAGACAAGCGTCGTGCAATGGACGATACCCGCAAGCGCAAGCTGATAGGCAGTGGAGGACCCGGTAACGCAAGACCAAGACCGTGGCAGTCAGCACCTGCAAGACCCAACTTTCAGCAGCAACAGTACAAGTACCCGGTGTTCCGCCAGAATTATCAGCCTCAGCAGCAAGTCAAGCCAGTAGTCAAACCGCCGAACAACGGTGGAGTCAAGACCAACCCTCCAGGGCAAGTCACCTGCTTTGGGTCTGGTCAGACTGGGCACTATTCCAGGCAGTGCCCCAACAAGAAGCCCGACGCGCCGCGTCCCAATGCACCCAACCCTATTCAAGGTGCACCAGGGAGGAACCAGCCCCCCCGCAACCAACAGTTCAATGGTAGGGGCCGGATCAATCACATCACTGCAGAAGGAGCACAGGAAGACCCGGACTGCATTCTGGGTACGTTCCTCGTCAACTCAACTCCAGCAACAGTGTTGTTTGATTGTGGTGCCTCGCATTCTTTTATTACTCAAGGGTTTGCGGAAAAATGTGGTTTAAAACCCACTTTACTCCACGGGCAGATGGCAATCCAAACCCCGGGAGCAGTATTAAGGACCAACCTAGGGTGTAGAAGGGTTGAGATAGTTATCAATGGGACGAGTTTCTTGGCAGACCTCATTGTGCTTAAATCACAAGGTGTGGAAGTAATCCTCGGTATGGATTGGTTGGCCAAGCACCAGAGTCTTTTGGACTGTGCCAACAGAGCCATCACCATGATAAGCAACCAAGGGGTCAAGGTCAAGTTCGTCTCCGAGCCAGTATCGGCTCACGCACCTCGAGTCAACAGTCTCTCCGAGGTAGAGCTTGATCGAGTGCCTATAGTCTGTGAATACCCGGACGTCTTTCCTGACGAGCTACCCGGAATGCCTCCTGACCGAGACATTGAGTTCATCATTGAGCTTATGCCCGGATCGAGGTAAAAAGTCTTACACGATGGGTTCCGAGGAGTTGGCAGAGCTGAAGAAGCAGATGGATGAGCAACTCAGGAAAGGGTTCATTCGTCCGAGTGCGTCACCTTGGGGATCACCTGTTCTGTTTGTTTCAAAGAAGGATGGTACCATTCGACTCTGCGTCGACTACCGTTCCCTTAATGAAGTGATAATTAAGAACAAGTACCCGCTCCCCAAGATCGAAGACCTGTTTGACGAGTTAAACGGGGCTAGGGTATTTTCCAAGATCGATCTCCGATCGGGATACTACCAGTTGAAGATCTGACCAGAAGATATACCCAAGACTGCATTCGTGACCCGGTATGGTCTATATGAATGTACGGTCATGCCCTTCGGTTTGACAAATGCCCCAGCCTACTTCATGTACCTCATGAACAAGGTCTTCATGGAATATTTGGACAAGTTTGTCGTCGTGTTCATCGATGACATACTAATCTTTTCCAAGTCCGAAGAAGAGCATGAGCAACACCTGAGGCTAGTTCTGGGAAAGCTTCGAGAGCACCAACTTTATGCCAAATTCAGCAAGTGTCAGAACGAAGTTGGATTTCTGGGTCATACCGTGCCGGCATGCGGTTTAGCCGTGGATCAGTCCAAGATTTCTACAGTGACCAACCGGGAATCACCCAAGGACGTGAAGGATGTCAGGAGTTTCCTCGGGCTCGCAGGATACTCCCACAAGTTTGTCGAGGGATTCTCCAGCATCGCTCGACCTATGACTCAGCTCTTGAAGAAAGGCCGGAAGTTCGAGTGGACACCGGCGTGTGAAGCAAGCTTCCAGGAGTTGAAGAAGAGGCTAACTACTGCCCCGGTATTGGCTACTCCGGACATCAACAAGGAATTCGTGATATATTGTGATGCCTTGGGAACCGGGCTTGGTGGAGTCTTGATGCAAGATGGCAGGGTCGTGGCGTACTTGTCACGGCAACTGTGACCGCATGAGGAGAACTACGCCACCTATGATCTCGAGCTAGGAGCTGTAGTGCATGCTCTGAAGACGTGGCGACATTACCTTCTGGGAAAGCGATGCAAGATATGTACAGACCACAAAAGTCTGAAGAATATCTTCACCCAGAGGGAGCTGAATATGAGACAGCGGAGATGGCTTGAGTTAATCAAGGATTACGACCTCAACATTCAGTACCATCCCGACAAGGCGAACGTGGTAGCCGATGCCCTGAGCCGGAAGGCAGGCTCCTTGACGCCACCCTCAAGGAAAGGTTACCCGCCTTGTATGAAGAGATGGAGGGCCTAGGACTTGAGATAGTCGAACCAGGGTACCTGGCCAACCTCGAAGTCAAGCCTACTCTAGTAGACGACATCAAGGAAGCCCAGAAGGGGCACAAGAGTATCGAAGGCCTCAAGAGGAAGGTGCGAGAAGGCAAAGCCCCAGGATTCTTGATTGATGAGCAAGGAGTATTGTGGTACGGGAAGCGCTTATGCGTACCCAACAAGGCCGAACTTAAGGACTTGATCCTGCAAGAGGCACATGACACACCGTACTCTATCCATCCAGGTGGTACCAAGAGTACCAAGACATCCGAGAACGATTCTGGTGGCATGGCATGAAGAGGGAAATTGGCTCCTATGTCGCTAAATGCGATGTATGTCAGCGAATCAAGGCTGAACACGAGCGACCCGCTGGATTGCTACAACCTCTTCAAATGCCAGAATGGAAGTGGGATATAGTCGGCATGGACTTCATCACCGGGTTGCCCCGGTCGAATAAGGGTCATAACTCCATTTGGGTCATAGTTGATCATTTGACCAAGGTGGCCCATTTCATCCCCGTTAACACCACTTACGATGGCAGCCAGCTGGCCAGTCTGTACATTCATCGAGTGGTGAGTCTCCATGGAGTTCCCAAAGAGATTGTGTCCGACCGCGGCACGCAGTTCACCTCAAGATTCTAGAAGAAGTTTCAAGAAGCTCTCGGAACCAAACTCTCCTTCAGTACGGCTTTCCACCCGCAGACGGGCGGACAGACCGAGAGGGTAAACCAGATACTTGAGGACATGCTCCGCGCTTGTGTTTTGGCCCATGGTGCCAAGTGGGAAGACTGCCTACCATTTGCTGAGTTGTCTTACAACAACAGCTACCAGTCCAGTCTTCAAATGGCCCCATTCGAAGCATTATATGGGCGGAAATGCCGCACCCCGCTCAATTGGTCCGAAACCGGTGAAGGGATAGTTTTCGGACCAGAAGCACTGCAGGAAGCATGGGACAAGGTTCAGCTTGTCCGAGAGAACTTGGAGGCAGCTAAGTCAAGGCAGAAGAGCTATGCGAACCCTCGCTGCAGAAACGTGGAGTTTGTTCCCGGAGACCAAGTGTACTTGCGAGTCACGCCTCTCAAGGGGACTAAGCGTTTCCACGTCAAGGGGAAGCTAGCTCCAAGGTTCATTGGACCCTTCAAGATCACGACAAGGTGCGGGGAAGTAGTTTATCAGTTAGAGCTACCTCCTAAACTTTTAGGTGTGCACAACGTGTTCCACGTGTCATAGCTCAGGAAGTGTTTGCAAGTGCCGAACCGTCCCGATCTTTACAAGGACATTGATCATCAAGCTATTGACCTTCAATCGGACCTTACCTACCGCGAGAGACCGATCCGCATTTTGGACGAAGCAGAGCGTTGCACTAGAAGCCGCACCATCAAGTTTTTCAAGGTTCAGTGGAGCAACCATACCACAGCAGAAGCCAATTGGGAACGTGAAGACTATCTCCGATCAGAATTTCCCAAGCTGTTTAACGCTTAGCTTAGGAATCTCGGGGACGAGATTCTTGTAAGGGGGATAGGTCTGTCACACCCTGTTTTTCAACCCAAGTTTTCTGTGTTGCAAAAATCAGAGCTTGTTAAAACTTTTTCAAATAATGTTGTGAGTGCAATGTCAGCCCTTGTTTGAGTGTATGCTTGCTTGTTTGATGACTCAAACCCATGAAAAACTTATTATTTTGCTCTCATCAAAAACCCTTTTTCCTTTACATGAAGATCACCTTCATCATGTTGGGATACACTACTACCTCATGAAGCCAAGTGGCACTTCCAACCAAAGTTGGTGATCTGATCCTAATATCATTTTCATTCATTAAAAACATTATTTGGTGATTTAAAATATTATTTTCCTATTTTATATATTTGTCTATTTCTAAGGCCACTAATGATATTTCCACAAGGAAAATTACTTTCCTTCCTTAGAAAATTCTGAGTAGATTCATGGAAGCTCAGAAGGACATATATTTTCCAGACATAAGATTTTCAACCCTATTTTATATTAATATTATTTTAGTAAAACCCTGAAAACCATTTCTGTCTGTTTTAGCTTTTCCAGGGTAGAGTTCGAACAACTCTACATTGCAAAGTTTCTCCAATGGAGCTGAAACTTTGCAGAGGTGTTTAACACCCCAAATGAGGACACCACACCAAAAATGGGATTTGTGAGACTCTGTTTGGCCACACTTCCTTTGTAAAGGATAGTATTGGTCACTTTGAGACATTTTCAAGTTTGCAAAGCCAAACTTGTTCAATGGAGCTCAGATTTGGTGGAACCCCATGTTTTTACCCCAAGACCAAACCTGTTAAGTTTTTTTTACAGTGGTGGAGTGGAAGCATCCCAAGTCACTATCGAACACCTACTGACAGGAAGGTAAAAACCTTCCTAGCCACTATTTTACCCAATGTCAAGGCCCCAAACTTGGTGGGTTAGAGCACCAGAACACCCTGAACACCCAGTCAACCAGCCCCTCCCCAACTCCAAGCACAAGTGACAAGAACTCCAATTTGAGCTGCAGGACAGTACTGGCAACACTAGTGTTCCTTGCTCCCTTGACCAGCTCGAGCTCCCACTAAACCACAACGGCTAGGCACACTCCCAGCAACACTCGGGACATGGAGGACACGTCCCAAGTGCCCCAGAGCGAGCCAGCATGCCGTGGCATGCCAAAACTGCGCTCTGGGCATGCTGCAGAGAGCCACCCGCAAGGGGCCAACGCTCCGGCCGGTCCCAGCTTCCCGAGTTATGTCCAAGCGCTCCCCCGACAACCATTCAGTGCAAAGCTACCCCAGGGACCCTCTCCCCCTCGCGCAAGAGCTCAGGCGACGCGTGCCCGTGCGCGCCCGATGCGGCCGAGCATGCACGGTCGCTGCAGCTCATCCCCACTCGCTTTCCCTCTGCGGCCGTTGCACTAGGAGGCCCTAAACCACGTCCCGAACACGTGGTTTCGCGGCCAGCACCTCACTCTGCTTGCACGCGTGCCACGGTGAGTCACCGGCATGCCCGAGGCGGGTCACCGTCGTTGGCCTATAAATAGACCCCCCGGCACTCCAGCACCCTCCAACCAGCTTCAGCACAACCAGTAGACACTCCCTAGCCGCCCAATCGAGCTCGCACAGCCCCGGTGCTCGAGATCGACCGAGGCCCCTCCGCCTCGGAGCTCCGGTCGATCTCCGGCTATACATCGGCTCCTGCACTGCCCGACCTCTCATTACAGTCCCCTCGACACCAGGAACGTTGCCCGTAATTCTCCCGAGCGAATCCATACCCCTAGCCCCTAGTTCATCACGAAACCGAAACCCTTCCGCCACGAGCACCTCGTCGCCGGCAACCCAGATCACCTCCATTGACGTCCCGACCACGAGAAGGTAGGCGGAGGCACGAGGAACCCGTTCCCGTCCCTAGCTAGGCCTGAGGACAACGGCAGCCTCATCGGCATCCATCTCCACCTCTCTGGCCAGAGGTAGGAGAAGGACCCAACAGGTGGAGCCCACCTGTCGGTGTCCTGGGGCAGCCAGCGCGCGCAGCCAGTGACACTGACCCCAGGGGCCCGCAGGTCAGGTTTGAACCTGACCTGCACGCGCCTGGTTGCCAGGCCTGCTGGCTGGGCCGGCTGGATCTGTTTCCCCTGGCCTTTTTCTTTTGTTTTGATCCAACAAACTAAATGATTTTTATAAAAAGATTTAGCCAGTAGAAAAATATAATTCTTCCACCGGTATTTTACTAAAAATGAGTAGTATTTTATTCTGTAATAGTTGCCATTTATCAAAAATAGAAACTATTTTGGTATAATAAAATGATATTAAAAAGCACTTGTTTGCTTTTGTTTGCTTTTAAATAAATATGCTTAGCTAATAAAAAAATAGGAAACATTTTTCAAAATAATATCCTAAATTTATTCAAGCCTTGCAACATTTTTAAAAGCACCTTATGAACTGTTTTAGTGAGAGCTAGTATTTATTTATTCCTTTCTCGATGGTAGAGTTACCGAGTGACGGAGGATCCGGAGCGGAAGACCTCGAAGACCCCGGATACCTAGCTGACCAAGGCAAGCATGCCCTTTTGCCATGACTTAAGTAATTAAAATGATGCATGCTAGAATAGCAAGTACTTTCTGTTGCATGTGATCACGATGTCGGTTCATCATTGACGTGATGGTACCGAAGGCTTCTTCGAAGAACTTGCATTTATAGTAGTGATATTCACATGGCTCCTCGGAGCACAAACATGATGAGCTGACCCTACCACCTACGAGGATCATGCTATTGCCATGTTGACTAGTAAAGTAGAATCACTTCATTGAGCTTTGACCCTACCCCGTGAGGGTCAGGATATTATCATGTTGACAAGTAATAATAGAGCATTTTATCATGAGCATAATGATGAGTTAAATAAAGAGTTTATGAAAACCCCGTCGGGTGCCACTAATGCCCGAGGGTGATGATGAGTTGGTGATCACTTTTGGTGAAGTGATGCACCGGTGATTTTGGTGTGAGTATGGTTTCGGAAATGGATTAGATTTATGATTTGTAGACCATTCCAACCTTACAAGTACGACCACGATACCCCTTTATGGGACGGGGCTTTGTTGATTACTCTAGTCGGTACTAGCAAAGAGCCACATTACTAGTGGCGGGAGTGATCGTTGTCACTCCCGTGATGGGGTCGTGCCAGGCAGGACGACTATGCCATTATTATGAATTCCAGGCACACCGTTGGTCCTTGCATGATTGTTACAGTCCACAGTCAGTGCTCGTAAGACGTACAACATGTGGGCTGGGTACCAATCGAGTGGATCTCTTTGTCTAGTATCGTCGGGGGAAAGATGATGATCGGGTACTTACCTCGGGTATATGTGATATACCCCGAGTCGTGGATGACACGGAAGTATTCCATTTCTCGTGGGTCCAGCGTACTACCTCTGCAAAGTGTAAACTATTCGAATAGCCGTGTCCATGGTCAAGGACAGTTGGGTGGTGCTGCTTAAACTACGTCCTGAGTTTCCGCATAAACCAAGTGTGTGTGCGTGGTGTTATAAAGGTGTTGTTATAATCATGATGATCACAATAATATGATCAAGTTCGGTGACTTGACATATAGGGTAAACCCGGATGATTTAGCCCTCATTAATATCTTGAGGATATGACAAGTCCGATGACTTGGCATATAGGGTGAACCCGGTGTGTTCAACCCTTGACAGATATGTCAATATCTGTAACGTGTTATTCACAAGTAGTTCTTTAACTTGTTGCACATACTTGATCATACCACCAAATCGCATTCCACTCGAGATATCTGTTACTGTTATTCATTATCATATATATGTCATGGGCTGTTTGCGAGTACATTCAAAGTACTCATTGGCTTGCCACTGGTTATGTTATTGACCAGACAAGGAAGGGCCGGAGTTTGGCGATGAGTACGCCATCGGAGACGGACCTGCGATCTAGGACGCTTCCGAGTCAGAATGCCTGTCGGTGTAGGCTTGATGGCATGGGCACCGCTTAGCCCTTACGAGTTTCCGCTACTCGATGTATCCGTTTTATTTGGCTTTAGGCCTTGCTCTTGAACCCGACCTTCTGGTCATTTGATGTAATAATTTGGTACTTGGATGTAAGACTCTACTATTCAGTATCTGTGCTCAGTGAACATTGATCCTTGGGGTCACTGGGCACGGCGAACTCGACTTGCTAGTCGGGGTCCCCACAAGCTGGGCTCAGACTGCTTTGGTTTTGCTGGAGGAGCAACCTTCTTGTTATATTCATCAACTACATTAGTTGCAAACTTGATGAAATTGGACTTGAGACTTTGACGATCATATAGTTTGGTATATTTCTCTATCAAACTCTTCAGTTCAGCCTGGGTTGACACAAGATCATCAGGCGACATGTTGAGGAGATTCTGCCTGAGGAATTTCTCCTTCTTCAGTTTTGCAGCCTTTGCTTGCTTGGCTTGCGTCTCTTTCCATTTGGCCTCATTGATGAATGTGGCCACCATATGGCTGATACCTGGGGGAAGCTTCAAGTCATCAGTGGGTGTGTTTGGATCATCATACCAGGCATTGATGTAGTCCAGCAGGACCTTTTGGTCCATGGCAAGAGGAATAGCGCTGCATGAGTCTTGTGCGATGCATTCCTGCTTGTTTCTGATGATGGCTTGAAGAGTTTCATCATCAAATTCATCACTTCCTTCTAATGCAGAAGGGACTCTGATAACTTTGCTTGGGTTGGGTCTGATGCCTCTTCTAGCAGTCATTTTAGTCTTCAATGGTGTTAGTGAAGACTTTGTCTCTGAGCTCGTAGCAGAATGTACAGAGGAGCTAGAGTGAGCAGGCTGTTGCTTGACAATCTACTTGTGTTCAGGCTTTGAAGCCTGTGTAGCTGTTAAGGGTTTTGGCGCAGACGCAACCTTCTCAAGCAATTGCTCTTTAGACTTTGAAGCCTTTGGTTTCCGTGGCACAGTCTTCACTTGAGGAATAAATGTACCAGAAGCTTTAGCAGCAGAAGAGGTGGCTGTAGTGGTAGCAACTGATTCCTCATTGAATTTCCTAACTGCAGCTTCTGCTTTCTTCTGAACCTTAGACAAGTGTTTGTCTTTTTCCTCAGCATAATCATCAACAATTTTGATGCTTGAAGGATGTGCTACCTGATGATCACCGAGAGGAGGCCTTTTGCAAGGTGTCTTTAGGGAGAATTTCTTCGCATACTTTGGAGTGACGAAGCGATATTCCTTCCACTCCTTAGCCCACCTGCGTTCTATCTTTTGAACCCTGATTTTCCATTTCGCCATAGGAAATTGCTCATCTGGCGTGCAATAGTCAAGGTATATATCCTCAGGGATATCAATTGTAGTGTTATGTTCAAGTTTCTTGCCACCCTTTTGCTTTCTGTCATCTTTCATTTTCTTCAGCTGAGGCTTTTGCTGATGAATTTGCACTCTTGACGATTCTGGCGACACTGGCAAAGTTTCTTCGAGGAATGCTGCAAATGAGTTAAGTTGATGAGAATCTAGAGATTCATCACCTGACATTTTGTACCTGTGAACAGAGTATAGGTGCGAGGAATTTGGAGAGGTCATATGCGTTCTCAGATTTGAAGAAATTGAAATTTTTAAAAGTTGAGGAATTTGACAAGTGGGTTGAGGAATTTGTCTAAGCACTCTGATCTTGGGTTCTAGAGTTGTGCAGATTTGAAAATTTGCACAATTGAGGAATCACATGAAGAATTTTAGTGTCTTAGTGAAATTCATCAAGTGTTTGAGGAATAGAGTGTGCGAAGCTAATAGACCCTGTGGAAAAACAGATTTCTCGAATCTAAGGTAAAATAGTAGATCAAAAGGGATAGTAAAAATAGGATTTTATTTACCCTATATGGCGAGGACGAAGAACAGAGGCAGCAACAGTAGATGCTCTTCGGTTCGAGTCCGTTGCGCCCTAACATGGCGGCAGAAGATGGCTACAGCGTCAGCGGATGTAGATGGTCCGCATCCGGTCTGAGCTCGGCGATGGAGAGGTCGAGGCAGTGAAGTTGTTCCTCGCCTGCAACGAGATTCCTCACACTAAGAGTGATATTCTTCATTGGTTGAAGAAAATAGATTCTTCGTGTGTTGCACATCTAAGTCATCAATTTTGCATAAGTGTTAGGATGTGTGCATGTTTTTACAAAACATTTGAAGATTCTAAGATATTTAGCTAACACTGCAACTTGCAAAACCTTTTCTCATCCAAGGGCTTAGCGAAGATAACAGCTAGTTGATCGTCACTCTTCACATGGTCGATGATGATATTGCCCTTGAGGACATGGTCCCGAAGAAAATGATGATGAATTTGGATGTGCTTAGTCTTCGAGTGTTGTACTGGGTTGTATGCAATCTTGATTGGACTCTCATTGTCGCAGTAGAGAGGCACATTCTTCATGTTCATGCCATAGTCCTTGAGGGTTTGCTTCATCCATAGTAATTGAGCACATCATGATCTAGTAGCAATGTACTCAGCTTCGGCAGTGAAGAGAAAAATGCAGTTCTCCTTCTTTGAGGACCAGCAGACTAATGATCTTCCAAGGAAATGACAAGTGCGAGAACTTGACATGTGATCCACACGGTCACCAGCATAGTCAGAATCAGAATATCCCACAAGATGAAGATTTGAGCCCTGGGGTACCATAATCCTAGTGTTGGTGTGTGAGCTAAGTATCGAAGAATATGTTTCACAGCCATATGGTGTGATTCCTTCGGTTTTGCTTGAAAATATGCACACATGCAAACACTAAGCATTATATCTGGCCTAGATGCACACAAATACAGAAAAGAGCCCATCATTGAGCGATATATCTGATGATCGAAATCTTTTCCATTTTTGACAGTGCAGAGGTGGCCGTTGGTAGGCATGGGAGTCTTGGCGCCTTTGCATTCATGCATGTCAAATTTCCTCAGAACATCCTTGAGGTATTTCTCCTGTGATATGAAGATGCCATTGCGTTGTTGACGAATTTTAAGACCTAAATTTTTTTTCACCTCCCCCATCATAGACATCTGATATTCTTCACTCATCATGTAAGCAAATTCATCACTGTAACGTTTGTCAGTATAGCCAAATATGATGTCATCGACATATATTTGGCACATAAATAGTTCATTGTCATAGGATTTTATGAAAAGAGTTGGATCGAGTGAACCAGGTTTGAAGCCTTTCTTCATGAGGAATTCCCTCAATGTATCGTACCATGCCAGAGGGGCTTGGTTGAGACCATAGAGCGCCTTTTTGAGTTTGAAGACTTTGTCTGGATTCTTCGGATCCTCAAAACCTGGGGGCTGAGCAACATATACTTCTTCCTCAAGCTTACCATTGAGGAATGCAATTTTCACATCCATTTGATATAAGGTAATGTTATGATGATTAGCATAAGCAAGTAGTATTCGAATAGCTTCAAGTCTAGCAACAGGTGCAAAAGTTTCATCGAAATCAATTCCTTCAACCTGTGTGTAGCATTGGGCTACAAGTCGTGCCTTATTCCTCACCACTTGACCATCCTCATCTTGATTGTTTCGGAACATCCACTTGGTATCGATGATATTGTGCTTGCGAGGATCTGGTGGTTTGACGAGCTCCCACACGTCATTTAGCTTGAATTGAAGAAGTTCATCTTGCATGGCTTGAATCCACTCAGGTTTCATGAAAGCCTCAGCAACTTTTGAAGGTTCTGTGATAGACACAAAAGAAGAATGCCCACAAAAGTTAACTAAGTGTGAAGCTTTTGAGCGAGTGAGAGGACCTGGTGCGTTGATGTAATCGAGGATTTTGTCAAGTTCTACTTCATTTGCAATCCTCGGAGGAGCTGGTTGAGGATTTCGCCTAGGCTGAGGAATTTGTTGTGGAGAAATTTCCTCAGGAGCATCTTCTTGATTTTCATCAGTATTGAGAGTGATTTCTTCAGCAATTTCCTCAGTAGGAACAATGTCTTCAGTAGCTTTGAGCTTTATTGCTTCCTCAGGAGACAACTTATCTGGATCAGGAGGCAATTGCTCTCTTTGCGAGCCATTAGTTTCATCAAACCGCACATCTACAGTTTCAACAACCTTGTTGTGATAGGTGTTGAAGACTCTGTAGCTGTGCGACTCCTTTCCGTAACCAAGCATAAAACCCTCATGTACCTTAGGTGTAAACTTTGAGCTATGATGAGGATCTCTAATCCAGCATTTTGCACTGAAGACTTTGAAATAACTTACATTTGGTTTCTTGTTAGTGAGGAGTTCTTATGAGGTTTTCTTGAGGAATTTGTGAAGATATACCTTGTTGATGATATGGCAAGCAGTGTTGTTTGCTTTAGGCCAGAAACGACGAGGAGTCTGATATTCTTCAAGCATGGTCCGTGCCATTTAAACCAGTCATGTTCTTTCTTTCGACGACGCCATTCTGTTCAGGAGTATAAGGAGCAGACAATTCGTGGGTAATACCAAGTTCATCAAGATAATCATCAAGACTAGTGGTTTTTGAATTCTGTTCCATTATCACTCCTGATGTGTTTGATTTTGACACCGAAGTTCGTCGAGGCCCTTGAGGAAAATTGTTTGAAGACTACCTGCACTCAGTTTTATACAGAATGATGTGCACCCAAGTATATCTAGAGTAATCATCAAGTATAACATAGCCGTATAGAGATGCTGAATTTGTTAGAATGGCATAATGAGTAGGTCCAAATAGATCCATGTGAACCAATTCAAATGGACGAGTAGTGGTCATGATAGTCTTCGAGGGGTGTTTGGATCTGGTCATTTTTCCAAACTCACAAGCACCGCAAAGGTGTTCCTTGAGGAATTTGACTGATTCGATGCCAATGACATGCTTCTTCTTCGCCAACGTGTGCAAATTCCTCATGCCTGCACGACCAAGTCTTCGATGCATAGCCAGGCTTCTGAGGTTTTTGCTAATAAGCAAGTTTCTGGTTGAGGACATGTAGAGAAATCAACAATGTACAAATCCCCTCTTCTAACACCTTCGAAGACTTTGGATCTGTCAGATTCCATGATGACAACACATCTATATTTTCCAAACATAACAACCATATCAAGATCACAAAGCATTGAGACTCACATGAGGTTAAACCCAAGGGATTCAACAAGCATCACTTTGTCCATGTGCCTGTCCTTGAAATAGTCATTTTGCGAAGTCCCAATACCTTGGATTTACCTTTGTCAGCATAAGTGATTTATTTCAGTGGTGAAGGAGTCAGTGGCATATTCATCAACAAGCTTTTGTCACCAATCATGTGGTGTGTGCAACCACTATCAAGAACCCACTCAGTACTCTTGGGTTTGTCATCCTGTAGATGAATTAGTACATCTTACCATCTCATATGCTTCAGACTTGAAGAATATGATATCAATTTCATCAGATAGGAATTTCATCACAAACAGTAAATTTGAGGACGTGTGAAATGTTTTCATTTCATCAATGTTAGATTGCGTCCTATCAAGCATTTTCCTCAGGTCTCCAGCAAATTCTTCAGATGATGATTTTCATCTCAAGACCTATCCTGCAGAAGTGATTAGTTCAATTTCTTCACCACCCACATCTGAAGGGGTGGTAAAGAGTTCATCATCCTGCGAGCACCATAAGAGAAAGGGGGCATTGAAGCTAATGCACTTCTCTTTACAGTAGGGGGTTAGAGTACTCAAATGAATAGGCAGAGCAGTTCTTTGAGGATTTATTAACATAATGATTTGAAGAGTAATGCTCATAATCATATCCCTAGTAATTTTTGTGCATATTAGAAGCATTAGCACGGGTATGAGCATAGTTTTGACCATTTGAGGATTTTGATCCTCTTGAAGACTTTGGTCCACCTGAGGAATTTGATCTAGGGTTCAAATTATTCACAGGTGGTATCATGAGGACATTCACCTGAAGATTTTCAAGGCAACTTTTGGGGACCCGGATTTTCCTCAGGGGTGGTCCATTCCTGCAGTTAGTTCCAACAAATCGAGCAAATACTTCCCCAAATTGATTTTTGACCAATTTATAGTTGGAGTCAAATGACTCATCTAAGGAATAGGATAATTCACATGCAAAGCGTGTTAGATTGGACGGATCCACAGGAGGCCCTTTAGCAGCAACCCATGAGATTTTGGGGTACTGCTCAGGTTTCTAGTATGATCCATCGACATTCAATTTCCTCTCAAAGGCAATTCCTTCTTTCCACGGGTTCCTGTTCAAAATCTGCTTTTTGAGCACATCGCAAAGGGTTTGATGCCCTTTGAGACTTTTGTACATGCCTGTCACATACAATTCCTTCAGTCCTGCATTTTCATGAGTAACATTTGTGGTTTCTTCAAGTGAGGAATTTGATACCACATGAGCAGTTGAAGAATTTGTAGCAATAGAAGCAGTTGATGATTCTGGTGAAGAATTGGCAGTTTCACGTTCGATGCATTTAAGACATGTAGGAATGAATTCAACCTGAGCGGCACCGATCTCTTGACGAGTAATGAATCATTTTCCATTCAAAGATCATCATGAGACATCCTCAGCTTCTCAAGATCAAGTTTCCTTTGAAGGAATTCATATGAAAGTTTCTCATGATCAACGAGGAGTGTGCCATGATGATCTTGAAGAATATGAAATCTGGACTGAAGACTTTTCATATCTTTAGTGAGGATCTCGGTAAGATTCATTTCATCTTTCAACAGGTCATCACTTCTGTCTAGCAGTTTCTGAAGCTTTTGAAGGACAGTTCGTTGTTTAGTTGCAACGATAACAAGTTTACTGTAACTAGGTTTTTTATAATCATCAGGTTCACAGTCACTTCAATGAGAGGAGGAAGCATCATTCGGTACCTTTGAACCTTTTGCCATGAAGCAATAGGTTGGAGCGAAGTCATCAGCATAGTCCTCAGTGTGGATGGCGTTGTCGTTTTCTTCAAGGTTTAAGATTGACTTGCTGACGAATGTGGTAGCTAGTGCAAGACTAGCATGTCCAGATTCTGAGTCTTCAGAACCCTCCTCTTCATCACATTCCTCAGATTCTGCCACAAAATCCATTTCCTTGCCAATAAGTGCCCGAGCCTTTCTTAAACTACTCTTCTTGTGTGATGAGGACTTTGAGGATGATGATTTTGAAGATTTCTTCTTTTTCTTTGAGTCATCAGAACTTTCATCCTTGTATTTCTTCTTCTTTGATTCCTTCACCCAACGAGGACAATCAACAATGTAGTTACCTGATTTCTTGCATTTGTGGCAGGTTCTTTTCTTGTAGTCCTGAGATGAAGATTCTGATTTCCTCGTATCTCTTATTGAAGATTTACCAAACTGATCACGTCTTGTAAACATTTGGAATTTCCTCACGAGCATTGCAAGCTCCTGTCCAAGTTCTTCAGGATGACCAATGCTGCAATCTGAGTCTTCTTCTTCAGATGATGAAATTGTTGTGGCCTTCAATGCACGGGGTCTATCATAGCTTGGTCCATATAGATCTCTCTTTTCCTCCTGTTGGAATTCATGAGTATTGGGTCTTTCGAGTATATCAGCAGGATCAAGCATCTTGTAGTCTAGTCTTTCTTGAATCATCAGAACCAAAGTATCAAATGATGAATCCAAAGATCTTAGCAGTTTCTTCACAACTTCATAGTTAGTAATGTCTCGAGCTCCCGGTGCTTGCAGTTCATTTGATATGTCAGTGAGGAGATCAAAGGTATCTTGGCAGCTTTCATTGTCAAGCCTCTTGAAGCGATTGAAGAGATTGCGAAGAACATCAACACGAGAGTCACGCTGAGTTGATACTCCTTCATTGACTTTGGACAGCCTTTCCCAGATTAGTTTTGCTGAGCCCAAAGCACTCACTCTGCCATACTGTCCTTTCCTCAGATGGTCACAAATGATATTCTTTGCTTGAGAATCAAGTTGCTTGAATTTCTTCACATCAGCGGCACAGACCGTAGCACTGATGAGGGGAACACCATGTTCCACAATATACCAGAGATCATTGTCAATAGCTTGTAGATGATTCTGCATCTTGGTCTTCCAGAAGGGAAAGTCCTTTCCTTCGAAAGTAGGACATCCTGCACTAACCTTGATCATGCCTGCAGTCGACATAACTAAAACTCCAGGTAGTTAAACCAAAATCACACAGAACAAGGGAGTACCTTGCTCTGATGCCAATTAAAAGTGTGTTATGTCGACTAGAGGAGGGGTGAATAGGAGATTTTTGGAATTTCATCACTAAGGAAATTCCTTTTGAGGAAATTCGTCACTCATGAATAACTTGCAGCAGAAAAGCAAAGGATCGGGGGTGCAAAGTATCACTACAACATTTTTCAAGATGAGGAATATGAAAAACAGTTTGCACAGTACGCAGGCACAGAGTAAGCAAGTGATGATAAACTCGCGTGAGAAAATTGAGGTTGAGTAAATTCAGAGAAAGTCTTTAGCAAATTGTTCAAACAGAGACAATGAAAATCTTCAACATACAATATTGAGGAATTGAAAGAGTTGAAGAAATAGAACCCGTATCACAGTGATGATAGTGGTTGATGACCCAGTTCCAACTGATGTGACTGTTGTACATCTGGTTTGGAGTCGCTTGGTATTGAAACCAAAAGACACATAGTCCCAAGACACACAGTCCCTACCATATTCTCCTTGAGCAAAGGACACACAGTCCTCACCCAACTCTTGTGGTAAGTCTTTATGGCAGTCTTCCAAACTCTCACAAATATGGTCACCCGTCGATCCACAATTGACTGCTGGATTGCTCTAGACCATGACGCCTAGCCGTCTGGAGGATGCACAGTCCTCAAAGGTAAAAGGCTTCAGTTCCACACAGGAACAAATTCTTTAGTGATGCTCAATCACTTGATTTTTGGTTTCCGGTTTGGTGTTTGGGTTATTTCCTTACTTATGATTTGCTCTCGATCTCTCTGAGGAATTTGGGTTGCTCTAAATAACAAGTGTCAGTTTCTTGCGGAGCAGCCAACCAGCTAATGGTTGTGGGGGCGGCTAATTATAGCCTGGGAGCATCCCGACATGATTTGACATTAATGCCCTTAAATATTATGACTGTTGATCTGGATAAGATCGGTGATGTGGCGCGAATTGCGGCAAGGTTCGAGACCCTCAACTATGAGAGTCCTCGTGTCCCTCATATTCCTCACTTGAGGCTTTTGGGAGGATTAGGCTTGGGTTGAGCATCATGAGGAAATTCATTCCGAAGTGTTACCTTGACCCCCTTTAACAGTACGGTGTTCCTATGACTCAAGAGTGAAGAAAATGAAACAGAAGGAATAAATCTTCAGGCTTCAAAGTCTTCGGATCGTTTTTCTTCAGGACACACCGAATTCCTCATCTTCAATATCTTCACGAGGAATATCAATTTCATCGCAATTTCTTCGCGATCAAAGTCTTCAGCACAAGACCAATTTCTTCAGCCGAAGATATACATTTTTAGGGGTCGATATTCATCGTATATTTCAAACTCGCGACTTATAGATCATGTGTACACTCATGAACACATTTGATAATTAACCTATCACTAAGGGTCACTAGATGCACTTACACATAGGCTCTATCATGTATGCCATGTTGTGAACCAGACCTGATGTGAACCTTGCCATAAGTTTGGTAGGGAGGTACCAGAGTGATCTACGAGTGGATCACTGGACAACGGTAACGAACATCGTTAAGTACCTCAAAAGTACTAAAGATATGTTTCTCGTTTATGGAGGTGCCGAAGAGCTCGTCGTAAAGGGTTACGTTGATGTTAGCTTCGACACAGATCCGGATGACTCCAAGTCACAAACCGGATACGTGTATATTTTTAATAATGGGGCAGTTAGCTGGTGCAGTTGCAAGCAAAGCGTCGTGGCGGTATCTACATGTGAAGTGGAGTACATAGAAGCTTCAGAAGCAGCACAAGGAGTCTGGATGAAGGAGTTCATCACCGACCTAGGAGTGATTGCAATTGCATCGGTCCCGATGATTCTGTTCTGTGACAACACAGGAGCTATTGCTATTGCAAAGGAGCCCAGGTTTCACAAGAAGACCAAACATATCAAGCGCCGCTTCAACTCCATTCGTGGATACATCTAGGATGGAGATATATATATTTGTAAAGTACATATGGATCTGAATGTCGCAGACCCATTAACTAAACCTCTTCCACGGGCAAAGCATGATTAGCACAAGAACTCTATGGGTGTTCGATTCATCACAATGTAACTAGATTATTAACTCTAGTGCAAGTGGGAGACTCTTGTAAATATGCCCTAGAGGTAATAATAAAGTGGTTATTATTATATTTCTAGTTCATGATATTTGTCTATTATTCATGCTATAATTGCATTTCCCGCAAACCGTAATACATGTGTGAATATATTGATCATAATGTGTCCTAGTGAGCCTCTAGTTGGCTTAGCTCGTTGATCAATAGATGGTCATAGTTTCCTGATTATGGACATTGGATGTCATTAATAACAGGATCACATCATTGGGGAATGATGTGATGGACAAGACCCAATCCTAAGCATAGCACTAGATCGTGTTGTTCGTGTGCTAAAGCTTTTCTAATGTCAAGTATCATTTCCTTAGACCATGAGATTGTGCAACTCCCAGATACCGTAGGAGTTCTTCGAGTGTATCAAATGTCACAAGGTAACTCGGTGATTATAAAGGTGCACTACAGGTATCTCCGAAAGTGTCTGTTGGGTTGTACAAATCGAGACTGGGATTTGTCACTCTGTGTGACGGAGAGGTATCTCTAGACCCACTCGGTAATCCATCATCATATTGAGCTCAGTGTGACTAAGGAGTTAGCCATGGGATGATATGTTATGGAACGAGTAAAGAGACTTGCCGGTAACGAGGTTATTGACCGAAGAAGTGTCTATGTCATGTCTGCATGCTTCTCGAACACGTAGGGTCTACGCACTTAAGGTTCGATGATGCTAGGGTTATAGGGGAATAGTGTAAATGGTTACCGAAGATTGTTCGGAGTCCCAGATGAGATCCCGGACGTCACGAGGAGTTTTGGAATGGTCTGGAGGTAAATATTCATATCTAGGAAGTGAGGATTTTGTTATCGGAAGTGTTTCAGGCGACATCGGTAATGTACCGAGACCACCGGAAGGGTTCCGGGGGTCCACCGGCAAGGGCCACCAGCCCCAAGCTGCTACATGGGCCAAAAGTGTGTGGGACCCAGCCCCTAAGTGGGCTGGTGCGCCTCCACAATCAGCCCAAGGCGTAGCAAGGGGTGGAGGGGCAAACCCTAGGCGTGGGGAGGCCACCTTGCGCCTCAAGGCCCACCCTAGGGCGCCTCCACCACCTTGGCCGCTGCCCCAAATCCATCTAGGGCTGTCGCACCCTTAGGGTGGGAAACTATAAGGGTGGGCACCCTCCTCCCTCTCCTCCTATATATAGTGAGGGTTTTGGGGCTGATTTGAGGCAACTTTTCTCTCTCTCTCTCTCGACGCAGCCCTACTCCTCCTCCTCCTCGCCCTCCGTAGTGCTTGGCGAAGCTTTGTCGGAGTACCACATTGCTCCAACGTCACCACGTCATCGTGCTGCCGGAGCTCTCCCTCAACCTCTCCTCCCTCCTCGCTGGATCAAGGCATTGGAGACGTCATCGGGCTGCACGTGTGTTGAATGCGAAGGCGCCGTTATTCAGCACATAGATCGGAATCCACCACGATCTGAATCATTGCGAGTACGACTCCATCAACCGCGTTCTAGCAACGCTTCTGCTTAGGGATATTGAAAGGTATGAAGATGCTCTACCCCTTTGCTCGTTGTTGGTTTCTCCATAGATATATCCTTGTGTGACGTAGGATTTTTTTTGAAATTACTATGTTCCTCAACACTGGCTACCCAAGAGTATAGACTAGTCACCCAGTACCTAAGGTCTGGGGCTCGGCAAGCGGGTGAATCACGTTTGGCAAGTTTTCACCATGATCCAATTAGGAATCTCGTCCTTGATTTGGACCAAGAAGAGGCTCTCTGGTTTCTCTCGTTGTCCAAAGGTTTCCACTTGAACGTCAATGCTTCTTGACAATGTTGTTGTAGCTGGCGCAGTAGCGGTGGTTGACTTCTACTTCTTCTTATTCGTTGTCGTGGTCTCCCAACCATTACGGTTCTTCGCCTCACTCGGGTAGGACTGACTTTTGCTTCTTGGATATTGTGTCGAGGAGCCCATCGCTTCGAGAAAGCACCTTACTCTTTAGGGCCTTGTCCAAACAGGACTGAAGTGTTCCTCCTCTTATTGGGTAAATAAGTATGTCATCCATGAGGATAACAACATTCTCCTCCTAGCATCACATAAGCATAGTGCTCATGAGACAGGTGAAGAGAGAGAGGACTTGCTATGGGCGGTCACTGTCTCAGGGGTTTGTGCTACAACATAATCTAGTCCTTCATGCCCATGTTCCTCATAGACATGATTGGTGGTGGTTGGGGCAGAGTAGTGGTCATAGTTTAATGACTTAGATCCGTCCCCTATAATCATAATCTGACCATTTTATGGCCAGGTGAGGCTTGAGGGTTTCAAAGAACTTAGGATGTGAGTGAATGTTTATCACCTTATCCCTAAGCACGTTCCTTAGATGCCAATAGTCTAACACTATCTCCGGACAAAAATCACCCTATATCATCGAAGGTACCATCTCGCATAAGTTAACTCCACATCATCCATGCTAGTTAACTCCAGGGTTTGAGGAAAGTACGTTAACCCAATCTCATAAGTGTACTATGGCTAAGTTACACTTGTATCCCTATGTAAAAATCATCGGGAGATCATACAAGCTTCTAAGCTTGAACTTAAGACACCACAATTCCGAGTGCTCAGCTATATTATCGAATGGCCAGGGTTGTTCATTCCTATATGAAGGAAACATGTAGTATGCCAATCCAAGGTCTTGTTTCCTTCCTATGAATCCGATCAAGTGGTCCATCAACCCTATCGATCATCACCGGACCCATCACTCCTACAAATCCAATATCGATGGGGTTCTGCATGATCAATTAGAGTCCTCATAATCCACATATTGTCGCAAGGACTACGTCATAGTGTATCCACCAACCTCCAATATCATGGCCAACTAATCTCCAAGTCCAAGATTATAGGTTCATAAATCAATTCGATAACTCCAAGTACTTGTACTTGTTATCCACCAAGAAACATGGTATCAAGATCGAGATCATCGGACTAAATCCAATTTACTCCGAACCTTGTGATCCCTTTCATCATGATACTCTGTTGAGGTCACTTGCTAAATCCAAATCTCATCTCCAACAAGAAATCTCACTCGTTACTCTAAGTCATCATGGTAACATCATCAATCCATGGCTACTACTTGATAAGGCCATTTTATTGTACCACCAAAATTTTTAGCTCATGATCATTGTAAGTGCATCTAGTGCCCCTTAGATATTTTGGTGGTTTGAAGACTTATAGGTTAAGTATCTAATGTGTTCATGAGTGTACACATGATCTATAAGTCACTGAGGAGTTTGAAATATACGATGAATATCGACCCCTAAAAATGTATATCTTAGGCTGAAGAAATTGGTCTTCTGCTGAAGACTTTGATCGCGAAGAAATTGCGATGAAATTGATATTCCTCATGAAGATATTGAAGATGACGAAGTCGGTGTGTCCTGAAGAAAAATGATCTGTAGACTTTGAATCATAAAGATTTATTCTTTCTGTTTCATTTTCTTCACTCTTGAGTCATAGGAACACCGTACGGTTAAAGGGGTTCGAGGTAACACTTCGGAATGAATTTTTTCATGATGCTCAACCCAAGCCTAATCCTACCAAAAGCCTCAAGTGAGGAATCAGAGAGACCTGAGGACTCTCACAGTTGAGGGTCCTGACCATTGCCGCATTCGCACCACATCACCGATCTTATCCACACCAACGATAATATTATTTAAGGGCATTAATGTCAAATCATGTCGGGATGCTTCGAGGCTATAAATAGCCGCCCCCACAACCATTAGCTGGTTGGCTGCTCCGAGAGAAACTGACACTTGTCATTTAGAGCAACCCAAATTCCTCAGAGTCTTCGAGAGTAAATCATCAGTGAGGAAATATCCCAAACACCAAACCACAAACCAAAAACCAAGTGATTGAGCATCACTGAAGAATTTGTTCCTGTATGGAACTCAATCCTTTTACCTTTGAGGACTATGCATCCTCCAGACGGTTAGGCGTCATGGTCTAGAGCAATCAAGTAGTCAATTCTGGATCGCCGGGTGACCAAGTTTGTGAGGGTTTGGAAGTCTGCCCTGAAGACTTACCACGAGTATTGGGCGAAGAATATGTGTCCTTAGCTCAAGAAGAATACGGTAGGGACTGTGAGTCCCAGGACTGTGTGTCTTTTGGTTTCAATACCAACCCACTCCAAACCAGACGTACAACCGTCACAACAGTTGGAACTGGGTCATCAACCACTGTCGTCACTGTGATACGGGTTCTATTTCTTCAACTCTTTCTATTCATCAATATTGTATGTTGAAGATTTCCATTGTCACTGTTTGAAGAATTTTCTGAAGACTTTCTCTGAATTTCCTCAACCTCAAATTCTTCACACGAGTAAATCCTCACCTGCTTACTCTGTGCTTGCGTACTGTGCAAAATGTTTTTCATATTCCTCATCTTCAAAACTGCTGTAGTGATAGCACCCCTGATCCTTTGTTGTTTCCGCTGCAAGTTATTCATCAGTGAGTAATTTCCTCAGCGATGAAATTCCAAAAATGTCCTATTCACCCCCGTCTAGTCGATATAACGCACTTTCAATTGGTATTAGAGTAAGGTACTCCCTTGTTCTGTGTGATTTTGGTTTAACCACCCGGAGTTTTAGTTATGTCGATTGCAGGCATGATCAAGGTTACTTCAGGATGTCCTACTTTCGAAGGAAAGGACTTTCCCTTCTGGAAGACCAAGATGCGGATGCATCTAAAAGCTATTGACAATGACGTCTGGTATATTGTGGAACATGGTGTTCCCTCCATCACTGCTACTATCTCTGCTGTTGATGTGAAGAAATTCAAGCAACTTGATTCTCAAGCAAAGAATATCATTTGTGGCCATTTGAGCAAAGGTTAGTATGGCAGAGTGACTGCTTTGTGCTCAGCAAAACTAATCTGGGAAAAGCTATCCAAAGTCAATGAAAGAGTATCAACTCAACGTGACTCTCATGTTGATGTTCTTTGCAATCTCTTCAATCGTTTCAAGAGGCTTGACAATGAAAGCTGCCAAGATATCTTTGATCGCCTCACTGACATATCAAATGAACTGCAAGCACTAGAGCTCGAGACATTACTGACCATGAAGTTGTGAAGAAATTGCTAAGATCTCTGGATTCATCGTTTGATTCTTTGGTTCTGATGATTCAAGAAAGACCAGACTACAAGATGCTTGATCCTGCTGATATACTCGAAAGACTCAATACTCGTGAATACCGACAGGAAGAAAAGAGAGATCTATATCGACCAAGCTATTCTAGACCTCGTGCACTGAAGGCCAAAGCAATTTCCTCATCTGAAGAAGAAGACTCGGATTGCAGCATTGGTGATCCTGAAGAACTTGGATAGGAGCTTGCAATGCTCGTGAGGAAATTCTAGAAGTTTACAAGACGTGGCCAGTTTGGTAAATCTTCAAGAATAGATATGAGGAAATCAAAATCTTCATCTGAGGACTACAAGAAAAGAACCTGCCACAAATGCAAGAAATCAGGTCGCTATATTGTTGACTGTCCTCGTTGGGTGAAGGTATCAAAGAAGAAGAAATACAAGGATGAAAGTTTAGATGACTCAAAGAAAAAGAAGAAATCTTCAAAATGCTCATCCTCAAAGTCCTCATCGCACAAGAAGACTAGTTTCAGAAAGGCTCGGGCACTTATTGGCAATGAAATGGATTCTGAGACAAAATCTGAGGAATGTGATGTAGAGGAGGGATCTGAAGAAGACTCAGAATCTAGACAGGCTAGTCTTGCACTAGCTTCCACATTCATCAGCAAGTCAATCTTCAACCTTGAAGAAAACGACAACGCCATCTACACTCATGGCTGTGCTGATGACTTCGCTCCAACCTATTGCTTCATGGCAAAAGGTTCAAAGGTACCGAATGATACTTCCTCCTCTGATTTAAGTAACTGTGAACCTGAAGATTATAAAAAACCCAGTTACAGTAAACTTGCCAACATTGCAACTAAACAACAAACTGCCCTTGAAAAGCTTCAGAAACTGCTAGACAGAAGCGATGACTTGTTCAATGATGAAATGAATCTTACCCAAATCCTCACTGAAGATATGTGAAGTATTCAGTCCAGATATGAGAAACTTTCCTGTGAATTTCTTCAAAGGAAACTTGATCTTGAGAAGTTGAGGATGTCTCATGATGATCTTCGAATGGAAAATGATTCATTACTCGCTCAACAGATCAGTGTCGCTCAGGTTGAATTCATTCCACCATGTATTAAATGCATCGAACGTGAAATTGCCAATTCTTCACCAGAATAATCAAATGCTTCTATTGCTACAAATTTTACGACTGCTCATGTGATATCAAATTCCTCACTTGAGGAAACCACAAATGTCACTGATGAAAATGCAGGGCTGAAGGAATTGTATGTGACAGGCATGTACGAAAGTCTCAAAGGGCACAAAACCCTTTGCGCTGTGCTCAAAAGGCAGATTTTGAACAGGAACCCGAGGAAAGAAGGAATTGCTTTTGAGAGGAAACTGAATGCTGATGGATCATACTGGAAACCTGAGCAGTATCCCAAAACCTCATGGGTTGCTGCTAAAGGGCCTACTGTTGATCCATCCACTCTAACAGGCTTTGCATGTGAATTATCCTATTCCTTAGATGAGTCATTTGACTCCAACTATAAACAGTTCAAAAATCAATATGGTGAAGTATTTGCTCGATATGTTGGAACTAACTGTAGAAAAGGACCACCCCTGAGGAAACTCTGGGTCCCCAAAAGTTGCCTTGAAAATCTTCAGGTGAATGTCCTCATGACACCACCTCTGAAGAATCTCAACCCGAGAACAAATTCCTCAGGTGGACTGAAGTCTTCAAGAGAATCAAAATCCTCAGCTGGTCAAAACTATGCTCGTACTCGTGCTAATGCTACTGATATGCAGGGAAATTACATGGGTTATGAATATGAGCATTACTCCTCAAATCATTAGGTTCATAAGTCCTCAAAGAACTTCTCTGCCTATTCATTTGAGTACTCTAACGCCCTTACTGTAAAGAGAAGTGCATTAGCTTCAATGCCCCCTTTCTCATATGGTGCTTGCAGGATGATGAACTCTTTGCCACCCCTTCAGATGTGGGTGGTGAAGTAATTGAATTAATCACTTCTGGAGGTCAGGTCTCCACATGAAAATCATCATCTAAAGAATTTTCTGGAGACCTGAGGAAAATGCTTGATTGGACACAAGCTAACATTGATGAAACGATAACATTTCACACGTCCTCAAATCTATTTTTTATGATGAAATTCCTGTATGATGAAATTGATATCATATTCTTCAAGTCTGAAGCATATGAGATGGTAAGATGTACTAATTCATATACAGGATGACAAACCCAAGAGTACTGAATGGGTTCTTGATAGTGGCTGCACACATCACATGACTGGTGGCAAAAGCTTGTTGATGAATATGCCACTGACTCCATCACCACTGAAGCAAATCACTTATGCCGACAAAGGTAAAAGCAAGGTATTGGGACTTGGCAAAGTGGCTATTTCCAAGGACAGGCATATGGACAAAGTTTTGCTTGTTGAATCCCTTGGGTTTAACCTCATGTCATTCTTGATGCTTTGTGATCTTGATATGGTTGTTATCTTTGGAAAATATAGATGTGTTGTCATCATGGAATCTGACAGATCCAAAGTCTTCGAAGGTGTTAGAAGAGGGGATTTGTACATTGTTGATTTCTCTACAGGTCCTCAACCAGCCACATGCTTACTAGCAAAAACCTCAGAAGGCTGGCTATGGAATCGAAGACTTGGTCATGGAGGTATGAGGAATTTGCACACGTTGGCGAAGAAAAAACATGTCATTGGCATCGAATCAGTCAAATTCCTCAAGGACCACCTCTACAGTGCTTGTGAGTCTGAAAAAATGACCAGATCGAAACACCCCTCGAAGACTATCATGACTACTATTCATCCATTTGAATTGCTTCACATTGATCTATTTGGACCTACTCATTATGCCACTCTAACAAATGGAGCATCTTTATACGACTTTGTCATAGGTGATAATGATTCCAGATACACTTGGGTGCATATGATTCTGTATAAAACTGAAGTGCAGGAAGTCTTCAAGCGTTTTTCCTCAAGGGCCTCGACGAACTTCGGCGTCAAGATCAAACACATCAGGAGTGATAATGGGACAGAATTCAAAAAACTGGTCTTGAAGCTTATCTTCATGAACTTGGTATTACTCACGAATTGTCTTCTCCTTATACTCCTCAACAGAATGGCATCGTCAAAAGAAAGAACAGGACTCTGGTTGAAATGGCATGGACCATGCTTGAAGAATATCAGACTCCTCGTCGTTTCTGGCCTGAAGCAATCAACACTGCTTGCCATGTCATCAACGGGGTATATCTTCACAAATTCCTCAAGAAAACCTCATATGAACTCCTCACTGACAAGAAACCCAATGTAAGTTATTTCAAAGTCTTTGGTGCAAAATGCTGGATTAGAGATCCTCACCATAGCTCAAAGTTTGCACCTAAAGCACATGAGGGTTTTATGCTTGGTTACGGAAAGGACTCGCACACCTACACATTCTTCAACACCTATCACAACAAGGTTGTTGAAACTATAGATGTGCAGTTTGATGAAACTAATGACTCGCAAAGAGAGCAATTGCCTCCTGATCCAGATAAATTGTCTCCTGAGGAAGCAATCAAGCTCAAACCTACTGAAGACATTGTTCCTACTAAGGAAATTGTTGAAGAAATCACTCCCAGCACTGATAAAAATCAAGAAGATGCTCCTAAGGAAATTGCTCCAGAACAAATTCCTTAGCCCAGACGAAATCCTCAACCAGCTCATCCGAGGATTGCAAATGAAGTAGAACTTGACAAAATCCTCGATGACATCAACGCGCTAGGTCCTCTCACGCGCTCAAAAGCTTCACACTTAGTTAACTTTTGTGGGCATTCTTCTTTTGTGTTTATCACAAAACCTTCAAAAGTTGCTGAGGCTTTCATGGAACTTGAGTGGATTCAAGCCATGCAAGATGAACTTCTTCAATTCGAGCTAAATATCTTAGAATCTTCAAATGTTTTGTAAAAACATGCACCCATCCTAAAACTTATGCAAAATTGATGACTTAGATGTGCAACACACGAAGAATCGATTTTGTTCAATCAACGAAGAATATCACTCTAAGTGTGAGAAAATTAATGAAGAATTTGGTTCTCACGGCCCTACAACAATTGTACGCGGCGCGTGAAATCATCATTCTTATAGGTAGGTCACGCCACCAACCAACTTTGAAATTCTTCAAGTTGTTTTTCTTCGAAGTTAACTTTGAAATTCATCATACTGACGCTTTCTCACAAAATCCTCAAGTTTTTCAAAATTTTGAAACTCTTCAAAACACTTGATGGTTTTTATTTGCCTAGATATATATATATAGAGAGAGAGAGACTGTGATTTCAAAGTCCTCAACAACATCCACTTATAGCTATTTCTTCAATTTGATATTTCACCTAAGTGAATGTGATCGGACCCTACTCCCCTCAATTCTATACTCACCCAGTCTATTCAATTCTTCATATGCGTTCTACTTGAAACTTTGTTCAAAATCCTCACTGTGTCCTTGTCAGCCGAGAATTTTGCAACGAAATCCTCAAATCTTCAAAAATGATTCTTATATTGTTGCACAGTAACTGAACCCCACTTCCCAGGATCAGATAAGCACGATCTCCACTGCTTTAATATCAGGCTACACGTGTCATACGGAGACGAATGGGCAAGGGAAGTTCGGTCCGAAAGTTTCGACCGGACCGTTTTCACGTGAGCTATAAATACATCCTTACCCCTTTTGTCCAAACTCTTCGTTCTCTCGACCTTATCTCCGCCTCAAGCACAAAACCTAGCGCCACAGCTAGCAATATCGTCACCGGCGAGGAACATCTTCACTGCCTCGGCCTCTCCGTCGCCGAACTCACGCCGAAAGCGGAACATCTACATCCGCCACCGCCATAGCTGGCTTCTCCGCCAAGTTAGGGCGCAGCGGACTCGAACCGAAGAGCATCTACTATTACTGTCTCTGTTCTTCGTTGTCGCCATATAGGGTAATTAGAATCCTATTTTACTGTCAATTTCGATCTACTATTTTACCTTAGATTCGAGAAATATTTTTTCCTCAGTGTCTATCAGCTTCGCACACTCTATTCCTCAAACACTTGATGAAGTTCACTAAGCCACTAAAATTCTTCACATGATTCCTCAATTGTGCAAATTTTGGAATCCTCACAACTCTGGAACCCAAGATCAGAGTGCCTAGACAAATTCCTCAACCCACTTGTCAAATTCCTCAACTTTTAAAATTTCAATTTTTTCAAATCTGAGAACACATATGACCTCTCCAAATTCCTCGCACCTATACTCTGTTCACATGTACAAAAATGTCAGCTGATGAATCTCTAGGTTCTCATGAAGTTAACTCATTTGCAGCGTACCTCGAAGAAACTATGCCAGCGTCATCAGAATCCTCAAGAGTGCAAATTCCTCAGCAAAAGCCTCGGCTGAAGAAAATGAAAGATGACAGAAAGAAAAGGGGTGAAAAGAAACTTGAACAGAACACTGCAATTGATATCCCTGAGGATATATACCTTGACTATTGTACCCCAGATGAGCAAGAACCTATGGCGAAAGGGAAAATAGGGATTCAGAGGATAGAACGCAGGTGGACTAAGGAATGGACGGAATATTGCTTCGTCACTCCCAAGTATGCGAAGAAATTCGCCCTCAAGCCACCTTGCAAAATGCCTCGTCTTGGTGATCATCAGGTAGCACATCCCTTAAGCATCAAAACCGTTGATGATTACCCTAAGGAGAAAGACAAACACTTGTCTAAACTTCAGAAGAAAGCAGAAGCTGCAGTGAAGAAATTCAGTGAAGAATCTGCTGCTGCCACTGCAACCACCTCATCTACTGCTGAAGCTTCTGGTACAGCTATTCCTCAAGTGAAAACTGTGCCACAGAAACCAAAGGCTTCAAAGCCTAAAGAGCAATTGCCTCAGAAGGCTGCACCTACGCCAAAACTCTCAATAGCTACACATGCCTCAAATCCTGAACACAAGCAGATTGTCAAGCAACATGCTGCACACTCGAGCTCTTCTGTACCATCTGCCACGAGCTTAGAGACAAAGTCTTCACCAAAACCATTGAAGACTAAAATGACTGCTGAAAGGGGCATCAGGCTGCATCAGAAACAAGATGCTGAAAGTCATCAACGTCCCTTCTGCATCACAAGGAAGTGATGAATTTGATGATGAAACTCTTCAAGCCATCATCAGAAACAAGCAGGAACGTGTTGCACAAGCTTCTGACAGCGCTATTCCTCTTGCCATGGATCCAAAGGTTCTGCTGGACTACATCAATATCAGGTATGGTGATCCAAACACACCCATTGATGATTTGAAGCTTCCCCCAGGTATCAACCATATGGTGGGCACATTCATCATTGAGGCCAAATGGAAAGAGACGCAAGCCAAGCAAGCAAAGACTGCAAAACTGAAGAAGGAGAAATTCCTCAGATAGAATCTCGTCAACCTGTCGCATGATTATCTTGTGTCTACCCAGGCTGAACTGAACACTTTGACCGACAAGTACACAAAACTATCTGATCGTCAAAGTCTCAAGTCAAATTTCATCAAGTTTGCAACTAATGCAGTTGATCAATATAACAAGAAGGCTGCTCCTGCAGTAAAACCAAAGCAGCCAGAGCCCAGCTATTCTGTTCAGCTGGCCGAGGAAGATGAAGAAGAAGAACCTCCTGCTAAGGAAATGCCTCAAGATAGACGAGCTGATGAACCTATAATTGAGGAAATACCTCAAGACACTCCAGTTGATTAATCTGCTCCAGCTGAGGAAACTGCCAGGACTGATACTGCACCAGGTCCTTAAGAGAAAATTCCTTCACCTCAATCCTCAAAGGTGAAGAAGATGGTTCTGTCTGCATCATACGTGAAGAAAACCAAGGCTGATGAGAAAGAAGCGATGAAAAGAAAAGCTTCCGTAACCCCAGAATCATTAGAGGCCAAGTGCCTCAAAACACTTGATGAAACTGCTCCAGTGGATGCTGTGCCTCAGAAGGTAGCTCCATCATATACTTTGATTCCCTTCAGAATTGACTATGTCATTCCTAAAGAAGATGAGGGAATTCCGATTGATGAGGAAATAAAAGATGCTGATTCTGAAGAAACCATGGATGAGGAAATTCAAATTGATGATATTCCTCAGTCCTTCATTCCTCACAACATGTCTGATGAACCTGCTGATAGATCCGCTGCAACAGCTGAACATTTTGCCTCCTCCACCAAGCAAATTCCTCAAGCTGAGGAAAATCCTCAACCCGAGGAAACTCCTCAACCAGAGGAGAACCCTCAACCTGAAGAAAATCCTCAACCTGAGGAACATGCTGAAGAAAATGCTCCTGCACCCAATACTGAAACTGCTATTGTTGTGGTAAACTCTAAAACAGCAATGATAGTATCTCCTCAAGAAAAGTAGCATAATCTTCAGTCAATGCAAATTCAGCCTTTTTCAAAGAGGCCAAAGTTTCAGAAGGAAGCATTCTATGAAGAACGGATGTATTTCATCGGCAAAAATCCATATGACAAGCTTCGCATCAGGCACAGGAAGTTTTGGACAAGGACTCAGCTCAACTACTATGCCTCTATGCTCTGGGGAAGAAACAAAATATTTCAGCATAGGCATATTCCTCATGTTGAGATGGAAGAAATTCCTTGCTTCGCCCCAGTCTACAATGTTCTTCATGAAGCCGGACTACTGCCTCTCTGCACTGATATCAGTGATTGGAACAGTGATATTGTTCTTCAATGAAAGATGAGAGAAAGAAAAGGGGTGAAAAGAAACTTGAACAGAACACTGCAATTGATATCCCTAAGGATATATACCTTGACTATTGTACCCCAGATGAGCAAGAACCTATGGCGAAAGGGAAAATAGGGATTCAGAGGATAGAACGCAGGTGGACTAAGGAATGGACGGAATATTGCTTCGTCACTCCCAAGTATGCGAAGAAATTCGCCCTCAAGCCACCTTGCAAAATGCCTCGTCTTGGTGATCATCAGGTAGCACATCCCTTAAGCATCAAAACCGTTGATGATTACCCTAAGGAGAAAGACAAACACTTGTCTAAACTTTAGAAGAAAGCAGAAGCTGCAGTGAAGAAATTCAGTGAAGAATCTGCTGCTGCCACTTCAACCACATCATCTACTGCTGAAGCTTCTGGTATAGCTATTCCTCAAGTGAAAACTGTGCCACAGAAACCAAAGGCTTCTAAGCCTAAAGAGCAATTGCCTCAGAAGGCTGCACCTACGCCAAAACTCTCAATAGCTACACATGCCTCAAATCCTGAACACAAGCAGATTGTCAAGCAACATGCTGCACACTCGAGCTCTTCTGTACCATCTGCCACGAGCTTAGAGACAAAGTCTTCACCAAAACCATTGAAGACTAAAATGACTGCTGAAAGGGGCATCAGGCTGCATCAGAAACAAGATGCTGAAAGTCATCAACGTCCCTTCTGCATCACAAGGAAGTGATGAATTTGATGATGAAACTCTTCAAGCCATCATCAGAAACAAGCAGGAACGTGTTGCACAAGCTTCTGACAGCGCTATTCCTCTTGCCATGGATCCAAAGGTTCTACTGGACTACATCAATATCAGGTATGGTGATCCAAACACACCCATTGATGATTTGAAGCTTCCCCCAGGTATCAACCATATGGTGGGCACATTCATCATTGAGGCCAAATGGAAAGAGACGCAAGCCAAGCAAGCAAAGACTGCAAAACTGAAGAAGGAGAAATTCCTCAGATAGAATCTCGTCAACCTGTCGCATGATTATCTTGTGTCTACCCAGGCTGAACTGAACACTTTGACCGACAAGTACACAAAACTATCTGATCGTCAAAGTCTCAAGTCAAATTTCATCAAGTTTGCAACTAATGCAGTTGATGAATATAACAAGAAGGCTGCTCCTGCAGTAAAACCAAAGCAGCCAGAGCCCAGCTATTCTGTTCAGCTGGCCGAGGAAGATGAAGAAGAAGAACATCCTACTAAGGAAATGCCTCAAGATAGACGAGCTGATGAACCTATAATTGAGGAAATACCTCAAGACACTCCAGTTGATTAATCTGCTCCAGCTGAGGAAACTGCCAGGACTGATACTGCACCAGGTCCTTAAGAGAAAATTCCTTCACCTCAATCCTCAAAGGTGAAGAAGATGGTTCTGTCTGCATCATACGTGAAGAAAACCAAGGCTGATGAGAAAGAAGCGATGAAAAGAAAAGCTTCCGTAACCCCAGAATCATTAGAGGCCAAGTGCCTCAAAACACTTGATGAAACTGCTCCAGTGGATGCTGTGCCTCAGAAGGTAGCTCCATCATATACTTTGATTCCCTTCGGAATTGACTATGTCATTCCTAAAGAAGATGAGGGAATTCCGATTGATGAGGAAATAAAAGATGCTGATTCTGAAGAAACCATGGATGAGGAAATTCAAATTGATGATATTCCTCAGTCCTTCATTCCTCGCAACATGTCTGATGAACCTGCTGAAGGATCCGCTGCAACAGCTGAACATTTTGCCTCCTCCACCAAGCAAATTCCTCAAGCTGAGGAAAATCCTCAACCCGAGGAAAATCCTCAACCAGAGGAGAACCCTCAACCTGAAGAAAATCCTCAACCTGAGGAACATGCTGAAGAAAATGCTCCTGCACCCAATACTGAAACTGCTATTGTTGTGGTAAACTCTAAAACAGCAATGATAGTATCTCCTCAAGAAAAGTAGCATAATCTTCAGTCAATGCAAATTCAGCCTTTTTCAAAGAGGCCAAAGTTTCAGAAGGAAGCATTCTATGAAGAACGGATGTATTTCATCGGCAAAAATCCATATGACAAGCTTCGCATCAGGCACAGGAAGTTTTGGACAAGGACTCAGCTCAACTACTATGCCTCTGTGCTCTGGGGAAGAAACAAAATATTTCAGCATAGGCATATTCCTCATGTTGAGATGGAAGAAATTCCTTGCTTCGCCCAAGTCTACAATGTTCTTCATGAAGCCGGACTACTGCCTCTCTGCACTGATATCAGTGATTGGAACAGTGATATTGTTCTTCAATGAAAGATGAGAGAAAGAAAAGGGGTGAAAAGAAACTTGAACAGAACACTGCAATTGATATCCCTGAGGATATATACCTTGACTATTGTACCCCAGATGAGCAAGAACCTATGGCGAAAGGGAAAATAGGGATTCAGAGGATAGAACGTAGGTGGACTAAGGAATGGACGGAATATTGCCTCGTCAATCCCAAGTATGTGAAGAAATTCGCCCTCAAGCCACCTTGCAAAATGCCTCGTCTTGGTGATCATCAGGTAGCACATCCCTTAAGCATCAAAACCGTTGATGATTACCCTAAGGAGAAAGACAAACACTTGTCTAAACTTCAGAAGAAAGCAGAAGCTGCAGTGAAGAAATTCAGTGAAGAATCTGCTGCTGCCACTGCAACCACCTCATCTACTGCTGAAGCTTCTGGTACAGCTATTCCTCAAGTGAAAACTGTGCCACAGAAACCAAAGGCTTCAAAGCCTAAAGAGCAATTGCCTCAGAAGGCTGCACCTACGCCAAAACTCTCAATAGCTACACATGCCTCAAATCCTGAACACAAGCAGATTGTCAAGCAACATGCTGCACACTCGAGCTCTTCTGTACCATCTGCCACGAGCTTAGAGACAAAGTCTTCACCAAAACCATTGAAGACTAAAATGACTGCTGAAAGGGGCATCAGGCTGCATCAGAAACAAGATGCTGAAAGTCATCAACGTCCCTTCTGCATCACAAGGAAGTGATGAATTTGATGATGAAACTCTTCAAGCCATCATCAGAAACAAGCAGGAACGTGTTGCACAAGCTTCTGACAGCGCTATTCCTCTTGCCATGGATCCAAAGGTTCTGCTGGACTACATCAATATCAGGTATGGTGATCCAAACACACCCATTGATGATTTGAAGCTTCCCCCAGGTATCAACCATATGGTGGGCACATTCATCATTGAGGCCAAATGGAAAGAGACGCAAGCCAAGCAAGCAAAGACTGCAAAACTGAAGAAGGAGAAATTCCTCAGATAGAATCTCGTCAACCTGTCGCATGATTATCTTGTGTCTACCCAGGCTGAACTGAACACTTTGACCGACAAGTACACAAAACTATCTGATCGTCAAAGTCTCAAGTCAAATTTCATCAAGTTTGCAACTAATGCAGTTGATGAATATAACAAGAAGGCTGCTCCTGCAGTAAAACCAACGCAGCCAGAGCCCAGCTATTCTGTTCAGCTGGCCGAGGAAGATGAAGAAGAAGAACCTCCTGCTAAGGAAATGCCTCAAGATAGACGAGCTGATGAACCTATAATTGAGGAAATACCTCAAGACACTCCAGTTGATTAATCTGCTCCAGCTGAGGAAACTGCCAGGACTGATACTGCACCAGGTCCTTAAGAGAAAATTCCTTCACCTCAATCCTCAAAGGTGAAGAAGATGGTTCTGTCTGCATCATACGTGAAGAAAACCAAGGCTGATGAGAAAGAAGCGATGAAAAGAAAAGCTTCCGTAACCCCAGAATCATTAGAGGCCAAGTGCCTCAAAACACTTGATGAAACTGCTCCAGTGGATGCTGTGCCTCAGAAGGTAGCTCCATCATATACTTTGATTCCCTTCGGAATTGACTATGTCATTCCTAAAGAAGATGAGGGAATTCCGATTGATGAGGAAATAAAAGATGCTGATTCTGAAGAAACCATGGATGAGGAAATTCAAATTGATGATATTCCTCAGTCCTTCATTCCTCACAACATGTCTGATGAACCTGCTGAAGGATCCGCTGCAACAGCTGAACATTTTGCCTCCTCCACCAAGCAAATTCCTCAAGCTGAGGAAAATCCTCAACCCGAGGAAAATCCTCAACCAGAGGAGAACCCTCAACCTGAAGAAAATCCTCAACCTGAGGAACATGCTGAAGAAAATGCTCCTGCACCCAATACTGAAACTGCTATTGTTGTGGTAAACTCTAAAACAGCAATGATAGTATCTCCTCAAGAAAAGTAGCATAATCTTCAGTCAATGCAAATTCAGCCTTTTTCAAAGAGGCCAAAGTTTCAGAAGGAAGCATTCTATGAAGAACGGATGTATTTCATCGGCAAAAATCCATATGACAAGCTTCGCATCAGGCACAGGAAGTTTTGGACAAGGACTCAGCTCAACTACTATGCCTCTGTGCTCTGGGGAAGAAACAAAATATTTCAGCATAGGCATATTCCTCATGTTGAGATGGAAGAAATTCCTTGCTTCGCCCCAGTCTACAATGTTCTTCATGAAGCCGGACTACTGCCTCTCTGTACTGATATCAGTGATTGGAACAGTGATATTGTTCTTCAATTTTATGCAACTTTGCACATGTCTAGAGACCCAAAGGATATCAACACTTGGGTGCTAGACTGGATGACTCAGCACACACATTATAAAGCTCCTGCCAGTGAGTTGTTGTGAGTGCTTCCAGTTTCAATTCCCTCAGAACAAGCCGTGCTGATGTATGATGAACGGGAGTTGTCCAACAAGCTGATGGAAGTCCTCATGAAGCCTTTGGCCAAGGATCAACCTCCAATAATGACCTTTCTGGTTCAAGACTTGAAGTATGAACCAAGGACTGTTTACATGATCCTATGCAGTGTCATCGCTCCAATCAAAGGCCATGATGATGAAGATGTTGTAGGCATCATGAAGATATCCTTTTCAACATCATCCGTGGCATACGAATAAACCTTCACGACTTATTCTTGAGGACTCTGGCTGACAATGCTATGTCACCCTTCGACTTGAAGATTTACGCTCCATGGATCATGAGATTCATCAGACGTAGGCCAGGCATCAACTATCATGCTGATTTCAGCAATCACATTGCATATCTGCCTCCTATCAGAGTCAACAAGAAGACTTTTGATCCTATTGCAGGAAAAGGAAAATTTGTCATCAATGAAGGAATTCAGCCCCTTGATGGCCAGTTTCGCGAACCAGAAGCATATTCTTCATGGGATGGCACTGAAACTCAGGAGCCGCCTAGACCTATTGCCTCAAGGATATTGACTAACAGAGAACTACTCCTCAGTCTTCATCAGAAGGTCCATCGCATTCACAAATGGGTTAAACGTCAATCCAGTGCCATTGTGAAAACCCTCAACGAGACTCAGAATGCAGTGAAGAAAAATCACTACTATCTTCCTGATGTTTTTGATCGCACCTCGGCCAGTCTGGCTCATCTGAAGACTCAAGAAGAACTTGAGGACAATTCCTTTTCTTCATTCCGAACTACAGAATCTGATGAAGACCCAGAAGACACTACCACTGGCCCAAGGAGGAAGACCGTCGCCAAGAATCCTCACGCGTCTTCTTCATCAGCCAAGAAGTGAAAGTCTGGATGTGGCGCTAGTCCTCAGTTCTATCCCTTTTCGTCACTCGGTGATAAAGGGGTAGAAATCTGAGAGTTAGTCTTCACACGGGATATATTTTGGGGCTTATGAACTATATTAAGTTACAAACTCTTGGTTCTTCTGAAGTATTTTATGTAATGAGTTGTAACTTATGCCCGATGGTACTTTGACGCTTTTGAACGTTTTTCTTCACATGCTTATTCCTCAAAATATTAATGCACGCATGCTGAAATTCGTCAGATACCATTTCTCATCACGCATTCTCAAATTCTTCATATTATATGTCATATGTATGGATGATTTATAAGATTCAGGGGGAGATCTCCATGATATAAATCATCAATGTGCATTTGCTGTGAAAAGCAAAATCCTCAAGATATGCACATCTTCAAGGGGAGTCTCTCAGTATCTTTATTTCAAATTCCTGAAAATGAGTACTTACACTTCATATTTTTATCCCCGTTGAAGACTTAACCTAATTGTCATCAGCCACCAAAAAGGGGGAGATTGTAATCGCATCTCACGCCCCTTCGTTATTTTGGTGGTTTGAAGACTTATAGATTAAGTATCTAATGTGTTCATGAGTGTGCATAGGATCTATAAGTCGCTGAGGAGTTTGAAATATACAATGAATATCGACCCCTAAATATGTATATCTCCGGCTAAAGAAATTGGTCCTCTGTTGAAGACTTTGATCGCGAAGAAATTGCGATGGAATTGATATTCCTCATGAAGATATTGAAGATGAGGAATTTGGTGTGTCCTGAAGAAAAACTATCTGAAGACTTTGAAGCGTGAAGATTTATTTTTCTTTTTCATTTTCTTCACTCTTGAGTCATAGGAACACCGTACTTTTAAAGGCGGTCAAGGTTATACTTCGGAATGAATTTTCTCATGATGCTCAACCCAAGCCTAATCCTACCAAAAGCCTCAAGTGAGGAACAAGAGAGACATGAGGACTCTCACAGTTGAGGGTCCCGACCATTGCCGCAATTCGCGCCACATCACCGATCTTATCCACACCAATGGTCATATTATTTAAGGGCATTAATGTCAAATCATGTCGGGATGCTCCCACGCTATAAATAGCCGCCCCACAATCATTAGTTGGTTGGCTGCTCTGTGAGAAACTGACACTTGTCATTTATAACAACCCAAATTCCTTAGAGTCTTCGAGAGTATATCATCAGTGAGGAAATACCCCACATACCAAACCACAAACCAAAAACCAAGTGATTGAGCATCACTGAAGAATTTGTTCCTGTATGGAACTGAAGCCTTTTACCTTTGAGGACGGTGCATCCTCCAGACGGTTAGGCGTCATGGTCTGGAGCAATCTAGCAGTCAATTGTGGATCGCCGGGTGACCAAGTTTGTGAGGGTTTGGAAGTCTACCGTGAAGACTTACCACGAGTATTGGGCGAGGACTGTGTGTCCTTAGCTCAAGGAGAATACGGTAGGGACTGTGTGTCCCGGGACTGTGTGTCTTTTTGTTTCAATAACAAGATGCTCCAAACCAGACGTACAACTGTCACAGCAGTTGGAACTGGGTCATCAACCGCTGTCGTCACTTTGATACGAGTTCTATTTCTTCAACTCTTTCAATTCCTCAATATTGTATGTTGAAGATTTTTATTGTCACTCTTTGAAGAATTTGCTGAAGACTTTCTCTGAATTTCCTCAACCTCAAACTCTTCACGGGATTTAGTCCTCACGTGCTTACTCTGTGCCTGCGTACTGTGCTAACTGTTTTTCATATTACTCATCTTGAAAACTGCTGTAGTGATAGCACCCCTGATCCTTTACTGTTTCCGCTGCAAGTTATTCATGAGTGAGGAATTTCCTCAAAAAAAATTACTCAGCGATGAAATTCTAAAAATCTCCTATTCACCCCCCTCTAGTAGATATAACGCACTTTCAATAATTGCCATATTGAATCCAAACTTACTCCAGGAACATGTAGGTTGCGCTACTTTTCAACTTGTCCCACCAAATTCACCTACCCTCATGAGGGTCTTACGATTCCACCAACATAGTCTAGCTATATCCTCAAGACACAGATTATCATTACAACAACCATTGCCTACAATTCATGTATCCCGGAAAGATCCTTCCTATGGCATCAGGGTTTTGGTGCTGGCTCTATGAATGAAGGGTACTTGTTCACTGTTATCACTTGTTCAATAAAGAACCCAGTGATAAACAGGGTTTATCGAAGCTCAATGGGTGCTTTGGAAAATCCGTGTATTGGACACGTGACCAGGGTTTGTGTTGGGGTACTTTGTGAGGCCTAGGTTGGTCGAGGGAGGGGTTTCCAATCTTGAGGGAGAAGCATAACTTCCACGGGTCGTTTTTCGTTGATCACACTATATTCAACATCTAATGTGCCAATCGTCTGTCGAAGTGGATCCTTGGTGCATCTGGTTTCGCTGGTCTCCAGCTGTCGAGATAGGTGGGAGAGAGAAAGCAACATAGAGGGGAGTGCCTAAGGGGGTGGCATAGTGAAAGTGCAATCAAACCAGAGCCGAAAAGACAATACAAGCATCAAGATGAGGCACGTGATGTAGCCGCGTACTTGTTGCGTGGGGCAAAAGCGCGACTTATACCAAAACACAAACAAGCGAAAACAAGCAAAACACAACATGGTTCCATCGCAACCAATTCACGCACTCGACTTCACGTAGGGTATTCACGACTCATCCTACCCTAGGGTTCTCGGGTTCGACACTCGTACTTGCTTCGTGTCTTGAAGAGGAATCCGCTCAATCTTTTGGGTCTCCTTACGGTGTTTCCATGTGTCTTGTTGTCTGCCGAAACGACTTGGGTTGAGCTGAAAAGAGTCCTTGACGACTTCTCATTTGGTGAGCCACCGACGAAGGTTGTCCCTCATGGCTGTCGTTGACAGGGTCATTTGCTGGTCTCGTAATCCCGTCAAGGTCTTCTTGCCTTCCAAGGTGTCGAGAGTTCCAAATGGTCAACCTTTATGCAATAACATCAACAAGTCATGATGGAGCTCCGACCTGTCAGTCACCTTGATCACGATATCGACACCTAGAGCGGAGGATGAAGAGAACCATTTTCCTGCTCACATAGTTGTGGCGGACCAAATGACGAGGTTCTCATCCACCGGAGTTGGTCGATGCAACTTCGATAATGATAGGGTCGCTCTATCAACGATGCATGTCATGGTCTTACATATATTAAGTCCTGGTCATCGTAGGTAAATGTTGCATCACTACGGGACACTGTCAGGGGTGTCACTATGTTTTGAGTCTCAATGTCCTCACCCCTCGCGGAGGTAGCTTCTGTTGGTGTTGTCTGGTCATAGCGTTGCTATCGTTGTCTTCCAAGTACATGCGTGGTCGCTTGGAAAGGTTGCTTCCTCCCAAGTTATCCACGAGGATTCTAAGTGATCGTGTGAGCGGAGGGCATAAGGGTGCTAGCGACCGTTTGCAAGTTCTGGAAAAGCAGGTGAGGAGAGTTAAGAGAACAAGGGTCGAAGTGTTAAGGCAAAAACCTTCGCTTCCTTTGAAAATTTAAGAGAGAGGTGAGAAATATATAGGTTTTGCAAGTACTTTTGAAGGGTTCGGAAAACAACTTTGTCCTAACTAACATCCGTGCCAAGTAAGGGCTTCCTACAGTCAACTTGGCTCTGATACCAGCTCTATGGGTACCCCGACTTATAAGTGGTGATCACCAAATGTCCGTGCTTAGTTATCCCACAGATCAATGCTCACTTAACAAGAGTCTTACATCCATACATACCGTCTCATACAAATAATGACCATTGCGGTCAATTCTTACAGCGATAGGGCCTTGAAGGCCAACGCACCAAACTCGACCAATAGCGGAAATTTTGGTCGTAAGCGTGAACCCATGACATCAGCCTTAACCTACAGGCATTCTGACTGGGAAGTGTCCTAGCCCACCAGAATGTCATCAAGATAGTCTTCATCATCTCCTGCTCTCTCTTACCTAGTCAATGAAATAACCAGCGGTAAGCCAATGAGTACTTTGAATGTACTCACAAGCAAACCATGATGTAGAACAAGGTAATAATGGGATATGAACTAGTACCCATGCCAAGTTTTCCAGAAAGCATGATTTTCCCTGAATGGTGCAACATGATCAAATACTTGTAAGGATATGCATCATAAGGTAAGCGGTACCACATGAACAGGTTACAGATGTCAATATTATCCGAGGACTGAACATCCCATGTTCACCCTCCATGCCAAGTCACCCAACTTGACCATGTACCATCTTCCTCATACACACACACACACACTCACACTTGGTTTATGCAAAAACAACTAGACATAGTTTAAGCAGGATTACCCAACTGTCCTTGACTATGGACATGACTATTCAAATAGTTTTACACTCTCTAGAGGTTGCGTGCTATATCCATGAGATTCGGGAAACTTCTGTGTTATCCACGAGTCGTGGTATATAACATACCCGAGGTAAGTGCCCGATCATTGCCTTTCCCTTGGTGACACTAGACAAAGAGTCCATTCCATTGCTACCCAACCCACATGATGTACGTTTTACGAGCACCAACTCTCGGTCGTATCATCCATGCTGGGACCAACGGTGTGCCCAGAACCTGTAAAAATAGCATAGACTACCTTCCTGGCACGACCCCATCCCTAGAGTGATCATATCACTCCCGTCACTAGTAATACAGGCTCTTTTCTAGCACCAACCAAAGTAATCAACAAAGCCCCGTCCCGTAAAGGGGTATCGTGGTCGCGCATGTATGGTTGGGACGGTCGACACATCTTAAATCTCTCCTTGTTTTCGAAACCACACACACGCCAAATCTTTCTTGGTACACCACTTGTTTCTCAAGTGGTCACCCATCTCACACCGCCACCCTCGGGCATTAGTGGCATCCGACGGGGTTTTCGGGAAGTCTTCGTAATCACCTCTGTCTTACGATCACCATGCATATGCCCATCCTATGCGTAGCACCACTATCAACCTATCTACTTTCATATGCATGACCCTCATAGGTGGTAAAGTCATGCTCAAATGCAACTGCTCTCGAGGAGCCATCGAAAACACCTTACCGAGGGTTACTGATTTAATCATGATCATATGCATCGGATTAAATTAATCAACATGGCATGCATAAACTATATGCATCGGATACAAATGTTGACTAATGCTGCAAAAATAGTGCTTGATACATGAAGTCTCTGGAAATTGGAATCACTCCATTTGGAGTTGATTTTTTGCTTTGTAGGAATTTTGCAAGGTGGGATTTTAAATATTCGAATTTTAATTTGAATAACAACACCACAGAAAGTAGCTTTGGAAAAATGTCCAATGCACATATTTGGATAGTTCATTATTTTAGAAATCTATAGAAACTTGAATCGTTAGATTTGGAGTGGAAATGAAATAAATATGAATATTTGAAGTATATGGTAAAAAGGAAAAAGGGGTAAAAGGGCTTACCCAAAGGCCTATATGGCGCACCGGCGAGGGATTACTACTGGGCCAGCCCAGTAGCTCAGCTGAGCCTGTATAGCTACCACGCCGAAGGGCGTGTCCACTTAAGTGGCGTCGCCCACCTGGCTGCCTCACTAGCTAGCTAACAGGGGGACCTGCCAGCTGACGGGGTCCTCTGCTACCTCCCGTTGAGGGAGGTAGAGGGAGACTCGCCGACGCCTGTCGGCGCTACCGGCCACCGAACCGAGGGCCCGAGCCACCGCAGGGTGGAGGAAACAGCGAGGACTCCACCACCGCACGTGAAGACGTCGAGGCCCATGGGGGAGCGCTCACGAGGCGGTAGGTGGAGGGTGGCAATGGTGAGCGTGGGTTGGGCGGCACAACAGGGGAGAGAGGGAATGAGGTTGAGGGGAGGCTGGTGGGGGTGTTGTGGTGCTCAGGGGGATCTTAGAAGGAGAGAGGGGCTCGAGAATGCGCGGATTTTGGAGATGACCGGAGGGAGGGCTCCGGCCATTGCCGTAGATGGAGAGGCCCAAAGAGAAAATTAACGTGTCCGGGGGCCTTGTGAGGGGTGGAGAGGGAGAGGGAGTGAGAGGGGTAAAGGAGGGGCACACAGGCACGCTTAAATGGCGAGGCTGAGGTGCCCCGTGGACTTCTCCCACGGCCATGGCTTGGGAAGCGCCCAGAGGCAAACAGGTGCCCTGGTCCTTGTCTATGGCTTCCTAGGCGAGGAAAGAGCCAAGGGAGGATGGATGTGACTGCCTGGCGCGTTGAGGATGCCGAGGGGAACCTTTTTGCGAGTAGGGGCTGCCCAAGCTGGTCAGGGCACGGGGTTGGGTGTTGTAATAGTGCACTGGTGCACTGTGGCGCGGTCCAGAGCGTTCCCTTTGCAGCCAAACTGAAGCAAATAGTATGGGGGCGTGGCCTACCTTGTCTATAAGCTACAGGGGCATAAAATAAGTTGGGGAGGGCATTGGATGCTGTGAATACTCGACAAAGAGGAAGAGGAATGGAGAGAGGGGTGAGAATGTGTTGTCTACGAGGGTAAAATGGGGGTTTTACCCCATCAATGATTGAGCTTTGGCCATGGGAAAGCTACTAGGGTGTGAAGCATCACCAGGAGGTGCTCTGATAGAAAATTGAATTGAACGAGATGAGAAAAAGTGGTGAAAGGAGTAACTTTAGCAAACTACCAGAAGGTGTTTGATGATTGCTTGGGCTAGCAAAAGGAGTCCACTTGCTATGAAACTTGACAAGATCATAATTTAGGATAAAATGAGGTTCTACACCAATTTGGGGATTTGTTGGACAAAGTTTCCATTGTAGACTTGAAAACCTTAGAAATAGGCAGGAATGGCTTTGTGATTATAAGCCCATGGAAATTAATTCCCATAAATACACCACTTGGTGTGGTGACATTTTTTGAGTATTAGAGCATGCCCATAAAGTTTGGGATCAATTGGAGAAACTTTATAATGTAAAGTTTCCCAAAGCTAAAAATCAACATAGAAGGTTTTGAGGGGTTTGGGACAAGTTCATCTATTCTCCTTGATGCACCACTTGGTGTGGATGCATGATTAGGGTATGAGTACATGTCCATAAATTATGGGCACAATCGGAGACACTTGGCAATGTAGAGTTGCTCAAATTTCCATCTGGACAGATAGGGTTTTGGAATATTTAGTTGTATCAAATTAACTTGGATTAATATGGAATTTGACAATATCATCACATATAGGATGTGTGACATGCTAGAATTTTAATGGAATTTATGGAGAATATTTCTTATAGAAATATTCCAAAAGCTTGAAATAGACAGTAAGGGTTTTGAAGGGTTTGCCTAATATTTTGAACATGACCATGTGTTGAAACTCTCATACATGGAATATATATATATATGTCCACTGAGTTACCCTAAATTTTCTCAAATATTTATAAATCAATAAAAATAACTTTCCTTTCTAAGGGACCATTTCTGGCTTCACAAATAAGGTATTTAAAAAAATAGTAAAAAAACTTCTAAGATAATAATATTGTGATTTTGGGAAGACATTTTGATAATGGGATAATAGTAAAATAAAATGTTTGGTGCAAAACAACTTCCCTAATTTGAGGACTTGTAGTGCAAATCGCAACTCACGCGTTTTGGAAAGCTTAAGTTAAATAAATGCCTTTTTGACCAAATAATATTTGGGTAAAAATAACTCTTGGTTCTATACATGTGGTATGGTCATTGGACAAGGGTTTGGGTCAAGGAGGTGAGTCTAGAGGGTAGCAGGAATATTGTGCTTCAAACACAAGCAAACAACAAGCCAGCAACAATTTTTTTAATTGGTCCTAATTGTTTAGATAAGTTAATTTAGTGAGGAGAGACAAAACACAGGGTGTAATACCAAGATGTTTGTAAGGGCAAGGAGATCGCCTACTTCGTGAAGATCTACCGTGAGTAAGGCTAGTCCTTTGTGGGTGAAAGCCGTGGTGGAATAGACAAGGCCACTTCTTCGTGGACCCCCTGTGGGTGGAGCCCTCCGTGGACTCTCGCAGCCGTTACCCTCCGTGGGTTGAAGTCTCCACTAACATGGACGTACGATAGCGCCACCTATCGGAACCATGCCAAAAATCGTCCAGTCAACCTCATGCGTTTGATCTCCTAAACTTACTCCTTTACTTTACACTTGCATGTTCTACATTCCGCTGCTATACTCTCAGAACTGCATGTGTAGGGTGTACTTGACTTGACATAACTACCAAAGCTGCCTCTCAACTAAAACTAGGAAAATGAAAAAACTTTATCTTGTCAAGTAGTCTAATCACCCCCTCTAGAAATACTTTCGACCCTACAAGTGGTATCAGAGCTTTGGTCTCCATTCCATTGGTTTCACAACCAAGGAGAGTATGGCGTCTAGTGAGGGAAATTATCACCATAGAATTCCATACGTCGATGGCACTAAATTTTCTAGTTGGAAGCATAAGTTGAAAATGTATATTCTTGGCTTTAATCCCCATGTTTGTGCTATTATTCATGTTGGTGTGCATGGTAACTTCTTTGGAGAAGGGCATGAACCAGATCATGATGCGACAACTGATGAACTGAAGATGTTGCAACTCAACGCTCAAGCCTGCGACATCATGTTCAATTGTCTATGCCCCGAAGAATTCAACAAAACCAGCCGCCTTGAGAATGCAAAACAAATTTGTGATAATTTGATCGATATGCATGAAGGTACTGATTCTGTGGAAGAATCTAAGTTGGATGTGATTCAAAGTCTACTTGAGAAGTTCACGATGAAGGATGGTGAAGGTGTCGCTAAAATGTACTCGAGGCTAGCTTTCATCACCAATGAGATTGCTGGCTTAGGAAGCGAAGAGATGACCGAAAAATTCATCATCAAGAAGATACTTAGAGCTCTTGATGGAAAGTATGACACCGTGTGCACGTTGATCCAAATTATGCCAAACTATAAAGATCTCAAGAACACTGAAGTCATTGGTAGAATTGTTGCTCATAAGATGTCACTCAAGGACAAAGATGAGCTGCACCACAAGTCAAGCGGTGCTTACAAAGCTTCATGTGATATTCTCGCTACTTCAAAGGACAATCTTGTCATTGATGAAGATATAAGCCTCATGGTCAGAAAATTCAACAAGTTCTACAAGAGTAGAGGCAAAGAGAGAAGCTCAAGGTCAAGACATGATGAGAAGCATTCATCCAGTCGTGACCGAAACTGCTAAAATTGTGGGAAGCTCGGACATTACTCTAATGGATGCTTGGTTCCCTACAAACAAAGAGAAGAGTCACCTCGAAGACGAAGCTCAAGAGATGAATCATCTCGCAGAGAGAGAAGGAGTAGAGAAGATCATTATAAACGAAGACGCTCACGGAGAGGCAAGGAATCGGAGAAGAAGTAAAAATACACCAAGCAGCCTAAGAAGAAGACATCAAACTCATGTCGGTGAATGGGTTTCTGGCTCCGTGTCTGAGAACCATTCAGAGAGAAGCTATCACTCCAATAACGACTATTGTCAAGATGAAGGCGTTGCCGACATTGCACTTGTTTCCTCCAACTCCTACGACCTATTTGATTCACCAAATGAGGGGTTCGGAAACTACATGGCTAAAGGCCGCAAGGTATCACACCCCGAGTATCTTGAGTTTAATAGTGATGAGGATGACTTGTTAGGATAAGATGACTTGCTCTTTGATAAAACTAGTGATTGCAATGAATTTGAACTTGCTAATTATCATGCTAGTCAAGAGAAATCAAGTGATGACGATAAGAAAGAAATTGAACGACTAACTCAAGAATTAAAAACCCTTAAGTTAGGTCATGAGACTACTCTAGAAGATTATAGAGAGCTTCCAAGAACTCATGAGAAGCTACGCTTCAAGAAGCTCAATTTGGAGCAAGAGCATGAGTTCCTAAAAGCGATCAATGATGATACTTGAAAGAAGAGTTCTTCTTATCTAGCCAAATGACTACTCTTGTCTAATTTTGTTCCACAAGTTAAACCAAGGAACACTAGTAACAAAGGCAAGAAGTTTCTTCATCTAGTAACAACAATGCTAAAGCTGAATCCAATAATGTTGTTTCTAGTAGCTCTCTTGATTCCACTAATGACTATCTTAACCAAGTTACACTTGAGCAAGAAAACGATTTATTGAAAGGGATTATAGAGAGAGGTGTCTTCAAGAGCCTTGCCGGAAGTAAACAATTTGAGGAAATTGTGCGCAAGCAAGGAGGACATCATAAGAAACAAGGTGTCGTCTATTTCAACGTCAATAGAGATGATTGGGAAGAAGGAGTTCCATATCCCATTCCCAAGTTTGTTCCCCAAGAGGAGAAGTATGACCCTACTCCTCCCAAAGGAACAAGCTCACAGGATGGCCTTCTACCACAAGACCACAAGGGCAAGGGCAAGTTTCAAGATGAAATTGACTTATTTAAATAAGAACCCCAAGTCAAGGTCAAGTGGATTCCCAAGGACACTACTAGCACTACCTCATCTAGTGCTACCAAAACTCCAAGGATTCACATTAAGTTGATGTGGATCCCCAAGAGGAAGAACTAGAAGGTTCTTGAGGGGTGACTCCGCCAATAAAATTCACTCTTATTCATTATGGCAAGAACTATATGCAATCAACCTCAACCATATGCATTAGCTTAAGGAGTCACACATTCCCTCAAAGGTAAGCAAGGAACAAGGTAATCAATTCATCTTGATATTCTTGCACTCCATGTCCATAGATATTCTTGCATATGTTCCTTTTGCTTTGAGACTAACCCATGTAGGTGAGAACATTAAGAAACAACAAGGATTACTCCCAACTCAAGATGATCTTCATCAACATTGACCATCCACCACTACTTCACCTAATTGAAGTCTTCTACGAAAAAATCCAAGGTTAGTTTATCCATTTTAGGGGGGGTGTCATATCAAGGGGGAGCTTTACTCCGAATCTTGAGTATAAGCGTCTCCTAAGGATATGAACACATTAATGCTTATGTAAAAGTGGTAACCCACTTGTGCTTAACAATAAGTATGACCTATGATCAAGTATTCTTACTTGGCTCCTAAGTCAATATACTCATATATAGATGACTTTGTCATCACCCAAGTGCTTGATAGCTTCTAGGATGTTTGTGCATGTTCACCATATTTTAGATATCATCTTATTGTGTGAGCATGTTGGTCTGCAGGTGCTTGCTCATTCGAGGATATCCAATTGTTGTTATTTGGCTCTTGATTTATCTTTTGCCAATTGGATGGACAATAATGCCTAAGACCCTTTTCTAGCTATCTATGTTATCTTATCTCATGTTCTATTCATGCGTCATCACAAAACTTGAACAAGCACTTGTCGATCCCTCTTTGTGATGGTGCACTCGGAGTTCCGTATCATCAAAGGCTGCCTTCCAAAACCTCTTTGAAAAACTCGGTGAGACCAACTCCATAAACCTGGTTCCACTGAATTTCCAAAGTTGATCTAGTTTTTCAATCTCGGTACCACCGAAATCACAAACTCGGTTACACCGAGTTTTCCTGTCAGCTGACAATAGAGGAACTCGGTGACATTGATTTCGTAATCTCGGTGACACCAACAACGAATGGATATATATTCTACCGGACGGGTCTTTGAATTCAGATCGTCAAAAACCTTTTGCCTCAAAACCCTAAGTTGCCCCGAGGACCCCTAGTCATCACCTTCGCCTCCCCGAGCGCCTCCGCCGTTGGGAATCCCGCCATCGATGGAATCTTTATCGTCGTCGTTGTTGTAGCCGTACCACCACCAAGTGAGGGTACATATCCGATCTCCTTCTGCGTACCCTATCCAACTCATACGCATTGGGAAATTTTATCTACAAGCCACCATGTGCAAACCCTTCCCTTCCACCACAATATCTCGTAGCATAGAGAAAGATGGAATTTTGGATCTGATCTGCCGCATTATGCAACTCGGTGAGACCGAGTTTCTAGAATCGGTTCAACCGATTTCCCTTTTAGGGTTCGTGAGAAGAAACTCGGTGAGACCAAGCCGATCTTTTTGATCCCACCGAAATAGACTGCCAAGTTTCTGTTAAGCGAGTAAGCCTTCTTGGTGACTCCGAAAATGCCAACTCGGTGCCACGAATTTACATCCTGCAGAAGATCATACCCTAAGTTTCAGACTTCAATTTTTTGAAAAATCCTTTTGTGTTTTGTAATGCTCAACCCTTCTGCCTTTCCTATATCTACTTGACAGGTTTGCTGGTTTGCTGCTGAGTTGTTGCTTGTCTGCCAAGATGTGCGGATGTGAAGATAGCGAGAATGATTTCAGAGAGCAAAGTGTTGAGATGGACTCACGCACCAGTCATGAGAAGACTGAATCTGACCCTGGATCATACAGTTCCCATGGCTTGCCCAAGGAAGCCACCAGGCAAAGGAAGAAACTGAACTCAGATAAAGAAGACTGAGACTTTGTGCCAGAGGAAACTTCAACTCCTCCAAAGGCTCCTAAGAAGACTGTGAGGAAACAGTATGCAACCCCTGCTGATAAACCTTCCAAGAAGGCTGGTGTGAAAAGAGCCCAGAAGAGGATAGTTCATGCTGTGGGGAGACAGGTTTCTATGTATGAGGACCGTGAAGATGATGTTGGTGAAGATGAGATCCCAGTTCTTCCTAAGAAGAAGAATCTCATGGCTGATGTCATGCACAGGAAATCTGCTCCTAAGCCTCCTTCGAAGGCAAAGAAGACTGTAGCTCATAGGAAGACTACAAAAGATATTCCTGTAGTTGCCAAGGAGAAAGGTCGTGCTTATAGTGCCTTTGCCGCAGAGGAAGAAGATGAGAATGCACCTATTCTTAGGAAGCTCCGACCAAATCTGTAAGTGCACAATGCTACTCACCCAGTAGCTAAAGATATGAGGAAGAGGAATGATAGAGGTTTGAGGAAATGGGGAGATGCAGATCCATATGCCATAAGGAGAAGAATTGATATTGACCCAAGGTTTCACACCAAGGAACAACAAGATTTCTATGAGACTTTCTTGTATGGAAAGAGTCCAACTGTCAGTGATATGAGATATGTTGAATGGGCTTACATCAAAGCCAATGAAAATTTATTTCCCCATGTACAAGAAAATTTCAGGTTAGTGGACACTGAAGATTTTGTTGGAAATGAGATGACCCCATGGAAAGATGAGTTGATCATGCAATTTTACTCAACTGTTCATTTCTATGGAGATGGTTCTATTGTTTGGATGAATGATGGTCACAGATATGAGTCTACGATTGATGATTGGGCCACTATCATTGGTTCCCCCAAGCACAAAGAGAGTGATGTGGATGTGTATTATGAAGCAAAGATGAGCCACAACACCATGGACACTATGTACAAGCCAATTCCTCATAAGTATTTGGCTAGTCACAAGATGGGCTTAGAATAATTCTTGCAAGTAGGAATACCCACAACTAACACCATTTTGAGATACACCTTGATGCCTAAATCAGGTGATGATAGGATGATTCGAGGACACTCCATCAATCTGCTGCACCGTTTTGACTCTCACAATAGATTAAGAGTGATGGACTTGATAGTAGAGACTATCCAGAGGACTGCTACTGATCATAAAAGATCTTGTGGATATGCCCCTTACATTCATATGCTTATCAATGCCAAGCTAGGCAATCACACATAACTCCTTGATCGTCCCCATCTACCCCATTAGCCAGAATTTGAAGACAATGTTGTTGTGATGGATGAAAATGATCCCAGCTCAGCTGCAACAAGAATAGCGGCTGGGGTAGTAGCAGAAGCTGAGGCTGCTAGAAATGAGACACCGCCAGTTTCACAGCTTAGAACTCAAGCTGAGCAAATGACATTTCTAGTTAGCTCCATCCAACATATGGTGATGAACATCCAGGATATGCTGCAAAATCAGAAAAGCATTGAGAGGGTCGTGGAAACAAAGTTTCATGACATGGGTGTGAATGTAACAGAGTTGACCACTGTAGTCAAACAACTTCAACATGAAGTAGACTCAGTGGAGATACCACACTCAGACGATGATGATGAAGATGACGATGGTGAATAGTCACCTCCTCTCACTACCACACGGTTCCCCAACCTAGATCAGCTGTTGTACCTGCTTAGTAGACAAGACAGACTTCATTAGCTCAAGCATATGCAGCTTCAGCACCAACTCCAGCTCAAGCACCCCTAGTATCCACTCCTCCAGCTCGAGGACACTCAATAGATGCCTCCGTGGACGCTCTTCTGTCGACTCCGTCATCAGCTGTCCAAAGAGATGAGTAGCTCTATAACTTTTGAACTTTTTGGTAACTTGTTGCCAAAAAGGGAGAAATGTATGATCATAGACTTTGAGAGAGAGTTGTTGACTTTATTTGCTCTCATTTGGTTTTAAAACTTTGGTCTTTTGGATGACTTTATCCCATTATCTGTATTTCATGATACGCTTTGCTTGGTTGATGCTACTTTATTATCCTTTTAGCTATCTATGTGATGATCATTCACCTATCTTGTTGGTGTCATGTGCATTACTATTCATTCTTATCTTGTATGCACACCACCAAGATGTATGTGACATGGAAGAGTGACCCATGATCCTAATCGGTTGTGCATTTGCATTCAATTGCAAAATTTAAATAACACACAAATTTAGGGGGAGTTCTTGCTTTTCACATACTTCTCAAAGCGTCAATGATCACTGATTATATCTTTTGTCGAAGCTTCGGTCTATATGTTATCATCAATTACCAAAAAGGGGGAGATTGAATGCACAATTTCTCCCTAGGGTGGTTTTGATAGTTGATCACAACATATGCACCATTGGACTAATATGTTTTCCAAGTATATTTTAGAAAAGTTCAATAAATGCTTTGGCTAAAGGCTTATGTGGAGATGCCCCTTGATGCAAGAAAGAAATAAGGTTGGATCAAGCTTCAATCTAGAAGACTTTTTATTTAAATTTGTGACAAATCACTTTTGAGTCCATAGGAAAGCCAATACTATTAAAAGGGGTGAAGTAGTAAAATGAACTTGTTGCTCAAGTGCTCTAAGTTAGCCACCAAAATAATCCGTCATTTTTCCCACATAACCATTCTGACCAATACCACATACTCAAATTCGGTGTCACTAGTGTCACCAACTTTCACACGTCGGACCCACCGAGTTTGAGCTCAAACAGAAACCCTAGCCATTCCCACCAAATCGGTGCAACCGAATCCATATCGGTGCTACCGAGTTCAGGGCGACCAACTTTCTGTTCCCTCGGTACACAAAATCGGAATTTCCGAGTTTGAGTATCGGTCCCTCCTAGTTTTGCCATCTGACCATTAGCCACCTTTTCGGTGCCACCGAGTTGTGTATGTCGGTCCACCGAGATTCAAAAGTTACTGCCTTTTGTGTGAATCGGTACCACCGAGCTTATGACTTCGGTGTCACTGGTTTGCCACTTTAGGTGTAACGGTTCGATTTTGTGTGCTGCCTATATATACCCCTTCACCCACCTCTCATTCGTGGGAGAAGCACTCATAATAGACACTTCATTGCCAGATCCATTTTTTGAGAGAGATCCACCTACTCATGTGTTGAGACCAAGATATTCCAATCCAACCATTTGAAACTTGTTCTTTAGCCTCCCCAAACTGTTGTCCACCAAATCAATCTCTCCTACCCATGACAATTCTGTGAGAGAGTGATTTTGTCTTGAGGAGACTATCTTTAGAAGCACAAGAGCAAGGAATTCATTGATCTACCACATCTATTACCTTTTGGAGGGTGGTGCCTCCTAGAATGGTTAGGTGTCACTTGGGAGCCTCCTACTTCGTGTTGTGGAGTTGAACCAAGATGTTTGTAAGGGCAACGAGATCGCGTATGTCATGAAGATCTATCGTGAGTAAGGCTAGTCCTTCGTGGGCGGAAACCGTGGTGGAATAGACAAGGCCACTTCTTCGTGGACCTCTCGTGGGTGGAGCCCTCCGTGGACTCCCGCAGCCGTTACCCTTCGTGGGTTGAAATCTCCACTAACATGGATGTACAATAGCACCACGTATCGGAACCATGCCAAAAATCGCCGTGTCAACCTAATATGTTTAATATCCTAAACTTACTCCTTTACTTTACACTTGCATGTTTTACATTCCGCTGCTACACTCTTAGAACTGCATGTATAGGGTGTACTTGACTTGCCATAATTCTCAAAGGTACCTCTCAACTAAAATTGGGAAAAGGCAAAAAAAATCTTGTCAAGTAGTCTAATCACTCCCCCCCTTTAGACATAATTTTGATCCTACAAACCCACGCGTGGGAAAGCGCGACATTCGGCAAAAGGATGGCTGAGGGAGTACTCGATTAAGGTGTCCTTGGATGGCCGGCCCATCTTTTAGAGGCCGACCATATAGGACATATTATTGAAGAACGAAATGCATGATGACTTCGAATTCAAGAAGGAAAACTCCGAAGACTCGTGTGTCATCCAAGTTTCGTAGGCTAGATCGGCTCATCTATCCCTAGCTGGAGGTCGGTTGTATGTAACTCTAGGGACCCCTGGTGTCTATATAAACCAGAGGGTTTCATCCGCATAGGCAAGTTGATTCATCTAGGGTTTAGCTCATATGATCTCGAGGTAGATCAATTGTGTAATCCTCATACACCATCAATATAATCAGGCAGGACGTAGGGTCTTACCTCCTCAAGAGGGCCCTGCAACTTGGGTAAACACTGTCTCCTTCGTCTCCTGCAACCCATCGATCCAAGGTCCAAAGTCGGGACCCCCTAGTCGAGATCCGCCGGTTTTGACATCGACATTGGTGCTTTCAATGAGAGTTCCGTTGTGGGATTGCGGGAAGGATTGATGGACCGCTTAATCGCAAGCGACCGAATCAGCAACGGCGACATCTTCGTCCCCAGGCAAGTTCTCACGTTCGGTAGCTTCATGTTGCGCGCTAACCCAACCGTCCGCCCTGGCCAGATCATATGTCTCGTCCTCGACCAGGAGATAAGGTTCAGGAACCTCGAGTTCTCCACTGATTCCCAGAGCAATCTTCTCCCTGCTAAGGGCACGGTTTCGCTCGATGAGCTCCAAAACCCCGAAGCCTTGACTTCGGGTCTCTTGTCCAGCCATGACCTCAGTTCCCTCTTTGGAGAGTTGGCTTTGAGCCCGAATCCAACATATACTCCCGCACAATTGTAGGCGGCCATAGAGGAACTTGCATCCCTCGTGGAAGCTATGAAGGTCAGCTCAGAAAACCATCAAGAGATCGGTCTTCACAGCCTCATGATGTTAAACAAGACGCTCAACTAGATCCAATCGTTGAAAATCGCGGATGGACCATACCTGAGCTATACTCGGACCGGTTCGGAGGCGGATTATGAGTACTTTTACAGCCCAGCCACCACCCACTTGGTAGCCACCGTCGAAGACTTACCGACGTGTTGGATTACGCCTCCGAGGAGGTCGAATACATGGATTACGCGGCCGATGACCCCTCCCCTATAAACACTAGCCGATGGACTACCACGTCCACCTACTATGTATACGTGGTGGACACACCTAACAACAATGTCGATCACACACCCGTGCCAAAAAACGATGATAAGTCTGGGGATAAGCCATCAAAGGGTCGAAAGAAACGCAAACAATCCAAGGCGAACAAGGGAAGGGGGGCCATACAGGGCACCGGAGAGAACACAACCTAATAGGACAGCGGTAACCTCGGAGCTCCCGAGAAACCACCGGAGGATCCAAACAAGCCCGAAGTCCATTCCAGTCCCAACGAGTACGATGATTCAGACGATGACAACTACCTCCCTCGTGATGACGTGAAGGACAGCTTGGAGACCGATGACTTCACAGTTCTCGAGGACTCTGAAGGTCAGGAACGGTTCAGGCAGCAGCTCATAGCTACCGCCCGCAGCCTCCAGGCAAAGCAATAGTGGCTTCAAGCCAAAGAAGAAACCATCAACAATAGATGGACAAAAGTATTTGCAGCCGAAGTAGGATACGGCACCGAGTGGCCGGCTCCACACAAAAGATACCACGCTGGTGCCTGCTGCCTTATTTTGATGATGAGGACCCAGAACTCGTGCCCCCTGCACACATAGTAAGACAAGCCTGATCGTCCACCTCGAAGGTGCGATAGAGCGGATGGAGAAGCCGAGTATAAACCCGAGCCTCCCTGCATGAAAGGAAAGGAATACATGCAGCCCAGGGGAAAACACGACCTACGTCACGACTTAGACAACAGAACAGGTCGCAACAGATCCAACTATGAATCCAGAAGGCACTCTCCCACTCGATGGGATGGAGACCAACCTTGGCGTACCCATAGCAACAGAGATCGGGAATCATACCGTTCACAACCAACAACCGATCTTCAGCACAGTATAGCCCGGGTGAGAGGCACCGTCACCCAGTGTGCTTCACGGATAAGGTCATGCAACACCAATTCCTAGAAGGGCTTAAACATGTAAACATAGAGCAATACGACGGGACTACGGACCCTGCCGTGTGGATAGAAGATTTCCTTCTCCACATCCATATGGCCAAGGGAGATGATCTCCACGCCATAAAGTACCTGCCCCTAAAGCTAAAAGGGCCAGCATGACACTGCCTAAACAGCTTACCCGAAGATTCTATCAGAAGTTGGGAATAGCTCGAGGAAGCCTTCGTGTCTAATTATAAGGGAACTTATGTCTGACCCCGGACTCCTTCGACCTCCGCAACGTCCAAAAGGCGTGCGAGTCTTCCAAAAATTCTGGAATAAGTTCCTAACAAAGATGAACTAGATAGTGGACTGTCTAGATGCCGAGGCAATAGTCTCCTTTAGGCACAACATATGTGACGAATGGCTGGCTTGCCAGCTCAGCCAGGAAAGGCCGAGAACAATGTGCACCCTCACTTCCCTCATGACCCTCTTTTGCACGGGCGAGGACAATTGGCTATCTCAATGCAACGACAATGCGGATGACCCCAATACCTTTGAAGTTTGGGGTGGGAAAGGCCAGCCAAGGCGAAACAAGAGCAAACGCCGCCACCGTAACAGTGACGCCGATGACACAATCGTAGATGCCAGCTTCCACAGTTCAAAATCCGGATAGTGGAAGAAACCCTTCAAAGGGAACAGGGATGGACTGATTCCATTAGAAAATATCATGGAAAGGCCCTGCCAGATCCATGGCACCCAAGACTAGACCGCCAACCACACCAACTATAATAGTTGGGTGTTCCAATTAGCTGGCAAACTAGCAGCCGAGGAACAAGGCAAGGGACAATAAAGCAAGGACGATGAAGAGCCCAGTGTCCGAACACTGGGAGTCAGAAACAGTTCCTCTCAGAAGTGAAATCCGTGAACATGATGTATATCACTCACATACCAAAGAAGGAAACGAAGAGAGACCTTCGGGAGGTATACACCGTAGAGCCCATAGCCCTGAAGTGCAACCCATGGTCGGTTTGCCCGATCACCTTTGATCGTAGGGATCACCGGACCAGTATCCATCACAGAGGGTTGGTTGCCCTTTTCCTAGACCCCATCATAGATGGGTATCACCTCACCACAGTCCTTATGGAATGGGGAAGTAGCCTTAATCTGATCTACTCGGACATGGTGAAAAAGATGGGCATAGACCCATCGAGAATTAAACCCAACAACACTACCTTTAAAGGAGTGATCCTAGGTGTCGAAGCCCGCTGCTCACGCACGGTAACACTAGACGTTGTGTTCTGATCACCCGACAACTTCCATAGTGAGGACTTAATCTTCGACTTCGTCCCTTTCCGCAGCGGTTACCATGCTCTGCTTGGCCGCACAGCATTCGCCCGCTTCAGTGTTGTGCCCCATTACACTTACCTAAAGCTCAAGATGCCCGGACCTAGAGGTGTTATCACCGTCAATGACAATACAGAGGGATCTCTCCAGACCGAGGAGCACACAGTGGCCTTGGCAGCCGAATGCCAATACAACACCGAAGCTTCAAGTAGCAAGCTCGCCATCAAGGCACGACAAGACGGCAAGTGATCCCAAGCTCAATCGAATCCCCTGGAAATTTCTCTTGCCGAAAACTAATAGGGATATGCTCCCCATGAGACAACACGGTGACCCATAAGGTAAGTTCCTCCTAGACACAATTTCATTCTCAAAATACCATGGGTAGCTGTGGGGATCCACAATCAAGGACCACATGTTCAATTCGATCAAACTGCAACCCAAATGTCTTCACACACAAGTATGAGATGTCGTTAAGGATCTCTCAAGCATCAAGCTCACATATAGCGCGTCAACTTCTCAAGACCCCGTATTCAAGGTCCGCCTGTGATTGGCACTCTCTGGCAATAGCTAGACGAATGCTGATTCTGTGACAACAGACCTTCCCCTGCAACAGCACCAGAAGAATGCTGCTAGCACTCCCCGGCAACAACACTAGAAGAATGTTGTTGATGGCCCACCAGCGCGTGGGTTCGTAGCAGTTTTTGAGGGTAGATTATTCGACCCAAATTTGTTGATTCGCTAGGAGGTGAGAGAATACTCTCGAGTATTAGCAGCTGAATTTGTCTGATTCAACCGCACCTGAAAGATTAGTATCTGCAAGCAAAGTAGTAGCTGCAAAGTAATATGATAACAACGGTGTCAGAAACGATCTGTTGACACGACAGACTATTTCTAACGGTCGTATCAATGGCGCCAGAAGTTGCCCGTTGACGGAAATTGTCTGTTCCCGTCAACGACCAGCGAACCAAAATGATAGCAGGTAGCAGCAGTGTAACGAGTAATGATAGTGGCAAGGAACAGCAGTAGTGACAGCAGTAGCAAGTAGCAATAGTAGAAAGCGACAGTAGTAACAACAGTAGCAGCAGAGCAAGACAAGTAACAACAGTAGCAGCAGAGCAAGACAAGTAACAACAGCAGTGGGACAAACTCATAGGCAATGGGTCGGTGATTTGTTTGGATGATATTCATCATGCAACAGTTATAACACGGAGAGATATGTGGTTATCTCCTGTTCGTCAAAGGATACTACGGGATATTAAGGTTCTCCTTTTAATAAAGAACCGGAACAACGCATAAGCACTTGGTGAACACATGAACTCCTCAAACTATGATCATCACCGGGAGTGGTTCCGGTTATTGTCACTTCGGGGTTGCCGGGTCATAACACGTAGTAGGTAACTACAGCTTGCAAGATCGGATCTAAAACACACATATATTGGTGACAACATAATAATTTCAGATCTGAAATCATGGCACTCGGGCCCTAGTGACAAGCATTAAGCATGGCAAAGTAGTAGCAACATCAATCTCAGAACATAGTGGATACTAGGGATCAATCACCGTCAAAACTAACTCGGTTACATGATAGATCTCAACCTACTTATCACCGCCCAACGAGCCTACGAATAGATTACTCACGAACGATGAAGAGCCTCATGGAATTGGAGAGAGAAGAAGGTTGATGATGACGATGGCGATGATTTCCCCTCCCCGGAGCCCAAAATGGACTCCAGATCTGTCCTCTAGATGAAGAACAGGATGTGGCCGCGCCTCCGTATCGCAAACGCGACGAAATCTTCTCTTCTAATTTTTTTCTGTGCGAAACTGAATTTATAGAGCTGAGATTGGGGCGGCAGAGCTACGTGGGCCCCACAAGCTTGGTTGCCGCGGCCAGGGGGGTGGCCGCGGCAACAGGGCTTGTGGCCCACTGGCCCACCCCTCTGGTGGATCTTTGCGCACGTATTTTTCATATTTTCCAGAAAAATTCTCCGTAAATTTTCAGGACGTTTCGAGAACTTTCATTTCTGCACAAAAGCAACACCATGGCAATTCCGCTGAAAACAGCGTCAGTCCTGGTTAGTTCCATTAAAATCATGCAAATTAGAGTCCAAAACAAGGGCAAAAGAGTTTGGAAAAGTAGATACGATGGAGACGTATCAGCCTGCCGACAAGAACCACCTTTAAAGGACACTACCCCTTGATAACCCACAAGTATAGGGGATCGCAACAGTTTTCGAGGGTAGAGTATTCAACCCAAATTTATTGATTCGACTCAAGGGGAAGCGAAAGAATATTCTCAAGTATTAGCAGTTCAGTTGTCAATTAAACCACACCTGAAAGACTTAGTGTCTGCAGCAAAGTATCAGTAGCAAGGTAGTATGATAGTAGCAGTAGCAACAGTAACCAGTAGCAGCAAAGTAACAACAGTACCGATAGAGTAACAGCAGCAGCAGTGACAGCAGTAGCGGCAAAGTAATGTAGCAAGGACCAGTAGTAAAAGACTCGTAGGCATTGGATCGGTGATGGATGATTATGCCAGATGTGATTCATCATGCAACAGTTACAACACAGAGAGATAAGTAACTAGCTCCCGTTCATCAATCTAATGTAGGCATGTATTCTGTATGTAGTCATACGTGCTTCGGGAAAAGAACTTGCATGACATCTATTGTCCATCCCTCCCGTGGCAGCGAGGTCCTAATGGAAACTACGGGATATTAAGGTTCTCCATATAATAAAGAACCGAACCAACGCATTAACACTTGGTGAATACATGAACTCCTCATACTATGGTCATCTCCGGGAGTGGTTCCGGCTATTGTCACTCCGGGGTTGCAGGGTCATAACACATAGTAGGTGACTACAACTTGCAAGATAGGATCTAATACACACATATATTGGCGACAACATAATAGGTTCAGATCTGAAATCATGGCACTCAGTCTCTAGTGACAAGCATTACGCATGGCAAAGTAGTAGCAACATCAATCCGAGAACATACTGGATAATAGGGATCAATCCCCGTCGAAACTAACTCGATTACATGATAGATCTCATCCAACTCATCACCGTCCAGCAAGCCTACGATGAGATTACTCACGAACGGTGAAGAGCATCATGGAATTGGCAATGGAGGAAGGTTGATGATGACGATGGCCACGATTTCCCCTCTCCGGAGCCCAGAACGGACTCCAGATCTGCCCTCCAGATGAAGAACATGAGGTGGCGGCGCCTCCGTATCGTAAAACGCGATGAATCCTTCTCTCTGATTTTTTGCCGGGTGAAACAGAATATATAGAGCTAAGATTGGAGGCGGTGGAGCTCTGTGGGCCCCACAAGCGTGCCAAGCGCGGCCAGGGGGGTGGTCGTGCCTCCTGTGCTTGTGGCCCGCTGACTCACCTCCTCCGGTGGATCTTTGCGTAGGTATTTTTCATTAATTACAAAAAAATTCTCCGTAAATTTTTAGGTCATTCCGAGAACTTTTATTTCTGCACAAAAACAACACCATGGCAATTCTGCTGAAAACAGCATTAGTCCGGGTTAGTTCCATTCAAATCATGTAAATTAGAGTCCAAAACAAGGGCAAAAGAGTTCAGAAAAGTAGATACGACGGAGACGTATCAACTCCCCCAAGCTTAAAGCCTTGCTTGTCCTCAAGAAATTCAGTTGACAAACTGAAAGAGACAAAATAAAAACTTTGACGAACTCTGTTTGATCTTGTTGTTACAACTATGTCTAACTCATAACCAGAATTTCAGCAAGATCACAAGCAAACAACATAAGGACATGACATCTAGGTCTCATGGTAAACTCATATCAATGGCATAATCAACTAGCGAGCAAATAATAATAAGTCTCAAACGTCAAGACTTCAATCAAAACAATCATGAAGCAGTACAAATAGATGGTATCTCACTAGCTCTTTCTGAGACCGCAAAACATAAATGCAGAGCACCTTCAAAGACCAAGGTCTGACTAAACATTGTAATTCATGGCAAATAAGATCCAGTCACAGTCATAATCAACACAGTTAAAAGCAAAGCAAAAAAACGACAGAGGTGCTCTCTAATTGGTGCTTTTATAAGAGGAGGATGACACAACAGGAACATAAATAGACAGGCCCTTCGCACAGGTAAGCATTGATTTGTAGAGGTGCCAGAGCTCAAGCTTTGAAAATAGAAGAAGAGTTCTCAACATCATCCACGCTACACATGCTATAGGCGGTTCCCAAACAGAAAAGTAAAGTTTTGACTCCCCCACCACCAATCAATCACACTCCACGGCTAGCCGAATCCTCGGGTACCGTCCATACCAACATCAATCCAGGGGGAGTTTTGTTTGCAATTACCTTTTCGATTTGAGCATGGAACTGGGAATTCCGATTACCGACCCCTTTCTCGTGAATGACAGTGAATAAACAAATATCAAGGATAACATGCCTAGCATGGAAGATACTAATAGCCCCCTGTCACCACATGATTAGTTCGGGCACGCAAAACAGATTATTTCTTGAAGGTTTAGAGAGTGGCACATGCAAATTTACTTGGAAAGGCAAGTAGATACCGCATATAGGTAGGTATGGTGGACTCATATGGAACAACTTTGGGTTTGTGGAAGTGGATGCACAAGCAGTATTCCCGCTTAGTACAAGTGAAGGCTAGCAAAAGACTGGGAAGCGACCAACTAGAGAGCGACAAGAGTCATCAAAATGCATTGAGATTAACTAACATTGAGTGCAAGCATGAGTAGGACATAAATCACCATGAACATGAATATCATAGAGGCTATGTTGATTTTGTTTCAACTACATGCGTAAACATGCGCCAAGTCAAGCCACTTGAAACATTCAAAGGAGGATACATCCTATCATACTATAACACAGTCATCTCAACATTCATGTGGGCATCCAAGACAAACCATTATAAGATCCTAGCTAAGTAAGCATGGCATAAGCAACTATGATCTCTAAGTTCTCATTGCAAACATGTTTCTCTCACGACAAAGCTGAATCAGGCATGATGAGGTAGTCATATTTACAAAAACAAAATAGATCGAGTTCATACCAGCTTTTCCAGGCTCAGTGACTTCATCATATATCTTCATTATTGCCTTTCACTTGCACGACCGAATGATGTGAACAATAATAAGAGTGCTCGTGCATTGGACTAAAACTGGAATCTGCAGGAAAACACAAAGGAGAAGACAAAGTAATATGGATCTTTAACAGATAAACAGGTATGCATGCGAGAGCCACTAAACATTGTAACCATGGTCTTCTACCTTACCCAAATAAAAAGGAAACTATTTGCACGGGAAAGCTCCCAACTAGCAAACGAACAAAAAGAAAATCTTTTTGGGTTTTCTCAAACTAGACAGACACACGAAAAGAAAACTAGACAAAGAAAATAAACTAGCATGGATGATATAGTGCCAAAGTGTGAACACCGACAAACAAAGTGAAAGCATAAGAAAGAATGTAAATTCGGTGAGAAACACATACTCCCCCAAGCTTTGTCTTTTGGCCTAAGTTGGTCTACTCCCAAGGAGGGAAATAACCAACTCCGGGTACTCCGGAGTGGACTGAGGATGCCACTGCTATGTGAGCTCCTCTGGCTCCCACTGATAATCTGGCGTGTGGTACTCGACTGGCGGCTCGGGCACATGCACCTATGGTTGGGCTAAGCCCCAATATGCGTACATGTCCGAGGTTATAATAATGTACCGGTCTGCATGAATATTGAAAAAAGAAGGAGTAGGCAAAGTAATAGTCTCATGAGTACCCTGACTGAATACCAGGTTATAAATCATCCTTCTATTTGTATCTCTATCAAGAAAGTCATGGTGAACCATGCTATCATAATCTAGATATCTCTCGGGAAGAAGAATCTCTTATTCCTCATCAAGTCTAATAGGTATCTCAAAGTGTCTCGCAAGACGGGTAGCATAGATACCTCCATAGACAATGCCCTTAGAATGGTTCGTGTTCAACCGTTGAGCTACTATAGCGCCCAAGCTATAGGTTTTATCATTATAAACGGCTTCGCGCAAGACCGCAAGATCTGGGGAACTAAGTGACCCAGCTTTCCCATGGCCAATCAGACATTTTCCCACAAATAATGAGAAGTACCTAAGCACGGGAAAATGAATGCTAGCAGCTCTAGCGCAAGACACTCCTCTCTCCTCTCCAACAGCAATTGTGTCGATGAAAGCTTCCAAGTCCCATGGACGAGGTTCATGAATATCCCTAACGTAAGGTAATTTTCAAACATTGCAAAAATCCTGGAGTGACATGCGCTGGGGGATATCATAAAGTTTGAACTCAACCATAGGAGGATTCTTCCTCGGATAGAACTTAAAGCTTTGGACGAAGATATTAGTGAGGAGCAGGAATTGCACACACTTATCTTCGACGAAGGCGGTAAGGCATGCGTTCTCCACCAAGTGATAAAAGTCTTCATATGTTCTAGCGGTGCGTAAGAACACGTCGCTTCGCCACTCGCACGCTCGAACTTCTGCGACTCTAGGGACCAGATACTTCGGCTTCTTCTCACTTCCATCATCCTTGGGGTCATGGCTTCAAGAGCCTCTTAAGAACCTCCTCATCTTTTGCCTTTTCTATCTCTAAAAATTTCTGAAATTTTTAGTGATTCTAAGGAAAAGTGAACAAAGCTCAACAAAACTCATAGCAACTACTCCAACAAGTGCCTAGAGGCCATATTACGCATCAAAACTACTTGGGACCAGCTATAATTAGCATGCAAAGCTCAATAACATGGTCACCAAGGCAACAAAAATAAGCGAAGTATAAGGCACTAGAGCAAAAACAGTTCGGAGAATGGTGATTTGAGCAAAGAGATCGAAAATCCCAGCACGAGGAGCAAGAACACGGGTTTGAGCTGCGAAACGATTTTTTCTGGAGGTAGGAGAACCAAATGAGAGCAAGAATGAGTGGAGGGGGTGCTTGTGGGCCCCACAAGCCTGGGTGGCGCGGCCAGGGGGTGCCCGCGCCTCCAGGGCTTGTGGCCCACTGGTGCAGCCCCCAGACAAGCTCTTCGTCTCAGTATTTTTCAAAAATTCCAGAAAAAATCATACTTGATTTTCACGGCGTTCGGAGAACTTTCATTTTCGGGGTACTTTTCCACCGGACGCTAAAACAGAAAACAGGGAAAACTAAACAAAATCTATCATTTTTCTTCTAAGCAACCGAAGGTGAAAGCTTGGAACAGAGGTTTGTGACTCCTCGATTTATCCATCTCATGGTCATCGAAAGAAATCCGTGAGTGAGGTTGATCAAGTATCCTCGACAAACCTTTTCGAATCGCAAAAGTGAACGGAGAACTTTCGAATAGTCACTAGGTCACCTCAATGGGGATGTGTATCTCCCCAACAAGCAAATCATACTTCATCTTGACACGAGGAATAGGGCATTCAAAGCTCCCAATAAGAATCGATGAAGTTTTTTCGATACCATTGATGCAATGTACTCGATATGGTTTCTTCGGAAAGTGCATTGTATGCTCATTACTGTTGACATGGAAAGTGACATTGCCTTTGTTGCAATCTATAACATCCCCTGAAGTGTTTAAAAAGGGTCTTCCGAGGATGACCGCCATGGCATCGTCCTCAGGAATATCCAAAATAACAAAGTCTGTTAAGATGGTGACGTTGGCAACCACAACAGTTACATCCTCGCAAATGCCGATAGGGAAAGAAGTTGATTTGGCGGCCATTTGCAAAGAGATTTAAGTGGGTGTCAACTTATCCAGTTCAAGTCTACGATAAAGAGAGAGAGGCATAACACTAACACCGGCTCCAAATGGCGTCTCCCTCCCACCTCCCCGGGCGGCGACCCAATGGCGATCTGGAATTCTAGCCGGAATCTCATCCACCATTGCCGGCCCTCTGCTCAGGTGAACCTTCTCTACCCTTCTCTCGCGGCTAGTCATGGCCTGCATGGGGGGTTCCACGTTGGATCTGGATTTCTCGCATGGATTGGCTTTCTCTCATGAGGTTTATTGCCACTCGGGTTTTACGGTGCACCCTATGAAGCATCGTCGCCCTTTCATTATGGTGATTTCTTTTGGTCGTCACGTGTTCCGGCTATCGCCTGACACAGTGGCTGCAGCTCTGGAATCGGTGATTGGTGGTTCGGCTATCGAGTTTCGAGTTTCTCAAATCACAGATTCGGTTTTCTCTTTCAAAGTCTCATGCATGCAAGTTGGTTTTCATATTCTGGAATTGCGTTCTTTCAAGTGCTCAAATTTTAAGTGCTTCTTCCATCTTTGGGGACATGGAGGTCCTAATTGGCGTCGGGAATTTGCTCTCTGGAAGAAGCAATGTGATGCCGAGTGGATTATTGTGAGCCCCTCCAAGCGGAGGGCTTCTCTAGGTCTGATGGCCATGCATTCCAGACCACTTAAGTATTCTCTTAAATCTGGATCTTCTGTTCGTAAGAAGCTATCTTTTGCATCCCTTCAACAATATGAGGTTTGCAAGGGCTATAGGTACCCTGTTTCCCATGATGAGCTAGTCACTCTTCAGCAAGCTGGTTATTCGGTGCCTACCCCTGAACGTGTCATCATCTCTGCACCACCGCCGGTGGATCTCCGGTGGACGGTAGCCACGCCGCACATTACGTTTGGCACAGTTCCTTGCCAAGTTTCACCCCCCGGTTCTCCCGGCGAAAATTTTCAAACTAACAAAATTTTCGTAACTTCCCACGTGCAGCAAAAGGATACAGCTAATCCTGCTGAGATTCAGGGCTCCTTCAATAGAGGGAATCAATTGTCGGGGGCAAGCTTGGATTCTGGACAAATCTCCTCTCTTATTAATGAGCCTGCTAAGGATTTTTCATCCTCTGGCCCGATACTCACTCCATGATGGATATTCCTTCTTCTCAGGAGGCCCATACGGCCTTTGACGAGCTTATTAATAGTATGGTCGAGGATATCTTTTCTTGCTCTATTTGCAACGCTCGGGGCCATCTAGCTGCAAACTGTACGGCTTCGCCTGGTTACTCTGACAGCACGGTGGGCCACGCACGATCTAGAGGAGCCTCTTTTATGCGTAATAATTGTCTTACTTGGAACTGTAAGAGACCCATCACCGCCCCTGTCATTGATATCTCGGGAACTGCTGATACCCTTGGCGAAACAGCAACCCCTAAGAAGCAGTTCCGTCCTGTCTCATCGCCATCGCCTCCTCGAACTCCCTCGGCGACACCACCGGTCACTCCGCCACCGCCACCAGCAATGGCAAACTTCGAGCTTGATCCAGAGTTCTTCCTCCCGCCTGGTCACAACATCACTGATGGAGGGGTTGACTGGCTGCCGCGGAACTACACCACGCGGGCAGTACCCATCACCAGGCGCCACGAGCGCTTCGTCATCGCCATAGTTCATCCAGCGCCGCCTGCTGACGAGGTGATTCAGGTACGACAAGAAGTCGCTGCCCTTCTCCTGCATCAAGGATTCCATGTCCGGTCTGCTCAACCCTGGATGGAGGGAGTGGGTTTGTTTGAGCTCCGGGATGCGGTGGAGAGTTATGCTACAGTCCACATGGTGCCGCAGCCTCTTGCAAACTTGGTGGTGCGCTTCATACGTCATGATCATGGTCTCGGCTTCCGCGGCCAAGAGGATTTTCGTCAGGGATGCCTCATGCTTCTGGGGGTACCATTGGATTTCCGCAACACAGAAGATCTCAGGGTAGCTGGTAACACCTTTGGGGAGTTTCATCATTGGGTCCATGACGACCCATATTTGGTTCGTTCTATTGTTTTTGCCGCCTTCCCAGAAGACCGGCTAGTACCTCGCAGTATCAGTTTCTTAGAATATTCTGCCTGGGGTGGTGCAAAGGTATCCTGGTCTGCTCCTGTGTACATTTTGGGTACAGCGGCGGCAGAGATTCTCCCCAATGATGAGGATCCGATGCCTCTCAATGGCAACCCTCATCCGCTCCCCGGGCAGCTTGTTCATGACAATCTGCAATTTGCTTTGCCCCCATATCCTGCACTAGGATGGAATGCGGTGCCACTCGCCCGTGGGGATCCTAGGCCTGCCGCTGCAGATGCTGAAGACGGTGGCTGGGGGCTGCCGCCCGTCGACATTGAGGCAGGAGGCTGGGCTCAACCGCCTGCTGATGGAGGAGGCTGGGAACAGGCTGCGGCACCTGCTGCGCCCGCCGATGCGCCTACTGTTGATCAAGTTCAAGACCAGGAATCAATGGTGATTTATCAGCCGAGTCCCTCCTTCTCAGACTCGGTGCACGAATTGGTGGACCTTGATCCACAGCAGGGTCAGAGGGCGGATGAACCGGTCGCTCCAGAACCGCCAGTGCATCTTCCTGATGCCGCTAATGTTGCTATTGATGATGCTGATACTGCTGCTCTCGCTGATGCCCCGGACAATGCTGTGCTGGAGGCTGGTGCTGCTGGTCCTGATGCTGGTCGGGACAATGGGGCTGAGCTGGAGGAAGAAGAGCCTAGGCTGGAGGATGTGCACGATACAAACCCTCTGGCGATGGTTCTCTACAAAGCCCCTGCACCCGCTCAGTCCAACCTTCTTGTCGGGGTGTCTAGGGTTTAATATGGGCCTCCGTTGCCCCCAGTGATGTCCTGGGCATGCACTTTTGATAATCTGATGGGCCCTGCTGCTGCTATGCATATACCTCGTCAGTTCCAGCTGCCAATCCTTGAGCCCATCCTGATCCCCAAGCGATCCTGGGACGTGGCTTTTGATGCTGATACTCCAGGACCTTCACTGTCGGACCCTGCTTCTGCCTCGCTCTCACTACAGGAGGTAACCCCTATCAGCCCAGCTTCTTCTTCAGAGGACTTATCCTTCCGCTCTCCTGCTCCATCCAAGAAGGGGTCCCGCAAGAAGGCCACCCCGGTGGTGGACTCCTCGGTGAGGCGGTGTACTCGTGGCTCAATCCAGCGCGATGGCTTCAAGCCAATTCTGCAAGAGCTACCTGCACACATCCCCAAGAAAAAGAAGCCGAAAGCCAAGCCTATGTCCTCAACGTCACAGGAGTCTGAAGATGTACCTCCTGCCACTCCTATCCCAGTGATCCAAGAGGTAGGGCAGTCATTGGGCATAGCCCCAGAGAAGCTCACGGTGGATCGACTTATGGAAGATCCTGCTGACTCTGTGCCCACATCTTCTGATGTTTAATTCGCCCATGTTAAGCTGTTACTGTACTGGTTTTATGTATTGTCGAACTTCTGCTGTCGTTTGGTGCTTGAAACTTCGGTTGCAGTGGCTATTACATAGCCTTGCTTTTGCTATATCTCTAATTTGCAATGGATAGTCGTTCCACGAGGAGTTGGCGTGTGTTGTGCTGGAATGTTCGTGTCCTCAATTCGGATCATAGACAACGGGCAGTCCGTAACAAAATCGATGAGAGCCTTGCTACGGTGGTCTGCTTGCAGGAAACAAAGATGCAGTCTATCGAGTTTCGAGCAGTTAAAGGTTTCTGCCCCAAACGTTTTGATCAATTTGCTTACTCCCCTTCCAGGGCTGCATCAGGAGGGCTCATCACCCTTTGGAACTCTTCCATTCTCACTGGTCACTTAGTACAGTGCACCCCATATGGCTTGATCACCTCCTTTACCTCAAATCACACAGGTGAATCATGGACTTTGGTTAATGTATACGGACCATGTCAAGGGGAGGCCCGTGATCTTTTTGTGAGCTGGCTTTACAATCTTCATATCCCCACTGGGGCTAACTGGCTACTCCTTGGGGACTTTAATTTCATTAGATCCCCTGACAACAGAAACCTCCCTGGGGCTGATGTAAATGACATGTTCATCTTCAATGAAATTATTGGGCATTTGGGATTATTGGAGCTTCCCATCAAAGGTAGATCCTACACTTGGTCCAATATGCAGGACACCCCTCTTCTGGAGCAGCTGGACTGGTTCTTTACATCCACCAACTGGATCTCCTCTTATCCTCTCACCCAAGTGCTCCCTCTGGCAAAGACTGCATCTGATTATGTGCCTTGTGTGGTCACTGTTAACACCTCCATCCCCAAATGCAACTTATTTCGTTTTGAGAACTACTGGGTTGAAATGGAGGGCTTCATCGAATGTGTGCAACAATCATGGCTCATTCCTTCAAGAAAGACTCACATCTCTGCTATTATCATGGATAAGATGAAGCATCTTAGGCAGGCTCTGAATAAATGGCAGACGTCTCTGTCTCAGTTAAAACACCTTATTTCCAGATGCAATCAAGTGGTGCTATGCTTGGATGAGCTTGAAGAGCTCAGGTACTTATTCAGGCCGGAAGCTAATTTCAGGAAAATTGTCAAATTGCATTTGGAACATCTGCTACACCTTCAGTGTTTATACTGGAAGAAGAGGGCCACTATTCGTTTTGTTAAAGTTGGCGAGGAAAACACTAAGTTGTTTCATGCTATGGCCACTGAACGGTATAGGAAGAATTCCATTGCCTCTCTCAAGTTAAATGATGGTTCTATTATCTCTGATCATGATCAAATTGCTGCATGCTTCTGGGCATCTTTCAAAGATCGAATGGGAACTTCTCTTGGCATTAATATGGCATTTGACTTACACTCCCTACTGGATGAAGTTCAGGGACTAGACATTCTCACAGAACCTTTTTCCAAGTCTGAGATGGATAAAACTGTGCATGATATGCCTACTGACAAAGCTCCAGGGCCTGATGGTTTCAATGGGCTTTTTTTCAAGAAATGCTGGCACATTATCTCCCCTGAGTTTTATCAGCTTGCTGCTGAATTTCATGCTGGCCATGCCCAGCTGGTAAACATGAATTCGTCCTATATTACACTCATTCCCAAAAATAGGTCACCTGAACATGTGGGAGATTACAGGCCAATATCTCTTACTGGAATGGGTCTTAAATTTTTGTCAAAAATGGTTGCCAATCGGCTACAATTGCAGATTGTTAAATGTCTTCATAAGAATCAGTACGGTTTTATCAAGTCTAGGACTATTCAGGATTGTGTGGGCTGGACTCTTGAATATCCGCACCAATGTCATCAATCCAAGAAGCCTATAGTTATCCTTAAGATGGATTTTGAAAATGCATTTGATTCTGTGGAGCATGAATTCATCTTCCAGATTCTTAAAGCCAAGGGCTTCAATGATCGATGGATCCTTTGGGTTAGGCAGTTTCTAGCCTTGAGATCTTCTTCAGTACTAATCAATGGTGTGCCTGGGAAGAAGTTCATGTGTAAAAAAGGTGTCAGACAGGGAGATCCTTTGTCCCCATTGCTGTTTGCTATTGCTGCTGACTTTCTACAAACTCTGGTGAATCAACTGCTGGTGGATGGACTGATCCAGTTGCCTATACCTACCCATGATAAAGATTACCCTATAGTGCAATATGCTGATGATACTCTCATCATCCTACCAGCTGACAAATCACAGTTGTTGCAGCTTAAGAAAATGCTTTTGCTTTTCTCTCAGTCCAGTGGATTACAGGTGAATTATCACAAATCTGCACTCCTACATGTCAACACTCCTTCTCAGCATCTGCAGGACCTGCCAGACTCCATTGGTTGTGAAGTGGGATCTCTACCCTTCACATATCTGGGACTGCCTGTTGGAACAACTAAACCTCGCATCATTGATCTCATGCCTCTGGTGGATAAAATGGAAAGAAGGCTCAGTACTAGTTCCTCATTTCTTGCTCAGGGGGGCAGACTGCAATATGTAAACTCAGCACTGTCTGTTGTTCCCCTTTTCTTCATATGCAGCCTGGATATACCGCCAGGTATACTGAAGCAATTGGAGTGGATTCAACGGCAATGTCTATGGAGAAGAAATGGGAATGATCATGCACCCTCTCTTGCTGCTTGGCCCCTGGTGTGCAGGCCCAAAAATAAAGGGGGGTTAGGGATTGTGAATTTAGCCGTTCAGAATGAAGCTCTCCTGCTCAAACATGCTGATAAATTCCTTAATCATGCTGATATCCCTTGGGTTCATCTGATTTGGAACACTTACTATCATAACACTGTACCTCAGGGTACTGCACTTTGTGGCTCCTTTTGGTGGAAAGACATATGCAAACGTCTTGACCAATTCAGATCTGTTACCTATGTTTTGCCTAATAAGGGTGATTCCTTCTTGTTTTGGTCTGATTCCTGGTTACTTGGCAAATCCACTATGCCATTGGCAGCTAGATTCCAACGATTGTTCTCATTTGTGGCTGACCCTTTCTGCACAGCTCAAGAAGTCTTTGCTGCTTTTTGTGAGGACCGTATGCTATCTATGTTTCACCTCCCACTGTCTGCTCAAGCTTATCAGGAACTGACTGCTGGCCAATCTTTACTTCTGGACCTGGACCTTGATCATCAGGCCTTTGACAGATGGGTATGGCGTAAGGATGCTAAGGTCTACACACCTAAGGCCTACTATGTTCATGTTCATAGCAGTATTGTACCTAACCCTCTGCTTAACTGGATCTGGAAAAGCTGCTGTACCATGAAAGTTAAGATGTTTTCCTGCATGCTCATTATGGACAGGCTGAACACACAGGACATGCTGGAAAGGCGTCACTGGAAGGTTTCTGATTCTAATCTCTGTGTGTTATGCCATGCCCGAGTCAAGGAAGACAGAGACCATTTATTCTTCACATGCCTGTTCAGCAACAGGGTTTGGAACTACCTACAGATCACTTGGCATGGGTCATCTATGTGGACTGCTACTGCTGCAGCTAGAAAGAACTTCCCTCATCCATTCTTTGCTGAGGTTGTTTTCACTGCCTGTTGGAACATCTGGACCACCAGAAATGCAAAGGTCTTCAACCAGGAACAGCCAAAGTTCAGGAAATGGAGAGCTGGATTTATTCATGACATTTCTTTGTTAGCTCATAGAATTAAGGCTAGCTTCAGGGATGATCTCCTTAAGTGGATTTCCTTTTTGCCTCCTTGAGGTCTGTATCCCTCTGCTCCTCCCCCCTCTGTACATTCTACAACCTCTCTTGTACATACAGTTTTCATAGTTGCAATACAGAAAATGGCCGTGGGGGGTTTTCCCTACAGTAGCCGGTCAAAAAAAAACTAACACCGGCTCCAAGGTCGCATAAGGCAGTTCTAACGTATTTGCCTTTAATGGAGCAAGGTATAGTGGGCACACCGGGATCACCTAGTTTCTTAGGAGTTCCACCATTGAAGGTATAATTAGCAAGCATGGTGGAAATCTCAACCTCAGGTATCCTCCTCTTATTAGTCACAATATCTTTCATGTACTTAGCATACTGAGACATTTTGAGCGTATCTGTCAAACGCATTTGCAGTAAGACAGGTCTGATCATTTCAACAAAGCGCTCAAAATCCTCATCATCCTCTTTCTTGGATGGTTTGGGAGGAAAGGGCATGGGTTTCTGAACCCATGGTTCCCTTTCTTTACCATGCTTCCTAGCAGCGAAGTCATTCTTATCGTATCTCTTAGTCTTAGGCTGTGGGTTATCAAGATTAACAAGTTCAATCTCCATATCCTTATCGTTGCTAGGTTGCGCATCATCATGAACATCACTATTGATATTATCATTAGGCTCATGTTCATCATCAGATTGTGTTTCAGCATCAGAGACACAGACATCGTTTGGACTCTCAGGTGTAGCAGCAATAGGGTTGCTAGCGTGCAGGTTCCTATCATCTTTCTTCTTCTTTCTAGGATGACTAGGTGCATCAGTGCTAACTCCTTGAGAATCTTGTTCAATTCTCTTCGGATGACACTCAGGATACAAAGGTTCATGGGTCATTCTACCACCTCTAGTAACGACTCTAACGGAATTGTCATTCGACTCATTGAGCAAGTCATTTTGAGCCTTAAGTACTTGTTCTACCTGAGTAGTAACCATAGAGGCATGTTTACTCAGAAGCTTAAGATCATTGACATTTCTGTCCACACAAGCACTTAAATGACTAAGCATACGAGCATTCTGTTCCAATTGTCTGCTAACATAATCATTGAAACTCTGTTGTTTAGCAACAAAGTTATCAAATTCATCCAGGCATAGGCTAGCAGGTTTATCAAAAGGAATATCACTCTCATCAAACCTATGCAGAGAATTTACTTCTCCGACTTGTATCGGGTTATCAAGACCATGGATCTCTTTGATAGGTGGTAGAAATTTTTGACATCTTCAGACTTAATGCCTTTCTCTCGCATAGATTTCTTAGCTTCTTGCATATCTTCAGGACTGAGGAATAGAATACCTCTTTTCTTTCGAGTTGGCTTAGGAGGTGGTTCAGGAATAGTCCAAGCATTCTCATTGCACAAGATGTTATTCAATTGAATTTCAGCTTGTTCTACGGTTCGTTCCCTAAAACACAACCAACACAACTATCTAGGTGGTCTTTGGAAGCATCGGCAAGTCAATTTTAGAAGATATCAAGTATTTCATTCTTCTCAAGAGGGTGATCAGGCAAAGCATTCAGTAGCTGGATGAGCCTCCCCCAAGCTTGGGGGAGACTCTCTTCCTCAGCTTGAGCGAAGTTGTATATTTCCTGCAAGGTAGCTTGCTTCTTATGGGCAGGGAAATATTTTTCAGAGAAGTAGTAGACCACATCCTGGGGGCTACACACACAACCAGGAGGAAGAGAAGTGAACCAAGTCTTAGCATCATCCTTTAGTGAGAAAGGAAATAGCTTGAGGATGTAGTAGTGGCAGATCTTTTCCTCACTAGTGAATAGGGTGGCTTTATTGTGTAGTTTGGCAAGATGGGCTACAACCGTTTCAGACTCATAACCGTGAAAAGGATCAGATTCGACTAGAGTGATTAACTCAGGGTTGACAGAGAATTCATAATCCTTATCGGTCACGAAGATAGACGAAGTAGCAAACTTTGGGTCGTATTTCATCCAAGCGTTGAAATATTTTTATTTCCACTTGCGCAGTAATTTCTCAACATCATAGCTATCATTACACGCAAGAAAGTCCTCAGCTATCTCTCCCTCCATAACATAACGTTCAGGCATAACAGGCACTTCAGGCATATCAGGAGAGCTAGTTCTAGCATGCAAAATAGCAGGTTCTACTTCAATAGTATCAGCAGTTTCAGAAGTATCATCACATCTAGCAGCAACTCTAGCAATTTATGCATCAAGGAATGCACCTAGTGGCAAAGCAGTATCAAGCATAGCATCATCATAAGCATCATGGGCAGCAGAAGTAGCATCATCAAGCACATGCGACATATCAAGATTTCTAGCAGGAGGTGATGTCGCAAACTTACTCATAACTAAAGGTGAATCAAGTGCAAAGCTAGATGGCAGTTCCTTACCTGTCCTCGTAGTTGAGGGAAATATTTCAGTTCTTGGATCTTTTGGATTCCTCATAGTGACGAGGAGACGTCAATCCCAAGTGACTCAGAGAATATAGCTGTGCTTCCCCGGCAATGGCGCTAGAAAAAGGTCTTGATAACCCACAAGTATAGGGGATCGCAACAGATTTCGAGGGTAGAGTATTCAACCCAAATTTATTGATTCGACTCAAGGGGAAGCGAAAGAATATTCTCAAGTATTAGCAGTTGAGTTGTCAATTCAACCACATCTGAAAGACTTAGTGTCTGCAGCAAAGTATTAGTAGCAAGGTAGTATGATAGCAGCAATAGCAACAGTAACCAGTAGCAACAAAGTAACAGCAGTAGCGATAGAGTAACAGCAGCAGCAGTGATAGCAGTAGCCGCAAAGTAACGTAGGAAGGACCAGTAGTAAAAGACTCGTAGGCATTGGATCGGTGATGGATGATTATGCCAGATGTGATTCATCATGCAACAGTTATAACACGGAGAGATAAGTAAATAGCTCCCGTTCGTCAATCTAATGTAGGCATGTATTCCGTATGTAGTCATACAAGCTTAGAGAAAAGAACTTGCATGACATCTATTGTCCATCCCTCCCGTGGCAGCGGGGTCCTAATGGAAACTATAGGATATTAAGGTTCCCCTTTTAATAAAGAACCGGACCAACGCATTAACACTTGGTGAATACATGAACTCCTCATACTATGGTCATCTCTGGGAGTGGTTCCGGCTATTGTCACTCAAGGGTTGCCGGGTCATAACACATAGTAGGTGACTACAACTTGCAAGATAGGATCTAAAACACACATATATTGGCGACAACATAATAGGTTCAGATCTGAAATCATGACACTCGGGCCCTAGTGACAGGCATTAAGCATGGCAAAGTAGTAGCAATATCAATCTCAGAACATAGTGGATACTAGGGATCAATCCCCGTCAAAACTAACTCGATTACATGATAGATCTCATCCAACTCATCACCGTCCAGCAAGCCTATGATGAGATTACTCATGAATGGTGAAGAGCATCATGGAATTGGCGATGGAGGAAGGTTTATGATGACGATGGCGATGATTTCCCCTCTTCGGAGCCTAGAACGGACTCCAGATGTGCCCTCGAGATGAAGAACAGGAGGTGGTGGCACCTCCGTATCGTAAGACGCGATGAATCCTTATCTCGATTTTTTTTCCAGGCGAAACGGAATATATAGAGCTAAGATTGGAGGCGGTGGAGCTCTGTGGGCCCCACAAGCCTGCCAGGCGCAGTCAGGGGGGGGGGTGGCCGCGCCTCCTGGGCTTGTGGCCCACTGGCTCACCTCCTCCGGTGGATCTTTACGCACATATTTTTCATTAATGCCAGAAAAATTCTCCGTAAATTTTCAGGTCATTCCGAGAACTTTTATTTCTGCACAAAAACAACACCATGGCAATTCTGCTGAAAACAGCGTTAGTCCGGGTTAGTTCCATTCAAATCATGCAAATTAGAGTCCAAAACAAGGGCAAAAGAGTTCGGAAAAGTAGATACGACGGAGACGTATCACCCCTCCCTTCTAAGAAGCAAAGTAGAAAGTGCGCAACTAGAAGCAGGGCATACGTCAATTCACCCATGGTAGGCCATGGAGAAAAGATAGACATGAAATATGTCAGCCAGAATGATAGTACCCTGTAACATCTGCCTTGGTGCCATGAATCACAGTAAGAAATTAGTCATATACTTCTTTTACAAGTGTCTTTACATATATATGTGTTCTTCTCATTGGCGCCGAAGGGTAGATTTGTTTAAATAAATATCAAGCACGATCGGCTACTAGACCGGGGGCTTTGCTAAATACCGCCCCGAGCACTACCCTGTCACTACCTTTTTTTTCCAATGTTCGACTTTCTTGGATATTGATTTATATGCATTAGTTCCGAATTATGTCTTGGGTCAATAGTTGGGTTGCCCTGCTCCTATGCTTACCCCTTATGTTCCACTAGTTCGGCTGAAGGGGTAAAGGGAGAACCACTGCGATTCTATTCCCAGCTGGCCTGGCCAAAATACCTTAGTGGAGAAAGCCAAAAACTGGCTGTCATAATGAGCGAGAACTAGCCTGCAATCCGAGCTTAAATACTAAAAAACGATGGAGGTTTTTGTTCCATGTTATACGGAAAGGTTTGTACATTTGCAAACCCGGTGGAAACTTTTTGAAAGTTTGGTTCATCCGATTACCACAAAAAAGTGGGGGCTAGCCTTCGAATTCAAGCTCCTAAGGCTAAGTGAAAGCACTAAAACCGTATAGTATGATTGCCTCATTTCCTTCAGATACTATCGCCTCCGGGAGCCGATACATCGGTTAAGGGTCATAGTGCGGATGTTGAAACACACCTTATAGTCTCTACATGGGGGCTGAAGCCGACGACTGGAAAGTTTCAGATTAAACGACGAAAGCAGGAGTCAAAAAATAATTCATCGTGCATTACATCGGCACAAGTGTCATCATAGATTGTTCGAACGCACATTACAATATCCCTACTCGTAAATTACATCTTCGGGACATTGGGCTTCCATCTCCTGAGCACCCTCTTTCGTGGCAGAGAAATAAAGCTATGGCTGCAAACGTTCCTTTCCTGGAGGCATAGGCGCAGTTGCCATCTTCACGGGCTTAACTCCAGGCCAGTGCATCATGGTCCTCACAAAGGCCATCCGAGCTCCCTCTATGTAGACAGAGCGCTTCAGGACCTCGAGCTAATGCACGATGTCACACAGCTTCTACACTAAGCTGAAATAACTGCTTGGCAGAGGCTCGGTAAGCCATAACCGGATGCACAGTTCCTTCATGGCCGCCTCCGCCATCCTATGCAACTCCATGAGCTGCGTCATCTGATTGACAAGGAGGGGGTCAGGCTTGAGAGTTGGAAACTGCTCCCAGAAAAGCATGTGCTCGCCGTCTCTGTCGTGAACCTCATAGTGCTTGGCGTGTGTGCTGCACTCTGTGGGAGGTCTGTAAAGGCGCCTCGTGAACGTCATAGCCCTGTAACAAAGGAAAACCTATTTCCACCAAAGGCACTTTTTTGAAGAAGCTCCTCTCTACCGTTGCTCCACGAACTTATGTTCCAAGGCCTCGCTCTTGGTGCTTGCATCTTGCAGCTCCTGCTAGACCTCAGCCAATCTAGCCTTGTGCCCACCGCTCTCGATCTTTAGTGAGTATAGTTCGACGGCGGTTTGCTCCGCCACCATCCTATGAGAGGCGGCCTCCTGCTTGGCCTTTTCTAGTTTGGCCTGGAGTTTCTCCAACTCCAGGTCCATGGCTACTCACATAGTCGAAATCACGATATCATATACAAAAGGTAGACAATACTAAATTATTCAAGTACAACACCAGTCTCAGTAGGCATGCATTAAGCTCACCGTGTTTCTTGTCTAGCCGACTATTAAGTAGGCTAAGCTCCTCATCGGAAACCTGGAGTTTTCGATTCAGCTCGGCTAGTTAAAGAGCATTAGTAGCCACAACCAAGGACGAGGCGCGCGAAAACTGGATAGGATTTCATCAGCATCCACGTTAACGGGATTGGGTTATTTGCCCGAAGTACCCTACTGAGGTGTGATAGTTCATGGGCCCCCGAACAGATTTTACTCAAGATAATAAATTCTTTTGAGCCACAGGCAAGCTTTTCAAATCAGCCATGGCTTAGGGGTATCATACCTACAAGGCATGCAAAAACCTTATAAATAAAATAAACACTAATCGGTTTACCTTGATGCCTATCAGCAAACCGCTGAAGGATCCCTTCAGTCGTCTATCAATGGACTGAGTGATTTGCAGAATCACACCCATAAGGGTGCGATGTTCATCGGCGATGGACGCACCGGATAGGGCCCCCGCCATCATTGTAGGCCATTCAGACGTAGCCTGTTCTTTCACAGGGAACGTCGAAGGCAACATTCAAGACGCTGAAGTAGGAGAGCTCCTCAGAGCTGTATCCAGAGGAAGCTCAGATGAATCGAGGTCCCTCTCTCCTCTCATTGAGAGAGGATCAACCTCCTGGGTTCCGGTAACCGAGGCATGAACCTCAGCTCAAACATCCCTATCTTCGATGTCCAAGGTATTTACCCCGGCCATCACCACCTCGTCCCCTCTGTTTGGAGGGCTTGCAGGAACCCAGGATGCATTCACACTCTCCACCAGTTCAGCCGGTAGTGAAACCCCCGAGACTTGATCCGTAGGGAGGTCTTGGGCAGGGTTTTCTTGGAGAAAAGAGCATGTATGATTAACAACAAAGCTCAACATAACTCATTAAATACAAATAGGATTCCGTATCGTTGGGTCGGGGGCTTGACCATGGGGGTCCTTCAGGGAACCCTCTCGAAGGCCCCGGAGGCCTTCTAGACGGAGGGGGCATGGATCTCTCCAGGCTTGACCGTGGGGGTCCTTCGGAATTCAGGTTGTTGTTGGGCAGGAGCACCTTGCCTCTGCAGGGCTTCTTCGGGGCCTGGGGACGCAAGCCCTCCTTGGTGTCTTCCGGTGCCGCCCTCTTCCTTGTTTAGAGAGAATCTTTTTCCTCTCCATCCTCTACCTCCTCTTCCTCGTAGACGGAGGGGGCATGGATCTCTCTAGGCTTACTATCCGGAGGACCCCTTGAGTGGAGACCCCCTTGGGTCTCCTTCTTCTTCTACTCATTTTTATCCAGCGCCGGGTACGACGCCATCACGAGCAGCGCGGTCAGCAATTGCAACCTGGGGTTCTCGAGGAGGGGGGCTAGGCCGTGTATTTTCTTGGCCTTCTCGAGCCAGCCCTGCAGGAGCGGTGGGAGAAAAAATGAGATCCCTGTTAAATATTAAAATCTTTATTAAAGAATAAAAGGTTTACTCATACCTCAAAAGCAGGGTGAGCAGCATCCAAGTTGATGTGTTCTTCCTCGGCTGGCCACCCTTGTTGAGGTTTGAATAGCACCTTCCACAACTTTTCATGGGTGATGTGGTAGAACTGGTTCACGCTGCCAGGGTCGCCGAGCTTGTAGGACCACATTGTAGTGTCCCAACACCGACATGGAAGGCTACGACAACGGAGCATAACCTGAACCATGTTGGTCAGCTTGACGTTCATCTCCAGCATTTGCTTGATGCACTTCTGTAGCGCTTTCACATCCAAGGATGACCCCCAATCGAGGCCCCTTCTCACCGACGAGGTTAGTCTCTCAAGGGGTCCGGATCTAAACTTGGCAGGAGCCAGCCAACTTGCTGCCCGAGGCTCGGTGATGTAAAACCGCTCCTTCTGCCACACCTTGATGGTGCCAATGAAAGTGCCCTCCGGCCATTCAACTAGGGGAAGCTTGCTGATTACAACCCTTCCATAGTTGGCGTGTTGACTGCTGACTGACTTTGGCTTGACATTGAAGGTCTTGAGACATAAGCCGAAGGGCACATGAACCCAGAGGAAGTCCTCGCAAACGATGATGAAAGAAGAAATATGCATGAAGGAGTTCGGGGGAAGATCATGAAAATCTAACCCGTAGTAGATCATCAGGCTCCTGACGAAGGGGTGGAGTGGGAAGCCTAGTCCCCGTATGAAGTAGGGACAAACACCACTCTTTCGCCTGGTCTCGAAGTGGGCACAACCTGACCTTCCTTCAATGCATGATGAACGGTATCTGGCAAAAGATAGCCGACGTCCTTCAGCACCCGGATGTCTCTGTCGGAGACACATGAGATCTCCCACTTGCCGTTAGAACCTGATCCAGCCATGGTTGGGTTTGGTGGAGGACAGATGGGAGAGGACGGAAAGCGAAATCGATCTGGGCGCTTGAAAGCTAGAATGAGAGGGGGTCAAGTGTGGAATACTTGTGGCTCCTCTATGGATCTTTTTCCCTTTTCTGGGCCCCGCTGAGCCAAGGGTTCCCGTTTATTGCGTCATAGGCCCAACCTCTTCCCAAAATGACCCTGTCGGTGAATGCGCATGGGATTACCTAGACCATTACCAATATCGCCTTACATGCGGGGCACGATCTCCATGTTGACAAGACATGCCCGTGGGAAAGTGGCCTCGAGCCGCGAATCGAGTTTTTGTCATAGCTGGCTATTGTGACTTTTGTCAGAATGGATGTCAGATGAGGAATTGTACACACTCGGGCCTTTTTGCCTTCTGATTAACTGGTGCTTATTTTAGAGGCATAAACATCACCAAATGACCAATTCTGTACCAGCCGAATATGGGGCGAACTCGCCTCGCAAGCTGACCACTATGCATGCAAGAAGCTACCGAAGACCGTGTACATCCACATTGGATGCAAGTTCAGGGGCAACTGAGGGAGTCCTAGATTAAGGGGTCCTCAGATGGCCGGCCCATCTTTTAGAGGCCAACCATACGGGATGTATTATTGAAGACCGGACTACATGATGACTTCTTATTTAGGAAGGAAAACTCTGAAGATTGGTGTGTCCTCCAAGTTTAGTAGGCTAGATCGGCCCATCTATCCCTAACTAGAGGTCGGTTGTATGTTACCCTAGGGACACCTGGTGTCGATATAAACTAGAGTGTTTCAGTCGCATAGGCAAGTTGATACATCTAGGGTTTAGCTCATATGATCTCAAGGTAGATCAACTCCGTAATCCTCATACACCATCAGTATAATCAAGCAGGACATAGGGTTTTGCCTCCTCGAGAGGGCATGAACCTGGGTAAATATTGTCTCCTTCGTCTCCTGCAACCCATCGATCCAAGCTCCACAGTTTTGGACCCCCTACCAGAGATCCTCCAGTTTTGACATCGACAAGAGCCTATTGAGCATACCTCCTCGGGAGGATCCCGGCGTGCTCCGGGCATCCTCGCCGCTCGGCCCTACCTAGGCGATCTCAGCCTGATTCACACAGGACGGCTGAGCCTCACATAAAGGGTGCGTTTGGATAATACAAGGTATGGAATGGCACCAAAGGAAGTCACGCAAAACACAAATATTCATGACACGAGCGTGGAGTTCGAAACAAAAGCCGCTAGCTTCACGCCTCAACGGGTTTACAAGCTGGCATGGACACGGGGGTTAGGGAAGCCTAAAGGGACGCGTTGCTCTCATCTCCATCGCCATCCCCGCGTGCTTGAGCTCCATTGTCGTTGTCATCGATGGCGTGTCCCTCGGCACCCCTTGACCATCGAGGTTGTCAGGGGAAAATTACGCGCTCAGTGCATTGACGTGGTATCTCACCGCCTTCCCTAGGGCGCCATGAATAGCCTCGGGAACGGGGACATTGCGGCTTCGAAATCAAAGTGGGGGTCACTACGGAGGAGGTTGGTGAAGACGTGTGTCAACGCCTAGGATAGGAGATCGCGGATTTCCTCCTCGATCAAGACGCCCACCTATTGGGCGTCCGCCTCAAGCCATTCCACGTCCTTGGTGAAAAAATCAAGAAAACCAACGTCGTCAGGCATGAGAGAACCGGAGACGCTCCCTCCATATATGGAACCCAGGGCTCGGCGTACCAGCCGCTTGAGGCCTTGGAACATCTTCGAGCATAGGTGCTACAACCATTGAACCTCCTTTGCCTCGTTAGTGCCCCGCTCCACAAGGGATGCGGCACCACCCACTTGCCCCTGAAGTGACGCCAGTTCAGCTGGATGGCGGCCTGGGCCTAAAGAGAGGCTTCCTCCCGGCCTCCAGGGAGAGTAAGAGCCTCTTTAGGACCATCTACCTCACGCTACAACTCTGCGCGTCGAGCTATGAAGAGGTTGCCCTGCAGCTTTAGTTTATTTTTGTAATCCTCACGGGGCTGCTCGACTCGCGCGTCAGCATCCTCTTGGATATTTTCCACTCGTTGGTTGTAGGTGGTCGTGGCAACAGTAATGTCTCAATTCAGCGCCTCGAGCCACTCGTGCTCCAAGTCCAGCTCTGATGATGTCAAGGCAAACTGTTGTTTGAGGACCCGAAGGTTTGCCTCGTGGAGGGTGAACTTGCGCACTCCCTCCAACTAGACCCTCCGCTCCCGAAGCTGCTCCTCCAAAACGGCGTTTGAAGCCTAAAGCTCCTCCTCACATGCCTCTCTGTCCTGGTGACGCTCGACCGCTTCTGCGGCTTCATGGAGGGCGCAATCACGTGCCCCCTCGCCTCGGCAGCGTATACTTCGACCTTTGTTCGCGTCGCTTCGTGTTGGCGGTGACTCAACTTGAATGCCACGTCAAGCTAATGCCACCCGTGAGCCAAGCGCATGTGCTCCTTGGTGAAGTGCGCATCAGCATCCCGAAGATCCACGCGTTCCGCAAGAGGTCGTGGCGGATCAAGGTGCGGGAGGCCACAAGTGCCAAGGTCGAGTCCGGTTTGGGCCGAGCTTCTTCGTCCACCAACGAGGTCCAAGAGGCTCCAGCACCGCCCATTAGGGGCTGGGATCCAGTTGATTCTCGGCCCGCCCCATCAAGGCTTGGCACCATGCACGAAGGGCTCAAAGCCCCCCCCCAAGGCGGTTGACTCCTCGAGGTCATCTGCGCTATTGCCCAGGGCGACTGAGGTGGTTGGCAGCTCCATTCCCTCCGGCTCAACACTCGCCGCAGAGGAAGGTGCGTCGAGGGGGCCATCAACACGTCTTCACTCTCAGAGCTTCCCGCGGGGGTGATGGAGGAGTCGCCGCCCTTCGCCCCGCGTCCTCGGGGGGTGAGGGTGGAGTCACGTTGCGGCCACGCGCATCGCTCGTGTGGTGGTTTGACGCGTTTTGACAACTTTCTGCGGCCCTGGCCGACGGCAGGAGGGCATGCACCGGGCCAGGGGGTTTGCTGGTCCTTTTGTTCGCCGAAAGCCTACACGGAAGGAGGGGTAAGCCGCACCAGGGGCGCAGAAGTAAGCAAGACAAAGGGGCAACAGTCACTCATCTGTGGCGGCCCATCTCCTCCTCTTTAGCACCCTGGGCAACGCACCTGTATTACCCTCGGATTGGGACCGAGGCATGTGCCTGCCGCCCCCCTCCATCCCGGCTTGGGGCTCCGGGCCCGTTAAGGCTCCCGGTTCACAAGCCACCAGGATAGGGTTGTCCAAGGCCCCTCGTGGCCCCCCGGAAGCACCCTTCGTTGATCGAAGCGGGGCATTATCTGAACAAGGTCTTCCCCATTCTTGTACTTATACAAGGGGTTCCCCCATGGGGAAGGCCACCGATGATCTCGCCAATCACGATCTAGAGCACCTCATCGAGCGCGTGACCAACACACACTCCTTATGGAGCTGCATGGGGTCATCCGGCCCGGAGAAGTCTCACAGCCAACGCGGGGGTCACCCCCACCTCTCTCAAGGTTTCTAACTTCCTTCACCTCGACAACAACCTTGGGTCGTGAAGCCTCGCGTTCTCCCACACGGAGCTCGGCGCCGCTGGGGACGTTGGGGTCAGCAACAGGGGATTGTACTACCCCGCGTGCACATACACCCACTACCCCCTGAAGCCTTCGCTTGTTTGATCGATCCTCATATTGATGCACTCGCCCGCCATTGCATCCACGGTCTGGAAGGATACGCACCCAGAGCGCGGGCCGGGTGCGGTCAGCTGGAGGGAGAACAAGTCCCGGAACAATGCTACCGACGAGAGAACACCCAGGAAGGCCTCGTAGAGGAAGGCGAACAATGGGAGAAGAAGAATGAATCTCGGATCATGATGCAACGCATGAATTTGGTGATGCATGAGTACGACATTGAAGAACTCCGAGAAGGGATGAAGCAAGCCACAGAAGAGCGCGAGAAGATGAAGGGCGACGGAAACCGCGACCATCTCGACGAGGGGAGTTGAAGCTGGTAAGATCTTGGTTGGCCCCCATTCGCTGGAGTCAGTCACGACCATAGGGAGGACCTTGTCGAGCCCCTCAGGATTCACCAGTGTGGACCTACCCAGTGCGGGTTCCGGTGCCTGGTGCCCTTTCAGCGTTGCCATTTCCTTGCTCTTCCTACCTGGGGAGTTGTGGCGGTGCTGCAGGATGGGGGTGATGGTTGATTGGCGGATGGGGACAATACTATGTGGGAAGGAAGGTGCACGGAGGGGCGGAAGACAAGGAAGAGCAATGGTGAACCGGCCATGCACGTAGGCTTTATGCCAGCTCGGGGCGGTTACCGAAGCATCATGGGGAGAAGGGGCGTCCCACGACACAGCGGGCGCCATCTGTCGAGCCTGGCCTCGCAAGGTGGTTGGGGCCCACGTTGCTTCGCACCTCCCATCAGGCAGAGTTGTGCACAACACGGGCTCGGATGTTTGATGTGTATCCCTTGCAACGGCGCCAGAAATAGTTGTGTCGACGGCACAAGGAATCTTTCAGCCGCAGCTAAGCCTTAAGGGACTTCCTAGGAAAGTATGCAAAGGATTTCCCCCGTCGCCTTGGAGCCTTGCGTTGGTGTTCCCTCGAAGCGGAAAGGGTGATGTAGCACAGCGACGGTAAGTATTTCCCTCAGTTTGAGAACCAAGGTATCAATCCGGCGGAGGAGTATCTCAAGATCCTGCACAAACACAAAAGCTTGCACCCTACGCTATGAAGGGGTTGTCAATCCCTTATAGATTGTTTGCCAAGTGAGAACTGAAAGCAACAAAGTAACAAAGCAAAGTAAAAGCGGAGGTGTAAACGATGGATGTGAATAGACCCGGGGCCGTAGTGTTTACTAGTGGATTCTCTCATGAAAGCAAGTAGACGATGGGTGAACAAATTACAGTCGAGCAATTGATAGAAGAACCGCGCAAAGTCGTGACGATATCTACGCAATGATTATATCTATAGGCATCACGTCCGGAACAAGTAGACCGATACTTTCTGCATCTACTACTATTACTCCACACGTCGACCGCTATCCAGCATGCATCTAGTGTATTAAGTCCATAAGAACAGAGTAACGCCTTAAGCAAGATGACATGATGTAGAGGGAGAATCTCAAACCAATGATAAAAACCCCATCTTTTTACCCTTGATGGCAACTACTTGATGTGTGCCTTGCTGCCCCTACTATCACTGGGAAAGGTCACCACATGGTAGAACCCAAAACCAAGCACTTCTCCCATTGCAAGAATCAAAGATCTAGTTGGCCAAAAAACACAAGACTCGAAGAGACTTACAAGGATATCAAATCATGCATATAAGAAATCAGCAAAGACTCAAATATATATCATAGATAATCTGATCACAAATCCACAATTCATCGGATCTCGACAAACACACCGCCAAACAAGATTACACCGGATAGATCTCCATGAAGATCATGGAGAACTTTGTATTGAAGATCCAAGAGAGAGAAGAAGCTATCTAGCTACTAACTACCGACCCGTAGGTCTGAAGTGAACTACTCACGAGTCATTGGAGGGGCGATGATGATGATGAAGAAGCCCTCCAACTCCAAAGTCCCCTCCGGCAGGGCGCCGAGAAGGGTCTCCAGATGAGATCTCGCGAAAACGGAAGTTTGCGGCGGCGGAAAAGTATTTTCGAGGCTCCCCTGATTTTTTGCGTAATATTTGGGAATTTATAGGCCAAAGACCTAGACCAGGGGGCGGCCAGGGAGGCCACAAGCCTGCCCACCGTCGCCTCCCCCTGGTGGCGGAGTGGGGGCTTGTGGGCTTCCTGGAGCCCACCTGGCTTGGCCCAAAAGCCCCTGGTCTTCTTCCGTTCAGGATAAAAATCATTCCGGGGTTTTTCTTCCGTTTGGACTCCATTCCAAAATCCGATCCGAAAAGAGTCAAAAACACGGAAAAAACAGGAACTAGCATTGAATTAATAAGTTTGTCCCAAAAAGATATAAAAGGTACATAAAACAACCAAAGAAGACAAGATAACAACGTGAAACCATCAAAAATTATAGATACGTTTGAGACATGTCAAGCATCCCCAAGCTTAACTCCTACTCGTCCTCGAGTAGGGAAGTGATAAGAATGAATTTTTCATGCTTTCATGCTACCTAGCATAGGTGTCCTTTGTAATTCCTCTTATGTGACGTGAATGTTCAGATCCATTAGATTCAAAACAATAGTTTGCTATTGACATGGAAACAATAATAATTCAAGCAAATTGGCGAAGTAACCATGAACTTTCAAAATAACAAGGCCAAAAGAAAGTTATCCCTACAAAAGCATATAGTCTGGCTATGCTCTATCATCATTGCACAACGAATTTAAATCATGCACAACCCCGGTATTGGCCAAGTAACTGTTTCACACCTTTACTTTCTCAAACCTTTTCAACTCTCATGCAATACATGAGCGTGAGCCATGGTTATAGCACTGTAGATGGTGTGGAATGTGGTAGAGGTTGCAAGACAAAAAAGGAGAAGATAGTCACATTAACTAGGCATATCAATGAGCTGTGGAGATGCTCATCAATAGATATCAATGTGAATGAGTAGGGATTGCCATACAAATGATGCACTAGAGCTACGAGTATGTGAAAGCTCTTAAAGAAAACTAGCGGGTGTGCATCCAACTTGCTTGCTCACGAAGACCTAAGGCAATTTTGAGGAAGCCTATCATTGGAATATACAAGCCAAGTTATATAATGAAAATTTCCCACTAGCTATATGGTGGTGACAAAACGAGAGACTCTTAATCATGAAGATCATGGTGCTTAGTATGCACAAGTGTGGAAATAGTGGTAGCATTGTCCCTTCTCTCTTTTTCTCTCATTTTTTTATTTGGTGGGCTCTTTGGCCTCTTTTTTGTGTGGGATTCTTTGGCCTCTTTTATTTCCTCACATGGGACAATGCTCCATTATTGATGATCATCACACTTTTAACTCAAAACTTAGAGTAACGATGACTCTATATGGAATGCCTTCGGTAGTGTACCGTGGCAATGATCTAGCATGGCATAGACATCAACAGAAACATCATGCTAGCTATCTTACGATCATGCAATGGCAATGTAGACATGGTGGCACATGTCATGGTGGTAGTTGCATGGCAATATATCTCGGAATGACTTTGAAAAAGCCATAGTAGGTAGGTATGGTGGCTGTTTTGAGGGTGGCTAATGGTGGGTTTTGTGCACCGGCGAAAGTTGCACTGCACTAAGAAGATAGTGATGGTGGAAGGTGAAAGTTCATCTAAACCATAGACTCAACAATAGTCACGAAGAACTCATATACTTGTTGCAAAAGTTTTATTACTAATCGAAACAAAGCATTCAACGCATACTCCTAGGGGAAGGGTTGGTAGGTATAAACCATCGCGCGATCCCGACCGCCACGCAAAGGATGACAATCAATAGACTAAACATGCTCAGATTTCATAACATAGCGGTTCACCATACGTGCATGCTACGGGAATCACTAACTTCAACACAAGTATTTCTAGATCCACAACACCTTACTAGCATGACTTCAATATTACCATAACCACAACTCAAAACTAATTGAGATGAATCAAACTTCTCTAACTATTCAATGCACATGAAGGTGGAAGTTTTCATATCCCTTTGGATAACTACCCCTTTCGAGACTACTTTCAAGGCATACATCAACTACCAAGCCATGCACCGCTGCGCTCTAAAAGATATAAGTGAAGCACATAGAGCAAAAGTATCTAGCTCAAAAGATATAAGTGAAGCACATGTGAGCTGAACTGTCCACCAAAAGATATAAGTGAAGCTCGACAAAATCACGGTGTGTGCATGTCTCTCTCTCTAGGTGTGCAGCAAGGATGATTGTGACACAACAAAAATAAAAGACTCCTACAATACAAGACGCTCCAAGCAAAAACACATAACATGTGGTGAATAAAAATATAGCCCCGAGTAACATTACCGATGGATTGAAGACGAGAGAGGGGATGCCTTCCCGGGGCATCCCCAAGCTTAGGCTTTTACGGCATCCTTGAATCTCTTGGGGTGACTTGGGCATACCCAAGCTTGAGCTCTTACCACTCTTTATCTCTTTGTCCATAAGAACTTCACCCAAAACTTGAAAACTTCACAACACGAAACTTAAACCGAAACTCATGATAACATTAGTACAAGAAAGCAAACCACCACTTCCTTAGGTACTGTAGCAAACTTAAATTCTACTTGTGCTGATGTTGGGTTACTGTACATTCAATCTTCCATGGCTAATACACCCCGATGCTATCCATAGTTTCATCAAAATAAGCAACCAACACAACAAAAACAGAATCTGTTAACAGCAGACCAGTCTGTAGCAATCTGTATATTTTGTATACCTCTGGTACTTAAACAATTCTGAACAATTACGACAGTGTGAAGAATTTTGGTAGCAATCAGCATAAAAAAGAATCAACTCAAAATCTCTTACAGAAACAAAATGAAAATTCTTTTCGTGAACAGAAAGTTTCTCTCTTTTCCAGCATGACCAAACGATCATCCCCAAGACTAATCATAACGGTTTTGCTTGGCACAAACGCAAAAAGGAAACACAAAAACACAATCATAACAGAATTATGAAAGTGTGGAAAACACAAAACAGAAAGAAAAAGGATAGATTCGTTGGGTTGCCTCCCAACAAGCGCTTTTGTTTAACGCCCTTAGCTAGGCGAAAGTGATGGAATCACGTATAGTTATCTTTGGTGCTCAAACCATAGGTAGCCCTCATCATATATTAATAAGGCAATCTTATTTTCTTTCTAGGAAAGTGCTCCATGCCCTTCTTTAAAGGAAACTGAAATCTAATATTCCCTTCCTTCATATCGATGATAGCACCAATAGTCCTTAGGAAAGGTATACCAAGAATAATGGGACATGAAGGATTGCAATCTATGTCAAGTACAATGAAATCCACGGGTACATAGTTCTTATTTGCAACAATAAGAACATCATTGATCCTCCCCATGAGTTTCTTGACAGTAGAATCCGCAAGATGCAAATTAAGAGAACACTCTTCAATCTCATGAAAACCAAGAATATCACATAAAGACTTTAGAATAGCGGAAACACTAGCACCCAAATCACACAAAGCATTGCACTCATAGTTTTTGATATTGATTTAGGTTCCCACTCATCATGAAGTTTTCTAGGTATAGAGACTTCTAGTTCGAGCTTCTCTTCAAGAGATTTCATCATAGCATCTACGATATGCGCGGTAAAGGCTTCGCTTTGGCTATAAGCATGTGGAGAGTTTGCAATGGATTGCATCAAAGAAATGCATTCGAACAAGGAGCAATTATCATAATTGAATTCCTTGAAATCCAAAGTGGGAGTTTCATTACTACCCAAAATTTTGACTTCTTCTACTCCACTCTCCACACCTTTATCATCAAGATATGTGGACTCCGAATCATTGGGGCGTTTTTCAACCAAAGTGGATTCATATCCAGCCCCTCCATAAGTAGGTTTGACACGCGAAAACAAAGATTCAAGAGGAGACACACCAAGCACTTTAAGATCTTCGTGATTTGCATCACTAGAACGCACCCTTTTAAACCATTCATGTCTAGCGCGAATTTGGGCTGTTCTTTGTTTGCTCTCATTCATGGAGATACGCATAGCTTTCAAAGTTTCATCCAAATTGACCTTGGGAGGAGCGCATCTAACTTTCAAAGCATCAATATCACAAGACATCCTATCAACGCTCCTAGCCAAATCGTCTATTTTGAGTAGTTTTTCCTCTATGGACGCATTGAAAATCTTTAGAGAGTTGATGAACTCTTTGATATTACTCTCTAAATCAGAGGGTAATTTGTTGTGATTTCCATAAGTGTTGCCGTAGGAACTGCCATAATTGTTAGAGGAGTTACTAGGAAAAGGCCTAGGAACATAGTTTCCTCTAAAAGCATTGTTATTGCCAAAATTGTTCCTACCAAACAAATTCACGTCCAAACTAGCGTTGCTACTCTCAATCAAAGAGGATAGTGGCATGTCATTAGGATCTACGGTAGCGTTTCTACTAGCAACCAAATTCATCAACTCGTCCATCTTAGCACTAAGCGAGTTAATGTCTTCTATAGCGTGCACCTTTTTGCTAGCAGGCGACCTTTCAGTGTGCCACTGAGAGTAGTTTGTCAAGATATTGTCTAGGAGTTTTGTAGCGTCTCCTAACGTGATCTCCATGAACGTTCCACCTGAGGCGGAGTCCAAGATATTGCAAGAAGCGAAATTCAAGCCAGCGTAAAAGATTTGTATAATCATCCACAAACTCAAGCCATGAGCGGGACAATTTCTAATCATAAGCTTCATCCTCTCCCAAGATTGTGCAACGTGTTCATCATCAAGTTGCTTGAAATTCATGATATCGTTACGTAAGGAGATGATCTTAGCCGGCGGAAAATACTTGGATATGTAAGCATCTTTGCACTTATCCCAAGAATTGATACTATTTTTAGGCAAAGAAGAAAACCAAGTTTTTGCGCGATCTCGCAACGAGAAAGGAAAAAGTTTCAACTTAATCACGTCATTATCCACATCTCTTTTCTTTCGCATATCACAAAGCTCAATGAACGTATTGAGATGGGATGCGGCATCTTCACTAGGAACGCTAGAGAATTGCTCTTTCATAACAAGATTTAGCAAAGCTGCGTTGATTTCATACGATTCCGCACTAGTGGTGGGAGCAATCGGAGTACTAATAAAATCATTATTATTAGTGCTCGAGAAGTCGCAAACTTTGGTGTTTTCAGACATGATGACTTCAACAACGAAACAAGCACACAAGCAAGCAAGAAAACCAGCAAAGGCAAAACAAAACGGCGAAGGCAAAAGGCGAATGAAAACGGCAAATGTGAAGTGGGGGAGAGGAAAACGACAGGCAACTGGCAACAAAAGTAAATGCAAGAGAAGAGTTTGTGAGACCTACTTGGATAGATCTTGATTTCTGCTCCATGGCAACGGCGCCAGAAATACTTCTACTACCTCAAAAAGTTCCCCGGCAACGGCGCGAGAAATACTTCTCATGTTTGTTGTGTATCCCTTCCAATGGTGCCAGAAATAGTTGTGTCGACGGCACCAGGAATCCTTCAGCTGCGGCTACGCCTTAAAGGACTTCCTAGGCAAGTATGCAAAGGATTTCCCCCGTGGCCTTGGGGCCTTGCATTGGTGTTCCCTCGAAGCAGAAAGCGTGATGTAGCACAACGACGGTAAGTATTTCCCTAAGTTGGAGAACCAAGGTATCAATCCGGCGGAGGAGTATCTCAAGATCCCGCACAAACACAAAAGCTTCCACCCAACTCTATGAACGGGTTGTCAATCCCTTATAGATTGTTTGTCAAGTGAGAACTAAAAGCAACAAAGTAACAAAGCAAAGTAAAAGCGAAGGTGTAAACGATGGATGTGAATAGACCCGCGGGCCGTAGTGTTTACTAGTGGCTTCTCTCGTGAAAGCTAGTAGACGGTGGGTGAACAAATTACTGTCGAGCAATTGATAGAACCGCGCAAAGTCGTGACGATATCTATGCAATGATTATATCTATAGGAATCATGTCCGGAACAAGTAGACCGATACTTTCTGCATCTACTACTATTACTCCACACGTCGACCGCTATCCAGCATGCATCTAGTGTATTAAGTCCATAAGAACAGAGTAACGCCTTAAGCAAGATGACATGATGTAGAGGTATAATCTCAAACCAATGATAAAAACCCCATCTTTTTACCCTTGATGGCAACTACTTGATGTGTGCCTTGCTGCCCCTACTGTCACTGGGAAAGGTCACCACATGGTAGAACCCAAAACCAAGCACTTCTCCCATTGCAAGAATCAAAGATCTAGTTGTCCAAACAAAACCCAAGACTCGGTTAGACTTACAAGGATATCAAATCATGCATATAACAAATCAGCAAAGACTCAAGTATATATCATAGATAATCTGATCACAAATCCACAATTCATTGGATCTCGACAAACACACCGCCAAAGAAGATTACATCGGATAGATCTCCATGAAGATCATGGAGAACTTTGTATTGAAGATCCAAGAGAGAGAAGAAGCCATCTAGCTACTAACTACGGACCCGTAGGTCTGAAGTGAACTACACACGAGTCATTGGAGGGGCGATGATGATGATGAAGAAGGCCTCCAAATCCAAAGTCCCCTCCGGCAGGGCGCCGGGAAAGGTCTCCAGATGAGATCTCGCGGAAACGGAAGCTTGCGGCGGCGGAAAAGTATCTTCGAGGCTCCCCTCATTTTTTGCGGAATATTTGGGAATTTATAGGCCAAAGACCTAGGTCAGGGGGCGGCCAGGGAGGCCACAAGCCTGCCCACTGCCGCCTCCCCCCTGGTGGTAGAGTGGGGGCTTGTGGGCTCCCTGGAGCCCACCTGGCTTGGCCCAAAAGCCCCCTGGTCTTCTTCCGTTCGGGAAAAAATCATTTTGGGGTTTTTCTTCCGTTTGGACTCCGTTCCAAAATCAGATCTGAAAAGAGTCAACAACACGGAAAAAACAGGAACTAACACTTTGCACTGAATTAATAAGTTAGTCCCAAAAAATATATAAAAGGTACATAAACCAACCAAAGAAGACAAGATAACAGCGTGAAACCATCAAAAATTATAGATACGTTTGAGACATATGAGGCCGAGGGGCTACTGTCGGGCACCTGGGACTGGGTGGTACCGAGGCCTACCGGCCTGCGGCCCTTGGCGGAATGCGATGTGCTAGGATAATTTGGTCTGGCGGCAGGCCGATCAGCAAGACCCTCACGAGCACCCTCGTCTTGCGAGGCAAGCATCGAGGAATCAACGCCAAGGGCCACGCGAAGCAGCACGCAGCCAAGGTGCATCCCGAGGCTGCCCCTGAGGCCCTCACGGGGCGGGCTCGTCAAGGGAGACTAGGCAGGGTCTCGCAAACTTGTATCTTCATGTGGGTTACACGGGCTATGCACACGGCGTAGGAGTGGTGCTAGCGGGCACGGACAAAGACGCTTTCCGCTTTCGTGCCAAGAGAGTGGGGCCAGCTAGCGAGCTCTCAAACCAAGCCCCAAAGGCTTCCCATTTGGTGCAAGAGGACCAAGGCTGGGGGGCCGGCAGGACAAAGGTTACCCCCGAGCCCATCGGTGCATCATGGTGAAGAGCTTTGGGAGGCGAAGACCACTTTTGTCGGGATGGACTATAGTCGTGTAACCTTTCGATATGGCTGTTTTGCTAACCCTTCCTGCCAAGTGTGTTTTTTGGGGGGGAGAAGACCAAGGCTAGTATAAAAGAGAGGCCCAACCTCCATAGCAAGGGATCGACCAACTCCACTAGGGCAAGAACCTCCTTTTTTACTCGCCTTCCAACTCAAGCAATCCGGACAAGCAGGAGTAGGGCTTTACACTGCAACCTAGGTAAACTATATGTGAGTTCTTGTTCATCCACCTTAGCTTGAGCCATTAGAGAGTCGCCGTGAAGTTGGGAGGTAGAACAGGATAGGAGAGCGAGCGCACCCCAGAGTTCGAACCTTTCTCGGTCCGCGGGGCGCCGATTCCGACACTCTTCTATTTCCCTCACATCTCTAATTCTTTCCTAGGTACATGCACGTGGCAGAATCTAATGGATATCATAGTGTGAATTCATTTGCACACTACTTGATGATACACCTGGGCTCACCTCGAGCCAGTTCACAGTCGCACTCTTCTAAGTAGCCTTTGCCTAAGTCGTAGACAATGGCCATGGATAAAGCACCTAAGAAAGGTGGAAGGAAAAGACCTATGAACACAACCAAAGATCTTCTGGCTGCACTTTATGAGAGATAAAAGTCTGACCGTGAAGAGAGCTACACTTATTGCAACAAGCGGATCCAATGAATCCAAAGATATTGGGCAGAAGAATGGTTTTACTACCACATTCTCACTGCTGAATATGCTGAGAAAAACACACAAAAGGCTCCCTGGACTGACATTGTATACAAGAATTTGCACCCGAAGACAAAGGCTAAAGCCATCAAGAGTGGATTCTTCCCATGCATGGTCAGGCCACCTATGCCAAAGCACTGTAGCCATCTAGCATCCTGGGGTGTCCCGTTGCTGGAGAAACTTCTAAAGAGGAAGCAAAATTGCCTCGTGTCACTGATCCGGAGCAAATGCAGAAAACGAAGGCTTGAAAGCCTAAGGCTTCAAGGGCTTCAAAGCCTACAGCCACAACACATCTCGCGATCAAGACCCGAGGAACCAACTGAAGCCACTTAGACTGAGGATGAATCTCGCACTACAAGATGGTTGAAAACAAAACTCGTTGCTGCTCTTGGAACGAAGCCATCCGTCACCCTGATGGATGTGGCAAACTTTATTGAGCTATGTGATGATGAATTCGATGATAAAGCTTTGGCGAAGCTTATCCAGTAAAGGGAGGAAGAGGCCAAACGTCTTGAAGTCTTGCCTTTATTTAATTAAGATATCCTCAACCAATTCATCGACGAATGGTTTGTTGATCCCTCACTCTAATTTGAAGCCCTACAACTTCCTATTAGGCTCAGTGTCACCTTCCAATGGTTGGTGAATGAAGAACTTTATGTTGTTCGGAAGGCAGTTCGGCAACATGAAAAGATTCGCCATGAAAATGCTCTTTTCAAGAAGAACAAGCACATGCTCACTGTTGAGAAAATCCAGGGCTATCAGAAGATGATGGCTAACTTGGAAACTAAATTTGAAAGGCATCACGAAGTTGCCAAAGGCGCCCCAACGCGTCTAAAAAACAAGTCGTTGAAGCTGGTCCAAGATCACAATCAGATGCTGAAGAGAAAATCACTTGGCCAGCCTGCTCTTGACCCAAGAAAATTTTAAAGGTCAAGGCAAGCTTCTACGTATTCGAGCTAGTCTACACCCTCAAGGCAAGCAATGCCTAGCATTATCTTCCCAGCTGGCTTCTCTAGCTCAAGAATTCCTCCTCCTTCCCCTCTTGTGTCAGGCAAGAAGACAAAGTAGGCTGTGGCTGAAGCCTGAAAGTGCAAATCTGTGCCAGCGACTGTAGCTTAACTTGCAAAGAAGCTGAAGACAAAGAAGACAAAGTCTTTGAGCTCGGCCCAAGTGCCCAAGTCCACTCTTCCACTCCACCTACTCGAGAGGAGCCAATGTTAGTCACGCCTATCTCCATGGCTCCTCCTACATCTAAAAATGTTGATAGACACATCATTCTTCATGAGTATGCTACCACAGAGGCTCTAACAACTGAAGATATCCCAACTGCTAAACCCACCACAACTAAAGACATTGCTTCTCCTAAAGACAATGTTGAACAAGAACCGGTTCCTCAAATTGATGCGATGTCAGTATCATCCCCACTACCAACTACTAGTGAACATGTGGACATTAGGTCCCCTCCTACACCCATCACCCCTGATGCGTTCTGGGAAGAAGTCCACCCCAACACCCCATTCATGAAGTCATTCCTAGTACCCCACCTACTCCTATTTAAACTCGAGTGCTGAGATCACATGAATCACCATTTGAAGCCATGGAGGTTGAAACTTCTGAACATGCATCACCCCTCACAAGGCTTCGCTGAGGATCGGGGCCTATTATATCTTCAATGACAAGCATACCTGGAGATGAAGTGCATGCTGACCTGACTGCATCAGTCGAGGAGATTCCCAAGACTGAAGATGTTGCTCCTTAACAACCAGAGAACAAAGCGAAAGCAACCAAAGACATTGTTGCTGACACTATTGTTGCTCCTCCAGAGACCCAACTCACAACAATCACTGAGGGAGAAGCCAATGATCCATCTCCTAATGTGTGACAGCCCGAGACCGATGTTCCAGAAGATTCCCCTTTTATTCTGTTTTCGTCGTGTGGCTTATTTTATTTGTCGCGCCATCATCGCATCATTTGCATCATCTCCATTGCATAGGCATCTCCGTTGCCGCCAGTTTTCAAATTTGCATCCGCTATTAGTTGTCGGTTCTCTCCGTGTTCGTCGTTGCTTGTTCTGAGCCCGCCCACACTCGCACGCGCCCACGGCATCGTCAAAATCCTGTTCTTAAAAGTGTGTATAAAACTTTCTCTCATTGGGTTGAAACTTGGCGTGCGATCTTATTTAGATATAGGTAGGCCGCCTGCCAAATTTCGTCGCAATCACACGTTTTTTGGTGTTTTAAAATTACGTTATCGGGTGTCGTTTCCCTCTCATCTCCGGCTAACCTACTATACACGGCCACTTAGCCCGTCCCGCGTGCGAAACCTTTCGATTCCGATCGCACGGTTGGAACCGGGGCGAAATTCCGCTAACCCTAGCCCCCTGTCTATATATAGACATCCATCCCTACCTAAATTCGGACCAAACCCTAGCTGCCTCGTTTCCCGTGCCACCGCAACCACCCGCCGCCACCTTGTCGTGCCTGTGTCCCACCTCCCGCAGCCCGCAGCAGCCCAGATCGGGGCCCGCCTAAGCCCATCCAGGCCCGGCTCTCCTGAACCGCCGCCCCTCCGCCCGAGCGCTCCAGATCAGGGAGGAGCCCCGATCCAGAGCCCGTCCGCCCGCCATCGCCGCATCCCTCAAGTTGGCATGCACCTCGCCTCGCCGGACAAGCAGCAGCTGTGGGCCAGAGCCCGCGCAGCCACCAGTGGCCGGAGCCGTGCCGCCAGTCCCAGTCGCGGCTCGCTGCAGCCCGCCATCGTCCGGTTGGTTCAGGTAGGAAACCCCCGAGTAGCAGCCGCCCTTTGCCGCTGCCATGCCCCGCCTCCGGCCACCGGATGCGTTGCCGTCTCGCCGCCCTGGTCGCCTGACCTCGAGCCATCGCCTCGCGCCGGATCTGGATCCGACCGGGATCCAAATCGATCCCTCTGCCAGCCGCCGTTGACCCTAGTGGGCCGATGCCCCTGCCAAGGCCGAGTGCCTCAAGTGCCCCACAAGCCGCCTCCATCCGCCGGCCCAGTTGCCCAGTCGGCCTCCTTCCCCCCTCCACCAAGAGCGCCGAGGCCCAGCCTCCCCAAGCCCAAGGTGAGGAGCACCCCGAGCGCCTCTAATTTTCTCCCAGGGCGCAGTTTAGTTATTGAGCGCACATGCCTCTGTTTGGGCCATGTTGCGAATTCGGCCCGTTTAGGTTTTTTTTAGATTTTCGCGAATTTAGTTATTTCAGGTTTTGCTAAATATTAATATGGCCATAGATAATTACCCGATTATTGGATTGCGACATTTTATATATGAATCTTGAGTAGCTTTCCGCGTAGATTATCATTTTGCAACTTGCATGCACGTTTGAAGTGATTTAACTTGCCATATGCCTACAAACGCATGATGTCCTAGTAGGGGATTATCCCGTATTTATTTTTGTGCGTGTCCGGATTGCTCAAATCCCGTAGATTAAATGCTCATTTTTTACGTACCTTTTTCCATGTATTTTAGAGTTGTCGGTTGTATTTTTTCATGTAGGATTCCATCCCGAGTTTATTATATCACGTTAGGACATATTCTCGCATATACGTGTGGAGAGATTATTATTTTGCGACCCCCACATGTTATATATGTTTTCAGGGTAGAAAAATCCATAGAATTAAACTGTGCAATTAGTTTTATCTTTTGAGCAAGTTTGTGTGCGTGATATTTTGCCATGTTGCCCTTTTGTTTATTTTGTGGGATTTAATCCGCGCATTATATGAAGGAGTTGTGAACTAGAGATTTCCCTTCGATGTGTAGGCTGGCCTATGGTAATTTTGGTTGCAATAGAAATCCATGTTTAGGTGTGGTTTGGTTGCTCTCAACTCGCTAGGAAATAGTGTTGTTTTAGAGATGCTGAAATATTTCTATGTCTAAAATCTGTTATATTTTGTTGTTGTCATGTCATGAGTTTATATGGTGATCTGTAGCTCTTTTGAGGTTGGTGCAATGGAGTTAGTTGTAGGCTTTAAGATTATCTAGCATGCTATGAATTTTCATGCCATTTGGAGTCCTGTAGCTTATGGTTTTGCTGCTGTCAATATGCCTTCAGATCGAAAACTGCACTGTCATAAACTGTTATTTTCAGTAAGTCTGAAACTACATGTGAGCAACCATTTTGTGAGTTCTTTTCCTAGTGATCCATGCTTCCATGCTAAATGTTATTGGTTGTATGTTGTAGTGCATCTTGCCCTCTACTGTCTCATGCCTTGGTTGAGCATATAGGAATTGTGTAGCTCGTAGTTGTGGGGTGTAGAAAATGCTACGTGGCTAATTTTGGCAGATTGTGTCTATTTCTTGTTTAGCTTGTAGTTGTTGAACCGTTGCTCCGTTTTGATCGTGTCCTACATGAAACTTGCTTAGAGTCTCGCGTAGTTTCATCATATCTTGCAGGTTGTGTGTTTTGAAATGCTTGTGACTGTCGTTGCACGTATTTTGCATTCATGTCATCATATCTTGCGGTGTTTGTATCTTTTGAACCGTAGCTCCGTTGGAGATGTTCTCTATGTGCAAATGGATTGGAACAACGCGTAGAATCACGTGAACCTATTTATTTTTCTGTGTACCAAATATTTAAAAGTGTTAGTTCAGATCTGGATAGAATTACAAATTAACATATGAGGTCATCTCGGAGGTGCTATATGTCATTTCCGACCTCATTTAAAATGCCTAGATAGGTAGTTTAATTGCACTTCACCTTTTTCCATGTTTAACAGCATTTAATATTTCCCTGTACCTAATCGGGATAGAACTAAATAATTCGTATGTGGAGTTTCGTCAATATGCAACTCGTTGCATATTGAACTTCCCTTAATGTGTAGTGATTGTTTGTTGTGAATTGTTATGCCATGTCTTGCATATATTCATCTGATAATGCATCATATCTGGATTGCAACTTGTCGTGCATGTGCCGTGGTGAATATCTGTGTTGATGCTTGTTTCCGGTTTGCTTCGTCTCGATGGAGTTCCGCAAGCGTGTCGTATTGTGAGGACCCGTTCGACTACGTCGGTTCGTGTGCTTCACAGAGTCATTCTTCTTCCAAGTGAGATCTCAGGCAAGATGACCATTTCCCCAGATACCATTACTATCATTGCCATGCTAGTATTATCGTTTCTGTCGCTATGTCTCGTTGCCTACCACATGTTAAATATCAGCCTCCATACATTGCCATGAAAACCTTCAACCTGTTCACAACCTAGCAAACCACTGATTGGCTATGTACCACTTGCTTAACCATGTGTTAGCATTGTTAGTTGCAGGTGCAGTTGCTTCCATGTGATAACATGGGTTCTTGGTTTTATCACCCTATTAACTACTATATAATTTAATGGACCTATATACTTAGTAAAAGGTGGAAGGCTCGGCCTTTCTAGCCCCTTGCCCCCTTAGTTTCGGCTACCGGTGTTATGTTCCATAATTGAGCACTCATAACAGGATCGGGGTTGTTATGGGGACCCCCTTGATAATTCGTTTTAGATTAAAGCTGGTGTAGCAAGGCCCAACTTTGGTTCTACATTTGCCTAATAACCTATTTAATGCATAGGGACCCGCCGACACCCGCGGAGTAATTTATTCAACCCCCGGGCCAGTGCTCCTCATGAGTGTTGGTCCTACCTGAGCGATGTCTGGCGCCTCCTGGTCACCCAGGGTTTAGCGATCCCGACGTCTAGCTCATCCGTCATGTCCTGAGAATGAGATACACGGCTCCTATCGGGGTCGTCGACACGTCGGGCGGCCTTGCGGGATTAGTTTTACCTTTTACGAGATATCTTGTGCATCGGGATTCCGGTGATGCTTTGGGTAATCTTAGAGTTGAGGTTTTCCACTAAGGAGTCCGACGAGATGGCGAGTTTCGTGATCGAGGATTTCTATGCGGCTTGTGGTAATTTGTGATGGACTAGTTGGAGCAGCCCTGCAGGGTTAAATTTTTGGGAAAGCCGTGCCCGCGGTTATGTGGCAACGTGGAAATTTATTTAACACTGGTTCTAGATAACTTGAAGTTAACTTAATCAAAATATGCCAACTGAGTGCGTAGCCGTGTCTGTCTCTTTCGTGAGTTCCTTCTCCGATCGAGGACATGGTGGGGTTATGTTTGACGTAAGTAGGTGTTCAGGATCATTCTTTTGATCATCAGTAGTTCACGTTCGTTATACGTAGATCATCCCCCTCTTTATTCTTGTACTCGTAAGTTAACCACCAAATAAATGCTTATCCGCTTGCTGCAACCTCACCACTTAACCATACCTCACCCATTAAGCTTTGCTAGTCTTGATACCATTGGAAATGAGATTGATGAGTCCCCTGTGGCTCACAGATTACTACAACAACAGTTGCAGGTACAAGTAAAGGTTACTTGACGCGAGTGCGTTGATTGTTCATTTGGAGTTGCGTCTTCTTCTTCTTCTTCTTCACCGATCTAGGATGGGTTCCAAGCCGGCATCCTGCGATAGCAAGGATGGACGTCGTTCTTCTTTTCTCGTTTGTTTTCATCCGTAGTCGGACCCTGCTCGTCTTCGTGATGATTATGTATTGTACTGATGTGACTCTGATGTAGCTTGTAGCGAGTGTAAGCCAATTCCATATACTCTTATCTTCAGTACATCTACTTGTAACGATATCCATTCTTGCGAAATGACAAGATGCGCTTCTATCCCTGACGAGGCCCTCATGCCAACTTAAGGATAGGGTCGCATCTTGGGCGTTGCATAATGGTCCTCCTCTCCCTACCACGCCATCGAGTGGCGACAATTTTGAAAACATTGTCATGGCTCACAATAGGGAAAGAGAGATGGTGCCAAACAAATGGTCCAAGCTCGTTCCTCCACCAAGAATGTTCCCTCGATATGAATTCAACAATCATCATCGCGCAAGGGTCATGAATTCAATGCCAAGGCTTCCAAGTCTTTAACAACAAGGATCTACTCGTCCTCTTGTGTTTACTCAGAGGCAATTCAGACTCAACAACACTTTTCTTCACCCTCACTGGAGTCCCTACAAGCATCAGAAGATTTAGTCTGATAGGTTCTGGAGTGCTCCACAAAGCACCTATTATGCATGTGTGCTCTATGGCTAGAACATGATTTTTCCCCACAAGCATCTTAGTTTTATAGCCGTGAGTGGTCTTCCTTGCTTTGATCAGGTTCTTGATTGTCTTCAAGATATTGGACAGTTTCCCTTTGTTGTTGATCAAGAAGACTGGAATGAAGAACTCATTCTTTAGTTTTATGCAACTCTTCACATCTCAGTCTTCGATAGAGATCTCAAGACATGGACGCTGGACTTCATGATCCGTGATGAGCATATCAATGCTCTTACTATGGAATTCTTCGACACCACTCCACTTGCTGCATCTGGCGAAGAGTTTCATCCGAAATTTGTGCCTATCCTAAAGCTACCAAGAGCATCTTTCAAACGTGTGAGCCGAATATGACAGATATACTGACACTCATGAAGCCTCTAGCACCTGATGAACTCTTGTCCACCACGTTCTTCGTTGATCATCTTCAATATTTTTTGAAGACTATCTATCATATTCTTTGACATACTGTATGGACACTCATGGGGGATTCATCTTCAAACAAGCTAGAACGCGCTGTGGAGACATTGATCTATAATACAGTCTATGGCATAAGGTTCAATATTCAGGACTTATTCTTACACAACCTTGATGCTAATGGTATCAGCCTCTTTGAACCGAAGATATATGCATCGTGGATCATGCGCTTCATCAAGCGTAGAGCAAGCACAATGTATTTTCCGTATGATCGCAACCATAGTATGTACCTCCTGGATGTGGACGTTATTCACGAATAATTTACCCATCCAAGAGCAAGAACCCCATTATTAAAGGCACGAGTGGCACTTCTGACACTAAAGGGCTTCTCATTCCGTGTGATCCGGCCAGGGCTAGGATGATTGGCTATATTCGCCATCCTTTACCAAGTGATACTACCACTGAAGCTATTTCTAGCACTTTGCCTCAATAGCCCCAACGCAGAAGGGAACGTGCTATGACAAATCGAGAGGTTCTAATCTCTCTTTATCAGAAGCATGACCTACACCATGAGTGGACAAGGAGGCAAATGAAATCCCTTGTGATTGATATGAATCACATTCGCAACCTCTCCACAAAGAAAACCTTTGTGGGCCATGAGACTTGCATGCGTACCTGGAAGACATTGACAATGCTGGCCCTTGAGGTTGATCTTCGTGAAGATGGCTTCAAGAAATACTTCAGATTATGTGCTCCTCCCTATGAGGGCACAAATACTATTGTTACACTCACAACCTGTGCTGATATACATGTTGGACTAGTTATTAGAGCTCGCGCACGCCAATTGAATTACCAGGTACTTTTATTTGTTGGAAATCCTTCTAATGTTAATGAACATATGATGCTGCCTAAATTAGATACTTTTGTTTTACTTATGAATGAATGACCTAGCATGGTCAAGAAGAAAGGCCATCAGAGCGGGATCAACCATGGACAAGAAGGTGTGCACGCAACAAAGGGCAATGGAGTTTCCAGTGGTGTTTTTCGCACATTGAAGCCACCATGAGGAGAGCATGAAGGATTGGACGAGATATACAAGATGCCACTTCATATATTTCGTCCATAGGCTACTATAGGTGTCGCTTCACCTTAATTTTGGGCGAGAACCATGTAATTTCGAAATACTACATTATAGGCTATTTTTAGAGTTCTTATGTGTGGGGAAACTCAGTTAGGGTTGGTTTCGGTCCCCTCCTCCAAGGGGTCATGTAATTCCCCACTACCCCCATATATACAACCCTTAGGGTGTCGTTTAGAATTGGGTTTTCTTTAGACTAAAAGTTTACCATAGCTGCAATATCACGTCCTTCGTTTGCGTTGTACGACCAGACCAAGACGTCACAGAACCCCACATCGATCAATAAAGTTTTCTTCTAATATTTGCAATATTAGATCCATCCTTAATTTATTGCTTGTTATTCATTTGCGTGTAGGAAATAGGCCCTTGTGGCCAGGTTGATCATGTTCCGACGTGGTCAATAACCTCTGGGAATTGGTTTAGCGATTGCTAAGGCGGGATATCTTTGCATGTTCGTAGTCGGATCGTGAAAGTCGACTTCCACCAAAACGGTAGCCACCATCTCATCAAAAGACGGGCCACCTTTGCCTCTATCGAGTGGTATCAGATTTCCACGTTGCTCGTTGAGAACTTCCAGTTTTTCATAGTTTGGATCACATATGTTATTCCCACCTACAGTCCATGAAAAAGCCACAAAAAATGAGGGTTAGGTCCTCATATCCGAACCAACCTGAGCCTTTGCAATTTTATGTTTTGTATTTGCTTTGTTCAATTTGTGGATACATCACCGTGCCAAATTGCAGGTATTAGGGTCTAGTCCTTTAGAGTTTTGATTTCTATTCATAAGTTGTCACGCCACCATACCCACACTATCATCGAGACCACTGCCATACCCACCATCCACATCAGCACCGCTCCTATACCCATCATCATCATCACCATTCCCATGTATGCCCACCAAATATCTACCACCAAGCAGATTCCATCACACATTAGGTTTGTTTTTGAGTTATATCTCTTTTCACTTTCGTGTTTCCTTGCCTAAGTAAGTTTTAGGTCAAAATTTTGATGGGTGAATTTTTTCCCCTATCTTGGTTTTAGGCTTTGCAGAGTGTTTTGAGACACTCGCCACCATATTGAATTTTTGTCGCACTTTTTTGTCATCGTAGCCCCGAATCATTCCATAAAAAAATTAGTCAAAGATTTTTGTGCCTATCCTGTTTATACACCTTGGGAAGAGTTTTGGGACACTCACCATCATAGTGATTTTCCGTGGAAAAAGAGAGCGGAAAAAAGGGCACCAACAAAAAAACGAGAATATTTTTATAGAGTGCTCTTCCCTTTATAACGTATAGCGTCGTGATTTTGTTGGTGTTCTAGGATCGCATCTCTCGTACGGTCTAGCCTAGGACTAGCATGGCATCGTCATTGAGCGTCCTTTAACTTTGCATCTCTCAACTGATTATTGCTCACCATTTTTGCTACCATACTATATGCCTCCCAAGCTCCACATACATCTACATCGTGTATTTGACACCACCTGGAAATCACTCTATCCAAGCTTTGATAGTTTTTACTACAACGATTATCACTTACCGCCTGCTGGTGGGTAAAAATTGGCAGGACTTTGAGGTTTGCTTAATGGATTTGTGACACATCCTCACGTCCACCAGCACCACCACTTCCTAGTAGTTTGTAGGTTCATATTCTGGTGGTTCCTATTGCTGATAACCATGTCAGGATCACAAGTTGACGAGATCGACTGGGAGGGTATGACCAACAACAAGCTCCATGATAAATTTCAAAAAATGATGGGTGACCAGGTACAAGACTTCGTGACCAGCCTTGGAGAGGCCTTGGAGAAACTACATGACTTGGAGAAGACGGTTTACGCCAAGCTTGGTGCTAAATTCAACGAGGTGCTTGCACGTCTACCAACACCAGTTGTACCTTTCATACCTCGGCAATAACAACACCAAAAACGCCTGAATTTAGAGGGATGAACGCAACATGTGCCTATCAACCAAGGCCAAAATTCTCGTGCCATTGCTACTACTATAGCTTTTGTGGATCCTGCTGCTGTAGGGGAACGTTGCATGGGAAACAAAAACTTTCCTATGCACACGCAAGACCTATACATGGTGATGATCATCTACGAGAGGGGAGGTCGAACCCACATACCCTTGTAGATTGCTAAGTGGAAGCGTATATAACGCGGTTGATGTAGTGGAATCGCAGTCCATCCCCCGATCTCATCACGATCCATCCTGCGATCCCATCGCGATCCATCCCAATAAAGTGCCGAACGGACGGCACTTTCGCATTCAACATACGTACAGCTCGATAACAATCCCCACCTTCTTGATCCAGCAAGAGGAGCAGAGAGGTAGATGAGTATTTCAACACGACGACATGGTGGTTGTGGTGGTTGACAATCCAGCATGGCTTCGCCAAGCACTGGGGAACTAATCTAGAGGAGAAACGATCAAGATAGAGAGGGCATCACGTGGTTAATTAGGGTTAGGGCTGTCTCTAATTCCTCTTGTATATATAGGAGAGAGGGAGGGGAGGAGGCAGCCTCAAACCATCAAGGTTTGGCTGAAATTAGAGGTGGAAGAGTCCTACTCCAATCCTACTAGGAGTAGGATTCCTCCTCTCCACTTGGAAACCCTTTCGACTTTTTCCACCTTTGGGTTTTCCCCACCCCTAGACACATGGGCCTTAGTGGGTGGTTCCTCCAGCAAACTAGGGGCTGTTCTGACTCCTCCCACAACCCATGAGGTCCTTTGGGTCGAGACACGCCTCCCGATGACCACCTAACCTTAAGTGTGCAGACCCTGTGGGTTCGAGAACTATGTAGACATGACCTGAGACACTCTCCGGTCAATATCCAATTGCGGGACCTGGTTGCCCATATTGGATCCTACATATTCTACGAAGATCTTTATCGATTAAACCTCTATGTCAAGGATTCAGTTAATCCCGTATGCTATTCCGTTTGTCCAACGGTATGTTACTTGCCCGAGATTCAATCTCTTTATGGGTTAAACCTCTATGACAAGGATTCAGTTAATCCGGTATGTTGTTCCCTTTATTTAGTTAATCTCTATACCTAGTTCAATCTCATTACCGACAAGTCTCTTTACTCCTTCCATAATACAAGATCCCGTGACTAACTCCTTAGTCACATTGCTTACAAGGATTGTTGTGATGTTGTATTATCGAGTGGGCCCCGAGATACTTCTCTGTCACACGGAGTGACAAATCCCAGTCTTGATCCATGCCAACCCAACAAACACTTTCGAATATACCTATAGAGCACCTTTATAGTCACCCAATTATGTTGCGACGTTTGATACACACAAGGTATTCCTCCGGTGTTCGGGAGTTGCATGATCTCATGGTCATAGGAACAGATACATTGACATGCAAAAAATAATAGCAATAAACTGACACGATCATATGATATGTTCACAGTTTGGGTCTTGTCCATCACATCTTTCTCCTAATGATGTGATCCCGTTATCAAGTGACAACATTTGTCTATGGCTAGGAAACCTTAACCATCTTTGATGAACGAGCCAGTCAACTAGAGGCTTACTAGAGACAGTGTTTTGTCTACGTATCCACACATGCATTTGTGTTTCCATTAAATACAATTCTAGCATGGATAACAAACGATTATCGTGAACAAGGAAATATATTAACAACCAATTTATTATTGCCTCTAGGGCATATTTCCAATAGTCTCTCACTTGCACTAGAGTCAATAATCTAGTTCACATCACTATGTGATTGTAATGAATCTAATACCCATATAGTTATGGGATTTGATCATATCTTGCTTGTGAGAGAGGTTTTTAGTCAAGGGTCTAAAACTTTCAGATCCGTGTGTACTTTACAAATCTCTATGTCATACTGTAGATGTTGCTACTATGGCCCACTTTGAAAAATTCCAACTTACTGCTCCACTATATGAATCCCATTTACTTCTCAGAGTTATCGGGATTAGTGTCCAAGCTTGAATCGATGCAACCCTTTACGACGAATTCTTTTATCACCTACAAAATCAAGAAGAAATTCCTTAGTCCACTAGTTACTAAGGATAACTATGACCGTTGTCCAGTGATCCATTCCTGGGTCACTCTAGTACCGCTTGACGGACTCATGTCAAGGCACACATCACGTGTGGTACATAGCATGACATACTATAGCGCCTACAGCTAAGGCATAGGGGACGACCTTCGTCCTTTCTCTTTCTTATGTCGTGGTCCGACTTTTGAGTCTTACTCAAAATTACACCTTACAATACAGTCAAGAGTCCTTCTTTAACTGATCCATTTTGAACTCCTTCAAAAATATTGTCAAGGTATGTATTCATTGGAAGTTTTATCAAGCGTCTTGATCTATCTCCACATATCTTGATGCTCAATGTTCAAGTAGCTCAATCCAGGGTTTCCTTTGAAAAACTATTTTCAAACATCCCTATATGCTTCCCAGAAATTCTACATCATTTCCGATCAACAATATGTCAACCACATATACTTATCAGAAATTTTATAGTGCTCCCACTCACTTCCGTGGAAATACAAGTTTCTCATAAAGTTTGTATAAATCCAGAAGCTTTGATCATCTCATCAAAGCGCATATTCCAACTCTGAGATGCTTACTCCAGTCCTTAGAAGGATCACTCGAGCTTGCATATTTGTTAGCATCCTTTAGGATCGATAAAACCTTATCGTTGTATCACCTAAAACCTTTCCTCAACGAAACTGATGAGGAAACAATGTTTTGTCATCCTATCTAGAAGATTTCATAAATATGGAGCAACTGCTAACATAATTCCAACAGACTTTTAGCATTGCTATGAGAGAGAAAGTGTCATCATAGTCAACTCTTAGAACTTGTTGGAAACATCTTTGCGACAAGTCGAGCTTTCTTAATGGTGACTTTTCACCATCATCGTGTGTCTTCCTTTTAAAGATCCATCTGTACCTAACAGTCTTATGTCCATCAAGTAGTTCTTCCAAAGTCTACACTTTGTTTTTATACATGTATCCTACCTCATATTTCATGGCGTCCAGGCATTCATCGGAATCCAGGCCCACTATCGCTTTTCCATAGATCGTAGGGTCATTGTTGTCCAACAACATGACCTCCAAGACAGGGTTACCGTACCACTCTGTAGCATTATGTGACCTTGTCGACCTATGAGGTTTGTACTAACTTGATCTGAAGCTTCATGATCACTATCATCAGCTTCCACTTCAATTGGTGTAGGTGCCAGAGGAACAACTTCCTGCACCCTGCTACACACAGGTTGAAGTGACGGTTCAATAACCTCATCAAGTTCCACCATCCTCCCATTCAATTATTTCGAGAGAAACTTTTTCTCCAGAAATGACCCGTTCTTAGAAATAAACATTTTGCCTTGGGATCTGATATAGGAGGAACACCCAACTGTTTCTTTGGGTATCCTATGAAGATGCATTCCGCTTTGGGTTCGAGCTTATCACGTTGAAACTTTTTCACAGAAGCGATGCAGCCCCAAACTTTAAGAAACAACAACTTAGGTTTCTTGCAAAACCATAATTCATATTCTGTTATCTCAACGGAAATTGATGGCGCCCTATTTAAAGTTACTATGGTTGTCTCTAATGCATAACCCCAAAACTATAGTGACAAATCAATGAGATACATCATAGTACGCATCATATCTAATAGGGCACGAATATGACGTAAGGACACACCATCACACTATGGTGTTCCAGGTGGCATGAGTTGTGAAACAATTTCCAAAATGTCTTAAATGAGTGCCAAACTCATAACTCGGACACTCACCTCCACAATCACATTGTAGAAACTTGATCTTCTTGTTATGATGACTATCAACTTCACTCTGAAATTTGCTTGAACTTTTCAACTGTTTTTAGACTTGTAATTCATTAAGTAAATATCGTCATATCTACTCAAATCATTAGTGAAAATTAGAAAACAATGATATCCACTTCGTGTTGTATCACTTTATTAGACAACATACATCAACATGTATTACTTCCAATAAATCACTTACCCGTTCCATCTTAATGGAAAAAATGAGGCTTTCAGTCATGTTGCCCGTGAGGCATGGTTCGCATGTCTCAAGCGATTCAAAAATCGAGCGAGTCCAAAGATCCATCAGTATGGAGTTTCTTCATGCGTTTTACACCAATAGGAATGGTCCGCATGTCTCACGTCATTCAAAATCAAGTGAGTCCGAAGATCCATCAACATGGAACTTCTTCATGCGTTTTACACCAATATGACCTTTTAGCGATAGTGCCACAAGCATGTGGTACTTATCCTTATCATCTTTACATCTTTAGGCATCAACATTATGAACGTGTGTATCACTATGATCGAGATTCAATAAACCATTCAAATAAGGTGCATGACCATTGAAGGTATTATTCATGTAAACAGAATATCCTTTATTCTGTGACTTAAATGAATAATCATATTGCAATAAACATGATCTAATCACATTCATGCTTAATCCAAACACCAAATAACATTTATTCAGGTTCAACACTAATCATGATGGTAGAGGGAGCACGTGATGTTGATCATATCAACCTTAGAATCACTTCCAACACACATCGTCACCTTGCTCCTAGCTAGTATCCGTTCATTATGTAGCTTTTATTTTGAGTTATAACACTTAGCAACCGAACCGGTATCTAATACCCAAGTGCTCCTAGGAGTACTAGTAATGTACACATCAATAACACATATATCAAATAAATTACTATCGACGTTGCCAGCCTTCTTATCTACCAAGCATCTTGGGTAGTTCCGCTTCAGTGACCGTCCCCTTCATAATAGAAGCACTAAGTCTAGGGTTTGGGTTCAACCTTGGGTTTCTTCACTAGAGCAGCAACAGATTTTCTATTCATGAAGTATCCATTCTTACCCAGCCCTTCTCGAAACCAGTGGTTTTACTAACCATCAACAATTGATGCTCCCACTTGACTTCTACTTTCGCGGTGTCAAACATCGTGAATATCTTAGGGATCATCATATTCATCCCCGATATGCTATAGTTCATCACGATGCTCCAGTAGCTTGGTGGCAGTGAGTTTTGAAGAACCATCACTATCTCATCTGGAAGATTAACTCCCACTCGATTCAAGCGATTGTATCACTTAGACAATCTGAGTACATGCTCAATCATTGAGCTATTCACGTTCATCTTGTAGGCAAAAAACTTGTTGAAGGTATCATACCTCTCAACGCGGGCACGAGCGTGAAATCCCAATTTCAACTCTTGGAACATCTCATATGTTATGTGACCTTCAAAACGTCTTGGGCGCCTCAATTCTAAGTTGTTTAAGCATTACTCACTGAACTATCACGTAGTCATCAAAACATGTTCGTCAGATGTTCGCAACATCCACAGTCGATGCTTGGGGTAGCACACCGAGCGGTGCATTAAAGACATAAGCCTTGTGTGCAGTACTTCGGTTTATGGACCCAGTCCGCATAATTGCTACTATCATCTTTCAATTTAGTTTCTCTAGGAACATATTAAAATCAGGGAGCTACAACGCAAGCTAGTGATCTACAACATGCTATTGTAAAGACAACTTAGACTATGTTCAAGATAATAAGTTTAAGTAGTCATATTACTTAAGAACTCCCAGTCAAATTCACATCCCTCTGGTCATTCGAGTGACACATGATCCAAATTCACTAACTCAAGTACGATCATCACGTCAATTGAGTTAGCTTCAATGGTGAACATCTCTATGTTGATCATATCTACTATATGACGCATGTTCGACCTTTCGGTCTCTTGTGTTCCGAGGCCATGTCTTTACATGCTAGGTTCGGCAAGTTTAACCCGATTGTTCCGCTTGTGCAATTGTTTTGCACCCGTTCTATGTGAACGTAGAGTCTATCTCACCCAAGCATCATGTGGTGTCTCGAAACGATGAATTGTTGCAACAGTGCTCACTCGGGGAGAACACAATTTTATCTTGAATTTTAGTGCGGGATCACCTTATATACTACCGTCGTCCTTAGCAAAATAAGGTGGATAAAACGATTAACATCACATGCAAATCATAAATGACATGATATGGCCATGAACTTGTGCTTCTTGATCTCCATCACCAAAGTACCGACATGATCTCCATCGTCACCGGCACAACACCATGATCTCCATCATCGTGCTCCCATTGAGGTTGTTGCGCCAACTATGCTCGTACTACTATTGCTAGCTCTTAGCGATAAAGTAAAGCATCACCAAACACAAAATAATTAAATACAACCCTACGGCTCCTGCCGGTTGCCGTAGCATCGACATGAAAGTCGATATTTAACTATTACAACATGATCATCTCATACATGTCATATATCATATCATGTCTTTGGCCATATCACATGACATGCATACCCTGCAAAAACAAGTTAGACGTCCTCTTTTTTGTTCTTGCATGTTTTACGTGGCTGCTATGGGTATCTAGTATGATTTCATCTTACTTACGCAAAGCCACAACGATGATATGCAAGTTGCTATTTAACCTTCTCCAAGGACCGCCTCGGTCAAATCTGATTCAACTAAAGTTGAAGAAACAGACACCCGCGAGTCATCTTTATGGAACAAGTTGCATGCTAGTCGATGAAACCGGTCTCTCGTAAGCGCACGAGTAATGTTGGTCCGAGCCGCTTCAATCCAACAATACAGTCGAAAGACTAAGGAGGGTAGCAAAATTGAACATCAACGCCCACAAAATATTTTGTGTTCTACTCGAGATATCATCTACGCGTGAACCTAGCTCTGATACCACTATTGGGGAACATTGCATGGAAAACAAAAAAATTCCTACGCACACGCAAGACCTATCCATGGTGATGATCATCTATGAGAGGGGACATCGGATCCACTTACCCTTCTAGATCGCTCAGTGGGAGCATATATTATGCGGTAGAAGTAGTGGAACATCTTTGCAATCCAAATCGCAGTCCGTCCTACGATCTCATCACGATCCGTCCCGTGATCCCATCCTGATCCATCCCGATCTAGTGCCGAACGGACGACACCTCCGCGTTCAGCACACGTACAGCTCGATGACGATCCCCGCCTTCTTGATCCAGCAAGAGGGGGGGAGAGGTAGATGAGATCTCCAACACGACGGTGTGGTGGTGCTGGTAGACAATCTAGCAGGGCTTTGCCAAGCGCCGCAGAACTACTCTAGAGGAGGAAACGGTCTAGAGAGAGAGTGGGAAGCATGTGGCTAATTAGGGTTAGGGCTGCCTCTAAATACTCTAGTATATATAGTAGGGAGGGAGGGGAGGAGGCAACCTCAAACCCTCAAGGTTTGGCCGAAATTGGAGGTTAGGAGTCCTACTCCAATCCTACTAGGTGTAGGATTCCTCCTCTCCACTTGGAAACCCTTTCCACCATTTCCACCTTTGGGTTTTCCCACCCCTAGTCGCATGTGCCTTAGTGGGTGGTTCGGCCAGCCCACTTGGGGCTGGTTTGACTCCTCCCACATCTCATGAGGTCCTTTGGGTCGAGACACCCCTCCTGATGGCCCCCGGTACCCTCCCGACACTCCCGGTACACTACTGAAGTACCTGAAACTTTTCCGGTGACCAAAACATGACTTCCTATATATAATTCTTTACCCCCCGACCATTCCGGAGACCCTCGTGACGTCCAGGATCTCATCCAAGACTCTAAACAACCTTCGGTCGCCAACATACATAACTCAATACTATCGAAACGTCATCGAACCTTAAGTGTGCAGACCACGCGGGTTCGAGAACTATGTAGACATGACCTGAGACACTATCCGGTCAATATACAACAGCGGGACCTATATGCCCACATTTGATCCTACATATTATACGAGGATCTTTACCAGTTGAACCTCTATGTCAAGGATTCAGTTAATCCCGTACGTTGTTCCCTTTGTCCACTGATATGTTACTTGCCCGAGATTCGATCGTCAGTATCTCTATACCTAGTCCAATCTCGTTACTCACAAGTATCTTTACTCGTTCTATAATACAAGATTCCGTGACTAACTCCTTAGTCACATTTCTTGCAAATCTTGTTGTGATGTTGTATTACTAAGTGGGCCCCGAGATAGCTCTCCGTCACACGGAGTGACAAACACCAGTTTTGATCCATGCCAACCCAACAGACACCTTCGGAGATCCCTTTAGAGAACCTTTATAGTCACCCAATTATGTTGCGACATTTGATACACACAAGGTATTCCTCCGGTATTTGGGAGTTGCATGATCTCATGGTCATAGGAACAGATACATTGACATGGACAAAACAGTAACAATAAACTGACACGATCATATGCTACGTTCACAGTTTGGGTCTTGTCCATCACATCATTCTCCTAATGATGTGATCCCGTTATCAAGTGACAACAATTGTCTATGACCAAGAAACCTTAACCATCTTCGATCAACGAGCCAGTAAACTAGAGGCTTACTAGGGACAGTGTTTTGTCTATGTATCCACACATGCATTTGTGTTTCCATTCAATACAATTCTAGAATGATAATAAATGATTATCATGAATAAGGAAATATGATAATAAGCAATTTATTACTGCTTCTAGGGAATATTTCCAACAACTTCTGCTGTTGCATTTGTCGTTGAGGAGAATGAGTATAATGATGAGGATTATGATGATGATTACGTTGATGAGGGAGAGGTTCCTCTAAATCAACACGAGGGACAACCACCACCACATGCACCACGTCTTCCACTTTGATACAAACACAATGGTAGGGATGCATCACCCCCTCAAGTACGGGATCATGACCATCTCCCTAGACTTAAATTGAATATTCCTACATCTTATGGTAGATATGTTCCTGATATATATCTTACTTGGGAGTTAGAAAAAGAACAATCTTTTACATGCTTATAGTTTCCTAAGGATAGACATGTTGCTTCCGTTGTTTGTGCATTCACTAGTTTTGCTTGTGTTTTGTGGTCTGAACATTCTTGAATACATCATGCTAATATTCCAACTACTTGGGCTGCTTTGAAAACTGCTATGCATACTCGTTGGGTTCCACCAAATTATCAACGTGAATTACTTCAAAAATTGCAGCATTTAAGACAATGAAAGTATTTTGTAGAAGAATATTCTCATGAATTACAAACTGGCATGATTAGATGTGGTATTGTTTAGGAAAATGTAGTTATGCTTGCACATTTTATGGGTAGATTAAATAGAGATATTCAGACTACTTTACGGTATAAGGAGTATAATACTATCATTCATTTATTCCGTCTTGATTGCAAAGCTGAATGTGAAGTGCAGGATCGATAAACATTAGCTAGAACTAATATTTCTGTAGGTCACACTTTGTCATGGATGCCGCACACCTCATCTACTTCCACATGTCCTATTGCAGCACCGCCTACTTCAGCCATAAACTCCAACTGAGATACCAGGAAACAGGCCCTGCCCCACCCTCTGCCAAGAGCACACCTTCCGAGCCAGCACACAGCTCTTCTTCATCCATTGCATCCATAGGGCAAACGTATGAAGTTATATCTCGTAGTTGCAAGGGTGGATGCCACTATGCGAGAGAGTAACCATTCAAGCGTGTGATGATTGTTACTTAGGATGGTGGATTACATTCCTCTAGTGATTATGACGAGGAGACTCTAGCTCTTATTGCAACTGAAGAACGTGGTGTAGATGACTGAACGAGAGACACAATAAATGGCTACTGACTAGGCCGACAATATGAAGTTTGGTTGCTCAACGTGTTTTAAGTGTGCAGGTAACACAGGCTAAGTAAAACAAGAGGCACAATTTGTTCCATACAAAGGGAGTTGTGGAGGAGCATTTTGTTCGCCTCATCATCGATGGAGGGAGTTGCAACAAATTGGCTAGCATGGAGATGTGGAGAAGTTGTCTCTTACCACCAAACCACATCCGCATCCTTATTACATCCAATGGCGCAACAATAGTGGCAAGGTTAAGGTAACATGTATTGTTCATGTGCTAGCATTCCTACATATTTTTATTATGTTGATTATGATGTTGTACCCATGCAAGCATGCTCCATTTTATTTGGTAGAAATGACAATTTGATAAAAATTATGTACAACAAGGTAGGATAAATCAATATACTCTTGTTCATAAGGATAAAAACATAAGCTTTCTTCGTATGTCTCCTCAACGTATTCTGGAAGATGAAATTGTTAGGTCTAGTAAAGCAAAACAGGAGCAAACTAAGAGTGAAAATCAGATTGTGGCCAAGGACACAATAGGACTAATAAACCATCATCTAGAGTTAGATCTGAAATTAAATTGAAGCCTGGATGTTTACTTAACACTAAATCTGATATTACTGATCGATATTTTACTACATCTATTTGCTATGCTTTTATGTGCAAAGAGGTATTTTTTCAGTCGAGGACGTTCCTCCTGCTATCACTTACATCTTGTAGGAGTTCGCTAACATCTTTCCACAAGATGTGCCACCAGGATTACCATTTTTTAGAGGGATTGAGCATCATATTAACATAATTCCCGGTGCATTGCTACATAACCATGCGCCATACTTTACCAATCTAGAGGAGACGACGAAGGTCATGCATCAAGTACATGAGCCACTCGACAAATGTTATATACATGAATCCCTTAGTCCTTGTGTTGTTCATATTATTGTAGTGCCGAAAAAGGATGGTACATAGCGTACGTGTGTTGATTGTAGAGGAATTAATAATATTACTATTCGCTATCGTCATCCTATTCGTAGGCTAGATGATATGCTTGATGAATTAAGTGGCTCTATAACTTTCTCCAAAGATGATTTGCATAGTGGATACCATCAAATACGTATAAAACTGGGAGGTGAATCAAAAACAGCATTTAAAACTAAGTATGGATTATATGAGTGGTTAGTCATGCCTTTTGGGTTAACTAATGCACCTAGCACTTTCATGAGATTAATGAACGAGGTTTTACGTGCTTTCATTGGATGATTTGTGGTACTCTATTTTGATGAAATACTGATTTACAGTAGATCTTTGGAGGAATATTTGGAACATTTACGTGTTGTTTTATTATTGTACGTGATGCGCGTTTGTTTGGTAACCTTGCGAAGTGCACCTTTTGCACCGACCGAGTATCTTTTCTTGGCTATGTGGTTACTCCATGGGGAATTGAAGTTGATAAATCCAAGATTGAAGCTATTGAGAGTTGGTCGCAGCCCACAACGGTCACACAAGTGAGTAGCTTTCTTGGCCTTGCTGGTTTCTATAGGTGTTCTGTGAGATATTTCAGTACCATTGCAACACCTCTCAATGAGCTAACAAAGAAGGATGTGCCATTTTCTTGAGGTACCGCACAGGAAGAAGCCTTCACGGCGTTGAAAGGTAAGTTAACACATGCTCCTTTACTCTAACTTCCAGATTTTAATAAGACTTTCGAACTTGAATGTGATGCTAGTGGAATTGGATTAGGAGGTGAGTTATTACAAGATGGTAAAACTGTTGCATACTTTTCTGAAGTAATTGAGTGAGCCTAGTTGTCACACCCTATGTTTTGACTCTCGTGACTAAATTAACTTATCTAAAAATTAGGACCAATTAATTTTTTTTGTCAGTGCTTGTGATGCTTGATCTGATTGTTGCTTGCTTGCTTGTCTGCTTGTGTTTGAATCACAATGTTCCTGCTAGTATATAGACTCACCTCCTTGACCCAAGCCCTTGTTTAATGATCATGCCCTCTGTATAGAACCAACAACTATTTTTACCAAATACTAAATTGACCAAAAAGCTTTTATTTAAATTAAGCTTTCAAAAAAAACCTCAGTCACGATTTGTACTACAAGCCCTCAAATTAGGGAAATTATTTTGCACCGAATAATTTATTTGAATCCCATTATCGAAAAGACATCCCAAAATCAGAAAATTATTATTATAAAATAAACTTATTTTCTTTAAAAATCTCTTTCTATGGCCAGAAATGATATTTTACAAAGAAAGATTATTTTTCCTCGTTTCAAAATAATTGACAAAATTTAGGGAAACTCACTGGATATATATATTCCATATATAAGAGTTCCAACACATAGTCATGTTCAAAATATTAGGCAAAACCCTTCAAAACCCTTCATGTCTATTTCAAGCTTTTGGAATATTTCTACAAAAATATTCTCAATAAATCCTAGTAAACTTCTAGCATGTCACACATGATATATGTAATGATCTTGCCAAGTTTCATGTCAATCCAGGTTGATTTGGTTCAGCTAAATATTCCAAAACCCTATTTGTCCAGATCCAAATTTGAGCAACTCTACATTGCCAAGTGTCTCCTATTATGCTCAAATTTGGTGGACATGTTCTCATACTCTAATAATGCATCCCCCCCAAGTGGTGCATCAAGAAGAATAGATGAACTTGTCCCAAACCCCTCAAAACCTTCTCTGTTGATTTCTAACTTTGGGAAACTTTACATTATAAAGTTTCTCCAATTCATCCCAAATTTTTTGGGGATGCTCTAATACTTAAATAAATACACCGCACCAAGTGGTGCATTTGTGGGAATTAATTTGCATGATATTATATGCAGAAAGTCATTTTTTCCTATTTATTGAGTTTTTCAAGTCTACATTGGAAACTTTCTCCGACAAATCCTCAATTTGGTACGCAAGCTCATTTTGAACTATCATGTGATCGTGTTAGGTTTCATAGCAATTGGAATACATATGGTAGCCCTAACATCCATAAGACACCCTCTAACAATTTACCAAAGTTGCTGCTTTGGCCCCTTCTACTATTTCCCTTAAGCTCAAAATTTTACCACAACTCTCTCTAGTCCCTTTTTACCTCCAGTAACCTTGCCATGGCCTCTGGTCAATTATTGGAGGGTGACTCCATCTATCTACCTCTCATTTTTACCATGGCAACGCCTATTTACCATCTTGCTACACTTCTGTTCAAGCCAATGCCCCACATGTTTTCAGAGGACCTCTAGTATGCTAATGTATCATTCCAAACCAAAATATGGTATGCTCATGTAGGAAATATGAGCAGGCCTTCTAAAACTTGTTTATGGCAGAAATTTGACCTTGAACTACAAGTACTAACTAAACACCTCTCCTTGATCTAAAACTTTGCAGTCTTGTAGTCCTTTCAAACATAATTCTACTAGACATGGTTTCATCCTAAGATTCCCTCACTGAAAACCACTTCTTCTAGCCCCAAGTTTGCTCTTGCAAACTTAATCAGGGTAGAAACCAATTCAATCCAGCAACATATAGGTCCAAACTTCATCAGTGCCCTCTGTCATGCATGCCTTGCATGCTTGACACCTTGGTCTAGCAAGGGGTGGCCCTGGACACGTAGTTGGGTGGTAACCACCACCCTCGCATGCAAAATGGTGGTTTGCACCTTGTCTACTTCCTCCATGCCAGGTCCGACTATTGCAGCATGTCTCAGCGCACCACAAAGCCTCCTTTGACCAGTCATGCCTCTCCCAGACACCAGAAAGAGGCCAAGATGACTCAGGAGGGCGTGTTCCCCCTGTGCCGAGAGCGCACCTGAGGCTCTCCTAAGCTCCTCCTCTACGCCCCTTCCCCTTGGCCTTCCCCCTGAGCACCATCACCACTAGCCGCCCCATTTCCACCTCGAGCACTCCCCAGGCTGAGCTCTGGCACCTACTCCCTCCTCTCTCTCCCCATTGCCGGAATTGCAGCCTCGGGCCTCTCTTAAATCTGAGCAACCCCGGGCTTCCCCTCTCCCCCTGTACAACTCCGAGCGTCCCCTAGACACCTTGGAGACCACCTGTTTTCGCCATTTATTCATCAGTCTGCCGAGCGGCCGACGACCTCCTTCGCGCTCATCTTATGCATCGCCTCTACTGTCGTCTTCGGTAGGGGAGCAACATTGAGGCGGATGCGGGGCAGTCCAGTGAGCTCGTGGGTGGGTGGAGCACCATCGAGGATAGCTGGTGCCACCGGAGCAAGCGCCGTCGTGAGTCGGCTCCCCTCCCCTGCTCCCCGTTTTTCGAGCGGGAGGAGGAAGGAGGATCTTCCAGGTGGGCCCCCGTGTAAGCCAGCGAGGCACCGGGCCCAACAGTTTAAGTGGACACGGCTTACACCCGTGTGTATCTCCCTATGGCGAAAGCACACTTTAGGAAGATGCCTTCGATGTCACTATGGTGTCCCATGCGGCCAAGTTGTTGGGTCGGCCCAACTTCCTCTACTGCGCCCTATGCGCCAAATAGCCACTAGGTATAACCCCCTTTTTCCTAGTTTCTATTTTTACAGAAATTTGTAAAATCCTTACTAAATACATTTTGCCCTAAACTTGGTGATTCAAATTCCTAGGGGTTCCAAAATCTTGCTCTACCCAAATATATATCCTACGTATTTTTCCTCCTAACTTTTCTCTATACTTCAAATTTAAATTCGAATTTGAACTATGAAGTGCCCCACCTAAAAAATCCCTAGAGCATTCATATCAACCCCAAATGGAGTGATTCCAATTTCCATAAACTCCAAATATCATGCACTATTTTTCTGGCCTCAGACAACATTTTTGTCATGCACTGTCTTCCTAGGGAAAATAAATGACTTCCTTTTTCACTAATTCCATCTTAGAAAAGTCTTAGGGAAATCATACCAACTCCAAATCGAGTGAGACCACTTCCCACATGTTTCTAAAATCATGCCCTATTTGATGGGTGCATTCAATTATTTTTGTCTAGATATTTTCTGTAGACTTTACCCAAGGCCATTAATACCTCCATTTCCACCATTCAAAAATCTCTGATGATCCAAATCTCTTAAAGCAAGCTTTAGGAATTTTCTTATAACCAGAGATGTCCAAGAAAAAAATAGAACACGTATTCATGGAGCAGTTTTGTCACTGCTTGTTGTGTGGCTTATCGTGGTTGTTTTCGGCGATAGTTGACGGAGCATATGGAGTACTTGGAGTCGGGATGGAAGGCCTCAATGAAACCGGGGAACTATTTGAGCAAGGCAAGCAACCCTTTGACCATGTGTGAAAAAAAATATTTTTTATGCATGCCATGTTGATTACCTCATTGCGATGCATATGATCATGATTGAATCGGTAAAACCGCTCGATATTGTATTTCCGATGGCTCCTCGAGAGCACTCGCATTTGAGCTTGACCTTACCACCTTTGAGGGTCATGGAGATGAAGTAGATAGGTTGATAGTAGTGCTACGCATAGGATGAGCATATGCATGGCGATGGTAACATAGAGGTGATTACAAAGACTTTTCGAAAACCCAGTCGGGTGCCACTAATGTCCGAGGGTGATGGTGTCGAGATGGATGACCACTTAGAAAGAAGTAGTGTACCAGCCAAAAGGTTTTGTGTGAGTGGTTCCGGAAATGGGATTAGATTTAAGATTTGTCGACCATCCCAACCTTACATGTGCGACCATGAAAAGCTAAAATGGGAACAGGGCTTTGTTAATTACTATGGTCGATGATAGAAAAGAGCCTGCATTACTAGTGGCGGGAGTGGCATGGTCACTCTCGTGTCGGGGCCATGCCAGATAGGGCGACTATGCTGTTTTTACATGTGTCGGGCACACCGTTGGTCCCTGCATGGATTATAAGATATAGAGTTGGTGCTCGTAAGACGTACATCATGTGGGCTGGGTACCAATAAAGTGGACTCTTTGTCTAGTGTTGCCAGGGAAAAGGCATTGTTCGGGTACTTACCTCGGGTATGTTATATACCGCGAGTCATGGATGACACAGAAGTTACCCGAATCTCGTGGGTACATCGCGCAACCTCTGCAGAGTGTAAAACTATTCGTATACCCGTGTCCACGGTCAAGAATAGTTGGTTAGTGCTACTTAAACAACCTATAGAGGTTTCCACATAAACCAAGTGTGTGTGTATTAAAGGTGTTACACAAGAAATATGTTACTTGAGTCAAGTCAGATGACTTGCCTGATGGGTGAACATGGGATTTTCAGCCGAGAGATGATATTGATATATGTAACCTGTTCACCAGGTTACCGCTTACCTTATGATGCATATCCGTACAAGCATTGATCATGTTACGACATAAAGGGAAAAACTTGCTTTTCGCAAAGGCTGCCTGCTTATGCTATATCATGTTTCATTATTGCCTTGTTCCACATCGTGGGTTTCTTGCGAGTACATTCAAAGTACTCATTGGCCTGCCACTTGTTATTTCATTGATCAGGTAAGAAAGAAGAGGAGATGGTGAAGAGTACCTTGGTGACGTTCCTGCGAGCTAGGACGCTTCCCAGTCAGAATGCCTATAGGTTAAGGCTGATGGCATGGGTTCACGCTTTCAATCAATATTTCCGCTATTTGTCAAGTTGGTTTGTTGGCCTTCAAGGCCCCATATATGTAAGACTTGACTGCAATGGTCATTATTTGTATCAAACGGTATGTATGGATGTAAGTCTCTTGTTATTTAGTTTTCTTTGTGTTCAGTGAGCATTGATCCCTAGGATCACTGAGCACATTTATTCGGTGAACACGACTCATATGTCGTGTCCCCATAGAGCTGGCATCAGAGCCATCCTGACTGTAGGAAGCCCTTAGTTAGCACAGACGTTAGTTAGGATAAATTTGTTTTCCGGATCCTTCAAAAGTACTTGCAAAACCTGTATCTTTCTCAGCTCTCCTAAATTTTTAAAGGAAGCGAAGGTTTTTGCCTTAGCACTTCCACCCTTGTTCTCTTAACTCTCCTCATCCTCAAAACTTGCAAACGGTCGCTAGCACCCTTATGCCCTCTAGCCACCATATTACTTAAAACCCTCGTGGGTAACTTGGAGGGCAAGGATGGCAACGCTACGACCGAACGACGCCAACAGAAGCTACCTCCTAGAGGAATGAGGACATCGAGACCCAGAAGATGATGACACCCTGGACACTGTTCCAGAGTGATGCAACTTGCACCTACGATGAATAGGACATAATATGTGCAAGACCATGATATGCATAGCTAGTAGAGAAACCCTGTCACTATCAATGTTGTGTCGACTACCATGGGTGGATGTGGACCTCGCCATTTGGTACGCCTCACCTTAGTGAGGAGGAAAACGGTTCTCTTCATCCTGTGCACTAGGTGTCGATATTGTGATCAACTTGACTGAAGGTCGTAGTTCTTTCATGCCTTGCTAATGTCATTGCATAAAGGTTGTTTGGTTGGAAGTCTCGGTGCCTTGGAAGGCAAGAAGACACTGGCCGGACCACGAGACCAATAGAAGACCCTGTCAACGACGACCATGAGGAACCGCCTTTGTCCGCAACTCACTAGATGAGAAGTTGTCAAGGACTCTTTTCGGCTCAACCCGATTAGTCCGGCACACTACAACAAGGGACACTGTGACACCATGGGAAGATCCAGATGACTGAGCGGACCCTTCTCCGAGGTACAAAGCAAGCACGACTATCGAGTCCGAGAACCCCTAGGGTAGGATGAGTCGTGAAGCCCCTATACAAAGTTGAGTCCATGAAATGGTTTGGATGGAACCATGTTGTGTGTTGCTTGTTTTTGTTTGTTGTGCTTCGATGTAAGTCTTGCTTTTGCCACAGACAGTGAGTACGTGAATATATCACCTGTCTTGTCTTGATGTTTGAATTGTCTTTCGACACTCATTTGATTGCACTGCACTATAACACCCCCTTAGGCACTCCCCTATGTGGTTCTATTATCTCTCTCACCCTTCTCGAATAAATGGAGACCGGCAAGGCAAGGTGCACCAGGGACCACCCTACCAGACGACTCACACTTAAGACTCCTACTACAACGTACTCAACGAGACACAACCCCATGGCCCTATGGTTTTCCCTCTAGATTGGAAACCCCTCCCTAGACCAACCTAGACCTCACAAGCTTCCCCAGCTCAAACCTCTGGTCATGTGCCTAATACACGGATTTGCTGGATCACCCACTGAGCTCCGATAGCCCCTTCTTAGCACTGGGTTATCTACGGAACGAGCCATCATAGTGAATAATTACCCTTCATCCTAAGCTAGCATTAGAACCATGATGACATAGGAAGGATCGTTCTCAAGTATATGATTTGTAGACCATGGGTTGTTGTGATTATACAGGTGTCTTGAGAATATAGCTAGACTATCTTGGTGGATCGTAAGACCCCTCATGATGGTAGGTGAACTTGGTGGAACAAGTTGATAAAGTAGCATAACCCACATATTCCTAGAGTAAGCTTGGATTCAGTAGGAAGATTATGATCACGATCTAAAATTCTTGGTGATATGATTAACTTTATCAGGGAGTTGACATGGTTTGATGATATTACCACAATGAATTGGAGTAACGAGCAAGTTTTCTTATTGGACTTGAGTTTCGATTTAAATAGGTAACCTTAATGAAGTATCGATGATGAATGAGGCCACATGGTTCGGAGTAAATTGGATTTAGCCCGTTGATCTCCACCATGATACCATGTTTCTCGATGGATAATGAGTAGTAGTAATTGGAGTTGTCGAGTTGATTTACGAACCTATAAAAGCTTGGCCTTGGAGAGTAGTTGGCCAAGATATTGGAAGTTGGTGGATACACTATGGGTTATGAGGACTCTAAGTGATCATGTAGAATCCCCTCGATATTGGATTGTAGGAGTGATGGGTCCAGTGGTGATCAATAGGATTGATGGACCACCTGATTGGATTCGCAGGAAAGAAACAAGAACTTGGATAGGCATGTATCACCCTGTCCATTGGATGATTTAGCTGAGCACTTGGATTTGTAGTGACTTAATTCAAGCTTGGCAGCTCGTACGTGTCCGTGAAAGGATCGACACCTATGGGGTCCTCAACGGTCCCCTTTTGCTGGTTTAGCGGGGAGAGGGGTCGTGGCCAGAGCAGAACAACAGTCAGGGCCCGACAAGGTCGTTTTTACCCAGGTCCAGGCCACGTGGTGCGTAAAACCCTACTCCTGCAAGTGTTTAGTTATTCGTTTTGGGTTATTGTAGATCTATTCCTTTTACAGCCTTTCGATTGGTCAAAAAGCCAAAAGCCCTTACTACTGAGCCTCGTGCCTCCTTTTATAGGCGCAGGGGTCACGATAGTGTCTCAGTGGGTGCATGGTGGGTTCACGATTGGAACAGCGCCGACCGACAGCCACAGTGTTGCTACGGTGCATTAAATGCTTCGACACATATCCCTGACCTCGTCAGGGGGGCTTGCACACGTCCCCACACGTGGCAACTTCGGAGTGTTGCGCTGGCGTGTGGGCGGACGCGTTGTCCATGCATCGGCGGTGGTGTGTTCGTCGGTGGAGGCTTTCACAGGTCGTGAAGGCGCCCTGGGCCCGCGCCTCTCCTCCGGCCTTCTCTTCCTTCCTAGCAGGGAGGTGATGGCATGTTGAGGCCTTTTCAATCTTCCCGGCAAGGATGGCCTTCCGGGGGTGAGTCCTTCTTCCTTGGCGGGAGGGTCCCGCCGTGAAATTGTTTATCTCCCCGGCAGGGAGCTCCTGCCGGGGTCTCTTCTTCTTTCCCAGCAAGCGATTGCTTTCCGGGAGTTTAGAATCTGTTCTTGGTGGCTTCTATGTCTTTCTTCCGCCCTAAGCTCCAGCGACGCGCCTTGCCGCAGCAGAGGGGCTACCGGTGGCCGTGCACTAGTTCGGGGCACTGGAGACCCCTGCCTTTAGTGCACCGACTGGAGCCCCCGGGCCTGGGCCACACACGCATGCGAGGTGTTGTTGGGCCAGGACCAAAGTGGTGTGCGGACTCGCAGGCACCGGGCTTATCAGAATCGAGCCGTTACTGGTTTTCTTTCCCCACGTCGTGCATTGAACGCACGAAGTGGGAGGGTGCACGGCGTGCGCGTGATGTCCTCTTTATTCCCTGAAAACGCTTCTTCCATGTGTAGGACATGCGGAGTGGCGGTCGGGCAAGTGGCCATCATGGCCTCAAAAGCCACGGGCATGGATGGAACCGCCCCTGCATGCATTGGCGCATCAGGGCGGTTCCATGTTCCGCTCGTGACCTGAGAGCGATTGGGCAAGAGGGGCGGTGGCTTCTAGAGCGAGGAGGGAGGCCTCCGAGCTTTGCCTTATAAATTAGGGTGTTTGCACGAAGGTTTTTCCAACCCATCTCACTCTCAAAGTCTTTCGCGCCTATCACCTTGTCTTCTCTTGTTTCTTTCAACTATGCCGGTGGCACCCAACCCAAACCATGGTTAGGGGAAGGGGCCGGCCTCCGTCCGCCGCCAGGGCGGCAAGGGCATCCTGCTCTGATCATGCCAGAGCTTCAGGGGGCGCAGCGAGCGGCAGCCCCGTTGACCGTGGCGGGAGAGGCTACACGGGCCGAGGACGCCGGGGTCATGGCCGTGGGAGGCGAAGCGCTACTCCAACGTCTCCACCTTCTCCTGGGATTGGCGGGCACTCGGATGGGACGGCGCTGGAGTTCATGGTGGAGCTGCATGGCGTTCCGCGGGGCCACCTGCATCTCCCCCGCCCTCTCGCTAGGGCGATGGAGGCTCCCAGGCCCCCTGTCTTGTTGTTGCGGGCGCACTTTTGCTCCCGTGGTGCTATGCAGGCGCGCATAGAGTACCCGAAGCGCCACTCCATGCTGCTCGGGCGGGGCTAGAAAGCCTTCACCCGCTCCCATAGCCTCAAGGATGGGCATATCCTTCGCTTTAAGCTAGCAGAGGGAAATATGCTATCCGTCAAGTTTTACGGGCACACAGGTGCGCGTCTCGGCTGCTGCGAAGAGAGCTCAAGCGGCGCCGAGTGTCCCTCCTCGAGCGATAGTGTTGAGGGGGACAACGGCGGTAGTGGCGCTCTTGGCAGGTAGGGAACCCGGGGGGTCAAGTCGGAGTATGACTCCCCGAGCTCCGACTGACTGCTGACCTTGCCGCCTAGGCCCGCTCGCGCCCTTCCCCCGCCTAGCGGGGGTACCTTGTCGGAGCCCGCATCAACGCCTCATCTTTGAGGCGGCGCGACCATTGGCTCCGGCCCCTTCATCTCCTCCGGTCGCCCTGTCCACTGGCGCTGTTCCCCACTATGCAATGCTGGTCCAGGAGGGACCAGCTTGGGTTACGCTGGGGGGCTGACTCACTTTTTTTATTTTTGAACTTCACTCTTCCGCATAGGTCGTTCCTTGTCAAAAGGCAGAGTCTTTAGGTTAGAACAATAATGCTTTGTAAGTGGTATCAAATGTATCCAGACAAATGAATGAATAGATGCATCCTTTATTCGACTCTCGTTTTGTATGATTATTCCTTTGCGCTTTCCGGATGCTTGTGGGCTTGACTTATCCTGCCGCGATTACTTAGAGGAGAGGATCCTCAGAAAACTCAACAGAGGAGGTAGTTACCGGCAAGACTCCTTTCCTCACTCAGTGCAACCATGTAAATCTTCAAGTGCGGCTCGAGGCAAAATAAGGTGTTACGTAACCGTCCAAAACATTGAACGAGTTCGAAACGAGATGAGGGCGCTCTCTGGCCGTTCAAGTCGTTGAATAGGCTCGAAACGAAGTCGGAGTGCACTGATCCTAGCAAGGTCCATCTGCGTGCGGGATTCTCATACAAAGGTCGATGCTTCAAAAGGATACAACAAATGTACCAAGAGTCCGACAAGAAGTTTGCATCTGTACTTATCTGGCGCGTCGCGGCATTCCTAGCCGCAGCGTCTGAAGGTGCTGCCAAGGAGGAATATCCGTAGCCCCGACAAGCTGATGTTGCCTCCAGCGGCCTCCTTGCCGACGAGGTTCTCGTCGGAGGCCTTTGTCCACTCTGAAGGAAAGAGGCGCGCCGGGGCGTATCACTTTCTCATCTCTTTTGCAAGAGATTTGCTGGCGGAGCCCCTGAGCGCATCTTTTTGGCGTCACAACGCTCCAAGGAGAAATGCGAGCCAAAGGGCGCGTAAAGGGGCGGTTCGAGGCCTCGGACACGTCCTCGACGACCATGCGTCATTCCGGAGATGTGCGACGGTTGGAGTAAGCGTCGGAGGCCTGGCCGAAGCTCCCTGTCACGCCCTCGATAGTAGCACGAGCGTTCCAAGGAGGTGTGTCGGCCGGGCGATGTAGTGCTCGGGGCTTCCGCTCCTTCCACCCACGCCCGGATAGTACCTACGGAGGCGCTATGAGCTCTCGCACGGGTAGAGCAGCCACTGCCTCCTCCCACTCAGGGAAGATGATGCGGCGAACTGAGATTCGTGGAGCCGTCGAGTAGCTCGTCGGATCGGGGTGGCGCTGACGCCGGCCTGCTTCCGGCGATCGCCCTACCTGGCGCTCCAAAGATGTTGGTAAAAGCATCGACACCTATGGGGGCCTCAACGGTCCCCTTTTTCTGGTTTGGCGTGGAGAGGGGTCGCGGCAAGAGCAGAACCAACAGTCAGGGCCCGACAAGGTCGTTTTTACCCAGGTTTGTGTCGCGTGGTGCGTAAAACCCTACTCATGCATGTATTTAGTTATTCTTTTTGGGTTATTGTAGATCTATACCTTTTACAGCCTTTAGATTGGTAAAAACGCCAAAAGCCCTTACTACTGAGCCTCGGGCCTCCTTTTATAGGCGAAGGGGTCACCAAAGTGGCTCAATGGGTGAACGGTGGGTTCACAAGTGGAACAACACCGACCGACACCCACAGTGTTACTGCGGTGCATTCAATGCTTCGACAGTCTACCCTGACCTCTTTAGGGGGGGGGGGTTGGACACGTACCCACACGTGGCAACTTCGGCGTGTTGCGTTGGCGTGTGGGAAGACGCTTCGTCCATGCATCGGCGGTGCCGTGTTCGTTAGTGGAGGCAATCAAAGGTCGCGAATGCGCCCTGGGCCCGCGCCTGTCCTCGGGCCTTCTCTTCCTTCCTGGCAGGGTTACCTCGCCGGGGGATCTTCTTATTCCTCTCGACAGGGAGGCGATGGCCTGCCAAGGCCTTGTCAATCTTCCCCACAAGGATGGCTTGCCGGGGCTCAGTCCTTCTTCCTTGGCGGGAGGGTCCTACCGTGGCATTGTTTATCTCCCCGGCAGGGAGCTCCTGCCGGGGTCTCTTCTTCTTTCCAAGCAAGCGAGTGCTTGCCGGGAGCTTGCAATCTATTCTTGGTGGCTTCTGTGTCTTGCTTCTGCCCTAAGCTCCAGCGACACGCCTTGCCGCTGCAGAGGGGCTGCCGGTGTCCATGCACTAGTTTGGGGGCACACAAGACCCCAGTCTTTAGTGCACCAACAGTACGCCTTTTCATGGTTTGTTATATAGGGGTACATGGGCAACTTAGTTGTAGCATACTTAAGATATTTTGGTTTAGTCCTTGTGTCAACCCTGGTGTTAACTACCATGAGTGATGTCAAGTTGACTTACATGATATGGTACCTTTGATTATATAGGGTGATTTCTGTCCAGAAATGGAGGCTAGACTATTGACATCTAAGGAATGTGCTTAGGGATAAGATGATACACGTTCACTCACATCCTAAGTTCCCCGAAGCCCAAAGCTTCAACGAGTAATAACATGGTTGGCTTATCACCGTAGGAAACGAAGTCCTTAGACTATGGCCAATACTCCACCCCGACCATCACCAATCATGTCAATGAGGAACATGGACATGAAGGACTAGATCATGTTGGACCACATAACCCTCGGCGAGTGACTGCCCATAGGAAGTCCCCACTCTTCTCACTTGTCTCATGAGCACCACGCTTATGTTATACTTGGGGGGGGTATGTTGTTATCCTCATGGATGACATACTTATTGACCAATAAGAGGAGGAACACTTTAGTCCTGTTTGGACAAGCCCCAGGAACACCTACCGCCATGCCTCTCAAGAGTAAGGTGTTGTCTCGAGAGGATAGGCTCCTGGACATACTCTCCAAGAAGCAGAAGTCAATCCTTCCCAAGAAAGGCGAAGAACCGCAATGGTTGGGAAAACACGACGATGGAGAAGAAGCAGTAGACGTCAACCACCGCCCCTGTGTCGGCTATATCGACTATGTCAAGAATCATCGACAACCAAGCTGATGAGGCCTTTGGTCGGCGAGAGAAATCAGAGAGCCCTTCATGGTCCAAATCAAGGACGAGAGTCCTAATTGGATCATGGTGAACACCTACCAACGGTGATTCACCCCACCTGACAAGCCTCATACCTTAGGGATTGGATGACTGGTCTATACTCTTGGGTAGCGACCTCATCGAGAACCCCCTCATGAATCTTCCTAGTTCACATGACCTGTTCTAAACACTGAGTCTCTCAGCTTAGACTCATGGACGAGGCCTCAACCCATACCTTTCCACAATAAGCTACGAAGAGGCTAGACGACCAAACATGTGAAGACACGTTGGGAGCTTACGTCCATGACGACAATGACAAACGGTCAGAGACGAACGAATATTATACATGGGTAACTTACTCAGGTAGAAGATCGCGACAAAAATCCCATGAAAGACCCTTCTATTCTAACCCGAGACATCCAAGTATCACTAACCAACGTGACCAGCCCCAGGACCAGCACCCATACACACTACCTTGCCATGTGGGGCTCTATTTGGTAGATCACACCCGGGAATGCTCCAACTTTGGAATACCCGCGCAAGCCAGAACCTTGAAGGAACTTAGTTCACCAAGCCCTTGACCCTCAGTCAAGCCTAACTTATTGCCAGAACCCTGCTCACGGTCGGGCAAGGACGAGCAAAGCATTCGAAGCTGTACCATCAAGCACTTCAAGACCCATAGGAGCAACATGGGGACGTGAAGACTACCTCCGACCCAAGATTTTGTATCTCTCCAATGCCTCTCCTAGAAATCTCGAGGATGAGGTTTTCTTAAGGGGGTAAGATCTGTCACACCCTGTGTTTTGATTCTCCTGACTAAATTAACTTACCTAAAAAATTAGAACCACTTAAAAAATTTGCGAGTGCCTCTAATGCTTGATGTGATAGTTGCTTTCTTGCTTGCTTGTTTTCTTGTGTTTGAATGACAATGTTCCTCCTATTTTCTAGACTCACCTCCTTGACCCAAACCGTTGCTTAATGATCATGCCCTGTGTATAGAACCATCAACTATTTTTACCACATACTAAATTTACCAAAAAGATTTTATTTAAATTAAGCTTTCAAAAAAAACCTAAGTTGGGATTTGTACTACAAGCCCTTAAATTAGGGAAGTAATTTTGCACCAAATATTTTATTTGAATCCCATTATCAAAAAGACTTACCAAAACCACAAAATTATTATTTTGAAAGATACTTTCCTATTTTATTAAAAAACCTCTTTCTGAGGCCAGAAATGGTCTTTCACAAAGAAAGTTTACTTTTCCTAGTTTCAAAATAACTAAGAAAGTTTAGGGAAACTAAGTGCATATATATATTCCATATATAAGAGTTCCAACACATGTTCATGTTCAAAATATTAGGCAAAACCCTTCAAAAACCTTCCCGCCTATTTCAAGATTTTGTAATATTTCTATAAGAAATATTCTCTATAAATCCCAGTAAACTTCTAGCATGTCACACATGATATATGTGATGATCTTGCCAAGTTTCATCTCAATCCAGGTTGATTTGGTTCAGCTAAATATTCCAAAACCCTATGTGTCTAGATCTAAATTTGAGCAGCTCTAAATTGCCAAGTGTCTCGTACTATGCTCAAATTTGGTGGACTTGTTCTAATACTCTAATAATGTATCCCCACCAAGTCCTGCATCAAGGAGAATAGATGAACTTGTCCCAAACCCCTCAAAACCTTCTTTGTTGATTTCTAACTTTCGGAAACTTTACATTATAAAGTTTCTCCAATTGATCCCAACCTTTTTGGGCATGTTCTAATACTCAAATAATGCTACCACACCAAGTGGTGCGTTTGTGGGAATTAATTTGCATGATATTATATTTCTTGAGTTTTTCAAGTCATTTCTGTCTATTTCTTGAGTTTTTCAAGTCTACATTGGAAATATTCTCCAACAAATCCTCAATTTGGTACACAAGCTCATTTTGACCTATCATGTGATCCCGTTATGTTCCATTGCAATTGGAATCCAGATGGTAGCCCTAACATCCATAAAAAACCTTCTCCCCATTTACCAAAGTTGCTGCTTTGGCCCCTTCTACTATTTCCCTTAAGCTCAAATTTTTACCACAACTCTCTCTAATCCCCTTTTACCTCCAGTAACCTTGCGACGACCTCTGGTCAATTATTGGAGGGTGACTCCATCTATCTAACTCTCATTTTTACCATGGCAATACCTATTTTACCCTCTTGCTAGACTTCTGCTCAAGCCAATGCCCCCACACCTTTCCAGAGGACCTCCAGTATGCTAATGTATCATTCCAAACAAAAATATGGTATGGTCATGTCGGAAATACGAGCAGCCCTTCTGTAACTTGTTTATCGCAAAATGTGACCTTGAACGGCAAGTACTAGCTAAACACCTCTCCTTGATCTAAAACTTTGCAGTCTTGTAGTCGTGCCAAACATAATTATACTAGACATGGTTTCATCCCAAGATTCCCCCACTGAAAACCACTTTTGCTAGCCCCAAGTTTGCAGCTACATACTTAATGAGGGTAGAAACCAATTGAAACCAACACCATATGGGTCCAAACTTCATCAGTGCCCTCTCGCACGCATGCCTTGCATGCTTGACACCTTGGTCGTGCCAAGGGGTGGCCCTGGACACGTAGTGGGGTGGTGACCACCACCCTGTCATGCAGAAATGGTGCTCTACACGTTGCCTTCTTCCTGCATGCCATGTCCGACTGTTGCAGCATGTCTCAGTGCGCCATAGAGACTCCTTTGACCAATCATGCATCTCCCCGATGCTAGAAAGAGGCCAAGATGACTCGGGAGAGCGTGCTCCCCTATGCCAGAGCGCACCCGAGGCTCTCCCGAGCTCCTCCTGTGCGTCCCTTCCCCTTGGCGTTCCCCCTGAGCGCCAGCAACCCTAGGCCGCCCCATTTCCACCTCGAGCACTCCCTAGGCTGAGCTCTCGTTCCTGCTCCCTCCTCTCTCTTCCCATTGCCGGCATTGCAGCCTCGGGCCTCTCTTAATTCTGAGCAACCCTAGGCTTCCCCTCTCTCGCTGGACAACTCCGAGCATCCCCTAGACACCTTGGAGCCCCCCTGTATCTGCCATTTATTCATCAGGACACCGGACACCCGAAGCAAGCGGCGACCGACAACCTCCTTTGCGGCGACCTTATGCATCGCTGCTATGGTTGTCTTCGGTAGGTGACCGACATCAGGGTGGATGCGGGCAGTCCCCTTAGCTCGCCGGTGGGTAGAGCACCACCGGGAATGGCAGGTGCCACCGGAGCAAGAGCCAGCACCGGTCGATCCCCCTCCCTAGCTCCCCCTCTATTCGAGCGGGAGGAGGAAGGAGGACGTTCCAGGCGGGCCCCGTTTGTAAGCCAGGCAGGCACCGGGCCCAGTCGTTTAAGTGGACACGGCTTACGTCTGTGTGTGTCTCCCTGCAGCGAAAGCGCACTATAGGAAGAATCATTCGACGTCACCGCGGTGTCCCGTGCGGCCAGGCTGCTAGCCGTCCCAAATGCCTCTACCGTGCCCTGTGCGCTAAATAGTCACTAGGTATAACACCCTTTTTTCCCAATTTATATTTTTACAAAAATTTGTAAAATCCTTATTAAATTTATTTTTCCTCCAAACATGGTGATTAAAATTCCTAGGGGGTTCCCAATATCTTGCTCTACCTAAATATATATCCTACATATTTTTCCTACTAACTTTTATGTATAGTTCAAATTTAAATTTAAATTTGAACTATGAAGTGCCCCACTTGAAAAATCCCTAGAGGATTCATATCAACCCCAAATAGAGTGATTCCAATATCCAAAGATTCCAAATACCATGAACTATTTTTCTGGCCTCGGTCAAGATTTTCTTAACGCACTGTCTTGCTAGGGCAAATAAATGACTTCTTTTTTCACTAATTCCATCTTAGAAAATTCTTAGGGAAATCATACCAACTCCAAATCGAGTGAGACCACTTCCCACATGTTTCTGAAATCATGCCCTATTTTATGGGTGCATTCACTTATTTTTGTCAAGATATTTTCTATAGATTTTTCACAAGGCCATTAATACCTCCATTTCCACCATTCAAAAATCTTTGATGATCCAAATCTCTCAAAGCAAGCTTTAGGAATTTTCTTATGACCAGAGATGTTCAAGAAAAATAGAACTCCTATTCATGGAGCACTATTGTCCCTGCTTGTTGCATGGCTTATCGTGGTTGTTTCCGGTGATAGTTGATGGAGCAGACGGAGTACTCTGAATTGGGCCGGAAGACCTCGAAGATACCGGTGACCTATTTGAGCAAGGCAAGTAGCCCTTTGACCATGTGTGAGATAATATTTTTTATGCATGCCATGTTGATTATCTAATTCTGATGCATACAATCATGATTGATTCGGTAAACCCCTTGGTATAGTGTTTCCGATTTCTCCTCGAGAGAACTTGCATTTGAGCATGGACTTACCACCTATGAGGGTCATGCACATGAATTAGATAGGTCGATAGTAGTGTTATGTTTAGGATGAGCATATGCATGGCGATGGTAACACATAGGTGATTACAAAGACTTTTCAAAAAACCCGTCGGGTGCCACTAATTCCCGAGGGTGTTGGTGTTAAGATGGATGACCACTTGAGAAAGAAGTGGTGTGCCAGCAAAAAGGTTTTGTGTGAGTGGTTTCAGAATGGGATTAAATTTACGATTTATCGACCGTCCCAACCTTACATATGCGACCACGATACCCTAACACGGGAATGGGGCTTTGTTGATTACTTTGGTCGGTGCTAGCAAGAAGCATGCATTACTAGTGGCGGGAGTGGCATGGTCACTCTCGTGTCGGGGTCGTGCCAGGTATGGCGATTATGCTGTTTTTACATGTGTCGGGCACACCATTGGTTCCAGCATGGATGATACAATCTAGAGTTGGTGCTCGTAAGATGTACATCATGTGGGCTGGGTCCCAATCGAGTGGACTCTTTTCTAGTGTCGCTAGGTGAAAGGCATTGATCGGGTACTTACCTCGGGTATGTTCTATACCGCGAGTAATATATGACATGGAAGTTTCCTGAATCTTGTGGGTACAATGCGAAACCTCTGCAGAGTGTAACACTATTTGTATAGTCGTGTCGTCGGTCAAGGACAACTGGGTGGTTATGCTTAAACTACATCTAGTTGTTTCCTCATAAACCAAGTGTGTGTGTGTATTAAAGGTGTTACACGAGAAAAATGTTACTTGAGTCAAGTTAGATGACTTTGTCTAATGGGTGAACATGGGATGTTCAGCCCCGAGATGATATTGATATCTGTAACCTGTTCACCAAGTTACTGCTTACCTTATGATGCATATCCATACAAGCATTGATCATGTTACGACATTCAGGGAAAAACTTGCTTTCCACAAAGGCTGCATACTTACGCTATATCATGTTTCATTCTTGCCTTATTCCACATCATGGGTTGCTTGCGTGTACATTCAAAGTACTCATTAGCATTCCACTGGTTATTTCATTGGCCAGGTAAGAGAGAACAGGAGATGGTGAAGAGTACCTTGGTGACGTTCCTGCGAGCTAGGACGCTTCCCAGTGAGAATGCCTGTAGGTTAAAGTTGCTGGCATGGGTTCACGCTTTCGACCAATATTTTCATTATTGGTCAAGTTGGTGTGTTGGCCTTCAAGGCCCCATATATGTAAGCCTTGAACGCAATGGTCATTATTTGTATCAAACGGTATGTATGGATGTACGACTCTTGTTATTTAGATTTGTGTTTGTTCAGTGAGCATTGATCTCTTGGATCACTGAGCACGTTCATTCGGTGATCACGACTTGCAAGTCGAGGTCCCCACAATAGTCTGAATTATTCTACTTATGATAAGTAATTATATGCCCTTGTTTGGATTTTGGAAACATGGCAACATTATTTATGCCCGAAGTATTTGTTATACATTTTGATCATGAATCCTTGAAACATATTAAAAGCCAAGCAAAATTGAACCATAGACATGCTAAATGGGTTGAATTTATTAAGACTTTTCCTTATGTCCTTAAACATAAGAAGGGAAACGATAATGTTATTAATGACGTGTCGTCTCATCCCTATACTATGCTTTCACAACTTGGCTTCAAAATATTTGGTTTGGAGACCATCGAAGATAAATATGTGCATGATGTTGAATTTAAATATGTGTTGCAGAATAGTAAAGATGGGAGAACATAGAACAAGTTCGTCACTAATGATGGATTTCTATTCCGTGCTAACAATCTATACATTCTAGCTAGATCTGTTCGTCTTTTGTTGTTGCAGGACGCGCACGGAGGAGGATTAATGGGACACTTCGGCATGAATAAGACGGAGGGTGTGCAAATATGAGACTTTTGGCAAAATGTTTGAGCAAGGCAAAGATGAGACACAATGTTGAGCGTTTTGTTGCTCATTGCACTACATGTCAAAATGCTAACTCATGACTCAATCCTCATGGTTTATATATGACTTTGCCTGTACCTAGTGTTCCTTGGGACGATATATCTATGGACTTTGTTGAGGTTTACCTCAAACAAAGAAGGGGAGGGATATCATATTTGTTGTCATGGATAGGTTATCAAAAATGGCACACTTTATACCATGTCATAAAAGTGATGATGCTGCTAACGTTGCTGATTTTTTTTCATGAAACTATTCGCTTGCATGGTGTGCAAAATACAATTGTTCCATATCGTGATGCTAAATTTCTTATCCACTTTTGGAGATGTTTACGGGCTAAGTTGGGACTAAACAGCTTTTCAGTACTACATGTCACGCCCAAACTGATGGACAAACTGAACTTGTTAATATATCATTGTCTACTATGCTTAGGGATTTTTTGAAGTATAACTTCAAAATTTTGGAAGCATGCTTACCTCATATTGAATTTTCTTATAATCGTCTATTGCATTCTACTACTAAGATGTGCCCTTTTGAAATTGAGTAGTGTTTCATACCTTGTGCAGCTATTGGTTTGTTGCCTCTTCCATCTTCGGAGAAGGTTAATTTTGATGCTAAACAACGTGCTGAATTGATCTTAAAAATGCATGAGGTAACTAAGGAAAACATTGAGCGTATGAATGCTAAATACAAACTTGTTGGAGATAAGGGTAGAAAGCATGTTGTCTTTGCACCTAGAGATCTTGTTTGGTTACATTTGCGTAAGGATAGATTTCCTGATTTGTGCAAGTCATACCTAATGCCACGTGCTGATGCTCTTTTTAAAGTGTTGCAGAAATAAATGATAATGCGTATAAGCTTGAGCTGCCTACAGAGTTTGGGTTTAGTCCCACTTTTAACATTGCATATTTGAAGCCTTAGTTGGTGAGGAAGATGAGTTTCCGTCGAGGACGAGTTCATTTCGAGAAGGGGTGGATGATGAGGATACCAATACCATTGTTACACCCACAACCCATGCTGATATACATATTGGACCAATTACTAGAGCTCGCGAATGCTAATAGAATTACCACATACTTTTGTTTCATGGAAATCCTTCTAATGTTAATGAACATATGATGCTACCTAAATTAGATACTTTTGTTTTACTTATTAATGAAGGACCTAGCATGGACAAGAAGGATGGACATTGGAGAGGGAACAAGCATGGACAAGAAAGTGCGTGCATGGGAAATAGCGTTGGTGTTTCCAATGGTGATTTTCGGACTTTGAAGCCACCATAAGGAGAGCATGAGGCTTGGACAAAATATACAAGATGCCACGTCATAAATTTCTTCCATAGGCTATTATAGGTGCAACGTCACCTTATTTTTGGGCCAGGTCCATGTAATTTTGAAATACTACATTATAGGTTGTTCTTAGAGTCTGTATGTGTGGGGAAACCGAGTTATCGTTGGTTTTGGACCCCTCTTCCAAGGGATCACGAAATTCCCCTCTATCCCCCCATATATACAACCCTTAGTGTGCCCTTTAGACTTGGGTTTGGTTTAAATTACAAGTTTGCCGTAGCTGCAACTTTGCATCCTTCGTTTGTGTTGTACGACCAGACCAAGATGTCATAAAACCCCACTTCGATCAATAAAATGTTATTCTTATATTTGTAATATCCAGATTGCATCTTTAGTTTCTTTCTTGTTCTTCATTTGTGTGCACGAAATGGACCGTCGTGGTTAGGTTGATTGTTCTTCGGTATGATCAATAACCTGTTAGAGTTTGTTTAGAAATTTCTAGGGTGTGACATCTTTGCACATTCATAGTCGGAACATGAAAGTCGACTTCCAGCAAAACGATAGCGACCATCTCATAGAATGATGGGACACCTTTGCCTCTATCACCTCCTCCCCGCATGGTGAAGTCGTGCAAGATGCCATCTCTCGAAGGCAGTGACTATTCTTCTTCAACACCGTCCGTCAACGTCAATCTTGCTAATGATGAAGATAAAGATGTCACTTATCCGCCAGCACCAATTGAACGCAACGGTACTACAATAGCCCATCTGCACCGTCCAACAACATCCCTACCGCACCATCTTCTTTACCTCATGATCGGGACGTGTAGTGCCCGATGTCTTCACCCTTTTGGGCATTCAATGACAAAGGGGAGAAGCATTGGATTGATAGTCTCCATAGGGGTCTATAGGGCTGGGTGCTGCTATTTTTAATTAAGTTTACAACTCTCTTCTGAAAATTTGCTAATTTGGGTTGTAAAACTTAAGTCCTGATCGACGTGTGCAGATTTTATGTCTACTTTTGGCACTACGAAGTCATTCAGTAGATGCCCATTTTTTATTATGCATTTTATTATCTTCATAAACCTCTAGAAATGCATAGTTGCTGGATTCCAAGATCTAGGGGAGATCTCCACAAATTAAAACCTGCCATGTGCTTTTGCATTCAAAGCAAAATCTTCATAAGCACATCTTCAAGGAGAGCTCTCTATATCTTGCAATCATAATATCCAAGTTCTTATCTTCATATATTTTATCCCCATTGAAAACATCAACCAGTTTGTCATCAATCACAAAAACGGGGGAGATTGTAAGTGCATGTAGTGCCACCCCTTGTTGGTTTTGTAGTATTGAAGACAAACGTGGTTGAGGGACTAATGTGTTTGTAAGAGTTCATAGGTTAACACAGATAGAAGTTCTTCTAGATTTGGTTTAAATGTCAAAGACAACCCCTAAAAATGTCCGTAGACATTGATGATGTTCGAAGCCATTAGTGGTTCATGAAGATAATTACTTCGCAAAGACGAAGTATTTTGGTTGTTTTATTTCTTCTTTCCTCAGTCATAAGAACCACCATACTATTAAGTGGGGTCAAGGTGATCGAAGTCAGATGCCGACGTGATGCTCAACCCAAAACATATATGTCTTTGAGTGAAGACAATGAGAGGAAATCTCTTCTAGAGTTGGTTGCGTCAGCATTGCTTGTATCCCAAGCAATGTTGCCATGCGAACCTTTGAAATCCGACCATTGGAAGACATGTCATTTGTCCATTGACCCATGGTCATTTCGGCCATATCATGTTGTGTTGCATGTTGCCTATAAATAGCCCACCCTCTCCACCATAAGTTGGTGGCTACTCGGAGTTAAATACGGTTGTTATCGTTTTGTATCAGCCCACCTCAAAGATATTAAGAGAGAGCTTTCCTCCGAGGATAAACAAAAACACCTTGAGCCACAGTGTTTCAGCATGATTGAAGTCATTCTATTCTGAGTGAACTGAAGAGTTGTTATACTTGAAGACTGTGACCTTCAAGACGGTTAGGCGTCGTGGACTAGAGCATCCAAGAGTCATTGTTGATTGTCGGTGATCGAGTTTGTACCGGTTTCATAATTCACTCCTGAAGACTTACCTGAGTGATTGGGCGTGGTTTAAGTGACCTTGGATTAAGGGGAACAAGGTGAAGACGAGGTCTTCAAAGTTCAATCTCAGCCTCCCCAACCAAATGAACAGTTGTCACAACAACTGTAACTCGTCCAACAAATCATGTGTCTTTGTCAAGCTACTTGTTCTATCATTCACTCTCTTCCTTTATGTACTATACTATGAAGCCGCTGCTTTATCATCTCAATTAGACGACATACACCGAAGACATTCTTTAACTTCCATTTATCTAATTTCTACCTAAGATTATCTTCGATGCATCATAGTGTGCATGATGACTATGCTTTACTTATGTGAATGTCTTCGTAGTATTCCATGCTTTCCTTAGATCCTTGATTGACATACCTACTTGATCGTGTTTCGCTTCCGCATACTTTGAATACATTTAATGTTTTGAAGATTTTCATAAAAATCGCCTATTCACCCCCCTCTAGTCGATAACTAGCACTTACAAAATGATTATCATGAACAAGGAAATATGATAATAACCACTTTATTATTGCCTCTAGGGCATACTTCCAACAGTCTCCCACTTGCACTAGAGTCCATAATCTAGCTTTACATTGTAATGCATCTAACACCCATAGAGTTCTGGTGTTGATCATGTTTTGCTCCTGAGAGAGGTTTAGTCAACGGGTCTACAACATTGAGATCCGTATGTAGTTTGCGAATGTCTATGTCCTCCTCCTTGATGTAATAACAAATGGAATTGAAGTGGTGCTTTATATGTCTGGTCTTCTTGTGAAACCTATGCTCCTTGGCCACAACAATGGCACCAGTGTTATCACGGGAGAGGGTCATCGAATCCAGTGCACTGCTTCTTGTGGACTCTTTCCTGCGATGCTTCCGAATGAGCTATATATTCCGAATCACATGTAGATGACGCTACCATGCTTTTCTTCGAGCAACACGAGGTGACTTGTCCACCATTTTGAATAAATATGTATACAGCTTGAGACTTAGAGTCATCTGGATCTGTGTTAAATCTAGCATCATCGTAACCCTTTATGATGAGATCTTGATCACCTCCATAAATGAGAAACATTTCCTTAGTCCTCTTCAGGTACTTAAGGATATTTTTGACCGCTGTCTAGTGTTCCACTCCTGGGTAACTTTGAAACCTTCTGGCCATACTTATGGCAAGGCTCACATCCGGTCTTGTGCACAACATTGCATACGTCCGGTCTTGTGCTTTTGCTAAGGCATAGGGGACGATACTCATGTTTTCTCTATCTTCCGTAGTTATTGGGCATTGCGTCTTACTCAATTTCACACCTTGTAAGATAGGAAAGAACCCTTTATTGGACTCATCCATTTTTAACTTCTTCAAAACCTTATCAAGGTATGTGCTTTGTGAAAGTCCGTATTAAGCGTCTCGATCTATCCTTATAGATCTTCATGTCTAATATGTATGCAACTTCTCCAAGGTATTTCATAGAAAAACGCTTTTTCAAATGTATCTTCATGCTTTCCTAAAAGGTCTATATTGTTCCCAATCAGCAATATGTAATCCACATATAATATCAGAAACGCTATAGAGATCCCACTCACTTTCTTGTAAATACAACCTTCTTCGTAAACTTGTATGAGCCCAAACGCTTTGACCACCTCATCAAAGCGAAGATTCCAACTCCGAGATGCTTGCACAAGTCCATAAATGGATCGCTGGAGCTTGCATACCTTGTTAGCATTTTTAGGATTGACAAAACCTTTCAGTTGTGTCATATACAACTCTTCCTTAAGGAAACCATTGAGGAATGATATTTTGGCATCCATCTGTCAGATTTCAAAATAAAAAATACAGTTGTTGCTAACATAATCCCGATGGACTTAAGCATCACCACGAATGAGAAAGTCCCATAGTAGTCAACCGCTTGAACTTGTGAAAACCCTTTTGCAATAGGTCTTGCTTTATAGATGGTAATAGTAACGTTCGCGTTCGTCTTTTTCTTAAAGATCAATTTGTTCAGAATGGCCTTACGATCATCAGGTAAGTCGTCCAAAGTCTATACTTTGTTTTCATACAAGTATCCTATCTCGGATTTCATGGCCTATAGCCATTTGTTAGAATCTGGGCCCACCATCGCTTCTTCATAGTTCATAGGTTCACCATTGTCTAACAACATGACCTCCAAGATAGGATTTGTATACCACTCAGGGGGAGCACCTGTTCTTGTTGACCTACGAGGTTCGATAGTAACTTGACCTGAAGCTTCATGATCATCATCATTAGCTTCCTGTTCAATAGGTGTAGGCATCATAGAAACATTTTTTTGTGTCGTGCGACTCTCTAATTAAAGTGATGGTTCAATAACCTCATCAAGTTCTACATTCCTCCCACTTAATTCTTTCGAGTTAAACTCCTTCTCTTGAAAGGATACATTCTTGGCAACAAAGCCCTTGCCTTCGAATCTGAGATACAACGTGTACCCAATTGTATCTTTACGGCATCCTAAGAATACACACTTCCCCGCTTTGGGTTCGAGCTTAACAAGTTGAAGCCTTTTCACATGAGCTTCGCATCCCCAAACTTTGAGAAATGACAACTTAGGTTTCTTGCCAAACCATAGTTCATATGGTGTCATATGAATGCACTTTGATGGCGCCTAATTATAGTGAATGTAGATGTCTCCACAATAGTGGGAAAGGGCTTATAGGTGAACCCTAAAAAGTGGCGGGACCTGTGGGTTACCCGCCACTGCTATGGTTCAGAAAGAGTTGTGGCGGGTGCAGGAGTCCAACCGCCATAGTTGAGGTCATACAAGTGGCAGGTTGTAATATGTGCCCGTCACAGGTAGGCTCTTCCAAAGTAGCCCGCTGTCTCGACAATGCAGTAGCGGTCAAATTAGCACCGCCCACAACTGGTTCTTCCATACTTCTCGTGGGTGGCTATATTCGCTCGTCACAATAATAAATTGGCAAACCGCGCCACCCCATCTAAATTTTATTAAAATTTGCGGTGGCAGGCCACTGCTACCCGCCCGCTATAGTTGTGTTATGCTCCACGCCTAGTGAATCATTACTACCGCATCTGTTCTTGGTTCCTCTGCCCGTCCCTCACTTAGTGAGTTCCTCTCCCCCTCCCCCTTCCGCGTCGTTGTGAGCCTCGCCAGCTGATATGTCCCCAATGTATCTATAATTTTGATTGTTCCATGCTGATATATTATCATTCCAGAATGCTCTTGGGGGTCTTTATTTACCATAATATATTATTTTTCTGCACTAACCTATTGACCCAGTTCCCAGTGCCAATTGATGTTTTCTACGTCTTTTCACTTTTCAGGTTTTCCATACAAACATAGTCCAATTGCCCAGAAAGTTTTTGGTGATTTTTTTTGGACCACAACAAGACCAATGAGCATCAAAAGAAGGCTAGAGGTCTCACAAGGATCCCACAAGCCAACATGGCATGGCCTGGGGGCGGTAGATTGTGCTTCGTTCATGCCCCCCCACCCCCGACTCTATTATTTGACTTATAAATTCTACTCTACCATAAAGACACCAGAGGGAGTCTTGAAACACTTTTTACACCGTCGCAAGTCTTTGTTCCAATGGGAGGCCATCTGGAGCTCTATTTCGGGACCTTATCGGAGGGGGGATTGATCACGGATGGCCTCTTCATAACCCTGTTGCCCTCATGATGATGTGTGAGTAGTTCACCAAAGACCTATGGGTCCAATGCCAGTACCTAGATGTTAATCTCTCTCTCTCTGTCTTTGATCTTCAATACAATGATCATCACATATTCGCTTTGATCCATATGATGTAATTCCTTTTGTGCAGTGCATTTGTTGGGATCTAATGAATTGTGGGTTTATGTTCAGATTATTCATGTTAAATATTCGAGTCTCCTCTGAATACTTATATGATTCTTATGTGCAAGATTATGATAGCTTCATAATTTTCTCTGATCTATTGAAATAGTTTGGCCAACTAGATCGATACTTCACATGACTAGTTCGTTCATCATCATAATGCTTTGCATGATCATATAGAGATGATATAGTTATTGTGGCAAAGACACTATTCATCAAGTTTTTGCTACATGCCATGCTTGATCTTTGAACATCCTCGTACACTACCAGAGGCACTCATTCATAGTCATATCCTCCTATCAGTTTTCATATTGAGTTGTGAGTAAATAAAAGTGTGATGACCATCATTATTAGAGCATTGTCCCAGTCAAGAACTAAAAATGGGGAAGGCCAAATGTGCCTAGCATAATAAAAAAGGATGAGACAAAAAGAGAGAAGGGACTTTGCTACTATCCCTTACCACACTTGTGCCTCAAAGTGGCTCTTTGTTCTTTATATAGAGAGTCTCATGTTATATCGTTCATATGCTAGTGGGAATCACTTTTTCATAAGCTTGGATTGTATATTACCATGTCGAGCTTCCTCAAATGCCCGAGGTCTTCATGAGCAAGCAAGTTGGATGCACACCCCACTTAGCTTCAGTGGAGCTTTCATACACTTATATCTCTTGGGCATCATTTTCATGACAATCCCTACTCCTCGCATCGATATCTATCGATTTGGCATCTCCATAGCTCGTTGGTATGCCTAGTTGATGTGAGACTATGTTCTCTACTTTTACCCCTTTGAAACCTACCACCATATTGTATTCCACCTTTATGCTATGTCTAATGGTTCATGCTCATGTATTACGTGAAGGATAGAAAAGTTGATGCATATTGAAAAAGTACGATCCAATTGCCTAACTTGGACACCATGGTGAAGATGGATCCATGCCTTGTTAATATAATAAAGATTATGGGGGGTAAAACAATCTTTGAGGATCGTATACTTTGAAAATTAATGATTTGCTTCTTATACCTATTAGTATTGCCGTGTTAATGTTTTTTAATTCGTTGTTTCTCAATGAGAATACATGCATAAGGTTATATCATGAATAACATGTCACATAAAAAATGTTGTTTATCATTTACCTACTCGAGGACAAGCGGGAATTAAGCTTGGAGACGCTTGATACGTCCCCAACGTATCTAATGTTTGATGTTGATATATCATCATTATAGAATACTTTTGGGGTATTTATTTACCATTTAATATTATTTTTGAGCATTAAACTATTGACCTAGTGTTGATTGCCACTTGATGTTTTCTACGTGTTTTTCACTTTTCAGGCTTTCCATACCAAACGACGTCCAATTGCCTTGAAACTTTTTGGTGGTTTTTTCTGGTCCAAAAGAAGACCAACGAGCATTAAAAGAAGGTTGGAGGCCTCACAAGGGCCCCACAAGGCATTACAACACAGACTGGGGGTGCCCTGATAGTTTGTGCCTCCCTCGTGGCCCTCCCAACTCCGTTATTTGGCTTATAAATTCTCATCTAGCTTACAAACACCAGAGGGAGGCCCAAAACACTTTTTTTACGCTGCTGCAAGTGTTTGTTCCGATGGGAGGCCATCTGGAGCTCCGTTCTGGCACCCTCCTGGAGGGGGGTCAATCACGGAGGGCCTCTTCATTAACCTTTCTGCCCGCACGATGATGTGTGAGTAGTTTGCCATAGACCTACAGGTCTGTGGCGAGTACCTAGATGACAATCTCTCTCTCTCTTTGATCTTCAATACAATGATCATCGCATCTTCGCTTTGATCCATATGATGTCATTACTTTTGTGCGGTGCATTTGTTGGGATCTGATGAATAGTGAGTTTATGTTCAGATTATTCAAGATAAATATTTGAGTCTCCTTTGACTACTTATATGATTCTTATGTGCATGATTATGATAGCTTCGTTATTCTCTCTGATATTTTAAGAAAAAATAGCTTACTAGATCAATATTTCTTCGGCGGGAGAGGTGCATTGTGGTAGTTCAACCTGGTGAATTTCTATATCCAAGTGACAAAAGGGGACATGAAGCATCTTTGTGTTGCTGCTACTAAGGATAAAATGATGGGATTTATTCATATTGCTTGATTTTACTTTGTCTACATCATGTCATTGTTCTCCATGCAGTACTACTCTGTTTTACTTAATACACTAGATGCATGTTGGATAGCGGTCAATGAGTGAACTAATAGTAACAGTATAGGATCAAAATTATGTCTAGAGGGGGTTGATTAGACTACTTGACAGGATAAAAACTTAGGATTTTCCAAATTTTAAGTGTGGGCCAGTTTTAGCAATGATGACTAGTCTAGTACACCCTACACATGCACATCTAAGAGTATAGGAGTGGAAAGTAAACACATGCAAGTGTAAAATAGAGGGTAAGGTAGGGAGATCAAACACAAAGATTGACATGGAAATTTTTGGCATGGTTCAGATAGGTGGCGCTATCGTACGCCCATGTTAGTGGACACTTCAACCTATGAAGGGTATCGACTGTGAGAGTCCATGGAGGGCTCCACCCACAAGGGGTGCACAAAGAAGTGGCCTTGTCTATTCCACAACGGCTTTCGTCCACACATGACAAGCCTCACTCATGGTAGATCTTCACGAAGTAGGCAATCTCCTTTCCCTTACAAACATCTTAGTTCAACTCCAGAACACGAAGTAGGAGGCTCCCAAGCGACACCTAACCAATCTAGGAGGCACCACCCCAAAAAGTAATAGGTGTGGTAGAACGATGAAATCCTTTCTCTTGTGCTTCTAAACATAGTCTCCTCAACACTGAATCGCTCTGCCTCAAATTTGGTAGGGCAGGAGCGATTAATCCTGTGGAAAGCAACCTGGGGAGGCTAGAAATTAAGGTTCAAATGGTTGGAATGGAATCACTTGATCTCAACACATGAGTAGCTGGCTCTCTCTCAGAAAAATGGATCTGGCAAATGTGCGTGTGTGTGTGTGTGTGTTTTGAGTGCTTCTTCTACCAGTGAGAGGTAGGTGGAGGGGTATATATAGGCATCTCCCAAAATCCAACTGTTGCAACATTATTTCCCAACTCGGTGAGACCGAAATGAAACTTGGTGGTACCGAGTTTCTATAAATGTGGCCACTTTTGAATTCTTGACGAGACCGATATAGGAATCATAGTGGTATCGATACGATGACCTAGACGAGTTTCCAAATCTCGGTGAGACGAAATTCAAAATCGGAAATTCTGATTCTTGAAATCTTCTCAACAGAAAGTTGGTCACTAAACCTCGGTGGAACCGATAGGAATGTTGGTGGTACCGAGATGGTAGGTTTTGGCATAGGTTATGTCAAGTGTAAAATTGGTAGGGCCGAATGGAAATTGTTGGTGGCATCGATTTTGCTCGCTTGGGTTTGAATAGAGATATTTTTTTGGAGAATGGCTGAGTATTTTTGGTGGCTACCTCTAAGTACTTGAGAAACCAATTCAGCATAATACCTCATCACCTTTTAATTGTATTAGCATTCCTATGGACTCAAAGTGATTTCTCCTCACAATCCTATAGCCAAAGCATCTTTGAACTTTTCTTAAATATACTTGGATAAACTCTTTAGTCCAATGGTGCATATGTCGTGATTAATTAACAGAACCACCTTAGAGAGCAATTGTGCTTTCAAAATCCCCATTTTTGGTGATTGATGACAACATATAGATCAAAGCTTCGGTAAAAGATATAATGAATGATTAGCATCAACGCTTTGAGAAGTATGTGAAAAGAAAGAGGTCCTCCTAAATTTGAGCATTATTTTAAATTTGCGGTTGAATGAAAATGCACAATCGATTAGGATCATGGGTTACTCTTCCATGCCGCATACAACTTGGTGTTGCACATAAAAGATATGAAAGAGTAGTAATGCACATAACAAAAAACAAGACGTGAAAGATCAACATGTAGATAGCTCAAAATTAATAACATGAAAGCATCAAAAAATCATAGCGTATGATCAAACACATAGAATAAGTCATCCAAAAGACCAAAAGTTTTGAAAAACCAAACGAGAGCAAATAAAGTGCAAAGCTCTCCCTCTCGAAGCCCTATTTGATCTATACACTTCTCCCCCTTTGGCAACAAGTTACCAAAAAGTTCGAAGGTCTAGAACTAAGCGTCTCTCTGGGCACGATCTCCTCCAGTAACTGAAGATGGAGTGGACAAGAGAGCATTGATGAAGGCTTCTACATATGTCGGTTGAGCTGGAGGTGTAGACACTAGAGGTGTAGGAGTAGGAGCTGAAGCTTGAGCTAACGAAGATGTTTGGCTTCCGGTACTCGCACATCTGTTGACCTTGTCTGGGTTCTCAACTGAGTGGTAGTAGGAAGAAGTGAATCATGATCCCCATCATCACTTCTGGAGCATGGAATCTTCATTGGGTCAACTTCATGCTGAAGTTCCTCAATAGTGGTGGTCAACTCCATCACCTTAATATCTAGGTCATGTAATTTTGTCTCCACGTTTGTCTCTAGGCTCTTCTGGTTCAGCAAGATCTCAGAAACATTCTTCTCTATCCCTTGGATGCTGCTGACCAAGAAGGATATCTTCTCATCTCTGGTTTAGAGCTGTGGGGGTTGAGGTGGAGCATTCTTAGCAGCCTCTACAACTGCTGCCTCTGCTCCCTCTCTAGCAGTAGCTGAGATGGGATGGGTATCATCCATCACAACTTCATTGTCCTCAGTATCAGGCTGGAGTGGAAGGTGGGGACGATCAAGTAGATATGCATGCTTGCCAATCTTGGCATTGATGAGCATTTGAATGTATGGAGCATATCCCCAAGATCTCTTGTGATCAGCAGCAGTCCTCTTGACAGTCTCAACTAATCATCTTCTAATCATCTTCTCGTCACCTGACTTGGGCATTAGGTTGTGTCTCATGATTGTGTTTGTAGTGGGTATTCCTGCTTGCAAAAATAGACAAAGCCAAGTTTGTGAGACGACAGATAATGACTGGGCACATGCTTGTACATGTTGGCCAGGGAGTTGTGATTCATTTTGAGTTGTAAATACACATCCAAGTCCTCTTCTCGTGCTTTAGTAACACCAATGATAGTGGCCCATTCATCAAGTGTAGACTCATACCGGTGACCCCCAATCATCCAAACAATTCTTCCATCTGGACAGAAATGAGCAGCGGAATAGAATTGCATGATCATCTCTTCATTCCATGCAGTCATCTCTTTGCCAACAAAATCTTCAATATCAACCATCCTGAAATTTTTCTCTCACATGAGAAAAATAGTGTTCATTAGCCTTGATGTATTCCCAATCAACATATCTCATGTCGCTGACTACAAAATTCTTATCAAGCAACACTGTCTCATAGAAATCTTGTTGTTCCCTTGTGTGAAAGCGGGGATCAACAACAATTCTCCTTCTCACATCATATGGATCAACAGACCTCCACTTCCTCAGACATGCATCTTTCCTCTTCTTCATGTCCTCAACAACTAGGTGAGATGCATAATGAGTTGGGAGATGAGGTACCAGCTTCATAAGCACAAGGGCATCCTCATCTTCCTCAGCAGCAAAATCTCTGGATGCAGAGTCTTTGTTTTTCTAAGATGTAGAAATATCCTTGGTAGTCCTCTTGGGAGCTATAGGCTTCTTAGGAGCAGAAGATTCCTTGGGAGGAGAAGGATTCTTTGTTATAGCATCAACCATCAGCTTTGTCTTCTTTGGAGGTGGAACCTCAGTTGGGATTTCTTCCTTGTCATCAGCTTTCAAAGTCTTTGCTCGATCATCATACATAGAGGTTTTCCTACCAATGACATGAATGGTTCTCTTCTGGCTCTCTTTACACCTAGTTTATTGTTAAGCCTTGCCTATGAAGCTCTAGTGTCAGGAGGTTTAGCATACTCCTTCCTCATAGTCTTCGTGACTGTGGTCTTCTCCTTCTCCTTCTAGGGAGCAGATTCCTCACGGATGAAATCAGCACTTCTTCATCAGAATTGAGCTTCCTTCTGGACCTGGTAGCTGTCTTGGGAATGCCATGGGAGCTGGGAGTACCTGGATCAGAAGGGGTCCTCTCAGGACTAGTGCCTGAGTCAGTTTCAGCATGGGGCCCACTAAAGGTGTTCTGACTATTCTCTGAACCTGACATCTTGCAAGACCAAGAAGACAACGAGACGGGCAGACTCGCAGACAAGCTCACCCTGTGAAAAGATAAGCATCACAAAATTGCAGAAGTTTTGTCAAATTTGTAATCTAAAATTTTTTGTTTTAACTTTCATCAAAATAGAATTTTGGTTCCGCAGAGTAAGAAATTTTGAAGCCACCGAGACACATGTCATTTTTAAGAGAAACTTGGAACCCTTTTCGGTGAAACCGAAAAAGAGAACTCGGTTCCACCGAGAACATTCTCAGTAACGCTAAAACCAAACTAGTAAGACCGAGTTTGGCAACTTGGTGACACCGATATTCAATCTTGCGGACAACTAACCCTAAAATTTTCTTTGCTCGCTAAGCTAAAGAATTTTTCTACATGATAGAACTTGTGACAATTGTGGGAAGATAATGGCAGTGCCTAATTGCGCAAGGAATCAAATTGGAGCTAAAAAAGGAGATCGAGTCCATACCCTAACTCGGCAAGCATTCGCTATGGCGATAGTGGTGGTGAATAATCCGTAGGTGGCGCGGACTCCTAGTGAAGGCGCATGGGAGAATCAAGTAGACGTCCGAGGACAAGGGCGAGGAAATAAAGGGGTGCGGCTGTTTCGGCGTTTGAAGAATATTTCAACCGTCAGGCTCCACTGGTATCACTACAGGAATTAGCTTCTTTGCCATCCGCCATAACAGACGGCAAAGAGGACCCCACTGACAGCAAAGCTCTTTGTCGTCAGCCTCCTGTCGGCAAAGATTCCACGTCAGCTTACAACGACATTGTAGCTTCTTTGTCGTCAGCATTCCCTAAGAGGACGACAAAGCTCTTTGCCGTCAGTATCTGGCACCGAGCAGTCGGCAAAGAATTTGAGATGGCAGCCGACAGGCAACGCCTCCATTAGGGCTAACGGAGGCTTTGCCGTCTGCTTGCCCCGTAGCCTTTGCCGTCTACTTCCCCCATAACAACCCAACCGTTTTTCTTCTCTTTGTCGTCAGCCTCCCCGGGCAGCAGACGACAAAGAAGCTATATGGCCAGCTGCTACTACCCGGGGTGCACAGCCTGGTGCCATGTGGAACCTTTGCCGTCGACCAGCTGATGGCAAAGCATTTTGCCATCAGCTGGTAGACGGCAAAGAGCCCATATATCTTCTGTTTTGTTTGTTTTTTATTATTTCGCAGCAAATATATGATATATATTTCACAGCACATATATGATATATATTTCACAACACCTATATATAGTTCACAACATATATATAATATACATATAAAGTTCATCAATGTACATCCCATATATCGAAAGAACCAACAAACAAAGTTTTACACTGTTCATCCATAGATACATATACATATAGTTCGACATTGTTTATCAACTCAAATGAAAACTAGAACTAATAAGGCACTCCATGAATGCCAGCTTCCATGCATGTAGTACATGCAATCTGCAAAAATGTGAATAAGAAAGTCAGAAGAAGAACAACATATGATATTTTAGAGGAAAACAAGCTAAGAATATAATATTCATTAGCTAACCAAGGTTCTGATGCCATTTTGAGCTTATTATGTCATTTTGGTGCTAAATGGGCTAATTATGTCATTGTTGGGGAAAATAAGGTAAGGAGAATATGAAAGAGGAGAATAAAGAGGAGGAGAGAAGAAGAAGAAGAAATCAAGAAGAAGGAGAAGAAGAAGAAGAAGGAGAAGGAGGAGAAGGTCTTCTCCTCCTTCTCCTTCTTCTCCTCCTTCTCCTACTCCTCCTTCTCCTTCTTCTTCTCTTCTTCTTCTTCTTCTTCCTTCTTTTCATTTTTCCTATTTCTTCTCCTCTTCTCGTCTTGTTGGAGCTAAATTATCTAATTATGTCGTTTTGGAGCTATATGGGCTAATTATGTCATTTTAGAGGAAAACAAGCTAAGAATATAATATTCATGAGCTAACCAAGGTTTTTATGCCATTTTGAGCTTATTATGTCATTTTGGAGGATAATTAGCTAAGTTGTGAGCTAACCAATGTTCTTATGATATTTTTACCCTAACTAAGCTAATTATGTCATTTTGGAGGATAATTAGCTAAGTATGTCTTTGTTCGGGAAAATAATCTACGTAGAAGAAGAAAGAGAAGAAGCAGGAAGATAAGAAGAAGGAGGGGGAGGAGGAGGAGAATGATAAGGAGGAGGAGGAGAATGATAAGGAGGAGGAGGAGAAGAAGAATAGAAGAATAAGGAGAAGAAGAAGGAGAGAATAAGGCGAAGAAAGAGAAGAAGGAGGGAGAAGAAGGAGGAGAGAAGAAGGAGAAGAAGGAGAAGAAGGAGGGCTCCTTCTCCTCCTCCTCCTTCTCCTTCTTGTTCTCTTCTTGTTCCCTTTTTTTCTTCTTCCTTCTTTTCATTTTTCCTATTTCTTCTTATTCTTATTCTCCTCCTACTTGTCCTCCTCCTCCTCCTCCTCTTCTCCTCTTCTTCCTCCTCTTCTTCTTCTTCTTCTTCTTCCTCTTATTTCTATTTATATTTTTCTTTATCCTCTTCTTCTACATATTTTTCTTTTCATCTTTTTTCTCTCCTTCTCCTTCTTATTTTTTTCTTTTTCTCTTCTTCTCTTCTTCTTCTCTTCTTCTCTTCTTCTTTTCTTCTTCTCCTCTTCTCCTCTTGTTGGAGCTAAATTATCTAATTATGTCTTTCTAGAGCTATATGGGCTAATTATGTCATTTTAGAGGAAAACAAGCTAAGAATATAATATTAACGAGCTAAGCAAGGTTGTTATGCCATTTTGAGCTTATTATGTCATTTTGGAGCTAAATGGGCTAATTATGTCATTGTTGGGGAAAATAAGGTAAGGAGAATAAGAAAGAGCAGAAGAAAGAGGAGGAGGAGAAGAAGAATAAGAAATCAAGAAGAAGGAGAAGAAGAAGAATAAGGAGAAGGAGGAGAAGGAGAGGAAGGTCTTCTCGTCCTTCTCCTTGTTCTCCTCCTTGTTCTCCTCCTCATCCTTCTCCTTCTCCTTCTCCTCCTCTTCTTCTTCTTCCTTCTTTTAATTTTTCCTATTTCTTCTCCTCTTCTCCACTTGTTGGAGCTAAATTATCTAATTATGTATTTTTGGAGCTATGTGGGCTAATTATGTCATTCTAGAGGAAAACAAGCTAAGAATATAATATTCATGAGCTAACCAAGGTTTTTATCCCATTTTGAGCTTATTATGTCATTTTGGAGGATAATCAGCTAAGTTGTGAGCTGACCAATGTTCTTATGATGTTTTTACCCTAACTAAGCTAATTATGTCATTTCGGAGGATAATTAGCTAAGTATGTCTTTGTTGGGGAAAATAATCTACGTAGAAGAAGAAAGAGGAGAAGCAAGAAGAGAAGAAGAAGGAGAAGGAGGAGGAGGAGAAGGAGGAGAAGGAGAATGAGAAGGAGGAGGAGGAGAAGAAGAATACAAGAAGAAGAAGAAGAAGAAGGAGAAGAAGGAGGAGAGAAGAAGGAGAAGAAGAAGGAGAAGAAGAAGGAGAAGAATACGGAGAAGAAGAAGGAGGAGAGAAGAAGGAGAAGAAGGATTGCTCCTTCTCCTTCTTCTCCTTCTTTTTTTTCTTCTCTCCTTCTCCTTCTTCTCATTCTTTTTTTCTTCTCTCCTCCTCCTCCTCCTCCTCTTCTTCTTCTTTTCTTCTTCTCCTCTTCTGTTAGGTTTTCAAAGATATACAACGAACTGTTCTGCCATTCTTCGACATCCGACGTTATTGGTTTCGAAGCACCGGTTGGTGCGAGCTTCCCTTTGAATAGGCTGAGATTGGACCCACCTTTTTTAGGGTCTGCATCATTGTGTCGAGACTTCGGATTATGCAAATGATGATTTTCGGCTTCGTAGTGTGGTGTCACAAAGTTTGCCACCTCCTCAGTAATGAATGCCTCAGCCATCGATGCTTCAATTCTACGCTTTTTTTTACATTTATTTCAAAGCGTGTTCCGCATCGTCTCAGTTGCATAGCACCAACGATTTTCCACGGGCCCACCCAATCTTGCCTCGGTCGGTAGATGTAAAATCAAATGTTGCATTGGATTAAAGAAGCCTGGCAGAAAGATCTTCTCTAACTTGCACAACAACTCCGGTGCAAACTCCTCCATGTCATATACCACGCTTGGCGATAATTCTTTCGCACAAAGAACACGGAAGAAATAGCTCAGCTCTGCCAGAACTAGCCATTTATCCTCAGGAATAAAGCCACGTAACATCACCGACATTACGCGCTCTAGCCAGATGTGCCAATCATGACTCTTGAGACCAAAGATTTTCAATTTTTTCAAGAGTCGCTCTCCTCTTTAGATTCGCTGCATACCCATGGGGGAACATCAAGTGCATTTTGACCCACAAGATAATTTCCCTCATAGCTGGCCTTCCAAGATTGAACCAGGCCTTTGACTTCGACCACTTTTGCTTTCCTTTGCCTTCTCGCATGTTTTGTAACGGCCTATGACATAGTGTCTCTTGATCGAATTTAGCCTTAGTATTATCCTTTGTCTTCCCATCTATGTCGAACAATGTACCAAAAATAGCGTGTCCGATATTCATTTTAGTGTGCATCATGTCGATATTGTGTGGAAGAAGGAGGTCTTTGAAGTAAGGCAGATCCCAGAAGCATGGCTATTGAGTCTAGGCGTGTTTTGAATTATACCCCTTGAAATACCCTGGACGCTCTGGATCAGGCTCGAGGGTGTTTAACTGATCCAGGATCTGTTGGCCTGTCAACGCAGGTGGTGCTAAGTTTTTGACAACTTTACCTTTGGTAAAGTTCTTCTTGTCTTTTCTGAACTGATGGTCAGGATCCAGGAACTGTCTATGCAAGTCAAAGCAAGAATACTTCCGCCCCTCCTGCAACCAATGAAACTGAAGAGCTGCTTTGCATTGGGGGCACGGGAACCTTCCATGCACACACCATCGAGAGAATAGTGCATACGCCGACAAGTCATGCATAGAGTACATGTACCACACATGCATTTTGAAGTTTTGTTTTCTAGAGGCATCGTATGTCTTGACCCTGTTATCCCAAGATTCTTCCAATTCATCCTTAAGCAGCTGCAGGTACACATTCATATTCTTCCCCGGATAATTGGGCCCTGGAATTATCAACGTTAGAAATATGTTCTTTCTTTGCATAATCTGCCCGGGGGGGAGGGGGGAGATTGAGTGCAATGACAAATACACGCCAACAACTGTATTGGGTTGCCGTCATGCCAAAGGGATTAAAACCATCCGTGGCGACGTAGACTCGAGGATTCCTTGGATCTGTCGCTTTATCCTGATGCAATCCATCAAAATGTTTCCACGCTTCCCCATCCGATGTGTGTACCGCCATCTTATTCCCATCCGCAGCTAGTTCGGTTCTTTTGCCCAATTTGTGCCATGTCATCTGTCTGGTTGTCTCTTCGACCATGAAAAGACGTTGAAGCCTTGGTACGATTGGCATATACCGAAGAAGACAAACTGCGATTTTGGTCTGCTTCTTCTCACCCATACCGTTGTCTACCACAACATACCTGCAAGACTCGCAATTGGGACAGTAGTCCAAGTGTGCATACTCCTTCCTAAATAACACACATCCTTTCTCACATGCATCTATCTTCTCATAGGGCATCTTAAGTACACGATGTATGTTGTCCGACTGTTACAGGTTTGCAGGCATCACATGGCCTTTGGGTAGGTAGCGTCCAAATAGTTTCATCATCGCGTCGTAGCATTCTCTTCCGAAGTTGAACTTGGCCTTCAGAGACAAAACTTGTGCAATTGCATCCAGCTGAGAAAGCTCAGTGTGCTCATGGAGAGGACATTTTGAAGACTCCAACAATTCATAGAAGGCCTTTGCAGATTCCTCCATCTCATCTTCCGAATCCCAAGCATCATCAAAGTATTGCACCATGTCTTCGATCCCGGTACCACGCTCGTCGGTTTGATGACGGACCACCTCAGCTCTCGTGCGTTTTATAGACTCACCATGGAATGTCCACATCGTATAATTAGGCTTCAAACCCCTCCTCTGCAGTTGTTCAATCGTTACAGCCTCTGTCATCTTTTTATAGTTGTCGCATCTAGGACAGGGGCTATAGTTTCTTTCCTGGCCATTTGCAAAGGCGGCTTTCACAAATTCCTTGGTTTTTAGAAACCATTCTTTCGTCATCTCTTTCTGACTAGGGTAACCGGTATACATCCACGCACGATCAGTCATCTTGCCTAGCTACTAAAGACACAAGAAATATATTTATATCTAATTTAGCATATATATTCATCAGTTAATCAAGTTTGCCATTTTTATTACGTCCATGCAACCTACACGCTGATAGGTAAAGATAGCTCCTAATCCCACCCGAGTATGTGTAGATTGGGTTCGTTTTCCCATGCTCTGCTCCGGGTCCAACGCAAAATTTCGGAAGCACCTCCCCGCTGTTCTCCTGATACAGGTCTCCGCAATAAACATAGAGGATGTGTATCCGGAGAACAACATGGAGGCATTGACGAAATTATGCATCGGATCCGGACCAAAGCATATGGGAAAATGAACCCAATCTAGACATACTTGGGCTGTCCATGGATAATGTTGGACAATTCGAAAGAATCACAATTATCAATATAAGAAAATGCATGCATATTTATATCTGTAACCCTTTCGAACGGGAGACGCATACTGGTCACGCATACTGATAAATTAATTTAATTACCTAAATCTAGCAAGTTTCATCCGAAAACCGACCCACCGTAAATGAAGGGGCGAGGTGGAGATGACATTTGTACTGACCCACGAATGGAGGGGAGAGCTCGTAAAACGCACGGGGAGGTCTTCGCACAACACACCTCACAACAACGAGACAACTGTCACATGTAAATCCACCCGATCAACACAAATATGCTAATTATGTCTTTTTGGAGCTATATGGGCTAATTATGTCATTTTAGAGGAAAATAAGCTAAGAATATAATATTCATGAGCTAACCAAGGTTTTTATGCCATTTTGAGCTTATTATGTCATTTTGGAGGATAATTAGCTAAGTTGTGAGCTAACCAAGGTTCTTATGATGTTTTACCCTAACTAAGCTAATTATGTCATTTTGGAGGATAATTAGCTAAGTATGTCTTTGTTGGGGAAAATAAGCTACGTAGAAGAAGAAAGAGAAGAAGCAAGAAGAGAAGAAGAAGGAGAAGGAGGAGAAGGAGAAGGAGGAGGAAAATGAGAAGGAGGAGGAAAATGAGAAGGAGGAGGAGGAGAATAAGAAGAGAAGAAGAAGGAGAAGAAGGAGACGGAGGAGGATACAAGAAGGAGAACAAGAAGGAGAAGAAGGAGGGAGAAGAATAAGGAGGATAGAAGAAGGAGGGAGAAGAATAAGGAGGAGAGAAGAAGGAGGGCTCCTTCTCCTCCTCCTCCTTCTCCTTCTTCTTCTCTTCTTCTTCTCTTCTTCTTCTTCTTCCTTCTCTACATTTTTCCTCTTTCTTGTCCTCTTGTCCTCTTCTTCTTCTTCTTCTTCTTCCCCTCCTCCTCCTCCTCTTCCTCTTCTCCTCTTCTTCCTCCTGTTCTTCTTCTTCTTCCTCTTATTTCTATTTCTATTTTTCTTTATCCTCTTCTTCTACTTATTCTTCTTTTCTTCTGTTTTATCTTCTTCTCCTTCTTTTTTTTCATCTTCTCTTCTTCTCTTCTTATCTTCTTCTTTTCTTCTCCTCCTTCTTATTTTTTTCTTCTATTCTTCTTCTTCTTCTTCTTCTTCTTGTCCTTCTTATGTTTTTCTTCTCCTCTTCCTCTTCTTCTTCTTCTTCTTCTTCTTCTTCTTCTTCTTCTTCTTCTTCTTCTTCTTCTTCTTCTTCTCTTCTTCTTCTTCTTCTTCTTCTTCTTCTACTTCTTCTTCTTCTCCTCCTCCTCCTCCTCCTCCTATTCTTCTCCTTTTCTCCTCCTCCTCTTCTTCTTATTCTTCCTCTTCTTTCTATTAAGCTAACTAACTACAACAACTACTACAACAACTACAATAACAATAACTACTACAACAACTACAATAACAAGAACAACTACTACAACAATAATAAAAAATCAACTTTGTAGTTATAATCTAATTCCAAAAATCTAAATAACAAATATTTAATTTTCCCGTGGGGGGTGTGTGTGGGTTCACCGGCAGAGGTGGCTGTGGCGTCGTGGGTGGCGGGGCCGGGGGTGTTGGGGCGGCGGGCCGGCGCCGGGGGTGTTGGAGCTGCAGGGCGGCGCCGGGGGCGGTGGGGCAGCGGCGCCGGGGGGGGGGGGGCGACGGTGGTGGCCGCGGTGGACGTCGGGGAGAGGAGTGGAAGAGAGTGGGGGTGAGCCGTTACACAGTGAGTGAGAGAGAGAGAGAGGGGCGGGGTGGGGGCAAAGAGTCGTTATGGAGTTAGCTCTTTGTCGTCTGCCGGCGGACGGCAAAGAGTCTATACTCTTTGTCATGTGCCTCCGGCCTCTTTGCCGTCCGCTAGCACACGAGAAAGAACGTACTCCAGTTTGACCTAATGTCCCCGCGGTCAGGTGGGCCCCACCTATATATTTGCCGTCTACTTTGCGGCTCTTTGCCGTCCGTTGCTGACGGGAAAGATGTGAATGATGGCAAAGACCATCTATGCCATCAGCCATTTCTTTGTCATCCGCTTTGTGGCAGCTGACGGCAAAGACACTCTTTGCCATCTGCTGGCTGGTGGCAAAGAATTGGCACACGACAAAAAATTGAATTCCAGTACTATATATATCTCTCTTTGTTATCGGTGACACCAAGATGAGTTTTTCAGTGCCACCGAGATCCACAACTGTCAGCTGAAAGTGAAACTCAGTGAGGCTGAAAAGCTAAACTCGGTTGCACTGAGATGATAAAACCTGATCAACCCTAGGCTTTGTTGGGACCGAGATCTTGTGGTTGGTCACACCGAGATGCACTTTGGGAGGTTTTGGAATTCATCCCTTTTCGAGACGGATCTTGGAGTGCTCCTCACACAGAGTGTCCCTGAAGTGCTTCCTCAAATTTTGTGATGAAGAATGAATGGAATTTGAGAGGAGAAAGCATATATAGCTAGAGAAGGGTACTTGGGCATTCTTGTATAGCCAATTGGCCAAAATAAATAGTAAGCCAAATAACATCAACTGGATATCCTCGAATGAGAAAAATATGCATACCAACTTTCTCACATCATAAGATGTCGAATACAACATGGTGACCATGCACAAACATTCTAGCATCTATGAAGCACTTTGACAATGACGAAGTCATCTATATATGAGTATATTGACCTAGGAGTCAAGTAAGAATACGTGATCATAGCTCATACTCATCTATTAAGAAAAACTGGGGTTACCACTTTTACATAATGCATTAATGTGTTCACATCATTTAGGAGATGCTTATACTCAAGTCTTAGAGTAAAGCTCCCCGTAGATGTGACATCCCCCTAAGAGGGATACACTAATCTTGGGTTTTGTCGTAGAAGACTTCAAGTAGGTGTAGTATTGGTGGATGCTCATTGTTGATGAATGCATCTTGAGTTGGGAGCAATCCTTGTTGTTTCTTACTCTTGTCACCTACATCGGTTAGTCCCAAAGCAAAAGTAACAAATGCAAGGATATCTATGGACATGGAGTGAATTACATGGGAGGTAATGTCCAAAGATGCATTGATTATCTTGTCCCTTTCACACCTTTGAGGGAACATGTGACTCCCTGAACTAACTCATATGGTTGGAGTTTATTGTGTATAGTCACCCCTCAAGAACTTTGTAGTTCTTCCTCTTCGGGGCCCACACCACGTTGATGGGGATCCTTGGAGTTGTGGTAGCACTAGATGAGGTAGTACTAGAAGTGTCTTTGGGAACCCACTCGACCATGGCTTGGGGTTCTTCCTCAAATGAGTCAATCTCCTCTTGAAGCTGTTCCTTGCCCTTGTGGTCTTGTGGTAGAAGGCCATATTGAGAGCTTGTTCCCTTGGGAGGAGTAGGATCATACTTCTCCTCTTTAGGAACAAACTTGGGAATGGGATATGGACCTTCTTCCCAAACAACTTCGTTGACAATGAAGTAGCCAACACCTTGCTTCTTCCGATGTCCTCCTTGATTGCGCACAATTTCTTTGAATTGTTTACTTCCAGCAAGGCTCTTGAAGACACCTCTATATATAATCCCTTTCAATAAATCGTTTTCTTTATCAAGTGTAACTTGGCTAAGAGCATCATTAGTGGAATCAAGAGAGCTACTAGCAATAACATCATTAGATCTAGCTTTAGCATTGTTGTTACTAGATGAAGGAACTTTCTTGCCTTTGTTACTAGTGTTCTTAGGTTTAACTTGTGGAACAAGATTAGACAAGAGTTGATTGCTTTTAGAAACTCATGCTCTTCTTTTGAAGATCATCATTGCTTGCTTTTAGAAACTCATGCTCTTGGTTTATATTTAGCTTTTCGAAGTGTAGCTTCTCATGCGTTCTTGCAAGCTCTCTATTATCTTCTAGAGTAGTTTCATTCTTAAGATTGTTTAATTCTTTACTTAGTCATTCAATTTATTTCATATCATCATCATTCGATTTCTCTTGACTAGAATGAATATTTTCAATGTTATCACTAGTCTTATCAAAGAGCAAGTCATCTTCTCCTAACAAGCCGTCCTCATCACTATCAAAGTCAGTACTCCAGGTGTGATACCTTGGGGCCTTTTTCCATGAATCATCTTCCAATCCCTTTATTTGGTCAATCAAATAAGTCGTGGGAGTTGGAGGAAATGAGTACAATGCTGACAACACCTTCATCTTGACTATAGTCGGAGTTGGAGTGATAGCTTCTCTCGGACTAATTGTCAGACTCGGAGCCGGAAACCCATTCACCAACCGGAGTTTGATGTCTTATTCTTGAACTACTCTTGGTGTACTTGTCCTTCTTCTCCGATTCTTTGCCTCTCCGGGAGTGTCTTCGTTCAAAATGATCTTCTCTACTCCTTCTCTCTATGCGAGGTGACTCATCTCTTGATCTTCGTCTTCTAGGTGACTCTTCTATTTGTTTTTGGGGAGCCGAGCACCCATTGGGAAAGTGTTCGGGCTTTCCATACTTGTAGTAGTTTTTGTCACGACTAGACGAAAGCTTCTCATCGTATCTTGAGCTTGCGCTTCTTTCTTTGCCACTACTCTTGTTGAATTTTTTCACCATGAGGATGATCTCTTCATTGGTAATGAGGTTGTTACTCGAAGTAACGGGGGCATCGCGTGAAACTTTGTAAGCACCACTTGACTTCTTGTGCAACTCATGTTTGTCCTTGAGAGACATTTCATGAGCAACAATCCTTCCAATGACTTCGGTTCACTTGAGAACCTTGTAGTTTGGATTAATGTGCACATAGTGTAATATCTTCCATCCAAGGCTCTAAGTATCTTCTTGATGATGAATTTGTCAGTCATCTGTTCACTTCCTAAACCGGCAATCTCATTTGTGATGAGAGCTAGCACAGAGTATATCTCAGCAAATCCTTCACTATCCTTCATCTTGAACTTGTCAGGCTGACTTTGAAGCACATCCAACTTAGATTCCGTGACAGAATCAGTTCCTTCATGCATATCAATCAAGGTATCCTAAATTCCCTTTGCAATCTCAAGGGGATTGATTTTATTGAATTCTTATGGACACAAGGAGTTGAACAGAATATCACAGGCTTGAGCGTTGAATTGCAGCATCTACAGTTCTTCCATTGTCGCATCACGATCCGATTATTTTCCTTCTCCGAAGAAATCACCTTGCACACCAACACGAACAACAGCCAAAACGACAGCATTATGACCAACAATATGCATTTTCATCTTATGCTTCCAATTAGCGTAATTAGGGCCATCGAAAGACGGATATCTAAGAGTATAGCAGTGGAAAGTAAAAAATGCAAGTGTAAAGTAGAATGAAGGTAGGGAGATCAAACTCAAAGGTTGACAAGGCAATTTTTTGCATGGTTTTGATAGGTGGAGCTATCGTACATGCATGTTAGTGGAGACTTCAACCCACGGAGGATAACGGTTGCGAGAGACCATAGAGGGTTCCACCCACAAGGGGTCCACAAATAAGCAGCCTTGTCTATTCCACCATGGCTTCCATCCAAACAGGACTGGCCTAACTCATGGTTGATCTTCATGTAGTATGCGATCTCCTTGCCCTTACAAACATCTTCTTCAACTCCACAACACGAAGCAGGAGGCTCCCAAGTGACACCTAACCAATCTAGGAGGCACAAACCTCCGAAAGGTAATAGATGTGGTAGAAAGATGAACTCCTTGCTCCTGAGCTTCTAAAGATAGTCTCCTCAATAGTCAATCGCTCTCTCTCAAATTTGGTAGGGGTAGGAGACATTGATCTTGTGGAAAGCAACTTGGGGAGGCTAGAAATCAAGGTTCAAATGGTTGGAATGGAATCTCTTGATTTGAACACATGAGTAGGTGGCTCTCTCTCAAAAAATGGATCTGGCAAGTGTGTGTGTCTTTTGTGAGTGCTTCATCTACTAGTGAGAGGTAGGTGGAGGGGTATATATAGGCATCTCCCAAAATCCAACCGTTACAATATTATTGCCCAACTTGATGACACCGAAATGAATCTCGGTGGTACTGAGTTGTACTAAATGTGGCAACTTCTGAATTCTCGGTGAGACCGATATAGGAATTTATATGGTACAGATACGATGACCTAGACCAGTTTGAAAATCTCGGTGAGACCGATTTCAAACTCGGAAATTCCGATTCTTGAAATCTTCTCAACATAAAGTTGGTCACTCAATCTCGGTGGCATCGGTAGGAATGTTGGTGGTACCGAGATGGTAGGGTTTGGCATACGTTATGTCAAGTGTAAAATTGGTAGGACCGAATGGAAATTGTTGGTGGCACCGTTTTGTTGGTTTGCGTTTGGACAGAGATTTTTTGTGGGAGAATGGCTGAGTATTTTTGGTGGCTACCTCTAAGCACTTGAGCAACCAATTCATCATAATACCTCATCCCCTTTTAACAGTATTGGCTTTCCTATGGACTCATAGGGATTTCGCACAAATATAAAATGTAGAGTCTTCTTGCTTGAAGCTTGAGCCAATCCTGTTCCTTTCTTGCAACAAGGGGCATATCCTCGCAATCCTATAACCAAAGCATATTTGAACTTTTATGGAATATACTGGGATAAACACATTAGTCCAATGATACATATGGTGTGTTTAATTACCAGAACCACCTTAGGTCGCAATTGTGCTTTCAAATAGGTGCAGCTAGGAGTCGGCCTATTTTCTTATGGATGTGATGCCTATATACACATGATCATTTCCATGAATATCACATTACTATCCCCTTTTCTGTCAATTGCCCAACAACAGTTTGTTTACCCACGGAATGTTTTTTTCATGAGAGATGCCATTAGGGAAAGCTATGGCCCCCGGGTCTATTCACAACATATTGATAAAACCTTAATTACCTTTCCGCCATTTACTTGTTTTTATTTTATCTAGCAATATACAATTATCGACACACCTCACTTTCTTGCAAATAACAAGACAAGACGATTGACAGCCCTCTTGCCCCCGTTGGGTGCAAGTTGTTTGTTCTTTTGCGTGCATCCGATGAAGATGCTTGTGGTTGATATTCCTATTGGTTCGATAAACCTTGTTTTCATAACTAAGGGAAATACTTACCCACATTGTGCTACAATAACTCGTTCCTCTTCACGGAAAACCCAACGCAGATCACAAGTATGAGGAGGGATTTCACGTGTCGTTGCCATGGAATATCATCACTAACTACCAAGTAACTCCACACAAAATTTCATTCACTTGTTCCTCTTTTTATTTCCTGTTATATTTATTTTGTCTCATAAAAAATAATAAAAATAAAAATATTTACCTTTGCTTGCTTAGCTTTTCACTAGATTGAATCTTAGTTCTCTAGTTTGCTTATCTTGCTTGTTACTTTGCTTGTTCGGTCACCATGTCTCAAGATACTACTAAGTTGTGTGACTTATGAAATATTAATAACAACTATTTTATTAATACTCCTATACCACCCGCTACTAGTGCGTATGCGTTTGATATTAATGCTGCATTGCTAAATCTTGTCATGAAAGAGCAATTTTCGGGAAGTCCCAATAAGGATCCCGCTTCGTATCTCAATACCTTTGTTGAACTTTGTGATATGAAAAATAAAAAGTACATGGATAATGATATTATGAAATTAAAATTGTTTCCTTTTCATTAAGAGATAAATCTAAAGCTTGGTTTTCATCTTTACCACGTAATAGTATTTGAACACGGGATACATGTAAAGGTGCTTTTATTGCCAAGTATTTTTCCTCTTGAAAAAATCTTCTTCTTTAGAAATAAAATAATGAATTTTACATAGAAAGATCATTAACTTGTTGCACAAGCTTGGGAGAGGATGAAATAGATGATAAGAAATTGTCCAACGCATGGCTTCAAGTTGTGGATGATTAATGAAAATTTCCATGCTGGACTAAACTTTGTGTGTAGAAATCTTCTAGATTCTGCTGCACGTGGTACCTTCATGGAGGTGACCTTAGAGAGGCCACCAAACTTCAGGATAAAATCATGGCCAACTCTTTTCAAGTGCATACCAAAAGAGCTCCAACTCATAAGAAGATAAATTCTGTTGAGGAAATCGCTACCTTGAGTGAAAAACTGGATGCTCTTATGAATTTGGTTGCTAATAAAAATAATCATGTTGATCCTAGTGATATGCCCTTGTCTACCTTGATTGAACAAAACAATGATGGTATTGATGTGAATTTTGTCTCGTGAAATAATTTCAACAATAATGCTTATAGGGGTAATTTCAATGCTAGGACATATCCCGGTAGTAATACTGATGGTTATGCTTAACGCCCAAGATGTGATCGCATCCTTATTTTGGCACGAGGGCCTCGACAGGGATAGAAGCGCATCTCTTTGTTTCACAAGAATGGATATTGTTATGAGTACATGCAAATAAGAGTTGAGTATATGGAGTTGGCTTACACACGCCACAAGCTACAACAAGATCATCTCAAATAAAACAATACATTCAACCACCAAGTAGAAGAGCACGGTCGGACTACGGAGGAAATCAAATGAATAAAACGACGTCCATCCTTGCTATCCCAGGCTGCTGGCCTGGAACCCATCCTATGATCGAAGAAGAAGAAACTCCAAATAAAACAATCATCGAGCACACGTCAAAGTATCTCTTTACCTGTACCTGCAACTATTGTTTTAGTACTGGTGAGCCAGGAGTACTTGGCAATCTCATTTCCAAAGGTGTCAGGACTAGCAAAGCTTAATGGGTGAGGCATAGTTAAGTGGTGAGTCCGCAAGAAGCATTAAGCATTTATTTGGATGGCTAACATACGAGTACCAGAAATAAAGGGGGTGATCTATGCACAAACGGATGTGAACTAATATTGATCAAGAAATGATCTTGAACACCTTCTTACGAGTCAAACATAACCCCATCGTGTCCTCTCTCGGATACAGAGCTCACAATAAGGCACATTCACGGTTATGCACAAAGTTGGCATAATTTAATTAAGTTTACTTCAAGTTTGCTATGACCGGGTGTTAAACAAAGTTTCCAACTTGCCACATAACCACGGGCATGGCTGTCAGAAAGATTTAACTATGGAGGCGTGCTCCAACTAGTCCATAAAAAATTACCCCAAGCTGCATGGAATAACATCAACAACGGAAGACCCGTGGTCTCCTCCTAAATTCTGATGGAAAACCTCAACCTCGAGATATCCCAAAGTATCCTCGGACTTTGGTGCATAAGATGTTGGGGAAAGGTAAAAAAATCCGGCAAGGTCGCTCGACGTGCCGATAGACCCGATAGGAGCCGCGTATCTTGTTCTCAGAGCATGATCGGTTGAGGTAAACGTTGGGTTGGCTGAGACCCCGGGTGACCAGGGGGCGCCATACATCACTCAATTTGTACCAACACTCATGCAGAGTACTAGCCCCGGGGTTGATTAATTATCCACGGGGTCGAGGAAGTCTCTATGCAATTGCATTAGTTATTATGCAAATGTAGCAGCAATGTTGGGCCTTGCGAGAAGAATTTTCTCCCAAAAGAAAAATCAAGGGGGTCCCCATAACAACCCCAAGCATGTTAGGAACGCTCAACTGTGGAACACAACACCGGTACACAAGTAACTAGGGCGGCAAAGGTGGAACAAAACACAAAGCTAGAAGGCCAAGCCTTCCACCTCTTTCCAAATATATAGGTGCATTAAATTAAATAGCAATAATATGATGATATATCAAGGAACCCATGTTTTCGCATGGAAGCAGCTTACACCTGCAACTAGCAATGCTATAAGAAGGGATGAGCAAGCGGTAACATAGCCAAACAAAGGTTTTCTAGGATGTGGAGGGGGTTAGAGGCGTTTCATGGCAATGTTCGGAGGCTTGACATAACAGGTGGTAGGCTGCGGTACATAGCGATAGAAAGGAGAAAACTAGTATAGCAATGATACTAGTGTTATATTGGAAATGATCATCTTGCCTGAGATCCCGCTTGGAAGAACAACAAATCCATGAAGTAGACAAACCAACGTAGTCGAACAAATCCTCACACTCTGAAAGGTCTGTTGGGGAATGTTGCATGGGAAACAAAAAAATTCCAACGCACACGAAGACCTATCATGGTGATGTCCATCTACGAGTGGAGATTTCGATCTACGTACCCTTGTTGATCACACAGCAGGAAGCGTTAAGAAACGTGGGTGATGTGGTGGAACATCTTCACGTCCCTCGAACCATCCCACGAATCGTCCCGCGATCCATCCCACGATCCATTCCAATCTAGCGCCGAACGGACGACACCTCCATGTTCAACACACGTACAGATCGACGATCATCTCGACCTTCTTGATCCAGCAAGCAAGACGGAGAAGTAGATGAGTTCTCTGACAGTGGGATGGTGCTCCATTGGTTGTGATGATCTACTCCTGCAGGGCTCCGCCCGAGCTCCGTAGAAATCCGATCTAGAGGTGAAACAGTGTGGTTTAGGTTAGAGTTGCATGTGGCAAAGTTGTGTCTCAAAAAGCCCTAAACCTCCACTATATATAGGAGGGAGGGAGAGGGGCTAGCCTTGAGGCACAAGGCCTCAAGGGTGCGCTGGCCGCCACGGAGGAGGAGGACTCCTCCTCCAATTTTGTTTGGGAAGGAGGAGTCCTCCTCTTCCTTCCCACCCTCTTTCCTTTTTCTTTTTCTTTTAATTTGGTATTTTCTTTATGTGGAACCATGGGCTCCTTGGGATGACTCCACCAGCCCACTAAGAACTTGTGGCGCCACCCTAGGGTCTTGGGCTCACTCCCGGGTGGGTGGGCCCCTCCCGGTTAACTCTCGGAACCCATTCGTCACTCCCGGTACACTCCTGGAATTGCCCGAAACTTTCCGGTGAGCAAATGGAACCATCCTATATAAAAATTTCCATTTTCGGACCATTCCGGAAACCCTCGTGACGTCAATGATCTCATCCGGGACTCCGATCAACATTCGGTAACCACGCATATAACTCAACTATACTAAAACATCATCGAACCTTAAGTGTGTAGACCCTGCGAGTTCGAGAACTATGTAGACATGACCCGAGGCACTCCTTGGTCAGTATCCAATAGAGGGACCTGGATGCCCATATTGGATCCTACATATTCTCCGAAGATCTTATCGGTTGAACCTAAGTGTCAAGGATTCATATAGTCCCGCATGTCATTCCCTTTGTCCTTCGGTATGTTACTTGCCCGAGATTTGATCGTCGGTATCCGCATACCTATTTCAATCCCATTACCGGCAAGTATCTTGACTATCATTGATCAACTGGCTAGCCAACTAGAGGCTTCCTAGGGACATTGTTTTGTCCATGTATCCACAAATGTATCGATGTTTTCATTCAATACAATTATAGCATGGATAATAAATGATTATCTTTAAACAGGAAATATAATAATAACTATTTATCATTGCCTCTAGGGCATATTTCCAACAAGGTCTAGAACTCTATCGATAAAAAACTATCCGCAAACAACAATCAACACATGATAAACACCACAACATACTTATGACATGATGTGCAATCAATTATGATGCATGTCTATGTCGGGGAAATCGACACCTATGGGAAGCTCGAGGAGTCCCTTGATTGTTCTGCGAAGGGAGGGACACGGCGCCGAGAGCGGAGCTAGCAATAAACACCGGCAAGGTCATTAACCCAGGTTCGGTTCGCTTGGCGCGTAAAACCCTACTCCTGCTTAGTTTGTATTGGGTGCTTACTGTAGGGGATTTTCTACTGTAACTTAGCTGGTGATTAGGGAGTCTCAAATCCCAAAAATTCTAAGCCCTAGAGAATGAGCCTTAGGCCTCCTTTTGTAGGAAAGGGGTCACCAAGATTGTTCTCACGGGTTGCATAGTGAACAAGGTTCACTGCTCTTCTTCTATGATGGTGTTAGGGGTAGTAAATGCCTTGTCTGACCCCTGACCTGCAGCGAGGTGGTCGCAACACGTACCCAGGTGGATCGACACCTGGGTCCTGCGGTGGCGCATGGGGGATGACCTGGAGCGGTCGGACTGTGGTAGAAACAGGGGAGGACACCTCGCGAGGGAAAGGACCTTGCTGGCCCGGCAAGGAGGGCTTGCCGGGGGCTTCAACATCTTCCTAGCAAGGAGGGCTTGTCGGGGCCTCGCCAGTCTTCGCAAGTCTTCCCGGGAAGGAGGGCTTGCCAAGGTCTTTCGAGTCTTTGGGGGTCTTCCCGGCAAGGAGGGCTTGCCGGGGCCTTGTATCCGGAGCTCTTGTACTCTACGCCCTCGGAGAGGGGGAGTGGCCTCAGTGGGTCTTAATTTGTCTTCCTGCTAGTCTTCCTCGTGCGCTGCTACCAGGGGCGTTGCCGGTGCCCATCCACAAGTCCAGGGCACAAGGGACCCCAGTCTCTAGTGCACCGACAGGAACCCCCGGGCCTGGGCCACCCACTCGTGCGGGGCGTTGCTGGGCCAGGCCCAAAGTGGTGCACATGCTTCCATGGCAGGGAATTGTGTAGTTTTGGAGCCGTTGTGAGCGGCTATTCCCCACGTCACGCATTGAACACGTGAAGTGGGGAGGCGTGCGCACAGTGGCCAAGGTGGCCACGCACGCGCTGAGCCGTTGGTTGGGCACGCAAGGGTCGGCTTGTGCGTCCACCCCTCTCTGCATAAGAGGGGAAAACGCAAGCGCACAAGCCCTTCGTCCCTTCCCAGCTCTTTTCAATCTCAAAACCCCCACCGCCTCCTTCTTCCAGCTGAAGTTTTCTCCCCCGCCCCCACCGTTGCTTCCGAGGCTGCGCACCGAACGACCACATCTTCCGTCATCATTATGGCGCCTAAGGGAGCCAAAGGAAAGAAGGGGAAACCTGCTGTTGCAGAGAAAGAGTTGGCGAAGATGCAGAAGGAGCTCGCCTATTTTCTCCTGGGGCCCGGCGCGTTTTTCCTGAAGCAGCGCTACCAGCTCATTTGGGCGGCCAAGACGAAGGCACATACAGCCACCCGCGTGACCCTGTGATAGGCTAGCGGTGCTCCAGACAAGTATCCCTTTTTTTGCTGATTACTTTTGTTGCAGGCTCTGCCAGCCCTTTTCTGAGTTCTTCATCGACATCATCTACACCTATGGCTTCCATCTTCTGGATTTGACGCCGAATGCGGTGACATGCATGTCTATATTTGTGCATCCTTGCGAGAATTTTGTCGGGATCACCCCCAACACCACCCTCTTCCGCCACTATTTCATCCCTCGCATCCAGGGAGGGGATGCTGTTTCGGGCTCCATCACTTGGATTCCGAGGACCGGATGAAAGGAGATGTATCTGGATGGGACCCTTCGGGAGAAGTGGGAAGAATGGCGCGGGAAGTGGTGCTGGATCCGCGAGGAGATTTTTCTTCCCTTCTGCGAGCCCAGGACTGCCAAAACTGATCAAGCATTGGAGCGACCTCGACCCGGATGATAAGAAGCTGACTGTCGCCGTCAACAGGATCCTACGTCTTAGGGCCGGAGGGTTGACTATATAGATGGTAGGTGCCGATTTTATCCGCACGCGCATCACCCCCCTGCAGAATAGGGGAGGCAGGCTAGCCTCGACCTTCGTGAATGCTGTGGACATCATGCGACTACGGATTGGGTTAACCGACAATCTGACGGTGATGGGGCATTCCTTCATTTGCCAGAAGTTGTTCAAGTTAGACACGAGGCCTCGACTGCTGCATGGCATCATACCCTTGTGCAACAATTTTGCCTTAAGCGCACTCACGACTATAATGTCGGAGTGTAATGCTCATGGCGTGGTTGCGACTTGGATCAAGCCCAAGGAGAAGAATGTCTTGTCCTTCTTTGACGGTTTGTCGGAGAAACCCATCAGAGAAGAGACCGGCCTCGTCCGCGAGACCACCGACGAGGAGGAGACGTACATCGCCAGTTAGGCCGAGGAGCGGGCCCTTCCTGAAGCGGCGGGGAGCGTCGGCTTCTATGACCTGGGAGCATCCAATGAAGAGACAATGCGGGAGGAGGAGCTGGCCGGAGAGCCTAGCAGCTCAGCGGCCGGGGCCCTTCGGAGGAACGGGCGCCCAATGCAAATGAGGAGGAGGAGGAGGAAGAGGAGGAGCCTCCGGCTCGTCAGAGGTCCAAGCGAGTGCTTCGATAGGCTGGCTCCAACCTCCTCATCCGGAAAACTCCTCCCATCGCGCCTGTCAAGCGTCACACAGCCATGTCTCCCCCGACGGATGTCGAGGGGGACGTGGATTTCGATTTATCGGCCTTTAGTTCGGGGGAGAAGGAAGAGTACGTGTGTGACTCTTTACCTTCTTCGAACCCCTCGCCTTGTGCTCTTACTCATAAGGTATTGGTTCTTCTTCTCAGGGACACGGAGACACTAGCCCAAAGGATAGCGAAGAGGGCCAAGGTGGTGGAAGGCGGCGGTTCTTCGACGGGTGCCTCAGAGGTGCCGACGGCAGCTTCCACCGCCCCGGAGCCTAGCCCCCAGTAGAGCCCCCAACGGGAGTCGTCGAGGCCTGTGACGTCAGAGGATGAGCCCCCGGCGACTGATGTTGTCAGAGAGGGGATAGCTACCCCTCACCAGCTCGACGAGGGTAAGCGTCCCGACAAAGGATGTCTGAGAGTTTTTTTTTGTTTCCCTGGATGCGCATCTTGTTGTGATCATCTTCTTCTTTATCTGGTACCTCAGGCTTCTCCCCTGCGGAGGGGATGAATGTCGACAACCTCATTGATGAGACCGTGCGGGACGCGGCTGCTGAGGCCGATAAGGTTGCCGCGAGCGAGTCCGCTGCGGAGGCGCAGGAACGGGTCACCTAGGAACCGGCGGAGGAGTCCACCAAGGGACCCGGAGCGCACGCCGGTGATTCTCCTGCCGTCGAGGCTGAGGGGGCAGTACTGGACAAGGATCCCCCTCTTGCCGGCGAGGATGCTGGTGGCGACCAGCCTCCCATGTTTGGGCCTCCACCAAGCAGCGAGGATGTTGGTGGCTACCAACCTCGTATGCCTGGCCCCCACCAGCCAGCGAGTACGTTCACCCCTGCGAGGGTCGGTACATCAACCCGCGAGGGGTGTGCCGCACCAGGATAGCCATGGAGGGGGAGAGCTTCGACGCTGAAGTCTCCACAAGTGCTGGGCTCGAGATATGGGGGATCGGAGGCCCGGGGTGAGAAGCTTAGTGAAGAGAAGCTCTTCCAGTCCATGAGGGACAACGTGAGCCAGCTCCAAGCCCTTTATTAGGCCCAGAAGAGAAACTGGACTCCTGGACGGTGTTTGTCGAGGTAGCAGAAGAGGCCTTCGAGAAGCACTTCAAGGAGACGCGGTCCTACTTTGTCGAGGCTCACGAGGAGTTGAAGGTCGATCACGAAAAGCTGAGGGCCGAGCAGGACGAGCTCCTTCTGAAGTCGTCTGACCTTCGGAAGGAGGAAGAAAAGGCCCGACGCCGTATTTCCGACGAAGACGCCCGCCTCAACGTGCTTTGGATCAGTATCGAATCCCATGAGGAGGAACTTGTCGATCGTGAGAAGGCGCTCAACGGCAGGCTTCGCGCTACAGACGAAGAAGTTGACAAGCTTGTGGCGCAGCGTACCCAAGAGCTCATGGATCAGCATAAGGACACCCTTGCCGCCCAGGCTTTGAAGCATGCCGGCAAGTTGCAGGAGGTCGCCGACAAGGCTGCCAGTGCCGAGGCTGCCAAGGAGGAGCTTGCCGGCAAATTGAAGAAGCTGGAAGAGGATCTTGAAGGCCTCGACAAGGATATCTCCACCCTCACAGTTGAGAGAGAGCAGGCTCTCTCCAACTTGACGGAGACCCAAGCTGCCGTTTTCGACAAGAGTGCTCAACTTTGCTCCACCAACACCTCCCTTGCCGCCTTGCAGGATAAACTGGCTCCTCTGCAGTGGGCTCTTGAAGAAAGCAAGGCCCGCGAGGAGGTCTTGGCTCAAAAACTCCTTGGCGTGAAGAAATAGCTCAAGGCCACCTCCGCCGCCCGCAAGGACTATACGCGCAACGTGGAGTTGTTGACCGAACGTCTTGTCAACCCCGCGGAAGGGATTGCCATGCAGCTGTCTTTTATGGATCTCCAAGGTTTCGGTTATTCTCCGGACCCGGAGGTGTCTCCAAGCGCCAAGCTGACCCTGTTCTTCGAAAGCGTGATCGACGCTTTGAAGCAGATTCGACCCGGCGAGGCGGCGCGCATGGCGAACGAGTCTTGAAGATTGTGCCAGGGCGCCCTTCTCAAGGTCCTCACGAAGTTGGTGTACAAGAATCCAGACATTGACCTCACCCTAGGGCATATGCGAAAAGAGGCGAACCTCAAGGAACTCGAGAACCTGGTCATGCCCATTGTCGACAAGGTGGAGTAGATCAAGAGGGTGCAAGGTCCGCACTGGGATTAATTCTTCTAGTTCTCCTGCTGCTGAAATTCTCAACCGAGAGCTGATGTATCTTGTTCATGACTGTTAGTATTGTAATATACTAGATGTTCTTGATAAGTATTACCTTCCTCCCTTGCTCTTTTTGCACGGTTTGTCCTTGTGTTTTGCTGACGGTTTTCCAGCTCAAATGGATTTGCCGCAAGCGCTTCCGAGGTGTGGCCCTTGCCGGAGTTGTCACTGCCGGCAAGGTGTCTTGCCTCCCTTTGAGTTTTCCATAGGTTGTCGAGCATGCTCATTAAGCAGAAGGGTAACGCGAGGTGGACCACTTAAGTTATCGAGCATGCTTTGAGACAACATTTAGGAGGCTTGCGGCACAGTTCCCTTGTGCACAAGTTTTCCATACAAATGTGTCGGTGACACGTAAAGGGGAGGGTTGTATCTGCCCCAAGACTTGAAGTTTTTGCAACTTATCTTTAGGTTGCGGTGCTTCTTTCTGTCTTGGGTAGATCGTCCTTGTCCTTTCCGCTGCGGTGGGCGTCCGCACTATCTTCTCCCCCCGGCAAACTTGTGTGTGGGGTTGCATCTGTCTTTTAAGAAAAAGAAAGAAGAGAAAATTTGTGTTGGGACCATGGCAGTCCATTAGTTCACGTGTTTCACAAAATCTTAGATTATGCATGCATATGATCTAACATGGAAATCTAAATGATGTTGTGGAACGCTATGCTTTATTCAACTGCGCACAGGGTCTCCGCCTGGCTTTGTACAAAGGATTACATGCAACTTCGACAAGACTTGTACAAAAGGTGGTCGCCAGGAGGCCCGGCAACCTATCCCTACGGGTAGAACTTTAGAAGATGTTCAATGTTCCAGGAATTGCTCATAGGTGTGCCATCTTCGGTCTCCAGGCGGACAGCTCTGGGCCTGGTGACTCGTACTACCCGATATGGGCCTTCCCATTTCGGCATCAACTTGTTTGAATTCTTGGCCGACTGAACGTGCCGAAGAACAAGGTCGCCTTCCTCAAGACTTCTGGCTCGGACCTTGCGGCTATGATAGAGACGCAAGGCTTGCTGATAGTGAGTGGCTCGTACAGCCGCCTGAATCCGGGTCTCCTCGAGGAGCACTACATCGTCCTGACACAATTACTCTTGCTCAAGCTCATCATAAGAGAGCACCCAGGGTGACCCATAAATGAGTTATGTGGGACGAACTGCCTTTGCCCCGTAGATTAGGGAGAAGGGTGTCTGGCCGATGGCTCGATTTGGCATCGTTCTGATCGACCAAAGAACCGCCGGCGCTTCATCAATCCAGTGATTTACATGCCTTCGCAGCTTGTCAAAAGTTCTCGTCTTGAGGTCCCGGAGTACTTCGAGTTTGCTCTTTCAGCTTGACCATTGCTCTTTGGACGGGCAACAGAAGCGAAGCATATTTTGCTGCTGAGGTCTTGGGCGTACTGCATGAAGGCGCGGCTCGTGAACTAGGTGCCATTATCCGTGATGACCCTGTTTGGGACCCCAAAATGGCAGTTAATTCCTTTGGAACTTGACGGCTGATTGGGCGGTCACCTTCCTCACTGGTTCTACCTCTGGCCACTTTGTGAACTTGTCAATTGCGACGTACAAGTACTCAAAGCTCCCGGCGGCGCGGGTGAAAGGGCCTAGAATATTGAGCCCCCAGACCGAGAATGGCCAGGAGAGTGGGATCGTGTGGAGAGCTTGAGCTGGCTGTTGAAGCTTCCTTGAATAGAACTAGCATGCTTCACACTTAGTTACTAGTGTAGTCGCATCCTGGAGGTTTGTGGGTCAAAAGAGGTCTTGTCGGAACACCTTGCTGACAAGGGCTCTCGACGCTATGTGTGAGCCACATATCCCCCCATGTACCTCGGCCAACAGCTCCAGTCCTTCCTCTAGGGGGATGCACTTCAGTTTCACGTTGTTTAGCCGCCTCGTGTATAAGGTATCATCCACGAATTGGTACATGCTGGACTAACCGTCTACTCTTTTTGCTTCTTCCTGCTCTTCGAGCAGGTCCCAACTTTGGTGGTACCGGACTATGTGTTGCGCCCATGGCGGAGCCTGAAGTTCGACGGGAAGGACTAAAGGCATATCCTCCGCCGGGGTGGTGTCTCTCCCGGCAGGATCTGTATCTCCCCCGGCAGCTTTCTTTTTGGCAAGATCCTTCCCAGGGATCCTTGGCAGGTCCACTGGAAAGTACTTGCCGGAACTTAGATTCCTCCTCTTTTCCGGCTTTGTGGATGGTGTCACGGAAGGTTGAGTCAGTCGTAGCACAACTGTTCCTGGTTCCATAGGTAACTTAAGGGTTGCGCGCTTCAACAGGTCGTCGGCGATGGTATTTTCGGCATGGGGGACGTGCTCCATCTGTAGACCATCGAAGTGCTCCTCCAACTTCCTCACTACCTCCATTTAAGCTTCCATCAATGGGCTCTGGTAGTCCTTGTTGACCTATCGGACTACCAGCTGTGACTCTCCTCCGACGATGAGCTTCCTGATCCCCAGATCTGTCGCGATCTTGAGGCCGGCAAGCAGCACTTCGTATCCGGCAGTGTTGTTGGTGTACTTCTCCTGGGTAAAGTACATATGGATTACGTACTTGAGGTGTTCTCCAGTAGGCGCGACTAGCAGCACGCCGGCTCAAGCGCCTTGCAATGAGAGCGCTCCATCAAAGTACATGATCCATTCTTGGGTGGACTCCTTGCTCGGGAGGGTTGATTCTGGTATTTGATCGTCTAGCGTCGGGTTCCATTCGGCAAGAAAATCTGCCAAAGCCCTGCTTTGGATGGTTGATGTGCTTTTGAACTTGAGTCCGAAGCTAGACAACTCCAACACCCACTCCACGATCCTGCCAGTTGTATCGGGGTTCCGCAAAACCCTTTGAAGTGGAAAGCAGGTGACGACGGTGATCTCGTGTGCTTGGAAGTAGTGGTGCATCTTCCTTGAGGCCATGAGAAGGCCGAAAAGCAGTTTTTCCACCCCGGAGTATCTCTATCTGGCCCCCCTACAAGAGGGAACTGACGAAATAGACCGGGTGCTGCACCATCTTTTTGTTATGTACTAGCCCGCGTGATGGCGGGGGTTCCTCTTGATCGCCCCCGGACTCTGTTGGGGGTCCCTGGTTGCCGGTGTGCGCTTTCTCCTCTTATGGTGTTGCCTTTTCTAGTGTATCTTCGTCGTCTTCCCTCTACGCCACTAGGACAGCGCTAACCACTTGGTTGGTTGCCGCTAGGTACAGGAGCAGTGGTTCTTGTGGTTTGGGCGCTACCAGGATTGGCGTAGAGGAAAGGTATCACTTCAGGTCTTGTAGCGTTGTTTTGCCTTGGCGGTCTATTCCATCGGTCCCGCCTTTTTCAAGATTTCGAAGAATGGCAGGGGCCGTTCGGAAGACTTGGAGATGAACGTGCTGAGGGCGGCTACACAGCCGGCAAGGCATCGCACATCCTTGACGTGTTTTGGTGCCTCGATTTGTTCAGTGTCCTTGACCTTGTCAGGGTTAGCTTCGATCCCGCGTTGGGACACGAAGAACCCGAGAAGCTTGCCGGATGGAACACCGAAGATGCACGTTTCACGGTTGAGCTTGAGGTTAATCTTGTGCAGGTTGGCAAATGTCTCTTCCAAATCTTGCATGAGTGTCGACTTGTCCTTGGTTCTGACCACTATATCATCCATGTAGGCTTCCATGTCCGTGTGGAATTGGGCTCAAAACCAATCTGGATCACTCTTGCTAAGGTGGAGCTGATGAAGAGTTGATGGATATACTTCTCACCCCTCGTTGGTTACCCCAAGTGGAAGGTGGAGATGTAGTCAGCAGCAGATTTCCCTTACACGAAGACTGCAAGATTTATCGAACCAGGAGGACTCCTAGGCTCAACAAGTAGGTGTCTTCCACCCTGGTGCTAGCAGAAATTGTGGACGTGCACACACAACAAATAACTTTGCTACCAACGAGTACAAACAGGTTGTCAATCTCTAAGGCCTTGTAGTTTGCAAAGGATCAAAACACAAGCGGGAAAGTAATAGTGATTGCAACGGAAAAGTAAATGAAAGCGGTAAATGATGGAGGTGTAAACAATGATGGTGATATGGACCAGAGTCACATGATGTTCACTAGTGATGTCTATCTCCCTAAAGACAATAAACAACTATGCTTGGGTAAACAAATCACAGTTGGGCAACTGACAGAATTATGATCGCACCGCAATGCTAAATATGCTACTTGATAGTTAGAGGTTCAATAGTAATGGGCAGTACGCCAAGACAAGTAGACCGTTTATTCATCAGCATTTACTTACTAATCATCCACCTTGAGATATCTATCGAGAACATCTCGCCGGTATTAAGTTGCGATCCCCACCCAAAGTGTAAACTCAAAGCAATGGACAACTGCATTAACGAACTATGCGTAAGTTAAACAATCCTTGCAACCATGGTCACAAGCACCGTTGTTTTCTCCCTGGTGGCAACCAGCACATCCCATAGTCTCATGTTTCTGTCACTCAAGCTAGACATCGAGGGGCATGAACCCACAATCATGCATAACGCTCCCTCTTGGAGTTACAATCTACTACTTGGCCAAAGCAATAAATAGCAACTGAGAACATGCATGAATCACTAAGGAACATAATATAAAAGGATAATCAAATATATAACTCATAATAATCTGAACATAATCTCATAATCCATCGGATCCCAATAAACCGAGCATAGCAATAGAAAGAGAATTACGTAGATACCTTGATCATGTAGGGCAGCTCACAAGGACTAACCATTGAAGCACAAGATTGGAGAGAACACACCAGATAGCTACTGGTCATGGACTCATGCTCCAAGGAGGACTATTCACAACACATCCGAGAAGCGTCCATGGTGGTGAAGAAGCTCCCGGAGGTCAATTCTCCCTCCGGCAGGGTGCCGGGAAGAGGTCTCCTGACGCTCCGGATCTCGGAAGCGCCGCATAGGCAGAACAATGGAGAAATTCGCGATTCCAGAAAGTCTACAAGGGTTTCCTCTCGGAACTCTAAATATAGGCCAAAGGAGGGCACCAGAGGAGGTGGGACCCTCCCAGGTGGCCTCTGGCGCGACCTAGGGCCTGGCCGCGCGAGTAGGTCTCCTGGGAGGCCCTTGGCCCCCCCTGTGGTCCATCTTCGATCCGGAAGCTTCTGCTTCGCCGATTTTTTATATATTTTTTCTGGAATTTTTCAGGCTTCGAAAAATTCGGTAAAAGCCCGTGTAAAATAGACATCAGCAGACATAAACTCGCACTGGGTTCATTGAGTTAGTAGGTTAGTCCAAATATGTGTAAAATGATATAAAACTATAGCAAAACATGTGACAATTTCACCAAAAAGATCATGGAACAAGCAAACATTATAGATACGTTTGGGACGTATCAACATCCCCAAGCTTAATTTATGCTCGTCCTCAAGTAGATAAATGATAACACAATAATTATTGTGGTGCATGCTAACACACATATAAGTACTTCAAAGTAAAGCAAGTAAGATATGCAATTTAAGTCAAGACAATAACAAGCAAGAGCTTATATCTAGTATTGAGTTTAGCAAAGTAAGAACACAAAGGTGCTAGAGATCTCGGTGTCCGTGACTCGAATGTCTCCAAATGGTGTTTGTGTGCAAGAAGTGGGAGATGGGTTGAGATCATAAAATATATTTTTAATTGAGAACTCAATCTACTATAATTTCACCCTTCTCCTTCGGAATCTTATTTTGACTCATCCCCAGACCACTAGTCAGGCACAAGTCAAAATGATCCTCTCCCTTTCGACATTGAGCTCTCATGCAATGGATGAGCGTAAGCAAGATATGTTGGCACTTAGGATGGCAAATAAATAATGATGGGGAAGGAAGACAAAAAGGTGTGAAAGGCTCACATCAATGAGGACAATCATAGGCGAGAGAAAGCCAAATGATAGATATGATGTGAGGAGTAGGGATTGCCATGTAACGGATGCACATATGAGCTAAGGTAAGCTCTCCAATGGAACTAGTGGGAGTGCATCCAACTAGTTTGCTCATGAAGACCTAGAGCTCATTTGAGGAGGCTCATCATTGGAATATGCAAACCAAGTTCTATAGTGTAAGGGTCCCCACATAGTTATGCATGAATAATAATCTCTATGTAGTACAAATATAGCAATGGAGTACAAGTGTGGATGTTTCAAAAGGAATAGTAGTGTTGCCCCCTTCTCTCTTTTTATTTTTTTATTTTATTTTTATTTTTATTTTTTTTGGCCTCTTTGGCTCTTTCTTTTTATCTCTCATTTGTCCGCTTTGGGATCTTTTGTTTTGTCCACTTTGGGATCTTTTCCTCATTTAAGGGCAGCACTCTATGTTTTACATGAATAAAAATAAAAATCATCACACTTTATAAGAAGTACTCAACATAAATACAAATGAAAAACTATCATGATGTATGCAAATGTATGACTCTACGAGTGTAGAAGGATATGCAATGATACTAGCGCGTCATGTAGCAATAATAAGGGCAAGGTCCAACTAGCATGCTGCTCTACGATCAAGCAAAAGCATGTATGACATGAAGATCAATTCGTGAGATGGTGGATGTTGCATGGCAATGTATCTCATAAAGGCTATGGAAATGCCTTAGTAGGTAGGTATGGTGGTTGTTTTGAGGAAACATATAATGAGGCTTATGTATGAAAGAGTGTATCATGTCATGGGTTTGGATGCACCGGCGGAGTTTGCACCAACTCTCAGTGTGAGAAAGGGCAATGTACGGTACCGAAGAGGCTAGTAAAATATGGATGGTAGAAGTGCCAACAATCGAATACTCACATTAGTTTGAAGAACTCAAACACTTATTATCGGTAACTCTCTATCTAGTTAGGATATTCACAAAGAGACAAGTACCCCGAGGAGGAGTGTTTGGGGGTTTGGTTATCCTTGCGCATCCTCGATTCTTGGTAACGTGAGGGTACTCTAGATATTCCAACCCCTCCAGAGGTTAGCGATGAATTTAGTACCTAGAGTTCTCAACTAATTTTTAGTTTTTGAAAAACACTCGAATTTCCCAAAACACGACACCTATCACCAATAGGCTCAAGCTCTTGGCACCAATACTCCAAACATTACTCAAATCAATACATCAAAACTATTGTGAGTTACTACTATACTTAAATAGCAACCTCATTTACCTACTCATGCAAGACACACAACTCAGTGCAACGAGCCAACTCTCTATACAAGATAAGCATGATGACTCAAGAGAGTTCCAAAATCAACCTAAATAAAATCTCTTAAAAATATAAGCATGAAAACTAAGAGCTAAGCATGACAATAGCTACGAAAAGATGAAGAACACATAAAAGGGATAAGCATGAAAACCTATGTTGTGTTCTAGAGTGGAATGGAGCGTGTGTCTCTCACAAACAAAGTAGTATATGTTCCGACTTGTTATGAATAGAAAGCAAAACTAAAACAAACTAAAAAGTAAAGAGCGAGACGCTCCAAGCATAGGTCATATCATATGAAGTTCTAAAATATAGCATGGAGATGGACGAACTGATGATTGTTGATAGAGAAGGGGATGCATGGGGGCATCCCAAAGCTTAGACGCTTGAGTCTCCTTTGAATATTTCTTGGGGTGCATGGGGGCATCCCCAAGATTGAGCGCTTGACACTCATGTATCTTCTTTCATCATCTCCCATCGCATACTTGAAAACTCCCTTCATACGAAACTCATCATAAGCTGATTAGAGTGGTTAGTTCCCTTAATAAAATAATTCATTACCTGCTGGAAATAAAGATTTTCATGAAAATCTACTGCTTATTATGAAATCCAAAAGGTTTTTGCAAATAAAAAGCAAGCTTTGGATTTGCAAAACAATGAAAACGGAAAACATGGCAGAATTTGTGAAAAACAGAACAACAGGTAGTAAATAATTTATTCGGGGAACTTCTGCAACTCAAATAAAAAATCTCGGAACATATGCCAGAAAGGCAATTATATAGAAAATGCTTTCGAAAAAATCAGATCAAAAAGATGATCTTGTGATTTTTGGCAAATGTTTCCGTCTAGCAGACAAAATCTGTTTCTTGACAGTATGTCACAATTTTTGAACTTTCATGCAATCGGAGGCTATAACTTGGCACAAGGCTTAAAAATAAAGATACAATGATGTTTCTACTGTTGTAACACACATCAAGACCACTAAAACAGAAATTTAAAACAAATTTGGTTGCCTCCCAACAAGCGCTTTCTTTTATGCCTTTGAGCTAGGCATAATGCAAGAAGATCAAGTCTTATCAACTCCCAAAGAATAACTTGCCCGAGTAACGGACTCATAAGTTAACTTAATATTATTTCTATGGAAGTGTTCCATTCCCTTTTTAAGAGGAAATTGGAATTTAATAATTCCGTCTTTGATGTCAATGATAGCACCAACAGTGCAGAGAAAAGGACGTCCCAAAATAATTGGTCATGAAGGATCACATTTAATGTCCATAATAAGAAAATCCACGGGCACATAATTATCATTGACAATAATAAGAACATCATCAATTATCCCTAAAGGTTTCTTTATGGAAGAATCAACAAGACGAACACCAAAAGAACATGGATCATAAGGTTTCCAATCAAGCATATCATACATTCTTTTAGGCATAACGGAAGCACTATCTCCAACATCACACAAAGCAAAGCAAGATATAGTATGCAATTTTATTTCGACCATAGGATCCCAACCATCTTCTAGTTTCCTAGGAATAGAAGTCTCTGGCTTCAGCTTCTCCTCCCTATCTTTGATAAGAGCATTGGTAATATGTTCGGTGAAGGCAATATTGAGTGTACTAGTGTGGGGGTCTTTACCCATTCTTTGCAAAAAGGTGATGACTTCTGATAACCCACAAGTGTAGGGGATCGCTACAGTTTTCGAGGGTAGATTATTCAACCCAAATTTGTTGATTCTTTTCAAGGGGAAGCGAAAGAATATTCTCAAGTCTTAGTAGCAACATCAATCTAGAACATAGTGGATACTAGGGATCAGTCCCCGTCAAAACTAAGTCGATTACATGATAGATCTCATCCAACTCATCACCGTCCAGCAAGCCTACGATGAGATTACTCAAGAACGGTGAAGAGCATCATGGAATTGTCAATGGAGGAAGGTTGATGATGACGATGGCGACGATTTCCCCTCTCCGGATCCCAGAACGGACTCCAGATCTTCCCTCCAGATGAAGAACAGGAGGTGGCGGCGCCTCTGTATCGTAAAACGCAATGAATCCTTCTCTCTGATTTTTTCCCGAGCGAGACGGAATAAATAGAGCTGTGTTTGGGGGCCGTGGTGCCACGTGGGCCCCACAAGCCCTCATGGCGCGGCCTAGGGGGTGGCCACGGCCCAGGGGCTTGTGGCGCACTGGCACGCCCCTCAGGTGGATCTTTGCGCAGGTATTGTTCTTTTATTCCAGAAAAATTCTTCATAAATTTTCAGGACATTCAGAGAACTTTTATTTCTGCACAAGAATAACACCATGGCAATTCTGCTGAAAACAGCGTTAGTCTGGGTTAGTTCCATTCAAATCATGCAAATTAGAGTCCAAAACAAGGGCAAAAGAGTTCCGAAAAGTAGATACGACGGAGACGTATCAACTTCGGAGAGACTACAATTGTTAAAATCAAGGTTACTACAATTAATTAAAGTGGTAGTAATGACATCTAAGCTCATTCTTTTGGTGGTCTCTAAATTCAAAGGACCTTATTGTCCTATAGTTTAGGTATTAGCATCACCATTAATAGGTCCATAGGGACTAGGAGGGCGATGGGTGCTAAAAAATTTGAGATCCTCAACAACTTGTATAGTATGAATGGTAGTGTGTGCAGGAAGGCTCTTAATTTTGTCTTCCTCTTCCTGAGGTACAAGCACTTCGGGTTTGGCGGCCATTTGATTTATCAAAGTAGCCTGTGTGTGAGACGTATTGGAAACTTGGGTCTCCGTGGTGGTGAGTCTAGTTTGGAGGTTGGAAATCTCACTATGCAGGCTCTCAAGTTGTCTTCCAATGTTTTGCAAAATAGAAGAATTCTCATCTAATTGTCTAGAGAAGGCTTTGTTTTGTTCATATGGGGTGTCCATATAATTCTTTGTAGCCTTCTCTATCTCTAAAAGTTTTTCATAACTAGGCATTCTTCTATCATTAGGAGTGTTACTATAGGTGTCGCTATTCCCATAGTTGTTGGATGGGAATGGTCTAGGATTGCTACCAAAATTACTCCTATAAGCATTGTTATTGAAGTTGTTCCTAGAAATAAAATTAACATCAACTTGATCTCTTTCTTGAGCAACCAAAGAATTTAAAGGAACATCATGACGATCAATAGGAGCTTGCTTAGTAAGTAGAGTCATGATCATGTCAACCTTATTATTAAGGGAGGAGATCTCCTCAACATAGTTTACCTTCCTACCTATTGGAGCTCTCTCGGTGTGCCATTGAGAATAATTTGTCATCATCTCATCCAATAGCTTTGTGGCAGCACCAAGTGTAGTTGACATAATGGTTCCTCCCTCGGCCGAGTCTAAAATATTCTGCAAGGTAAAGTTCAATCTTGCATAGAAATTTTGGATAACCATCCAAGTAGTCAAACCATGTGTATGACAATTCTTAACAAGAGATTTCATATGTTCCCAAGCTTGAGAAAAGTGTTCATTATCCAATTGCCTAAAATTTATAATGTTACTCCTCAACTGGATAATCTTAGCACGAGGGTAATGCTTCCCAATAAAAGCACCTTTGCACTTATCCCAAGAATCTATGCTATTCCTAGGCAAAGATAGAAGCCACACTTTAGCTCCTCCTCTCAAGGAGAAAGGAAAAAGATTAAGTTTAACAATATCACCATCTACTTCTTTATATTTTTGCATATCACAGAGCTCAACAAAATTGTTCAAGTGCAAGGCAGCAGCATCTCCAGCACCTGAGAATTGATCTTTCATAACAAGGTTCAGTAAATCAGGTTTAATCTCATAGGACGTGGCTCCAATGGCGGGAGAAGCAATAGGAGTGCAGATAAAGTCATTGTTGTTGTGGCTAGTGAAGGCACACAACTTGGTGTTTTCAGTGGAACCCATAGCAGCAACAACAAGCAAGAACAAAGCAACTAATTTTTTGTGGTTTTTAGTATAAGACTCTAAAACAAAAACTAAAAAGCATACTAACAAGACTAAAAAGCAAAGATAAAAGATAGCGTGCAACTCCCCTATCTTGAAGACTGGAGTCCCCGGCAACGGCGCTAGAAACTTGCTTGATGACGAGTTGATGGATATACTTCTAGCCCCTCATTGGTTACCCCAAGTGGAAGGTGGAGATGTAGTCAGCAACAGATTTCCCTTACATGGAGGTTGTAAGGTTTATCGAACCAGGAGGACTCCTAGGATCAACAAGTAGGTGTATTCCACCCTGGTGCTAGCAAAAGACGTGGACCTGCACACACAATAAATAACTTTGCTCCCAACGAGTACAGCGAGGTTGTCAATCTCTCCGGCCTTGTAGTTTGCAAAGGATCAAAACACAAGCGGGAAAGTAATAGTGATTGCAACGGAAAAGTAAATGAAAGTGGTAAATGATGGAGGTGTAAACAATGATGGTGATATGGACTGGAGTCAAATGATGTTCACTAGTGATGTCTCTCTCCCTAAAGACGATAAACAACTATGCTTAGGTAAACAAATCACAGTTAAGCAATTGACAGAATTATGATCGCACAACAATGCTAATTATGCTACTTGATAGTTAGAGGTTCAATAGTAATGGGTAGTACGCCAAGACAAGTAGACTGTTTATTCATTGTCATATACTTACTAATCATCCACCTTGAGAAATCTATCCAGAAGTTCTCGTCAGTATTAAGTTGTGAGCCCCACCCAAAGTGTAAACTCTAAGCAACGGGCAACTTCATTAATAAACTATGGGTAAGGTAAACAATCCTTGGAACCGTGGTCACAAGCACCATGGTTTTCTCCCTGGTGACAACAAGCACATCCCTTAGTCTCATGTTTCTGTCACTCAAGCTAGACATTGAGGGGCATGAACCCACAATCATGCATAATGCTCCCTCTTGGAGTTACAATCTACTACTTGGTGAAAGCAATAAAAAGCAATAGAGAACATGCATTAATCACTAAGGAACATAATATAAAAGGATAATCAAATATATTACTCATAACAATATGAACATAATCTCATAATCCATCGGATCCCAACAAACCGAGCATATTAATAGCAAGAGAATTACATAGATGCCTTGATCATGTAGGGTAGCTCACAAGGACTAACCATTGAAGAACAAGATTGGAGAGAAGACATCACATAGCTACTGGTCATGGACTCATGGTCAAAGGAGGACTACTCACGACACGTCCGGGAAGCGTCCGTAGTGGTGGATAAGCTCCCGGAGGTCAATCCTCCCTTCGGCAGGGTGTCGGGAAGAGATCTCCTGATGCACTCGATCTCGGAAGCACTGCGGCGGCGGAACAATGGACAAATTCGCGATTCCAGAAAGTCTGCAAGGGTTTCCTCTCGGGACTCTAAATATAGGCCAAAGGAGAGCACCGGAGGAGGTGGGACCCACCCAGGCGGCCTCCTGGCGCGGCCTAGGTCCTGATCGCGCCAGCAAGTCGCCTGGGAGGCCCCTAGGCCCCCTCTTGGCAATCTTCGGTGATACGGAAGCTTCTGTTTCACTGATTTTTTTTTATATTTTTCTGGATTTTTTCGGGCTTAAGAAAATTGGTAAAAGCCCCTGCAAAATAGACATCAGCACACAGAAACTAGCACTAGGTGCACTGAGTTAGTAGGTTAGTCCAAATATGTGTAAAATGATATAAAATTGTATCAAAACATATAACAATGTCACCCAAAAGATCATGGAACAAGCAGAAATTATAGATACGTTTGGGACGTATCAGGAGCCGACATTCTTCAACCCGAAGGGCATCTGTACAAAGCAGTATGTGCCACAGGGGGTGATGAAGGCAGTTTTCTCTTCATCTTCCTCGGCCATGTAGATCTGGTGATGCCTTGAGTAGGCATAGAGGAAGGACAGCAGGTCACAACCAGCGGCAGAGTCGACAACTGGTCGATGCGCGGCAAGGGAAAAGGGTCTTTCGAGCAAGCTTTATTGACATCGGTAAAGTCGATCCAGAGCCGCCACTTCCATTCTCCTTGTGCACTACAACCGGATTGGCCAACCATGTGGGATGGATGACTCCTCTGACGAGTCATGCTGCTTCTAACTTCTTGATTTCCTCGGCAATGAACTCCTGCCGCTCTAGGGCTTGTTTCCTCACCTTTTGTTTGACCGGACGCGCATGGGGGTAGACAGCAAGCTGGTGTTCAATCACCTTCCTGGGAACATCGGGGATATCTGATGGTTGCCATGCAAAAACATCGAGATTCGCCCACAGGAAGGCGATGAGTGTGCTTTCCTATTTGCTGTCAAGGGCAAAACTTATGGTGAAAGTTCTAGCCGTGTCGTCCTCTCGGGCGGGTACCTTCTTGGTCTTTGGCAGGGCAGCCCTGAATCTCTTGTTCTGGGCTGTGGAGCTTTCTAGCACCTCCTTGGTGGCAGCGATATATTCTGGAGTAGCGTGCTTGCCAGGATCAGTGTGGGAAGCCCTCTTGCCGAGATTCTTATCTTCGGGGGTGGTGCCTTGGCGGCGGGCGCCGCAAAGGCCTCCCGCTAGAGGCGGTTGGTGCACACGATTGTGTCCTTCTTGTCGGCGTTGATGACGATGACGTCGACTAGCCCGAGCATCTACAGGGTGTTATAGGCGTAGTGGGAAGCCGACATGAACTTGGCCAGTGTAGGGCACACGAGGATCCCGTTGTACACGAATGGATTGTCAGCAACGTCGAAGACGACCTTCTCTGTTCGGTAGTTCTGGTCGCTGCCGAAGGTCACCGGCGGCGTGATCTTCCCCTTTGGTTCAATCTTCCCTGGGTTGATCCCTTGGAACGCTCCTGTTTCCTCCAGATCTTCATCCGAAATCTGCAACCTCTGGATCACGTCTGGGGAGATGAGGTTTAGACTTGGCCCGCCATCCACCAACATCTTTGTCACCTTGAGGTTGCGGATTATTGGGGAGACCAACAACAGCAAACATCCGACCGTCGTAACGTGGTCTGGATGATCATCAGAATCAAAGATCATCGGTGTGTGTGACCACTTCAAGGGCCTATGAGTGCCGATGGAGGGCTCCGCCACGCTCACCTCACGCGCCCACTTCTTCAGTTGGCGCTGGGAAGAGTGAAGCAATGCTCGTCCATCGAGGCACATCATATATGTTGCCTTCTGAAACTCGTGGTCACTGGAGTCATCGTGTGGGTAGTCATCGTCCTCATCCTCCTCCTTCCTTTCCCGCGTCCGCGCGGGCTTCTCATTCTTGTTCTTGAACTTGCCGGGGGGACCCCCTGGCCGCCCTTCTTCCTGCCTGATCCTTCACCACCGTCTCGGGCCTTTTCCTTGTCGCGCCTATGGTACTCCGCCCTCTGCTTCTTGGCAAGTTGTTCAACTTGCTTGCAGTGTTGGAGGTCGTGACCCTTGGTGCGCTGGATCTTGCAGTGCTGGGCATCGGAGCCCTCCGACTTGTCGGCGGCCGCCAAGGCTTGGCAAGAGCCGCACCCGGCAACGTCTTTGCCGGAAGCTTCGGCCTTTGCCTTCTTGGAGGTGTCGCCGTTGCCGGATGTCTCGAAGGCAAACACGGCTTTGCCCTTCCGCTTCTTGTTGCGCCGCTTCCCCTTTTTCGTGGGGGCGTCGGCGTCTTCATCTTCGGAGTCGGCCTCTACACCGGTGCCTTTGCCGGGAAGCCTCCTCCTCTCTTCCACTCGAGCACACTTGTCTGCCAGGGCGTAGAGCTTGGTGAGATCGCGGACCTTCTTCATCGCAAGCTCCTGGCGCTTCTTTCGATTTCGCACGTTCTGATGGAACGCGCTGATGACTGTGGCTAGGTGAACATCCGGGATTTTGTGTTGTATGCGGCAGAATCTCTGAATGTACTTGTGCAAGGTCTCACCGTCCTTCTGGGGGATGATGTGCAAGTCGCTCTCCTGGCCAGGGGCCTGGTGGCCGCCCGTGAAGGCGCCAACGAAGTCCTGGCACAACTCCTTCCAAGAGGAAATGTAGTTCTTGGGTAGGTGCATCAACCACGACCTAACGTTGGGCTTGAGCACCAACGGGAAGTAGTTGGCCAGTATCTTGTTGTCTCGGCCCCCAGCAGCATGCACCACGATGGTGTAGATGCTTAGGAACTCGAACAGGTGGGTTGTCCTACATTTTCCCGCGAGTTACGGCAGGTCCAGTGGCCCAGGTCCCGTACCTTCAAGCCGGACAGCCCTCCTCGTAGGGTAGGTCGCCAGGATATCCCGATGCAGGAGTGTCTGTAGCGGCTCCAGCGCGTTTGTCTAATTCACGACATTTTTCTTGTCGTCGCTCGATGAGGGTATGCGCGTCCTCCTTGCGCCGCTCGTGAAGGATGTAACGTTGATCGTGGCCGGTTCATGGGTCGGAATACCCGGTCAAATCATTACAAATGATGACCCTTTGCCGTGGAGGAGAGTGTACCGTGGCGGTGGCAACTCTAGTCTTCTCGGTGCGGTCGTGGGCGTGTTTGCTTGAGGGTCATTTCGATGTCACCGTCTGCTATGGCCCGTCCCCATTAGTGAGGGCGACGAGACTCTGGATGGTGGCCCTCCACTCCTCGAGCCTGTCCGCTGTCGGAGAGAAGTCCAAGAGTAGTTGAGCTCGCTTGCGGGCTTCTGCCGACGTGGGCGGCAGCGATATGTGCGAAGACAGCGAGGCGCTCTTACTTCTAACTATGTTAAAAGGATCACCCCTTCGATCCCGCGGTGGTGGGCCGTCCTGGCTGGTCGTAGAGCGTGTGTGTCGGCCCAGCGAATCCTGGGAACAAGGTCCCGGAGTCCTTCACTGGGGCGGCGACTCGCCGCCGTTTTGGCGTGGTCCGTCGTGCGCACCCTAGGAAGGTCGGGGCGGGTCCGTCCGCGTCGTCGTCTTGGAGGATGTCCTCATATCCTTTGAAGTAGAGGCGCCACCCGTGGGCTGCACAGTTGCATGCTTCGACGTCCCAGCGCGTGATTGGTTATCGCGGTCGCGGACGATACCACTCGCCCGGGTCTGCTCTCCAGAGTGTTGTGGAAGTTCGGGACCTCCACCTCCTTGTCCTGCGCCCGCACCCTCGCACGCCCGCACGGGGGCAGGAGCATTGGGTGCGGCTGTGTCGGTCGCCGGAGCCCCCCTCCTCTTGGGGGCCATGGCAGTGAAGTGGGACCGATGCGCCGATAGTTAGGTCAGATCAACGCGACCTCCAACACCCTACCTGTCGCGCAAAAGATGTCGGGGAAATCGACACCTATGGGAAGCTCGAGGAGTCCCTTGATCGTTCGGTGGAGGGAGAGTGGTGGCACCGAGAGCGGACCTACAAATCAACACCGGCAAGGTCGTTTACCTAGGTTCGGGACGCTTGGCGCGTAAAACCGTACTCTTGCTCAGTTTGTACTGGGTGTTTACTGTAGGGTGATTTGCTATAGTAACATAGCTGGTGATAAGGGAGTCTCAAATCCCAAAAAGTCTAACCCCCTAGAGAATGAGCCTTAGGCCTCCTTTTATAGGCAATGGGTCACCAACATTGTGCTCACGAGTTGCATAGTGAACAGGGTTCACCGCTCTTCTTCTACGGTGGTGTCAGGGGCAGTAAATGCCTTGTCTAACCCCTGACGTGCAGCGAGGTGGTCGCACCACGTATCCAGGTGGATCGACACCTGGGTCCTGCGCTGGCGCATGGGGGATGCGCTGGAGCGGTCGGACTGTGCTAGAAATAGGGAAGAACACCTGGCAAGGGAAAGGATCTTGCTGGCCTGGCTTCCTTGTCGGAGGACCTGATTATCTTCCCGGCAAGGAGGGCTTGCCGGGGCCTTGCCAGTCTTTGCGAGTCTTCCTGGCAAGGAGGGCTTGCTGAGGTCTTGCGAGTCTTTGGGGGTATTCCTGGCAAGGAGGCCTTGCTGGGGCCTTGCGAGTCTTCCTGGCAAGGAGGGCTTGCCGGGGCCTTGTATCTGGAGCTCTTGTACTCTACGCCCTTGGAGAGGAGGCGTGGGCTCGGTGGGTCTTAGTTTGTCTTCCTGGCAGTCTTGTGCGCTGCTGCCAGGGGCGTTGCCGGTGCCCGTGAACAAGTCTGGGGCACAAGGGACCCCAATCTCTAGTGCACCGATAGTCTATTTAATTATGCAAGACATGGCAAAGCACAACAATCAAGTACTACACATTAAGTGAAGCTCAATATGCAATGAGTTGCATATTGACGAAATGCCACATTTAAATTACTTAGTTCACTCCCGTTTAGGTACACGACAATGTGAAATGTTGTTAAACAGGGGAAGAGGTGAAGCACAAATAAATAACACTATCTAGACATTTTAAGTGAGGTAGGGAACAACATATAACATTTCCGAAATGACCCCATATGTTAATTTCAAAATTGATTCAGATCTGAAATAAACATATTTTATATTTATTAAACAGAAAAATCAAGTGGACCACGTGATTCTACACGTCATTCTAGTCGATTTATATATAGATCATTTGAAACAAAGCTACGGTCTAAAAGATACGACCAACACAAGATGATATGGCATGAATGCAAAATGTATACAAATGACAACCACAAGCATGTTAAAACAACGATGCAACAAGATATTATGAAACTACATGAAATTCTTGGCAAGTTTTGTATATGGCATGTTCAAAATGGAGCAATGGTTCAACAAATACAACCAACAGAAGTAATGGACGTAGTATGCCCAAAACAGCAACATGACATTTTGCCCACATCAAAACAACAAGCTACATGAATCTAAAATGCTCAAATAAGACACGAGACAGTAGTGCACAAGATGCACAACAACCATCTCCTAACGGCAAATTGAATATAAGCATGGATCACTAGGAAATGAGCTCACAAAATGGCAAGTTGAACACACTTTCAGACTTAGTGAAATTATCAGTTTTTACAGTGCAGTTTTTATCATGAAGGCATATTGGCAGCAGAAAAAACACATGCTGCAGGGCACATAATGGCATGAACATTCACCGCATAGTAGTAGGCATGATGTAATTCATTTCATTCCACACTATCAAGGTCTAAATACGAACACAATCATAGCTAGCATCCCTACAACATGGCATCATGAAATAATCAGATTCTCAAACTTAGAAATATTTTGACCCTACCAAACAACAACATCATCTTAGCAAGTTCACATGATGAAAACTACAGCTAATCTTGAATTACATGGCATGGGAAACATACTAACAGAAACTAGTCATAACCTACTACAAATCACTCCATTCCACATAATCAAAAGAGGCATGGTTTGCTAAATTCGAGCTTCTTAAAATTGAACTTTACGAAAATAGATTGCACTTTTAAACATGATAGCACCTTGGAATCAACAAATGAGCACGTTAATGATAATCTATATGGAAACTAGTGGAATGGCATCAAAGTAGACATATCCTAGAGGAATTCTCGTGAAGAAATCATATGCAAAAGACCTGCAGACTAGTTGCAACCATCCACACGGCATTGGACAAAATAACAACTTAGACGTGTTCACAATGCACTTGTAATAGATATTTGAGCATGTTGACACAAGCTATTATGCATGCAAATGCCACAATCATGTAGATCACACCAAGCACAATATTTTTCATATGAATTTTATTTAAATCGGAGCTACGGTTATTTAGTTATGAAATAAATCATTTTAACATGACATTTATGCAAAAACAATGCAATCAACAAGTTTAGTATTTGTAACACGCATGAAAGTTGGATATTGTGAATCCACACAAAATTGAAAACATTTTACATATTAAGTTTGTTTAATTCTGATGCACGGATTAAATCACACAAAATCCAAAAGGGCATCACAACAAAATAAAGTGGACACAAAGTTGTCCAAATGACAAAAGTAATTGCACATGTGGATTCTATGGATCTTTCTACCCCACAATCATATATAACATATGTGTATTTACTATGGGAAAATGACACAACAATTATGCAAGATTATGACATATATGCAAATTTTGTGCAAACAACAAGTTAAACATTTTTATCATGCATGAAAGTTGCAAAATATTAATCTACACAATAATCTACACATTTTACATATATATATAAGTCTTTAATCCGATGCACAATTCATTATTTATCATCATTTTAAAATCTGGCAAAATCTATAATACTCAGGATAAATTGCTAAAATCGTAGGAGTTGAAGAAACACAATACGGGCCGGATCTACATAGTGTAGTGGGCATCAAACGCAAAGAAACGCCTAGGGCGAGGGATTTCGGTGCGGGTTGCTCACCAGATGGCCTTCTGATGCCCGATCGATGGAGCAATGGGCTGCAAGGGCGCGAGGATGGCCAAGGATGCTATTTGGAAAGGCGGTTGGGTGGCTGGCTAGCGCGCCAAGTGGCGACCGACAGTTGGGGAGGTGCAGAACACGAGGCTGGAGGTTAGGGAAGGTCCAAAATACGCAGGGATGACTATTTATTGGTAGGAAGGCTAGGGTTAGGGGGGCTTTGTCCAATTTCGGACCATTTGATCACGATTGGACGGTCTGAAACGGATGGGTAGGCTAGGCTGGTCTAGCGGGGTCTATAGAGGTGGTTGGACTGAAAAGAAAGGAAGATGGCATGCCATGATAGAGTTTTGCAAACGAAAAATGCCCTTGATTTAAATTGGCTATAGTGTCGCTATACATTTAACGGTTCGAATATCAAGCGGACTCTCATTGCGATTAAATTTGGCAGGTGGCCTACCTACATTATAATAAGACAGCATGCCAACTTTCAACCCAAACCGGGAAAGTTTTATACACACCTTTAAAAATCATATTTAAACGATTTCAGGGGCTCGTGCATGTGTGGCTGGTCCCGAAATGTTCAACGACAAAAAGTGAGAGAACCGGCAACTAACAACGGATGCAAGTTTTGAAAAATGATGACAACAGAGTGCGGATGTTATGCTCATGATGCACATGATGCGATGATGAATGTGACAACCAAATAAATCACACAATGACTACGGAATAAAAGGGGAATCTTATGGACCATCGATTTCGGGTTGTTACAACTCTCCTCCACTAACAAGAGGTGTCAACCCGAGATCTTAGAAAATAAGGGGAAGAGGAAGAAGAAAGGAAGAGGTAAAACTTAGTTGCTTCTTTTGAAAACGAGTGGAACCAACGATCCTTGAAGGTTGCAAAGAGAAGAAGAATGCCATGATTAACAAGCAAGAATTCAAAAGATATTTTGGTAGCACTTCGGTAGGAAATAAAGGCAACTTTTTGATAGAATGGAAGATCTTGAAAAGAATACACAACACTCCAATTAAATAGACAAGCAAGGGAAGAACATGATATTGATAAAACAAGATAATGGATGAAAGGGAGCAACATCACAAAGCCTCTAGAACAAAATAATAGAAACTAGATCATCTGAAAGAAAAGAACGGAGAAGAAAATGACAACTTATACCATAATTTAATTAAAAGCATCCCTGAGAAGAGGTATTGAACGAAGTTGTTGGAAAATCAACAACGAAAAGAACATGCATGTTGTGGGCTTATGGGAACCATCTCGAAATTATGAGGTGAAAATCCGCCACTAAGAGAAACAAGGAGTTCTTGGGAGCAATAAGATATGCAACACTTCTTTCACCAAGAGGATACATTGAGAACTTGGATTAACAATAATCACCATGATGGGAACAATCAGGAAATGCTTTAGGTGAAATCCAATCTAGGATAACTTCAAGGAAGAAAAAGATCTGTTTAATTATCTCATTCTTGAAAAAAAAATCCTTGAGACTCCTCATGAATCAAGAATGATAAAAAACCACCTCAAAGGATGATGGAGGAAGAATTGCTCTTTGAAATGCAAGATAAAGAATACTTGATGTTCTCCAACAAAATATTGAAGACACTTTGAGAAAGAATTACATCCTTAACGAACCTCCATGAAGAGCCTCCGGAACAAAAGAATGATGAAAAGAAATGAAGGATGAAAAAAAGAATAAGATTGAGGCCTTGCAAAGAATAAGATGGAACTTCGCGAAGAGACACTTGAGAAAAATTGGGACTCCGGAAAAGAGAAGATAACAACCAAGAACCGAGAATTTGATACCCTGAACAACTCCGAGAGAAGAATTAAAATCACCTCAAGGGAACAACAATAAGAATTAGGTTATGCTTATCCTTCATCGAGTTAAATTGATGACAATCAACGGATTTGGCATACCCCTTATTCCTCTTGAAAAGATTGAAGAGAGATATCAGAACTTAAAGAACTCTTGAATGAACCACTGATAAGTATTTGAAATGAACGGGGATACTATGAATGAATTGAGATAAATGCCATGAGAACAAAGAGATCACGATTCTCCTAGTAGGGAACTTGAACGAAGCATCGGAATAATTGACATAGGAACGAAGAGACAACAATTGAGCATGAAAGCTGAAAGCTAAGGATGAAGAAATCTTCTGAAATGATGGCCTTGGGAGGATCGAGAAATGAAAACAATTCTAAAATGCACCAGACAGATATGCAAGAAAATTATCATAACGAAAACAATTAGAGCGAATAATATGAAGCTAAAATGACGAATCTTCAAAAGAACGGACCAAGATTTAAAAGAAACACTTCTTTGGTCTTCCAAGCTGAGAATTATTGCAAGAAACACCACCAAGAATTATTGAGACACTCCGAAACAATGAATAAGGAAAAAGTTGAGCCAATGATGAAAATAATTTGAAAACAATCTTGAGAATGAATATGCCTGATGGAAATCATTCTTACGTCATATATGTAATGAGCTTCAGATCTCCTAAATGGATAGAAAGGCCAGGTAAGATCCTGGGAAAGAACGTGTGGATTATGGGCCCACTCAAAGAGAACACCGTTGAATCGATTGATTAGGAAGAGAGAGATTACATCGGTATAAACTGAACTTGATGAGGTGAGACCCTTGAAATGATATCAAAGGATTGAATGAAAAACAATATCTTTCGAGATATCTTCAACACTCCGGATAGAACAGAGAGAGGCAATAAACAAGAGAGGCTTGATTAAGAATTTCCAACATGGGAATCATTTAAAGGATGAAAAGGTTATGTTGAACACCAAAAGCTTGAATTAAATCCACCGGGGAAGAAACCAAGAATGAAGAATGAAGAACTCTGCACTTGAGCATCTTCACAACGAATCACCGGATACGAGATGGAAGAGAATATAGCGGAAGCAACAATGAAAAGTATGTCACTTCGATAATGATTGAATAGTTGAAGCAAAAGGGCGGGAGGGTTGGGAAAAACAAAGACAACTTGGGACAGATGAGACAAGGTCCAGAAAGAAATATGAATATTGATCTTGGAAATATTGGAGAAGATTGAGTTACTTGAAGAGAAGCACCCCATTTGAAAAGGAATTTCATGATAACCGCGGATGATCAAAAGGAGTAGCATTCCCATAGGAATAAGAGAACACTACTTAGGAAAGATATGAAATCACCACTTGAAATTGAAGCAACTCGAATTACCATACTCGAACAGAAAATGATGAGGCTTGCAAATTAAGCTAGAATCAAATTCATGACAAAGATTTCGTCCCACATTTTGTGGTAAGGCTCATACGGGATCGATCGTACATTCGATTATCATATTGAAATGATGCTCGAATATGCTCCCTATGCGTAGCGAACTACAAGGCTTGAGGAAGCATATGTGACGACACATATCGAGACTGTCCTGTGTCAGAAAGACCGTGAAAAAACAAATCCACTAGATGTCAAACCCCAACCTCACAACATGCATATGTTGGAAAATGATCCTAGGTAACTACTTGAATTCCCACCCGAGAATTTATGAAATCTTTCTTGGATATGCTATCAGGTTGCAGGTCCAAGAACCTACTCAATGTAATCTATTGCATGACCTTTCCTGCAACTATCAACAAATATCCGAGAAGTTCCGCAAACTCACCTACCTGAGGCCCTCGTAATCACAACGATACTAATTATGGCAATACATATGGACGCTCTCCCAGTACTAGGTGATACCAAACTCCTCTCGCCAAAATAAGTATTTAGGCAATTTTGAGCATCCTCTGTCCTACGATACTAAGGAAATTGAATGATGACGATGTGTCAAGAATCCCATGGAGCTCCACTCCTCGATAGCACGAGGCACCAAGTCAGAATTCCATCACATTAGCATCATATAGATTCCAAAATACCCGCGTGATCCTAAAAGTGTTTTGAGCGAGAAGAGGTGTAGAATTATAATTCCTAAGTCGTAAGCCTCATCATAGAATGGAAGAGGAGTAAAAAGAATCCTACTCTCCGACATATAACTAGACACAAAATATGTTTTTCTAGACTCAACTCAGCCAAGTTTGATCACTAAAGGGGGCGCCTAGGTCGGTACTGCTCTCATACCAACTTGTAAGGCCCAAAATGCAAACTTGTACTTATTTTGGCACGAGGGCCTCGACAATGATAGAAGCACATCTCGTCATTTCACAAGAATGGATATCATTACAAGTACATGTAAATAAGAGGAGGGTATAAGGGGTTGGCTTACAATTGCCATAAGCTACAACAAGATCATCTCAAATACAATAATACATTCAATCACCAAGTAGAAGAGTAGGGTGTGACTACGGACAAAATCAGACGAATAAAACGACGTCCATCCTTGCTATCCCTGGTAGCCAGACTGGAACCCATCCTATGATCGATGAAGAAGAAGAAGAAACTCCAAATAGAACAATCATCACGCTCACGTCAAAGTATCACTTTACAAGTACCTGCAACTGTTGTTGCGGTAATCTATGAGCCACAAGGACTCGGCAATCTCAATTCCAAAGGTATCAATACTAGTAAAGCTTAATGTGTGAGGCACGGTAAAGTGGTGAGTCTGCAACAAGCACTAAGGATTTATTTGGGTGGCTAACTTACGAGTATCAGAGATAAAGGAGGTGATATATTCATAAACGGACGTGAACTAATAATGATCAGGAAATAATCATGAACACTTACTTACGAGTCAAACATAACCCCACCGTGTCCTCTCTTGGATACAAAGCTCACGAGAAGACACAGTCATGGTTACGAACACAGTTAGCATATTTTAATTAAGTTTACTTCATGTTTGCTATGATCGGGTATTAAACTAAGTTTCCAAATTGCCACATAACCGTGGGCACGACTCTAATAATGATTTAACCCTGTAGGGGTGCTCCAACTAGGCCATTACAAACTACCACGGGCTTAGTGGATATCCTCAACCACGGAAGACCCATGATCTCCTTGTAAATTCCGATGGAAAACGTCAACCTCGAGAAAGCCCAAAGTATCCTCGGACTTCCACGCACAGGACCTTCGAGAAAGGTAAAACAAATCCAGCAAGTCTGCCGGACGTGCCGATAGACCCGATAGGAGCCACGTATCTCGGCACGATTGGATGAGCTAGATGTCGGGTTGGCTGAGACCCCGGGTGATCAGGGGGAGCCGGACATCGCTCAATTTGGACAAAAACTCATGCGGAGCACTAGCCCTGGGGTTGATTAATTATCCATGGGGTCAGAAAGTCCCTATGCAATTTTATTAGTTGTTAGGCCAACGTAGTACCAATGTTGGGCCTTGCCAGAAGAGTTTCATCCCAAAACAAATATCAAGGGGGTCCTGTAACAACCCCAAGCATGTTAGGAGTGCTCAATTATGGAACATAACACCGATACACAAGTAACTAGGGCGGCAAAGGTGGAACAAAACACCGAGCATGAAGGCCAAGCCTTCCACCTCTTACCAAGTATATAGTTGCATTAAATTAAATAGCAATAGTATGATGATATATCAAGGAACCTATGTTTTCACATGGAACAGCTTACACCTGCAACTAGCAAAGCTATAAGAAGAACTGAGCAAGCGATAACATGGCAAAACACAGGTTTGCTGGGATATGGAGGGGGTTAGTGGCTTTTCATGGCAATGTTGGGAGGCTTGACATAACAGGTGCTAGGTAGTGAGACATAGCAATAGAAACGAGAGAACTAGCATAGCAATGATAGTAGTGGTATCTAGGGAAATGATCATCTTGCCTGAGATCGCGCTTGAAAAAAAAAAGAATCGGTGAAGTAGACGAACCAATGTAGTCGAACAAATCCTCACAGTCCGAAGTGGTTCGGAACTCTATTGAGAAGAAACAATACGGAAACAACAATCAACAAACAATAAACACCACAACATATTCATCACGTGATGTGCAAGAAATTATGATGCATGTCTATTTAATTATGCAAGACACAACAAAGCACAACAATCAACTTCTACACATTAAGTGAAGCTCAATATGAAGTTCAATATGATGCATGTCTATTTAATGTCCAAGCAATTATGAAGCTCAATATGCAACGAGTTGCATATTGACGAAACTCCACATTTGAATTACTTAGTTCACTCCCATTTAGGTAACGACAATGTGAAATTTTGTTAAACATGGGAAGAGGTGAAGCATAAACAAACAACACTATCTAGGAATTTCAAATGAGGTCGGGAACAACATATAACATTTTTGAAATGACCCAATATGTTAATTACGAAATTGGTTCAGATCTGAACTAAACACATTTTGTATTTATTAAAAAAAAAATAAAGTGGACCATGTGGTTCTACACGTCATTCTAGTCAATTTACATATACAGATCATTTGAAATGGAGCTACGGTCTAAAAGATATGACAAACACAAGATGATATGGCATGAATGCAAAATGTATGCAAATGACAACCACAAGCATGTTAAAACAAGGATGCAACAAGATATTATGAAACTACTTGAAATTCTAGGCTTTCACATATGGCATGTTCAAAAAAATACAACCAACACAAGTAATAGACATAATCTGCCCAAAACAGCAACATGGCATTTTGCGCACATCAAAACAACAAGCTACATGAATCTAAAATGATCAAACAAGACATGAGGCAATAGTGGACAAGATGCACAACAACCATCTCCTAACGGAAAAATGAATAGAAGCATGGATCACTAGGAAATGAGCTCACAAAATGGCAAGTTGAACACACTTTCAGACTTGGTGAAATTATCAGTTTTTACACTGAAGTTTATCATGAAGACATATTGGCAGCAAGAACAACACATGCTACAGGGCATATAATGGCATGAAAATTTACCACATGGTAGTAGGCATTATGCACTTCATTTCATTCCACACTAGCAAGGTCTAAATTTGCACATATTCATATCTAGCATCCCTACAATATGGTATTCTGAAATGATCAGATTCTCAGACTTAAAAATATTTTGACCCTACCAAACAACAACATCATCTTAGCATGTTCACATGATGAAAACTACAATTAAGAATGGCATACATGGAATGGTAAACATACAAATAGAAACTAGTCATGGCCTACTAGAAATCACTCCATTCCGCATAATCAAAAGAGGCATGGTTTGCTTAATTCGAGCTTCACAAAATGGAACTTTACGAAAAAAGATTGCAGTTTTAAATGTGATAGCACCTTGGAAGCAAAAAATGAGCATGTTAATGATAATCTACATGGAAACTAGAGGCATGACATCAAAGTAGACATATCCTAGAGGAATTTTCGCGAAGGAACCATATGCAAAAGACCTACGGACTGGTTGCAATCATCCATGCAGTTTTGAACAAAATAACATCTTAGACGTGTTCACGATGCACTTGCAATAGAGATTTGAGCATGTAGACGCAACCTATTATGCATGCAAATTCCACAATCATGTAGAGCACATCAAGCACAATATTTTCCTTATAAAGTTTATTTAAATCGGAGCTAAGGTTATTTAGTTCTGAAATAAGTCATTTTAACATGAAATTTACACAAAACAAATGCAAATAGCAAGTTTAATATTTGTAAGACGCATGAAAGTTGGATATTGTGAATCTAAAAAAAATTCAAAACATTTTACATATTAAGTTTGTTTAATTCCGATGCTCGGATTAAATCGGAGAATAAAAAAGGGCATCAAAACAAAATGCATGGACACAAAGTTGTCCAACTGACAAAACTAATTCGACATATGGATTCTATGGATTTTTATACACCATCATCATATATAACATGTGGGTATTTACTATGGGAAAAATGAAAAAATAATTGTGCAGGATTATGACATATATGCAAATTTCATGCAAACAACAAGTTAAACATTTTTATCATGCATGAAAGTTGCAAAATATTCATATACAGAATATTCTACACATATTACATAAATAATTCATTTTAATCTGATGCATGATTAATTATTTATTGTAATTTTAAAATCATGGCAAAATCTGTAATATTCAGGATAATCGCTAAAATCGCAGGAGCTGAAAAAACACAATATGGGCCGGATCTACACAGTGTACTCGACATCAAATGCAAACAAACGCCTAGGGCAAGGGATTATGGAGTGGTTTGCTCACCAGATTAGCTTCTGAAGCCCGGTCGGTGGAGCAATGGGTTGCAATGTCGCGAGGCTGGCCAAGAACGCGGCTAGGCCGGTGGTTGGGTGGCTGGCTGGCGTGCCAAGTGGCGGCCGACGATTGGGGAGGCGCAGAACACGAGGTTGGAGATTGGAGAAGTTCCAAAATCGGCACAGGATGTCTATTTATAGGTAGGGAGGCTAGGATTAGGGGGTTTTGTCCATTTTTGAACTGTTTGATGATGATCGGACGGTCCGAAATTGATGGGCAGCCTAGGCTGGGCTTGTGTGCTGGGTAGAGGTGGTTGGACTAAGAATATAGGAAGATGGCAGCCCGTTACAGAGTTTTGCAAACCGAAAATGTCCACGATTTAAACTGCTATTGTGTTTCTATACATTTAACAGGACGAGTATAAAATGGACTTTGATTGCTATGAAAATTGGCAGGCGGCCTACCTACACTATAATAAGACCGCACACCAACTTTCAACCCAGAAAGTGTTATACACACCTTTAAAAATCATATTTGAACGATGTCGCGGGGACGTGCGTGTGTGGTTGGTCCCAAAATGTTCAATGGAAAAAATGAAGGGAACTAACAACTAACAACGGATGCAAGTTTTGAAAAATGACGACAACAGAGTCCCGATGCTACGCAGATGATGTGCATGATGCGATGATGTGGGGACCCCGACTTACGAGTCGAGATCGCCGTGCTCAGTTATCCCAGAGATCAATGCTCACCAAACACAGATACCGAATAAAAGAGTCTTACATCCATACATACTGTTTGATACAGTAAATGACCACCTCGGTCGAGTCTTACATATATAGGGCCTTAAAAGGCCAACACTCCAAACTGGACCAATAGCGGAATTATTGGCTGAAAGCGTGAACCCATGCCATCAGCCTTAACCTACACGCATTCTGACTGGGAAGCGTCCTAGCTCGCAAGAACGTCACTGAGTTAATGTTCACCATAACATGTTCTTTCATGCCTGGTCAATGAAATTACTAGTGGCAAGCAAATGAGTACTTTTGATTGTACTCGCAAACAACCCATGATATGAACAATGAAAGTGAAGGATAAAAATATCATGCATCTTTGGTGTCACTCATCTTGGTGGAATGTTCATGAATATGCATCAACTTAAAGAATTACTTTTGAAGAACAGGTTACAGATATCAATATATCTGCCGAGGCCTGAACCATCCGGGTTCACCCTATATGCCAAGTCACCGAACTTGGCCATATCAGTACTTTCATAACAACACCCTTTTCATCATCTCACACACTCACACACAATTGGTTTATGCGGAAATAGCTGGACGTAGTTTAAGAAGGATTACCCAACTATCCTTGACCATGGACACGGCTATTCGAATAACATACCCGAGGAACTACCCTTTGAGATCCGAGAAACTTCCTTGTCATCCATGACTCGTGGTATATAACATACCCGAAGTAAGTACCCGATCAATGCCTTTCCCCTGACGATACTAGACAAAGAGGTCCACTCGATTGGAACCCAGCCCACATGTTGTACGTCTTACGAGCAGCAACTCTGGACAAAACCAACCATGCGGTGACCAACGGTGTGACTGGAACTCATAAAAATGGCATAGTCGTCCTACCTGGCACGACCCCATCATGAGAGTGACCACACATCACTCCCGCCACAAGTAATGTGGCTCTTTGCTAGCACCGACTAGAGTAATTAACATAGCCCCGTCCCATAAGGGGTAACATGGTCATACTGGTAAGGTTGGGACGGTCGACACATCATAAATCTAATCCTCTTTCCGAAACCATACTCACGCAAATACCGGGTGCATCACTTCACCAAAAGTGACCACCTTACTCATCATCACCCTCGAGCATTAGTGGCACCCGACGGGGTTTTCTTAAACTCTTGCTTTATGTCATTAACATGCTCATGATAATACTAGTTCTATCATTACTTGTCAACATGGTATTAGCATGACCCTCAAAGGGTAGGGTCAAGCTCAATGCATGTGCTTCGGGGGAGCCATCGGTAAAATCATATCAAATTATTACCGGCACTTATGATCATATGCAACGGAAATACTTGCTATCTTATTCATGCATAGTAACATATGCTCAGTCATGGTCAAAGGGCTTCTTGCCTTTGCTCACATAAGTCCTTGGGGTCTTCGAGGTCTTCCGCTCCAACTCCGAGTACTTCGTCTACCGTCAACTATCATCGGAAACAATCATGGTAAGCCACACAACAGGCAGAAATATAGTGCTACAAAAATAGAAGTTATATTATTCTTGGACCTCTCTGGTCATAAGAAAAATACCTGAAGTTTGCCATAGGAGGTTTCGATCATCAAGGATTTTTGAATTGACGAAAGGAGGAATAGGTGATTATTGAAGAAGCCTACAAAAATCATTCTCTTAAAAAGGTGTGGAGGCACTCAATAAACAGAGCATGATTTTAGAAATATTTAGGAAGTTGCTTCACTGGATTTGGAGTTTGAATGGATATACTAGGAATTTTCAACATGGAATAAATAGCAATAGGAAGCTATTTATTTTAGACAACAGAATAAAGCCTGAATAAAATGTTGACCAAGGTTCTAAAATAGGTAATGATTTTAAAAGGCCCTAGGAATTGGAATCACTCCATTTGGAGTTGATTTGGAACCTATAGGAATTTTGAAAGGTGGGACAATTATATCCAGATTTGGATTTGGCTAACAACACCATAGAAAATCTTCTTGGAAAAATGTGCAAAGCACATATGTGGATATATCTTGAATTTAGGAACATGTAGAAATTTGAATCATTAGAATCGGAGCCCAAATGAATTTAATATGGATTTTTGATGTTTCTGGAAAAAGGAAAAAGCAGAGAACGGCTCAACTTGAGGGGCTATCTTGTGCACATGGAGAAGAAGAGGGAGGTGGGCCGGCCCAGCAGTTCCCAGTGCCAGCAGAGGGCCACACAGATGGTGCATTCCCTGGAATGCGCTTCCCACGCAGGAAGGCGCACCATGAGGGATCCGCCTCCACTTAGTGCACTCGGCCCGACTTTGTGTGACTTACAGGGAGGGCCCCTGGCCAGGGCTTTCTCCTACCTCCTGCTCGCACGCAGGGGAGGCAGGGAGGACAGGCCGACCGAGGGAGGAGCTCCCCTGATGGCTCCGGCTACCCCCCCACCCCCCCCTCGGCGGTGCGCCGGCCACCGGCGAGCTCGGGGAAGCTAGCCTCATTCCCCTGCTCGGCACCTGCAGGGGAGGGCTGCAAGGGAGCCGACGACGGGGCTGCGGGGAGGCCGTCGGCCCTCTCAGGTGTTGGCACCAGGGGTGAAGGGAGGGAGCTAGAGGTGCTGGGGAGGAGTTGCGGTGGCCTGGGGGTCTCCGGCGGGCGGAAGGAAGCGAGGGGAGGCCCTGGGCATGCCAACCCGTGCGGAGGCCGGAGCTCTACCCCGCGGCCATGGGGAGAGGAGAGGGCCCGAGAGGAGAGGGGGCTTAAGGGGATTCCTAGGAGGGGAGGAGGAGGGTCTGAGGGAGCCAGAGAGGCTCGGGTAGAAGAGATAAGAGAGGGGAAAGAAAAAAGAGCTCGGGAGCTCCTGGAGCACTCGTGGGCATGGGTGCCACATGTCCTAGAGGAGCCCCGGAAGCTAGCTAGCGTCATGGAGGAAGTGAAAGGTGGAGTGGGGTATGCTCTGGCGCTCTGGGGCACACTTCAGCTGCGGGACACGAGCTACGATACGAAGAAATAGTGCAGAGCACCATTAGTGCATGCAGCCAGCATGGTCACCATGGCTACGTGTGTCCAGGGTGACCGTTTGACCCGTCAAAGATGTCCCTCGTGCAAGGCATGCTTGCCAGAGGTCAATGATGGAGTTTAGAGCCAAGTGGATCAGGTTTGAATAGGTTTTGACTATGATTAAGTTTGCAACAGCAAAATTAAGGCCAACAAAAGTGGTTTGCACTAAGAGTGGATTGAGGGAAAACCATGTCTAGCATTCTTGTTCATAGAAGGACTACTTGTGTGCCAAATTTCAGCTCAGGGGAATGAGCCTAGCTAGTACTTGTAGTACAATCCTATATTTTAGCCAGAAATGAAGTTGTAGATGTGCTGCTCATTTTCTCCACATGAGCATGCCCTCTCTTGGTTTGAAATGAGGCATTGGCATACTAGCGATGCTCTGGAAAGAATTGGGGGCTTTGGGTTAAGCAGAAGTATGGGAAGAGAAGTAAAACAGTGTTGCCAAGGGTGAAAATGAGAGGTAGTTACAAAGGGTCTCTCTCCAATAATTTACCAGTGGTCATGGGAATGCTACTAGAGGTAAAATGTAACTAAAGATAGTTGTGGTAGAAAGTTGAGCTCAAGGGTAAAGGTGGAAGGGGTCAAAGAAGCCAATTTAGTGAGTGCACACAAGGTGTTCGATCTGTGGTTAGGATATCAGATGAATTCCAATGGCTATGAAACTCAACGGGGTCAAATAATAGATGAAAATAAGCTTGCACACCAAATTTGGGATTTGCTGGAGAAGTTTTCCAATGTAAAATTGGAAAACCCATGAAATGGGCAGAAATGGCTTTCTGCTTACAATCTGATTCAAATCAATTCCCACAAATTCAATATTTGGTGTGGGGGCATTATTTCATCATTAAGGCATGCACAAAAAGTTTGGGGTCAATTGGAGAAACTTTATAATGTAAAGTTTCCCAAAGTCAGAAATCAGCACACACGGTTTTGAGGGTCTTAGGACAAGTTCTTCTATTCTCCTTGATTTACCACCTGGTGTGGATGCATTATTAGAGTATTAGAACATGTCCACCAAATATGAGCACAATTGGAGACACTTCACAATGTAGAGTTGCTCAAATTTGAATCTGCACAGATAGGGTTTTAGAATAATTAGGGGATACAAATCAACTTGGATTGAGATGACACTTGGCAAGATCATCAAGCATATCAGAGGTGACATGCTGAAATTGTACTCGAATTTATTGAGAATATTTCTTATAGAAATATTTCAAAAGCTTGAAATAGGCAGGAATGGTTTTGGAGGGGTTTGCCCAATATTTTGAACATGACCATGTGTTGAAACTCATATATATGGAATAAATATATCCAGTGAGTTTCCCTAAATATTTTGAAAGCAATGAAAATAACTTTCCTTCATAAGAGAACATTTCTGGCCTCACAGAAAGGCATTTAAATAAAATAATAAAATAACATTTAAAATAATAATATGGTGGTTTTTGGAAGACATTTTGATAATAGGTTTTAAATAAAATAATTGGTTCCAAATAAATTCCCTAATTGGAGGACTTGTAGTACAAATCTCATCTCACGGGTTTGAAAGTTTAATGCAAAGAAATGTTTTTTTGTGAAAATAATATTTTGTAAAATTAGATACTGGTCCTAAACACATGACATGATCATTAGGTAGGAGAACATGGGATGAGGAGGTGAGTTGGAGGTTAGCAAGAATTATTGGGGAGCAATTACATGCATACAAGCAAGCAGGCAAAAAATAGTTACTTCAAGCATCAGAACATTCACAAAAAATTTAATTGGTCCTAATTTTTTAAATAACTTAATTAGTCAGGAAAGCAAAACACAGGGTGTTACAGACCTTACCGCCTTAAGAAAATCTCGTCCCCGAGATTTCTAGGCTAGGGGTTGGAGAGATACAAAATGTTGAGTCGGAGGTAGTCTTCATGTCCCCATGTTGATGTTGTGATCTTGAGGTGCTTGATGATACAACTTCGAATGTTTCGCACGTCCTTGACTGATCGTGGGCGGGTCTGGCAATAAGTTATGCTTGACCGAGGTCAAGGGCTTGGTGAGCTAAGTTTGTGCAAGGTTCTGGCTTGCAAGTGTATTCCAAAGTCAGAATACGTGGCAATATGGTGTGTATGGGTTCTGGTCCCGGGGCTTCGCATGCCGGTTAGTGACATCTAGATGTCTCGTGTTAGAACGCACTGCCAAAGTCTTCGTGTAGTTTCCTGCTTATGGGGAAGTCTTTGACTCCTTTACGACAGGCAAACTATGGTCGCAAATGGTCTTCATCCTTGAGGGCGTTGCTGTAGTCTTCGAAGGCTTCTCGTGAAAGGGTCCAGGTTGGGTCTCACCCATGAGTCTAAGCTCGGAGGCTCAGAGTCCAGAACAGGTCCTGCCATCATGGGGGGCTTGTGAGGGGTTCTGGATGAGCTGGCTACCCAAGAGTATAGACCAGTCATCCATTCTCAAGGTCTGCGACTCGACGAGCGGGTGAATCACTTTTTGCAGGTCTTCAGCACGAACTACTAATACTCTCGTCCTTGATTTGGACCAAGGAGAGGTCGTCTGATTCTTTCGCTTGCCCAAAGGGTCCATCATCTGGAATCGTCGAGGCTTCTTGACATTGTTGTTGTAGTCGGTGCATGGTCGGTGGGTGACTTTTATTGCTTCTTCGTCAATGTCGTGGCTTCCTCGCCACGATGGTTCTTCGTCTTGACTTGAATAGGATAGACTTCCATTGTCTTGGGATTGCTTCGAGAAGCCCGCCTTCTCGAGATAACACTGTACCCTCGAGAGGCATAACAATTGGCATTCCTTGGCTCGTCCAAACAGGACTAAGGTGTTCTTCCTCTTACTCGGTGAGTAAGTATGTCATCAGTGAGGATGACCACATACTTTCCCCAAACAAGACATAAGCATAGCGCTCAAGAGTGAGGTGAGGAGAACGGGGACTTGCTATGGGGATCGCTGGCTGAGGGGGGTGTTTATGGTCCACATGACCGGGTCCTTCGTGCTTTTGTTCGTCACAGACACGATGGGCGAAGCTTTAGGGTCTCCTGGAACTAGGATGTGGGCGAACAGTTATCATTTTATCTCTAAGCACATTCCTTGGATGCCAATATTTCGACCTCTAACTCGGGACAACATCACCTCATCTCATCAAATATACCATCCCCCATGGGTCAACTCCACACCGCTCATGCTAGTCAACACCAGGGTAGAGGGAAGAACTAACCCAAATGCTACAAGTATGGTGTAGCCCCAATGCACATGCATTACTATGCAAGAACCTCGGGGAGGTATATAGGCTGCTAAGGTTGCACTGGGATGCTACAAATCCAATGTCCAGCTAGATCATACAATGGACAGGGTACTGCATTACTATATTAAGGAAACACATAGTATACCAATCCAATATCTTGTTTCCTTTCTATGAATCCCATCAAGTGATCCATCAATCCGATAAATCATTAATGGACCTATCACTCCTACAAATCCAACATTGATGGGGTTCTACATAATCTCTTAGAGTCCTCATAATTCACATATTACTGCAAGGATTACGTCATAGTATATCAACCAACTTCAATAATCCTGGCCAGCTAATCTCCAAGGCCAAACCACATAGGTTGTAAATTAATTTGACAACTCCAAGTATACGCTCTCACTATCCACCGAGAGACATGGTATCACGTTCGAGATTATCGGCTAAATCCAATTTACTTCGAACCATGTCGTCTCTGTCATCCTCGATACTCTATTAAGATTACCTATTTAAATCCAAGACTCAAATCCAATAAGAAGTATACTTGATACTCCAAGTCATTATGGTAAAGGCATCAAATCGTGCCAACTACTTGCTAAAGTCATGTATACCACCAAAATATTGTTGATCGCGATTATGATCGTCCTACTAAATCCAATCTTACTCCAAGGATATGTATGTTATGCCACCATACCAATTCGTTCCACCAAGTTCATCTACCTATACAAGGGTCTTATGATCCACCAAGATAGTCTAGCTATATCTTCAAGACAACTGCCATCAATCTTTGCCTAACACTCTCGTTTCCGAGAACGGTCTTTCTCATGGCATCAGGGTTATGGTGCTATCTTCAGATTGAAGGATACTTGTTCACTGCGATCACCCGTTCCATAAGGAACCCGGTGCTAAGCGGGGTTTATCGGGGACCTACAGGTGTTCTGGCAAGTCTGTGTACTAGACACGCGACCAGAATACTTGAGCCAGAAGGGCTTGTGGAAGTTAGTCTGGTCTGGTGAGGTTCTTCCAATCTTGAGGGAAAAGTATCATTGCTATGGTTACGTGCTGTTAAGCATAGCACAGTCAGTGTCTTCAATATCAGTCGTCCTTCGAAGTGGATCCTTGGTGCATCTTGTCTTGCTGTCTTCAGTTGTCGAGAGGGTGAAAGAGAGAGAGAGAGAGAGAGAGAGAGAGAGAGAGAGAGAGCACAGGGGAGCATCTAGGATTTTTAGCGCAATCAAACAAGCATTGGAAGGTCAACTCAAACAAGTGCCAAAATCAATTCGAACATCCAAATAAGACAGACGATATAACCGCAGGCTTGTTGCTCAAACAAAAGTGCGACTTATATCGAAGCACAAACAACAAAAACAAGCAGCACAAACATGGTCCATCTGAACCATTTCACGAACTCGATTTCCCATAGGGGATTTACGACTCATCCTAACATAGGGTTCTAGGACTCGATAGTCGTGCTTGCTTCGTGCTCCAGGGAGGAGTCCTCTAGGTCTTCTGGACCTTCTCATGGTGTTGTCACGCCTCTTATCGTTGCTTGCCAAACGTCTCGGGTTGAGTCAAAAGAATCATTGATGACTTTTCTTCTGGGATGTTGCTGAGGAAGGTAGTTCTTCATTGCTATCATCGGCAGAGTCTTCTGTTGTCTTCATGGTCCTGTCATCGTCTTCTTATCTTCTGAGGCTTCGAGAGTCTCAAGTGGACATCTTCATGCATAGATATTTGGAAGACATGATAGAGTTCTGATCTGTCAATCATACTAATTGTGATATCGACACCAAGAGCGGGGGATGAAGAGAACCGTTTTCCTGCTCACTAAGGTGAGGCGGACCAAATGACGAGGTTCTCATCCACCGGTGGTGGTCGACACAATCCTTATAATTGACAGGGTCGCTCTATTAGTGATGCAGATCATGGTTTGCATATATTATGTCCAGATTATCGTAGGTGTAAGTGGCATCACTCTGGAACAGTGCCAAGGGTGTCAGCATCTTCCAAGCCTCGATGTCCTTGTTCCTCATGGAGGTACTTCTGTTGGTGTCGTTTGGTCGTAGTGTTGTCATCTTTGTCCTTCAGCGCAGGTGTGTGCCTGGAAAGGTTACTTCCTTCTAGGCTGCCCACGAGGATTTCAATTTATCCCGTGGTGAGAGGGCATAAGGTACTAGCGACCATTTGCAAGTTTTGAAAACGTAGACGAGGAGTGTCAAGAAAATAAGAGTGGAAGGCTAAAGTATTACCTTCACCTTCTTTGAAGATTTAGGAGAGTCGAGAAAATATATAGGTTTTGTAAGTATTTTTGAAGGATCTAGAAAGCAGTTTTATCCTAACTAACATCCGTGCTAACTAAGGCTTCCTACAGTCAGGATGGCTCTGATACCAGCTCTGTGGGGACCCCGACTTACGAGTCAAGATCGCCGTGCTTAGTTATCCTAGAGATCAATGCTCACCGAACACAAATACCGAATAAAAGAGTCTTACATCCATACATACCGTTTGATACAGTAAATGACCACCTCGGTCGAGTCTTACATATATAGGGCCTTAAAGGCCAACACTCCAAACTGGACCAATAGCGGAATTATTGGTTGAAAGCGTGAACCCATGCCATCAGCCTTAACCTACACGCATTCTGACTCGGAAGCGTCCTAGCTCGCAAGAACGTCGCCGAGTTAATCTTCACCATATCCTGTTCTTTCATACCTGGTCAATGAAATAACCAGTGGCAAGAAAATGAGTACTTTTGATTGTACTCGCAAACAGCCCATGATATGAACAATGAAAGTGAAAGATAAGAATATCATGTATCTTTGGTGTAGCTCATCTTGGTGGAATATTCATGAATATGCATCAAGTTAAAGAATTACTTTTGTAGAACAGGTTACAGATATCAAAATATCTGTCGAGGGCTGAACCATCCGGGTTCACCCTATATGACAAGTCACCGAACTTGGTCATGTCATTACTTTCATAACAACACCCTTTTCATCATCTCACACACTCACAGACACTTGGTTTATGCGGAAATAGCTGGACGTAGTTTAAGAAGGATTACCCAACTGTCCTTGACCGTGGACACGGCTATTCGAATACTTTTACACTCTGCAGAGGTAGTACGCTAGATCCACGAGATCCGGGAAACTTCCGTGTCATCCACGACTTGTGGTATATAATATACCCTAGGTAAGTACCCCGATCAATGCCTTTCCCCTAATGATACTAGAAAAAGAGGTCCACTCGATTGGTACCGAGCCCACATGTTGTACGTCTTACGAGCACCAACTTTGGACAATACCAACCATGCGGGGACCAACGGTGTGACTGGAACTCATCAAAATGGCATAGTCGTCCTACCTGGCACGACCCCATCACGAGAGTGACCACACATCACTCCCGCCACTAGTAATGTGGCTCTTTGCTAGCACCGACCAGAGTAATTAACATATCCCCGTCCCATAAGGGGTAACGTGGTCGTACTGGTAAGGTTTGGACTATCGACGCATCATAAATCAAATCCTCTTTCCGAAACCATACTCACGCAAATACCGGGTGCATCACTTCACCAAAAGTGACCACCTAACTCATCATCACCCTCGGGCTTTAGTGGCACCCGACGGGGTTTTCTTAAACTCTTGATTTATGTCATTAACATGCTCATGATAATACTACCTCTATCATTACTTGTCAACATGGTATTATCATGAACCTCAAACGGTAGGGCCAAGCTCAATGCATGTGCTCCGGGGGAGCCATCGGTAAAATCATATCAAATGATTACCGACACTTATGATCATATGCGACGGAAATACTTGCTATCTTAATCATGCAAAGTAACATATGCCCAGTCATGGTCAAAGGGCTGCTTGCGTGTGCTCACATAAGTCCTCGGGGTCTTCGCGGTCTTCCTCTCCAACTCCAAGTACTTCGTCTACCGTCAACCATCGTCGGAAACAATCATGGTAAGCCATATAGCAGGCAGAAATAAAGTGTGACAAAAATAGAAGTTATATTTTTCTTGGACCTCTCTGGTCATAAGAAAAATACCTGAAGTTTGCCATAGGAGGTTTAGATCATCAAGGATTGTTGAATGGACGAAAGGAGGAATAGGTGATTATTGAAGAAACCTACATAAATCATTCTCTTAAAAATGAGTGGAGGCACTCAATAAATAGAGCATGATTTTACAAATATTTAGGAAGTTGCTTCACTGGATTTGGAGTTGGAATGAATATACCAGGAATTGTCTGACATGGAATAAATAGCAATAGGAAGCTATTTATTTTAGACAACACAATAAAGTCTGAATAAAATGTTGACTAAGGTTCTAAAAATAGGGAATGATTTTAGAAGGCCCTAGGAACTAGAATCACTCCATTTGGAGTAGATTTGGAACCTATAGGAATTTTGAAAGGTGGGACAATTATATCCAGATTTGGATTTGGATAACAACACTACAGAAAATCTTCTTGGAAAAATGTGCAAAGCACATATGTGGATAGATCTTGAATTTAGGAACCTGTAGAAAACTGAATCATTAGAATCGGAGCCCAAATGAATTTAATATGGATTTTTGATGTTTCTGGAAAAAGGAAAAAGCAGAGAAGGGCTCAACTCGAGGGGCTATCTTGCGCACATGGCAAAGAAGAGGGAGGTGGGCCATCTCAGCATTTCCCAGTGCCAGCAGAGGGCCACACCAATGGCGCATTCCCTGGAATGCGTTTCCCATGCGGGAAGGCGCACCATGAGGGATCCGCCTCCACTTAGTGTACTAGGCCCCCCTCGGTGTGACTTACAGGGAGGGCCCCCTGGCCAAGGCCTTCTCCTACCTCCTGCTCGCACGCAGGGGAGGCAGGGAGGAAACGCCGGCCGAGGGAGGAGCCCCCCAGATGGCTCCGGATACCCCCCGGCAGTGTGCCGGCCACCGGCGAGCTCGGGGAAGCCAACCGCACTCGTTCCCCTGCTTGGCACCTGCAGGGGAGGGCTGCAAGGGCGCCGGCGACAAGGCTGCGTGGAGGCGATTGGCCTTCTCTGGTGTCACCTCCAGGGGTGAAGGGAGGGAGCTAGAGGTGCTAGGGAGGAGTTGCCTTTGCCTGGGGTCTCCAGCAGGGCAGAAGGAGGCGAGGGGAGGCCCTGGGCATGCCAACCCATGCGGAGGCCGGAGCTCTCCCCCGCGGCCATGGGGAGAGGAGAGAGCCCGAGAGGAGAGGGGGCTCGAGGGGATTCCTAGGAGGGGAGGAGGAGGGTCTGAGGGAGCCAGAGAGGCTGGGGTAGAAGAGATAAGAGAGTGGAAGGAAAAAAGAGCTCGGGAGCTCCTGGAGCACTCGTGGGCATGGGTGCCACATGTCCTAGAGGAGCCAAAGGTGGAGTGGGGATGCTCTGGCGCTCTGGGGCACACTGCAGCTCCATGACACGAGCTAGGAGACGAAGAAATGGTGCAGAGCACCATTAGTGCATGCAACAAGCATGGTCACCATGGCTACGCATGTCCAGGGTGATCGTTTGACCCATCAAAGATGTCCCTCGTGCAAGGCATGCTTGCCAAAGGCCACTGATGGAGTTTGGAGCCAAGTGGATCAAGTTTGAATAGGTTTTGACTATGATTAAGTTTGCAGCAGCAAACTTAAGGGCAACAAAAGTGGTTTGCACTAAGAGTGGATTGAGGGAAAACCATGTCCAGCATTCTTGTTCATATAAGGACTACTTGTCTGCCAAATTTCAGCTCAGGGGAATGAGCCTAGCTAGTACTTGTAGTGCAATCCTATATTTTATCCAGAAATGAAGTTGTAGATGTGCTGCTCATTTTCTCCACATGAGCATGCCCTCTCTTGGTTTGCAATGAGGCATTGGCATACTAGAGATGGTTTGGAAAGAATTGGGAACTTTGGGTTAAGCAGAAGTATGGGAAGAGAAGTAAAACAGTGCTGCCAAGGTTGAAAATGAGAGGTAGTTACAAAGGGTTTCTCTCCAATAATTTACCAGTGGCCATGGGAATGCTACTGGAGGTAAAATGTAACTAGAGATAGCTGTGGTAGAAATTTGAGCTCAAGGGTAAAGGTGGAAGGGGTCAAAGAAGCCAATTTAGTGAGTGCACACAAGGTGTTTGATTTGTGGGTAGGCCATCAGATGAATCCCAATGGCTATGAAACTTACCAGGATCAAATAATAGATGAAAATAAGCTTCCACACCAAATTTGGGATTTGCTGGAGAAGTTTTCCAATGTAAACTTCGAAAACCCATGAAATGGGCAGAAATGGCTTTCTGCTTACAATCCCATTCAAATCAATTCCCACAACTTCAATATTTGGTGTAGGGGCATTATTTGAGCATTAAGGCATGCACAAAAAGTTTGGGGTCAATTGGAGAAACTTTATAATGTAAAGTTTCCCAAGTCAGAAATCAACAGAGAGGGTTATGAGGGTCTTAGGACAAGTTCTTCTATTCTCCTTGATGCACCACCTGGTGTGGATGCATTATTGGAGTATTATAACATGTCCACAAAATTTGAGCACAATTGGAGACACTTCACAATATAGAGTTGCTCAAATTTGAATCTGGATAGATAGTGTTTTAGAATAATTAGGGGAGGCAAATCAACTTGGATTGAGATGAAACTTGGCAATATCATGAAGCATATCAGAGGTGACATGCTGGAATTTTACTGGAATTTATTGAGAATATTTCTCATAGAAATATTTCAAAGGCTTGAAATAGGAAGGAATGGTTTTGGAGGGGTTTGCCCAATATTTTGAACATGACCATGTGTTGAAACTGATATATGTCAAATAAATATATCCACTGAGTTTCCCTAAATTTTCCTAAATATTTTGAAAGCAATAAAAATAACTTTCCTTCATAAGAGAACATTTCTGGCCTCACACAAAGGCATTTAAATAAAATAATAAAATAACTTTTAAAATAATAATATGGTGGTTTTTGGAATACATTTTGATAATAGGTTTTAAATAAAATAATTGGTGCCAAAAAAATTCCCTAATTGGAGGACTTGTAGTACAAATCTCATCTCAGGGGTTTGAAAGCTTAATTCAAAGAAATGCTTTTTTGTGAAAATAATATTTGGTAAAAATAGATACTGGTCCTAAACACATGGCATGATCATTAGGCTGGAGAACATGGGATGAGGAGGTGAGTTGGAGGTTAGCAAGAATTATTGGGGAGCAATTACATGCATACAAGCAAGCAGGAAAACAATAGTCACTTCAAGCATCACAACATTCACAAAAATTTTAATTGGTCCTACTTTTTGAAATAAGTTAATTACCGAGGAAAGAAAAACACACGGTGTTACATATGATGAATGCGACAACCAAATAAATCACATGTTGACAACGAAATCAAAGGGAAATCTTGTAGAGCATCAGTTCCACGCTCTTACATTATGGCAATTATTATGGTAATTCTTATGGCTATTCCTCTAGAAGTTATAATAGGATACCCTCATATCTTGAGAACACAATATAGGAATTCATTAATTCTCAAAAGGTTTTCAATACTATGCTAGAAGAAAAATTGCATGTTATTAATACTTTGGATAAAAACATAGATATAATTTCACTTGATGTAGTATCTCTTAAAAAATCTTTGGCTTATAAGCATGATTTTAATGAGACTTTTAAATTTATCCAGGTTTCTATTAATGAAAGTAAGGAGAGGGCTGCTAAGTTGAAATCTAAGCGGGAATTCCTAGAATAAGCTCTTCCACTCAGTTTTTTCCGGAATCATGATGCAGATCTTAAAATTATGGGTACTTCTCCTATTGAATCTTTGTTTACTTCTGTGAATGTTACCAACAAAGGGATGGAGATGATACAACTCTAGTAAAGGAGCATCCCGTTTGCTTGGAGGGTGATGCTTTTAATGCTAAAACTGAAAAAGTGTGTTTGGAGAGGTCAAAACTTTAACTAGCGATGTGCCCACTACTTTGGATTACAAGGACTTTAGTTCTGATAATTGCTCTTTAGTATAAGTAATGTCCTTGCTTCAATCCACTATTATCTCACCCAATGCTTGTGAACAAAATAAAGCTTTTACTCAACATATAGTGGAAGCTATGGTGAACGATTATGATGTGAAACATGAGCTTGAAGTTTCTATTCCTATAAAGTTGCACGATGAGTGGGACCCTACTATCAAAATTAAGATAAATAAATATGAATTCTATGCTTTGTGTGGCCTTGGTGCTAGTATTTTAACTGTACCTAAGACTTTATGTGATGTGCTTAGTCTCACTAATATTGAAGAATGTTCCCTGAACTTGAATCTTGCGGATTCTACCATCAAGAAACCCTCGGGTAGAATAAATTATGTGCTGATAATTATAAATAAAAATTATGTGCATTTACATTTCATTATATTGATTGCAACCCTACTTGTACAATTATACTTGGAAGACCCTTTCTACGAACTATAGGTGCAATCATTGACATGAAAGAGGGAATATAAGGTTCAAATTTCCATTGAAGAAAGGAATGGAACACTTCCCTAGGAAGAAAATTAGGCCACCATATGAATCAATCATGAGATCCACTTATGGGTTGAGTGTCAAAGATGACAACACTTGAAACTATGCATTATGCCTAGCTAGGGGTGTAAAACGATAATGCTTGTTGGCAGGCAACCCAATAGTTAATCTTATTATTTTTGCTCTTCACTTTCTATTAGTTTGTGATAACATGATTATTGCCTCTGTAATGATTGTGTTTTTATGTTTTAGTTATTGTTTGTTCCAAGTAAAGTCTTTGGGATGATTTGCATGATGGGTAGAATTGGTACGGTGCAAAAATAGAAACTTTGACGTCCAGTGGAGAATTTCTCAGATTTTACTGGAAGTCTTTTTTAAGCTGAATATTTTACACAATATTTCTATAAATATTACTCAGGTCTTCCTAATTTTTCAGAATTTTTCGATTTACATAAGTATAGGTTCATTATAGATTACTGTAGACTATTCTGTTTTCGTCAGATTCTATTTTTGCATGTGTAGTTTGCTTGTTTTGATGATTATATGGATTGTATCGGGGTGTATAAGCCATGGAGGAGTTAAGTTAAAGTACCTTATTCCAAAATAAAACAATAATCAATTTCTAAAAAGCACCTAAAAGTATTTTATATGTTGCTTATACTAATGGATCTCACGAAGTTTTGTTGAATTTTATGTGATTGAAGTTTTCAAGTTTTGGGTATTGTCTCGATGGATGAAGGATTGAGAACAAGAAAAATCCTAAGCTTGGGGATGCTCGTGGCACCCCAAGGTAATATTCTAGGATGACTCAGGCATCTAAGCTTGGGGATGCCCCGGAAGGCATCCCCTCTTTTCGTCTCAATCCATCGACATGCTACTTGGAGCTATATTTGTATTCATCACATGATATCAGTTCTGCTTGGAGTCTCATTTGCTTTTAGTTTCAGTTTTCCACAATTATTGTTTGATGGACACACCATTTGATAGAGATATTTCATCAGCACAATTTGTTAGAATACACGATGTGCTTCACTTATATCTTTTGAGCTTAGTAGTTGTTGTATTACTTCACTTATATCTTTTTGAGCACGGTGGCGTGTAGATTTTGTAGCAATATTTTGCAATCGTTGTTCACTTATATTTTTTTGAGAGCTGGACAAATTGTGTCAGTATTTGCAAGGGTCACAAGACTAGATAAAAAATAATGGGTATTCAATAAGGGATAATTAAAACCATCATGTAGCACATACAAAGAAATTATGGGTTGATGATATTGATGTGGTGATATGAAAAAGGTGTGAGTGCATTACTATTAATTTAGATAGGTGTCAATATTAAGAGATGTTAAACTTCTTGTTCATCTAAAAATTTAATAGGGTGTGGTGATGATGTGTGATCATTTCTATTCCTTGTTGAAATCCTTGTGTTGTTTTGAGTCAGAGTCGCGCGCTATTTAATTCCTACCAACCCTCTCCCTCGGGGCAAGCAAGTAGTACTTTGATTTGTGATAAAACTAATAAAATTTTGCAATAAGTGTATGAGTTCTTCATGACTAATGTGACACCATCGACATACGCACTCTCACCTCCTCATATTTGCTAGCATCTTCGGTATCGTGCATCGCCCGTTCTCACCTTGAGGATCGGTGGAACTTTCGCTGGTGCATCCAAACCCCGTGACATGACACGCTCTTTTGCACATAAACCTTTGTATATAGTCCTCAAAACATCCTCCATATCTACCTATCATGGCATTTCCATAGCCATTCTGAGATATATTGCCATGCAAATGCCATCGTCACTTCACACGAATAGTTCGTTCATCATCATAATGCTTTGCGTGATCATATAGAGCTGACATAGTATTTGTGGAAAAGCCACTGTTCATCATGTTTTTGATACATGTCACACTAGATCTTTGCACATCCTGATACACTTTGAGATGGATTCATTCATAGTCATATCGTCTTATCAGTTTTCATGTTGAGTTGTAAATAAATAGAAGTGTGATGATCACCATTGTTGGAGCATTGTCCTAGTGAGGAAATAATAATGGGGGAGGACAAATGAGCCCACCATATTAAAAAAAAGAATGAGAGAAAAAGAGACAAGGGACTTTGCTACTATCATTTACCACACTTGTGCCTCAAAGTGGCACCGTGTTCTTCATATAGGGAGTCTCATGTTATATTGTTCATATGCTAGTGGGAATCACTTTTTAATAACTTGGCTTGCATATTCCTTTGACAGGCTTCCTCAAATGTCCGAGGTCTTCATGAGCAAGCAAGTTGTATGCACACCCGACTTAGCTTTATTTGAGCTTCCGTACACTTATAGCTCTAGTGCAACATTTGCATGGCAATCCCTACTCGTCGCATTGACATCTACCGATGGGTATCTCCATATCCCTTTCGTGCGCCTAGTTGATGTGAGACTATATTCTCCACTTTTACCCCTTTGATACCTACCACCTTATGCCATGCCTTGCTAATATAATAAAGATGGATGGGGGTAAAAAAATATTTGAGGACCGTATACTTTGAACAATTAATGATTTGCTTGCTTATACCTATTAGTATTGTTGTGTTATTGTTTGTTAATTCATCGTTTCTCAACGAGCATACATGCATAAGGTTACATCATGGATAGCATATCACATAAAAAATTCTATTTTCATCATTTACCTACTCGAGGACGAGTAGGAATTAGTCTTGGGGAAGCTTGATACGTCTCCAACAATCTATAATTTTTTATTGTTCCATGATGATATATTAACATTCTAGATTACTTTTGGGATATTTATTTACCATTTTATAATTTTTTTGAGCACTAAACTATTGACCCAGTGCTTAGTGCCACTTGCTGTTTTCTGCATCTTTTTCACTTTTCAGGTTTTCTATGCCAAACGAAGTCCAATTGCCGTGAAACCTTTTTGGTGATTTTTTCTGTACCAAAGGAAGATCAACGAGGATCGTAAGAAGGCTGGAGGCCTCACGAGGGGTCCACAAGCCAACAGGGCACGGCCAGGGGGCACGTCCTAATAGCTTGTGTCCCTCTTGTGGCCCTCCCGACTCCTTTCTTTGGCTTATAAATTCGGATCTACCAAAGAAACACTAGAGGGAGTCCCAAAACACTTTTTACGCTGACGGAAGTCTTTGTTCTAACAGGAGGCCATTTGGAGCTCTGTTCCGGCAGCTTCCGTCGGGGGATCGATCATGGAGGGACTCTTCATCAACCTAGCTGCCTTCAAGAAGACGTGTGAGTATTTCACCACACACCTACGGCTCCATGGCCATTACATAGATGGCAATCTCTCTCCTTTTGATCTTCAATACAATGATCATCGCATCTTTGCTTGGATCCATCTGATGTAATTCCTTCTGTGCGGTGTGTTTGTTGGGATCCAATGAATTGTGAGTATATGTTTAAATTACTCATGATAAATATTTGAGTCTCCTCTAAATACTTATATGCACTAATATGTTAACTTCGTCATTCTCTTCGATCTGTTGAAATAGTTTGGCCAACTAGATCGATATTTCTTCAGTGAGAGAGGTGCGTTGTCGTAGGTTCAACCTGGCGAATTTCCATCTCCGATTGACAAAAGGGACAAGATGCATCTTTTTGTTGCTGTTACTAAGGATAAAACGATGGGGTTTATTCATATTGCTTGAGTTTGCTTTGTCTACATCATGTCATTGTTCTCCATGCATTACTCTATTTTACTTAATACTCTAGATGCATGCTGGATAGCGGTTGATAAGTGGAGTAATAGTAATAGGTGCACGCACGAGTCGACCTATTTGTTTATGGATGTGACACCTATATACACTTGATAATATTGGGGAACGTAGCATGGGAAACAAAAAAATTCCTACGCACACGCAATACCTATCCATGGTGATGATCATCTACGAGAGGGGAGAGTGAATCTACATAGTCTTGTAGATCGCTAAGAGGAATTGTATATAAGGCGGTCGATGTAGTGGAACATCTTCGTGATTGCAGCCCGTCCCGCGATCTCATCACGATCCGTCCCGCGATCCCATCATCATCCATCCTAGTCTAGTGCCGAACGGACGGCACCTCCACGTTCAGCACACATACAGCTCGATGAAGATCCCCACCTTCTTGATCCAGCAAGAGGGGCGGAGAGGTAGATACGTTCTCCAGCACGGTGGCGTGGTGGTGGTGGTGGTGAACTAATCCAGCAGGGCTTCACCTAAGCACCGCCAAACTAGACTACATGAGAAACCGATCTAGATGAAGTAGAGGGAGCACATGGAAGTTAGCGTTAGGGCTACCTCTAATTCCTCTAGTATATGTAGGAGGGAGGGAGGGGAGGAGGCAGCCTCAAACCCTCAAGGTTTGGCCGAAATTGGAGGTGGAGGAGTCCTACTCCAATCCTACTATGAGCATAATTCCTCCTCTCCACTTGGGACGAGGCGCTGAATGCCAGAACGGAACCGGAACGGGGAGAAAAGGAGGAGAGGATGGTCGGAGCCACGTTGCCTCACCACCGTTGACGAGGAAGCAGAGGCTTGGTGTAGAGGTAGACCAGCGGGGAGGAGGTTGAGGAGGAGGATGCCGGCGGATCCGGCGAGGAGGAGGCGTACGGGAGTCGGATTTGGTGCGGGACGACATCAGCGCCGGCGAGGCGGCGGCCGACGGTGTAGTGGATTCAGCGATGGGGCGGCGCGGTGGCTTTCGGGGTCGGGGCACACGAGGTGCGGGGTGGCCCGGGGTGGGGCACCATGGCCCAGGTGGGGCTGCGGCTCGGGGCGCGGGCCAGATCCTGTGGGTGGCGGTGCCGGAGCCGGCTAGTGCAGTGGTGGTGCTCCTGGCGCCACGGAGCGCTGGGGGTGAAGCGGGGCGACGGGGATCCTGGGTGGGTCGTTGCGGGGGATGGGGAACGATGCGCAGGTGGCGAGGGAGCTCGCGCTCGCTGGGGGAAGGAGAGGGGGCGAGCGGCGTGGGGACATGGGTGGAGCGACGAGAGGAACTAGCGTCGGGGTAGGTGGGTGTGGGTAGGCGCTAGGGTTTGGGCTTCTAGGGGGTCTTATACCTCCCCAAATTAGGTGGGCTGGCTGGGCCATTTTGGCCCACGGGGTTTCTTTGTTTGTTTTTCTTTTTTTCTTTTAGCTATTATTATCCATACATAGTTTATGTTTTAAATACATAGGGGTTTTAAATAATTTTAAGAATGCCCGATTTAATTTTATAATTTATTAGGGAAATTTTATAACTCCCCCGACATTTTTATTTTCGCATTCGAAAACTTTTCTTGTTTTGATTTTATTTTAAATTTGAACTTGGATCGGTTTGAAACTACGTGAGAATACCAATAGTAATCCCGGTGACGTGACACCATTAGCATAGGTTTACTGTACCTTAATTTACCGGGGCGTGACAACTCTCCCCTACTAACAAGAATTCTCGTCCATAGAATTAAGAGGTAGAAGGAAAGAGCTCGGGGTATTCATCACGAAGATGATCCCCGCGTTCCCAAGTGGCTTCATCTTCAGAATGATTTGACCACTGCACTTTAAGGAACTAGGTGACTTTGCGACGAGTCTGACGTTCAGCCTGATTGAGAAGGTGGACCGGATGTTCCTTATAAGAGGGTCTTGTTGCATTTCAAACATATCATGATCCACTGTTCGAATAGGATCCTTAAAGCAGCGATGGAGCTGAGACACATGGAAGACATCGTGAACCTGAGAAATGTTCACCGGTTGTTTCAATTAACAAGTTACTCTTCCATGCCTTTCGAGAACAGTGAAACAAACAATATAGCGAGGAGCAAAGTTTCCCTTGATCCCGAAATGGTGTGCACCTCTCGTTGGTGTGACACGAAGATAAGCCTTTTCGCCAGGTTGATAGACCATATCTTGATGATGACAGTCATACTGACTTCTCTAACGAGACTAAGCAGCCTTCATATTGTCATGAATAATGTGGACTTGATCTTTAGCGCGTTGGATAATATCCGGATCGAAGGGTGACCATTCCATTGGACGGTGGCTCTAGAATTTCATACGAAGCCAAGAGTAAAAGATACTTTGGAGTCAAAGATGTACAGGAGAGTCAGGTTTCAATCTTGTGGAACTTTGGGTTATGGGTCCACCATGTGGGCCGAGAGTAGGCAGAGGGGTGACATATTATACCGTCTTGCTAGCAAGACATGTCAGAGGATAACCTGCTAGTTATGTTAGTATCTACATCGGTACCAAGGGAGGGGGACGACTAGAACCATTTTCCTGCTCGTTGCAACGAGGAGGACCAATAGGCAAGGTTCTCGTCCACTGACGGCTACCGGAATGTTATCCACAATAGTAACAGGGTCTTACTGGTAGAGTTGTATACCGATGTTATCACCTAAGCAGGGAATTAATACTGCTTAGATGAGTTTAGACTCAAGAAAGGTCACACTGACCAATGGGAAAGAAAAATGTGTTCACACACACTAGTATTAGAGTGTACCATTTCCGAGGAAAGCATGGAGTATGCCATACATGATACGTCATCAAGTGCATAACCATGTTGATAAATGGGCAAGGAGAATCATGATGCTTACCCATACCATACGGTTTGGATAATTGATCAGGAAGAATTTAGCAATGCGCTTACAATGTTCCTGTTGACAACTGAAGTACCACGTTCGTGCTTGGATGTAGCATCCACATGGTCATCAGATAAAGGTTGGACTCTGGGTACACAAAGCATTCATCAAAAACAACTTATGAAATAAGCCATATAGTTTCTGCATGGAAGATGGCGAATCTTACATATGGAAGAATTTATAACAATAGGTCCTTCGGCCCGGTGCGTTGGAAGGACAACATCGTACCGGTTTACTTAAAGACCAAAGTTATAATTATTGGGAAATTTTCCTACCATCATATCTGCCCGAGTTTAACATCTGATTGGTGTCAAGACACCTCAGTCTCATGGTGCTTGAGAAGCAAAGGGGGCCACCAAAAACATATGAGATGATACTGCAAGATCAGCGGGATATGATCCACGGAAGCATGTTTTGGATCATGAGTTAGATTGTAAGACACATGAACACAATGTCAAGACAATCGTGCCCACATGGAATTCTTACAACACAATGCAACTGAGTTCTGATTTGAAAACCATCATTGAGGATATCAAGGCCCTTGCGTAAGCCTCGATTAGATCTTGTGAAGGAACTTATTTTCCTTGATCAAATCAGCCAGTAGCTTGGAGTGCTAAGAGAAGTTATATGAAGTGAAGATAACAAATCTTGAAAACATATAACACTTCGCACATGCGTGAATGATTTGGTACGATCCTAGAGGAAGCAGAACAAAACTTGCATATATTCACGGCGACAGGATTGCACGCGAACCTTGGGAAAACACTTCTGCTATCAAACACATTATTCATGAGCTAGGCACAATTATAATGTTTTCAAGAGCTTCATCGTGGAACATGGAGAAATTGAGGGTGTGGCCGATGGGCTCAGCAACAATTCCTCAAGATTTTGAGTAGGATGTATTTCCAAAAATTTATAATATCAAGGAGACAACATTTGTCAAGTCAAATGGTATAATGTCGTATGCTTGAGGGAACAACAACAATTGGACACTGGTAGAATGGTGCGCTCGAAAATACTGACTGAGTAGCACAACCAATGCTAAAATGATGAGTAAACACCCAACACACCAAGAATGAAACAATCAATTGTTAACCTCAAGCCAATAGGGTTGCCAAAAGTATTGGGATCACACATCAGAGTTCACTTGTTGGTATTCCGGTTTCAAATAACACGGGACCAAGAAATGACTAGTGATGGCGAGAAGTATTACTATATCAAGAATTCTAAAGACGTGTGGAATTCTCACGACATTCTTGACATAAAAGATAGTATTACTCCAAGGTAGAAGATAACATAAGTTGAACTAGCAAAGAACTCAAAGGACAACACAAAACACGAACATGTTTGTGTTGGAGGGAAGGCAACCAGGATGTCGATGATAATACAATTCATCGTGGGGAAGGGAAGGTATTCCTCAACATGCATTCAATTAATACCCTGCAAGACCTCAGAATGTTGATGATGATGACGACACTTTTGTCGAGAAGTTTCATGAAGGTGTAATCGCTTAGCAACGACATCAAGCAAATGAATGGTGAAGCTAAAGGTTGTCGGAAACACAGTTAAGGTTGCTAGCTCAGAATCAAAATTGCCTTTCAAAACAACCAATATGATGTGGAAAGCTCGATGTGAGCTTAACGCACAGTCGGAAATGTGTTCCTAAGAAGGAGGGCATAGACAGCATGGTCAAGCTCCAACATGACGATGATGATGTAGCTTAATAGCTTGGAATGACATGATCGAGTACAAACTCGTAAACAAGCAATATTACGAAAAAGTTGTTGAATCGCAATGCGTACTCAATTCAGTTATCGATGTACTCGCATGTCCAACAACTCAAACACGAGGAAACTGGAATAAATGAAAATATGATAGTTGATGAGGAGCTCACAAGAAGTTATATAGATTCGTGATATCCTCGAGCAACAAGGAATAATACTCGGAGGTAGATCAACATTAATGCTTGGATCGATGTATTGATCTGAAGAAGACAAGTACTTTAACTCATCTGAGAATGAAATCAAGGTAGGACAACATGGTCGGAACCACTATTGCAAAGGACAAGATCTCAAATACCAGATTTAAACCACATAATGAATGATTATTGATACAAGAAGTTTCTATGATACGATCAACGTCGATTCCATGGGCATGAACACAAAGTTCAAGCTCGACTCCCAATTCATCAATGCATCACCTGCCATTTACTCCTCGCCTTTGATCAGGTTGTAGCTTTGAAAGAATATCCAGCAAAACACCAGAAGAGTAAGACTCATGAAAACTCTTTGGACCATATTGGTTTAGGAAGGCATAGGCTCAACCCATCGGGGCATCTTAGGAACATATACCACAAACTTCAAGAGTAGTTAACACATGCTTGAAGGGCATGGCTGACAAAAGTGTAGGGTACAACTTATCAGAGGGAGAAGACACAATTTACCAATGGCATCATGTGTCAGGGGAAGCAATCACAAGAATTTTCGAAAGGAAAGGATGCCATCGGATAATAACCCAGAATGAGTCTGGCAGTCCACAAAAGATCTGATGTGAGTATTGGTACTAAATCAGAGGCGGGTAAAACGCAAGGCATCGGATTATAGAACATCTAAAAAATATTGAGACTTAATTACCAAAGGAATTAGGATTTCCAGGTTGGTGTATCATAATCAGATGCTCTGATCAAATAAAAGTAAGTTGAATGGACTTAGATGGGCAACCAACCAAAGTTGATTTGTCGAGAACCAGCTCTGTCTGGAAGGACGTCTGAGCCGGAATATAATTTATGAGTCACAACAAATGATTGTGTGAACTCCCACCAAGATAGAATCAATAAGGTCATAGGAAAATCACAAAGGATTTTACTGAATATGGCTAGACATATCGATTTAACCATAATGCAAGCAGGTGAGAAGGTCAAGAGCAATAGGCTACCGAGGATTCCGGAAGATCGAATAATAGTTCGAAGAACTTTTGAAACCCATGACAACTGATGAAGGACGGATCCCCGGTAAGATAATTCGTTGGATCTCGTAAAACAAGAGTAATTGGAAAAGAAAGTATGGACGACCTTTGTATGTCGTCATCCATAGGGGTTGACGAAGGAAGGGAAATTGCAAAAGCGATGAGCGCAGTTCTCGAGAGAAACATCGGAGAGTATCATCGGAGACTTCTGATGGATCAAGTCATCGTCTGCAATTACCAGGCTCTCCGGGAGGAAATATTTATGAGAACCAAATGTTAGAGTTAGCAAAATCTTTCACCCGAAATAGGAGAGAGAGTAGAACCCAGAGTATTGAAAAGGAGTCAAAGATACTAATACCACCCAATTGAGATGTGGGCTCGTAAGCCACACCATCAGTGTTAGTAAAGTTTTTCAAACACTAGACTCAACTTCGGCCAAGGAGTTGGAAAGGGGGCTGCATACAAGCAGTCGGCTAGTATACCAACTTGTGACGCCCTCGATTTAATCGTACACTAATCATACATGCAAATGCGTACGATCAAACTCAAGGACTCACGGGAAGATATCACAACATAACTCTAGACACAAATAAAATAATACTAGCTTCATATTACAAGCCAGGGTCCTCGAGGGCTAGAATACAGAAGCTCGATAAACACACGAGTCGGCGGAAACAACAATATTTGAGTACAGACATTAAACATGAGGTGCCTCAGAGAAGGCTAGCACAAAAGAAACACGATCGAAGGAGGCGAGGCCTCCTGCCTAGGAACCTCCTAACTACTCCTGAGCTCAAGCGTCCTCCATGAAGAAGTCACCATCTGGGTGGCAGGCGTTGGCAGGAAACTCCATCTCCTGGGCTCCATCATCTGGTCGCAGCAATGGATCAAGGGTACAAAGGGGGAGCAAAGCAACGGTGAATACTCATCCAAAGTACTCGCAAGACTTATGTCAGAACTATGCTAAGTAAGCATCAGTATCAAAGAAGAGGGGTGTTTATATGTGGACTGACTGCAGCAAAGCAAGGATAGAGAGAAGGCCTAGTCCTATCGAAGACTAGCTTCTTCAGGGTCTTGAAGCAATAGATGAGAGTAGAGCAAGGTAACACAAATATTATAGTCATATTGCAGCAGCATTACTAATATGAGGTCACTCCCAGAGATCCTCCCTCGACTCTGTGCGAGGAAGCAATCCCGGAGCAACTATTCCAGTTAAGTAACAATTGTAGTTGTATAAGATTAGGGCACAACTCCAACTCGTCCTGTAACCGTGGACATGGCTATTGAATAGATAAGTTCTTCCCTGTAAGGGTGCACAACATATTCCCCGACGCGCTCGATAACACTCTGGCCGGACACACTTTTCTCGGTCATGCCCGGCCTGGGAATATCGACACGTCGCAGCTCCACCTAAGCTCAACACAGAGGCCAGCCCGCCGGTCTAACTCCTAAGCACAAAGGGCTCATGCGCCCACTTGCCCTCCGCGCTCCTGCATGGTGCGTGGGCGGCCGATGTCAGTCCTAGCACCCCTTAATACATGAGCGATGCATCTCGGGACCACTCGGGTGCGTGCTGCTCCACCGCTGATGTCTGAAGAGCTTCGGCTGATACCTCGACGTCGGGTACCCATAATTCTTCCCATGCACACGGTTAGTGCGTAATAAGGCCTTCCAACCAACCCAGATCAAATACCCAAATCCATTATCATTTTAATTAAGCCATCGACACACACATGCGGGAATCCACCCGCCTAACATCTATTCATCAAAGATCCAAGTAACATGGTCAAGTAACTGTGTGGTTGAAACATCAGGGGGAATCCGAGGTATCACCCTCGTTGGATTCTGAACGATGTATCCATCAAGGTGGACCTAGAGGAATCACCCTCGAGGGTCCCACACTTGAGGGGTTGCATGACAGAGGCATCGTCGGGAATGGTGAAAGAGGAATCACCCTCGATAACCACGACCGACTAGATGTACTACAGAGATATCATCATAGTACTTCGCGAGGTGTCACCCTTGATACCCGATAGTATCTCTATAGCGTCGCACAACTAAGGGGGTGTAAGTGTTGTGCTGGGTCTGGCTTGTCGATCAGGGATCGAGACTTGAAAACAAAGCGGGGCAACTGGACTATGGGGGTTAGAGGGGATGACTGCTCCACCTATACTAAACATTTTAAAGGTACAGTACTGAAAGTAGCAGTTCATCAAAATTAGGCTATGCATCAGATATAGGAGCTAACTACAACAGTAGCAAAATTCTAATGCAAGCATAAGGAAGAAAGAATAGGCGATATAGGGATGATCAAGGGGGTTTGCTTGCCTTGTTGCTCTGCGGCAAAGGGCTGGTCATCGGGAGGGTAGGTGTACCCGGCAGCAGCGTAAGTCTCGGGGTCTACCTGAAGAAGAGGGGGAGAAACAATAAATAAAATCAACAGGTGCAACACTAAACATGACATGGCAATATGCAGATTAGGCATGAGCTAACGAAATAACATCCATTATAGACGGGTCGGGAGAATATCAGATGATATTTCCCAGGTCTTTGGCTACTACTGGCCAGACTAAAAACGATGGAAAACTTTCGTGTTTGCTATGCTAGGGACGCGTGGCAAACAAACAGATGGCGTATCCGGGTTCGTCTCGTTCTACTGATCAACTTTCATGTTGAAAATATTTTGATCTGAATTACAATTTATTTTATATTATTTTCTAAAGTTTTATTTCATATTTTGGAATTAAAAACAGATTTAATTAATTCAATTAATTGCTTTTATGACATCAGCATGATGTCATGCTCACATCAGTAGTTGACTGGTCAACTGACCAGTGGGTCCCATGTGTCATAGACACAGTTATTAATTAGGGTGAAATATTAATTAATCAGATTAATTTAGTGGGGGACCCACGTGTCATACTCTAATAGGATAATTTAATTATCCTAATTGACAGATTATCTAATTAATGTATTTACCCATAATCATTATTACTAATACTTAATTATCTAATTAATTAATTCACAAATTAATTAATTAACTTAACTTAACTAATTAATTACTTATATATTTTATTAATAAAATCATATACTTATTTATATATTTATTTATATTTATATTTTATTATTATGTTAACACGGTTTGTGTGGGGCCTCCCTATTAGTGGGAGTGGGGGGGGGGGGGGGGTTGGCCCCACCGGTAAGTGGCATTGGCCACACCACACCACAACACTCACATATATACATATCCATACATATACATAATGTATTTTCTTCTACATACAGGCATACATATCCAAATACATACACACATAGATACATAATACATACATACATACATACATGCATCTAATATATCCTTTTATTTTACTTTCTTTTTCTATTATCTATTTCCTTACTCTCTTAAACTCTCTGTTCATTTCTCTCTCAACAAAGAGACAGTAAGCAAAACACCATCTCCTCCTCTTACAGGAGATTTCAACGGCGCGGGGACGAGGCGGTAAATGCCGGAACGAGGGGAAAAGGAGGAGAGGATGGCCGGAGCCGCGGTGCCTCACCATCGTTTGACGGGGAAGCAAAGGCTCGGTGTAGAGGTAGACCGATGGGGAGGAGGTTGAGGAGGAGGATGCCAGCGGATCCGGCAAGGAGGAGGCGCACGGGAGTCGGATCCGGTGCGGGACGACATCAGTGCCGGCGAGGCGGCGGCCGACGGTGGAGTGGATTCGGCAAACGGGGCGACGCGGCGGCCTTCGGGGTTGGGGGCACAGCAGGTGCAGGGTGGCCCGGGGCGGGGTGCACGGGCCACGTCAGTGCATGGGCCGACCGGTGAAGTGGTGGTGCCCCTGGCGCCAGTGACCGCTAGAGGTGAAGCGGGGCGACGGGGATCTTGGGTGGGTCGCTGCGGGGTTTGGGGAATGAGGCGCAGGTGGCGAGGGAGCTCGCGCTCGCTGGGGGAAGGAGAGGGGGCGAGCAGTGTGGGGACGTGGGGTATGGGGCGAGAGAGAGGAGGGAGCGCGGCGTGGGGGCTGACGAGGGGCTTGATCCCCTCGTCAGATCGGGCGATGGGTGGAGTGACGGGAGGAAGTGGTGACGGGGCAGGTAGGTGTGGGGAGGCGCTAGGGTTTAGGCTCCCGGGGGGGTCTTATACCTCCCCAAATTAGGTGGGTAGGCTGGGCCATTTTGGCCCACGGGGTTTGTTTGCTTTTTAGCTATTATTATCCGTATATAGTTTACGTTTTAAATACATAGGGGTTTTAAATAATTTTAAGAATGCCCGATTTACTTTTATAATTTATAAGGAAAATTTTATAACTCCGCCGACATTTTTATTTTTGCATTCGAAAACTTTTCTAGTTTTGATTTTATTTTCAACTTGAACTTGGATCGGTTTGAAACTATGCGAGACTACCAGTAGTAATCCCGGTGACATGACACCATTAGCATAGGTTTACTATAGCTTAGTCTACCGGGGCGTCACACTTTCTGACCTCTTTTTATCAGCATAGTGCTTCATCCTTTTCCTCAGCCTTCAATAGATTTGCTTTGATCTGTGCCCCAATCTGTTCAGCAATGAGAATAAAAGAGAACTCTTGAGTTTGATCAGCAGGATATAGAGCAGCTTCAACTATCATGGTGGGAGGTGTGTTGTATAGAGCTTGGAAGGGTGTTATCTTCAAGGAAGTGTGGTAGCTGGTGTTGTACCACCATTCAGCCATAGAGAGCCATTTCATCCACTTCTTGGGTTGTAGGAATGCCATACATCTGAGGTAATTGTCTACACACTGGTTGACACTTTCAGTTTGCCCATCTGACCGAGGATGATATGAAGTAGTCATGTGTAGATTGATGCCCAACCACTTGAAAAGTTATTGTCATAAATGGCTTGTGAAGATTTTGTCCCTGTCAGTGCAATGACAGAAGGTAGACCATTGCTACCTCTTGAGCTTGCGTTGGTTTTTCACTTGAAGAGGAAAGGGTGATGCAGCACAGTAGCAGTAAGTATTTCCCTCAGTTTGAGAACCAAGGTATCAATCCAGTAGGAGTATCAAGGTAAGTCTCCAAAGTACCCGCGCAAAAACAAACAAACTTGCACCCAACGCTATAAAGGGGTTTTAAATCACTTCACGGTTGATTGCAAGGTGAGATCTGAAGGCGAAAGTGCAACAAAGTGAAAGTGTAGAGCTGAAAATGTGAAGTGAAGTAGACCCGGGGGCCATAGTGTTCACTAGAGGCTTCTCTCAAGATAGCAAGTATTAGAGTGGGTGAACGAATTACTATCGAGCAATTGATAGAACCACGCAAAGTCATGATGATATCTAAGGCAATGATCACACATGTAGGCATCACATCCGAGACAAGTAGACCTATACTTCTGCATCTACTACTATTACTCCACACATCGACAGCTATCCAGGATGCATCTAGTGTATTGAGTTCATAACAAATAGAGTAAAGCCTTAAGCAAGATGACATGATGTAGAGGGGTAAATTCATGCAATAGATATAAACCCCATCTTCTTACCCTTGATGGCAACAACACGATACGTGCCTCGCTACCCCTTCTGTCACTGGGTGAGGACACCGCATGGTATGAACCCAAAACCAAGCACTTCTTCCGTTGCAAGAATTATAGATCAAGTTGGCCAAACGAAAACCACAACTCGAAGAGAATTACAAGGATACGAAATCATGCATATAAGAGAGATCAGAGGAAACTCAAATAACATTCATAGATAATCTGATCATAAATCCACAATTCATCGGATCTCGACAAACACATCGCAAAAGAAGATTACATCGGATAGATCTCCATGAAGATCATGGAGAAATTTTAATTGAAGATCCAAGAGAGAGAAGAAGCCATCTAACTACTAGCTATGGACCCAAAGGTCTCTGGTGAACTACTCACGCATCATCGAAGAGGCAATGGTGTTGATGAAGAATCCCTCCGTGTCCGAATCCCCCTCCGGCAAGGCACCATAACGTGCCCCAAATGGGATCTTGCGGAGACAAAATCTTGCGGCGGCGGAAAAGTATTTTCGTGGCTCCTTTTCGTTGTTTCAGATTTTTAGGGAATTTATAGGCGGAAGAAGTAGGGCAGGGGAGCCACAGGGGGCCCACAAGCATGCTAGGCCCACCCCCTAGGCCGGGCCTGGGTGGCTTGTGACCTCCTCCAAGGTCCCCTGCCTTGGTTCTCAAGTTTCCTGCATGTCTTTTGTTATGGAAAAAATCATTTCGCAGGTTTTATTCCGTTTGGACTCCGTTTAATATTCTCCTCTGAAAGAGGTCAAAAACACGGAAAAACAGGAACTTCCACTTGGCACTTAGTTAATAGGTTAGTCCCAAATAAGATATAAAATAGAATATTCATGCATACAAAACATCTAAAGTTGACAAGATAATAGCATGGAACCATCAAAAATTATAGATACGTTGGAGACGTATCAAGCATCCCCAAGCTTAACTCCTCCTCGTCCTCGAGTAGGGAAGTGATAAAGGCTGAATTTTTGATGTGGAATGCTACCTAATAATATTTGTCCTTTGTAACTTCTTTCTCGTGGCATGAATGTTTAGATCCGTAGGATTCAAAACAAAAATTTACTATTGACATGAAAACAATAGTACTTCAAACATACTAGCAAAGTGATCATGAACTTTTGAAATAACAAGGCCAAAGAAAGTTATCCCTACAAAATCATATAGTCTGGCTATGCTCCATCATCCCCATACAACGAATTTATATCATGCACAACCCCGGTATTGGCCAAGTAATTGTTTTCGCACTCTTACTTTCTCAAATATTTTCAACTCTCACGCAATACATGAGCGTGAGCCATGGATATAGCACTATAGGTGGAATAGAGTGTGGTGGAGGTTGTGAGGAAAAAAAGGAGGAGATGGTCACATTGACTTGGTGTATTGATGGGCTATGGAGATGCCCATCAATAGATATCAATGTGAATGAGTAGGGATTACCATGCAATGGATGCACGAGAGCTATAAGTGTGTGAAAGCTCAAGAGTAAAACTAGTGGGTGTGCACCCAACTTGCTTGCTCACGAAGACCTAGGGAAATTTTATGGTAGCCCTTCATTGGAATATACAAGCCAAGTTTAATAATGAAGATTCCCACTAGTATATGGAAGTGTCAAAACAGGAGACTCTCCATCATGAAGAACATGGTGCTATTTTGAAGCACAACTGTGGAAAAAGATAGTAGAATTGTCCCTTCTCTCCTTTTCTCTCTTTTTTTTGTTCGGGATCTTTGGCCTATCTTTTTTTCATTTTTTTGTTGGGCATCTTTGGCCTCTCTTTTTTCCTCACATGGGACAATGCTCTAATAATGATGATCATCACACTTTTATTTACTCACAACTCAATACTTAGAGCAATGATGACTCTATAGGAAATGCCTCCGACAGTGTACCAGGATGTGCAATGATCTAGCTTAGTGTATGACGTTGAAACATCTCGCTAGCTATCTTACGATCATGCAATGGCAATATGAAAGTGACGGCACAAGTCATGAAATGAAACGGTGGTAGTTGCATGGCAATATATCTCGGAATGGCTATGGAAATGCCATAATAGGTAGGTATGGTGGCTGTTTTGAGGAAGGTATATGGTGGGTTTGTGCACCGGCAAAAGTTGGGTGGTACTAGAGAGGCTAGCAATGGTGGAAGGTGAAAGTGCTTCTATACCATGGACTCACATTAGTCATGAAGAACTCATATACTTGTTGCGAAAGTTTTATTAGTAATCGAAACAAAGTGCTAAATGCATACTCCTAGGGTAAGGGTTTGTAGGTGTTAACCATCGCACGATCCCGACCGCCACACAAAGGATGACAATCAGTAAATCAATTATGCTCCGACTTCCTAACATAGCGGTTCACCATACATGCATGCTACAGGAATCACTAACTTCAACACAAGTAATTCTAGATTCACAACACCCTACTAACATGACTCTAATATCACCAAATCCATGTCTCAAAACTAACTGAGAGGAATCAAACTTCTCTTTACTAATCAATGCACATGAATATGGAAGTTTTTACTATATCCTCTTTGGATGCCTATCATCTTCATGACTACTTTCATAGCACACGCCAATTACTAAGTTACTGAGACAGAGCACTCTCAAATATATTTAAGTGAAGATCGAGAGTTCTTATTTCTCCAAAATATGACACCGCCGTGCTCTAAAAAGATCTATGTGAAGCACTAGAGCAAATTTATCTAGCTCAAAAGATATAAGTGAAGCACATGCGAGCTAAATTGCCTACCTCAAAAGATATAAGCGAAGCTCAATGAGTATTCTAGCAAATTCACGATGAGTGCATGTCTCTCTCAAAAGGTATGAAGCAAGGATGATTGTGACACAACAACAAAAAAGACTCCTACAATACATGACGCTCCAAGAAAAACACATATCATGTGGTGAATAAAAATATAGCTCCAAGTAACGTTACCGATGGATTGAAGACGAAAGAGGGGATGCCTTCCCGGGGCATCCCCAAGCTTAGAATTTTTAGTTTCCTTGAATTTGGCTTGGGATGCCTTGGGCATACCCAAGTTTGAGCTCTTTCCACTATTTATCCCATTGTCCATGAGAACATCACCCAAAACTTGAAAACTTCACAACACAAAACTTAAACAGAAACTCGTGATAACATTAGCATAAGAAAACAAACCACCACCTCTTTAGGTACTGTAGTAAACTTGATTTCTATTTATATTGGTGTTATATTACTGTATTCTCACTTTTCCATAGCTAGTACCCCCCCCTATACTATCCATAGTTTCATCAAAATAAGCAATCAACACAACAAAAACAGAATCTGTCAAAAACAGACCAGTCTGTAGCAATCTGTATACTTCGTATACTTCTAGTATCTTAACAATTCTGAAAAATTATGACAATTATGGCAATTGGCGTATCAACCAGCATAAGAACGAATCAACTCAAAACCTCTTTCTCGATAGGAATTAAAAAAATTGTGAGCACAAAGTTCTGTCTTTTTCAGCACGATCAAACAACCATCACCAAAACTAGTCATAAAGGTCTTACTTGGGTCAAACACAAAAAGAAACACAAAAAACACAATCATAACAGAATTATGATGGTGTGGACACAACAAAACAAAAATCAAAAAGCAAAGATAAATTCATTGGGTTGCCTCCCGACAAGCGTTATTGTTTAAAGCCCTAGGTAGGCATTGATAATTCAATGATGCTCACATAAAAGACAAGAATTGAAGCACAACGAGAGCATCATAAAGCATGTGAAAATCACATCTAAGTCTATCATACTTCCTATGCATAGGCATTTTATAGGAAAATAAATTGTCAAGACAACGAATAGTTACCATATGCAAGGAAGAAGAAAGAGACAATAGCAATCTCAACATAGCGAGAGGTGATTTAGTGATATCAAAGTTTCTACCACAATATTTTCCTCTCTCACAACAATTACATGTGGGATCATATTCAAATTCAACAATATAGCTATCACATAGGATATTCTTTTCATGATCCACATGCATGCAAAGTTGACGCTCTTCAAAAATAGTGGGATTATCATCAACTAAAGTCATGACTTCTCCAAACCCACTTTCAATATTATTGCAAATATCGTATTCATCATGAGACTTAAACAAATTTTCAAGATCATAAGAAAAATCATTACCCCAATCATGATCATTGCAACAACTAGTGGACATAGCAAAACTAGCATCCCCAAGCTTAGGGTTTTTCATATTTTTTGCATGATTGACACTAATAGTATTTATAGTGAAACCATTGCAATCATTCTTTTCATTCAAGGAGCCCTCGTGAATCACTTCATAAATTTCTTCATCACGATTTTTAGATTCACGTATCTCAAGAAAAACTTCATAAAGATAGTAAAGTGCACTCAACTCACTAGCAATTGGTTCAACATAATTGGATCTCTTAAAGAGATTAGCAACTGGATGAGGATCCATATCAATAGATTTTCAGCAAGCGAAGATGCAAGCATATTGAAGGCACATAGCACACAAGCAAAGGAAAGGCAAACGAAAAAGGCAAATATTTTTGTAATTTTTGTTTTTTAGAAGTGGGGGAGAGGAAAACGAGAGGCAAAGGAAAAAAAGGTAAATGCAAGAGATGAGTTTGCGAGAGTTAATTGGATAAGCTTCACTTAGAATAGTCCCCGGTGCCAGAAATTGACACGTTGGAGGAAGATTACTCTTGAATTGATAGTCCCCGGCAACGGCGCCAGAAATTCTTGTTGGTACCTCTTGAGCTTGCGTTGGTTTTTCCCTTGAAGTGGAAAGGGTGATGCAGCACAGTAGCAGTAAGTATTCCCCTCAGTTTGAGAACCAAGGTATCAATCCAGTAGGAGTATCAAGGAAAGTCTCCAAAGTACCTGCGCAAAAACAAACAAACTTGCACCCGACGCTATGAAGGGGTTGTCAATCCCTTCACGATTGATTGCAAGGTGAGATCTGACGGCGGAAAGTGCAACAAAGTGAAAGTGTAGAGCTAAAAATATGAAGTGAAGTAGACCCGGGGGCCATAGTGTTCACTAGAGGCATCTCTCATGATAGCAAGTATTACGGTGGGTGAATGAATTACTATCGAGCAACTAATAGAACCGCGCAAAGTCATGATGATATCTAAGGCAATGATCATACATATAGGCGTCACGTCCGAGATAAGTAGACCGATACTTTCTGCATCTACTACTATTACTCCGCACATCGACCGCTATCCAGCATGCATCTAGTGTATTGTGTTTACAACAAACAGAGTAACGCCTTAAGCAAGATGACATGATGTAGAGGGGTAAATTCATGCAATAGATATAAACCCCATCTTCTTACCCTTGATGGCAACAACACGATACGTGCCTCGCTACCCCTTCTGTCACTGGGTGAGGACACCGCATGGTATGAACCCAAAACCAAGCACTTCTTCCATTGCAAGAATTATAGATCAAGTTGCCAAACGAAAACCACAACTCGAAGAGAATTACAAGGATACGAAATCATGCATATAAGAGAGATCAGAGGAAACTCAAATAACATTCATAGATAATCTGATCATAAATCCACAATTCATCGGATCTCGACAAACACACCACAAAAGAAGATTACATCGGATAGATCTCCATGAAGGTCAGAGAGAAAAGCCATCTAGCTACTAGCTATGGACCCGAAGGTCTATGGTGAACTACTCACGCATCATCGGAGAGGCAATGGTGTTGATGAAGAAGCCTTTCGTGTCCGAATCCCCCCTCCGGCAGGGCACCAGAACGTGCCCCGGATGGGATCTTGTAGAGACAGAAGCTTGCAGCGGCGGAAAAGTATTTTCGTGGCTCCTTTTCGTGGTTTCAGATTTTTAGGGAATTTATAGGCGGAAAAAGTAGGGCAGGGGAGCCACAGGGGGCCCACAAGCCTGCTAGGCCTCCCTAGGCCGGGCCTAGGTGGCTTGTGACCTCCTCCGAGGTCCCTTGCCTTGGTTCTCAAGTTTCCTGCGTGTCTTCTATTATGGAAAAAATCATTCCACATGTTTTATTCCGTTTGGACTCCGTTTAATATTATCCTCTAAAAAAGGTCAAAAACACGGAAAAAACAGGAACTGGCACTTGGCACTGAGTTAATAGGTTAGTCCCAAAAAGATATAAAATAGCATATTCATGCATACAAAACATCCAAAGTTGAGAAGATAATAGCATGGAACCATAAAAAATTATAGATACGTTGGAGACATATCAACCATGAAGTTTGAAGATGTTATGAGTGAAAGCAGTTGCTACAGAGCTGACAGTCATTGGGTGTTTTAGGGCCATGAAGTGTCAATATTTGGTGAACCTATCAACCACCACCAAGATCATGTCCTTTTCTTAGAAGTAGGGAGTCCTTCAATGAAATCCATGCTGATTTGGCACCAAGCGAAATCAGTGACAGTGAGAGGTTGCAACAATCCATGGGTATTTGCAGTGCTCGGGTTTGTTGAGTTGGAAAGTTGGGTATTGCTTGATGTAGTACACAGTGAACTGTTTCATTCGAGGCCAATGGAACAGGAGTTTGAGTCTTTGGTTTGTTGCTTTGTGCCCAGAGTGACCACCCAATTCAGAGTTATGGAGGGAAGCCACTAGTTTAGATCTGAGGTTGTTGTCATTACCAATGACAATCCTGTTCTTGTATCTCAAGATTCCCTGTTGTAGAGCATAGTTGGGGATAGAATTAGCAGAGTTTGCTAGCCGAGAAAGTAGGTCCTTGCATTTCTGATCTTGGGAGTAGCTTGAGAGAACTTCAGAAATCCAAGCTGGTTGTGATTGGCTAGCAACCAGTGAGTGTAACCTGTATTTCACCCTTGATAAAGCATCAACAACTTTGTTGTTTTTACCTTGCTTGTATTCCACCTTGAAATTATATCCCATTAATTTGATCAGCAACTTGTGTTGTATCCTTCAGTGAGTTTCTTCTCCTGAATGTATTTTAAGCTTTGTTGATCTATTCTGATGATTAAGGAAGAGGCAGCAAAATAGTGCTTCCAGTGTTTCAATGCTGCAATAATAGCCATAGCCTCTTTGCCATAAGTACACATAGCAGCAGCTTTGGGGACAATAGTTTTATTGAAGAATCATAGAGGTCTTCCCTCCTGCATGAGTACAACTCCAATTGCATAGGCACAGGCATCTGTTGCCAGGATGAATGGTCGTGAAAAATCAGGGAGGGCAAGGACAGTGGCTTGGGTCATCTTGTTCTTCAAGTAGTTGAAGGCCATCATTTTCTCATTGCCCCATTTAAAATTGTCCTTCTAAAGTGATTGATAAAGAGGTTTGCAGATATATCCATAGTTTTGGATGAATCTTCTGTAGTACCCAGTAAGACCCAGAAAACTCCTTAGTTGGGTGACATTTTCAGGAGTAGGCCATTGTGCAATAGCCTCAATCTTTGTGGGATCAGTTGCAACTCCATCCCTTTGATTACATGGCCCAAATATTGCACTTGATTTTGTGCAAATGAGCATTTGCTTAGTTTTGCAAATAGTTGATTTGCCTGCAGAGCTTGCAAAACTAGTTGCAAGTGTTCCAGATGTTCTTTCATTTTCCTGCTATAGATGAGGATGTCATCAAAGAAGACTAGTAGAAATTTTATCAGATAAGGAGCCAAGATAGTATTCATGAGCATTTGGAATGTAGCAGGGGCATTAGTCAATCCAAAAGGCATGACTAGATATTCATAGTGTCTACAATGAGTACTGAATGCAGTTTTTGGAATATCTTCTTGTTTCATTCTGATTTGATGGTAACCAGTTCTTAAATCCAACTTGGAGAAGATAGTAGCTCCTTTCAATTCATCTAGCAGGTCATCAATGACAGGAATGGGGTACTTATTTTTGACAGTTTGCTCATTCACTTTTCTAAAATCATTCACCAATGTCCAGGTCATGTCTTTCTTCTTGACCAACAAAACTCGGGAGGAATAAGGGTTGTTGCTATCTCTTATCACTTTGGTTTTGATCATGTACTTAACAATGCCTTCCATGATATCTTTCTGGTGGTGTGGAAGTCTGTAAGGTCTCCGATTTTATAATATTAGCCTCAGGGGTGAATGTGATGACAGGATCTATGGACCTTTTTGGGGGGTAGAGTTGAAGGGGTACTGAAGATAGGGGAATATTTATTTAATATCTGTTGCACTGGTTCAGTTACCACATTTTCAACTGGTTCTACCACAGAAATTCTGTTAAGGAATCGGACAGCTCCACACACAGGTTCTTCAGAGAGATTTTCCTTAGTGTCCAGTTCTTTCACAGGGGCGGTAGGAAACTTGCATCCTTAAGAATTTTCTTTTCTCCATTCTTTAATGTTAACTTGACTTGCATTTATCAAAGTCTAATTCTACTAGGTTGAAAGAAGCCATCCAGTCAGCTCCCAGAATGACATCATACCCTTGGAGCTGTAGGACTCTGAAATCAGTATAAATTTTGAGCCTTGCAGGGAGAATGGGGCTTGTAATGCAATAAACTCAAACCAGAGTGTTTCACCATTAGCAACCAGAACATGTTTTCTTTTTGTAGGAGTTAAGGAACATTTTGCTAAGGCAGCTACTTTTCGAGTGATGAAAGTAGCAGTACTACCACTATCAATGAGAGCAGTAGCAAGGGTGTTGTCAAGCATAACAGTATCTGTGAAACTCAATTTTCTGGAAGTGCTTAAACCCATCAATGCATGCATGGATATTTGGAGAGGTGTGTCATCCAATTCAGGTGGAGGGGGAGGTTCACCTTCCTCAGTAACATCAGTATAATAAACCAGCTCAACATCTTCTGGGCAAGATTCTTGGAGAGCTTGAATTTGAGCTTGGTTTGCAAGTTTACATACTTCCTTATGGCCAGGGAACCAGGGCTCCTTACACCTGTAACAGATTCCCTTCACTCTTGCTTGTTGGATTACTGAAGCAGTATTGATAGGGTTGTTTTTACCAGGGTCAAACTATAATTGTTTCCTAGCTTGTGAGAAGTAGGTAGGGAAGGAAACTGGTTTCTTTTGGGGTTGAGCTTGTTTCATTCTCCTAGCTAACCAAATAGCCTTTTGCAGATCAGGAGGTTCATGGCATTGAACATGATGTTGTATACTATCATGCAGTCCAGAGATGAAACTGTTCTTATAGTAATCATTGGGCAACACTGGTTTATCCTTCCTCATAAGGTTCATTGCTTGCTCAAACTTGAGTACACATTCACTTACTTTGCCAGACTGAGAGAGGTTACGGAAAGCTCTTGCATTGTCACAGACTAAAGATTCTGAAAATTTGTCTCCCACAAATCTACAGAATCTGTACGAGGGTATAACATTAGCAGTCATTCCAGTGCCTCTCCACCATTCAATAGCAGGCCCTTTTAAATAAGTAACAGCAATTTCAGTTTTTTGCTCCATTGGAGTTCTTGCAGCTTCAAAGTACATTTCAATAGTTTGGATCCAAGAGACAGTGCCCATGCAATCAAATTCAGGGATGTTATATTTAGCAGGTTTTACCAGGGTTGATTGCCTTCTGTTGTCCTGGCCCAGATCTCTTTGTGGGGCTGCTACTCTTCTGTCCTTGTTTGTATTATGCCCCTCCCCTTGCTCCTATTCTAGATGAACTACCTGCTGACCCTGCCCAGCTATGTGCTGATTTCTGGCATATTGGGGAGGTTGCCTGTCAGCAAAGTGTGGATGTATGTAAAGGGGCTTGTTGCTTCCATCCAGATTGATCTCTTTGCCAGTGTTTTTGTCCACCACAGTGGTAGATCCCACCGTGACAGGTGACTTCACCGGGTCTTGAAATCTTTGAGTTGGTCCTTGTGGAGTGTGTGCAATTCCACTAGCTTGAGGAACTTCTAGTGGGTTCTGAGTTGTTTCTCTTGGTTTAGGAAAACAAGATAGGAAGTTTGAAAGGGAACCTTGTAAATCTACCAAGGACTTTTGCACTGATTGAACATTTTCTTGCAGATACTCTCTGAATTCTTCAAATTCCAAACGGTCCTGCTCTCTGTATTTCTGGCGCAGCTGCACATCTAGCTGCAGGAGGTGAACTCGAGCTGGTCGTTGGAGGAAGAATCACCCGAGCCAGTCATCATAGAGAACTTCTACAGAGAGGGTTTATACTGGCAAGGAGCTGAGTTACCTTACTGTAGGGAGATCGACAACACAAATAGGGAGGAATTTTACGACAGCTCAGGCTGCAACCCGGCCTCTTTGTTGTAGATCCTGCCGCCGCCTGCACTGCCGCCGTTGCCACGTCGCCAAAGTACACCGGACCTGGGTGGGAGGTGGGATTTTATCACGCAAGCAACGAGCTTGAGCAACCACTTACCAATACCAGACATATACCGATCATCACCACCTCCTGCGCCACTAAAGAACACCGCCACCGTGATCGGAGGGAAAAAGGAGGATTTTACAGCTCCTCCTACTCCTTCTCGGCCTCCAGATCCAAGACGCCGCCGAGGAAGAATGGCTCTGATTACCACTTGTCAGACCCAGTTGATTATGACGAACACAAGCTGAAGTTTAGAGAGGGATTCACTTGCATTTCAGGGGCGAATTGCCGTGGATTTATCTTTCAACCAGAGGCACCTAAGCCGGCCAGGAACACTGGTGGCACGATGGGGGAAACCCTACATATGATAGTGCTCTACCGAGATGGAATCCATGGCTTTATAGCCTTACAAAACGGGGTAAAAATTCAGGGAAAAGTGGTAAAAAAAAGCGATGATGCCCTATCCTGCAGAAGCTCATGGCGTTGGAAGAACACGGAGGTGCGTTGGCTGTCGTATCGGTACGCTGCAGCAGCTTCAATCTGAGCGAAGCGGTACGCTGCACATTAGGGCATTGGATCGGAGATGAGCGGTCGTGGTTGCTTGGAGCGAGTTTTTGAATTTGAAATGAGTTCATTCGTTGCCTCCACAGCAGAGGAGCTTTAGTTGGGGCCTAACATCACAGTGGTGGCGCAGGGGATCATAGTGGTAGGGGTTCACGATAGGAGAGCAGGGGATCACAGCGGGAGAGGTTCATGGCAGGGGATCGTGGCAGCAAAGGAGAAGGTCTTGTCTGGCGGCGGAGCAAACGGTGCAGGCGATGAATCCGTTGATGACGGTCTTGGGGATAGGCGGGAGCTCGATCGAGCGAAGGGAGAAGGAGAGCTTATATGTAATAGACATATAGGTACGAGGTGTTTTTTTTGCAAAAAATCAATTATACTATGCCCGTGACAACTTTTCGAACGGTGGGACTATATGGCAGCGGTGATGTATCTCGTGTGGTGGTGGTAGATGGTAGGAGTGATGTGTCTCGTGTATTGGTGGTATATAGCTGCGGTGATGTATCAGGTGTGGTGGGAGTGAATGGCAACGGTGATGTATCGACTGTGGTGGTGGCACATGGCAGCGGTGATGTATGTGCTTTGGTAGTGGTATATGGCAGCGGTGATATATGTGCTTTGGTGGTGGTATATGGCAGCGATGAAGATGGTGCGACGGCGGCGTGACAACCTGTGGACAGAACTCAAAACTCTAAAGGACTAGACGCTAAGACCACCAATCTTGCACGACGATTCAATTACAAATTCAACAAAGCAAACACTAAAAAGAAAATTGCAAAGGCTCAGATTAGTTTGGATATGATGATCTAACCTTAATTATTTTCTGTCTTTTTCGTAGATTGTAGGTACGAAGAACATATGCAATCTAAACTACGAAAAACTAGAGGTCTCACCGAGCAACCTGGAAATATGATACCACTTGATAGAGGCAAAGGTGTCCGTCTTTTGATGAGATGGTGGCTATCGTTTTCGGTGGAGTAGACTTTGACAATCTGACTACGAACGGGCGAGGCCATATCGGCTTAGAAATTGGTAAACCAACTCCGAGAGGTTATTAACCATGTCGGAGCACGATCAACCTAACCACGAAGGTCTATTTCCTAGACGCAAACAAACAACAAGCAAGAAGTTGAAATAGCAATCTGAATATTGTGAATATAAGAAGAAAGTTCTATCGATGAAAGTGTGGTTTGTTGGGGAACGTAGCATGGGAAACAAAATATTTCCTATGCACATGCAATACCTATCCATGGTGATGATCATCTACGAGAGGGGAGAGTAAATCTACATACCCTTGTAGATCGCTAAGCGGAACCGTATATAACGCGGTTGATGTAGTGGAACATCTTCGCGATCCAAATCGCAGCCCGTCCCGCGAACTCATCATGATCCGTCTCGTGATCCATCACGATCCTTCCCGATCTAGTGCCAAACGAATGGCACCTGCGCGTTCAGCACACGTACAGCTCGATGAAGATCTCCACCTTCTTGATCCAGCAAGAGGGGCGGAGAGGTAGATGAGTTCTCTAGCACGGCGGCGTGGTGGTGGTGGTGGTGCTATTCCAGCAGGGCTTCACCTAAGCATCGTTGAAACTAGAGGAGAAACAGATCTAGAGAGAGAGGGCAACACGTGGCTGTTTTCTGTTGTCTAAAACCCTCAAAACCCTTAGTATATATAGGAGGAGAGGAGGGAGACGGTTGCTCCCTTGGGCTGCGCTTTCTTCCCTTGCGCAAGGAGGAGAGGAGGAGTCCTCCTCCAATCCTATTTGGAGTAGGATTCCTCCTTCCCACTTGGAAACTCTTTCCACCTTGTGTTTTTTCCTTCTCAAACCTTATGGGCCTTAGTGGGAACTTATTCCAGCCCACTAGGGGCTGGTTTATATATTCCCACATCCCATGAGGCCCCTTGGGGTGTGACACCCCTCCCGATGGTCCCCGACACCCCTCCCGGCACTCCCGGTACACTACCGATGAGCCCGAAACTTTTCCGGTGACCAAAACAGGACTTCCTATATATCAATCTTTACCTCCGGACCATTCCGGAGCTCCTTGTCATGTCTGGGATCTCATACGGGACTCCGAACAACCTTCGGTCACCGACACCTATAACTCAACTATACCGAAACGTCACCGAAACTTAAGTGTGCAGACCCTGCGGGTTCGAGAACTATGCAAACATGGCGTTAGACACTCTCTGGTAAATAACCAATAGGGGGACCTAGATGTCCATATTGGCTCCCACATATTCTACGAAGATCTCTATCGCTTGAACCTCTATGTCAAGGATTCAGTTAATCCCTTATGTTGTTCCCTTTGTCCTTCGGTATGTTACTTACCCGAGATTCGATCGTCGGTATCTCCTTACCTAGTTCAATCTCGTTACTGGCAAGTATCTTTACTCGTTCCGTAACACAAGATCCCGTAACTAACTCCTTAGTCACATTGCTTGCAAGGCTTGTTGTGATGTTGTATTACCGAGTTGGCCCCGAGATACCTCTCCGTCACACGGAGTGACAAATCCCAGTCCTGATCCATGCCAACTCAACAAACACCTTCGGAGATGCCTGTAGAGCACCTTTATAGTCACCCAGTTACATTGCGACGTTTGATAACCAACAAGGTATTCCTCCGTTGTCCGGGAGTTGCATGATCTCATGGTCATAGGAACAGATACATTGACATGCAGAAACCAGTAGCAATAAACTAACATGATCATATGCTACTTTCATAGCTTTGGGTCTTGTCCAACACATCATTCTCCCAATGATGTGATCCAGTTAACAAGTGACAACACTTGTCCATGGTCAGGATACCTTGACCATCTTTGATAAACGAGCTAGTCAACTAGAGGCTCACTAGGGACAATGTGTTGTCTATGTATCCACACATGTATTTGAGTTTCCAATCAATACAATTCCAGCATGGATAATAAACGATTATTATGAATAAATAAATATAATAATAACCAATTTATTATTACCTCTAGGGCATATTTCCAACAGTCTCCCACTTGCACTAGAGTCAATAATCTAGTTCACATCACTATGTGATTGCAATGAACCTAACACCCATACAGTTATGGGGTTTGATCTTATCTTGCTTGTGATAGAGGTTTTTAGTCAATGGGTATGAACCTTTCAGATCCGTGGGTGATTTACAAATCTCTATGTCATCCTATAGATGCTGCGACCACGCACCATTTGGAACTATTCCAAATGACTGCTCCACTATACGAATCCGGTTTACTACTCATAGTTATTCGGATTAGTGTCAAAGCTTGCATCGACGTAAATCTTTACGACGAACTCTTTAATCACCTCCATAATTGAGAAAAATTCCTTAGTCCACTAGTTACTAAGGATAGCTTTTTACCGCTGTCGAGTAATCCATTCCTAGATCACTTTTGTACCACTTGACAGATTCATGGCAAGGCACACATCAGGTGCGGTACACAGCATAGCATACTATAGAGCTTATGGCTAATGCATAGGGGACGACATTCATCCTTTCTCTTTCTTCCGCCATAGTCGATCTTTTGAGTCTCACTCAAATTCACACCTCACAACACAGCCAAGAACTCCCTCTTTGTCGATCTGTTTTGAACTCCTTCAAAACCTTGTCAAGGCATGCATTTTGTTTGAAAGTTTTATTAAGCATTTTGATTTATCTCCATAGATCTTGACGCTCAATGTTCAAGTAGCTTAATCCAGGTTTTCCTTTGAAAAGCACCTTTCGAACAACCCTTCAGGCTTTCCAGAAATTCTACATTATTTTCGATCAACAATATGTCTACCACATATACTCATCAGAAATCCTATAGTGCTCCCACTCACTTTTTTGGAAATACAAGTTCCTCACAAACCTAGTATAAACCCAAAAACTTTGATCGTCTCATCAAAGCGTATATTCCAACTCCGAGATGTTTGCACCAGTACATAGAAAGATTGCTAGAGCTTGCATACTTGTTAGCACCCTTAGGATCGACAAAACCTTCTCATTGTATCACATACAACCTTCCCTCAAGGAAACCGTCGAGGAAACAATGTTTTGACATCCTATGTGCAATATTTCATAAATAATGCAACAACTGCTAACATAATTCCAACAGACTTTTAGCATCGCTGCGAGTGAGAAAGTCTCATCATAGTCAATTCTTTGAACTTGTCGGAAACATCTTTGCGACAAGTCGAGCTTTTCTTAATGGTGACTTTTCACCATCATCATATGTCTTCCTTTTAAAGATCCATATGTACTTAATAGTATTACGACCATCAAGTAGTTCTTCCAAAGTCTGCACTTTGTATTATACATGGATCCTCTCTCGGATTTCATGGCCTCCAGCCATTTGCTGGAATCTGGGCCTACCATCGCTTCTCCATAGCTCGTAGGCTCATTGTTGTTCAACAATATGACCTCCAAGACAGGGTTACTATACCACTCTATAACTGCACGTGACCTTGTCGACCTACGAGGTTTGTAGTAACTTAATCCGAACCTTAATGATAACTATCATTAGTTTCCACTTCAATTGGCGTAGGTGCCACAGGAACAACTTCCTGTGCCATGGTACACACTGGTTGAAGTGACGGTTCAATAACCTCATCAAGTTCCACCACCCTCCCACTCAATTGTTTCGAGAGAAACTTTTCCTCGAGAAAGTACTCGTTTCTAGAAACGAACACTTTGCTTCCAGATCTGAGATAGGAGGTATATCCAACTGTTTTGGGTGTCCTATGAATATGCATTTATCCGCTTTGGGTTCGAGCTTATCATGCTGAAACTTTTCCACATAAGCATCGCAGCCCCAAACTTTTAAGAAACGAGAGCTTAGGTTTCTCCAAACTATATTTCATACAGTGTCATCTCAATGGAAATACGCGGTGCCCTATTTAAACTGATTGCGGTTGTCTCTAATGCATAACCAATAAACGATAGTGGTAATTCGATAAGAGACATCAAAGTATGCACCATATCAAATAGGCGCGGTTATGATGTTCGGACACACCATCACACTATGGTGTTCTAGGTGGCATGAGATGTGAAACAATTTTCACATTTGTCTTAATTGTGTACCAAACACGTAACTTAGATATTCATCTCTATGATCATATCGTAGACATGTTACCCTCTTGTCACAACGATCTTCAACTTCACTCTGAAACTACTTGAACCTTTCAATAATTCCGACGTGTGTTTCATCAAGCAAATACACTAGTATCTACTCAAATCATCTGTAAAGTAAGAACATAACGATATCCACTGTGTGCCTCAGCACTCATTGGACTGCATACATCCAAATGTATTACTTCCAATAAGTTACTTTCTAGTTCCATCTCATTGGAAAACGAGGCCTTCATTCATCTTGCCCATGTGGTATGATTTGCATGTCTCAAGTAATTCAAAATCAAGTGAGTCCAAATGATCCATCCGCATGGAGTTTCTTCATGCGTTTATACCAATAGGTATGGTTTGCATGTCTCAAACGTTTCAAAATGAGTGAGCACAAAGATCCATCATCATGGAGCTTCATCATGCATTTTATACCAACATGACTCAAGCGGCAGTGCCACAAGCAAGTAGTATTATCATTACTAGTTTGTATCTTTTGGCATCAATATTATGAACATGTGTAGCACTACGATCGAGATTCAATAAACCATTGAAGGTATTTATTCAAGGAAATAGAATAACCGTTATTCTCTTTAAATGAATAATTCTATTGCAATAAATACGATCTAATCATGTTCATGCTCAACGCAAACACTAAATAATAACTATTTAGGTTTGACACTAATCCCTATGGTAGAGGGAGCGTGCGATGTTTGATCACATCAACCTTAGAATTACTTCCAACACAAATCGTCACCATACCCTTGCTAGTATCCATTTAATCCGCAGCTATAATTTCGAGTTACTAACACTTAGCAACTGAACCGGTATCTAATACCCTAGTGCTACTAGGAGTACTAGTAAGGTACACATCAATATCAGGTACACCCAATATACGTTTGTCGACTTTGCCAGCCTTCTCATCTACCAAGTATCTAGGGTAGTTCCGCCACAGTGTCTGTTCCCCTCATAACAGAAGCACTTAGTCTCGGGTTTGGGTTCAACCTTGGGTTTCTTCACTAGAGCAGCAACTGGTTTGTCGTTTCATGAAGTATCCCTTCTTACCCTTGCCCTTCTTGAAACTAGTGATTTTACTTCCATCAACAACTGATGCTCCTATTTGATTTCTACTTTCGCGATGTCAAACATCATGAATAGCTTAAGGATCATCATATCAATCCTTGATATGTTATAGTTCATCATGAAGCTCTAGTAGCTTGGTGGCAGTGACTTTGGAGAACCATCACTATCTCATCTGGAAGATTAACTCCCACTCGATTCAAGTGATTGTAGCACTCAGACAATTTGAGCACATGCTCAACGATTGAGCTTTTATCCCTTACTTTGTAGACAAAGAATCTTGTCGGAGGTCTCATACCCCTCAACAAGGGCACGAGCATGAAATCCTAATTACATCTCTTGGAACATCTCATATGTTCCATGACGTTCAAAACGTCTTTGGTGCCTTAATTCTAAGCCGTTAAGCATTATGCACTAAACTATCACGTAGTCATCAAAAAATGTGTATGTCAGATGTTCGCAACATCCATAGACGACGCTCGAGGTTCATATTACCGAGCGGTGCATTAAGGACATAAGCCTTCTGCGCGGCAATGAGGACAATCCTCAGTTTACGGATCCAGTCCGCATAATTGCTACTATCATCTTTCAACTAAATTTCCTCTAGGAACATATCAAAAACAGTAGAGCTACAGCGCAAGCTACAACATAATTTGCAAAGACCTTTTGACTATGTTCATGATAATTGAGTTTAGCTAATCATATTACTAATAACTCCCACTCAAATAGACATCCCTCTAATCATTCGAGTGGCGCATGATCCAAATCCACTAACTCAAGTCCGATCATCACGTGAGTTGAGTATAGTTTCAGTGGTGAACATCTCCATGTTGATCATATCAACTATATGATTCATGCTCGATCTTTCGGTCTCTTCTGTTCCGAGGCCATGTCTGTACATGCTAGGCTCGTCAAGCTTAACCCGAGTGTTCCGCGTGTGCAACTGTTTTGCACCCGTTGTATGTGAACATTGAGTCTATCACACCCGATCATCACGTGGTGTCTCGAAACGACGAAATGTCGCAAGGGTTCACAGTTGGGGGAACACAATTTTATCTTGAAATTTTAGTGTGGGATCACCTTATAATGTGTAGCGACCCGACTCAAGACGAGTCAAGCCTCTGTGTTTCTGTGCCATTCCTGGATCAGTATGCTAGCACACACAGTACATCAATGTATATATCAAAGTGCAATCACATGTAAATAGCGTAAAACTGATATATACCTTAATTATTTCAGCGAAAGCAGTCACGGGAGTGGAGTCCCAATAAACACCAACGACAAGTTGAGTGTAGACCGTAACCCTGAATCGTACTCTTACTCGTCGAAGAAAAAATATATGCAACATAAGACGTTGCAGCCGTGTAGGTCAGCATATTGAATATGCCGGCAAGTCACATAAGAGAGGGGTGAAAAGTAATCATCTATACTATATGCATATATGGCAGGTGGGGCTATAAGTTTTTAGCGAAAAGCAAGTTTTCTCCTACATCAAGAGAGGCTAAAAGCAAAATATTACTACAAGGTTGGTTGTTAACGAGATGGTTCCGCCAACCAGTTCTCGTACCCGAGTTGTCAATAATTCCCACATCAATATTATTATTTGTGTTGAGAATTTCAGATAACTTCAGTTCCTTTGGCTCAAGTTGTCCATGACCGTGGACACGGCTAATCGATTAGGTTTGAGTACTCTGCAGAGTTTTGCACACGTTCCCCACAAGATTTGATCGCCTCCGTGTATGTCCTCGCACTTCAGGGTGTTTGAAGACCGGATGATCAAAACATGGTCTTTCAACGGGTCCCTCTGAATCCCTGTCGGTGCCCATCCAATCCTACCGTTCTTCTACATCTGCTAGCACCGCCTGTCCAGAGTCGCCGCGTTGTCCAACCAAGCCAGAGCCCATAATGACTTGTGGCTGTGCAGGTAAGCCTTGGGTCTTGAAAATATCCGTCCATCTCTTTGAGCCTGGGTGAAGCTTTCCGCAGGATGTCATGGCCGTCCCCAGCATCCCGGGTCATCCACTGGGTTCTCCAGGGAGCCGATCAACCGTCCTTCACCCAGAGTTGCATTGCGTCCGAGGTCTTGAAAATCTTGTCTTAACCGGTCTTGATTATTTAATCAACCTCGCATCACTCGTGTTATGCACTTAACCGAAATCCCGTCTACTCAAGCATAGCAATATGAAGTTTGTCATCCTGGTGCCAAGTATCGGGGTTGTTGTGTGCCTACCACATGATACTACAATCTATACTAAACTTTCCAAGTACCTAAGCAGCATGCAATTGGGCATAGGGTAGAACTACGATGCATAAAACACAGGTGATAGTATGATCAAAACGACTTGCCTGGTGATGTTGACGAAGAAGAATTTCTCGAGAAATAACTTGATAGACTACTCGTCTCTCTCCGATGAAATCTATGTAACAAACATATCATTCACATAAGCACTCATACTAGCAATCATTCTAGCGATCAAAACAAAAGAGAGAGCGAATAGGAATCCGAAAGAAACTTCAAATAAGACTAGGGAGTCTTCTACTACGTCAAACACTAAATAGTTTTTGTCTAACAGAAAATAATAACAAGGAACTAAGATATAAATTTAACTAAGATAAAATAAAATATTTTTCACAAAACTATTTGAAAGTATTTTCAAACGGGATTTGAAACAGTGGAGAAACCAATTGCAAGTTACTAAGGAACTAGAATTGATTTCATGATAATAAATAAAAATAAAATCAAAACTTGTTGCAAACCTACTGGTTAACTAACAGAAACAAAACATAATATTTCTTAAATATAAAAACAAAATAATTTAAAAGTAACTAAAGAAAGTAAATTAGTCACAATCCTAAAAGAGGTGAACCAGAAATTGTTTCACAAGAAACAATGAGCTAAAGTACTCAAACAAATCTGAAATTGTTACCACCGATAAATAAGATCACTAGTCATCAGTAGCAAAAAGAATCAAATTAAAATCTATTTTTAAACTCCTGGCATAAGCAAAACAAGGTTTACACTAAATCTGATCTAATTCAAATTTCCAAATTTCAAACATAGACAAATTATATGTTTTTACAAACTACAGGAAATTTGTGATCTACTGGAAAAATAATCAACTCCATTGGAGTTGTGGATCGAAAGTTATGGTCAAAACAAAACTGAAACTATTCTGTTTTTGGAACTAAACAGAAAAATACAACAATAGCAAACGGACTACGTGACAGTCCCTGATTGGCTGCGGGGCTGTGTGCTGCGGGTGTTATGAGCAAACGGCCGAAGCTTAACGAGAATTCTCTGGCTAATAAGTTAAGTGAATAAAAACCGGCGGTCTTTGTTTAAAAACCGAAAGGGTAAGTACCTTCTAATCTACACCGTGCGATCTAGATCTAACGGTAAAACTACACAATACAAAAAAAAACAAGTAAAAGAAAAAAGAAAGGAAGGAGGAGTTACCTCCCGTGGATGAACGCAGCAGTGGCTGCTCCGGCGATGGGGAGCTGCGCCGGCTGGGGAAGAGGGCACTCCGGCGAGGCGGCGGCGAGGCTCCAGGGAGGGGAGGGACCTGCAAGGGGGGCGAGGGGAGATGGAGAGGGGTGGGGGCTCCTGGCGAAGAGCTCCTGGCAGGAGTTTCTCGGCGGGGTGGGGAGGGATGCAGGGGGGCGACGAGGTGGAGGGAGGTGCGGCGGGTGGGTGTGGCGCTGGCGGGGTCTAGGTGGTGGAGGGGGGTGACGCTGGGGCGACGGGGCGCTCGGCAGGGTCCTGGCAAAGCTCTCCCGGGGATGAACTCCGGCGAGGTGGTGCGCGAGCTAGAGGTGAGGAGAGGGGGGTCTCTTGGGGAAAATGGAGAGAGTTGATGCTAAGGGTTTTATAGGCGGCCTCGGATGGCGTCCGGAATGAAGGAAGAAGGAGATCGGGAAGGAGAGGATTCCTTCCTCCATTGATGGAAGGTTCCTGGACAGAAGGAAGTAGACGATCAGAGGAGGAAGAAAGAGGATCGGGCCCAAACCTGCCTATTGGGCCTCTGGCGATTTTCCTAACATAGGAAAATTTTCCTTTTAAATAAAACAGGAAGGTAAAAGGAGAATTTAGGAAATCAAATCAATTCCGAAAATAGAGTTTCTATATACTAAAATTATCATAAAAATAAAATCTAAAAGATGGGCATTTCTCCACGGCCAAAATAAAAACTTCAGAGAAAATTATTTTCACAAAATTGCCTAAACGATTTATTTTCTTTTGCAAAAAAATTTCAAATGACCCTCTAAGTTTTAGGGTTCAAATAACTTTCAAAATGCCCGTGTGTTTGAGGGTCATGTTCCTCCTCTCTTTTCTGTTTGACAGAATGTATTTCCCGGCATTTCTTGCTCGAAGAAAACAAATAGAAATGCAAGAAAATTCAAATGCAAATATCTCCGTTCAATTTCTTTATAGTTGAAGAAGTCATGTCATCTTCTCTCTTTGCTTTTAAAAGATTGAATTTGAATTCATCGGAGATGGGGAAAGTCATTTTATTCCCTCTCATTCAAAAGTTTTTGAAAAGTTTCAAATTTCACACAAGTTTCAATCACTCAAGCAAACAAACAAACAATCTAATAATTATTTTAAGATTCCAAAATTTGGGATGTTACATAATGCTACCTCCGTTCTAAGAAAAATAAGGTGCATTAAAGGATTAACATCACATGCATATCATAATTGACATGATATGGCCATGATCTTGTGCTTCTTGATCTCCATCACCAAAGCACCGGCATGATCTTCCTCGTCACCGGCGCCACACCATGATCTCCATCATTGTGCCACCATCGAGGTTGTCGTGCAATCTATGCTATTACTACTAAAGCTACTACCTAGCAATATAGTAAACGCATCTGCAAGCACAAACATTAGTTTAAAGACAACCCTATGGCTCCTGCCGGTTGCCGTAGCATCGACATGCAAGTCGATATTTAACTATTACAACATGATCATCTCATACATCCAATATATCATATCATGTCTTTGGCCATATCACATCACATGCATACCCTGCAAAAACAAGTTAGACGTCCTCTAATTTGTTGTTGCAAGTTTTACGTGGCTGCTATGGGTATCTAGTATGATCGCATCTTACTTACGCAAAACCACAACGCTGATATGCAAATTGCTATTTAACCTTCTCCAAGGACCGGTCAAATCCGATTCAACTAAAGTTGAAGAAACAGACACCCGCCAGTCATGTTTATGCAACAAGTTGCATGTCAGTCGATGAAACCGGTCTCTCGTAAGCGTACGAGTAAAGTTGGTCTGGGCCGCTTCAATCCAACAATACCGTTGAATCAAGAAAAGACTAAGGAGGGCAGCAAATTGAACATCAACGCCCACAAACTCTTTTGTGTTCTAGTCAAGATATCATCTACGCATGAACCTAGCTCATGATGCCACTGTTGGGGAATGTAGCATGGGAAACAAAAAAATTCCTACTCACACGCAATACCTATCCATGGTGATGATCATCTACGAGAGGGGAGAGTGAATCTACATACCCTTGTAGATCGCTAAGTAGAAGTGTATATAACGTGGTAGATGTAGTGGAACATCTTCGTGATCCAAATCGCAGCCCCTCCCGCAATCTCATCACGATCCGTCCCGCGATCCCATCACGATCCTTCCCGATCTAGTGCAGAACGGACTACACATCCGCGTTCAGCACACGTACAACTCGATGATGATCTCAACCTTCTTGATCCAGCAAGAGGGGGCGGGGAGGTAGATGAGTTTTCCAGCACGACGGCGTGGTGGTGGCGGTGGTGCTATTCCAGCAGGGCTGTGCCTAAGGACCGTTGAAACTAGAGGAGAAACAGATCTAGAGAGAGAGGGAAAGACGTGGTTGTTTTCTGTTCTGTCTAAAACCCTCAAAACCCTTAGTATATATAGGAGGAGAGGAGGGAGAGGGCTGCGCCTTAGGGCAGCCCTTTCTTCCCTTGCGCAAGGAGGAGAGGAGGAGTCCTCCTCCAATATTATTTGGAGTAGGATTCCTCCTTCCCACTTGGAAACTCTTTTCACCTTGTGTTTTTTCCTTCTCAAACCTCATGGGCCTTAGTGGGAACTTATTACAGCCCACTAGGGGCTGGTTTATCTCTTCCCATAGCCCATGAGGCCCCTTGGGGCGTGACACCCATCCCGATGGTCCCTGGCACCCCTCCCGGCACTCCCGGTACACTACCGATGAGCCCGAAACTTTTTCGGTGACAAAAACAGGACTTCCTATATATCAATCTTTACCTACGGACAATTTCGGAGCTCCTAGTGATGTCCGGGATCTCATCCGGGACTCCGAACAACCTTAGGTCACCAAGACCTATAACTCAACTATACCGAAACGTCACCGAACCTTAAGCGTGCAGACCCCGCGGGTTCGAGAACTATGCAGACATGACCTGAGACACTCCTTGGTCAATAACCAATAGCAGGACCTGGATGTCCATATTGGCTGCCACATATTCAACAAAGAACTCTATCGGTTAAACCTCTATTTTAAGGATTCAGTTAATCCCGTATGTTGTTCCCTTTATCCTTCGGTATGTTACTTGCCCGAGATTCGATCATCGGTATCTCCAAACCTAGTTCAATCTCGTTACCGGCAAGTCTCTTTACTCATTCCGTAATACAAGATCCCGTAACTAACTCCTTAGTCACATTTTTTGGAATGTTTGTTCTAATGTTGTATTACCGAGTGGGCCCCGAGATACCTCTCCATCACAAGGAGTGACAAATCCCAGTCTTGATCCATGCGAACCCAACAGTCACCTTTGGAGATACCTGTAGAGCACCTTTATAGTCACCTAGTTACGTTGCGATGTTTGATAACCCACAAAGGTATTCCTCCGGTGTCCGGGAGTTGCATGATCTCATGATCATAGGAACAGATACATTGGCATGCAGAAAACAATAGCAATAAACTAACACGATCATATGCTACGTTCATAGTTTTGGGTCTTGTCAATCACATCATTCTCCCAATGATGTGATCGAGTTATCAAGTGAAAACACTTGTCCATGGTCAGGAAACCTTGACCATCTTTGATCAGCGAGCTAGTCAACTAGAGGCTCACTAGGGACAGTGTGTTGTCTATGTATCCACACATGTATTTGAGTTTCCAATCAATGCAATTCCAGCATGGATAATAATAGATTATCATGAATAAAGAAATATAATAATAACCAATTTATTATTGCCTCTAGGGCATATTTCCAACAAGGTTTTGTCATGTTTTGGTGTGGTCGTGGAACACAAATTAATTATGTGAAGTTGCACCTATGGAGAACTTGTAATCTAAACAAAACACAAGTATTAAACGGTGCCCCAAGGTTGTATATGTGGGGAAATAGAGGGGAATTTCATGACCTCTTGGAAGAGGTGTCCGAAACCGACCCTAACTCAGTTTCTCCACAAATACGGACTCTAAAACCACCCTATAATGTGGTATTTTCAGATTACATGGGCGTGGCCAAAACAAAGGTGATGCATCACCAACAATAGCCTATGAACAAAATTTATGAAGTGACATCACATAACCCACAAGTGTATGGGATCCTTTATAGTCTTTTTTGATAATTAAGAGTGTCGAACCCAACGAGGAGCTAAAGGTAGAATTAATATTATCTCAAGTTCTTTCGACCACCGATACAACTCTACGCGCACAAACGCTTACTTTAACTAGAACAAGTATCAAACTATTTTGCAGGAAAATAAAGAGCAAGTAAATAAAAGTTTGCGGTTGTTTAGTAGAAAGCTTTTGTGTAACGCAAGAGAAAGATTATCCATAGGCAATTGAATATAACATGATAGATACTTATCGTGTGCAATGAGGAAGAGGCATACGCTAACTCACTTTCTGTACTTGGATCATATGCACTTATGATTGGACCTCTAGCAATCATATGCAACAACTAAAAATCATTAAGGCAAATCCAACCATAGCATTAAACATGAAGTCCTGTTTACTCCCATACGCCCACAATTACCTTACTTGGGTGTAAGTTTCTGTCACTCTCACCACCCACTATAAGCGAATCATGAACATATTGCAAAGCCTCCAGCGTGTATCCTTCACGTGTGTGCCTCACAGAAGGCACCTTAGGACAACATCATATCAACACACAACTCATATCAATAAGATATGATCACAATGAACCCGTAGGACAAAATGGATCTACTCAAACATCAAAGGATAGCCACATATCATTTGGAAATTGTATGTAGTGTTGAGCACAATGTTTAAGTAGAGAGTTACAGTGGGAAAGGAGGTGTTACAATGCTACATAGAGCGGAAGATAGTTGGTGTTGACGGCGACAAGATTGTTGATGTAGATCGTCGTCGCGCTCCTTGCCTCGGCGGCACTCCGGCTCCACTTGGGAAGAGGGGGAGAGAGCCCCCATCCTTCTTTTCTTCCTTGTACTCCCCCTAGATGGGACGAGAGTTCCTCCTCTGGTTCATGGCCTCCATGGCGGCGGAGGGGCAGTGCCCCTCCGAGATTGGATCTCCCTCTTTGTTCTCTTGTATTTCGCGTTCCTGGTTTCTCGCCATTCACCATTTCTTAAATTCCTAAAGATCCGTAACTCCGATTGCGCTGCAATTTTGAAGGGATTTTTATCCATGTATTAGCTTTATTGTGCCCAAAGAAGCGCCCCAAAAGACTTAAGGGGTGCTCACTAGACAACACCTCGCGCCAGGGGCCCATGCATGCCCTGGTGTCTAGTGGAGGTCGTGGACCTCCGTTTGCGTTGATTCCGCCTCCCAAATATCACATATATTCCAAAATAATTCTCCGTAAATTTTTATCCCGTTTGGACTTCATTTAATGTGGAGATTGTGCAAAACAAAAAGCATGTAACAAACAGGAATTGGCACTTGGCACTGGATCAATATGTTAGTCCAATAAATCATATAAAATGTTTCCAAAAATATGTGAAAGTTGTATAATATTGGCATGGAATAATAAAAAATTATAGATACGACAGATACGTATCAGCATCCTAGCATAAGATATAGCCCTGTCATGCTATGTCTTCCTAGCATAAGATATCAATCATGAGCACCCCGGTGTCAAACCAAGCAATCAAATCATACTTTTTAACACGCTTCAACTTTTTATTATTCACTCAATACATGAGTGTGAACCATGGATGTAGCATAAAGTTGCAATAGAATATGGTGGTAGGTTTCAAAGGGGTAAAAATGAAGAAGAAAGTCTCGCATCAACTTGGCGTGTCGACGGGGTATGGAGATGCCCATGAATAGATATCAACGTGAGGAGTAGGGATTGCCGTGCAACGGATGCACTAAGAGCTATAAGTGTATGCCAGCTCAATATGAAAACTAAGTGGGTGTGCATCAAACTCTATAATAAAAAATTCACACTAGTATATGAAAGTGACAACATAGGAGACTCTCCATATGAAAAACATGGTGCTACTTTGAAGGACAAGTATGGAATTAGCATGCCCTTTCCCTCTTTTCTCTCATCTTTCTCATTTTTTATTCCTTTCTTGGTTTCTTTATTTTTATTTTTTCTTTTTCTTTTTTTTGTGGTGGGATCATTTGGCCTCTTCCATTTTTCATTTTCATTTCGAGTCTCATCCCGACTTGTGGGGGAATCATAGTCTCCATCATCCTTTCCTAACTAGGACACTTCTCTAATAACGATGATCATCACACTTCTATTTACTTACAACTCAATATGAAAGACTGATAGGATGATATGACTCTATATGAATGAATCTCGCAGTGTACCAGGATGTGCAATGATCTAGAATAGCAAAATATATCAAAAAATAGACAAGCCATGGAAAAATCATGCTAGCTATGTTACGATCATGCAAAGCAATATGACAATGAATGCTATAGTCATTAAAATGGAAGCGGTGGAAGTTGCATGGTAATATACCTCGGAATGGCTATGGAAATGGCATAATAGTTAGGTATGGTGGCTAGTTTGAGGAAGATATAATAAGGCTTATGTGTGATATAAATTATCATATCACTGGGTTTGGATGCACGTGCGAAGTTTGCACCAACTCTCGAGGTGAGAAAGGGCAATGCATCATACCGTAGAGGCTAGCAAATTGAGGAAAGGTAAGAGTGCGCATATCCATGGATTCACATTAGTCATAAAGAACTCACATACTTATTGCAAGATTTTATTAGCTCTCTTGGAGAAAATCACTACTCGCATGCCCCCAGGGATAAGTTTGGGAGGAGTTAACCATCATGTGACTCCGATTATAACAACATAAAGGATTTCAATCAAGGATAAATTATGCTCCAACTTTATTGCATGACCAAAGACTATACGTGCATGCTTCGGGAATCACAAACATTAATCCATAATCATAAACTAGTGCACCCACATATTACTATTTTAATGTCGCAAAACTATTGCAAGGAATCAAACATATCATACTTAGTGATCTACAAGTTTTATGTAGGATTTTATGACTAACCATGTAAATGACCAATTTCTTTTGACTCTCTAAATAGGTATAAGTGAAGCATGAGAGTTTAATTATTTCTACAAAATACCATTCTCTAATAAATATAAGTGAAGCAAAATAGCATTCTACAAATAACGGTTTTTTATGTAGAGAAACAGGCAATCCAAACTTCAAATGATGGAACTGAAGCACATGAAGCATTCTATAAAGCCATACTCAAAAGATATAAGTGAAATGCAATGAGCATTATATAAATCAACCATGGACTATCTCATATCATCATGGTGCATAAAATAGAAGTTAAAACTAAACACAAAAGACGCTCCAAGATTTACGCATATCATGTGAACAAAACAAAAACGAAAAAATACATATACTTGTTGAAGAAAGATGGGAGGCCCTCCGGGGCATACCCAAGCTTAGACGCTTTAGTCTCGTTGGATATTTACTTGGGGTGCCTTGGGAATCCCCAAGCTTGAACTCTCCCCTCTCCTCCATCTCCTCATATCAAGACCTCCTCGAACTTCGAACACTTCATCCACACACAACTTAACAGAAAACTCGTGAGATCCATTAGTATAATAATGCAAATTACTACATTAAGTAATGTTGCAAACCCATTCATATTTTGTTTTTGCATTATAGATACCGTAATATAACTTCTCTATGGCTTATACCACCAATATAGTCGACAGTTTCATCAAAACGAGCAAAACAATGCATCAAAAACAGAATCTGTCAAACAAAGGATGATCTTAGTAATCCGAACATTGACCATACTTCTGTAACTTTTGTTTTGAAAATTAGGACGAAATGACAAAAATCATAGAATTATTGTGTACAAATTTCAGAAACTTTTGACGTTCTGGTAGAAAATGTACATTCACGTGCTACAAGCAAAGTTTACGTTTTTGCATCGCACGTACCAACAAGCAATCTAATCATCCTAAAGGAAAATCTTGGCACATTATTTTTATAATAAAATGTATTTGTACAAGGGGATAATTATTTTTGTGAGGAACTCATGAAAAAATCTAGATTGTTTCTATGAGCATGAACACAAGTGTTCAAGGTCGACCCTCACTTTCCCAATGCATAACCTTCCAATCGTTTCTATTTTTGAAAAAATTTTAAGTTGCCCTCTACATTTTGTTGTTTTAAAACCTTTTAAAAGCACTCAACATAAATAAATGATTCTTTAAAACTTCCGGGTTGTCTCCCTGGCAGCGCTTTCTTTAAAGCCATTAATCTAGGCATAAAGTGCTCAAGTAATTGATCCACGCGGAACCCAAGGAATTGTAATTTAGTAGTGAGTAAAAAGTTATATATATCATGTGACAACGAAGTCTAACTATTTTCATATGCATTGTCATGTAATAAAAGAACAATTCATGCACATCAAGTAAAGGCCAATACATAGCATAAGCAGTTTCTTGCAAATTTATCGTGTTGGAAACATTAAGAGGTGGAGATGTAGTTCCTCTCTCAAAATAATTGCAAGTAGGAGCAGAAAGCACATGCATATTATATCCATCAAAATCGTCATGTGAAGTGGTAAAACACAACCCATCAACATAATCCTTAATAAGTGCAAACTTCTCCGATAGTGGGTGAATTCAAAAATATAATACGACTATCATGTATGGGTGCAATAGCAACAATTTCATGCTTAACATATGGAACTATAGCAAGTTCATCTCCATAAGCATAGTTCATATTGGTATCATGGCCACAAGCATAGCAAGCATCAAGTTCGTCAAAAAGGGATATTTCAAATGAATCCAGGGGATCATAGCAATCATCATAGCATTCATCCTCTGGTAAGCACGGAGGGAAATTAAAGAATGTATGAGTTGAAGAGTTACTCTCATTATAAGGTGGGCGTGGGTAGCTAATCCGCTCTTCCTCCCTTTGTTCTTTGCTCTCCTCCTCATCTTTTTCATCTAATGAGCTCGCAATTTCAGCAATTTATTCTTCCATAGATTCCTACAAAATATTATTCTCTTCCAAAGCAGTGGTCATTCTTTCAGTAAATTCTTTATCATAAGCATTAGAAGCATAGGTTTTCATAGAAATATTGAAGTATGGAAACAATTTAAGATTTGTAAAGAGTAGCATCATACTTTTCAATCAAAGAAGCAATTTCATAAGCACCCTTAAAAGCAACAAATTCTTCAATAGCAATTTCATAATAACAATAGGCCTCCTTGGCATAATAAGATAGTATTTCATTATCATTAAACACACATTGGCAAGGAAGGTTTTTTTAGTTTCTTTGGAACAACAAGTAAAATCATATATTTCACATAAATTCCAAGCATAGCAATGCAAAGTATTAATACGATGCCATAAAAGTTTTCTTTTTGAGATAAGCGGTGTCGCACCTAATAAGCATGCTCATCTAATGATATGCCCTGAGTTAAACTAGTTAGGGTTTCAGCACGAGCACATGGGGATCAAAGATGATCCAAGTAAAAAGCTTCAGAAGTATGATAGATTTTGGGTGATTCTTGAACCATTGGTTCCGTAGGTACAACTGATGTTGTTGGTATCTTGTGTTTCCTACCCAACACTAAAGATAGAAAACAAGAACAAAATAAAAACTACTTAGTGATAAAGAAAACAAGCACACACGAGAATATTCACCCCACGTTATTGCTCCCCGGCAATGGCGCCAGAAAAAGGTCTTGATAACCCACAAGTGTAAGGGATCGTTTGTAGCCTATTTCAGTAAGTAAGTGTGCCAAACCCAATGAGGAGCTAAAGGTAGAATTAATATTCTCTAAAGTTCTATCGACCATCGATACAACTCTACACGCACAAACGCTTACTTTACCTAGAACAAGTATAAAAATATTTTGCAGGGAAATAAATAGCAAGTAAATAAAAGTTAGGGGCTGTTTAGTAGAAATCTTTTGTGTAATGCAAGAGAAAGATTGTCTATATGCAATTGAATATAACATGATAGATACTTATTGTGTGCAATGAGGGAGAGGCATACACTAACACACTTTCTGTACTTGGATCATATGCACTTATGATTGGACCTCTAGCAAGCATCCTTAACTATTAGAGATCATTAAGATAAACCCAACCATAGCATTAAACATTAAGTCCTCTTTACTCCAATACGCGCACAAGTCCCTTACTCGGGTGTAAGTTTCTGTCACTCTCGCCGCCCACTATAAGCGAATCATGAACATATTGCGAACCGTCCAACATGTATCATTCATGTGTGCGCCTCATAGAAGGAACCTTAGGACAACACCATATCAACACACAACTCGTATCAATAACATCATATCACAACTAACCTGTAGGACAAAACGGATCTACTCAAACATCATAGGGTAGCCACATATCATTGGGAAACAGTATGTAGTGTTGAGCACCATGTTTAAGTAGAGAGTTAGAGCGGGAAAAGAGGTGTTAAACCGCTGCATAGAGGGGGAGACATTTGGTGTTGATGGCGACAAGATTGTTGATGTAGACCATCGTCACACTCCTTGCCCATGCCTTGAAAACTTATGGGAAAGTTGTATAATATTGGCATGGAACTATCAAAACTTATAGATACAACGGATAAGTATCAACATAATGTATATTTCATCCACACATTCATGCTCTCATTATGGTGGCTTCAAAGTGTGAAAACACCAGTTGAAACTCCGTTGTTCTTTCCCCGCCGCGCACTTTCTTCTCCATGATTGATCCTACTCCAATGGCCATCCCTCTTGTCCATGATAGGCCCTTCATTCATAAGTAAAAAGTATATAATTTAGGTAGCCACATATGTTTATGAACATTAGAAGTATTTCCAAGAAATGAAAGTAGATGGTAATTCAATTGGCGTGCGTGAGCTCTAGTAATTGGTCTAGTATATATAGAAGCATGGGCTATGGGTGTAACAATGGTATTGATGTCCTCATCATGAGAGATGACCCTTGGAAGGAAAAACTAGAACTTCAGGACCAAATTGTCTCTTCGAAGGCGAGGCCTGGCTGATACTTATTGTTGATAGCAGAGCTCCTCGTGAGTGTGGAGGAGAGCCATTTCAGGGTCATTCATGGTCTCTTGGTAAAAGAATTTGTCCTTAAAAATGACGAACAAGTTGGGATCTTCATGGAATCTGGGATCATCATTTTCTAAGTAGGACTCCGATTGAGGAGCAAGGCAGCTTATGGTCTCTATAAAATGTCTCCAACCCTGCTCACATATATTGAAGAGTCGTTTATGAGTTATGGAACTATTCTAGCAGAAAAATAGGGCAACAAGAGTGATGCGGACCATCCCATGGTCATCCCCATGGATCCACAACCAACACCTCAAGCTCCAATTGGTCCTATGACAAGAGCCCGTTCACGTGCTGTCGGGGATATACCCCGCAGTGTAACCCGGCTTGGAGTATGACCCGCCAAGGACTTGGAGACTCACCGGGGACTCAGCAGTGACCTGGCGGGCAACTCATACTTGTCCCCACAAGCGAATTAGATAAATGACGAAGGCCCAAGGCCCGGCGTACACCCTGGCATAAGGAGACTCATAGAGAGGCTAGGAGGGCCAACTCACATAGAAGGCCCAAGAAGAGGAAAGACTCTCGTAAGAAGGAAACAAGACTTGGATTAGGATTCAAGATAGACTAGTCATATTCCTACTCCTAGTAGGACTCTACATGTAAACCTACCCCTTTCACCTATATAAGGAGGGGTAAGGCACCCCAAGAGGGACATGATGGGCAACTTAGATCTAGTCAAGAAAAATCATGAGATAGACATATTAGACACCCACGAGATTAGAGGTGGTGAGTCTGTACCCTTGTAATCGAGATCATTGTCTTCATCAATGAAACACAAGAAGGACGTAGGTTTTTACCTCCATCGGAGGGGCCGAACCTGGGTAAACTCGCGTCTCTCGATTCCGACCAACCCCTTCAAGCCGCCACATGGTTGCGATGGCCTCACACCTAAGTTCTCTCACGAGGACATATGCCGTGAGAAAACCACGACACGTGCCATTAAGAGCAAGGTGACATCTCTCCTTAGCAACTCTTCCTTAGATTCTCTTGGAACTTGGATGCTACCTCAAGGAGAGATCCTATGCATAATCAGATACCATGAAACGACCTCGAAGGCGCTAGGAGTGAAGGCCAAACACCATGAAGATGAGCGCAAGGATGGATGAAGAAGGATACCAAGGAAAAGCTACAAGACCTCCCAGGCCCCGGACATCCGACCCACACCCCGGACATCCGGCCCCTCAAGGCACCACAAGCGCCAAGGCAGACCTAGAGCATGCTACACGCGCTGGACATCCGGCAATGGCCCGGACAACGGACCCCAGGCCGAGACATCCAGCCCACAAACGCCCAAAATGGGGCTCCCTATCCAGACCGAGCCTGAATATCCAACCAAACTACCCGGACATCGGACACCACCTTGAAGCCCGACACATCCGACCCCTGTGCGGGCATACGCAGGACAAAGGCCATGTACCCCCTCTTCTTCCCCTATTCCGCCTAGTACTATATATAGACTTTCCCCTCTTCTTTATAGGGTTAGCAATGTGTTGGCTCATAGACTAGTTGAACATTGCTCCTCCATATCATTCTCCCTTAGAGTTGAGAGCCTCCACATGAGAAGATCCCTATGGATGTCAAGGTCCCTCTTTAAGGAAGATCCCACGGGATATCAAGGCCCCTCTTTAGGGACGACTATTGGTTACTTGTTACCTTTTGTTGACTTTGGATCTATGTATCTCATGTGTTTATGTGGATCTAGTGGATGTGCAATCTCGATTCGTTCTTGAGAGTTAGTATTTTCTCCTTGGTCACTCCCTTTCCCCCCTCCAAGTGTGAAAAGATCGACACCCTCGCGTTTGTCCTGTATCATATTGGTATCAAAGCCACGTTGATTCACATCTTGGAGTCTCATCCTCCACTTTCTAGCAAATTTTGTATTGTTTTGACCTAATTTTGAAAATTCCCACAAAAAGAGCCATACCAAGATTTCTTGGATTCATTCGACTCGAGGAGATTTTGTTGATTTGGATCCGTAGATTTCGTTATGGACATGTAGATCTAGCTTTTCCCCTTTGTCCCCATCATTTTCCACCACCAAATTGTCTCAGTTTTGGTGAAAAAAATTCATGTTAATCCTGAAGTTCGTGGGGATCTCCAGACCTGATCTAGACATCCGGGCTACTGGACATCAGGTGATTTGGTCCAAACATCCAACTTGTACAGGACTGCAAGGCATCTTCGCCTTGTTTCACAGTTTTTCATCGATTTTTCACAATCTTCTTCTATGACCACCTCCATTTCTTCCGCAACCTTTTCCACTTGAGATTTTGAGTCACGAGCTTACCACTTCCTAAGGTGTTTCGGCTAATTAGTAGTGGTTCTACGCTGACATCGTCGCTCATTATCGCCCGGATCGTTGCCAATCGACTCTTCATTTAATCATCATCGTAAGCAATGACGGTAACCACAACAACACTCTTGTCCTATACCCTTGCCATTGCACTTGAAAGTACAATTGCTCCCTATGGTGGTTTTTATAATTGATCACAACATATGCATTATTGGACTAATGTGTTTTCCAAGTATATTTCAGAAAAAGTTCAAAAGATGCTATGTCTTAAGATTTATGTGGAGATGCCCCTCGATGCAAGAAAGGAGAAATATTGGCTCAAGCTTCAAGCTAGAAGACTCTTAATTTAATATTTGTGATAAATCACTTTCGAGTCCATAGGAAAGCCAATACTATTAAAAGGGGGTGAGGTAGTAAAATGAACTGATTGCTCAAATGCTCAAAGTGAGCCACCAAAACACTCAGTCATTTTTCCCACATATCCACTCTGTCAAGTTCCACATTCACAAATTCGGTGTCACCAACATTTCTACATCGGACCCATCGAGTTTGAACCTTAGACGGAACCGTAGCCATTCCCACCAACTCGGTGCAACCGAAACTGCATCGGTGCTACCGAGTTTGGGTGACCAACATGTTGTTGCCAAGATACACAAAATTGGAATTTCCGAGTTTGAGTATTGGTGCCACCGAGTTTGGCCATCTAACTGTTAGTCACCTTTTCGGTGCCACCAAGTTCTATATATCGGTCTCACCGAGATTCAAAAACTCACACCTTTAGTACTAGTCGGTACCACCGATTTTTCCACTTCGGTCACCGAGTTTGCTCTTGTGTGTAACGGTTGGATTTTGGTTGCTGCCTATATATACCCCTTCACCCAGTTCTCATTCATGGGAGAAGCACTCAGAACACACACTTCATTTCCAAATCCATTTTCTGAGAGAGAACCACCTACTCATGTGTTGAGACCAAGATATTCTAATCCAATCATTTGAAACTTGATCTCTACCCTCCCCAAACTGCTTTCCACCAAACCAACCTCTCCTACCCATGCATATTCTCTAAGAGAGTGATCTGTGGTTAGGATACTATCTTTAGAAGCACAAGAGCAAGGAGTTCATTGATCTACCCCATCTATTACTTTTTGGAGGGTGGTGCCTCCTAGATTGGTTAGGTGTCGCTTGGGAGCCTCCTACTTCGTGTTGTGGAGTTGAACCAAGATGTTTGTAAGGGCATGGAGATCGCTTACTTTGTGAAGATCTACCTTTAGTAAGGTAGTCCTCCGTGGACGTAAGCCGTGGTGGGATAGACAAGGCCGCTTCTTTGTGGACCCTACGTGGGTTGAGCCCTCCGTGGACTCTCGCGACCGTTACACTCCGTGGGTTGAAATCTCCACTGACATAGACATACGACAGTGCCACCTATCGGAACCATGTCAAAAATCACCGTGTCAACCTCATGCGATTGATCTCCCTACCTTACTCCTCTATTTACACTTGTATGTTTACTTTCCGCTGCTATACTATTAGAACTGCATGTGTAGGGTGTTCTTGACTTGTTATAACTGTCGTAGCTGCCTATCAAGTAAAATTGGGAAAAGGCAAAACATTTATCTTGTCAAGTAGTACAATCACCCCCCTCTAGACATACTTTCGATCCTACAAGTGGTATTAGAGATTTGGTCTCCATTTCATTGGTTTAGCAACCTAGGAGAGTATGATATCTAGTGAGGGAAATTATCATCGTAGAGGTCCTTACTTCGATGGCACTAATTTTTCTAGTTGGAAGCATAAAATGAAAATGCATATACTTGTATTTAATCCTCATGTTTGGGCTGTTATTCATGTTGGCGTGCAAGGTAACTTCTCTGCAGAAGGGCATGAACGAGATCGTGATGCGACAACTGATGAACTGAAGATGTTGCAACTTAATGCTCAAGCCTGCGATATCATCTTCAACTTCCTTTGCCCCGAAGAATTCAACAAAATCAGTCGTCTTGAGAATGCAAAAGAAATTTGGGATACTTTTGTTGATATGCACGAAGGTACTGATTCTGTCAGAGTATCTAAGTTGGATGTGCTTCAAAGTCAGCTTGACAAGTTCAAGATGAAGGATGGTGAAGGAGTCGCTAAAATGTACTCTAGGCTAGCTCACATCACAAATGAGATTGCCGGCTTGGGAAGCGAAGAGATGACCGACAAATTCATCATCAAGAAGATACTTAGAGATATTGATGGCAAGTATGGCATAGTGTGCACATTGATCCAAATAATGCCAAATTACAAAGATCTCAAGCCAACTGAAGTCATTGGTAGGATTGTTCCTCATGAGATGTCACTCAAGGACAAAGATGAGCTGCACAACAAGTCAAGCGGTGCTTATAAAGCTTCATGTAATGCTCCCGCTACTTCAAAAGACAATCTTGTCAGTGATGAATACATAAGCCTCATGGTCAGAAAATTCAACAAGTTCTACAGGAGTAGAGGCAAAGATAGAAGCTCCAGTTCAAGACATGATGAGAATCATTCGTCCAGTCATGACCGAAACTGCTACAATTGTGGAAGCCCGGACACTACTCAAATGAGTGCTCGGCTCCCTAGAAAAGAAGAAAAGAGTCACCATGAAGACGAAGCTCAAGAGATGAGTCACCTCGTAGAGAGAGAAGGAGTAGAGAAGATCACAATGAACACAGACACTCACGGAGAGGCAAGGAATCAGAGAAGAAGGAAAAATACACCAAGAGCAGTTCAAGAAGAAGACATCAAGCTCATGTTGGTGAATGTGTCTGCGGCTCTGAGTCTGATCACCACTCCGAGAGAAGCTATCACTCCAACTCTGACTATAGTCAAGATGAAGGTCTTGCGGGGATTGCGCTTGTTTCCACCAACTCCTACGACTTACTTGATTCACCAAATGAGGGAGTCGGAAACTACTTCATGGCTAAAGGCTCCAAGGTATCACATCCTGAGTATCTTGATTTCAATAGTGATGAGGATGACTTGTTAGGAGAAGATGACTTTCTTCTAGATAAACTAGTGAATGCACTGAAAATGAACTTGCTATTTATCATGCTAGTCAATAGAAATAGAATGATGATGATAAGAAAGAAATTGAACGAGTAACTCAAGAATTGAAAACTCTTAAGTTAGCTCATGAGACTACTCTAGAAGATCATACAGAGCTTGGAAGAACCCATGTGTCGTGGTTTTGTCACGGCAGATGTCCTCGTGAAAGGACTTTGTACTAGAGCCATCGCACCTTGGTGGCGACTCAAAGGGGTTAAGCAGGAGAGACACGGCGATTTACCCAGGTTCGGCCCCTCGAGAAGAGGTAATAGCCTACGTCCTGCTTTGTGTGTATTGATGTGGATTCGATTACAAGGAAGGCGTGACTCGCCTAAACCTAGCACTCGATGATTTCTAACCTGCCCCTCCTCCTCCAGACTCGCCTTTATATATAGGTCGAAGCCTTAGGGTTTACAAGAGTCCCTTCCTTTTTACAAATCGTGACCACCGCGATCTCTAAGTCGCCGTCTTGCAAAACTCAGAGTCCTTCCATAAATCATAACCAGCCTGCGACTTGGAACCGCCCAGGCTGAGGCCCAACTAGCCCTAAAGGATGAATCGCCTTAGAGGTAACCCGGCCCATATTCGGCGGGTCACTTAACAGGCAATATCCCCAACATTAGGCCCCAAATTGACTTGAATCTTCATGCCAATGCTTCCATTTTAGTCGAAGGCGATTCGCTCCTCTGTGTTCCTCCGTACACCAGAAATCTTAACTCGCCAGCTGGTACCGGACAAAGTATCTGAGCCGCCAACGCATTTCCCATCAGTACTTTCCTTAGCCCTCGATTTTCGGGAACTCCAACACAATCCCAACGGATCTTTTAATGCGTCATTATCCCAAAATTTTCGGACGTCATCATGGCGAATCTTTCCTTCCCCAACGGTTCCCGCTCATATCGCCTCGATCCCCGCGCCCTTCCTGATAAATAGGCGGAAGGGACAGGGCTGACACCGGCCACCTACCAGTCTCGTCGATCCCTCCACCATCATCTCGGCGAGAAGAACACGCTCCGCATCCCGAAGGCTTCGCCGCCGGCCGCGAACTCCACCCCCGTCCGAAGAACTCCAGTGCTGCCCGCAAGCCGTCGCCGTTCGAGGAGCTCCGGCGCCACCCGCAAGCCGTCACCGTTCGAGGAGCTCCGGCGCCGTTCGAGGAGCTCCGGCGCCACCCGCAAGCCGTCGCCGTTCGAGGAGCTCCGGTGCCGTTCGAGGAGCTCCAGCGCCGCCCGCACGTCGTCGTCGTCGCCAGGCTCCACCGCCGCCGAGGGTCCCCTCATTCTCCAACAGCCTCCATCATCGCCGATCCTCCTCGACCAAGATCTCCAGGTCAGGCCGCTGTTTCCCCTTCTTTAAGGGTAGATTTACTTTTTTGTTCCAGCCGCCGCCATTGCCATAGCCCCGAAGCTCTATGCTCGTTACCATCTTAGCTGTCGAACTGATTAGTCCGAGCGCCATTAGGGCACCCAGTGCTTCTAACAATGCTATCCATCTGTGCCCTTGCGAATTTTCGAAACAGACTAGTCTTTTTAAACATAAGGCACCATCCTGATCACACATCGTTCATGTTCTAGCCACGTCCGTAAGCTTTTATATCTGTCGAATAGATCCATTCCTCTTTTACTGTTTGCAAAAAGCTGTTTGGAAACCTCGTCCTTCCCTTAGCGTTTCGGAAAGAATAAATTTTACCACCCACAGTAGCGTCGCTTCTGAGAATAGCCCTGCTCTGATAGGTCGCCACATCAGCCCAACCCGGCCTCCCAATCCGGCGGGTTAAGCAGAAGCTAGTCCCGACTCACATAGTAAATGTTCGAGACATGTAATACCATTTTCTTGCCTATTTGTAGCATGGGTACCGTTTTCAAGAGTGATTGGCTCCCCACCAAAGTTGACGATGCTGTTTTGGCGAATTACGTGAAAGCGGGCTGTTTGGATCCTCAAGACGTCATTGGATGGCGCACCGGGTTAGGAGAAGACCTACCCAACCCCAAGGAAGGGGAGATAGTAGTTTTTGTGGAACACTTAGAACGGGGTTTTAAACCGCCCGGATCTAAATTCCATAGAGACGCCCTGAATTTTATGAACGTCCGACTCCAGGATTTGGGACCCAATTCCATAAGCAACCTAAGTCAATTCCAAGTCCTTTGCGAAGCTTATTTGCGGATCGAGCCTTCCGTCCCTCTGTTTTGGTACTTTTTCCACTTGAATCGCCAGACGGAATTCCACAATGGCCCCAGTTTGGAACTCGGCGGGGTCAACGTCCAGCGTCGCAGGGACAGTCCGTTCCCTGCACTCACTATGCCTAGCCATCCCAAAGGCTGGGGTGAATCTTGGTTCTACTGCAAGGAAACATCCCCTGCCGGCAAAAACAAACTTCAGGGTTACAGGCCAAGCCGCCTTCCAGTCAACTTCAAGCTCCCCGACAAGCTCACCGAGGAAGAAGAGTCGGAATTCGTCCCAATTCTGTCCGAACTAAGATCCTTGACGAACAACGGTCTCACCGGGGTTGACTTGATTCGCTGCTGGGTCGAATGGCGGATCCTTCCTCTGAGCCGCCGAGACGGCCTGATGTGCGAATTTGACGGTACTCTGGATCATCCCCAATGCTACTTCCACACAGCATTAACGGAAAAAGACATCGTCACCATCATCAGGAAGCTGACCGGCGAACCTGCAGCGAAATGCGGCCAAATCGGCCTTAAGCCCTTCTGCAAGATTAACCCGGCACCCAAGGTAACCAAAGCTAACTCGCCCTCAACTTCTATTTCATCCGTTTTACTGTCATCATGACTTCATGCCATATCCCCTTCCAGAAAGGCGACAAGTTCTGGTCTAGGAGACCTAAGAAAGAAGCTATGAAGAGTGCTAAGCCGCCTTCCAAGAAAAACAAAGGCAAAGGCAAATCGGCTGCGGCCGAGCCATCTCAAGTCGACGAATCTCAAGCTGGCGACGCACTCTCAGAGGTACCAATCCGTCCTCATTTTCACTCGCCACTTATCACCTTTTAACTTTTATTTATCTCTCACTCCTCTTATAATAGAATGAAGATAACGAGAGCCAGGAAGATTCTGTCAAGGTAATTTCCGTCTCCTCCGATTCATCTCCTTCTCCACCTAAGCCGGCCCGGCGAATATGTGGGAAAGTACCTCTCTCACATCCAAATGCCCATTTGGACCCAAATTTCTTACTGAAGAAAACGCAGCACGCCTCGAAACGGAAAACGCGAAGTCATTCTGGCGACCTGACACCTGGCTTGCCAACAAGGAACAAAAGAAAACCAAGCGAGGTACCTCCTTTTCTTATTTGAACAACCATCGTTCGTGCTGCTTTGGATCACAGTCATAACCCGCCAGTATTATCGATGTACAAATTTTGGAGGATTCTCCCCCCACTTCTGGCGACTCAGTGATGTCGACCCTTCCACCAATGATCCGAGTCCCGGGGTAAGTTCCTTGTCCTGATCCTTGAGAATAATACTCTTTTTAATTTTTTAACACGCCTATCTCTTTCATAAGGGCGCAAGCCAAAAAGAGGAAAACCAGTGGATCAATCCCAGACGCCACTTCTGAACCTCCAAGGAAAGCTGCTCCGATTCAAGAAGATCCGAGTCAAAATAAGCCGTCAATTCAAGCAAACCCTCCTGAGTCGCCCAAAGGATCAACGGATGTCCCTAGATCACCGGTCGTAATGGCGACAGCTGATGACCCAGATGCTGTGGTCATCACTGGTTTTGGTTTCTCCAAGCCGGCAGAGACAATCCTCTCCAAACATATAGCATCCCCTTCTCCATCAATTCCCGAGTCTGGGCCTTCCAAGGCGAAACTTTGTGACTATGCAGGTCTGGAGTTTAAAGAGCTCTGTTCTGGCTTCGCAAGTCGCCTGGAAGCGAGTTACGAGATGGAAAAGAATATGCTAAAGATGTTAAATAACAAGCATGAGGTAAACTTTATACTCTGTATTATTCCCAGTAACCCCCAAGGGCCGGGTCATCAGTAAAATGATGAGCCGGGTCTTTTAAAAAGCTTTGCGACCAGTAACCCCCAGGGGCCGGGTCATCAGTAAAATGATGAGCCGGGTCTTGATTTTTGTATAATTTCCCTTGAGAAATTATACATTAGCCCCCAAGTGTCATGGGTATTGCCTTGCAATAATTCTGAGACTTGTCTTTGTTTTAAATTTTGAACAGGAAAGCCTTGCCCAGACCGAACTGGCCCTGGGCGACTTAAGGAAAAACTTGGCTGACCAACAAGATGCCCAAACTCAGTCGGAAGAAAAATATAAGTTGGCTCTGCTTGAACTGGAAAAGCTCAAGGCCGAGTTAGAAAGAACTCAGGCTGTCCACAGCGCAGTTTTGACGAGAGCCGAAAAAGCAGAAGCAAAGCTGGCAACTGTGCAGCAGGAGCTATCCGGCTTAAAGCGCCATATTTCCAACATGACACAAGCCATCTTTGGTAAGCTTTACCTAACTCTCCAATCTTATCCTCTTTCCTTGGGCAAATTCCTTAATGTTTAACTTACCGGTTATTTAATCACAGGCTCGAGAGTCGCCAATCTGCAAGACGACAGCGTGTTGATGCTGAAGGCGATCTATACACTGACGGAACAACTGTACACAGGCAGTGTGCTGACCGTCAAAGCTGTGATCGGTGCAAAGGAGCCCATAACTTCTATCAAGAAGGTGCTTGGATATCTATCCACACTGCCTCCCCAGATCGGCGAGTTAACCCGATCAGCCGCCCGGAAGGGTGTCCTGACGGCTCTGAGTCGCTGCCTGGCGTATGCTCCAGAAATTAATTTGGAAGAAGTAGCCGCCGGCTTCCCTCAGCTTAAAGATGACGGCTCGGAGTTTGTGGAAGAAGACTACCAGAAGGTTGTCAAGGATTCTCGACTGGCCGCGAATCAACTCGCCGCCAGCCTTGACTTGACAAAATATCAGGCGGCTTACGATGACAAGAATAAGAAAATCAGCCCGCCAACCTTCGTGGTGACCAACCTTATCCCTCGGCGACCCAAGAATCCCTTTGACTGGGAAACAGACCTGGCATCAATCTTGACCGATGAAGACGACTTTGCCTCTTTTTCCAGATGCAATTGGGTCTTGGGCGATTTACAAATCGGAGCTGGTCAGAGCTCACGCTAGGACTTAGCGGAATAGATTTTCCTTGAATTTGGCCCAAGAGCCATGTAATAGTCAGTACTATCTTTTGATGACATCTTCTGCAAAAAACCCTTATACCGCCCTTGAGGCGGTTTAAAATATTTTGGTAATCTTTATCAGAATCGCCTGAAATGATCAATCCGCCAAGGATGAAAACCTTGAGCACATTATCTGTGAAAATAAAAGAACCATAAACAGTTTCAACGAGTAATCAGTGAGGATAAAAATTTCCAAGGTCAAATCATTATACGAGTAATTTTGTCGGCTCATACGGTCGCGACAGGAGGGGGCGAGTCAGGAAACTCGTGCACCCACCCTTAATGCAGGTTTCGTCGGCTCATACGGTCGCGACAGGAGGGGGCGAGTCAGAAAGCTCGTGCACCCACCCTCAATGCAGGTTTCGTCGGCTCATACGGTCGCGACAGGGGAGGCGAGTCAGAAAGCTCGTGCACCCACCCTCAATGCAGGTTTCGTCGGCTCATACGGTCGCGACAGGGGGAGGCGAGTCAGAAAGCTCGTGCACCCATCCTTAATGCAGGTTTCGTCGGCTCATACGGTCGCGACAGGGGGAGGCGAGTCAGAAAGCTCGTGCACCCACCCTTAATGCAGGTTTCGTCGGCTCATACGGTCGCGACAGGGGGAGGCGAGTCAGAAAGCTCGTGCACCCACCCTTAATGCAGGTTTCGTCGGCTCATACGGTCGCGACAGGGGGAGGCGAGTCAGAAAGCTCGTGCACCCACCCTTAATGCAGGTTTCGTCGGCTCATACGGTCGCGACAGGGGGAGGCGAGTCAGAAAGCTCGTGCACCCACCCTTAATGCAGGTTTCGTCGGCTCATACGGTCGCGACAGGGGGAGGCGAGTCAGAAAGCTCGTGCACCCACCCTTAATGCAGGTTTCGTCGGCTCATAAGGTCGCGACAGGGGGAGGCGAGTCAGAAAGCTCGTGCACCCACCCTTAATGCAGGTTTCGTCGGCTCATACGGTCGCGACAGGGGGAGGCGAGTCAGAAAGCTCGTGCACCCACCCTTAATGCAGGTTTCGTCGGCTCATACGGTCGAGACAGGGGGAGGCGAGTCAGAAAGCTCGTGCACCCACCCTTAATGCAGGTTTCGTCGGCTCATACGGTCGCGACAGGGGGAGGCGAGTCAGAAAGCTCGTGCACCCACCCATAATGCAGGTTTCGTCGGCTCATAAGGTCGCAACAGGGGGAGGCGAGTCAGAAAGCTCGTGCACCCACCCTTAATGCAGGTTTCGTCGGCTCATACGGTCGCGACGGGGGGAGGCGAGTCAGAAAGCTCGTGGACCCACCCTTAATGCAGGTTTCGTCGGCTCATACGGTCGCGACAGGGGGAGGCGAGTCAGAAAGCTCGTGCACCCACCCTTAATGCAGGTTTCGTCGACTCATACGGTCGCGACAGGGGGAGGCGAGTCAGAAAGCTCGTGCACCCACCCTTAATGCAGGTTTCGTCGGCTCATACGGTCGCGATAGGGGGAGGCGAGTCAGAAAGCTCGTGCACCCACCCTTAATGCAGGTTTCGTCGGCTAATATGGTCGCGACAGGGGGAGGCGAGTCAGAAAGCTCGTGCACCCACCCTTAATGCAGGTTTCGTCGGCTCATACGGTCGCGACAGGGGGAGGCGAGTCAGAAAGCTCGTGCACCCACCCTTAATGCAGGTTTCGTCGGCTCATACGGTCGCGACAGGGGGAGGCGAGTCAGAAAGCTCGTGCACCCACCCTTAATGCAGGTTTCGTCGGCTCATACGGTCGCGACAGGGGGAGGCGAGTCAGAAAGCTCGTGCACCCACCCTTAATGCAGGTTTCGTCGGCTCATAAGGTCGCGACAGGGGGAGGCGAGTCAGAAAGCTCGTGCACGCACCCTTAATGCATGTTCTGTCGGCTCATAAGGTCGCAACAGGATGTCATGAAATTGTTCTTTCTTTTTCTTAAAGAAGAAGCCCCCGAGTCAGGGAAACATTATATTATTCCATAATGAAAACTGAAAAACTTACAAAGCAAGGAGTTTTAAGAACTCAAGTGTAATAAGGCCGCAAATGGGCAATATTCCAAGGGCGAGTTGACTCAGCCCCCGTAGTCGGTCGATCAGGCCGAAGATCCATCAAATAGTAGGAACCATTGCGGAGGTTCTTGCTGACAACGAAAGGTCCCTCCCAAGGGGGCGAAAGCTTGTGCATGCCTGTCCGATCTTGTATCAGTCGAAGCACCAAATCGCCTTCCTGGAAGGTCCGACTCTTCACCCGGCGACTATGATAACGCCGCAGATCTTGCTGATAGATCGCCGAACGAGCCGCTGCTAAGTCACGTGCCTCTTCCAAGGCATCCAAAGAGTCCTGACGCGCCAGCTCATTGTCTTGCTCCACATATGCGGCGACTCTAAGAGAATCATGCCTTATGTCAGTAGGGAGGACGGCCTCTGCACCATAGACCAAGAAGAAAGGGGTGAACCCCGTGGACCGATTCGGGGTGGTTCGGATGCTCCATAATACCGAAGGTAACTCCTCCACCCAACATCCTGGAGTTCTTTCCAGGGGAATTATGAGCCGAGGTTTGATCCCTCGCAAAACTTCCTGATTCGCCCGCTCGGCCTGTCCGTTTGACTGCGGGTGAGCAACTGCAGAGATATCAAGTCGGATATGTTCACGGTGACAGAAATCCAGCATCGCTCCTTGGGACAAGTTAGTACCATTGTCCGTGATGATACTGTGCGGATATCCAAAACGGAAAATCAGCTTCTTCAGAAATTTTACCGCAGTCTCCGCGTCACAAGTCCCAACAGGCTCCGCCTCAATCCATTTAGTGAATTTATCAACCGCCACCAATAAGTGAGTTTTCTTGTTGGAGGACATCTTAAAGGGACCGACCATGTCCAGCCCCCAGACCGCGAAAGGCCAAGTAATGGGGATCATCCTCAATTCTTGAGCCGGCACATGAGCCTGTCTCCCGTATCGTTGGCACCCCTCACACCGCCGTACTATATCTTCTGCATCTGCGTGAGCCGTCAACCAGAAGAAACCGTGTCGAAAGGCTTTTGATACCAAAGAACGTGACCCGGCGTGATGTCCGCAGTCTCCAGAATGGATGTCATTAAGGATTGTGCATCCTTCCTCGGAGGAAACGCACCGCTGAAAGACCCCTGAAGCACTTCGTTTATATAACTCGCCATTAATGATGACCATGGACTTGCTACGCCGAACAATCTGGCGAGCCAAAACTTCGTCAGTGGGTAACTCGCCACGAGCAAGATAAGCTAGATAAGGAAGAGCCCAATCCGGAGCGATATGGAGAGCCGCCACAAGCTGAGATTCGGGATCTGGTATCGCCAATTCCTCCTCCGTGGGTACAGTTACGGACGGTTTATGCAGGACATCCAAGAAGACATTTGGGGGGACCGGTTTTCTCTGTGAGCCGAGTCGCGAGAGGGCATCAGCTGCTTCATTGAGTCTCCGATCAACATGATAAACCTGGTACCCATGAAAATAGCCCGCCACGTCAGATACGGCTCGCCTGTAAGCCGCCATCATAGGATCTCGAGAGTCCCAGGTGCCCGAAACCTGTTGCGCCACCAAATCTGAGTCCCCAAAACATCTGACTCGGGTTAGGTTCATCTCTTCTACTAGTCGCAAACCGTGAAGTAGAGCTTCATACTCTGCTGCATTATTTGTACAAGGGAACATGAGCCGGAGGACGTAGCAGAACTTATCTCCTTGAGGGGATATCAACACCACACCCGCCCCCGAGCCCTCCAACTGCCTGGATCCATCAAAATGAATAGTCCAATAAGTAAGATCAGGCCGATCTTCCGGAGCCTGAAGCTCCGTCCAATCATTGACGAAATCAACTAGTGCCTGGGACTTGATGGCCGTGCGGGGGGTATACTGTATGTGATGTGACCCAAGTTCTATTGCCCATTTGGCGATTCGCCCTGTTGCCTCGCGATTTTAGATGACGTCGCCGAGGGGCGCGGAACTGACCACGGTGATCGGGTGTTCTTCGAAATAATGTTTAAGCTTTCGACTCGCCATGAACACCCCATTGACCAGTTTCTGCCAATGTGGGTATCGCTGTTTGGAAAGAGTTAACACCTCACTGATAAAGTACACCGGGCGTTGTACCGGGTATTCCTTTCCTTCCTCCATTCTTTCGACGACCACAGCCACGCTGACCGCTTTAGAATTCGCGGTGATATACAGGAGCATAGGCTCCTTTTCAGTCGGGGCCGCCAGGACCGGCGGGTTAACCAATTGATGTTTCAAGGCCTGAAATGCCTCGTCGGCCTCCTCTGTCCACACGAATCGGTCGGACTTTCTCAACAATTGATAAAGAGGAATCGCCTTTTCTCCGAGGCGGCTCACAAAACGACTGAGAGCTGCAATACGACCCGCCAATCGTTGAACCTGGTTCACATTCGTCGGCTTGCCGAGGGAAGTAACCGCTTCAATTTTGTCCGGGTTAGCCTCGATGCCGCGCTCCGATACCAAGAAACCCAGTAGTTTTCCCGCAGGTACGCCGAAAACGCACTTGGTAGGATTCAGCTTCATCTGATATACCCGTAAATTATCAAAGGTTTCCTTAAGGTCTTCCAGAAGTGTCTCCTCCCGGCGGGTCTTGATCACAATGTCGTCAACGTAGGCATGGACGTTGCGGCCTATTTGGCTATGAAGAAAATTCTGGATGCATCGTTGGTAAGTCGCCCCTGCGCTCTTGAGCCCGAACGGCATGGACACATAGCAAAAGGCCCCGAAGGGGGTTATGAAAGCAGTCTTTTCTTGATCTTCCACAGCCATTTTGATCTGATGATAACCTGAATAAGCGTCCAAAAAGCACAATCGTTCGCATCTCGCCACCGAGTCAATGATTCGGTCGATGCGGGGAAGGGCGAAAGGATCCTTGGGGCAAGCTCTGTTGAGGTCCGTATAGTCAATACACATACGGAAC